>NC_088203.1:69510715-70869243 GCF_037126465.1 Ornithodoros turicata | reverse complement strand
GCTCATGTGGTTATGGACCGACCAAAGTTCTCATCACAGTTCAAACCCTATACAGGGAGATAGAAGAACTGAAAACGAAACGCAAGAAATTTTGTGGAACAGAACCAGTATAGTCTGCTGCGTGCATTGAAAAATGTTAACGTGCATCATTTTACAGACTGCTGTAATATGAACATGTGCATAAATATCGCATGTCTACTTTGCTGGCATTCATGGGCGTTCCCAGGATTTTTTCCAAGGGGGGGCAAGTCTGCAAACCCCAACCCCTACCACATCTTTTTCTTGAGGCATACGTCGCGCACTATGTGGGTATTCAGAGGTTCCTATCATGACACCTGAGAATAATTATGATCTATGACTAAAGAGCGCGCTATTTTCGCAAGCAACCTTGGAGTTTCAGGGGGCCACGGCCCCCTCTCGGTACGCCCATGCTGGCATCAAAATTATCTTAGTGCCTGTGGACTATAAATAGGGTTCCGCGTTTTCGATGATCATTTTTGACCGGATTCGGCGTATGTTTTTCGATGTTTATTGATTTTCGCGAAATCTGAGTTTTTCGATGTTTTTCCTAGTTTACATGTGCTACTTTTCCTGTTTGCAAATGTTGCAAGAAATGACTGGAAGGTGTTTGCTTACCTTGTTCGTTACGAGGATTCTTCAGATTCACGTGGAGCCGTGATTGCACGTGCTCCAATATGAGCGCCACTCCTCTTCCACAGCCCACATTAACTTGTCACGCGACAATACTTGCATACGACAACACCTTCCTTGCCTGAGAGTTCAAAATCTTCATTTCCGCAAATGTAGTCCGAGGCCCTCTTCCTTTTTCTTCCCATCTCGGGTACCGTGGAAAGACAGGACTGCCGTACGTGGAAAGTGAGGGTGTATGTACTGTCACAACCTCTCCACTAAACAACTAAAGGCCGGTGACCGAGATTCTACTTGACATCACGTCCCTAAAAGGTTCACAAGCGCGGTGAGGCACCTACAATGGCAGAAGAATGAGATTGCGACAAGCGCCCCTGATCCGGGACAAAGGGATTGACCCTGGAACACGGAATGTGGTCGCAGGTCATCCAACCATAGCAAATACCAAGAAAAGAAGAGTAATAAAGGAAAGCCTGTTTGGCATGTTGGAATCTTAAGCTGGGCAGCAATTTAACTGCCATGGCTCCTGGAATGTTCCTCTGTATTCAATGTTTTTCGATTAAAAGCGAATGAGGGCAAATTTAACTGGCATATGTTTTTCTATTAAAACTGAAAGCGCGGAACCCTAATTATAAAGCAATGCGCAGTTTTCTGCTATAGTTCCAAACTTGGAAAATTCTGAAACGCAATGCAAAACATGCATAACCAGTGGTGTTTGCCATGTCTTTGACAGAGCAGCTGCATCACATTCGTAATCCGAGCAGAAAAATGTTTTTTGTGACAGATTTGCACAGCGTTTTTTTTTTTCTGTTTTTCATCAGTACTTTCACTGAGAGAAAAATAAATTTGCGCATTTCAGGAGTTGGGCACACCATCATTATTGTTGTAGCACTTATTAGACAGGCAAAAATGGCCAAACAAGTCAGAAGCAGAAACAGCAAAAAAGTAAGAAGCATTTAATGTGCAGTCGATGCATGAATGCCTTACATGTATCAAGCACTGGGTTCTGTGTTTTTTCACTTCACCTAGTAGCACTTGCTCCTTAAAATTAGGCATTACTTAAAGAGCAATATTCCCAGCTTGCTGACTGGGTGAAGTGCATCATTTTTTTTCTATTTGACTCGACTGCAGCAGCATTTTTGACAGGTATTGTACTGTCTATGAGGCACATTTGCGCTGCATTGTTATGCAGTCAAAATGTAGGTTTCACGTTAAAGCACAGGCCTCAAACGCAAATCAAGTCAGGGAGCCACATTAACCTTAGACCACATCAAGGAGGGCCACGCATAAAAGATATGATTAATATAATTAATGACTAAAGTACCCTAATATACCATAAAATATACACAAAACACAGGAGCAGCGTAATTATTGTGGAGCCGGATGGTTCATGATACAGTCGACCCCCGTTTATCCGGACTTCATTTATCCGGATCCCGCGGTATCCGGACAAAAGGCACGGGAACGGATTTTCCTCCATGTATTTTGTTCTCGTTTATCCGGACTTCAGCTTCCGGACTCGGACAAGAATTCCAGGGAACGAAAGTCGAAAATTCTTGTAATCCAGCTTCAGTTATCCGGACTACCGTGAGTAAGAGGAGACGCTGACCCCCCTTCGTCACTGTTTTCGCTGTGTTGGGGTTATTCGCGTCACACGTCTGGGACCTACATTCCTCCGTAGGGGAGACAACCGTGCACGATGACCCCCTTTTCTATTTGTGTGCGTTGGGTCACGTTGACCAGTCGAGTCATTTGGAAATATCTCGAGCAACTGTCCGGTTCTGGGGGGGAAAACTGCATCCCGAGGGCCTGCTGCTTACGGCCTGTTGGCCGATGAAGACATTCCCCTAGCTGAGCTGCGATCCCTGATGCAGAGGCTCACTGCGACTGCCGTAGATGCTGCTGCAATTTCTGGCTACGTTGACGTTGATAAGGATGATGACGCGTGTGCAGCTATGACTGATGACGGTGTGATTGCTGCTGTTGCCTCAGATGATGTGCAGCAAGACGGTGCCGATGACGCCAGTGAGAAACAAGGCTCCGACATTGACACTTTGCGTCCGCACTGACATTCTTCGAGCAGCGCAACAGCGTGGCTCAACTCTATGTAATTAGCAAAAGTTTGCAGGAATCGAGTGCCTACACTACTATGTAACAGCTGTCATTGACGAGATTTCTGTATTTTAATTAAACCTTGCTCTGTAGGACGTTTCTATTCGGTCGTTTCATTTATCCGGATGCCCCGGTATCCGGACGATTTCGCCGGGAACGGCATCGTCCGGATAAACGGGGGTCGACTGTACCTATGTCTTCCGAGTTTTCAATGGTCTTTGTACGTGACTGTTCGGTCTCTATTTTTCTAGTTTATCACTATTTAAGTTATTGTAGCAATTTAGATATGCCATCTAAATCATCGCAATACAAACAGTGCTAGTTTAGCAACGTGCACGTGAAGACTAGGTTGCCGTGTTCGTAATTTCTTGAGGTTGACGAGTCACATGCGTATGTTCTGCTTAATACGGGCAGGGGCAGCACAGTGCCGAGCAAGGTTAAAAACAATGCCGAAAGATCAGGTTTTATTCCAAAATCTTCATTATTATATTTTAGAGTGTAGCTTTGTTCTGTTTGTGGTCAAGGGCCCTCGGACCGCAGGACAGGTCATCGCGGGCCAGGTGCGGTCCCCGTGTCGGATACCGCCACATTAAAATAAAACAAAGTGTGTACAATATTTGTGTGAAGACTCGCACGTTATGTGAAGTCTGCTATTCCTAGCAGCTAACAGTCTCTGAATTTGGAGTCTCCGAAAAACAGCCAAGAAAGACAGTCAGAAGAAAGACGCTGAGCTCAGGTGCTGAACATTGTTTCTGTCTATCCGTATGGGGCCTTCCCTTCAATGATGTGCTTTTACTTCTAGGCTTTTTCTTTTTCTACTTTGCTAGCTAGCACTCCTTTAGTAGTCATGCCAGCATTCTTACAAGAGTTGCCCCTTTTGACTGTTTGCAGCGCACATACTCTCTGACCTCCTGTGTTCTGCGGGTATCAAGCCTTCATATCTTGCAAGAAGCTTGCGTTGCCATCTTCAAGCACTACGGAGCGTCGCATGCTTGGGAAGCAGCGATGATGTCTCTCTTGAAAGGTACTTGAAATGATTCTTGGGTTAGTTTGTGCTGCTGTAGCAGAGAGCTAACAACAAGAATCTATGTAATTGATGCTCCTTTACTGGGTGCTCCAGAGCTATGCTCATACTTATGCGTAGATTCAGTTGCTTCTATCTTTTTCAGCAACCTCTTGACTGTGGCAGAATTGCAGCAGCAAATGTCTGAGATTCGTGACCTTGTGGATACTAAAAAGAAAGAAGTAAACGAGTTGAAAGAAACTCTAGAGGCACGTGAAAAGAAGTTACGAGCTGCAGCAGAGTAAGCTGCTTCCTTTCAAATTTCAATGGAAACTTCAAAGTTGAGTGTGATGTAAACAGTATGCGGAGACTGCCGGGGTCTCCTATAGCTTACATGGTATTTATCTATACAATACCCTGAAGCAAACTTTAGTTTTAAAATTGCTGTATTACTCTGATCTGGACCAGAAAATCACCCACAACACGAGACAGAACAGGGCCAGACTTCTACAACGCACAATACTGGATATTAGAAGCACTGGATATTGACAATGCAGCATTTCGAAGCTCGATGTTGAGCATGAGCATACCCATGCATGTTATTTATAATTTGTTATTTATTCTATCTAATAAATTATTGAAATTTTAAGGTGGCATCTCCGGGACATCTTCATGTAGTTTCAACATTTTCACTAAAAGTGATTCTATAGCTATCCCACATTTGCCAATGTAAACAATTCTTTTTGCTTACGTTCTTTTTCACATTCATGTTGGCAGAGATGGAACTGATATGGAGGGAAGTACTTAAGGGTGTGTTGAAATATATTTAAAAAATGGCACCTTCTGCTGGGAGCTATTTGCTCCACGCTCTGTGCAAGCCAACTTGTGCTTTAAGAACCTGCCTCTCTAAAAGGACCTTTGGGAGGGAACATTTCAGCGCATCTTATGATTGTGGTCTCCAAATTGTTTTACTATTATGTAATTCATGAGTTTGGGCAAAATGGAAAGCTATGGCTGCTTGTAATGTATAAGCTTTAGCGCCGGGAGGAAGAGGGGGAGTTGGTGATAGATCATGTCACAACACTACAACACTCAGACAGGACAAAGGGGATTAAAACGATGAGACAAACGTATCTCCAGACTCTCAACTGTCAGGAATTTTATTTGCACACGCATATTTATACAATGACAAAAATGATATGTGGCGCACTACCTACACGAAATTTTCCCCTAGCGTGGCCCACATGGATCCCCAAGGTCAACCCTGCACTCCACATTTAGAAAGTATTTTTCTAGTTAAGTGAACACAAGGGACGGGGTGCTGATACAATGCATCCAATTTTTTTTAATATATATATATACAAAAGGCCTCAATTATCTCATGCACAGTTTTCTAATTTCTTTGAAGCATGGGAAACAATCTCAGTCCCAGCACTGTGGGAGCTACTCTGCCTCACTGTGCCTCTAGGAGCATGCCTCGACCATACGCCGCACCCCATCAGGCCACCTTGGCCTACACTGTAGGGACTGAGATTGTTTCCCATGCATAAAAAAAAGATGAAACTCTGCGTGAGATAATTGAGGCCTTTTCAATTCACAAAAAAAGGATGCATTGTCCCTTGTGGTCACTGAACAAGAAAAAGACTTTCTAAACGTGTATTGCAGGGTTAACTTTGGGGATCCGCATGGGCCGCACTAGGGGAAAATTTTGTGTAGCTAGTGCGCCACCCAGGGGCGGTCTAGGATTTTCCCGAGGGGGGGGGGAGGGCGCTATGGACAAGTGCCACGTGCACGCTGGGATTGGTCCACTGAACCCTATGTTCAAGTCTGAAATTGAGGGGAGGGTCCGGACCCCTCCCGATCTGTGCCTGGCACCACCTATCATTTTTGTCATTGTATAAATATGCGTGTGCAAATAAAATTCCTCACAGCTGAGAGTCTGCAGATACATTTGTCTCGTCATTTTAATCCCCTTCGTCCTGTCTGAGTGCAGTAGAGTTGTGACATGACGTATAAACTTTTTACTAGAGATGGGACGAATCCGAATCCAAGGAAGGTTCTGCGAATCCACGAATCTTTCAAATCCTTTCTTTAAAAAGAGTTCGAAAAGCCAAGAAGAAAAAAAACTTCTACTGGAGAGTGTTTTGAAGCAGAATATGATACATTTGTTTAATCAAAAAAAATTAAATAACAGTTCAGTTTTGTTAGAAAGTTACTATTTAGTTAGAAGTTGAAGAAGAAATTAATTCTAGTTTAGTTACTTGTTAGAAAGTTAGTTTAAGAATATACCCATATAGTTCTTAATTTTTTAACATATTGTTCGTCGACTACAAGAAATACATAAATTGTTGAGTCTGAATTATTTCCATACAGCTAAAGCAACAATCAAAAGCAAAACCATATTACTTTTAAACTTGTAATGTAACAGTTCCAGCCTGAACTCTTTCAGTCCAGAGCAATGTAAACAAAGAAACAAGAAAACACCCGTCGGTCAATGAGGCTTTCAGCGGACTCCGGAGGTGCCAATTTGAAAAAGAAACGAGCAAACTTGGTTAGTAGATTCGAAAGATTTGATTCGCTGTTTTGTGCACTGGGATTCGGATTCCCGAATCTCGAATCCCTGCCTAGGATTCGTGGATTCGCGGATTCCGTTGGCACATCCCTACTTTTCACTTATATGTTGCAATACAAAGACTGAACAGCTGTTTCGGCCTTGTAGTGACCTCATAAGTAGTGCATAGTCGTGCAATATTTGAGGAAGGCTTTTGCTTGGTTGGGCTCTCCCCATACGGGAAGACATCATGTTACATGTAATGTTCTCTCCTCTGTTGCCCCACCCCCTTCTTTTCTTCTTCTCTGTTTTTGAGAAAGTTTCATACATTACTTGCGTCTTTGCAAGCTTTGTGACATAAATTACATAAGTGGGTAACTTTCAATAGGGGGCGTTCACGCGATGTGGTAGTACAAAGCTTTCATTCTGGAGCTCTCTATTAGCTGCCCTCCTATAATGGTACTGGTTCTCCTCCCAGAAATACCAACCCAGGATACAGTAAAAATGTGCTTCTCAAGTTACATTATCCGCGGAAACCTACAATCGTGCCCGCACAGGGTCGAGGAACTTACTGCTACACAATAATAGGGTCAGGAGAACTGGATGTACAAATATCAAATTATTGGAAAATGGTGCAAGACCAAATTATTATTATAAATACCATCAAATCAAATATCAAGTTATAGATTTTCATGCAAGAGTCAGGGATACTCTGGACAACAGTGGTGCCAGTGGGATGCTTGCCATTGCTCGACATTAATCATCGTGTTAGCTTCGTACTAGCCACACAGAGCCTCAGATCATCTCCCATGTCTAGCCTCTATCTGTACTTGGTTTCAGGTCTTCATTTACATGGTACTGGAGAATTCAGTTTCATACCTGCAGGCTGTTAAAAGGTCAAGAGGGCACTGACTTCGTGTTTATAGAAGAGGAAATTTCACTTACTGCCAACAACTGACATGCCTTTCATTATGTAATTTCAGCTTTAGAGCTGTGTAGCTGTGCAGCTTAGGCTAGGCTGATGCGTACCAAGTCTGGCCAAGAGCGAGCCTTGGTACACTCTCCAGTTTGACTCACGGGAACTCTGCAGTATCGTGTATGCGGAACCTCAGGAAAGGTTTGCGGAACTCTGGTTGAGAACCACTGGAATAAAGCATTCCTTCGTGCCCTTTGGTGTAACTAACATAACATAAAGACCAAACAACACATATTGAGGGGCTAGCACATAATGAACAAGACGTGTCTCTGCCTCTGAAATCTCACTGAATTTTGCATGACTCCCGCATGCTCTTGTATCAACATATGCCATTTCTTCCAACCTCTACTTGTACTTCCACATGCACTTTTACTGCGGTCTAATGCAATGTTGTACACAATGCCAACAGTGCAGGAGACGTTCTTGACCTTCACATCTCACTTGATGTGGTTTTCGAAAGCTCACACTGTTCACTGGTGCTGGTAAAAATGATAGCTTCTTCCCCACTGCACACAAAAAGAAAAAGAATACAGTATATTTTTTTTCTATGTACGTTACATAGTGCAAAACACCAACTTTATATGTGATATTGTGGGAAAATGTATCCTATAAGATATTCATGCATAATGTGTGTTGCTAGGTCATTTGTTGGCTGCAGTTGACTTGACTCAGACTGGATTTAAAGTTCACTGAGTTCACTTTGCGTCTGATGTACTCATACAGTGCCTACAGTTTTCATGCATAATTTCCAGGGCTGCACCTTCTGAGTACAAGAAATTTAAGACCAAGCAGCAACATCACATGAAAGACATACACTTTTATCGAGCCAAGCAACAGGAATATGAGAAGAAACGTAATCGACTGCCTGTACGTTGAATCATAATCATGCAAGTGTGCAGTATTTTTACACTGTGTAATTCACCTCATTTCCAGAGACGAGAAGTTGATGAAACCTTTATCCACGAAGAAATAGTTGCCTATCATCGTGTAAGCTACCTCACATTGCAAAGTACTATATGTCCTCAGGGAAGGTTTTAGATTTTTATGTTTTAAATGAGGTACAGATACAGCGGTGACCGCTTATAGCCATTCTTGATGTAGTAAAGTATATCTAGGGAGTGACTTTTTCAAATTAAACCCGATTCCGCCCGGTTATTCCCCCCGAACTGACCTCCGACCAATTCGGGTCTTCAAGTGACGTTTCCACTGAAGACGAACAAAGGTTGCCACGTGTAACACATGTAAGAATGGGTCACTTACATTCCCAGCAATACACCTGTGTGTGTCAACACTGTCTATGCCTTCGGAGATTACCGCTGGAAGGTCACGATCCCACAAAAAAACAAAAAGAGAGAGATTAGGAAAGGACTTAATATACAAGAGGAGAAATAAAAACACCCGATAACACCCGAAGGCACAATTATCGCCCGATTTCTCCCCGAATTACAGATTTAAAAATACGATTTTTACCCCCCGAATCTGAGAAAGCCATTTAACCCGAAAAAGTCACACCCTAAGTATATTTAGTTGAGAATACATTCTTACAGAAAATAAGAAGCTCTTAGAAGATAACTCTCGCAGTTTCAGATAAGCGATAAGAATGCTCAGCACTGTTAGGATTGGTCCAGTTTTGTCCACCACGGGAGAATGTTCTTAGGTGCATTCTACCAAACTTCCTACATTATGGAGAATTTTTCACATTTGCCTATACACAAGGGTCTGGAACAAAGCCTTTCAAGAAGGTACTCATTTCTACTGGACTTAAATGAGCACTGGAGAGTCCAAAAACTACATAATTTCACATTACAGGAAGAATATAGTTTGAGCACAGTTGATGCCAAAGTTGCCATCAGAAGCGAGAAAAATTTTGTTAGACTTGAGAACTTCCTTTGTGCATCTGGATGGAAAATAGATGCTACAAGCTCATGGCATCTGGTAACAAGAATAGTGCTCACTGTCAAATTATTTCATTATTTGTACAAGCTTTCGACTTTCAAGGTTCCGATAAGTTCTCGGGGCACATTTTCTAAAAGGGGTAAAGTTTTAAAGTTTTGAGGGGAGAAAAATCTAAAATGTTGGTAATAGATTCACCCTTTTGGGACAACACTTTTATGATGCGGTGAGAGGAAATAAAGGTGAAATTGAGAAAGAGGCCTGGCTGTCCTATTAAACAATTAATGAGCTTTGAGAAATGTAGTATGTACTAGATGGGATAGTTTCCAAGATGAGTCCATGTGGGCTGTTGTATTTTCTTGATTATGTATTTGTGTTACTTGGTTGGGAGTCTGACATTGATTCTTGCTAGAGGGGGAGCACAGGCACTAGAAGATGGAAGTTTTTAGCAGCCCACCCATACACACTCCTCCCAAGGCTTGATAAGGAGGAGCACCATCTTTCATCATGTTTAGCATTCAGCATGTTCAACAAAAAATACTGAAAGATGAATTGGTTGACTTATCTCCATATTGCATACATAGGTTCAATTGTCTAGGAACAAATAAGGTAGTCAAAAACCCTCATTCAACATTCATTCATTCAAAAACTTCATGAAAGCCCTCTGGTGAGAGGAAAACTGCTTTTTAGAGTGCAGTGCTAGGAGATGCAGCAGCACACCAGCAAGAGAGTGTCCTATGGGGTGATACTAGAGGCAGTTATAAGTTGAGCCTCAAGTTTCTGGGAAATATTTTGTTCTAAATTCAGGGGCTAAAAAATGGGGTGACATGTGCTCTAAATTCATGCGAATTCGGGTAGAAAAACTTCCAGTATGCTAAATTTGGGGAGAAATTGGGCACAGTTACTCAAATTAGCTGTAATGGTTTCGTACAAACAGTAATACTACATTTGCTGCCAAACAAGTTTGTGTGCATTCCTATAAATGTCTTAGTGAGGGCAATTTGCCAGGTAAAAATACAGGGTGCAAATTTGGGAAAGAATCGGGTTAAACCTTAAAACTTCAGGCTCCAATTATAAGTTAAACAGTGGTAGCACATTAAATGTGTAATGGCATTTGCATGAAGGGACTGCAATCCTTGGAATGCAAAGCAACCAAAGACTGGGGCCATTTAATTGGCCTATTAAATGAAATGAATACGCTGAACAAAGTGGGGGTCTGCTTTTCCGTGCACTAAGCTGGCAGTTCTGAACTCGTGTTATTCGAGGGAGCACGTGTTTGGGCCAGCAAGAGTTCGCGGAACAGTCTACTACGCAATGGTAGACACAACTGTGTGGAATTTGGTCAGGCGAGCTAGATGTCGTTCATACAAGTAGCATGTTGTTGATTTTCACTTATTTTGTTATTATATCATTTGATTATTCGAAGTTAGACATCGGTTGAGTCAACGATGACAGCCGTAACATCGGCTCTCGTGCCAGTCCTTATTTCAACAATGGGATACACTTTGCTGGGCACAGTCGGCACTAAGGCTGACTGAAGGCAAGTTTTGGTACACGCTCAAGTTTCAATTGTGGGAGCTCGAGCTCCTGAGCTTTGCAGACAATCAGGATTAGGTTCACGGAGCCCCGGTTGAGAACCACTGCACTAAGAGCAAAAAGAATTAGCTCAAAATTCGCTGCTGACAGTGTGCTCACATCTCTACAGCAGCTCCAGTCTGCTTTTGCAATGATTCCACTCATGCACCATTTTGCGCCAAATAAGATTTACTGTGCCATCCTGATAAAAATCCACAATATTGTGCCAAACTGCTCCAAGTCTAGAATGCAGGTACCGACTTTAGAGCACTAGAAACCAAGTCACAAAATTGAGCATTTCTTTCGCAACAGTGGTGCACATTATTTTCTCGCAGCTACGTACATGGGTTCCTACATTGATCACACATGGTTCCGTTCTGCCATAAAATTAGGAATATTCGCATGAAATGTTTCCAGGTATTCTTAAGCGATTTTTTTTGCATTGGCACAGTGGGCATTATAACCAAACGTGAACAAACGCCGACACAAAACTTTGTCGCACACAACGCCGTCCCACGAAGTCAACTCACTTCGTCATTAGATATCTACATGCATGTCTCTGTGCTCTCTACATGTAATTCCACATGGTTTTATTTGAAACAGCAATTTCCGCACAGTAGTTGCAAGGCGAGACCTATAAGCGCATGTGCCTGCTGGAAGTGAAATGAAAGTAAGGCGTGATAATACTGGCACCAAAGTACTCCAAAAATCTGTATTTGGGTACCCCATAGTGCTCCAAAACACGCATATCTCTGCTCCAAAAATCATTCCAAATTACATTTTGGGAGTTGAATTACTGCTTTTGCTTCTAGTAATACATCTAGTTCTATTACAAAGGCATATGATATATTTTTCAGTCATTCTTGCTCAGTTGCTCATCGCTGGACCAATGTCAAGAGCTATAGACCTGTTTCGTTGTTTATCTAAATATATTATTCTTTCAGTATGTCGACCAGGAAGCACCTGAAAACAAGTTGATTCCACTTATTTTGTCTTGCAATCTTTGTTTGGTTTCAGTCACCTCAAATTTGTGTGTGGTAGTTTTTTTACGCATTGCTATTACAAAGTTATTAACTCGCATGTTTACTGTATTTATTGCCCTTATTCCTTTTTTGTGTACCTGCCATCTCAACTTGGTCATCCGCTCCATTTTATTTATATTGAATTCCTCCAACTAGATCAAGCATGACCTTGGGACCATGTGTCGGGAAGGGCTGTTTTGAGGTTTTCATTCTGGATACTCTTTGATAATTGTGCTGTTCTGGAAATTTGCTTTGTTAAGTCATTTTTATCTCATTTGAGGTGCTGTTTTCTTCAATTTTTTGTATACTATTGTCCAGACATATGCCATTCATGAACTGCTGAGTGTCCTTCCATGCCAATACGTACCTTCCATTGCAGAACTTAGAATATCTTCAGGAGCAACAGAAAGCACTCCAAGAACAATTGAAGCCATATCATGGTCTACAACCAGTAAGTCTTTATGTGACATCAAATTTCCAATGGTATGTACAGTGATTAGATAAAACACTGATGTATGATGTATGCCTAACATTGAATGTCTCAGTTAAAGTTCTCTGAAGGAGTGAGGTATACCCGAAAAATTACGCCGTGTATAGTAATAATACATAAACATTGCAAATCATATTGGCATTATGGTACAATGATTCACAATGTACTCCTTTGTTATATAATTGTTTACAGGATGAAGCAACCATATTACATATGCTCAACCAGAAGAAGATGGAACGGGACACCTTAGAGAAGGACTTGCAACGGAAAATTTCTCAGGACTTTGTGCAAACTAAACAGTGAGAAATGTTACTGTACATGCACTCAATCAAAGGCCTTCACAAATCTCAGCAGTGGTTGATAACAAAATCTGTAGCAGAACTGCATGTCAGAAGCAGCTTTGACCAAGAGAGGAGTTGTTGCCAGACCTCATTGTGATCAATGACATTTGTGCGGTGTTGGAGAAGTTTATCTATCAGATAGTGCAGCCACAGGACATTGCTGTAAGGGTTGTAGCTTTCCCAGTTGTTCCTGTAAAAGTGCACAGTGAGATGTTTGTAATGTACTGTAGCTAATTAAATCTGTTATTCATAGGGAGTGACTTTTTCGGGTTAAACCTAATTCCACCCGGTTATTCCCCCCTGAACTGACCTCCAACCAATTTGGGTTAGACCCAATTTCGCCCCGAATTCCAGTCACTATGAAATCCTCAAGTGACGTTTCCACTGAAGACTAATAAAGGTCGCCACATGTAACACATGTAAGAATGGGTCACTTACGTTCCCAGCAATACACCCATGTGTCTCAACACTGTCTATACCTTCGGGGATTACCGCTGGAAGGTCACAATCCCTCAAAAAAAAGAACAAAAAAAAGCAGAAAAGAGAGATTAGGAAAAGACTTAATAGACAAGAGGAGAAACAAAAACACCTGATAACACCGAAGGCAGAATTATCGCCCGATTTCTCCCCGAATCTAAAAGGCATTTAACCCGAAAAAGCCACTCCCTAGTTATTCATCACAACAAGCTTTACACATTGGCAAGCATGTCGATACAACTGAGTTCATCCTAGCATTTCTAGGAAAAGTGGAGATTAAATGGTTACAGCTCGAAAGCAGAATAGTTGTCTCAACAGGACAATGCCCCTTCTTTTAAATATTTGCCTGTGTTTTTATGGCATTGGTGACTCTGCAATAAAGGAAGGAGTGATGTAAATAGAGAGCTTGGAACCGTATCTGCGGAAGCCAAGCAGTAGAGATGACTTTGGGTCACGTTCTGCTGGAAATGGTTGGAGCGTGAACTAGAGGGGACACTGCTGTCTAAAATCAGCACTCCGTGGTTTTCTCATCTCAAGCCTCCAGGTGTTACAAGACTATTTCTTTCGAGTACTGTAATAAACACTTGCAGCACATGGTCCACCTTCATATACAATATTGACACAACACTTTCAAGCGCAACAGGGGTAATATGGGACGTGTAAGTACTGACAGGCGATTTTTGCTAACAGTGTCCCCAACATATATCTTTACGCTGATGCGACTATCGTTGACTTTGCTGACCAACAGCGTGGGAGGCCCCGCCTCTAAAATGCGCGCCAATAGGGGGACTCGGAAGGCTGAGCGCTGCGGCCTCTGCTCTTGGCCAACAGATGGTGCACCGGTAGCCCTTGGCTCAGAGCCATTTATAGGGAGAGTTTGGCCATTCTTTGATGCTCACACAGAAATGCTGCGCTACTTTGAGGGCTGCATTGCTTACCCTCGCTCACTTTCCCGGTTTGAAATCCTTTCTCTGAAGATTCGATACCACCGTTGTCGGATCAGCTTGTTGTTCTCTCCTTGTGGGAACCCGTGCATTGCAAAAGGCCTCGAACACGGGCAGTCTTTGTATAGCGACGGCTCATGAATTTGACAAACTGCTTCGTCCCACACGATCAGATCTCTGTCACAGTTTCTACACTCAGTCACGAAACAGTCTTCCCTCTGCTTTTCGATATTTTGCACGGAACTGTAGCACACCAGCAAAAAAGATCGGAAGCACTCACATATAGTCGAAGGCACACAGGCACTTGCAGAAGGCAAGCAATGGCGGGGCTACTGTGGCGCCATCTATTAGCGCCAGGGAGCCAGTCCTTGTGACTGGTCTTCCGCCTCGATGCCAATACACATTAGCGCCTGAAGCAACTGTCTGTTGTAAATGGTCTATACTTCGAAGCTTGAACCAGTCATCAGAGACATATACTGTAATTGAATCACGAACATGCGCGACAACAGTCATAATTGAGATGAAAGCAGCACTAAACACTAACGTTGCGGAAACGATCACGCGTGATAAGCTCAGCTATATATGGCAACACCGAGGATCAATGTTGTCAAAGTATGCATTACCATTAGAATTGATTGTCTCACGCGTGAAAGCACGGCGTTTCCTGCCAAAACGACAACTGCGGAAAGTGTTACCTATGCAAGAAAAGAGCATTTACTACATTCATTTTCCTTCTTGATAACCTGTGAGCTGAGATGTGCTCATTAGTAAACCATCCCACATTGTGAACATGTCATTACTTCCAATACTCTTTACACTTCCATTCTGTTTGTCAGTGTTTCACCAGCACTTACAATGCCAACGTAGGTTTTGAGCCTCTATTAAGGATTTTCCCAAGCGCAAATTATTTTTACGGTTTCAGTTTACCTGATGAGAACAACAAGTTGTTTCATTGTAGAAATGACTAAAAATAATTTGGCCGTAAAGATACAGATAAGCATGTATGCCTTGTGCTACACTAATACATGTTCCTTAAAGTGCATGTCCTGGGGCATTTTTCCAAGGATCATTAGCGCAAAAGTGTGATGTTGGTTTACTGGGGCTTAACTGTTACTCTTAGAAGCCTATATCATATGATGTGATATTCGAAGGCCAATTTTACAGACATTCACATTCGAAAATTTTAATATTTGCAACCCTCTACTCAAAATACTATTAGTAACAATGACAAGCATTGCGATTTGAAACAAATGATTTTCACAGAGCCAATGGGAGTCTGAGTACAGTCGGTGTAGCACTTTCTCTGCTCTAGCGTGCTTTTGGTGCATTGTAGCAGCATTCCACACTCATTTTTTACTCGAATGTAAGCTTGAACGTACATACAAGTAAAGTTCACCACATTGCTTCACGAGGCTATTGAGGATGTGCCAACATAGGGACTGCTGCTTTTATTATGTACCAACAGTTCTGGATATCTTGGCAAAGCCTCAGGCCTACAGCATTCTAATAGATGAGCTCCACATATAACATAAACCGCAAATCCCGAAATCGTGCCTCTACCAGACTTATTAAAACTGCATGATTAGCCACTTGTACAGTACTTGGCTTCAATACTATCCAGTATTTATCCCTGAATACACAGCCTTCAAGGGAGGCATCGCGAGGATTCACCTTATGTGAACCTTATATCAGCCATCAGCCAACTAAATTGTGCCTCCAACATGCTGCAGGGCTGGATTCGCTTTGCTTACACTGGTGGTGTCAACAATTCCAATACGTTCAAAGTCCCAAAACGACTGTAATGTACCTGTACTGGATATTTCATCATGATTGCAACTCTATACTTGTACATGGAAGGCGTTAGTTTGTTGAACTGTGTGAATTCCCATAGGTCCTTGAACGGTCCAGCCAAAGGCAGTTTCCGAGGCAATGAGATTCTCACGTAACATGACTTGCTTTCATGTAGCCACTGCTCCACAGAAATCAGCTCCCAGGAGAACACCATGTAGAGGAGGTGGTGTTCCTCTACATGAGTCCCGACCGGCGATGATGGTATGCCACGGAGAGGCAATGACAGTGGCCTATCTCCATGGTCGCGCCGATGGAACTGATACAGGTGCTCCAGGCGCGTGGCGTGGCCATCTTCGTCGTTGTCCACGGCCTGCTACTGTACTCCCCCTCCCAGACGCGGAGCGGCGAAAAAGAAAAACCGCATTCTCACCGGAGGAGGAGAACAAGAGCAACCGTGGATGACGCACACTACTGGACGTGTTCAGGGCACGGCACAACACCTGCTGCGGTAAACGGTCGATGAGCGGAGCAGATGAGGGGCGTCGGAGTCATGGCCTGGGGTGCTGCAACCGGCACGGGGTCCCAGGAAGTGAGGTTGCCTACCCGTGATGAGCGCCGAGATGCCGGCTGCCACGACTGCCGAAACCGGCAGGGGAGCACGTTGCTCAGGTGTCGCGGCCGGCAGTGCATGCGAGTTTAGATGCAGAAATGAAGTGACGGGTCGTGAGTATTCCAGTTGCCGTTGACAGCGCAGGCCGGTCGCTGGAAGCCGTGAAGCGATGGTCAGGTCGTTGCGTGATCATTCGAATCGGTAGCGTCAACAGAAGTGGGACGTATTTTTTGTGGGCGTTTGTGGGACGTGAGCGGTCGGCGAGACGGTCGAGAGGAGAAGGGCGTAATGATGCTAGCGAGATGTGTCAAGTAATGCAGTTGGATTCCAGGGATAGCTTGCCTTGGTAGTGCTTGCAAATGATTTCAAAAATTTGGGTTGGTGAGGGGCCTAATTGCACCGAACATGACGTTCTTCGTTCGGGTCACCAAATGTAGAGGAGGTGGTGTTCCTCTCCATGAGTCCCGACCGGCGATGATGGTATGCCACGGAGAGGCAATGACAGTGGCCTATCTCCATGGTCGCGCCGATGGAACTGAGGCAGGTGCTCCAAGCGCGTGGCCATCTTCGTCGTTGTCCACGGCCTGCTACAACCTATCTCGGCCATTGCTTTACGAGTGGTATATAAATATATACTAAATGTATGGCTAAATGTATATTCACACTCTTTCCGGACCGTTGAGAGTGCTCTGTAGCGCTTCAAGCGACACCTCTTAATCGTCGTAATTGGCACGTGCGATTTGGTTCCCTCAACTGGTCCCCGAACTGTTTAGGAATACACAGCCCCATTTACCCAAGCTAGAGCTCATCAAGTTCAGTGGTACTAGTCAAGAATATTGGCAGGGATTCTGGCTTCATTTTGAGTCTCTTCTTCATAACTTCTTATCGAACAACAAAAAGGATATCCAATCAATGGCTTACAACTATGTCATGTATGACACAGCAGTTGCGATACTGAACGAACGATTTGAAATCCCAACTACTTGGTCCAGATTAATTTAAAGGGGCTGTTAAGTGTTCACCCGGTTCAGTCTTCTTGACACATACCTGAGCTGAGACATTTACATGATACGGTACAAACACACACAAGAAGTTTGGAGCCTCTGGGTACTAGTGAACCATCGTACTGTTTACTTCTTTATGCTATCATTCATAGAGCACTGCCAGAAGAAGAGAAGAAGGAGCGACGATGGATACAAGTGCTTTGCAACTTGCATCGAGATAAGAAGCAAACTTATTACGCCATGCTTTGTACATCAGGATGCAGAGAGAAAAATGCATGTTTCCTCATAGATCGAGGAACCCAAAGAAGTTTCGTCAAGGTGCCTCCTCAAGGAAACTGCAGCAGCCTACAGTGGGCAAGGAGCATTTAGCAATTAGTACACTGGGTAAACATGGGAGTTGAAGCTCTACACCACAGAGTCAAGATCACCCTCTCGTCACAATTTAACAATGAAGAGGTGTCGCTTGAAGCGCTAGAGGTTCCTGAACTACGTATTAATAATTTGCCAGTTGTGGATCAGAGAGCTCTGAATGATCTGGAAAGAGCAGGGGGTACATCTGCAGTCTCCCTTGGATTTCTTGAATTCTCCCTTGAGAACACTCCATGTAGTAGCTGTTTCCGTCATGTAGCGAGATCTTTTGCCATAACCACTTTTGAAACATACTGGCCCGACCATTATTGTATTGATTTCAACGTGATAGATGTTAAAAGTTGGTTTCTTCCAAAACATGAGCAAGACAACAGAAACAGAGCCAGGAAAAGGCACCGGGTGACACGAGCCCGGTGTTGCATTCACTGACTTCTGGTTTCACAGAGGCGACCCACCCGCTTTGTAATAAATTTGTTTGAATAAAATCTGCCCAGTTTTCGAGTAAGATATTTCGCACACATGTTCCTGACAGCCAAAGGTTACAGATATGCCACAACCTTCCTGGTGATTTTGTGATGGAGTCGCACTTTAACAGGCTGCACACATATAGAAAAAAACTTAGCAAACACTCCACTGATGTTAGCTGCACTTGCTGAAACAATACTGCAATTAGCCAACTGACCTTGATAGTGGTTTTCAGAGACCTCTCCCCCCCCCCCAAAAAAAAGGACATGTTTTCTCAAAGAACATCATGATGGTGCTTACTTATTGCTCTTTCTCATGAGACGGTACACTTGGAACTGGTAATCTCCTTCACCCGTAAACAGAGTGGCATCGTTGGACAGGTCCGTGAAAATTATGCTCCCTCCTGCAGCATAAGCAACAAGCATCTAAGCAGTTGTTTTCCAAGCCCTCCCTTAATGAACACACCTTTCTTCATGCGTGACAATGTATAGTCGATGACTGCAACTGTGAGGCCTGCTGTGTTTACGAGCACAGTTTTTCGATCAAACTGGTACTGCTTTTTCTTGTGAGAAGTCTTTGATATCAAGATGTTCCCCAAGTGAAGGTCACGATGTTCGAACTCGAGGGCACCTTCTCCAGCTGCGAGTGTGCAAGCTACTTGCAGAAAAATGCTTTGGGCTTGTTGAGCTCTGTTTATCTGTTGGGATCATAAGGACTCAGCTTCCTGCAATTGCAGGTCGGGACTTGCAACTTACCTTCCAATTCTCAAGACAGGTACCACCGTTGTCAAACTCAAACACGACATACTTTTGGCTCTCTTCAAAGAAATCTGTAATAGTCGGATTGGTCATTTTAGTGCACTGTAGTTTACACGTGCTTTTAAAATATTAAAATATTATTAAATTATTTTAAATATAAATAATATATTTATAATATATTATATTATTGTTACACATGTTGTTATGTTTACTGAAACTTATTTATAACTAGGGTCCCGCGTTTTCAGAGTTTATCTCTGGGCGTTACCGGAGGATGTTTATTGGAGTTCATTGTTTTTTCAAAAAACGCAGTTTTTCAGAGTGTATGGTTTTGGCTCAGTTAACGTCCGAAAATTTGAGAAAACTTGACGACTTGCGCACGGTTGTGCATCGAAAACGCAGTTGTCACATTTATTGCTTCACACTAAAGAGACACAAGCTTAGCAATACATTTCGTACGACGCACACTGAGGTGTTCCGCAATTCCAAATGCACCCTTTCCGCGTGTAGTGCTCACTGTTATGCGGCAGTACTTACATACGACAACCTCTGCATCGCGACCGCGGGACGATGTGAACTCCTCGAAATCGGAGTACTCCTTGACGTAGTCGCAGGGCAGCTTTTGCTTGCATCCCATCTTGTTGTCAGCACTGCAACTAGTTGCCCTTTCAAGAAGACCACTCCGTATGACCTCAGTTCAATGCTTATTTTAGTGCTTAGGTCACGTGTGGGACAAGAATATTGGGAAACAGACTGGGGAAAACTCGAGTGTGAATCCTCTAGTGGTCGAGATGACCGCCGAAGAAAACCACGGAAACCATTATTATGTTGCGGTGGGGCCAGTATCCAAGCTCAGAAGAAACCCAGGACACAAAAGGACGCCAAGGACATTAACCCGGTTATCAGGAAAAACATCTGCCAAGCGGAGTTTTTCAGATTAATCTGAATTGCTTAAAACTTTACCGGAGTATGTTTTTCGGATAAATCCGAAAACCCGGAACCCTATTCATAACCTATAAAATGTTGATACAGGCAGGAATGTCTATTTGAATTTTTGTCTATATCAAACAGACAAGATGTCCTACTAAATGGGGGAAAGAGAGGCAGTTCAGCATGCTGTTGCCATAAACATCCTCATGAAAGTTCCATGTAAGGTTTCATTCCTCACACATTATGCGCTATAACACTGGAATGTACAGATTTCCAGTGAACCTTGTCGTTGGTTCTGTTACCTGTTATTATTCCCACTCCCCAATTTAACTCGAGCGTGCACCTCTTTGGGGGAAGCTGCCTGGCGAAATCATAACGTCACCATAATGTGATCCAGCCACAATTTTTGCAAAAGCTGCAAGATCACCACTCCTTTATTTGCTCCTTGCATTGCTTCCAGGGAGAACACCTGGCCAGCTTTGTCAGTATGTCTTAGACCAAAGGAGGGTAGTTTCATTTTAAATCGAACAACGTGTGAAAGTCGTATTTTTTAATTCGCCCAGAAAAAATATATGTTAGAGGACAGCTCAAACGACGCAAATCGCGCCACCTGCGACGCTCGTGCGTGTAGTAGTTTCCGCGTAGGAGAGGGGGAAAGTCTGATGCTGCTTGAGCACACTTTCTTCTGGACCGACTTTGACGGAATCTAGCACCGCTAATTTTATGTCTACGAACTGGAGTTTTTTTGTGATTATAGGCTGCACCATAGACACTGTCGACAGTTACCCACACAACCCTGAGAGCCACAGATTTTCTGTTAAAAAATTCCAAACTTGGCGTAAACGTTCAAAAAGGACAAACTTTGTTACCAATTTGCTTCATGACGGAACCTCTGAGAACATCGAGCTTAGTGCCATTCGATAGGACATTGAAAGAACTTTCGTGCTGTATAGAACTCATTTTTCTCAGCTCAGTTGTTTCTGTGTTATTAGCTTGTGAATCACACATGGTAGGCGAAAATTGCCAATGTTTTATCTCAGTTTTCTCAAAAATGCCATCTTCGATTTCCTTGATTATTTTTCAAAAGGTGGCGTCATGTCTCTACGTTAGACGCCAAGTGAGACAATCTTCTATTTTTGCCTGAGAGACGCACTGCAATTTTTTTTGTCAGGCAAGGTGCACGAGGCTGCGGCCTTGCGCGCCCCACCCACGAGCACGCGACCTTCAACCTCTTCTTTGCTACAAGTGTCCCGGTGACGGAGAAATCAATGACCACACTGCGTGAGCTTGTTGTAGTGTCCCCAGAGCATCACTTTACGTTTACCCAATGGTCTCTCAGTTCCGTCAGGCTCATTCAAACCGTGGGAGAGTACATGAGTTGCCTGTGCGCCCTTGACGAGAAGCCCCAGTTCGACGAACATGCCGACAAAGCAGTGAGAAGAAACGAAGCGCTTCGTAGATATCTTTATCCACTGGTAACATCTTAGCTTTTGTTTCAGGTTGCCGCCAGTCCCCCAGGAAGTGTGAAAGACATTCTTTTCATTGGTAAAAGAACGAAAAACGGAAGTTTCGAAAAACGTAAAATGTGCCCATTGGGAGACCCCTGCAGGTGGTGGCTGCCACCATTGGATTAGCATCATCCGATAGCTTTACACATGTCCTTTCACATGATATAAAGTGAATGGGTTCAAGCGCATGGATGCCAGAAGGACTACTCAAGACCACACCGAGTGTTTAAAGTACCTACGGCTACCGGGAACGAGGGATTTCAGTTGTGCGTTGTTCTGTCGGAAAATTTGATTCCGGTGACATTGACACATCTGGGTGAGGGCGAACGTGTTATACTTGAGAGCAGCAACTGTCATCACAGCGGTCTTACGGGTTTTGTACCACTCGTCGTGGTTCCGAAATAACGCTACGGAGCATCAAACTAATTAAAGAGAGCATGCACACCTCCGGAACTATCACTATTGCGCCCAAGCTAAGAGGCGACTGCAACCACGCGACCACAAGTTTGTATTCTCATATGTTGTAACTTTCTGTCCCCTGTGGCCGTAGTTCTGCCTTCTTAATATTAACTCGCACGACAGCCTCATAGCGTGCGTATGTGCATTGCCTCAAGCACATGTGCGGGAGAATAGTGAATATGCGCACGTGCGTATACGCACACGTCGTGCGTGCGACTCCCATGAAAGTGCGTAATAGCAAGTTCAAGTCACCCACGAAAGTATTGCCCTGCGTCTTTAAAGGAAAAAAATAAACATACGTACCATAAGTGCAAAATAAGTATATAATGCAACATCTGGGCATTAAATTACAAAGCAAAGACTACGAAGCAAAACACGCTCGTAAACATACGAAGAGCGCCTTTGTGTGGAAAAATCGCTCCGCGGAAAGGTAGACCTACGTCTCAATCAAAAAGGGAAAAGGTACTTTACCAGCAGCGCAAAGTACCGGCATAATTCTGCCCCTGTGGAATAAATCGTGAAAAATATTCCGGCTTTTTAGAAATAACTAAGATCGAACATGCAAAATTTTCGCGTACCACTCGTGGTTTTGCGATACTAGGCGGACAAAGAATGCGCTTGAACACAGTCACTTTATATCATGTGAAAGGTCATGTCTAAAGCTATCGGATGATGCTAATCCATTGGTGGCAGCCACCACCTGCAGGGGTATCGCAATGGGCACATTTTACGTTTTTCGCAACTTTCGGTTTTCGTTCTTTTACCAATGAAAAGGATGTGCCTTTCACACTGCCTGAAGGACTGGCGGCAACCCGAAACAAAAGCTAAGATGTTACCAGTGGATAAAGATCTCTACAAGGCGCTTCGTTTCTTCTCACTGCTTTTTCGGTATGTTCGTCGAACTGGGGCTTCTCGTCAAGGGCGCACAGGCAACTCATGTACTCTCCCACGGTTTGAATGAGCCTGACGGAACTGAGAGACCACTGGGTAAAAGTGATGCTCCGGGGACATTACAACAAGCTCACGCAGTGTGGTCATTGATTTCTCCGTCAGCGGGACACATGTAGCAAAGAAGAGGTTGAAGGTCCTCGTGGGTGGGGCACGCAAGGCCGCAGCCTCGTGCACCCTGCCTGACAAAAAAATCACTGCGCGTCTCTCAGGCAAAAATAAAAGATTGTCTCACTTGGCGTCTAAAGTAGAGACATGACGCCACCTTTTGAAAAATAATCAAGGAAATCGAAGATGGCATTTTTGAGAAAATTGAGATGCAACATTGTCGATTTTCGCCTACCAAGTGTGATTCTCAAGCTAATAACGCAGAAACAACTGGGCTGAGAAAAATGAATTCTATACAAAACGAAAGCTCTTTCAACGTCCTATCGAATGGCACTAAGCTCGATGTTCTCAGACGTTCCGCCATGAACAAAATTGGTAACAAAGTTTGCCTTTTTGAACGTTTACGCCAAGTTTGGCATTTTTTAACAGAAAATCTGTGGCTCTCACAGTTCTGTGGGTGGCTGTCGACAGTGTCTATGGTGCAGCCTATAATCACAAAAATCCTCCAGTTCCTAGGCATAAAGTCAGCGGTGCTAGATCCCGTCAAAGTCGGTCCAGAAGAAAGCGCGCCCAAGCAGCCTCCGGCTTTCCCCCTCTCCTAAGCGGAAACTACTACACGCACAAGCATCGCACGTGGCGCGATTTGCGACGTTTGAACTGTCCTCTAACATATATTTTTTCTGGGCGATTTAAAAAATACGACTTTCATACGTTGTTCGATTTAAAATGAAACTACCCAGGAGGCAATGCCACTTTTCCCTCCTTCGTGATGTTCACACAGAGAGTCACAGCGTCCTCAACCTATCACCGCAAATGACTACATAGGAAGCCTGTGGCCATGAGTGACCACGCATCACCCAGATTTCATCATGGTATACCATCAGGCCTTGTCTAGTATCATGGCCTTACGGAGTAGGTAAGAGTGCTATTTAGAAAGAGGGGAACACCAATGTCATGCAGTGTGCAATTAGTGTTCTGTATTTGAAATCTCTGACTTAATTTAAATCTGGATTTAAATCTACATGAGAGGCATCTGGATTTAATTTGGATTTTATTGGCACCCAAAGGCAATGGGTAGGATTTGGATTGAATCCCTTTTCTGCAGACAGAAATTGGATTTTAGCTGATTACTTTATATAATTTTATAATTGGGGGTTTATGTCGCGAGACAACTGAGATCATGAGCGACGCCACAGCGGTCGGTCTGTGGATTGCTTTTGCCCACCTGAGCAATCTTTAACGTGCGATGAAAGCTCACCACACGGCACCACGTATTTAACGTCCCTCGCGGAAGACTGCGTGTCTAAGCAACTTGTATCCTGCCACCATGTTGCTGGCATCCTCGGCCGGGTTCGAACCCGCGATCTCGGGATCAGAAGGCGAGGGTTTTAGCTGAATCAATTTTTAGATGTGGACTTGAAATGCACACTCAATATGTATTATAAACCACACTGTCATATTCACAGTCCAGGGACCACCCCCTAGTTTACTCGACCAAAAAAACAGCATGTGAGATGTGCATCTATGAGTTGCAAACAGGACTGTAAATTAATTAGTCACAGGTAACTAAGGTACTTCATTAATTACTCAATTAAGTAATATGCATTTAATTACTGACAACAAAACACTTCCAACAGTGAATACTGTAAACGTATTTCTATTCGCAGTGTACTAATTTTCACGAATCGGGCATTCAGTCATTTGCGAAGTTATTCGCGAGTATTAAATTTCGCAATTCCAGAGCAGTGTCCTTTCGCGGGATAAACGTCAAGCTGTGTTCACAAGTACAATTTTTCGCTATATTTTAGTGGTCGCGAAAATCGCGAAAATTAATACATCGCAAATAAAAATATGTTTACAGTAACTATCTGTAATTTAATTTCGCCTGTAATTTCTACTCGACGAACAGACAGATGCCAGGACGCCCGGTGACGCCACCTCCTCTTGAAGGATGCAAAACTACGTAAAAGTTTCTCTCTCTCTCTCTCTTTTTTTTTTTTTGTGTGTGTGGGGGGGGGGGCAAAAATTCATGGAGGTGCATAATGTTCACCGGTGGCACCTATTTTTTGTGTACTGAGTCTCTGTGTGAAGTTGACGTATAACACAAAATAAAATATCTTTTTTTTTTTGTCCATAGTGGGCAGATGTGAGCACACAGCAGGTCACACAGGACTAGGCATCCATTTGTACATAGTATACTCAAACAAAGTAGTAACCGTTCATCTGGCAATTCATCTCAGCTAGTTAATGATGTAGAGTTTTATCTAATGGTTGTCTGTATCAGGGTTGAAAAAAATCCGAATATTTTTAAAAAGATCCTCTCCAGTGGGCTCTTTTGGATAAAACCCGGATATTTTTGGAGAATATATACAAGGCTAGAAATGTGACACAGAGTAAAAACAAATGTGCTTTGCTGTTCTTGATTTCGGGTGACCTCTCATAGTTTCTGTTTACGGAACTGCCTGTCCCTGCAACATTGTATCAGTCTCTATTGTTTTCCGAAAAGTAGTTGAATGCGTGGTTGAATGGTGTGGATCCTACACGCAGGGCCGGCGACAGGGGGGTGGGGGGCGAGTAAGGCGACCGCCTTAGGCCCCGCGCCCGAAGCCCTCAACCAGGGAATACTTTTTTTTTAAATATCAAGTATGCACTTAATCGTGTGAAACAGGCACTGCGATGTGCCTTTGTCTCAGCCCCCGCACACCCCTAGAACTGGCCCTGCCTACACGCCTGGATTAGCTGTCATGTTTCGGCGCACTTCAGTTACGGAGCCTCCAGGAAGCGGAAGAAAGTCTCTCTCTGAATGGAAAAAAGTAGAAGAAAATGGGAAAAAGTTAAATCTGAAAAGTTATAAATTAAAAAAAGTGAAGTGAAAAGTAACAAAGTTAAAAAGTTAAAAGCTAATTTTGCACGTTCCTGGGCTTTTGCAAACAGCCAACACTACAAGAAAATAAACCGGGAGTTTTCCGCGTGACGTTGAATTCAGATTGTCTTTCACGTCACATCTGGAGAAAATCTCTAAAAAATCTGGATAAAATTCTGTGGATAAAATCCAAAAAAATCCACCGGATAAAATCCATGTGGATTAAATCCAAACAACCCTGGTCTATATGCACAACTTTAATATCATATGTCTTGATATGCAGGAAATCCAACAGTGAAGCCTTGAAGTGGGAACTAGTTTTTAACCTAGGACCTCCATCTGTCTATGCAGTAGAATCTCGATGATACGAATCTCACGGGGTCGCGGAAAAAATTCGTATCAAACGAATTAAACCAAAATAAAAATTGAGGCAAGAAAATAGACGGTGACTGTTCATTTTCCGTTACTGTCAGTGAAAGAGGTCAGTCGTAACGCTTTTGTGTCTCCGTTTTTGGCCAATGCTGCCCAAATACGCGAGATGATTCAAAAGACGTAGCACGTGCTTTCCACCCGCGAGTCGCGCGACAGTGGTCTAAAGCGAGCTTCTCCTAAAGCACGCAGGCGTTAGGTGAAGCCGCCTTGCGGAATGGTGACGCGTAATGTTGCCACAAGTTGTCCCGATATGTTCCTTCCACGTGTTCTGGTCGCTGTTTTCCGCCAGAGCGATGTCACACAGCTTCGCGGTTTATTGTTGCGGGGGGGGGGGGGGGGGGGGTAAAAAGGTCAAAACAGAGATAAGGTGATAAGGTTCCGGGCCGTGCAATCCCTTTGATCTTATCTCCTCCACCACCACCAAAACGAAAGTCATTGCATGCATTGCGCTACATGATGTAAGGGAGTTCGTGGTGAGGATCGCCCTCCCTTT
Organism: Ornithodoros turicata; assembly: GCF_037126465.1. Classification (NCBI taxonomy): domain Eukaryota; kingdom Metazoa; phylum Arthropoda; class Arachnida; order Ixodida; family Argasidae; genus Ornithodoros; species Ornithodoros turicata. The sequence goes on along the minus strand of NC_088203.1, from coordinate 70,842,473 downwards.
TCGAAAGAAGGAGCAGCATGACTCGCGTGCTCTCGCGTCACGGGGGAACGACCTCTGTCGCATCCTCGGCTCATTCGTATCACCCGTAAAGGCAAGATAACGCGTTCGTATCATCCGAACTCGAATACATATACCGGCCGGGACCGGAAAAGAATTCGTATCATCCCGAAATTCGTATCATCCGTGATCGTATCATCGAGATTCAACTGTATAACGGATGAGAAATATCCCTCAGTATACACATGGAACATAAAAGGAAATACCTACCGAGACAAAATTTCGACAATTGTGTAGGAAGTATGCTACTGTTGAGGTCAGGATGTTAAATAGAATGGATGTCAAAGCATGTTAAAGCAATGCTAAATATTCAGCAACTATAAATAAGGTGTGTGATAGGTGTGCACAGGAAAAAGAGACTGTGAAGATAAGCTTAAAATGTGATTATGTTCAACCATTACGGACACAAGGGAACGTGACTATGTGAAAAAAATTGAGTTTCCGCCGAATGATAACGCCAAAGTAATGTCAGATTGGTAGAGAACACAAAGGATTGATAATATATGTGACTGGAAGGATAAGAAAAACATATACCAGCCATAAGTAAAGGCCTAAATTCTAATCTTTGTACATACAGTGAAAGGGACTTCCAAAAGCCACTAAAAGAATTTAGAAAGGCCATAGTATCCAGACGTGGATGTGGTGACAAATGTGGTGGTGGATTGCTGCTAATAACGGATATGACATAACAAAATTACAAACTTCGTTGTGTCATATGCAACTCAAAACCTCCACCCTATTTCAAACAGGGAAGTGGTCAAAATCCAGACAGCAGTAGTATTGCCTGTCATGCTCAGTGCTTAAAGTGAGTGTGTGTGCTGCATGCATCACAACATGCATGCCAAACTGTCCATGTTTTATTTGTGTTTTGCATAATGATGTTATTATCGTATATCTAGTGACACAAACACACAAATACAATTTCAGAACAATTAAGGCAAGTTGGAATTATGGGCACTTCCACTTTAACTAATAAGAAATGTCTAACCTGGTCGGTCATTTTCACTTTTATGCTTTGCATTAAAAGCATCCCAAGCTTTCAGGAGGGCAGGGTGGTATTGGTCCTCAACAAGCTGCACCCTGCAAGCGAAGGTCGATTAAGAACAAATTTATGAAATAACCGTATCTTTACCTTCTCATGTGGATGAAATTTGCAGACCTATTCGCAGTAGAAGCGAGTGAGCTGAGTTCCCTGGAATACAATAACCATAACGACATTACAACACAGATTGGAACCGAGTTAGACATATTTTGTACAAAGCATGTTCTGTACCTATTACGTAAAACTAGTTTGAAACGCAAAAATTGTTTTGGGGATGAAAGTGCTACCCAATGTACTGCCCTCACAAATGTCATCTCCAAATGCTGTCGTAATCTTCATATTGCTCACCAGAGAATTGAAAAAATTTGCGTCACTAGGCAAACAGAGCCAATTGAAGGTCAAATTTTATTTATATATTGCCAACATTTTCTCTGCTCAATTCGTCCTCTTCTACCAACTTGACTGTAGATTCTTCGACAATTTGTTTGAAAATATAGAGACCCAAAAACTGACAAGATAACCCTATTTTGTGACAATTTTGTTCAGAGACAACTATGATGATGGGAATTGCCACAGTGGGTCCATGCCCCTGCTCCACCTGATACTTTGGCCCCAGAGGTTGTTCAATGTGGGCACCATATTTGACGTCCTTCACAGAGCAATTTGTAGCATGCTACTGATTTAGCAGCGTACATGCTCAGGTAGCCCGAAAATCCTTCCCAAAATGAAGTGTTCCTGCGGTTATAATTTTTGTTCATCTACTCCTGTTCTAATATGTGTTCTAACACATCACCATGTGTAGGAAAAATTTGTATTTGAAAACACTACAGTGTCCTGCTACTATTGTACAACCTCTGGACATGGGCATCCACCAAGTGTGTGCAAGTCAAATACTCCAAATAACTACACGTACATGCTTCAGATAAGTCTTGAGAGATTTGCTGATTGGATGGATCAAATCAAGGACTGAGTGTGCCAGTGAAGCTGCATAGAACACTTTGAGTGCATTTACTTTTTACCTGCAGTGTAGAAAACAAACTGCAGTAATATTAAACCTATAAAGCTCTACATGGCACGCACAAGCATTCCCATTGTGATGAAGACATAGAGGGCACAACATCATTGTCATGGCCACTTTCATTGGAATTACCTAGTACTAGAATCACCTAGTAAACCCTCGGCTTTGCGCTTACTATTGTATCACACCTCTTTATAATATCCATTGCACTCCATTATGCAGAACCGAGAGCGTCATTCATAAATTTGGTTAACACTTCGTTTGATCAGTTGTTTCATAACTGATAAACATCCGTACTGAAGAACCCCAATACGAGGGACATGGAAAAACATTGATTAATAAACAGCACTTAATGTTACTTGCACGAGGAAAGCCTGGATAGCAAAAGTATAGATGATCCTTCAACATCTACTTTTTACTGGTCTTCACCATTAAATCCAAAAGTGACATACATTTTTGCATGATATATTTCCCTTGAAAATCAAAGAAAACCATATCACAGGAGATCACCAGAGACATTTTCCCAAAGTGCAATAACATATATATATATAACACATACAACAAAGTTTATTACAGAAACTACCATCAGAGTTCTACTGTCTCCATAGAAACTGAAATCTTGGCACAGAATTTTTTTAAAATTCCGTGTTAGCACCGTGAAACGACTGTGGCTAAGCGCGGCATACAGATGTGGACAGATGGAGAGGAGAAAGGAGTTGGGGGGACAGGGGGGTTAGTATGCATCCTGGGCTGACTTCAGGGGGAACTGTGCCAACATTCGTCTGGAAAGTCTGCCTGAAAAACCAAGGAAAACGCCAGACAGCACAGCCGGTGCGGGGATTCAATCCTGCATCACATCATCGTAGAAAGCGGTCGTCCTAACCACTGTGCCATGGGAACTGGTCTTGGCACAGTAACACAACCTAATTTTTTCATTATGCTGTTCTGATCCGTTTCTATTTTACTTGTATTGACAAGCACCCGGCATAGCACCACACACATCGTTGGTGGGTTGGTGAAAATTGTGAGCCTGTGCCATAGGGCTGAGCAGGACAACTTTGACATCTTGGTTGTGACTGACTTTGGGATGGCTTACAAGTTTAAAGCACTAGAACTGCATGAATCAGCCATCAAATGGTATATGAACTGAACAATGAAGCTGCTTACCAATCAGACTGCAAAACAAGATACTAAATTTCAAGTTGTTTATCTCTATGTAGATAGGGGGGAACTCAATTATAGGCATGGAATCCCAGAACATGGTCCATAATTTCAACTCCAGACTTTTAAGTGAAGTCCTTGTGCATTATGAGATTCCCAGGATTCCATTAGGATCCTAAGTCTTTTAAAGGCAGTACTGAGATACATCATATAAGATATCGGTTCACCAAGATCAAACGATTTCACCTAGGCAAGAGAAGTTCAAAGCACCAGAAAGGTGCAGCATCCCTTTCGAAGTTGGTGGTACATTATGAGGTGAAAGGTCTTTAATAGGTACAGTAAAACCCGCGGATAGCGATATCGCGTATAACGATATCCCTCGTAAAACGATGGTTCATGATTTTACCGTCAAAATATACATTGTTTCCACGGGGAAACTACCCGCGTATAGCGATGGAGACCGCAGTTCCGAGTACTCGTATAACGATGTTGGACGCTGTCCCGTGCGCGTAACCTCGCGGCGATTTTCGCCGCGATAAGATACAGTAGAATCTCGATGATACGAATCTCACGGGGTAGCGGGAAAAAATCGTATAATCCGAAATTCACATCAAAGTAATTAAACCAAAATAAAAATTGAGGCAAGAAAATAGACAGCGACTGTTCATTTTCCAGTACTGTCAGTGAACGAGGTAGGTGGTAACGCTTTTATGCCTCCGTATTTGGCCAATGCTGCTCAAATTCGCGAGATGATTCGAAAGGCCTAGCACGTGCTTTCCACCTGCGAGTCGCGCGACAGCGTTCTAAAGCGAGCTTCTCCTAAAGCACGCAGGAGTTAGGTGAAGCCGACTTGCAGAATGGTGACGTGTAGTGTTACCAGAAGTTGTCCTGCTATGTTCCCCGGCTCCCTGCACGAGTTCTGATCGCTGTTTTCCCAAGCCAGTGCGATGTCAGTCACACAGCTTCGCGTTTTTTAAGCATCTGTTTCTTTTTCGTTTGCTACACGCGGGGTGCCGCGCGACTTTTCAGGGACGCGCTATATAGGTCAGCCCTCGTTTAACGAAGTTCCCTGTATAACGATGGAATTCGCGATTACAGTCAATATCGTTATACGCGGGTTTCACTGTATATACACTGGCAAACAACAGTACAACAATGAAAAACTTTAACGTTTCAAAACTCTCGAATTTCATCATCAGAATAACGTATCACAAGCTGCAGGTCCCATTTTATGTACCAAGGGTGTGTAGCATTCCGGTAGGGGGCCAGGATACCTATTGATAGCCTTTTTGGTTATCTTTGTGCGCCAGTATTCCAGTTGTTTCCTCACCCCCCAACAACCCTCACAAGCTAGAATTTCTGGATTATCGAGACCTAATCTACGACCTGATTTTACTGTGCATTCACATAGTTCAGTTTGCTTCTCTGCAGCCTTGGCCTTGGGCAGCTGTAATTGTGGTACTGGATATTTGGCACATCTATAATTTGTTCACATTCTTGTTTGTACTTGTACATGACCCCTACTTGAAACCCTGAGAGTGAGGGAACAGAGGACAGACATACATGAACACAAACCCCTTCTCGCCATTCTTTCTTGTGCATTATGTATGTTTTGTTCGGCTGTACTTTAGTAACGATGCCGTGGCAGACGGATAGGCGTGGAATTAGTGTTTGGCGAATTTGGCATGTTGTCATTGTTGCCAGACGATACCAGTGCATACGGGTGAGTGATCGGCTATGTATCGCATAGTTGTCTGCTATGAACAAAATGGTCCTCTGCTATTGGATATAGTCACATGAGACATGTTTTGGGTATGGAGGAGTAAATAGTCATCTCCTATCAGATGTAGTCTTACGAGAAGCGTTTTGGGTATGGCAAGGTTATGTAAAATGGTTTTTGTTTAATATAATGGAACTTTTTATGCTGGAAGATGGAAATAAATGTTACAAATTAAAACAAAAAGCAACACCTGGATGAGAAAGAATGTGCATCCTTCGTGACCGAGGCTAGGTTAGGCCCAGATGATTACGTATTGCATATGTCGAAGAGTGGGTCTATGTAGAATGTGCATCCAGTTAGGTAAGGTTAGGTTAGGTTAGATGAACATGTATTCCATGTGTCAAGAGGGCTGACATAGACTGTGCACCCGGCGTGACTGAGGTTAGGCTAGGTCAGGTGAATAGGCATTCCATGTGTCGAGAGGGCTGACGTAGACTCTGCATCCGGCGTGATTGACGTCAGGTCAGGTCAGGTGAATACACATTCCACGTGTCGAGTGCATCCAGCACGACTGCGGTTAGGTTAGGTCAGGTGAATACGTATTTCATGTGTCGAGAGGGCTGACGTAGACTGTGCATCTTGCGCGACTGAGGTTAGGTCAGGTCAGGTGAATACAAACTCCATCTGCCGCGAGGGCTGACGTAGACAGTGCATCCGGCGTGACTGAGGTTAGGTTAGGTCAGGTGATTACGTATTGCACATGTCGAAGAGTGGATCCATGTAGAATGTGCATGCGGTTAGGTAAGGTTAGGTTAGGTGAACACGTATTCCTTGTGCCAAGAGGGGTGACGTAGACTGTGCATCCGGCGTGACTGAGGTTAGGTTAGGTTAGGTCAGGTGAATAGGTATTCCATGTGTCGAGAGGGCTGACGTAGACTGTGCATCCGGCGCGATTGAGGTTAGCTCAGGTTAGGTGAATACATGTTCCATGTGTCGACAGGGCTGACGTAGATTGCATCCAGCATGACTGAGCTTAGGTTAGGTCAGGTAAATACGTATTCCATGTGTCGAGAAGGCTGACATAGACAGTGCATCCAGCATGACTGAGGTTAGGTTAGGTCAGGTCAGATGAATACATACTCCATGTGTCGAGAGGGCTGATGTAGACTGTGCATCCGGCGTGACTGAGGTTAGGTTAGGTCAGGTCAAGTCAGGTCAATTGAATACATATTCCATGTGTCGAGCAGGCTGACGTAGACAGTGCATCCAGTGTGACTGAGGTTAGGTTAGGACAGGTGATTACGTATTGCACATGTCGAAGAGTGGGTCCATGTAGAATGTGCGTCTAGTTAGGTAAGGCTAGGTTAGGTTAGGTGAGTAGGTATTCCATGTGTCGAGAGGGCTGACGTAGACAGTGCATCCGGCGTGACTGAGGTTAGGTTAGGTTAGGTTAGGTCATGTGAATACACATTCCATGTGTCGAGAGGGCTGACGTAGACAGTGCACTGAGCATGACTGAGCTTAGGTTAAGTCAGGTAAGTACATACTCCACGTGTCAAGAGGGCTGACGTAGACTGTGCATCCGGCATGACTGAGGTTAGGTTAGGTTAGGTCATGTGAATACAGATTCCATGTGTCGAGAGGGCTGACGTAGATTGCATCCAGCATGACTGAGCTTAGGTTAGGCCAGGTAAATACGTATTCCATGTGTCGAGAAGGCTGACATAGACAGTGCATCCAGCATGACTGAGGTTAGGTTAGGTCAGATGAATACATACTCCATGTGTCGAGAGGGCTGATATAGACTGTGCATCCGGCGTGACTGAGGTTAGGTTAGGTCAGGTCAAGTCAGGTCAATTGAATACATATTCCATGTGTCGAGCGGGCTGACGTAGACAGTGCATCCAGTGTGACTGAGGTTAGGTTAGGACAGGTGATTACGTATTGCACATGTCGAAGAGTGGGTCCATGTAGAATGTGCGTCTAGTTAGGTAAGGTTAGGTTAGGTTAGGTTAGGTGAGTAGGTATTCCATGTGTCGAGAGGGCTGACGTAGACAGTGCATCCGGCGTGACTGAGGTTAGGTTAGGTTAGGTCATGTGAATACACATTCCATGTGTCGAGAGGGCTGACGTAGACAGTGCACTGAGCATGACTGAGCTTAGGTTACGTCAGGTAAGTACGTACTCCACGTGTCAAGAGGGCTGACGTAGACTGTGCATCCGTCATGACTGAGGTTAGGTTAGGTTAGGTCATGTGAATACAGATTCCATGTGTCGAGAGGGCTGACGTAGACAGTGCACTGAGCATGACTGAGCTTAGGTTAAGTCAGGTAAGTACATACTCCATGTGTCAAGAGGGCTGACGTAGACTGTGCATCCGGCATGACTGAGGTTAGGTTAGGTTAGGTCATGTGAATACAGATTCCATGTGTCGAGAGGGCTGACGTAGATTGTGCATCCAGCGCGACTGAGGTTAGGACAGGTCAGGTCCCACAATCACAGACTGTGAGAACTGGGCATGGCCGTGCCGACATCAGAATTGTCTGAATGTGCACTCCGATGGTTTGACGGTTAGTTCACGGCCACAGCGAGGGTTGATGTTGTTTGGTGAAAGTCCTTTGGAATGAATCCATGATACAGTTGTATCGGTGTCCATGAGCACATGACCTAGCGTGAAGAGGTTCATTTCTCGCACTCCTTTTGAAACTCCATGTTTCAAAACGGCTGCTCATGTGTGTGTGTTTTGTACATTCTTAGCTTTTTGTCTGCCAAATTTTTGTGTTGTTTGCAATACGTTTACTAATTACGTTCGGAATACCCCCAAAAAGGCTGTCAAATATAAGGAGTCCATTTCGCATTTCTATCAATTTCCCAGTTCATTGTTGGTGGCGCTGAGGTACCATGATTTCACGCGTATAAGCCACACAGCAGATAAGCCGCAGGACCTGTTTTTAGGAGCATTTTTCAAATTTAGGGGCAGATGAGCCGCACTCGCAGATAATCCTGATTTGCATGACAAAGGAGACCATAGAAAGGCCATAAAAACTGTGGTTCATATTTGGGGGTCAGCATAGTGTACAACAAAGGAGGTCAGTCCTAGTGTCCTACCAAGATCGGATTGTACCCTTGTTGTGTGTTTTTCATGAATCGACGGGTCAGTGGCCTTCCAGAAGACATGAATCACTGTCACCACATTCGTTAAAGCTGCTTGGGGGGAAGGCACCAGGATAGTCAGCCTACCCGTATGTGGACGCGACGCTGTTACGCATTGTTCGTGCATTGGCAGGGCGGTGCTGTTCCAGACACACTGTCAGCCCTTTCGTTAAAACCGAGTTATGGGGAAAATACCAGGGGAAAATAGTCATGGGATAAGCCGCACCAGTGGATAAGCCACAGAGCGCCCATGAAAAAAAAAAAAAAAAGCGCATAAGCCACGTCTAATACGCGTGAAATTACGGTAGTGGGATGGTGGTAGAACATAGAGAGCCGGATTGCTCAGTTTTAAAAAGTCATTTTCGTAAAACATATTTTAAAAAGTGCATATTTTTAACATATTTTGCTCGTAAATTCAGAAATTGTCTTACAGTAATTGAGAAGACAGCACATTTTTTGTTTTCTTGTTTTTTCTGTTTGAAAAGGCCACAGCATCGTTGCTAAAGTATATCCTTTTGTTCCGAGCCAGACATTGACTCCATGCAGTAAGGAAATACAGTGAACTCAATAGTGGCCATGTTTGTTTCTAAAACATTCACCCTTTATTAAATATCCTGTGCACAAAATTTGCTCTATGAAATATGCATATATCAATATGTGTATCACTATAAACGGTCTCCACTAATCAAAGTATATGTGTATTAACAGTGGTGTTGGGAAACTCCCTAACTCAAGGTACAACCCAACCATACTCTACAGAAGGGACAACTTGTCACAAGAAACCTACTACATTTAAAACCTTGCAGAATACTCCAAAACATTCTATGAGATCATCTAGCACTAATTCACATCGGAAAGTACCGTACAGAACTTATGTTACATGGGGCTTCTGTTAATGAACTCAACAATGGGTGCACAGTGCCAAGTATTTATAGGTTTTAAGGTTTATTTTTTGTGGTTATGGTTATTATTTACTTATGGTTTTCACTGTTATGTAAAAGCCTAAATACAGATGCTCAGTGAGCAGTTCTTACCTTGAGATTATAACTTCAGGAAGTATCTCTAACATGAGTTTCTGTTTTTCCCCATTGACAAATGTATTTCCTTCGACAGGAACCACCTTGAAAACCCCTCCTTTGCAACAGAACACTTCTCCGTACAGGCCTTCTCCCACCTTGCTGCAACAGCTGCCCCTGGAATCAATACAAGGATACAAATTATTTCTGCATAACACTACACCTCAGCAACATCATGTACAGTCACAAATTATTCTAGAAGCTTCTCACAGCATCTCGGACCTGGGCCCACCTGCACATACGTCAAGGGAATTCCTGAGTAACTTTGACTGTGCTTTATGCATGAGCAGCATTACTGCAGTGCATGCCCAAAGCACCACCGAAGCTAATGAGCACACTACTGTGGAATCTCCTCAACGTTCATGCAAGCAAGTCCTGTTGTGAAAGGCCCATCTAAGCCCAATAGTTGTAGAGCAACTCAGCCAATATGCACATCAAGTTTGACACGTATGCCTTTTAATCTGGTCCTAAAGCAGACGCCCATCCTGACTCTGGACTGACCCACTGTCAGTGGGTATTATGATTTTTTCTTTTTTTTCTTCTAACTGACTGCAATACCAATACTGCACTATTTCCCATTTACCTGCAGCACCATTTTGCTACATACCTCAGCTTGAGAACCTGTTGAAATGTAGCCTCCGCACTCTGATTACAAAGACGTAGCAGGGTTTCTCGTGCATCTAAAACAGTAGTGTTGCACAGCGTGTGTACTGTGTTCTGAAAAGAGAAAGCGAACAAAGAGAAATGGTTCCATAGTCATTACTATGCTTTCCATGGTGCAATGCAGGCCCAAATCAGAACCAAGAAAGCTATGGTGCATGATTCCGTCAGAGCCACCATTCAACAATATTTTAACAAATAAGTTTCAAACTATTAAATGTACTGCACTGCTTGAAGTTTAATTCCCATGACACCACTTATCAGCAGCTTTCGGCTTTCGCTCTGAGAAATTTTCCAGAAAACAGTTACCAGTTATATCTCAGCGAGTCTAACCATTCCTTGATAACTCTCTCCCTTCTGTGCACACTTAAGGTCTCAGTTGCACACTTGAGTCTCCCGCACAGCCTCTGCACAGGAGCCCATCGACACTGCTAGGCAGACTACAGTCCTTTCTACCAACCCGCTGTCAGGAGGTAGACAGAAACATAGCAAAAGGGACAGGACATTTAGAATGTGCATCTTTCACACATGGGCATAGCACTTTCACTTTCATTTTCATTTTAGTAAACACGACACTCACTGCAGTATGCTAGTGTCAGTTATCAATATTGCATGGTAAACATTGAGATGGTATCGCCAGCATTTCGTGTATTATAGCCAAATGAGGTGCTATGCTGATGAAAAGCAGCAAAAGTTGCCAGATGGTGTTTAGAAATAATGGTGAGGTAGCTGCACGGTTAGGCAGGAGAAAGTATCGGCCAAATTTTTTGCTCGGAGAAATGATTTACAAAACAGATGTAGGAACTATGGCACTTTCCGTAAACAGACAATTTTTATGCCGAACTTCCCTGTCAAGTTTCAAGGGTTCTGGAGGGTGTTTCAAAATTAAATGGCCTTGAAACGTGCACTTTTTAAGCGTTTCAAGGTCCTGTAATGAACCTCGGGGAGCACTGCCACTAACAATATGAGCAAACATCTCCCATGTTTCATTTGTGAACAAAAGAAAAAGGGGGTGAGGACAGCAATCAAAACAGACATTCCAAAGGCTGTGTGTGTGTGCACAATGGAAAACAAGTTATCTGTGTCATGTGACGCAGAGATTCTTCTAGCAACAGCGCAATGCATGTGTTCGCTTTTCGTCTGACGATATGTACATTCTCATAGGTTACCTCCTCTGCCGGCATAACCAGATGGAAGTCCAACGCAGGTGTGGTCGAAGATGCTGCATCAGAGACGAGAACCTTTTCCGCCCTTCTGCCAGGAATTCTTCCAAGGGACAATATCGTCTTCTCTGCCGACACAGTGAACACAGATTTGCTGCTGTTCAATGTATCCATACAATGCAACTCTTCTAATGAATCTGCAACTAAAACATCGTCGTCTTTCGTGACTGAAATTGATCTGCTGTTCCCCAAAAGCGTCTGCAGTGTGAAAGTGGAGCCAGATTTTTTGTTCCTTTTCCGCATGGTTATCCATTTACTGGCTGACAATGCTGGATTGGCCATCACGGGTACTGTGGTCATTTTGTCTTTCTCGTCACTGTTGGTCACCAGAGATACTGTTGCCTGAGGTGGCGCATTTTTGACCTGTGTCTTCTGCATCTTGTTAGACAACTTGCAGCACTGTATTTCACTGATCGATGTATCCTGCACAAAGAAAATACATCACTACAGGGCTATGTAACTATTCAAGTTGCACACATTTAATTTATTAAGGACTTTTTGGCAAGTAACCGTTCTAAGGCTGGAACATACAAACAGGCAAATACAACACAAGCCTCAAGTTGCCTGGGAACATGAACAGTTGAAGTATCACCATAATTCAACTGAACTTTTTGAATGCTTAATTTCTCCCTCAATGTATTGCAGGATGTTTCACAGAAAGACTGCCAGTGTTTGATGTGATAATGCACTGTCAGTTGGATCTCACATGGGTAGTTTCATTTCTAATCGACAATTGTTCTTTCACTTTTCTCAATCGATAGGAGTTCAGTGTATTTCTTCCAGTTCTTGTTCCAAAGTTATAATGCTGCAGGGCTGAAAAGCCAGAAGCGTGTCACTTGTTCATTTGAAGCTGCCCAGACAGGAAACACGATGTTGCGAAGGCTTATTGTCAGGATTGTTTTGCTTCACTTCACTACAATTATACTACATAGCTTTCCCGCAAAAAGAAAAGAAAAAAGCAAAAGAGAAAAAAAAAGTGACCAGTGGCCGTTTGTAGATTAGAAATGAAATCATCCATATAGTGCCTGACATTTTTGGGTAAAAGCTAGTTTTAGTAAATCGGAAAGTGTTCGCGATAACGGTTCTGAAAACATGATATGCCATAGTTAAATAGGATAAAACCCTCAGTCCAGGGAAAGACGAGGCCGGAACACAAAAAGAGACGAGGACATTGCACCGGCAAGGGGACAAGCCCAAGTTTTAACGCCTTTTCATGATAAGCCAATTGTCCTGTTCCTCCTAAGCGGGTGACATCACATTGCTAAGCTTGGATATGATAACTTTGTTTATCGTATCATTTTCATAGCATACTTCCAATGTACTAAAACTTGCTAATGCCCAAAAACGCCTGATATTTCAAAATCAATCACTTTTATAGTATTTACACCACGTTGATATGAAAACTCACTTTTCCCAACAATGGACAGTGCAATAAGGTGCCAAACCTACAGACCCCTGTGTGTTTCTATCTCATTATTATGGACAGCAGTTGCATGCAGGGAACTTTGCCCATCTTTGACCTAAAAATTTGGATGCCTGCAACACAGGGACACTTTCTGGCGTTATTCTAGCCACCAACGCTGACTACTGAGTTAGTTGGGCTGTGGTTGGGTGTGGGCTGGGTGTGTGTTGGGTGTGTAACACCTTCTGTGTTAGGAAGAGAATGAGCACCAAAGTTTCAACCTTCGATGGTGTTTTTAGGCCACTGAGAATAGCGTGGGATGCAGTGCGTTTAGCAAGCATTGTGAACCGCTGTCATCATATTGGGATTTCACTTCTTGATATGTTTGACCACGATGATGACCCCCCCAGGAAGACCCCAAGGGTTCTGGAGCAACAGACCCTGAAACGGATGCTGCGCAGCTACTTGATGTTGACGAGGAAGCCTAGGTGGGGGAAGTATTTGATGATTTAACCATTGTGGCAGTAAAGGGAAAGTTGGAATTGGACGACAAGTGTTCAAATTGTCCCATGTGCCCTCTCGACGAGTTCATTGTGCCACTCCGACCACTGCGGCTGGCATAGCTCATGGGGTGCCACAAACAGAGCTTAAATTTTGTAACGATAATGGCAGTAGCCCCGTCCACTGCTTTTTTTTCCTGAAAAATTTATTCTGTGTTTCTCCAATATATAATATGGATGACTCACTTCACAGGTATCTTTTTGTCGGGGTAAAAGTTTCCATATTAACGAGCCACAGCTGTATTGCACAGGTTGGCTGTGTACACCAGCATACAGTTGCCAGAGCTTTTGTGCATAACATTTTGGGAGCATTGAGTTTAAAGAATGCAGTTGACAAACCAACTATAGTACAGTGCTGGACAAAAGGTTACGGAACACGCACCAGCACATCCCTTCCTCAGAGTGACACGCTAGCAGCCAATGGTACCATACAGCCCTACAGGCCTACAGCTACAGGCCTAGGTAACACAGTCACCTGTTTGCAAGTCCGTACGGTACCATTCCCTGCTAGCGTGTCACCCTGGGGAACGAATGTGCCGGAGCGTGTTCCGTGAACTTATGTCCAGCAATGGACCTTGTCTTACCTGTGCATTGTGATCCCGAAGGGGCATGCGTTGCTGTGTCTGTATAGGTGTGCTCATGAACTGAGGCGGCCACTGCACTGGTTGGTTACATATCTCATTTCTCTTTGGTCTGCAGGGCTTTGAAATTGCAGAAATATTCATTGCCGGGCTTTGGAAAGATGACGGCACTTTTTGGTTGGCATTGAGGCATTTCTTGTTGTTGCTGTCACATTTCCCTTTGTATCTTGCATTCTTTTGTTTTAACAGAGTTGAGTTGTCTTCCAGATTGCACCCCTTTGATGTATCCTGAAATTAAAGAAGAGACATTTTTAAAAGTACCCTCTGCCCATTCCTCCAACTTCTCACACGTTTTCACCAGTGTCACGATTAAGGCCCTGTCTTTTCCTCGATTCTATGGTTTCGCAAAAATGCATGGAAATCGAGATGCATTGCAGAATCTGAAGTGTGGTACGTAATTTCGCGCAGCAATGCTTCTTTGCTCAAGATCACAGCTTCGGAACTGTACGTGGGTGGTCGATAAAGGCACATTGCCTAGCCTAGAAAAAAACTTATGTATTCACTCCACACCTCCCGCAATGGCAACACTGGCTCAGCTTGTGCCTCGTTTCTACCACTTTAATTTTGTTCCCGCCCGTGACATTCCGACATGCATGTTTCTGTGTGGTTTGAAAACACATCCACTGCAACTGAAGTCCTTATCACACGATCTCTCTGATTATGTCAACATAATGTCAACATTCCTGCTTCAGGTAGGAAAGCCACAAACCTTCACACATATATATATATATATATACACGTATACACAGCTGTTTTTCCAAACCAGGAATTCCACGAATTTTGTCACCACATACACATCCAGGATGGGCTTCACTTGGTACGGCCTGCCAAATGCCCCTGCACGCCGGTGGTTGGAAAAGTTTGTATTCCTCCCACATTCTCTGTGAGGGCGCTGACCAACGGGAGATGCCAGCGCTTGCTCGCACGCTTGGTTACCCATGCGGTGTCCCCCCACGGGCACGGACACTTGCGCTTTGTTTTCAGCTAAATTATCGTTCTGTATGTGCATTGTGAAGACAGGAGGGGGGGGGGGGGAGGGGAAAGCCGATGTTGGGTGGCTTTTATTTGCATACGTAACACGAGCACACTTCACCCGAGTAGGCTCGTCGGGCACAAGTTTTGCAGCAACAGACTTTGCCCTCTCCAAGCAACTATCTGGGTGTCAAGCTGTGACAAGGCTATGACACTTTCTGAAAAGAACGTGAGGTCAGAAAACTATGTCTCTGTTCTCTTTGCGAGGTATGCAAGGTCGCGTCAGCTAGTGCAAAGGCACATTCGTCGCCCGAAAAAATGGAGGAAATGCACGGAAACTAGAAGTGCTAGAACTAGAACCATGACCAGAACACCTGAACTCCGTAACACAGATGCTCCGGGAAGCGGCAGCGATGCCGACGGCGGTTGGTCTGGTATTGGATTGACGTTTTCGTCTGTGTGCCCAGAGAAAAAACAGCCGTTTGAGATATAGAGAGGGAAACTGCATTTTCCGGGAGATTCGCTTCTCGGCCGTACAATCGTACAAACCGGTCCGAATGCGGGAGTCTCCCGGATGAATCAGGAGAGTTGGCAGTTATGTAACTGTAAAGTAACCAAGTTACTTTAACATGGTAACAGTGGCTGTAACCAGGGTTCCTGAGCAAACCGGAAACCTGAACCAAAAAACAAAAAAAAGACATTATTTTGGGGCGAACCGGAACGGAACGAAAACTAAAACAAAATTTTATGCTCCGGAGGGAAACTGCAACTATGTTTTCGGTTTTCGGTTAAACTAAAAAATTGACTAACTACTTGACCCTCAAGAGTACGTAACGCAAGACCTCAAGTGCCCAATACATGGCATCCATCGGTGTTTGGGTACGGAACTCCAGAAAGCTCACATTACAACAATGTGCCAGAGCACAAGACGGGTTCCTTGTTTTTGTCTGTGTGTCACATCTAAGGACCTTCTAACCTCTCTCTTTATTTCTCTCTCTGTTGGAAAGAATAAAGGGGATTATTTTCGCTGTAACCAATTCTCCTTACACCATATGAAACTGAACTGGTTCGGACAGGTGTCAAACGTTATTTTTTTTGTCCGGAGCTCAACCGAAACTGAACTGTTTTCTTTGAACCGAAATGAAAACCGGAACAAAGAACCTTTCGTTCGACACCCTAGCTGTAACTAGTTACATTTCAAAAAGAGTAACGTAACTCAGTTACTATTTTTGCAGATTAAGTGTAACTGAAACTTAGTTACTTTTTTATAATAACTTCAAGTTTATTTTCATTATCTGTAACTTCATTAGTAAGTTAGTTACATTTCTTGTACAGTAACTTAACTGATATAACGAGTTCTTTTCGCTGAACTTCCTCATTTCTGACCATTACAGAGGTTGGGTAGACATCGGCTACATTTGGCTATCCGAAATGCATTCTGATAACTTCTGTGCACAACATTTCTGTGGCGTCAAGTTTAAAAAACGCTGCTGACAGACCAAGTACAGTATCGAGCAAATTTCTTATTCTCTGGGCTTTGTCTTACCGCTGGATTGTGATCCTGATCCTGTAGAGGCATGCATTGCTGCCTTGGAATAGGTGTGCTCATGAAGTGAGGTGACCACTGCACTGGTGTTGTTCCACTATTTTCCTTGTTTCTGTTTTGTCTGCATACTGTAACCGACATGTTCCTTGCAGGGCTTTTGAAAGTTGGTGGTGGTTGTAGGCGTGCACCGATGTATCTCTCTTTGTTGCTGTCATATTTCCCTTTGCAGTTTGTATTCTTTCGCTTTAATGGATTTGAGCTGCCTTCGTGATTGGGCCTCTTCAATACATCCTGAAATTGAAAAACAGACATTCTTAAATGTACCCTCTGACAATTCCTATAATTGCTTAGACATTTTTACCACTATCATGTGTTATATAGCCAACTGTAGAAGCAAAGCATGTAGTACTTCTATGCTTTGGACTTTGAGCTGTGGGTAGAATGATGCAAGCCATTTCCGGTTCTAGACTATATGCTTGATGCTGCAATTAGACTACTGTGTGCTGCCATACTAGGAGAAATGTGTAACATCTTGAGAAATTTTTGGACTGTGATGTGGCAAATGACATGACTTGCGGTGATACATCCCCAGTTTTCATTGCTTCCAATACGTCTGAACAGGAATCTAGAAGCACACCAGTTTGCAGAGCCAAGCTTGGTTGAGGAAGAGAGCTATTGGGTATCCACTTTCGTGCAGCTGTTCCCGCACTACCACACATAGCAATGATGAGCCTTGGAGCTTTAATGGTGGAAATCTGGGCTAGGTGGCATCCACACATAACAAAAGTACTAATAACAGTGTGAAGGAAGCACACAGACACAAATCAGCATACTGAACACGAGCATGAACAACTAGACACGAACAGAGATAGACAACACTGCACTGACTTCCAACAATCTGTTTAATGTGAGTGAGTAGTTGTGTTGGATTTTTTATGGCGCAAAGACGACTAAGGCCATGATGCCCCAACCATGGTAAATCTGTTTAACGTGACAAACAACTACAAAATGAGTATGTCTATCTCTGTCCGTGTCTACAGCTTTTTCCGGCGTTATTAATGCGGCGTTGTCGTACATTTTAATCCTTATACCATGACATTTAATCCATTTGCCATCGGAATTAATCCTCCCTTCATTATTTTTAATCCTCATTTCACATAATTTAATCCATTTCTCATGCAATTTAATCCAAGTGACTATGTGTGGGCTACATGACTTTTTTGTGTGTGTTTTGGGACAATTCCCATGTGTACGCATATTGCACATTCTTTTCACTAATATTGTGGGTTTCTGCACCATAACGGGATACTGTGGGGCTGTCGATCTGGATTACAGTGTTGTGGGACTATTCCTATGTCTACGAGTATTACCCATGGTTTTCATTAAAAACGTGGGTTTCTGCATTGTAATGGGATACTGTGGGACTGCCAATCTGAATTGTGATATTGCGGGACTATTTCCATGTCTACAGATATTACATATGCTTTTATTAAAAACATGGGATACTGTGGGACTGCGTATATGAATTACGTTATCGTGGGACTGTTCCCATGTGTACGGATATTGCCCATGCTTTTCATAAGATATGCGGGTTTCTGCACTGTAATGGGATACTGTGGAACTGTGGATCTTCATTACGATATTGTGGGACTATTTCCATGTCTATGGGTATTACCCATGCTTTTCATTCAAAATGCAGGTTTCTGGAGTATAACGGGATACTGTGGGATTGTCTATCTGGTTTAGGATATTGTGGAACTATTCCCATGTGTGTACGGATATTACCATGTTCATTAAATATGTGGGTTTCTGTAGTGTAATGGGATACTGTGGGAATGGCAATCTTGATTAAGATATTCTGGGACAATAAGCATGCCTATGGGTATTCCCCGTGCTTTTCATTAAAAGCACATGTTTTTGCACTAATGGGATACTGCGGGACTGTCAATCTTGATTAGGGTATTTTGAGACAATTCCCGTGTCTACAGGTATTGCACATGCTATTCATTAATAATGCACGTTTCTGCACCATAATGGGATACTGTGGGACGCTCAATCTGGATTGTGGTATTGTGGGACTATTCCCATGTCTACGGATTTTACCCATGGTTTTCATTAAAAATATGGGTTTCTGTACCGTAATGGGATACAGTGGGACTGTCAACCTTGCTTACAATATTGTGGGACTATTCCCATGTGTGTGGGTGCTTTTCATTAAATATGCGGGTTTCTGCACCTCATTGGGATACTGTGGGACTGTCGATCCTGATTACGATATCCTGGGACTATATGCATGTCTACGGGTATTCCACTTCCTTTCCATTAAAAACGTGGTTATTTGCACTGTAATGGCATACTGCGGGTCTGTCAATCTGGATTACGATATTGTGGGTCAAAGCCCACAGGGTGCAATCGCGAAACCTCAGTTTGATTGCACGACAACGTCAGGTAAATGTGCTCCAGCTGACCATGACAGCTGCACGAAAGACTAATAACTGGTTAATACCACACCACCCAACAATCAGTGAGGTGTCACCACTGGTATTCACTGACTGTCATCAACTGCTGTCCTTCGGTAATTAGCTAAATTTATTTGCCTCACCACCCCAAGCCACAGCCACAGTCAGCATAATATTGTAGCTGTGAAGAGCCTATCAAATTCTAACCTTGACAGACATGTCATTTTTGTCTCAACTAATGTCATGCCTACCCGTAACGGTGCTGCCTCCCCGGCGAACAAGCAGCCATGAATTTCTTCTATCTCCTGCCAACAGAAAGGATGGAAGCAGAATATTAATCGTACTTAACAGATGTCGTTCCGACAATTTTCTACCTGAGGCTCTCGTGTAGCTTGATGCGTCTGTTTTTGGGATCTGCACTGGTTTTGGTATACGGATCTGCATCAAATAAACATTCATCCAACATAACTCAGTCTCACGTAGGAGCAGAGTATCCACATAATTTTTATCAAAGGCTAATTTTTTTTGCCTCTTCTTTGTCCTTAGTACAGCCATTCCAGAACAAACTGACCAAGGAGTACTTTTATGCAAGTTACACAATATGTAGCCATTATTGCGTGATTGAAATATGTGACATACTAGGAGTAGAGATGGTAAAGGTACTAGAGATGCTAGTTGGGAAATGTGATCATCAGTGGAGTAGTTTCAGTTATCATCCCATACTCCTGAGACTGAGACAGTAAATATAGTTCAGGCACATGCTACAGGACAGGCAAACAGAGGCAACAGGCAATCGAAGCTTTCAAAAATTATCAGTGCAAATGAGTACAAGACAGCTGCAAACCAACAAAATATTCAGTGCACTCTCTCAAGTAAACCAGTATGGGATGCCTCTCCTGCTATTTTTTAAGCAACCAGCAGGTATTAAGGTAATTTTTGGGTATCTTGAGGAAAATGTTCAGTACATTCTCAGACACATACTTTGTAGAATGTGAAAAAATATTTGAGAAGGGTTGAGGATTGGGCTAGTTGGTATTGAGACATCTGAACTGAGAGCGCAAGAAACACGGACAAAGAATGAAGAAACAGACAGGATGGGCGCTAACTTCCAAGTATGTTTATTGAAGAAAATGAGCAAAAAAGATACCACCTTCATAGCACACGTGTGGCACATTTTCTTCAATAAACATAGTTGGAAGTTAGCGCCCATCCTGTCTATTTCTCCGTTCTTTGTCCGTGTTTCTTGTGCTCTCAGTTCAGGTGTGAAAAAATAATGTGCAAGTTTCCGGCAATAATGATTCACAAGCAAAGAGAGAATAGTTGAGAGCATTAAACAGTTTAATTTGTGAAAAACGATACTTTCGTGCACTTCTTCAGGTTTGAGGACCTGCTACAAGTGGTCAAGAATATATATCAAACCCAAGTAACAAAGGAGACGAGGGCGAAGGTTGAAAAGTTTACAAACAAATGTACTAGAAAGGAGTAGTACATTTGTAGTTTGTAGTACTTTGTAGTACATTTGTTTGTGTTCTTCTCAACCTCTACTCCTTTGTGACTTGGGTTTGATATATTCTGGACCACTTGTAGCAGGTCCTCAAACCTGAAGTGCAGCCTACTGCATGAAAGTCTCGTTTTTCGCAAATTAAACTGTTTAATGCTCTCAACCGTTTTCTCTTTACACATACTTTGTATCGGTAAATAGTTACTTTTTTCAGTAATTTGTATCCTCTTTTAGAGTAATTTTTTAATTACTTAAAGGGACAGTCGCATCTGGAAACCCACCTATGAAACTGATACCACTATGTTTGGCTAATTTTTTGGCAATCTATTGGCTAATTTTTCCACCCGAAAAGCGCTTAGACGTTGAATAAAGGAATTTTAAGGGTGAGCACCGCTTCCGCAGCTGCAGAACCTCCAGTGTAACGTCGCTGTCTAAGCGAAGAGTGAAAGCGTGGCACCCAGAGGAGGAAAGGCGCCGTCCAGACGTCCCCATAACTCTATGAGATGCTCACACGTCCGCAGCATCCCTTTTGTCAACGTCGTGCCCACGCTGGCTCCTAAGATGTGGCACTATCCTGTTTTTCCAGAGAGGAAATTCCGTCATACTCTCAACATCTGTCATCCGCTTTTGTCCGTATTCGTCGAATAACGGTGAAACTACGTCACTATTTCGTGTGGGGTTTTTGGTACCAGGAGGAATAAAATGGCACTATAGTTTTGAAGTCTACTAGAACGGATGTGACTGTCCCTTAAGAAAAAAAAAATGTCACTGTCAGTCTACATCAACAGGTGGCACAGCCCGACCAGTCTCCATACAAATATAGGCTATCACTCCCAATTATTATGCATTTTGTTTTCTTTCTCATCTAGTGTTTGATCTAGTAATTCTTTGGCCGATAAAAATATTGCCATACAGTGAACCCTCATTATTATGACCATGGTCGTTCCCGAAAATTTTGGTCATAATGCGGGATTGTCATATAAACGGGGGGCATTTGCAGAGGTTTCACTAAATTGTTCCCCAGGAGTATGGTCGTAAAGCGCATACGTCAGATTATCGGGGGTCATATTAACGAGGGTTCACTGTATTTCACTGAGGTGCAAGTAGAATAAAATTTTCTATCGTTCACACGCAAATACAAATCACATCATATGATACACCCTGTGATCCAATAACACATTTTTTGTTTGGTTAACTTTTGGAAAAGATGGAGGAACACAGCAGCAAAAATATTGACTTTTTCGTAACGCTAACTGTATCGGAGTATTTTTTCCATTGGGTATCTAGAATTGTAACTCGGGTACTTTTGAACCCAATACCTGAGTCTGTGCATTGTGCACTTTTCAAAGACAATTTTAAATTGGCACCGAAGTGGAAAAATTTACCCTCTCGGAATGAAAAATGCAGTTACCTTGATGTAAATACAAAAGGAATTGGGCCCATCTGTTCCGTTGTTCGTCATTTATGAGTGAAAGAAACCGCAATTTTCGCTTCCTCTCCTTCTTAAGAAGTCCGGAGAGTGGACTGTCATTGGTCTCCTCGAATGGTTTGTCCAATCGTGATGGGAAATTGTTTGAGGGGACCAATTTGAGGCCTCGACACACTGTCACGCATCTCGAGAAGGAAGGTGAAGGAAGGCATACATTGTGGTTTCCTTTGCTCATAAATCATGAACGACGCAACTAGGGCTGCCATATTTTCCGTAGGAAAATACCGAACACCGGGGAGATAGGTAATTGATGCTGCTGGTGGTAAAAAATGATCCCCTCAACACGCGTGAAGGTTTCAGCATAGTTAAAAAATAGCACAAATAAAAAAAACAGCACGAAGCAAGATGCTCATAATGAAGTAGTATGAGAAGCACTCATGAGACTTGTTCATTATTACAAATTAGACAGTGTGGTTGTTTTGCAACATCGGACTTGGTTACAATGTGATAGCAAGCATAAGCAGTGGGCTTTGGATACATAGACCTTTGAACCAATACGAAGAATGAAGTGTCCTTTTTAAACAAAAATTTCCTTTAGTTATTTCAGACTACAAATATATGGGCATCTGGTGGGAAGCCAGTATAATAAGTAAACTGTACGACAAAAAGCGAGACAAGCAAGAAGGCTTCTGATCGGCAGGCTGGAATGCATAATGCCACATTTTTATTGGTCCAGTCAATTTAATTTGCATTATGCCCAGTGCTGTGTGAACTATACCAAACTATGGGTTCTATGGGTTACTGTGACTGTTGGGCCCAGCCACACCTTGGATTGGATGAAGTGAATTGTGAGGGACCATATCAAATCCTTCAGACTCGAAAGCTGAGCTCTGGCCACGTAAGGTTAGATGAAAACTTGTCTACAGTGTCTTCATGCGGCTCAGCATAGCTTTGATCGCTCATTTTAGCTATCGCTCAATCTTTAGCGAGAATAACGCAAATGAAAAACTCAAGTTGTAAAGTTTTTATGCCAACTTGGGCAATTTGAGAATATTTTATATCCAGATTACACCTTCACCCGGACACAAACCTCGACACTGAAAAGATGGCTAAGTAGCAAGCGAGCTGGTGAAGATGATGCATAATGTAAAAACCCGAGACTAGGGGAAGACGTAAAGGATTTCCAGTGCCACGAGTCTGGCATTGCGATACGTGGAAATTGTGTGATGTATCCGAGTGCCAGGAAGGAAGGAGAGTAGTGCGAGTTATGCTTTTTGAATAGAATTGTCTCACAGTAAACTTCGGATACTTAGAAAATGTTGGTGCTGTTTAGTGTAGTGTAGTGTAGTGTAGTGTAGCGTAGCGTAGTCCGATCCGCCCTTTGAACTACAACAAGAATGTTTCGAGAAAATGATATATATTCTGGCATCCCGAAGTAGTTTCTGTCAAACCGAAACGTAGGAAGTATGCTCGGGGACACAAATGTCCCATTTTTCGTCTGGTATCGCTGTTTCGTCCTCAGACCTTTAATTCTACGATTTAAATAATGATCTGGACGGTTCTGTAATTCAACGATGATTAATCTTATGTAATGTAAACAGAATGGTGAAAGATTAGCAATTTCGTGTAGTGTATATGACGTTAGGCTATTTCGACGCACACGTGATGAAAAAAAAGAAGGAGTTAGACTGACGAGTGATAGTTGAGGTTCAGGTTTACATACAGCAATTCATCGAATAGCGCTTCCGTTCTTCTCTTCGCCGGTACTTCCAGCACTTCTGGGCTCCACTGCCTTTGTGGTATGTCACTATCACAACTATCTTTGTAGCGCCTGCCGTAAGTCTTCATGAGCTTCATTTCAAGTTCTGCAACAAAGCTTTACGTAGACGAAGTCAATGTTGCGCGGGTTGCATGGTGATCCACATAAACTTGAAATCAGTTTCGAGCTGCACCACAATAGTTTGAAACTTCCCCATTTTTCAAAGCAACTCCAAAACTGCGGATTGGATTGGCAAATGCACAAAGAGCAAGTGGATGGATGGATTGTTGGTGCACCCCTGGTGGGCCTCTTTGAGACGAGGGTCCAGCAAAAACAACGAACCATGCAGCATGCAGCGAAGAAAGATGAAAGTCACTGAAAAGGTTAGCCAGCTGTAGGGATCGAACCCACATCTTCTGGATTACCGGTCCAGGGCTCTACCAATTGAGCTAAGCTAACACCACTCTCCAGCGACTTTCGGCAGGGGCGCGAAGCTGTAGTAAAAATCTATTGTAGCTGAAAACTCACGTGACCTCCGGAACTGGACCAATGACTGAGGACTAGCCACCCTATTTTTTTTATTATGTCGCGAATGACGTAAATGACGTGTCATCCGTTTCTCCCTCTACTTTTCTCCTCTCTGCTCTGCTTCCCATTTTCTTTTGTTCCTTTTTTTTTTTTCTTCAATTCACTGTTTTTTCTGGTTCGCGTTTGTCGGAATGCAGTGTGAGTTACAGAAATACGACGAAGCCTTGGTTATTTTTTTCGCATGAAGTATTTTATTGTGCGACATACGGTTATGCAAGCAAGACGTACACAGCATGACTGCGGTAACGAAAACAACATGACATTAATATTGTTCCGGAATTTGCTTGAAGAAGCGTGATAATGTCGGACTGCCTATGGCAAGAACTGCTACTGGGGACTGGAGCTCAATGGCTGCAAGAGGAAAATTAGTATCAGATAATGCATGTGAAAGTTGCAATGTGAATAGAAATAATAAAGGTGCTATTGAACGCGAAAAAGAACGGTGGAAGGGTTGTGAGAAGCTCGCAGCCATGGGGTATGATGAGCGACTTAGTATAAAAAATACCTTTTATTGCTCTACTTCACAATGATATATTCAGGCCGAATAGCCTGACAAACTTGGCTTTAGCGCTACGTACAGAACAGTCAACGTCGAACGAAACTTGTCGAGCGAAATCACCAAGTATCATCATACCTTTATACAGTACGACGTGAGCGGGTATTTAATCATAATATTTTGATGATATTTTTTCACGAAAAGAAATTATATTCTACCATCGTGTCTGCAAAGCTACACTGACTGTCTCGGTCACAGCGTATCCCGGTCCCGATTTACGGTAACTGTTAAGCAACTTATTCACAATACACGAAGTGAACACGGTGTTGTAAGGCAACAAGCAATGTCAAATCACTTACCTGTTGGCAGTCGTTGACCGGGTATCAGGTACGAGGCGTTCGGACGCTCGAATAGTTTCTACACCAAGAAGCAGAGCAGAAATGTTGCGCAGGCATTTTCTTTGGCAGCTGTGACAGAACAGAAGGAAAGTGCCATGTAGTAGCGAACATGACATTAACCACATCCGATCTGTCAGCCCGCTGTGGTAAGTAAATCGTGTCTTCGTGTTCGTGTGAGACGGACGCCGGCGACTCCGTGGACGCCGGTTCCAACCGGCACACAGTCAGGCTCCCACAGCTCCCCATAGAGCCAGTGGGTTCGATCCCTACAGCTGGCTAACCTTTTCAGTGACTTCCATCTTTCATCGTTGAGCCCATAGTTTGAGATAATTCAGGCAACACTGGACATGCAACCAATGAAAATGAACTATGATGCCTACCATTCGGCCAATCAGGAGTCTCTCAGTTTGGCTCGCTTTTCGGCCCGGTACTGGCTACCGCTGGCTACCATCAGCTTTTACTTTTACTGGTTTTCATGCCCGACGCTCGTTATTCCGTATTCCAGAACAACTAGGCAAATGTTTGACACAATACTCATTTATTTGAAACATCGTACTGATTCGATAGTCTGACACAAATATTCACCGTGCGTACAGAGTCTGGTCCAAATCGTTGCGTTCGTTAACCAAGTTCGAACTCGAAAAACACACACACACTCTACTCCCAGAAGTGAGCGACGCTCACACGAGTGCATGCGATTTCACGGTGAGCATCTCCTTTCGTTGGTTGCAGTGCGAAGGTTTCAATGAAGCGAGCAATGCTTGTCGCACGGACACCGAATCATGTCTCCGTTGTGACTGCATTTGAAAATGCGACGGCGCTCACAAGTGTTCCTCGGGCGTCAGCTCACCACTGCATTCCAGTTCTGAACTCGAGAGACTGTTTGTACGTAGGATACTTGTGTCGGGAAACATCACAACACGCGCTGAGTCACTCTGACACAGAAACAAATCTGGGACTTCTCTTTGAACAATGCCGTCACACGGTGGTGTCAACTGACATCGTCGAGACGCGAGACGCCGCTGTCCGCTGCCACTTCTCTCCCTTCTCTTCTCGTAACCAGTGTTGCCATGCCACACCAGTCGGAGGAAAAGTATGGAGATCACTTGTTAAAAAGTATGGAGATTTCCGTAAAAATCTGTAGATTGCAATAAAACATACAAATTGCTTAATTAACACCGTTTTTAGGCCACGATTCAGTGCGTTTCGTCGTGTGACATTTTGTATTTTGCTCTTCGAATCGAAACAATGGAAATATGTGATGGCAAAGTTATATTGCGGAACTGCGCAGGATGGAATGACTCTCCCGGGTTCAAACCCTGGTGCCGGCTGTAGTGTCTGGGAAGAACCGAGCAACAAGCCGTCAGGCAAATCACTCTGAATTGGCACACCACCACCTGATTGTCGGTGCCATGGCCGCTGCCAATGCGTCGGCGACTGCGTGAGATATATTTGTTTCCAGTGGAGGCATAAAAATAAGAAAAGACCAAGTATCATCATCAGACAAATCAATACATAAGCGATCTAACCATGATGATTAGTATAACTACATCGTGTAATTAAGTGCAAACAGCCTCGAGTGATACAAAATATCAAAGATTATATACTGACAGTCATATACTGGCCGACACAACACGAAGCAAACATGAAATTAAAAATTCATTGTTTTTTTTTTTGTATTTTCACTCCAGAGTTGAACATGGTGAATCGGGCTTCTCGTCACAACTTTTTTAACGATTGTCCGAAGATATGACAACATAACGTAAGCGCAGGCTTGCTGGTGCATGAAATCCAACAAAACGAGCCTGAGCATGGTAACGATCTTCGTGTATGTTCGTGTATTTCCTTCTCAAATTTGTTTTCATCAAGGAGTCAAAAATCTGTACATTTCAAAAATAATCTGTAGATCTGTAGATATTGCCGGAAATCTGTAGATTTCCATACAAATCTGTAGATGTGGCAACACTGCTCGTAACTGCCCGCCGGACAGGCAGCCCGCGAAAGAATGCTCTTTTGAAACTTTGCCAACCAATAGCGGAGCGCGCAATGTCCTTCGGCCAATGGGTATCAACTATGATGCCTGACGGTGTAATACCACGTGTTTATGACGTGCAAACATTTTTTTAGAGCCGCGAAGAGAGGGAGCTATGGGGGCCTGACACAGTGTTGCCAGGTCACTTAGGCGGAAATTCAGGAGGTCGGCACAAGAAAATTCAGTAGAATTCAGTAGATGTGCTAATAACAAGAGCGAAACGCTCCACGGCGACCTAACTGGTGGGCCATATGATAAATAAACACGAACTACCACGATATATACGCGATAGAATAAGTGAAATGTACTTTTTATGTGGTGTACACAGTACGCACACTGTCATTCGATCACGTACTCTGTACATTCAGTTTCTACTAAGTCACAGTGAAGTTACAGCAGTTCTTGTCTCCTGTCAGTCGCTATGTGTGCAGCAGTCCAGCGATAGTTTCTGCCGAAAGCTGTTTCGTTTTCATGAGGCTAGGTTGACAGAAAATATCCGTTCCACGCACGCGCTCGAATGCGGCAAGCAGAGGAAGTTTACAACGAACCTTCCTAACGAACGAAGCTGGTCGGAACTTGTCATGTTTGCTATGTTACCGAGTGTCCTGTGGAATATGCATACTTCTGCAATGTCTTTGCTATAAATTGTTTTGTTTGGGACTGCTTGCAGATGCATGCCAGATAACGCGAAGACCCCTCACTATGTCAAAACGACATGATATTCTCAGTCGTACGTGGGCTACAATGCAACCAGACAGTGTGAGCAAACATGAATTGGAGTTCGCTATGTAAAACCACGCTTCTAGCAAAAAATTCAGTAGATTTAAGCGCGTTTTGTTCTTTTTTCAGTATTTCAGTAGACCGACTCGATGTCCAGTAGATCTACTGAAATTTCAGTAGACCTGGCAACACTGCCGGCACAGCCGCCGCGCTGTCGCCTGTTTGACCGCTCGCGAACAAATTTGAAAACGGCCAATCATAGCTCAGAAAACGAATTCATCCTCATGGGAACCAATCAGTAATCACTGGCCACCGGATGTGTCCATGACGTTCAATTTATGACGTTTCTGACGTCCGATGACGTGAAACGCATGAAGCGCCTCACTTTATCCCGCAAACGAACTGGCGAGTTTCGGACCCTTGCTTTCGGGGTGCGTCATCTGAACGGACGACAACCAGCCACTCACTCTCACTCACCCTCCTTTCACTCTTACATTTTTTGCCCACTCATACACACATTCATACGACGGAAATCGACGCAAGCGGCACCTGTTGAACAAGAGAGAAACTGATGTTCTGAGGCTGGAACAACATAGAAGGGACAGAAACAAACTTCTTAGGCATTTGAGGCTTTGTTTGTATCTGTCCCTTCTATGTTGTTCCAGCCTCAGAACATCAGTTTCTCTCTTATGCAGCGAAGTGTGCGGACATGCTAAAAAAAATTCTTCACCAGCCTTTGTTTCGGTTTAAAGTTATTCCTCTTAACATACGGGGTGTGCACTGTGCAGTATGCCCCGATTTTCCTTTTGAGCTAAGTAACTTGAAGGCGCTGTCTCATAGAAATCTTACGGAGAGGCCGAGACAACACAAACGAATCCGAAACACATCGCGGGGACGTCAATCGGGGGACGTTGGGGACATCCCTGGGACGTCCGAATTCAATCCTCCAGAAATCCCAAAAACGTGCGAATGCAACACCGAAGTACATCACAGAGACGTTCATCGGACGTAACTGCGCGATGCCGTTCGGACGTGCTTCAGCTCTCCATAGGACGTATGCCGGGAAGCTCCTCCCACTTCATTTTTGTGTGTGTGTGTGTGTCTTCGTCCATATTACAGGGTGATTTCACGCCGAATCAGGTAGGGTGGTCCGGTCGAACTCTCTAATTTTTTCTTTCCAAACATACATTAAAGCCTCGTCCCTATGAGGCATATTGGCGTTGAAAGCAGTCGAAAATAATTGGTGGTTATTTTTTAATGAATTATCATTCAGATTTGGGTATTTCGACCATTGCGCTTCCTACGAAGTTTGACGCTACCGTATTTTCATAACTATTTAACATATTCAGCTGATTTTTTTTTTTCACATACTGTCAGTGGTGGATAGCATTGCATCCTAAGTTCTGAGGATTCTAAGGTTTGCCTTAGAGGAGATAAAATAATCGCAAAGTTGCCTCATTTGTAAAATATGGTACGTTTTGGGAACCTCACTAGTCGCCTCCCAATTGTGATCCCAGAAAGTAATCTGCACCGAAGGGAAATCGAATGCCCGAATCGAAGAATCTCAAAATGCCCTTTCTTCTTACAGCGAGTACATGTTATTGTGATTTGGGGCAACGCGCCCAACAGTCTTTTTATGAGGTGTGTCTACCGAAAATGCGTAAAAAAAGCGCGCATCCCCCATCTTCCCACTCGTGACATGGTTCATTTTACTCGCAAACGTTCTTCATGACGACTCAAAACAGCACATAAAAAATTGCTTCAGAGATGGTCGAAGTTACGTTGCGAATGACCGTTGCGTTACGAACAACTTCGCCCATCTCTGAAGCAATTTTTTGTGTGTGTTATTTTGAGTCGTCATAAAGAACGTTTGTGAGTAATATGAAAGTTGTCACGAGTGGGGATGGTTGGGCTGCGTCCTGTCGAATTTACGCATTTTCGGTAGACACCCCTCACAAAACAACTGTTGGATGCGTTGCCCCAAATCACAATACGATGTACTCGCTATGAGAAGAAAGGGCATTTCGATACGAATACAATGATGCATATTACCTTCGGGTATCACAATTGGGAGACGACTGGTGAGGTTCCAAAACGTACCATATTTTGCAAATCAGGGAACTTTGCGATTTTTTATCTCCTCTAAGGCAAACCTTAGAATCCTCAGAACTCAGGATGCAATGCTATTCACCCCTGACAGTATGTGGGGAAAAAAATCAGCTGAATATGTTAAATAGTTATGAAAATACGGTACCCTTCAGACGCGGAGCTGCGCTTGCGGTGGAGTGGTTGAGGTTCGCGTCGATACGTGAAGAGGAGAAATAGAGGCGACACGTGGAACAGGGACGGCTGGACTTGCGTCTGGTGCTGAGTTGGCAGAAATGGCGGGATCAACGGTGCGGACAAGAGCTGGCCGGGAGGGTTCCAGGGGCGGAGAGCAGAGTAGGCAGGTAGGCTCATGTGATGCAGAGAGGGCGCCACAAAGGCATATGACACCGCGTGGAGGTATGGTATCATCCGGGATCTGTACTTTTTAGGGATACAGGGCCGGCTTTTACGCTGTGTCACTAACTTTCTCCAAGATATAACTTTCAGGGTCCAACTGGGCAGCACTCTGTCACAACCATTTCTTCAGGAGAATGGAGTTCCTCAGGGCTCCGTGCTTAGTGTGACATTATTCATTGTGAAAATGAACTACATAGCCGCTGCAATTTCTCCGTCTATATCGTATTCGCTGTACGTTGATGACATTCAAATCTCTTACTCGTCTGCAAATTTGGCAACTTGTGAGAGGCAGTTACAACTAGCAATAAACAGACTGGTTAAATGGGCAGACCAGAATGGATTCAAGTTCTCTTCAGAAAAGACTATCTGCGTTCTGTTTGCCAGGAAAAAGGGACTACTTCCAAACCCTACACTTTCCATGAATGGTGAGGACATTGCTGTCCGAGAAGAACACGAATTTCTGGGAATGGTATTTGAGAAAGCTTACGTTTTTGCCGCACATCAAACAACTAAAAGCAAAATGTATAAAGTCTTTAAATCTCATGAACGTTATCGCTCACAGGTCTTGGGGAGCAGATGGAACAACCCTCCACAAAATATACAGGGTGTCCCAGAAAACGTATCATTGAATTATAATAAAAAAAACTACACCACCTAGAGTCATGCGGTCAATGGCATTTGTTCTTACTGGGTTTTTGCCACCTCCTGGTGTGAATGTCGTGTAATGTAAGTTTAATTATGTAAATTTTTGCAAGCTTAGGTCGGAAATTTACCTAGTAAAGATCACTTTTTTACCCCACCAATGTGAAGAGCGTGTCTAATTTAGTCAAATTAATGATAATTGACAGGGATATTCAGGAGCTATCCCATCGGAAAAAATAGCCGAACATCATGCTCTACGGAGGTCGCACAGAATAGCGCACGATGAATTTTTCAGCGCAATCTTTGTCAGTCCGACGAAAGGAGGTTCGAAACCCAGCCCTCCCCGACATCGCAGAAAGAGATAAAACAGGCACGGCTTATCACGTCCGACTTTCGCTGGGATAATGCTTTCCCTCTCCCAATTTTAGGAACTGTTACTTTTTCTACTATCACTCTGTGGGCCGGCTTCGGAACCTCCTTTCGTCGCACTGAGAGCGATTGCGCTCAAAAAGTCATCGCGCGCTGTGGTCGGGTGCTCCGAAAAGCATGGTATTCGGCTATTTTTTCCGATGGGATAGCTCGTGAATATCACTGTGAATTATCATGAATTTGAGTGAATTCGGCACGCTCTTCATATTGGTGGGGTAAAAAAGTGACCTTTACTTGGCAAATTTCCGAGTTGAGTTCGCAAATATTTACAGAATTAAACTTGCAGTACATGATATTCACATTAGGAGGTGGCAAAAACCTAATAAGAACAAATGCTCTTGACCGCATGATTCTAGGTGGCGTAGTTTTTTTTATTATAATTCAATGACACGTTTTCTGGGACACCCTGTATGTTTGAAAGAAAAAAATTGGAGAGGTCGACCGGACCACCCTGCCTGATTCGGCATGAAATCACCCTACAGCATTTTACAGTAAAAAGACAAAAGCTCCATAAATGCCGTTTGCGTTTGTGGGTTACCCGGCCTGACGCTGAACCTGTGCGCGATATTTGGCGGCAGTAGAGTCATTTAGAAAATAGATATCAGATCTGTAAGCCACCTTCTATGCCCATTCTGCACTTCAGAAATCATTGAGTACAATTCTGCACTGAATATAATTAACCTTCACTTATATTGCACAACAAATCTAAAAAATACATAAAGATACTGTTGCTAGACTGTGATAGTACTTTGCAAAGTAGTTTTATTCAAAACTGAAGGCACGTTTCTGCATGAATGAAATGTGTACCATTTTACAATAATTGACAATACGTTCCATCTCCCACCTGCTCTACTCCAGAAGCAGTACAGGGAGTTCGTTGCAGGTACTCTCGCACACTGGAACCTCACAAAGACAGGGAACCGTCCGTAATACTTTCAAAAGTTTAGTTAGGTCCAAATGTGTAACGGTCGATTCGAGCGCCCAGGCTTTCAGTTGATCTTCGAAGCTTGGCAGCGAAGAAACACTAGCTACCGCGCAACTTTCCTCGCTCTCTTGAAATGTGAAAACCCCAATTCCACTGCCGTATCATCAAATGCAGAGCGATTGCCGCGGGAAGGTAAGGGCAATAGCGTTGACACTCCAGAACCATACTGCATGAGACGAAGCAATCAATGTCAACATCATCTATGGACACAAAACGAGGTTGATCTTGAAGAGGTACACTGATGGTGAAATCGTGTGGAGGACTTGATGACGGATGAATGCGAGATAGGCTTTCTTGAACTGTCCGCTTGAACTGTTTGCCTACATTTCTTCATGGCAGTTATAGCAGCTTCTTGTGAAGGAACGCCTGGGTGATGTGCGTCACAGCCCACACCAAGAAAGAACGCGTTGTATTCGCTTCATTTGAAGTGGCCAGTGTTCAACAATGCAACAGTGCACAACGTAACGTATAGCAAAGGACTCAACATATGCACTTACTGCACATTGCTGGAACACAACCTCATCCCAATAAACCATAAAAAGCCCATGGACGTCCTCATCTAGTCCAGACGTCCTGGTCCAATTTAAACATCATTAGGACATCCATAGGTAGTGTCGCAAAGGCTGTCAATTGCATGACATCCTGAGGATTGTATTTTGACATTGTACTCTGGACGTAATGTGGGGCGAGTGTCACTTCAGTGGAATTACACATGCATGATACCAGGCACGTCCCCGATGCAATATTTTTCAGTTTAAATTGACAAAAAATATTGTGTACAGTTTCCTATTTTTGCTTCTTGGGCCGCGATGGCTGCATTGGCTGCATGCCAACACGAACTCCCGCGTCCTTGCCTGTTCACCATGCCACCAGCCAGCGCTGTCAGTCGCGCATGCGCAGTTTTGTTGTGTTCGCTTGGCGCTGGTTCCACAGGGGTGGCGTACAATGCATTCGGCCCATAGAGATAGCGTGTCGGGGGTCCGCAATGCATTCTGGACAGGTCCTGGTCGGACGTCATGAGCTACGTCACTGTTCACGTCACCAAAAACATGGCTGCGCCCGTGATCGGTTTCGAAACGTTTGTAAACAATACGGATTCTACTTCTGTGCGGTATTTCGTGACTTCTTTCAACCTCGGTAATCAGTTTTATTGGTTATTATTGCAGCTGAGCATGCAAGTTCATAAAATTGGTCTCGCAGTGACCGCCGACGACATCGGTGTTTGGGTTCGCTCAGTGAATCGGATCGGAGGTGCTCTTCTACACGGAGTCATATTGGTACCCATCATATGTGAAATAAACTATCGCTGTGATTCGATAGATAAAATATCGCTTAGTGTTGATTTATGCCATCTTGTTCCAACTACGTCAAACTGCGGCACCGTAGTATGATCGCTTTGCTTGGAACGGAACGATGGCCTATTGACAGCTAAAAAAAGTACTGTATTGCTTACAGACATTATACGAACGTACCTATATGTTTATGACATGCATGATAGATAGCACGAGGTGAAAAATTATATGCAGACATGGGAAGTAGTCAATAGTAGCGATGTTTTCTGCTGATTACCTACATCAGTTAGGTTATATTGCAAGGCGTAACTACTTAGTTGCAGCTCCTGCCTTCACGTTGATACACAGCGGTCTTTATGGCTCATTGACGCTTGAAATAAACTGGTGGAAAGTACAGATATAGCATACAGCGACCATTCTACAATGCTGCTGGGTGCTTTAGTGCATACAACATTCCACATCACGTATCACCTGAACACTGACAAAAGCACCACATTCTCCTCCATTCCATGCGTTATTATCCCCAAAAGGCATGGGCAGGCAAGACATCTGGTCCTAATTTCACTTTACTTTCTTTGTGTGTATGCTATAATAATAATAGTATTTATTTCCACAATATTGTGGGGGACCCAAGGACAAAAAGCTCCTTTGGAGTTTGACAACACCTAGTGAAGCACGGCCTGACATTTTCATGCTTGTTAGGGACCTACAACTTTGCAGCCAACTTACAAAAGTGCAGCCCAAGAAAAATCATAACTAATCATAAGTTATCATAACTATGATGAATAAGTTCTGACTGCATGGAGATGCCAAAGGTCTCGGGGAGCCATTGAAAGTACTCTCATAATCGGATCTATTTCACTGATTTTGATTCACAATGCATAAAACTTCATTGTGAAACTTGTTTGCAAGTACAAGTTTTTGCTCACGCAAAGGAAAAGTAATGAAAAATATCTGCTGCACGGGCCCAATTTTTGTAAGACCACATTTTGGAAAAGACAAGATGCACATTGTACAAGGTAAATCAGAGTACACGGAATCCCGGGCGTGGGCATGCTCCAAGGTACAGAGTACTGTCAGTGATCTTTGTGTATGATATTTTGTAAGACATGGTAGGGTGTTATGAGCATGGGAATACTGTAAAAAAATGAACTATTAAAAGGGTGAGTAATTGAAAATATACTTACATTGCATTACACAGTTGCAGTAGTCATGGCTTTAATTAATGGTATAGAAATGTAGTTTCACTAGTGACTGAACTACATCTTCAAATAGTAATAGCACTTGAACTATAATACATGATTAAAGTACTTGCTGTGCATATGTACAAAACAACAGGAAATAAGCATACTATAAGGAATCACATAAAACGATTGCACTTTAAACTAATAGTAATTGCACTTGAACAATAGTATGCAATTAAAAGACTTACTGCACATATGTACAAAACCCCTGGAAATATGCATATTGTAAGAAGTTACATAAAACTATTGTCCTTTAAACTGAGTTAGCTTAGTAAACAATTGCCTGCATCTGACTTTATGCAGCTCCTCTGTGCGTGTCTTGCTGGCATGCCGCATACGTATATTGAGGTACTTGTGTGCAATGCATCTTATCAAGTGAAAGTAATGATTTTCCAATGGAGACTGCTCGAGCATATGTTCTTCACGTAGAGAAGGAAAGAACCCACTGTCCATCACAGAACCCAGCACTTGCAGGAGCATTCTTTGCATGAGAGTTCCTGATGCCATACCTTCTTTAAGAAGGGCCTCGCGTAGCACCTTCTCTGATCTTCTGCATATCGTGATTACATCAGGGGATGGATAAGGAAGTTTGTGAAACCTTTCTTTCTGTTGTATCAAAGAATGGTGGAGAGAAGGCACAAGAACTGTCAAGTGGGAGACACAGGTCTCACATTTTAGGTATCCCTGTAGGTAGGACACAATGTGTCCTGCAATATATACGATAACTCTGTCACCAAAAATGGACGGTTCTGTAGGATCTGAAAAATAGTCATGATCAGAGATGTCGTTGTGCAGGCTTGTTTCTTCAGTCACCACAGTCCTCCCTTTTGACGTCCAGTTTATTATGTCTTCTGACTGCACCTGTGTTGCACTACTGACATGCAGTATAGTGACGTTTTCAAGTGGGAGACAGTTTCCTTTCCGGGAGCTTTGTACTTCAGTACTCACAATCAACTTTTTATATGCTGCTGCAAACTGCCTTGCAGTTGGGTTGTTGTTGTAGCCCCCATGTGAACGTAAGATGCCAAAGAATAGTTCTAAGTGGTCTTGGCTCACTCTATGCATTGGGAGGTAGTTCACCAGAGACTTAGAGAAGAGAGAGTCATACAGTTCAGTGGCACTTTTACAGCACACAAGGAAACCAAGGAACCCAGTTTTCCTATTTGTTTGCAGAAGAAGAGGCCCAGATTCACTTTTTCGAAGCCGAGATATGTAGGAGGTCACAATTTGAAACATTTTACGGACATCATCAATGTTGTCAGGGCACAGTGGTCTTTTCCAAGACTTTTGTTGCACATTCACTGAGTTAAGGGCATCAAAAGTATTGTTGATGATCCTAAGAAACCTTTCAGTTGCTTCAGAATCTTCGAAACCTTCAATGGCCAGGCTACGGCATTCATTTATAGCATCTGCCACAGACATACTTAGAAGCTCTGTGGCAAGCCTCACCTTCATAGGCTGTCGCTGCCAGTGAATGTGGGCTTTTCGTAGCTTGTTTGCTGCATGAAGCCCCTCTTTCTCCTGCAGTAACTGTAGTCTTTCAACGTGGTCCCACGAAACTGTGCAGCCATCTTCATCAACAAAGCATTTGAAATGTGATAAGGCATTTCTTATTAATTTTAGCATATGGCATGCGTCAAGGAATATAAATATGGGTTCTGCTGTGTTGGGATGGGGGAAGCTTGTTCTCAGATTGTTCGACTGTAGGCAGCAGCCAAGGTTTTGCAGCATGGAAAGGTTAGCTGCAGCACCATCACAGGTAAGTGACACAACTGCTATTCCAGCTTCGTGAGCAAGTACCAATGCTTCTTTCACGAGGTTGCTGCGCTGTTCCCCAGAGATGCCATCTACTAGGAAGTAGCCAATGGGTAACTTCCATTGCTCATGTAGGGAAACAAGCAGGATGACAAACGCTTCCTTAGCTACTGTGCCAGTATCGTCACAGCTTGGTCCCACACTTACATACCCATAAGTCCTTCTTCCGTCCCACTCTATGTGCCGCCTTATAGCCATTTCGTCAACCATAAGGCTGCACACAGATGGCACACCTTTTTGCTTGTTGCTCATTGCCTGCATGTGTAGTGCTGCAATTGCCTCCTTTGTGAAGCCAGGCTCACCATCGACAGACTGGTACCACCTCTTAATAGTACGGGGATGAGGAAGGCATGTGTCAAAAGTGTGACGTACGTAGTCGTACCCACGTGGTGAGAGATAGTGCAGAGTAAGAGCAAAAGCGCGGAGCTCTGGACTGTACTGTTTTGGTAAGCTAGTGCCTGCAACCTTAGCTGCCTGTCGCATAAGGAGCTCTTTGTTCGCGCCAGCAATATTTTCTAGACACCTTGCTTGTTCCTCCAGCAGAATGTTCTTGGATGTGAGGTCGCTAGTTATATGCTCTAGCTTTGCAACCTTTTGTTTTATACGACGCTGTGCCTGTTGCAGAGCCTTAATCCTCTTCTTGCTGACAGTGTGAAGGTTTCCTACTCTTTTTACTTCCTTTTTGAGGAAAGCCTTTACAGGTGTATCCTCAGATGATGGTTCCTAGGACAGTATTTAGCATCTATGTTAACACATCACTGGGCCAGTTTTGATATAGATAACAGCAATGGCCATGCAGCTATCTTATATCATGCATCTATTGTTACTTGTTTATTATTTTGCTTTCATGTAATAGTAGTGTGCTGCTTGCACTTTATCAAGGGCAAGGGAGACTTATCTTAATTCTCTTACAAATGGTTCTTCCTTGAGTAAAGAAAAATAAAAGGACGGTAACATATGCTCAGTACAAGAGCCATGCCATTTGGCTAATTTGAACACTTACATGCAGTGGAATGCAGATGAGGTATATATATACATGAGTGGGAGGTAGAGTGGGAAAGTCAGGTCTAGTAGTAGAACAGACACTTGAAAAATGGCAATGAAGCTTCCTAAAATTGATTACAAGCTTTCCACACTTCTTCCTGTACTGATTCCTTTCGTTCTGTACCTGATGATGTTTCCCTTCATTCAGCACCATGCCAAAGCTAGAAATAACTTTAAGGAAGCTTCATTGCTGTTTCTCACTTGTACGCAGTGCTACCCTGAACTAAGTGATGACCTAACAAACTTGTATCTTTCTGAATACATATTGTGATACTCACAGAGTACAGGAGTGCTGCACCTTTGAGTCGTAGTTGCCAGAACAGGTGGCACAAAATCAGGCATGCAAATCACAGGAAGTCCACCACTGTGGGATGGCTAAAGTAATCTTTATTTCGTCAAATGTGTACAATTCATTGTGGTTTGTGTTACAGTTGTAGGTAATCAACAACATGCAGAAAGTGGTATGCAGTGGATAATTTGTCATTAGAGGGAATGAAACTAAGTATCCTACCGAATATCTTATGAAATCTTGACATTAATGCTCATGTACACTATCGGTAATGTGAACACCAGTGTGTGGCCAATCCCTCACTGTGTTCTCCAGCATGTCGTATAATGTCGTATTTACATCCGATAAATATGTACTTTAAAAATTACTTCCTCCCCCTGTTTCAGAGTTTTCATAAACTTTCATGACTTTCATTAACTGCACTTCACTATGGTTGTGCCCTCTGCTCTCATGCTCAGCTGTACTTCGTTCTTTGCACCAAATCTTCAGCATGTTCTTTGCACCTAAGCTAAGCTATTTTCAGTGTGGAGTTTGCCGTCTACAAGCAGTTTGCCTGTACCTGTATGACATATTATCTCTCCTGCATATCCACTGGTTAATCTTTTCACAGTATATACCCATGCAATTCTTAGTATCCCTGGTCACTACTCTTACCGTATATCTGCTGGTGCTTGGGGTAGAAAAGGTAATGCTGGAGGAACTAGTGATCTGGAAATATACAGAAATAACAAAAACATAAATTACATGTTACAGGTTTGCAATGTTGAATTACACGCTTTCAGAGCACTCACGTATATTTCACATAAAGGAACCAAGAAGTTTTTTTTTTTTTTTTCACGTTTAAATAATGCTGTGAACGAAGCGTGTTTTGTGATCATGAAGTGACCAGCACATAACTGGATGAATGGCATGGGTGCTACACTCTTTTTTTTGTGTGTGTGTGTCTCAGAACTACCGATCTTTCTCTATGAGGCTTACCAGAGATGGGTATTTCAACGATTTTGGAGTTTCAGCACTGGTACTGCTTTCCAAGAGACTCTGCAAAGAAAATGTACTAAGAGATGCAGGATTATGCTTCGAAGTGGTTTAGAATAGAGCAAAATATGGTTTTTGTCACGGTGGGTAAATGAAAATTGAATTAATGAGCTCTACCACATATACTACCACAGAGGGGCAGAGAGTAATAGCTATTGCACAGCCAATTAACATTCATACAGCAATTTCCACGTGCTAACATCTTACCGGTGATGTTGCCTCATTCCAGTCATCAAAAGCTGAAAGATTCTCGCAGTCAAATCCAGTGCTGTCCTAAAATTGATGTCAATACGATTAGCACTTATCCAAACAGTCGGAAAACTAAAAACAAGCTCCAGATTTTTGTGATGATGCAAGCATATAGATCTTTTGGGACTTTAATGTGCTCAGTCACTTCATTCAAGCAAGGTTCAAAAGCACATGCAAAAATACTCACACAACACTGCTACATCTATGTAGTCAATACGGTAAAGCACAAGTAATGGACAGGAAACCTAATCATTTTGGCATTGCATTTACAATATGGCTATATTTTTTAGCAGTACACAGCAATGACAGCGTCCATATGAAAGCAAAGCAATGCTTACACCACTCAGCGCAGTATCCAAGTGACCACCTGATGTGCCCTTAAAGGGAGAAAATAGCAGAATGTCTTATATGGTGATGTACATAATCCAGCTAAAGGAAATAAACACATCATGCCCAATCGAGCTACTGTGTACACAGGTGACTTGAAATGCATAGCCGACACCTGAATATTAAACTGAGAACACTAAATCACATATACCATAGTTGACGAGGCGAATACATCCATAGCTTCGTGCACCTGTAATGCAAAATGTTTAGTGATACTGTAGTGGAATGCATATAACCAGATCTTACGTCACATAGCTCTGGTCCAGGCTCAGACACAGTATGTGGCACTTCTGTTTCTTGTAGATACTACAATGACAACAGTGGCAACAGCTATTATATATGCACCACTGCACACAACCACAATTTTTCACATACCTGCTGATCATGGATCAAAGAGTGTGGGCTCACCGTACTGGACCCCTGTTCAAAGGAGGAACATGATGTGTCTTACACAAAAAAGATAATGACATACCATATACATGCAGGAACTTTCCACTTTCAGGGATTTAATATAGGGCACCAAGTAACCAAGGCAACATATATAATGTAGCACATTAATGTTAGAAATGTAAGCCAGCAGTAGATATTCACATGGCACATTATTCAGCTTTGCAATTACTTCTATGCACAAAACGAAATTCTTTATGCACCTGCTGAGCTTGCGCAGAGCAGTGTGGGCCCAACCTGCCTTCCTGTTCAAAAGAGGGACCTGATGTGCTCTACACGAAAAAGAAAATCAGAACAATATTGTATTTGGTACCATGCACATTTTCCGATTTCGGGAACTACATACGTCGTAACAAACAAGGCAACAGAAATAAATGATGCGCGCAGTACAATGTAATAAATATAAGCCGGCTAATGCGGTTGGCACATCCTCAACTTCGTGAACTTAAGCAACAAGCATTTTGTGGTACTGTATAATGAAAATGACTAGCTTACATCACTTGGTTCTCGTCTGCTGGCTTGTAACACCTGCAGGTGCTATAAATGACAAAGTGATATCAGCAGCATATCAATGTAGTTCATGCACGCGCCGACTACCTTTTCTTCTTTTATTTTACGCACCTGTAGAGCGTGTACCGAAGAGTGTGCAACGGGAACAGCGCCTTGTCGTAGGCGGACTCGTGCCGGTGATGTCCTGTCAAAATCGTCATTCCTGAAATGCTTCGAGCAGACAACACTATTCTTTGTTGGGACCCAGCTTGGACGTCCAATTGCATGTGCCCATGCCAGCCGCAGAGAGGAATCGCGAGGAAAACTATACGAAGAGCCGAGGGCAATAAATACGAAGAGTTTCGAAACTCGCGGAACATGTCACTTACCAGTGGTATGTTATACCAGATTCTTTGCAGGCGAATGTCGAGCGATTCGCGCATCCCAAATAGCAACATATCACCATTGTGAATTACAAATAGCATGCCGACAACAGAGAAACAAAACTACCGAAGTACACGGCAGCCCCAGCTGTGCGCTGCGTCAAAAAGCGTCGAAGTAAACAAACAAAACATATAGATGCACATGATTGGTCCGTAGAGCAATGACGTTTAATGATGTTTAGTGACGTGCGACCAGGACCAGTGGCGGATCCAAGGGGGGGGCGGTTGGGCGATCGCCCCCCCCAAAACGTCAGTTTATGCATTGCATTTCCCTCTCCCCCTCCCCCACTGCGCGCTCCGGCAAAGAAACCGCCCCCCCCAAACCGAGGGTCTGTATCCGCCCCTGACCAGGACAAGATGGCGGTTTTGCACCAAGCGACCGCTTGAGGGTAGTTACAAATATGGCGGACATATGTCACCCCTGTGGCTGGTTCGCTTTGCTTTGGCCGTAACCACTGATCTCTATGTATAAAGGCTGGATCGCGCATGGGAGAGGGGCTCGTGGGGGAGAGGCGTGCATTCGGGCCGCCATGTTGGGAGGCCCTAAAACGCAGTGTGCGCCCATAGAAAACAATGGGAGGCAACGGAGATTGTGAGTATTTATTGCGCTGCAGGCGTTGATCGTTGTTTGTCATCACACAATTTTGTAAGGTGCCAGTATACTGATGTATCCTAACAGTGTTTCACAGGTGTCCTGTCGTTCGATTCTTAATTACGTTATGTTTTGCATTCCGAAACTAGACCGTCACGGCAGTGCAGCGCTGGGGATTGTACTACAGTACGTTTCCCAGCCAATATTTCAATAAGAAACGACGTGAGGTTAACAACAACCATGTATGTAATATCCCGTGCTGCGTTCTGGACAAAAATTGTTCCATAAAGAACGGTCCGGGATGATATATACTCGCATGGCAGAAGAGATCGTACTGTAGAATCACAGCCGTTGTCTTAGTCGTGTATGGGTTTAGTATGATTTATATCAAGCATCGCCGCAGAAACAGTCTTTTAGTAAACGACAGCTGTGCTTTGCCTCGCAAATATGGACACACCGAAGCAGCCCGAAATACGCAATTAGATCCATGACGAAAACCCGAGACTGGGAAAAAGACGAAAAACAGACGACACAACACAAAGTCTCAATCTTAGCCACCAGCTCGCTTGCTTTTTAACCATTTTATCTATACGCAATTAGATCACGCTCGTTAGGACAGTTAATCAGGTAGTGATGTAAGCTTAATCAATTAAGTTACTTAGAAAGTGGTAGCACCTCCTTGAGACACAGGACTTATCTCTTTTTGAAGTACAGCCCTTCTATGTTTGTTTGCTTCTTCCTTTATTTGTTCTGATTATTTGCAGGCGCGGTTGTGCCAAACTGAATGTCCTTCTCCAGCACTCACATGCTTTTGTTGAATACAACTGCAGCGTGAGAAAAGCAGCTTGGGGACGGGGTCCTGCTATCCAGTGCTGACTTTGTCATGCTTGTTATGTGGAGCATGTTCCAAACAATGCAGCTCCACGTATGGTCTTCAAATTGCAACAGGACTATTTGGAGGTTGAAACAGTTGTGATTTTGTAATTTTGGCCCTAGTGTACCCAGTCTGTGAAACGCAAACAAAAAAAGTGTAACACGATATGCTTTTGTAATGAAGATCACTGATAATGAGTAAAGAGAATATACGAGTTCAAGTTTATTTAATATTTTATATCATTCATTAGATTATTCAACATTTTATGTCAAGTTTATACAACATCAAGTTTATTCAAGTTCAAGATTTATTTCTTGCACTTATGCATTTCAGGATACAATGAACGTGCAGGGAGGTCGCAAAAGGCTACATTTATTGTTTTGTGACCTTGCTACAATGGCAATATATATTTTAGGAATGATAATGGTCAGGTACGCTCTCTAAATTTGTAGCACTCAATTTTAGGTTGGAATGAGCAATGAATAGCAACTTCCCTCCTGATATTTTCTCATATATGCTAAATTTTAAATTTAATGTGATCGAATATGTGATAATATAATAATAATATATAAGAATATAATATGTGATAAATGAATGTGATCAACAGTAGATGTAGACGACATGAGTAGCCAGAGAAGTGCATTCTCAATAAATAATTGTCTTCTTATAGCGTATATGTGCATGCCTATTAACTGAAACAATTATCACAGTTCCCTGACAAGTTTTAATTTCTGAGAGTGTACTGTAGAAGCTGCTTAGA
This sequence comes from Ornithodoros turicata, assembly GCF_037126465.1. NCBI lineage: Eukaryota > Metazoa > Arthropoda > Arachnida > Ixodida > Argasidae > Ornithodoros > Ornithodoros turicata. Next base: position 70,799,339 of record NC_088203.1, on the reverse strand, counting down.
TCTACAACAGTTCATACAAGGTATTATATACTGTGAATGCCTTTAAAAATCCCATGTGACACATATCCCTTTACTTTCTGAAGATGCTGTGGTAGTCAAAGTTTGTCGCATTACGCAGGTTCTGCACCCATTTCTTGAGTATGTCGAGGCAGCTGTGAAGTAACCTGCATTGATGATGATTATTCCAATTTTTATGGTGCATCGACAACAAAGGAAATAATACATCAGAACATTGGTTTGGGTGCAACCAGTTAAAAATGAATATGTTGTTTAATAAATGCATTGGACAAATGTTAAAACATCAGTTTAAAACATGGTTTACAATCCCTGTATCTTCTGATAATTAAAAAGATTAAAAACTATTCTAAAAAGAATATGGGGAACTCTTCTAAAAAGAATTATAATCTCTAATTATTATATTGCTGGGTTAAGGAGCCTAAAGTGTAAGGTGTGTTTCTGATGTGAACATGTAAGAAAATATGCAAAACTGAGAGAGGCTAACCACAGTGCGTGCACTGAGGTTGTTCCTTCCTGTAAAGTAGAAACCAGTGGATGAGGAACGTGATACTTACCTGTACACCCAGCCGTATCACACTGCACAGATTATTCGCTGGGCAGCCCTCATGACGAAACCTGTATTGAGAGACAACTTTTGCCTTAAAACTGCTACAAACAGCACGACACGCTACAAATTATTACTATCGTAACAAGCTGACGATACAGCTCAGACACAAAGGCGTTATTCAAGTCGCGCCACGCCACCGTTACGTAGGATTCTTTGTCACAAATCAAACCAAGGCACAAAACAATACCAATACATGAAAAAATGTGACAATCGTGGTCTTATTATGACGTAATACCGAACTTGTGCGCGAAGGTAATTCAAAGAAATGAATGTGGCACTTGCTTCCGCAGAGAACACCGTGTACCATGCTAGCAATGCATGCAAAAAAGCGCTCGAGTGTTCGCACATATATTGATGACAACACTACCTGTGTAGTGTAACATGTTCTTTCAAGCATATTATGCACTCAAACTGTATTTGCCGCCGGGTAAAATGCAAGTGTGCTCGATTGAACGTCGGAAGAGCGATCAAGCAACCTGCATCCAGTGCTCGTTTTGGGCAAAAAAACACTTCATATTGGTCAAATAAATGTACAGAATGGACGCCTATTTATTCCTTGATGAAGAGTGACTCACCTGTATAAGTTTAGGCCCTGTAACCTTGCCAGTACGGTTGGTACGACCGTAATTGCAAGAAGTTGCCATGATCGCTGCGGCGGCTGTTGTGGGCACCGTAAGATGGCGGCCGGTTTCTTCACGCTCGCGCTCCCTATCCGCGATCCAGCCTTTTACAATCGAGATCAGTGGCCGTAACGGACGTTTCTCATCGCGGCGAGTGGTACGGATGATCTCGAGCGCAGTGTTGCCAGGTCTACTGAAATTTCAGTAGATCTACTGGACTCCGAGTCTGTCTACTGAAATACTGAAAAAAGGTCAAAACGCTCTTAAGGGGGTCCTCTCCGCTCCTTGTTTGCGCGCTACCATCGAGGGATGGCAGCACCGCTGCGAAATTGTTTTCTTCATATTTTTTTTCCCTCGGCGCTGGGGGCGGAGCATCCCGCTTGCGCATGTGCCATGTGTCGCTGTCGCAGATCGCAGTGGCAGTGGCTTTGGAGGAAATCGTCTTCTGTCTCTCGCGCGGCGGTCTTTCCGAAACCTTCGCTCGGAGGGAACGTGGCAACGAGGCTGGTTTCACACAAGTTTTCATGGGCCGAGCACGAGCATATTTATGTGTATGGGACTGTTCACACAACTGCTGCTCTCAATTCCATATGTTTCAATGGGATTCGTGTTGCGTCTGTGAGGCGCACAGAAGAGAAACTCTCCTGACGCCGCTATTGCGCCGAAACTTTTCTCGTTTCATTGGCGCCTTTTCGTTTTCTGCAATATGCAGTCCAAGTTTGCGGACTTTGTTTTCGTCGGCCATGACGTCGTGCATGCGTCCAGCGTGTTACATCAACCCTGGGCTCGTAACTCAAGTTTCTGCTCTGCGCATCACATTCTCATTATGATCATCATTACAGATCTCATAACCCCCCCGTGAGCCATGGGGTAGTGGTCGAATATTGTAGTGTGGAATTTCCTCAGTCACCATCATCCCGTATGTGTTGTTTTGGCTGTTTGCAGACTTGAAACTCTGGAGTTTGAATGATTCGGGAAATATTCTGATTTTTAGAGGGTGGAATGAAATGGTGACAGTATCAAGAGAGGGGGAATATACGCATACCGCTGCTTCAACAAAATGCAATAGCCTTGGTGGCCCTTTGAGAATCGTTCTTTCGAACACACGACCAGTAAGTGGGATCCCCTAGGCTTGTGATGTAAGGCTGTAGATTAAAAAAAAAACAATCGGTGTATAAAAAGCTATTTTTTATGCTTCGCTTTTTTTTTTTTTTTTCACGCTCCTTGCACTCCTTTATGGAAGTGACGGTTTCCTCCTAGTAAGCGCGGAGCCGTCGAGAGAAAGCGGGTTGCGGCCTGACCTTGAGGTATGATTCACGTATCATTTGCTCCTACATTTGTCGATGCTTTTATTGTTTTTAGTGGCGGCGCGTGTGCGAGATGTGGCGTGTATGGCTCAACTGCTCCGATCGTCTCGGCTGGTTTGTCATCGCTTCGCAGTTTTCCTGACCGCTTCGGGAACGGCTTGAAGTGATAATACATTTGGACTTGCTTACAGAATGAGGGACGCTAATTGGGGAGACGGAACTCCACGACGCAACAAGTAATGCCGCTGAGACTTACATGAGCATGGTGGCGCGTACAGTCGGTGGCAAACGCGTTGACTAGGCAAAGGGTAAAAGTTACGGTAACAGATGTCGCGTCGCAGCACTTGCATACAACATGAGAGGTGAAAGATCGCACGACTTCTATCTGCGCAAGTTCGTCGCGAAAAGTCCATCATCCGCTCTGAAGAAACTAATAACATCAAGACAAACGCGCAACGAACAAAAATGCAAAATGCAATAGACGATTTCAGAAATTGCATGGATGGCCCACCAGAGAGCGCCGTGTTGCGAAAGCCCCGCTGCACCTTGGGATTTAGTTTTCATGAGTCAGAGAGAAGAAGAGCGGAAACAGTTTCAGTTTTCTCTCTCCTTCACCTCCCGCACCTTCGAGCAACAGGCAGGCAGACGAGCACGAATGTAAACTATTTCCCACGACGCATTGCGCGATGCGCGTGACTTGGGCGACGGAGGGCCCCCGTGCGGAGCACAATAGCAATATGTGAAATCGCCTAATGTCGAGAACAACCAAATTCGCAAGCACAGTTGAAGACAAGGACTATGGAGGACAGTCATAAAGACCCGATCTGGACAGGACAATTTTTATTGAGAAAGCTAAAGACTTTGTGCGTGGCATACAGTTGACCAGCCAGGAAGCTCACAGTCTACAGAAGTCTACACTAGAACAGAACAAGTCCGACCTATGGCACTCACAAAGAAAGATGAGGATATCATCAACCTGAATACATAGTATATGTCGCCCACATAGAAAAACATTCAAGCACTCTTCTTTAGTGAAGGTCATAATGTATCCCAAGTCGTTCCGCAGCAAAGATTGTCAGTACGTCATCGACCACGAGGAAAACGCAGCATCATCATTCCAAGCGAGATGCCCGAACGTTGAAGTGCAAAAATGTGGCCTTTTCGTCGACCCTGATGGAAGCCTATCAAAAGGCAGAAAATCATAAGGCCGAACTATCAGAAGGCCGAAAGTCAAAAGGTCGAAAAATCATATGGCCGAACTATCAGATGGCCGAAAGTCAAAAGGCCGAAAAATCATAAGGCCGAACTATCAGAAGGCCGAAAGCCCTAAGGCCGAAAAATCAGAACGCCGAAGTATCATAAGACCGAAAGCCAAATACCGAACGATCAGAAGGCCGAGACAAGATCTCTATATTTTTTATTTTATTTTATTTATTTTTTCGGTTAGCCTGCAACTTTCTGTACCGTTCTATTTCAAGAACTGTGTAATGACCACGCGCTTGTCCCCTGTACAGCAGCACACATATTATCTCGTCCAGAATGAGGATTCACTTGTCCCTGGTCATTCACTCGGCTACTCACCCTATTTATCCCGAGGCCGAACAATATTAGATGCAGTTCTGAGTCAGTGCTGATGATACCGAACTGGTTTTAGGAATGACCTGGGTTGAAGCCGTTGTTGAAAATGGGTCACCGGGAAATGTTACCGGCCTCTCACTATTTGTGGAGAGTTGACTGGACCGTCGTCAGTTGATCAGCTAGTCATGGAAGGCGTAGCACTACGGCGACTATCTTCTCAGAAAGGTAACGTTAAAATTGTTTACGACGATGGGTATGTGTATATTCTAGACAGAACGAAAAGTACTCGACATTATTGGCGTTGTGAGCGCAAGACGGAATGCAAAGGCCGCATCATTACGGAGCTGGTGCACAGAGAGCACATTCTAACGAAGAAAACGAGGAGCCATTTTCATGCCCCTGATATCTGCAGAGGAGACGTCTTAGACGCGAGGACTGCCCTCAAGAATTCGGCATCGATTTCTCGTGAAGCCCCAGTGTGTGCAGCAAGTGTCAAGCGCGATGAATAACACGACGAGGCTACAGCTCCCAAGTGACAGCGCAATGAGGCAACTGGTTCGAAGAGCAAGAAGAATCGGTCTTCCACGCGAACCGGACTGCATCGATGATTTAGTGCTTGGTGACGACCACAGGCGCTCGCTACAAGGGAAGTTATTTCTGCGCTACGACACCATCTGCGACGACGGTTCGAGGGTCATTGTGTTCTGCACAGACGAGAACTTGGCGTACCTTGAATCCTCGACAACGTGGCTTATGCACGGTACATTTAAGACTGTGTCTAGGTCGTTTGAGCAATTGTACACGATCCACGCTTACGTGCAAGGGTCTCTCTTCCCTTTAGTGTACTGTCTGATGTCGCGGAGAACGCAGCTAGCTTACCAGCAGCTTTTGCGCGACGTCGTTGACCTCGCGGCAGAGCAGCAAATATTGCTGTCGCCAAGAGCTATTGTTGTGGATTTTGAGGTTGCAGCCATCAATGCTGTTCGGGTGGAGCTGCTTGAGTACCAACGTCTATGGGTGTTTTTTTCACTTGTGTCAAATACTGTGGCGGAGGGTGCAGCACCTGGGATTGTCAAGACTGTACTTCGAGAACGTTGACGACTTCGCAATTAAGGTACGACAGCTCGCCGGGTTGGCCTTTCTGCCACTCGACGAAGTTAGGGAGGCCTACTTCAGCTTGAAGACACTTTTCCCATCGGATGCGTCGCCACTGCTGGACTGGTGGGAAATTAACTACATGTTGGGTAGGCCATACGACGTACGACTGCTGATGGGCAACCAGTCGTCATTAGGAGCACGCCCACGTATCCACCCTCTCTTTGGAACTTATCATGCCTCACAGACGACGAACGACCACGGATCACAAACGGGGTTGAGGCCTGGCATCGCCGGTGGAACAAATTAATTGGCTGCGATCACGTCAGCGTTTTCAGGCTCATAACTGCTATGCAAGAGGAGCAGGAGACCACAGAGACCACCACAGAGCGGCTTATCCGAGGAGAAGCCCCCCCCCCCCCCCCCCCCCTCGTCCGCGCAAGCAGCAAAGGCTTCGCGAAGATCGTCTCATGCGCGTTTTGAGTAAGATGAATACCCGAGACGTTCAGCAGTTCCTCCGGGGTATAGCTCATAATTTTTCATTTTAACTTGCTGCCATTGTGTACAATAAACGCATCAATAACACAGTGGTTCGTATGTCTACTTTTCCTTTTTGTGCGCCCCTAAGTGATGGAAAGTGCGTTATTAACGCGAAGTTCGGTGAAAGTATTTGTGATGTTAATTCACAACAAGTCTACCCTACATAAATTGTGGAGCTAATTTTTTATCGCAGTTGGAAAAACAGTTTTCGTATCTTTGCTTCCTTATTTTTCGATAATATATTAATTTAAATTTAAATAATTCATAATAAATAAATAAATTTAAATAACTTAAATTTAATTTCGATTTCGATAATTCGGTTTTCTGACTTTTCGGTCTTCTGAATTTTCGGCCTTCTGATTGTTCGGCGTTATGACTTCTCGGTCTTCTGGTTTTCGGCCTTATGATTGTTCGGTGTTTTGACTTTTCGGCCTTATGAGTTTAGGCCTTATGATAGTTCGGCCTTATGAGTTTCGGCCTTATGATTACCCTCAGCTAAACATTGCGAAGAGGAGCTACTGCACACTCGCAGTGTGGTCGTCGACGGACCTGCAAGTTGTAACCATCAATAGGAACCTTGCGTTCTGGCAAAAAATATTGCCTGACATTAGGAACTTTTATGTAGGATATATGATTCCTGAGCTAGTTGATCCACGATTCACGAGACACATGGAACTACGGGATAAAGCAGTGGACATGAGCGAACTGGACGAACTTTTTAAATTCTGTGGCAACTTCATCATCCTGGCAAGCTGCATAAGAATGCTATTCGCGTGCAGTGAGTGTAGATATCGTGTGTGTATACGGTCAGTCCAGACTTAAACGTATTTTGAGTACTGTATTTAAAATAATGTCTTTCAAATACCATTAGCGGTATTTTGGCACTCTACTTAATACGTTTTGTTTTGTGTATTTGTACGCTATTTAAAATGCATGTTATGGTATTTTCTACTCCATACCCTAATTACATATTTTAGATCTCCCTCTCAGACTTTCTGTGTCTCGTCTTTCTATTATCTTGCTTGTTCAGTGGAAATTTCCTGAGTGCCTCGGACTTGACCCGGAAATTGGCCCTTCTTGGAAGTCTCCATTTAGAGATCTTGCCCTGTGTGTACTAATCCTTGGCCAGTGAGGGTTCAATTATGTGTGCCCTGACGCGGTGACGCCGAATTCTGACCTCGTCGAGCAGGGACCTGCTAGAAGTTGGCTTTGTTTTGGGTCACATATACTTAGTGGAGTTATGTGGTACCTCTTTGTCATCTTTTTGGGACTTATGTTTAGATGACTTCTACCACACAGAGGCGGCTAGCGTAGTGCGCGTAGTTTAGGTGATTCATGTCACATAGCAGCAACTTGCCGCATTGACCAGTGACTTTTTGCGTTCAAGGATGAATAGTACCTTAATTGTATTTCAAATACCATATGAAGTACTTTACTCTATCTTAAATACTTCGATTTTCATGTGCATATACTCTATCTTAATTACAATCTAACGTTAGTATTTATTGTATTTTCTTAAATACATTTTCGAGTATCTTGTACACGGCTGACTCAGTCTGCATGCAATGCAATCCCGGGCTATGCACAACTGTATACAGGGTGTTTCAAAAAACGTGTCATTCGGACTTTATAAAAAAACGGGGCGATGGAAAAATACGGGGTAAACGGCATTTGTGTGGCAACTGAATTTGCCATCTTGCAAAAATATTTTCATTTAATTTTATTTAAAATAAATTGAATTTCTTTAATTGAACTCCAAAATTTCCCAAGTCAACCTAACGTGTTTTTTTTTTTAAAGAATTAGAGATCCTGTAGCGAACTTAGTCAGATCCACCAAGAAATCCGCTCGATATTGCAAATGGAACTGCCCAAAAAAAGTCCCGAAATTGAGGCTTCAAAGTTTCGGGTATTCAACGGCGCACGAAATCAGACGCAAAGATTTGTGGAGAGGAGGACTTGCTCCTGCCCACATGAAAGATAGAAGGTCGAAAAAAAAGCAGGGCGGGAAAAAAGAGGCGGAATCATATTTGTTTGCCGCTTATCAACGTATGGTGGAATGTCACCCGCCTTGTTATCGGCGCGTCTTGTGCTGGACGCCGGTCCGGCGATAAACTGTTCTAGCTCCATTGGGGCAGGAACATGTCCTGCCCTTCGCGCATCTTTGCGACTGATTTGGTGCGCCGTTGAATACCCGAAACTCCGAAGCCTCAACTTCGCGACTCTTTTTGGGCAGTTCCATTTGCAATATCGAGCGGATTTCTTGGTGGATCTGACTAAGTTCGCTACGGACTCTCTAATTCTGTAAAAAAACGTTAGGTTGACTTGGGAAATTTTGGAGTTCAATTAAAGAAATTCAATTTCTTTTAATTAAAATCAAATGAAAATATGTTTACAAGGTGGCAAATTCAGTTACCACACAAATGCCGTTTACCCCGTATTTTTCCGTCGCCCCGTTTTTTTATAAAGTCCGAATGACACGTTTTTTGAAACACCCTGTATACGCTCCCGTTGGTGAGCGCACTGCGGGACCAATCGGACTGTGCATGGCTGGCGCTTCCCTTTCATTCTTTATATATATATATTCCTTTCAATATATCCGCCCTTCCCCCATCCCCCCATCGAAATGTTTGCAAATCACACCATGGGGATAGGGTGACGGCAGGAATATCCCCATGACTTGCCTGCGTCTGTTATTTCACGAATCATAATCGCATAATTCAACATAGGTACACGGCCGAAAATATGATGTGCTGAACCATCGGTGCAAGCACGCGAATAACTGTGGATGAAGCCGTGTGGTTGGTCTCACACAAATCCTGTAGCTAGACCCGGAAAAACTCAACGGACATCCATAACGATGAAAGATGAAAGTCACTGAAAAGGTTAGCCAGCTGTAGGACTCGAACCCACATCTTCTGGATTGTATGTATTTGTCCCTTCTATGTTGTTCCAGCCTCAGAACATTAGTTCTTTATCCATAACGAGCAAGGCGCAGGCAAGATCAACCGTCGTCTTATATGCCCAGTGTCAATAACTTTAGCTGGATTTTTTTGTACCTCTTCTAGTCACGGTCACCCGCATACATGTTATTTGCGCTCACCTGTGTGTACATGGTGCAACTAAGCAGAAATGAATAACACTTGTCTATGCAGATGAACAGTCCATTTGATTGCCTTTAATTTTGTCCTCTTGACAACTAGTACACATAGCTCCGACACTTAGGAATGACCCAGGGTACACAGAAGTGGCACTAAGGAACGAAGAGAAGCACATGCACGATAAAATTCCATAAACAGATGGTCTGATTTATGACGAACAGAACCTGCTGTTGTATATAAGGGCAGCCGCACACGGCGTTCGAAAGGTCCTCATGAGTGGAATGCTACACAATAATAATGGTACACAATTCAAGCGTCTTTCCGACACACTTGTTCAAAATCAAGGCACGTCTTCTCGTTCTCAAGCCACATTTCACGGCGATCCTTCCCGTAGCGGCAGCTTAGTAACATCCTGGACACCTTATCACGCACATCTCATGTTATCGTGCACTTGTGTTGGTCGCATGAGATGTCAGCACATCTTGACCATGCCAGATTCAGCTATGAATACTGTCCTTCGCTCCATATTTAGGCTGAAGCATATACTGGGTCGTGAACCAGTGTAATAAAACAAGCGCACCCCCGAAAACATCACGCAACTGACACACAGAAAGTACAAGACGTACCTTCTCTTCAACACCTATTTGTATCGTGCATTACGCCACGATTACGCCAATTTATGCCCTACTGATTGCAGCCGAGGTCGCAGTAACAGGCCATGCGTGAGGAATATCGATGCACGACGCTGACGCCGGATAGAGCAGGCAAAGTCATTCACCACGATAAGACGCGCACCGTTCTGTCCCGTCGCCAAGGCAGGTTGAAGCAACAACCTCACGCAGTGCACGTAGCCGTTTGCCTTCCCTCTCGCTCTCGCACCTCCCATCTCGATGTATCCCCTCTCCCGGAGCGGAAGCCCACTGGGGGCAGCACAATGCAGCCCATGCTAGCAGACGACAAATGTCCACACATCTGTCCCGTTCATCTTGAATAATACGAAGGTTAACGTTGCAACTTAGCTTGTACTGTCATCAGGGGACACAGATGCTCGTCCTGACATATTTTTCAGGCGTTTATTTCGTCGCTGAAAGATCTGAGGAAGTGATTTCTGCTGCTCCCATAGGACTCCATGTATTCGCATTCACAGAAACAAAAAATCGTCTAAATTCGCCTATTTGCTGTATTCAGATAAAAAATATGTCAGGACGTGCAGAATTTGCCCATGTATTACCAGCTCGGCGTACTGCTCCATTACTGCGGTAGTTTTCGAGATGAACTTCCCAAAGCAATGCCCATAGAGAATACATTGGGTTGATTCCGCCTTAAATCTACTGAATTTTTTGCCTGAAGCGTGGTTTTGCATAGCGAACTCCAATTCAGGTTTGCTGGCACTGTCTGGTTGCATCGTAGTCCGCGTACGAGCGAGAAAATCATGTACTTTTGACATAATGAGGGGTCTACGCGTTATGTGGCATCTGCAAGCAGTCACCTTTAAAAAAGCGAGCAGCCGCCCAAGTAAAACAATTTATAGCAAATACATTGCAGAATCATGCATATTCCACAGGACACCCGGTAACATTGCAGAATCATGCATATTCCACAGGACACCCGGTAACATTGCAGAATCATGCATATTCCACAGGACACCCGGTAACATAGCAAACATGCAAGTTCCGACGAGTTTATGTTTCCGTCGTTAGGAAGCTTCGTTGTAAACCTCCTCTGCTTGTCGCATTCGAGCGCGTGCGTGGAACGGATATTTTCTTAGGTGAACCTCGTGAACAGCTTTCGACAGAAACTATCACTGAACCGCTGCACACGAAGCGACTGATAGGAGACAAGAACTGCTTTAACTTAACTGCGAATATGTATGAGCGAGAGTACATGATCGAATGGCGGTGTGCAAGCACTTCTTTACTGTGTACACCAGATTACAAGTATATTTCACTTATTCTGTCGCCTATATATCGTGAAAGTTCGTATTTATTTATCATATGGCCCACTAGTTAGGTCGCCGTGGAGCGTTTGTCCTTGTTTTTAGTACATCTACTGAATTCTACTGAATTTTCTGATGCCGACCTCCTGAATTTTCGCCTAAGAATTTTCGCCTATTAGAGGGTTTGTGCTGTCGTTCCCTGCGTATGCTGTCGTTCTAGCAACCCGTCTGAGAAAGAGCACGTAAGGGGAAATGTTTCTGCCACCCCACAACAGACCAGTCAGGCTCGTTTGAAATGTCAAGTGAGGACGCGGCCCTGTATCTGAAGCCAAAATCGCTCTTCGCCATCAGGATTTTCGCCGTGTAAGGTGTGTAATCAATATAACTGTGAAATAATATGTTCGACTGTGCATTGCATTGCCATTGTAGATTTCACTCCATTTGCAGGCAATCTGACCAACGACAGGGAGACGGAACGCAAGATGAAACTGTGAGTGACTTGGTGCGGACAGTGTGTATATGTCTTGACACCTACTGCACATGGCTATGCTGTCATCGTGTTTTCTGAAAAGATATTTCTTGCAGATTGGGCGTGTATGGCGCGACGTGTACCAGGAAGAAAGACGCAAGCATTGTGTTCAATGTGGCGGAGACTCATCCATTACAAGATTTGCAAATGCTTTGAGAAAGACAAGTTGGACCGGAAGTGAGAATCTATGTGCTTTTTTTTTTCATTGTTGTTCATCGTCCGATCATTGCGAATTTTGTGCCTGCGTGAGACGAATGCTCAGGTGTGTTGATGATGAATGGGGATGCTTTCTGAGGTACGTACTCGGGAGTGGTGAATAAAGTTATTTCTTGCTGCTATATCTACTGTTTCGCGTGGGTTTTTTGCGGGTTCTCATCTCCCCCAGACATGAGCGGCTTACTTCGCGGAACATTTCAGAAAGCATGTAGACAGCGACGGTGAGGGTTGGTGAATAGCTTGCCGTTGCTGGCCACACAGCAGCATTTTCAAGATTGCCATAATCAGCATCAATGCGACTATTGTGCCACATCAGCATTAAGGCAGCCCTCGTGTTAGCATCAGCATCAGGGAGCTCTAATGTTAACATGAGCCTGAACAGCTCTGTTAATATTAGTATCAGAGCAGCGCCACGTGTTAACATGAGCATCAAGCCAGTGCCCCCAATCACATCAAACCTGATATCACTCGTCAATAGGGAACGCGCCCATAAACGTGTGTTACCACGGCAGTGCCGCTGCTATATATATATATATATATATGGTTACATGCTTTGTAGCACAATGTGGCTTAACCTTGTTCTCTACACAACCTGCATATTTTTCTCTCCATTCTGCTAAAAATGCTTATAAACCCAGCTGTATAAGCTCCTCGCTGCTGTGGTACTATTGTAGTTTCCTATCGTACTTTTGATTCATTCTAATCGAGACTATTTTTATGAAAAGCTGTCTTACTGTACTCAGTCAGTGCACCAATAAACGTTGAAGCTGAACCACATATTTGCATCATGATATTGCTCAAAGTATATGCACCTAGCATAACATAAAAAACGTCCCAACAAGGTACCAGATCATGTCTCTGAAAGACATCTCAGTGACATGATATGGATGCTTTTTTTAACATCCATGGGATGTCCACTTTGACATCATCAGGAGGATTGTGGACGTCCACAGGTAGTCCACATATCCTGGTAAGGATGTTTTGCAGTCATCCCAGGGACATTTATGGTTTACTGGGATGGGTCACGATAGCTCTCTGGTTCAAACGACTGGCGCGGAGCCAGGGGATGAACGTGTAGTATATTTCTGTTGTCGGGAAAAACTCACGTGACCTCTAGCGTTGGGCCAATCGTTGGACGACGGTTGAGTAGCTTTTTGCTTTGCTTTTTTCTGTCTCTCTGGGTGACCTGTGACGCTGGCGGTGCCTTTCCCTCTCTCATCTGTTCTTTACCCTCTCCCCCGCTTTGGCGGTTCTTGATTTTCGTTCCCGTCGAGTGAAATAAATAACAAAATGCGGAAGCGTTCGCTGTTTCTGTTATACAAACTGCTTTATTTTTCGAGATAGATATTTCCAAATCAAAAACTGCAGCCTGCTGTAGCTGTGCAAAACACGAACATGATATGAACATTGTTTCTGAAGTTCGAATGATATGCCGAAGCAACTTTGTATTCACTGATACTGATGTCTCACGTGGAAGATTTCGCAGTAGAACAACAGTATATTGGCTGCACAGGCACACACATTCAGAGATCCGGCATGACAGAGAACATGTCCATATCCCTTTGCTGCTTCTGTAGGCGCCTGGTTGACCCGCCACAAAAGAACTTGTGGCGGCTGCTATGCCGAAAGATGATGCTCCAATCACTCTGAGTGTCTTATCCATTCTACTGTATCCATGCAGATGCTATTCTGAAGCAGATATCTGTTGAGTGCTTATACCTGAACAAGAAAAATAGGGATCAGAAAAGTGAAAACCAAAAATTCTACCTGCCAAAATGCTGCGTATGCCACAGGTGTGGCGCTATGCTATGCTAAGCGGCAGAATGGAATAGGAACTGACTTACCTGTCATCGAGTGGGTAGCCGAAAAACGCAGTAGTAGTATCTGTCTTGAATCGTTGTCGCACCAAAGCAAGCGAAGCACATCTGCCTTCCACTTATCTATCACTGAATTGACTTGTACAAATATCCATGAGGCACCGAGCTTTTCAGAGTCTGTATCGACAACATGTTAGGGAAGGACACTAAAAACCACCCAAAGCGGTACAGGCATAGATGCTTTGCTTGCGTCCCTGCTGCATCCAACACATTTCGAAACTTTGCGGAGAGATGCTCGGTGCTCGGTTGCTCCGGCACCGCCGACACGGTGTCGCCCTCGCCGGGTCGCCGGCTTGAGCGCGCCAAGGAGAGTTCATAATTTCAAACCAACCAATGAGCGCTCGCATACCGGAGGAGCGGCCTCAGGAACCAATGGGCTCGTGACGGTTGAGAACTCGAGCTTCGACGTAAAAATTCTGACGTTTCATGACGTTTGATGACGCGAAAAGCTCGGAGCGCCTCACTTTAGTCCGCAAGTGAACTCGCGAGTTTCATTCCCTTGGCGGAGCTATGCAGCGTTTGCCTTCCATACATTTGCACAGCTCTGCATAGATGGCGCTACCACCGCTTCCCTCTCTCTCACACCCCCTTCTCCGACAACCATTCCCGTACTCCCGTTTACGTGCCTCCGGGGCCACGTGTAGGACGTCTTACGAACGCACGTCCGATGGATGTGCTTTGAATGTCCCCGGTGGAACGAAGGACGTAGGGACGTTTTTGGGACGTCCCTGCGACGATACGTGTTGTCTGGGAGATTTCTATGCGCTGTCTTTTCCAGGTGTATGACACACAACAGATGGCGTTGTACTTCGTCCTGTTTCAGAGTCAGCTGCTATGCTTTCGATGTCAAATTGTTTGTTCGTTTTCGCGACTTTTCCTGGCTCCTCTGCATCTGACTACAGGGTGTGTGCAGAAAAACGTGACCCGCATTTTTACATGTAACTCGTTGTCTACTTACCCGAGGAACTTCCGGTGTCGTACGATGGCGTATTTATGCGTGCGAAAGCTACAAAAAGAAAATCCTGGAAGCCATACTCAGCCTAAAAAAATAAACAGAGCGCGAAAACATGGGTTTCCATGCATTAGAATAGGGCGGTCATCACCTTGCAGGGTAGTGCATTTCAGTCTCAGGATAGTTATGTGCAGGCACCGCTAGGGGTACTGCCGATGAGCATCCATGCACTCTTAACTCCGTACCCTTTAGTAAAGGGTAAAAAATCGCAATATTTTACCCTCTATTTCAGAAGCTACCAGGTACCCTCTGAGCGACCCCTTTTATAAAACTTACAAGGAAACCCACTAATTAGAGGTTACGGCCTTCAATCTAGCACCTGCCCGTAAAGGTTACGCCAACGTGCGGCTTTTTATACAGGATGTTCATTTTTATTCGCAACAGAGTAGCGCTCATTTGGCAGGTGAGTTATGTGAATATTTGCTAATTAGTCGATCCGTAGTTACAAACACATGCGTCAGGAAATGTCGGAAATGTTTGTAACTACGGATGGGTTAATTTGCGAAAATTAACATAACCCACCTGTCAAATGAGCGCTGGTGTGATGCGAATAAAAACAAACACCCTGTGCGTGGGATATGGACAGACATTTACAGAACACACCAAGGTACCAAAATGAACCAGCAGAAAAGGAGATCTTGAACATATGTATATTACAAAAACAGAAGTCTGTCGAGAGGTGACACATTGTGCACAAGTGCGATTCTGGTGTGAGGAGAAACCATGGTCGCTTTACCATGTATGTGGAAAAAAGAACTATCTTCTAAGTGAGAAGCAATGCATAAAAGTGCGAGGAAGCTAGCGAGTCAAAACAACTGACCTATGTTTGCTAAGCTGAACACACCCAACGAAATGGAGAACTGCAGCAGAAAAAAAGTTTATTCCACATTCGTGTTGCAGAGGCGAGCGCAAATGGCAATACAGTATTACATAAAACGCACACAACCTTGAGGAATATGAGTGTACAGTAACGCAGGAGACACTACATTACTGCGTTATCAGCGTTGGAGGCGCTCTGGGACGAGTTTGTGAGGTACTGCATTGCGCTGGTGACGGTATGTGAACCTGCATGTGGGATCCTGGGAACAAAAGTTTGGGCAATGAGAGTAACATTTACGGAACCATTCAAATCCGTACAAAGCACAAGGTACAAAGCAGCATAAATGCGGGAAGGCGTTCACTCCGCGATTGAGTCTTTGAATATCGTAAGAATACAACAAGTAGGAAGCTGCGAATTATATATCTCGATGCATATATCCGCAGCTCGCAAAATGCACGCCGGTGTATTGACTTGGCGACCAAGTAAGAGCAGAAAAGTAGCAAGCGTAAGTGGCGTTCATATGCAGGACCGCAAAACGCTTGCCATAATCACAACAAACCTGCGCTAAGAGCTCTTGCTATCAAAATAACGCACGTACCTAGCACAAAATGTACACTTACCCAGTGTATGAAGTGTGTGAATTAGGGCTGCGGTGGTGACGTTCGTTTTCGGTTATATATTCTTTGCAATCTTCGCACTCACTACACTTTCCCTTGAGAACACCGAAAATATCCTTGTTTGCTAGCGACATCTAGCTTTTCCGTTGTTCCTGACGATACTATGATAAACGCGAGGAAAACCACTGATTAAAACAGATTACACTTGTTAACGGACGGACGACGGCGTTTCAAGGAAACCCCTCTCAATGTGGATAGACCTAGACCAGTCTCGTCTACGCAGCGAAATCGGAAAGCTTGGTGGTTGCGGCATTGACAATTGTTTTCCACCCTTTAGAAAGAAACATACTATCAGTATTTCAGACTGCGAACATATAATCTGTGTTCATACAGCATTGATAACATGTAGTTGACGTATAGGTGACGCTGAAACAGATAAAAAATAACAGCGTAGATTCGCAACTGTCGTCTCGAATGGGAGGCTGAAACGCGGCATTATGCTGAAAAACAAAAGGAAAAGAAACGATAAGAAACTAACAAAGAGATTATCGTTGGAGATTTCGCTTAGAAGTTACAGTGTCGGGGTAGAGGGTATATTTATAAGTTACAACAAGCTGTTTTTGTTTTTTCCGAGATGTAACTTCTATTCGTGTTGTAAAGACATGACCTTGGTCGCTTTTAACCTCTAAATATACGTTACAGTGGTGTAACCTATAAGAAATCTCGAAATCTACGTCTATATAGAAGTTACATGTTTCTAAAAGTTACAATAAAAGGTACGGGTTTAAGAGTGTGTGGGACATCGTTTCGATTTATGCACCGATAGCTCCCCTAGCGGTACTTGAACACAACTCTCCTACGTCCACCATGTTGCCCTATTCTGATGCACGGAGGCCGACGTTTTCGTTGCTCCGTTTATTTTTTAAGCTGAGTATGGCTTCCACAATTTTTCTGCAGATTTCGCACGCATAAATGCGCCATCGTGCCCCACCGGAAGTTCGTTAGTTAGGTAGACAACAAGCTATGTGCCTCAATGCGGGTCATGTTTTTCTGCACACACCCTGTATTTTGTGTAGTCCATCGTTTTAGTCTCCGCTTCGTCCACATCAGCGTGAAGTCTTGTCCGTCGGCGGTGCAGAAACTGGGAGACTCTTTTCGGCTGTAGTATGGTGGGCTAGAAGGACTGGTGAGCCGTTCGGCGGTTGTCATACGTACCCGCCGATGCTCCTGCCGAGAGATGGCGCCAAGCGTATCTCGGCGCCAGAGCCGTATATTAAAAGGGAGTCTGGCCATTAATGGGTCATGCCTATACCTGAAGCTCCACCCACTTTTTCAGCTTTCCGACCAACGAAGTCTTGAAATATGGGGCGCAATCAATCAGCCTATCCTCACTATTTGCCCCCCCCCCCCTATCCAACATGGGCAGCGCCATTTTGGGTGGCAAGTAGATTGGATGGGATTGAAATGGATACCTCTCGCAATCTGCAAAAGTAGTGGATTGTTGGTGGAAATTTGATGAACGCCACCTAGGGAGCGTAAGGCACGTCGGGAATTGTCGTCTGCTTCCGTCGTTGTACCGCTGCCGGCAGAACCACCTGCTGGGACACATTCTGTTGTCGGTATGATTTTTAAACAAATCTCCATGAATAGTTGGAATATAAGAGGCAAGAATGTTTATATCCATGAAATCCAGCAATTAAATATAAGATTGTACAGCACAGCGCCGTTTTTGTTATAATTTCGTTGTGGTCGCCGTGTTCACTAGGCCTAACACCGGCGACAAAACGTATTATTTTCAGTTAGATGTCGGTGGATGAGCATAAGTTGAAACTGATTTCCGAGAAACTTATATTAGGATGTACATTTGCAGCGTAAAATCAGGTTAGTCTGTGAAATTTTTTTGTCACGAAATCCTCGCTTCACTGCGTTTGTCTTCGTCGCCATTTTGGGTGGCAGTATGGTATCATGGCGACCCCCTTGGTAAAAAGCAAACCAATCAGAGGAGCGAAATTGTGATTGAGAGGTCGAGTCTCTTTTGTGACTCCTCCCAATGGCCAGACTCCCTTTTAATATACGGCTCTGTAGTTCGAGTCACACGGGCTCCGCCTCTCGGTAAACGTCATATGTCACGTGAGAAGGTCGCTTCTGGCAGCCGCCGGTTCTAAAGCGAAACGCACCGCCTCCAAAATACTGTCGCCACCGGCGCGCCTGCTCTGGGGATCTCTGATTGGCACGTTATATGTGTGTATATTTGGATGCTCATTGATCTCCAAGAACTGTCGTCAGTTTCCTTCGCGCTGATTGGGCGAGAGTCATTTGATTGAGGCGAGGCGCGAGTATCCAAACGGCCGGTCGAACAGAGGAGAAAGAAAAACGACAGAGGAGACATCGCGTCTGTCCGGCCACGCGTGTTCGCTCGGACTGCAACCACTGCAGCCGTTGTGCACGCAGACGCTAGCGGGTAGTTTGAGGGTTTTGAATGCTTTAGATCATGGAGGAAGGAAACACAGGAGCGGCCCTTCCAGCTTTTAGCCAATGGGACGGGCGTGCCAGCCTTCGCATTGCATTCTGGGATGCTCCTGTCTACCATGTGACCGCTCACGTGACCCCAAAAGCATGCGCAGGCCAGCTCCTAAAGCAGACGACAGGAGTCGTGATTGTCTTGCAGTTGAGATATCTCCATTGTGTGGAACGCCGCGCGTCCATTTTATTTGTGTGTTCGGAGGTTTACTCTTGGTTTACCGTTCTACTACAAGACCGATTACAGTCTGCCGGACAAGCACGCAGGGCTAGAAACATCATCCGTGCAGCGATGTTTGTGTGACGACGGGGCCATGTTTTGTGTGTTTGTTGCTGAAGTGGTAAAGCATGCCAATCAGTGATTTCCCCAGAAATTCACTGCTGGGGGGCGCTGAGCTTTCAATGGGGGGGGGGGGTGTATGCTTGGTGAAGGTTGCACTTAAGGAATTTTCTTAGACACGGAAAGAATCGTGGAACAATGGTGACATCTCTGCAGAGCTTTCTCGTTTTATTTGTACATGTTACTATACGTTAAAACGCAGTACATTAGAATACAGATTCATTATGAACGGCATTTCAACATTAAGATGCATAATCGCACGACGGACAAAGACTAGCACCTTGTCTCACGAAGCTCAATGAATACCTAGCACACAGATTGTAATGCATGGTACGATCATCTGCATGACTGTGGTCCTACAGTCAAAGTTTGACAGTACAGGATGTAATTCGCTGCACCGGACTCTCTACCAATACGTGTTGGTGGCCGAGCTGGGTGGGGTCACCTGAGAAATTTCAGGGGGGTGTACACCCCCCCCCCCCACAGTAATCTCCCCCCAATAATCTGCTTTCTGTAGCTAAATGAGACAAAGGACAACTAAGTTTCGCACCCACCATGTTTCCGAAATACAATCCCGTCAAAGACGAGTGATATGCGGCAGTAAGAATAATCTGAAAATTTTGCACGACTAGGGAAATCCCTGATGCCAATAATCAAACTTGTACAACAATGGAGGAAATCAAATGAATCTGCAGCTGTAGCACAGCGCCAGCTTGCAAACGAACGATTCAAGATGACCCTCTCACAGACAAGGGTACGAAACAACCGATAAAGTACGTACTTACGAATAAAACGTTATTCCTGTGGCAACGAAAAGCAGCTCGCTTTTCGTTCAACGACAGCCGCGGTAAGAACACCTTAACAAAACGTTGTTTCCGCGGTGCTCACATTTTAAGAGTAAATGATTTTGGAAAAGCACGGAAAGCAGCGCGAGCAACAAAGCGTTGCTAAACCGAGACTTTAGATAGGATCACGTGGTGGACAGGAAGTAATGGCGGTTTTGACAGGAGCGACAGCCAGAGGGGTCCCACGGAAATCTGTTCGAAACGGCCGCTCCTGTGTTTCCTTCCTCCATGTTTTAGATTTAGATTGTGGCGAACTGCTAATGTGAGAACGGAATGGCACATCCACCTGATCATCACAACAGCGGGAAGACGAACATGACAGGGAATCCCTGCACCTCCAAAGGACGCAGAAATCGTCAGAGAGGAAGTCTGCACTCTTTCCGACGTACCGCAGGTGAACGGTAAGACAAGTTTGATTACTTTTTGTGACCGAAGGAAGTAATGCAGGTTTATCACTAAGTGTATTATGTACAACATTTACGAGTCACTCGGTACGTTAGCGGCGTTTCATTGTGCTGTGCATTGCCGTAACTTGTACGTTTCTGTTATGCCGCTAATCAAATTATGTGTGGTTATGCTAGTTGCCCCTTATGCACGTCGCAGCCGTTCATTCACTGTGATCTACGAACATTTGTGACAAGTGCGCTTTGGTGTTCAAATACGAAATCAAGAGCGATTGCCTATCATAGCAGTGATTTTCGTGCAGAGTTACGGATCATCAATATATTTTTTTGTTTTGTTTTAGTTCTCCCGCAGCCATGGGCAACAACGACGCACATATCTCAGCATTGGCTTCTGGACTGCACTCCGATGTCAAAGTACCTAAAGCTCCAGTGAAGCATGTTACAAGACGTAAAAAGATATGTACTGTAGCTTTTTCGAGGCAGTTCCCGAGGACAAATAAACTTGATTTGTCATACACCATCGCTTTTTGATTGTCTGCTTTGGGACAGCATGATCGTTGCTCTACAGCAAGCGCCGAAGACAAACGGACGAGGCTGGGGGGGGGGGGACGAGAGGAGATACGAAAACCCCGAAGAGAGAAGGGGAAGGAGGTTGGGAAAGGAGGTCGGTCTGCGCATGCGCACTGGGCCCCAGCTTTTTTCCCGCGCTGCTGCTCGGGGCCGCTGTGAGTGGCTCCTGGAGATCACGTGGTTTGGGCGCCCTCCATTTTCCTTGGACCATTGCGCAAACCACAGGGGTGACACAAACCCGCCATTGTTGTAACTACCCTCAAGCGAGTGCTTTTGGCAAAACTGCCATCTTGTCCTGGTCACACGTTATAGAAAACGTCATTTTGAGGTCATGTGACTTTGTTTACATGTCGTTTTGCCGCTTACCGACATATTTTCGCCGTCATAACACCAAGAGATGACCGTATTTTGCCAGCGTAAACTATGCGGTGCTTCTTCCGCAACATGGCAGCCCATTTCTCCCTAGCTTAAGTACATCGCATCGGCTCGGTAAGTCTTAACGCGCGGTCGTCATCACATCTTTGGAAGTTGTCAACAATACGAGGTTTTATGTGTAAAATTGCGCGTTTTACTGCGAGATTATCGGATAAAAATAATTACCGTGATCGAAAAACATCCAAAACGTCGTCCAGAAACAACAACCGCACTGTTTACAAACGGTTTGGCCGCCGATCACGGGCGCCGCCACCTTTAAGGTCACGTGTGCCTTGACATTTGCTGTGACGTGCGACCAGGACCTGTCCAGAATGCATTGCGTTCGCCCAGCACGCTTTCGTCTACGGAGCAATACATTGGATGCCACCCCTATGGCGCAAACGGGAGCTTCCGGTGGATGCTTCTGGCTTCTGCCCGCGCGCTGGCCGCTGGGGATTCTTCTATCTGCGGAGAGATGTGGAATGTGGACATGTGCTCGTAGTTTTATAAGGTAAATGTGTTTTACGCGCACTACTGCATAGCCTTGCTGGATGGACATGAGATGAGTTTGTGTAAAACCGACAGAGGTTCGCTACACTGAGTGCATTCAGGTGGTTCTTCCTCTCGAGCGAAACGGGGAAGTGTCTGAAGTTTCACCGCTTCCCCGGGTAAAATAGGAAAGCCGACCGGTGACAGCGCTGGGTATCTGTCACGCAAAATAATTCATACGTCAAGGAAAGCTTTTGTTCGTTTATTAAACCAAACATATCATTCCAGATTGCAAGAAGAAGAGTAACTCGTTCACTAGTCTTCGCGGGCAGGATTGGGGGGGGGGGGGGATATATTTATTAGACCAAATAAAAAAGGGGAGGAAACGCAAGATGGGGATCAGTGTTTGCCGAGCGGCAACACAAGTGCCTGCTGCTGAACTTCGGAAAATTTTGCAATCAACAACTACAAATCGCAAGAGGACTGTTCTGAACTCCCTGAACTTTCGTCTTCTGTCACGTCACTTTAACACCCGGACAACTGCAGTATAATACAATTTAGACTAAGTGCGACAGGTGTGAGCAAGCAGTTGTGCCTGTGATGTGTGATTCAAATGTGTGCTCAAATCGCTGGAAACATAAAATAAAATAAAAGAGCAAAAGAATAGACTGAGAGCAATATACATATGATTATTCTGTTCCATTTAATGAAATAGTTTCTCTGTATCTGTTCTTGTTAATACCTATATCTCGAAGTTCGGAAGCACGTACAACAACAATAATAAATGATAGAGAAGTTATGATGATGTTCGATGTTTACCCCTGGTAGCCTCAGGACCCTACCCTACTTCACAGAGGCTTATATGAGAGTAAACACGTTACACGTACAAAAGTTACACGTAGCCATAATAATCTATACTATTTTGTGAAGTAAGATAAATGTGAAAATCGCCGTGCATCGAATACATAATGCTGAATTCGAGAAGCCGTTAACAGTTAACACGCCTCGGACAGCAGTACACAGGCAACAGCGTAAATAATATTTCATGACGTGTTGGAAAGCATAGCTGGGCGGCCTCACTCATGAGGACCCTCATGAGGGCGCCTCACCCTCACCTCACGACGATGAGGTGAGGGTGAGTGAGGCCAGACCACGCTGAAAGTTTCTCATGAGGACAGTCGTGAGGCATTGTTCCTCATGAGGCCCACCATGAGGGCCCTCATGAGGCCAGTCGTCGTGAGGCCATCAATACGTGAGGGTACAACGTATTCCCTGAGGAGCCTCACAGATGAGGCCGTGAGGCCCTTTGTGAGGAGCCTCACCGATGAGGCCGTGAGGCCGTTTGTGAGGAACCTCACGGTTGAGGCCGTTTGTGAGGAACCTCACGGATGAGGTCATGGGTCCATTCGTGAAGAGCCTCACTGATGAAGGGGAAGCCACTGTATCCCCTCGCTTGGAGAAGGTGTGCGTCAGATGGCATCACTCTGCGCGAAGGGCCAATGGAAATTCGAAGATCTTCGAGGATCGCCATGTTCTGTTCTTAGGTTTCATTCCTCCATATACAGGGTGGTCCACCAACCATGATAGAAATGCCTAGTAAAAGACGTTGGCCCCGGAGAGATATGCGGTCAAGGGATTTTTTTTCTGCCAATAACTTTTGCCACATATTGGTAACATATTTATTTCATTTTAATTGACGGAAAGTTAATTTCTTGAATTGAACTTCGAAATTTTCCAAGGCAACCTGACGTTTTCTTTGTGAAATGGGTTCCCCGTGGTCATTTTTCTCAGTATAGCACATAATCCCACTCGTAATGCAATGGCAATTGCCGAAATAAATTCGTCGAAAATTCGTGGAGATGAGCCCTTGGCTCTACCTCTTTTTTGACGGCTCTAAGTTTGAGCACAAAGCTGCGAAGAAAGGAGGCTGCATTGACACGCCACACGAGGGGGGAAAGGGTTACAAGCCTTACCCACGGAACAAACACCCGCGGTGAGTGCGGGAATCAGAGCTATCTTATCAAAAATGAGGTCACCCGACGTGTTGACAGGTAGGGAAGGAAATACATTTTTGGACCGTTTTGCACTCCGGTCTCAGTGAATGCAGTGAACAAGTAAACGGCAGCGATGGCAAGCACCGTGTATTCCAACCAAGAAAAAACAAGGATGATCATTGCTCTGGGGGCTGCAGGTATGGACTATGACAGAGCAGTCCTCAAATACAGTGAAATGCTTCCAGGAACTAGGGTGGTGAGCTCTTGTACCATAAGGCGTGCATTTGTGAGGCTGTCCACAACAGGAACTTTCCGTTCCGGTACCCAGAGCCGGTCACACCCAATCTCTGCCAGTGAGTCGACACAAACAGGCCAGGCTCTGAAAGAAGTAGGAGATGATCTCCACGTAAAGTCTGCGCACCCTGGCAAAGTGAGTACAGACATCAGAGTCAAGTGTGCTGAGGATATTACACAAGCACAAACTCCACCCATACCACGTGAACCTTCATCAACATTTCCAGCCGGGCGACAACCAGAAACGGCTGGATTTCTGTAACTGGATCCGATGTCGGACCCAGGAAAGCAGAAACCTTGTGCACAGGGTCATTTGGGCTGATGAGGCCCACTTCTGCCATAGCGCTCAAGTGAATCGACACAACGCTCATTATTGGAGCCAAACAAACCCACACTGGCTACGGGACTGCAAGCATCAGTACGAGTGGGGATTTAATGTATGGGCCAGGATTTATAACGGAGCCATTATGGGGCCAATCTTTTTCACGGGACCCCTAAATGCCAACCGCTACTGTAGCGAAATTTTAGATGCCGTGTTCAACTTTATTGATGACCTGCCTCTTGCTGAACAGACCCGCGTGTGGTTTCAGCACGATGGGGCTCCACCTCACAGCGCGCGGCGTGCATTACAGCTGCTCCGTCACATGTTCCGGGAGAAGTGGGCTGGCCAATTTGGTCCAGTGTCATGGCCCGCCAGGTCTCCTGACTTAACGCCGATGGACTTTTACCTCTGGGGTTGCATCAAAGACGAGGTATACAAAAGCGAACCACGATCGCCGGCTGACCAGCAGGGGAAAATCACTGCTTTCTGCTCGTCGCTTTCCAGATCCGAAATAAAAAGGGCCGTGGAAGATACAATTCGAAGAGCCCACCTGTGCGTTGCAGCAGATGGCGAGCGCTTTTAGGCTAATCATAACCTAATCAAAGTACACAGGAAGTGCGTTGAATGTGAAGAAATCCGTAGCATGTTGAAACAAACGAATTGAAAAAAGAAGAGAGCTGACAGGCGTTCGCGCATACAACTCTCTCTCTCTCTCTCACACACATACGCAGGTTCATGACAATAAGGTGGTGCAGAAAAACTACGAGACCGCTATCAGCGGTCATAGTGAAAACAGCCGCGTACGCACCCAAAAGCAAACAAACACACTGAGCAAAACACGAATAAGAGAAAAAGAGCGCGCCCCTGAAACTGACGTGGGCAAAGCTGATACCGTACCTGGCAGCGGAATTCTTCTGTGGGTTGGGTTTGTAACCCTTTCCCCCTCGTTTGGCATGTCAATGTAACCTCCTTTCTTCGCAGCTTTGCCTTCAAACTTAGAGCCGTCAAAACAGAGGCGGTGCCAAGGGCTCTCATTTCCACGATTTTCGGTGAATTTATTTCGGCAATTGCCATTGCATTACGAGTGGGGTTATGCGCTATACTGAGTAAAATGACGACGGGGAACCCATTTCCGCAAAGGTTACGTTAGATTGCCTTGGGAAATTTCGTAGTTCAATTCAAGAAATTAACTTTCCGTCAATTGAAATGAAATAAAATATTACAAATATGTGACAAAAGTTACTGGCAGAAAAGAATCCCTTCACCGCATGTCTCTCCAGGGCCTACGTTTTTTACTATGAATTTCTATCAGGGTTGGTGGACCACCCTGTATGAAGGCTACCATGAAGAATCTCACTTCAAAGGGGCATGGGACTTTTTCATTAGTGACTTTACAGATAAGTCATGACTCTCTTAGGCGGTCACGTTATGTTGTCGCATAAGATAAAACCCCGAGAATAGGGAACACGATTTCGAAGTCGTGTTTTGAGTGCCACACTACCTCTCGTGGATTCGTTTTTCTGCCTGTTTACTGGAATAGCAGCCTCGTTTGGAGAGGCCCTGTACCGCGTTTTCGAAAGCGCGTGCAGCTGCTTTCCCCCCGCTAATTTCGAGTGATTGTAACTGGACAACGCGTGCTGTGTCGTGCCAAAGGTGCCATGTGCGGTGTTTTTGTATTTTCTTTTTAAACAAATGTTACCGCTGCTGGGAATGTAACGATGCTTTCTTTTTATTTTGACATCTCTTGTTCTTAACAGCATAAAGCTCAATGTAAAGCAGCCTTTACCGGGCTCCCCAAAGTCTGTGCGACAGCAATAATGAAGGAAGTACTAAGGAAGGAACTAACAAAGCAGAACAAACAAATAACAATCAAAAATATCTATGATGAAAAACCCGAGACTGGGGAAGAGACGAAAAACAGACGTTGAAATTGAAAGTTTGTGTGCGTCATCTGTTTTTCGTCTTTTCCCCAGTCTCGGGTTTTTCATCATGGAGTTGTAAGAATTTTCAAAATCCTTCTTTGTCTCCTCAAAACGAAGCCAGGAAAACTGGAATCCCCGTGACTAGCGCGCCTTTGAAATGTAAAAGAATGAGAAGAAAAAACAACAATAAAAAGGCACGACTTCAGGTGCGATTAAAGGGACCGAAAAGTGAAAATAAACCTATCGAAACTTTATGTTCACCGAAAAGCTTGAACCTTCAAAAGTTCAAATATCAAAGAACTCCGCTGAAATCGCTGTAGTTTTTCTGTAATCGAATTTTCCATAATTGCATGTCCAGGGACCTAGTAGGAAACCGAGCAGTCTGTCAACAACTGCATGACCCCGCGCCATCTGTCGAGGACGCATGTAATACGCGCACTTCCGGGCGCTTATCCGGCGAAAACGAAAATGGTAGTGGGCATTTGTGACCACTTTCTACGTCGAGAATGTCGAGCCTCTTGGACATGAGTGCGCTGGAATTCCGCATTCGAGAACTGTCGCTCACACAGAACTGTTGTTCGTGCGTTAGCGTGCTGGAAAGTGTGTTCTTCGCAGCAGAAGATTCCTCGTCCAGAGATTAATCGGAGTCACATTCGTCCTCAGCTGTAGCTCACCGTGCCATGAACATGAACTGCTTTTTGAAATTTCCATGTATCAGGGAGAAGCACTTGTGTAAGCCGAAACAAGCACTGTTTTTTCGTCGTGCAGGGGTTCATGTGTGAAATGCAAACCGACGGATACTACGGATGGATACTACGGTTTTTGCTGCCGAGGGGTAGAAAATGCGTGTGAAAAGCAGACAGACGATTGCATCAGAACTAACGAATATTTCGAAATACTGTGCCTTGACACCGAAGTACTGCAAGTGTCTTTTATATACATCCGAGAAACCGAAGAGCATGGAAACATACACGGCAGCGCCGCGTGGTCTTTACGAGCTACTTGAACGGAAAACCCTTGTTTCTTCAGGAACAGCATATTATAATTACTAGTTTGTTCCTGGAGGGTTAAGTAACCTGTAGGCATAGATGTATTTGTAGGTTATACTCATGTCTCAATTGAGTCTCATGTGAGGAGTAAGATAATTTTCATCAGTGTCATTCACTTGAACTGTATTCTTAACCTTTTAGTATACTTCTTAGTGACCACGTTTCCAAATGTCAACTAATAATTGAACCAAGATTGGGATCTAACACTTAATTAACTCTGTTTTGCTAAATGGAGTAGTACTTGTAACTCATTCATTATCACGTCACCCATTAGACGTCACCAACTATTATATGTAAAGAAGGACTTGAGGGCTGACTTCAAGTATTATCAACCCTTGATCTGGTTTCAAAGTTAACCATGCACCATTGGTGTGCATAGTACGCCAAAATGGCTAAATAATTTATTGCATAAGTTCTCTGTTACTGTAATTGAGATGTACTTTTGTAAAGTACTTTTGACAGCCCGGCAAATTGAAACTGGCTTCAGTGTACACTACAAATGCATCGTAACATTTAATTGAAATATAATATAAGAGCAGAAGCAACATATTGTCACAACTCAAACTATATATTTCTTTTTATTGTCCAGGGATTTAGGAAACAGAGTAGGACTTCCTGTCCTCTGATGTTTTGACGTACTTGATAGAGTTGTAAAACCTGCAACAAAATAAACAAGAGACGTATAAACAGTTTCGTCTTTCCCTTTTGAATTTAACAAGCTAGTTATATTTTACCATTTCTTCACTTTTGTATTCTCTGTTGGTGAAAAGATTACAGGAACAATAATGCTGCAGATCGAACAATGACCTGTCACCTTGATGAAGATCAGAACATTTCTTCAGGCATGCTAAGTGAGACAAAAGAAATGTACAATGAAGGTTGTACAAAAACACCAAATCTCCGTCGATTAAAACTTTATATATGTAGATGTTACCACATCGTGTAGTTTCCATCCAAAAGTAGGACTAAGCAAGGTTGTTTGGTAGGCTGTTGGCATATCGATGTGCTATACCGTTACAGCACATCAATATAGATGAGGGGCAAACACAGTAGACAGCGTGATGGCTCTCAAACTCAAGTGAAGATTTATTCAACAGAACAAGAAACCGAAAGCATGAGTATAGAGAAAGGCAGTACCCATGCAGTGTATGGTGAACCTCATTAATCTCTGAGAAGGTAGGATCGGAAGAGCAATAAAGAGAAATGACAGTTGCGTCCGAGATAGGGGAACTCTGCAAATTTAGGACCAATATGATGTGGTAACCTTGCATGGCTCACTGCAGCTCGATCTGGCACACATTGAACAATTCCAGTAGTGGGACTTCAAAGACAACGAACGTTTGCTGTTTCACTGGGCATTCAAGTGTAGAGGACGCATCTCTAGAAAATTAATTAGCGTTTCTTAGTCATAAAGTCACAACTACATCACAACAGGAAGTATTCTTGTACCCTTCAAACAAGCTAGTAGTTCTCACCAGTTTCTTCTCCCCTTGTTGACGTCATACGAATGTTCTGCACCTGTCCAAAGACTAAAAAAAATGTCACAAAGTCTGGAACACGTAACAAATCTAGTGCTTCCATCTGTGGACTTTGCATACCTGTTTTCAGCTACTTCTGTCATGTCAATGCCTGGATCATACACACACACGAAACAGTTTTGCGCCACTTCAACACTGGAAGGCCCCTAAACTTAAATTTGTTGATGTTGACAATGTTGAGTACGGGACAAGTAGGATAACATAAGTTAAATGGAATACGTCGTCGCTATATTAGAATTTATACATGTGTGACGCCTGTACATACTTAAGACGTTGTGTTGAACTCGTCACCTCGGTGAAGCAAAATCACTGGTTACTGAACGGCAGTTTCCTTCGGACGTCTTCGCAATTCGCCTTCTACGGCATCTTCTTAGTCATCGGCAGCAAAATGAGCTCAGCACACACGACACGACTGCTACATCTAATAACCGAGTGTTTCGAAACACATTTGTTTTCGCGCACTCTCCTCTTGAATCTTGTGGTAGAAAACGCCCGCCGCCGATGGTGAACGAACATGATTTTTGCATCCCCGAACACCAAAACTACACCAGGCATATTTAGGCCTCTCGAATAATTGACACAACAACCACGAACATGTCATTCACTTCTCTTCGCGCGACCAACACGACCACCCACGACGTAAACAATAAACGCGATAACACAGACGGCCTTGCAGATGGCGCGGCGGATCGTAGCTCGTAGCGGCGAAGTAGCTGAATGCTTTATTAACGTAAAAGCTATGGAAGTGAGCGTCATTTTTAACATTTAGCTGTAAGATAATGTGCGTCAGCTTTGTTCTCTACAAAATTAACTCTCACGTGGTAAGGGTTGACCAATCCCTGGGAGCCCTGGACCTGAAACCCAAGTTGCTCTTCTTCGCCGTTCGCTGGCAGCACCGTCCATGTTCCGGCAATCTTCAAAATATTTATACGTAAAAAATATGCGGAATTGAGAAGTAATGCTTTTTGTATCTTATCAAACAACGATGTTGTGCACGACAGTGGGCAAAAATATGGGGGTAATTTTTCACTTTTCGGTCCCTTTAAGTACAATCGTTGTGCCCAAACTCTTCAGCTGTGAGCGTATCCTCCGATTCTGGCAGCAGCGTCATACGGTTCTGAGAATCCAGTACAGGATCTCTTCAAGCACTATTCCCCGCCACCACCCGATCATTTCCGTAACAGTACATATGCACTGTAGTATTTCGGGCTCCACTTTACTGATGCCAAACACTAACGCTAAACCTCACTGTGACAGTAACAACTGTCAGCACATTTATCCAGCACAGCACGAAACCTTGTAAACAGTTTAATGCCGCGCAGTATCATTAGTACCAACTACCGACACAGTAGATAAACGCCGACGTCTCATGTGAACATGACAGAAAGTTCTTTTGAGGCTCACGTACGTGTCTCCTAGTGACTTGAAGACACATGAGGCCATGTGGGTCCTCATGAGGTGAAGGTACGTGAGGCCATGTGGGTCCTCATTAGGCGAAAGTACGTGAGGCGCCGTGAGGACATGAGGGCCCTCATGAGGTGAGGGCACGTGAGGATGAGGACTCCTGAGGTCATGAGAGCCCTCATGAGGTGAGGACAAGTGAGGATGAGGACCCTCATGAGGTGAAGATACGTGAGGCCATGAGGGTCGTGAATAGCCTCATGAGGTGAAGGCATGTGAGGATGAGGATGGTGAGGCCTTTCGGGATCCCGATGCCCTGAAGTGAGGTTCGTGAGGGAAAAATTTGAAATGGAATGTGAGGGTGAGGGCGACTGAGGTTAAGTTACTGTTGAGGAAAATTTGGTGAGGGTGAGTGAGGCTGATAAAGTCCGTGCTTCGTGAGGTGAGGATGAGTGAGGCCGCAGGAAAATGCCCATCTATTGGAAGTGCTGACTGTTTCAACGGAGCATTTAACGGAATGTTTATCGTGTTCTCAGTCTGACGGGCTGCGTACATATAACCGCTCTTAATACCTTTTTTGTAGTTAGAACTCCCCAAAAAATCGCATAAATTGCCCTACTTGCAAACAGTTCTGCCTGCCGTACACATACCAATCTTACCTCCCCGCCTTTTACCTCTTCCCGCCATTCCCGCCTCATCCCTTGCTCTCTCTCTGTCCCTCCTCACGTGACATATGACGCACGCCACGAGGCGGAGCCTGTGTGACTCGAACTTAGACCTGTGCGCCGCCGCCATTTCTCCGCGCGCTGGCGCCACCCCGGCGCGCCGATATCCCGCGCGCGTTCCGGGTCCCGACCGGTTCCGCTGCGGAGCGGGAAGCTCAAAGTGGTTTCGCGCACTTCCGCGTGTTCCATATATTTAATAAAAGAAACAAACGCGGGCATCGCCCAAGGACGCCACAAACGAGCCATTCGATGTCCGCGCCTAACAGGCAATGAATCAAGCCATCATGAAACGTTCATTAAAAGTAAAAACAAACAAACAAACGCGGGCATCGCTCAAGGACGCCGATCATGAAACGTTTATTAAAAGCAAAAACAAGCGAACACAGGAGCCGTCAAAATCCGGCAATTCATTCTACGAAAACAGAAAAAAAAAGAGACAGAAATGGGACCATGACTCAGTCCTTATCGCCGACCATTTTCGCGGTCCGAAGGAACGCGCGTCCCTAGGTTCACACAGAGCCGTATATTAAAAGGGAGTCTGGCCATTGGGAGGAGTCACAAAAAGAGGCTCGACCTGTCAATCACAGTTTCGGTCCTCTGATTAGTTTGCTTTTTACCAAGGGGGTCGCCATGACACCTTATTGCCACCCAAAATGGCGACGAAAACAAACACAGTGAAGCGGGGATTTCGTGATAAAAAATTTTCACAGACTACTTTGATTTTACGCTGCAAATGTACATCCTCATATACGTTTCTCGGAAATCAGTTTCAACTTATGCTCATCCACCAATATCTAACTGAAAATAATACGTTTTGTCGCCGGTGTTAGGCCTAGTGAACATGGCGCTCGTAATGAAATCATAACAAAAACGGCAGTGTGCTGTACAATCTCATATTTAATTGCTGGATTTCATAGATATAAACATTCTTGCCTTTTATGTTCCAACTATTCATGTAGATATGTTTAAAAATCATACCGGCAACAGAATGTGTCCCAGCAGGTGCGGCAGCGGTACAACGACGGAAGCAGACGACAATTCCCGACGTGCCTTACGCTCCCTAGGTGGCGTTCATCAAATTTGCACCAAAACTCCACTAGTTTTGCAGATTGCGAGAGGTATCCATTTCAATCCCATCCAATCCACTTGCCACCCAAAATGGCGCTGCCCATGTTGGATAAGGGGGCAAATAGTGAGGATAGGCTGATTGATAGCGCCCCATATTTCAAGACTTCATTGGTCGGAAAGCTGAAAAAGTGGGTGGAGCTTCAGGTATAGGCATGACCCATTAATGGCCAGACTCCCTTTTAATATACGGCTCTGCTCGGCGCCAGAATCGCCTCTCGCGGCTCATTTCAGCGCTACTCGTCACGTGATTACACACCTGCCGTTAAGCCATGAGCGTGCCAGATACGTACTATACATAAGCCAGATACGTACTATACATAGTTTGTCTCGCGAGCTTTTGCAAATTCGAGAGTCCTGTTCGCGTGTGTCAAAATGAAGGGTGAGGTGTCTAAGTTTAATTTGGCGCGTACACAACACTGAAATGATGAATTGCTTGTCGTATTAACTCGCCATGTAACGCTTGTTTCTTCCTGCTTTAGTTCTGAGAAATTCCCCTGGTCCATCGAAAGTCGCTTCGCTATTGAAAAATACTTCAGAAAATCTCATAGAAACATAGCATTCTCTCAGAATTTCTTACAGAAGCGTCTTTGTCTCTCAGAATTTCCTACAGAGGATGCAGATTCGTATACATATCCTCACAGGCACACCAGTGAGAAAATATCCTGTGCGATAATTCAGGGTCTGGCCTTGTGATTTCTATGAGAAAACAGCGTGATTCATACAGGACTGACTTTCTCACGAACTTCCCTTCAGTACTAAAAATTTTGAAGGATATTTCCCTGTCGGATGAACATGAAGCAAGCACTGAAGGGCCGCAGAGAGTGATATGTTGTCCGTGTTGGAAAGTAGTTCGTGCGATTTCGTATGTTTGTGAATAATCCCTCTTTCGTAGAAGTGTCATGGTTGCTTCGTTTTGTCGTTCCTATTGAAACTATTAATTATATAACCTGTTATGACATTCCATCGTACATTAGTGGAGGCGTTTATTCCAACTGCCAGCAAATTAGTTAGTCTGCTTTAAAACGAGGAAGCGCATGGACGCAGCTACGCATCTCAAGCAAATATCGCCTGGCATTCAGGATTTTCGTCGCTTTTGAGGTATATAGCACGTGTGCGTGTGGTATATAATCGCCCGTGCTATGCATTCCCATTCTTTATGCGTCCTTACTCCTGTTCGCAGGTATTCTGTGGATCGGAATGTAGAATGCAGTGAGATGGTTATAGCAACTGTGCTTTGGGCAAACGGTATGTTAAATATTTCTATGCCTATCTCTCACGCCCACACATGTTGTTGTATCCGTGCTTTTTGAAATGCTGTTTCTTCAAGGTTAAACTCGTAAGAAGCGGCAGGCAGCGGAAATTAACGCATTGGATCAGAGTTCGTGGTCGTAACCCATTCTCTTCTCGAGAAAGTTGGATGCTGCTTTTACGCAAGAAAGCCTACGCGTTCCCAAGGTGCAAAACATTAACATGGCATAATCACATCAATGATTTTTTTGGCCGTCGCATTGGACATTTCAAGTAAGTCTACAATGCGTTGGGTCATGCCTTTCTGAATTTATTGGCTGGGCCACAAATGTTTTGCAACAATCCTTACAGTGACGGCATGCGACTTACTCTCAATACTTCTCAGAAAATAAGTCTGGGATCCTTCAATTTTCATGTGGCAGTGCAGCTTTCTTAGGGTGTTTCCTGCAGGGTGGCCCATTACCCTTTCTCACAGGCTCTCTTGCGGGCCTCGAGTCCTCTAAGAAATCCTGTGAGAAAGCCTCACAGGCCACCCTGTAAGAAACTCTGTAAGAAAGCTGCATTGCCACTGCCTGTAAGAAATCCTGCAGGAAAGCCTCCTTGGAATCCTACAGGATCCCTGTAAGAAACTCTGAGAGAAATTTTGTAAGATTTAGTCTCATAACCTCATAGAAATTCCTTCAGCGGTCTGAGAGATTTCTTTTGTAAGATTTTCTGAAGTATTTTTCAATAGGGTTATGCAGCGCTACACTATTCTCCGTTACCCTCTCCCGCAGGCGAGACTGGTCTGAGCTTTGGCAAGTGCTTGGCCAACGAGCTCGTTTCTTGATACGGATCTGTACCCTGGCCGACGGCTTTCCAATCCTCGCGCTGCCTATCGCTATGCAACGTTGCGCCAACGTTGGATGGCCAAAAGAGTCGTTGGCCAACTGTCATCCGACCTTCTGCCAACCGTCGGCCCCAAGAACACACATGGTCCTCAGGATGTCTCCACAGTGTCATCGTGTACTCGTCCTTCGAGGTGTATCCCCAGAACGTACTGAGGATAAAACTCGCGGACTGTCCGTGAAGAGTCATTCGAGTGCGTCCTGTGCCTGTCCTTGTGGGTAGCTAGGGGGACGAGACATATTATTTAGTTTTCCTGCTCAGACTCCCTAAACACATTTGTTTTCTTTTTGGGCCGATCCTGGGACCTGACTGACATTTTCTTAAATAAAGGGTGGCCCAGCGTAAAATTCCCTGCAGGCAAAAGGAATGACCGTCTATGATACATGAAGCATTTCTCGTGGAAAGAACAGAAACGCGCGATTCTGTCGCATTGCTTTTGACTTTCAAAGGTCCTACCTGAATGTCTCAAACCAAAGGGAGTAAAAAACATAGACTTTGGAACTAAGCAGAGCTTAATACTTCAATCAATTCCTCGCTTTGAGTATTTTTTCTTTGCGTAATCGAAAGAAACATGGACAGCTCACCCTTCGTTTTGCGTAGCAGGTGAGCAGTACTCTCGAATTTACAGAGGGTCGCGTTATAAGCAACAAATGGTATCTGTTTTGGCTTCGGAAGCGAATTCTAGTGGGTCATTCCTAGTGGGTCTATTTTTGAAACGTGATGTGGGCAAGCTAACGCTTGTCCCATCCTACAGTTGGCAATACAGGGTCATTCCACAAGAAGCGATCCAATCGCGTGGCTCGACCATCACGAATTTTGACACTATTTTTTTCTCAGATTGGTGTCATGGAGATAGAGATACCCAAAGAATATTTTTGCCGGATTCGGTATGGTTGAAGCGCAAAGCTGCGCTGAAGGTCAACTCCTGCCCTAAAAGCGGGGTGCATATGAGTACGTCTCCAGGAAAAACGGCTGAAGTTATTAGGCTCCGGTCACCGTCAGCGAGTACAGGAAGCATCTTTCTTTCACTTTGGATGAAAAACATCCAAGACGCAACCGTGTTTTGTATCGAGCTGGGCGCCTAAAAGTATACATTTTCACCAGAACTTCCGCTTTTTTTTTTTTTGCTGCTCATTAGGTCGAGGTAGGAAAATGAAACTCGATGAGCTGGTAGTTCGGAGAATGGCAAACACGTGAAAAAAAATTCAGTTTGCTAAGTGCAAGGAAAGGCTGCGAAATATTTAGCCGAATATGGCAATTTTACCGAAATTCGCAATATTGAACCGGAAAAAAACGTGATGTGGGCGTCGTGATTCGGACGTTTCGTTAACGGCAAAACGAAGTGCTATCTGCCTACATCAAGCCTGGAGAAAACTAAAAGGCTTATATTTGTTATCTTTTAGTAGTGACTTTTTAAGTTTACTATGCTCCATAACTGCTCGCTCCCTTCGGACTTGCGCAGAATCAGTCCCACACTGTGAAATAGATGGCGTTGTTTATCTGCAATATTTTATTACACCCACGACAGGAAATATAAATAGTTACAGCTTCTCATCAAGTCAAAATTTTCTATTCATAGCTGTTTCTCTTGAACAGGGCACACTGGGGAAGGCATTCAGTATCGGTCCATGCTGACTTTGTAGGTTTTTGCTACACTAGAGGATGATGTCACGCGCACGTAGACCTTGTGTGTGGAGTGTGGTTTGAAAGTAATGAAAATCACGCGTGCCAGGGATGGCTTTGGCCTTCTCGTAACGGCCTTTCAGCCTGGTCTGTTCTTCCAGTACTTCAGAGCAGGAGACCCACAGTGGGAAAATGTTGCGAAGGTGCTCTTGAGCCCACAAAAATAGTTGCTCCCCAACAACACAGAAACGTCCTGCGACCGTCCCCAGGATGTCGACCCAGGACGACGATGACATCCTCAGGAAGTTATCAACTGGTCCTCGCAGTGTTACCTCCGTGTTAAAGTGGGACTCCCGGTCATATCACCTGCACATCCTCAGGGTGTCAACCTGGAACACACGCAGGACCTTGTGAGGACGACTTCATTTGCACCCACCTGTACCCCATTTTTCTCCGTATCATCGACACCAGACACAGTCGTGAAAACTTCTCTTTTTCCATACATCTTGATTAACTTCTGCAATACAATCTCGCTGTTTGTTTCTAGTACTATTCATAACGGACAACGAGCGCCGCGGTTTAAAGAGAAAGCAGAGAGAAATATAAAAGACGCAAAAAAAATCTTGTCATCCGCACGAAGTCCGAGAGACCCACTCCGAAAGGCGAAACAAAACAGACACTGTTTATTGCTTATAACGCGATCCTCCGTACATTCGAGAGTCCTGTTCGCCTGTGACACAAAACGGAGGGTGAGCTATCCACGTTTCTTTCGGTTACGCAAAGAAAGAATACTCAAAGTGAGAAATTGATTGAAGTATTAGGTCCACATCAATGCAAAGTCTATGTTTCTTACTCCTTTTCGTTTGAGACGTTCAGGTAGGAGCTTTGAAAGTCAAAAGCAGTGCGACAGAATCGCGCGTTTCTCTCCATTTCACGAATAATGCGCTCCATTTATCATAGATAGTCATCGTTTTTAGATGCAGAGAATTTTACCCTGGACCACCCTTTATTTCAGAAAAATGTCAATCAGGTCCAGGATTGGCCTAAAAAGAAAACAAATGTGTTTAGAAAGTCTGAACAGGTAAACTAAACAAAGTAGTATTTCTCGTCCCGCTAGCTACCCACAGGTACGGGCACAGGACGTACCTGAATGACTCTTCACGGACAGTCCGAAGTATTATCCTCAGGACGTCCTGAGGATAACATCGAAGGACGAGGACACGATGACACTGTGGAGACGTCCTG
Organism: Ornithodoros turicata; assembly: GCF_037126465.1. Taxonomy (NCBI): domain Eukaryota; kingdom Metazoa; phylum Arthropoda; class Arachnida; order Ixodida; family Argasidae; genus Ornithodoros; species Ornithodoros turicata. The sequence goes on along the minus strand of NC_088203.1, from coordinate 70,762,510 downwards.
AGGACCGCGTGTGTTCTTTGGGCTGCGGGGTCAGAATTTGACTATCGAAGCACCTTTCGCAAGCACCTTTCCCATGCGATGTTCCGAAAAAGTTCCACGTCCTATGAAGTCCGAAGTCTTCGTGATGAAAGCAGAGGTTGATAAAGTTTATATATATATATATATATATATATATATATCGTGAGGTAGCTCCGTCCGAAAAGTAGTGCAACTTTTAATATGCGGCTGAGCATCAAGGAAGTACTGCAGGAAAACTTTCTGATATAGGTGGAGAGATGCGCTGTCATGAGTGAGAGAGCCGGAGATGACGACATAGGATGAATGTTGCAATTGGTCACCTGCTACATCTTTGAAGTATACTACAATGGGGTGTAATGTTGCCTGCGACGTATTCCAGTAAAATGGCTGCGGGGAATTTTGCGCTATATATGTGTAGTTTTCAGCCCAGTAAACCAAAAATATCACAGGGGCGTCCCAGAAAAGTCGCACACGTCACCTATGTCCAGGAGGTCCACCAGACGTTATTTGGACGTCCACAATGTGACGTTGAAAATCGTCGGACATTGTATCTCCTAGGGACATCTGCAGGATGTAAAAGTAATTGCCCCAGCGCGTGGCATTTTGCGCACATATCTGGGACACGTACGTGATGCTTACAGGAGTGACGTAAGCAAAGCGTGAAACATTCTGGTTTTAGACCTTTCTTTGCCGAGTAATCACATCATGGAAGATAGTTTGAATTAAAAACACAATATTTGTGAGAAAGGGACGCCAAAAGTATCAACGGCTATGCTTCGGTGTTGTTGGCACACGAATTAATTCCCAAGACGTCTTCATCGTAACAAGCGTAGTTCACCCCGCTGTACACTTACTGAACGTACTCCTACAACTCTCATTTCAGTATATGCTCCATCTAGTACGCCAAAAGGGGCCACCATAGGCCTCCGTGGGTAGTGCTCTTACTCGATATCACAGATGTGTGTATGTGTGAGCGCAAGCGGTCTCCCATACCCACTATAGGATACGCAGGTCACGTGGCGTTGCCGATAAGTGTTGCATACCATTCTCAAATAAAAGATGCCTGTTATTTATTCAAAACTATTTCTAAAAGGTGGACAGATAACAAAAACTGAAAAGTAATGCATAGTGGTCAGCATACACGCTAATCTGATATGAAACGGTAAACGCCCCATTCACATTTAGATGTCTAACGGAGACGTTCATAGGACGTCCCCCGGAATGCAAAATGAAGAAGTCTGTTCCCAGGGACGTCGCACGGACGTAAACGGGACGTTCACGAACATCCTTGGGATATTCAAATGTCAAATTCAGTTCTTCCCCAAGATATCCTTGGGACATAGTTTGTTCTCACTTCAGGTGTTGCAACTCAACTTCAACTATTCAGGTCTCGCAACCAAGGTTTCCGTTCATGATCTGGTCGCAGAACTCAGACATTCGGAGTACATGTTCTTCAATCGTGTCATGAAGCGCTCCAGGCCCAGGGCAGTCACGGCAGTCGCCCAGCATGCATGTTTCTTCACGGATACTACATACCATCAACTTCAGAATATCTTTGTAGGATTCTTGTATCCCTGCTGCGTTGAGCATCAGTTTCACGTTCTGATGATAACTGCAAACGCACACAGAATGCGGTCCGGGGCTCCCAGGAAGCACACAACTGGAAGGTCTCAAAGAAGCGAACTTTGAAAATCAAATTTTCTGTGTAAGATTGCTGGCCTTCCACAGGTCGAAACCTTTGTAGAGGACGATGGTCTTCCTCTACATGAGTCCCGACCGGCGATGATGGAATGTCCCAGCGGGCAGATGGACGCGGCCTCACGCTAGGACGGTGCCGGTAGAACTGCCGTGCCAGCGCCGTAGCGCGTGGCAGCAGAGGCGCGTCGTCGTCGTCTTCCACGGGCCGCCACATCACTCCCCCCCTCAGACGCGGAGCGATGCGTGCGGTTGAGGTCCGCGTCGATGCCAGGAAGAGGAGAATGAGGACGACTCGTGGACAGTGGACGATTGGAGATACGGCTTGCGATTGTGGCTGTTGATGCGGCAGCGGGATGGCGGGAACAAGGGCGCTGGATCCGGGCGGGTTCCAGAGATGAGTTGTGAGTGCTCAGTGGTTGGGCGCTTGAGTGCGTTGTGTGGCGTTGAGTTGCTGCGTTGCTTGTTGCTGAGGGAGTGCGTTGAGTGATCGTTGTTGAGAGCTGTTTGTTGCTGATTGTGTTGAGTTGCTGAGTGGGCGACAGTACCGCGACCGGTACGACAGCGTGAATGCCGGTTGCCGCCAGAGAAGTGCCGGGGAGGAGCATCATGAAGCAGGTGGAGGCCGGAAAGACAGCTTACTGTGGTCTCCCTGCGGGTCCCCGGTGGAACAGTGGTCCCGGTGCGCCTTGCCTGCTAGAGGGTTCTTCGCTGCTGGTTTGCCGACGAAAAATTTAGGATGTTGAGTGGCCGAATTGCGCCGAACATGGTGTTCGTTATTCGGGTCACCAAATGTAGAGGACGATGGTCTTCCTCTACATGAGTCCCGACCGGCGATGATGGAATGTCCCAGCGGGCAGATGGACGTGGCCTCACGCTAGGACGGTGCCGGTAGAACTGCCGTGCCAGCGCCGTAGCGCGTGGCAGCAGAGGCGCGTCGTCGTCGTCTTCCACGGGCCGCCACATCTTCCTTTAATCCAGTCAGCATCAAGCGCTTCTGCTGTCCCCTCAAGACATACTTCTTTCCTGGCAAGCAGTATGTTATGAAATCGCGTCGTGGTCCAGACAGCAAACCATGGATTACTTCGGAGCGTCTGACCGTTTGGTGCGTAAAGCCAGGGACATTAAGAAAAAGACTGGCGTCCTCAGTGAACCAATATCCGCAAGAGGAAAACAACCACTGGATAATGTAACCAAACAACCAGTGAGCGCAACGACGACTATATTTTTGTGCCCACCACCAAACGCGTCTTTCAACAAGAACAACCTGAGGCCGGGATGCTCCTAATGTGAGACAAGCATCTGAACCAAAAATTTCGGCGACATACGGAGCAGTAATGTCCGAAAGTGAACCTGGTGCGCTAACAGGTAGGCTTGTCCCACAAGCTCACTTCAAAAAATGGTCACTAAAAGACAACATATATAAGCCTTTTAGTTTTTTCCAGGCTGGATGTAGATAGATAGCACTTCGTTTTGCCGTTAACGAAACGTCCGAATCACGATGCACACGTCACGTTTTTTCCGGTCCAATATTGCGAAGTTTGGTAAAATTGCCATATTTGGCTAAATATTTCACAGCCTTTCCTTGCACTTAGCAAAATGAATTTTTTTTTCACGTGTTTGTCATTCCCCGAACTACAAGCTCACCGAGTTTCACCTTCCTACCTCGACCTAGTGAGCAGAAAAAAAAATGTTGAAGTTCTCGTAAAAATGTATACTTTTAGGCCCCCAGCTCGATACGAAACACGCGTACGTCTTGGATGTTTTTCATCAAAAGTGAAAGAAACATGCTTCTTGTACTCGCTGACGGTGACCGGACCCTAATATCTTCAGCCGTTTTTCCTGGAGACGTACTCTTATGCACTCCACCTTTAGGGCAGGAGTTGACTTTCAGCGCAGCTTTGCGCTTCAACCATACCGAATCCGGCAAAAATATTCTTTGAGTATCTCTATCTTCATGATACCAATCTGAGAAAAAAATAGCGTCAAAATTCGTGATGGTCGAGCCACGCGATTGGATCGCTTCTTGTGTAATGACCCTAGTACCTTTCGGAGTGGGTTTCGGAGTGGGCATGCAAAGCTTGTCCCACCCTACAGTTGGCAATTCGAGGATTTGTCAGAGTTAGTGTCCTTGACAAGATTTTGTTTCTCATTGAAACAATAAAAATGATGCCATAACTTTGGTGTCATTGCAATTTGATGTAACTTCTGTTAGCACTTGGCGGATGTGCGTGCCAGAAATAGCAAACTAAAACAAATCAAAGCAGGGAATTGAGGGAAAGCATTGTCCTCCATGTGTACTTAAACTGTCCTAAATTGGTCCCTGAGGATGGCCGTGGGACAGCCTCGGTGACGTCATCTCATATGCCAAAGTGGCAGTATTATGACATTCCGAGGATCAGATTTTGACATCCTAGGGATGCCATACCTGTCCCCATCAGACAACCTTAGGATAGCCCTGGGATGACAGTGTGTTCTTGGGGTGCTTGCTTGGGGAGCAAAAAAAAACTGCCATGCCGAACTTCTTTCACGACGTCGGCGAGAGCTGCCGAGAACGACAGCTGGCGACCAATTAGGTGACACAGAAAGGCCACGCCTCCTGCTTGTTCGGCTGCTTTGGACGACGGAATGCCACTGTGGTGGGAACACGAAAATCGTGCGCGCTGATGGGGCGGCGGAAATGCGCCTCAACTTCCGCAGCCATCTCACGACGCCGCGCCGGGCGTCGCCAAGTGAGAACTGACCCTTATTCGCTCGGAGCAAAGCCCGAGCTGAGCGGATGTGCGTCACCGAACCGGAAATCGATCGGTCGGGTGTAAGGGCCAGTTCTCACTTGGCGACGTCCGACGCGGCGTCGTGAGCGGGTGGCGGAAGTAAGAGCGCATTTCCGCCGCCCCGTCAGCCCGCACGATTTACATGTTCCCACCACAGTGGCATTCCGCAGTCTAAAGCAGACGAAAAATCAGGAGGCGTGGCCTTTCTGTGTCACCTAATTGGTCGCCAGCTGTCGTTCTCGGCCACTCTCGCCGACGTCGTTAAAGAAGGTCGGCATGGCAGTTTTTTTTTGGCTCGACGTCTCTCCTCTCCTCCGGAAATGCGCGTGTATTTCCGCCGCCCGCTCACGACGCCGCGTCGGGCCTCGCCAAGTGAGAACTGACCCTAAAGCGAGGAGAAAATTAAATTCCATACGCGACCGAGCGACAACGGCTTTGCGCTTGCGCAGTATCTATGGCTGTGTCGTCTGCTTCCGTTGGTGTTCGTCGTACGGCACCGTTTATGCGTTAGTGGCTTGAAGGTTTCGCTTCTGTCAGTTTTTCTGATTTTGTGTTCCTTCTTTTTTCGGTTTGTACATCATTTCACGTTTCATTCCATGTTGCACGTAGTGTGTGGAAAACGACGACGACCGATTTGCTTGCCGTTCACGCGGGACCACTCGCGCGTTCGTCCATCACGACGCTGGCTGCAAACTCTGCATCAAAGCCTGTGTTACATAAGTTTCTCGACATCTGTCAGAGAGTTTTGCATTTTCAAGCACTAATTCCATAACTGGTTCGTGTGGTACGGCGGTCTAGATTGTCTGGGTGAAACCCAAAATTTCAAAATAGCCGTCATCTTCTAGCTCAGGAATTGTGGGAAGGATCTGCGAGCCCGCCCTCCAAGCTCGCTCTGAGCGAATGTCCAAACACAAATTACCAGTTCTGACGAATGGTACTTACCTGAAGTTAGAGCAGGAATTATACGATGTATAGGGGGACACTTACTATCAGGGTTTACCACTGCTTTTTACCATTTTCCGTGCGTCGGAGCTCAAGTTCAAAGCCAAAAGATTGAAATCTGGGATCCCAGATGGCGCTGCAACTCCCATCATACATAGTGTCACTTCCCTAATCCCTACCCGTATTTCCTTTTGCCGACTGAGGAGGGGATGGAGGTACATACGAGAGACAGTACGAGGGTGTGCACAACTACATTTATTGGCCATAGGAACTAGGTTGATTTAGACTGATGGCCTAAGGTCATACTCTGCCTGGACCTGTCAGGAGGGAAGAATATACAAATGTATGACTAAACAGGGTGTGTAAGGGTGGGACACGTAACCACGGGAGGGCACACCTCCTGATAGTAAGTATCTCCCTATACATCGTATAATTCCTGCTCTAACTTCAGGTAAGTACCATTCGTCAGAACCGCATAATTATACTTCTGTATATGTCGCCACTTACTATCAGGGTTTACAACTGCTGGTTCAAAGCTGTGTGCACACCTGAGATAGCACCTGGACCCCGAAGCTAGTCCTTGAGCGAGCCTCACGCCTGTAGAAACGATTGAATGTGGTGTCAGAAGACAAGTCAGCAACTTTGAGTATCTCAGAGACAGGAACCCCCTTATCCAGTGCTTTGGATGTTGCTGCACCCCTAGCAGAGTGTGCTTGGAAGATGCGGGTGTCAATACCCGCAAGATTCAGGACCCGTTTTAGACAATTTGCAATAGTATCGCGTGAGGCAGGCTTATACGGCTTCTGGGTTGTCAGAAGGAGCTGAGGACAGCTGTTCCGATGGTATAGGGTGCGTGCTATATAAGATTGCAGGAAGAGCACAGGACAAAAAAGAAGTTCCTGTGGCAAGGCAGGAATAATAAGGGAAGGTGCAGTCCCCGAGGGCCTGGATGTTTTCCGTAACCCATTGAGAGCTATATCCCAGCCCAAAACTTGTCGTCTTATACCCTCTGTAGACAACAAACGTAGGTCTGACGAGCGGCCAGTCGTAGCAAGGGCTAGGAGCATGGTCAATTTGTAAGTTAAAAGGCGTAAGGGGAGGGAGCTGTTTGAGCCGAGGGAAGAGATGTAAGAGGTGACCACTTCCACAGGCCAAGTAGTGGTATATTTTGGGAGAGGGGGATTAAGATTAAAGTCTCCCCTAAGCAGACGAGACACAGAAGGGTGCTCGCCTAAAGGATACCCTTCGCAGCTACCGATAATATGGGACAGGGCAGACCGATCGTTCTATAAGCTAGACGTTCGTTGAAGTGGAGATGGGCCAAAAAATTCAGGACTGCTGTTATAGGGGGAGAAATGGAATCTATCGACCTTGTACTGCATCAGCTGTCCCACTTTCGCCAGCAAGCGCTGTGAACAAGCTTTGTGCCCCTACGCCATGATGCTGAGATAAGCTCGGCAGCTTCTCCCGAAAGGCCTGGGTCTGTGAATGGTCGCTGGCCACTTTCCATACCGCCAGGCGAAGGCCCTGTCCCAACAGTGAATGAGCTACACCCTGGGTGTTCTGTAGAAGGTCTGGAAGTGGAGGAATTAGACGAGGCTCCTGGCATGAAAGACGCAGGAGGGACGGATACCATGGCTGAGAGGGCCAGATCGGGGTTACTAGGACGAGAGTGGATTGTGACTCGCACATTTTCTGAAGGCAACGGCTTATTACGCTGAAGGGGGGAAAGCATAGAGACCTGGTCCCGACCAGGGCTGGCTGAAGGCGTCCACACCTGCTGACCCTGGATTCGGTTTCCAACTGAAGTAGTGTGGCACCTGGAAGTTCGATAGGTCTGCAAACAGGTCTACCAGAATTGGTCACCACAGCTTCACGACTTTGCGGAATATTAAGGGATGCAGTCTCCAGCTGCTGCTGCCGAACCTGAAACGTGAGGCTCGGTCCGCCACCACATTCAGACTCCCTGGGATGTATTGCGCCTGCACTGTCAGGCCACGATGTCTGGCCACACTGGCCACACTGTCAGGCCACACCAAGACCATAGCTCGAGTGCTACCTGATTGAGACGTGAGGAACGGGTGCTCCCCATCCGATTGATGGCTGCCACTGCTGCCCTGTTGTCTAGCTGGAGAAGGATCCGCCCTTGAGGTGGCGCTTTCACTAGAGCTTTGAGCCCCAAGAGGGCAGCTACCAGTTCCAACTCGTTTATGTGGAGGCAAGCCTGGTCGCTGGTCCATTGTTGGCCCACTACAGAACCCTCGGAGCTCGCCCCTCAACCCCTCAGGGAGCTGTCTGACTGAATAATCCGTACTACAGATTTCTCGCGCAATGGTCGAGTGGGGCATGACAAGAGTTTCTTGCTCCACCACTGCAGGTCCTTGGTGGCGTCCACGGTGAGCGTAATTGTGCTCTCGTACGAACCCCGCTTCAAGGTCTGATGAAGCAGAGATTGGAGCGACCGGAGATGGAGAGGAGCTTCCAAGATTGCTAGGGATGTTGCACTCAATAGGCCAACGACTTTTGCTAAGTGTCTCGCCCGCCTTGGGCCCTGAAGAAGGGCTTCGAGCTCCTGGATGATGGTCTGACCCTTGCCCAGGGGTAGGCCAAGTGTGGGTTCTGGGGAGGTTGAAACTTCGAACCCCAGAAAGAGTAGTTTCCGAGTTGGTACGAGGTGGGATTTGGATTGGTTCACGATGAAACCCAGGGCATGCAAGAAATCTACTACAAAGCTCGTGGTGGCAAGTAGATGACAAGGAGACTGATCCATGATCAAAATGTCGTCCAGGTAAATCACTAGCCGAACTTCGCGCGATCTCAGGTAAGCCACGACTGGTTTCATCAATTTGGTGAACACCCGTGGTGCAGACGTTAACCGAAAGGGAGCACATTCCATTGGTAGCAGGTCCCGTGATAGAGGAAACAAAGCCATGAACGATCGGAACTGCTGATTGGAATGGACAGGTAAGCGTCCTTGAGGTCTATTCGAACAAGAAAATCTCCCTGGAGGAGCAGTCCCCTCACAGTGTCCCAGCCCTCCATTTTGAAATGTTCGTGAGCAATGAAACGGTTTAGCTCTTTCAGGTTCAAGATGGGTCTCAACTGCAAATCTTTCTTGGGGACCAGAAAGAATGGGGACAGAAAACGTGCATCCTTCAAGGGGATGGCAGATATTGCTCCTTTCTACTGTAGTTCCTGGATCACTCCCCCGGTGGCAACCGAAGGACACGGAACCTGAGTGTTGCTGTGGAGGGACTGATACGGCGGCCTCTGTGAGAACTCCAGATGGTACCCCCTTATTGTCTTGAGGACCCACGCGTCGCGAGATAGCTGAGCCCAAGCCTGAACACAATGACTGGTCCTGCCTGCCGTCAAGGGTGACTGAATTACAGGACTTACCTCTTGGGCCTGGTGGTGCCCTTCCCTGGAAGCCCCCGGGAAGGGCCTCCCTGGAAAGGGTATGGGCTGGCGCCGAAAGGTACTGGGGCCGCCGCCTGCTGTTCTGGGACGTTTGGCTGCCGGTTCCTGCATCGGCTGGCGTGTGGGTTCCTGGCGGGCCTCTTTCAACACCCGGAACGTTTCATTCCGGGTGCGAAGTTGATCTAGGAAGCGCTGCCCAAACAGCTGCGACGTCCCCTCGTCCTCGGGTTGGGGGTCCTTAGACCCGAGGGAACGCAGGTCCGGAGCAATGCGCCCCAGGATGTTGTCCCGCCGTTCATTGCCTAGGCAGGTGAAGAGGCGGCCGAGGTGGGAGATGGTCGCCGCCAGGTGGTCAGCAATGACCCGTCTCTCCACTTGGCCGCTGGGGATATCATCCTGTGCCGTGGGTTCCCGGTCAGCACAACGCTCGAGGAGGGCCACAAGCGGACTGATTGATGAGACCACCGAGGCCTGTGCGTCTCGGAGGGCCTGGTCCCTCTGAGTGGCGCTGCTGTGGTCGGTGTCACCGTCCGGTGACAGGGGGGCCTTCCTGTCCCTTGGTGCCCCCCGCACCAGAGACTTCATTTCAGCATTTAATTCTGGTACCACCAGAAAAGGAAGTCTGGCGTGGGAAGTCTGAGAGGGCCTTCCGGCACCTCTCCTGTCGCCCCTCAGAGCCCCAATGGGCCCTGATAAATTGTGCGATAGAAGGGGGCACCTCCCGAGGACCCACACCGGCTAGGCCCGTCAACCAGTCCTCCTGGTTCGCCGTCTCTGAGGGGTCATGTTCTCCAGCCCTAGCGAGAATAGGACTGCTGGGGGGGGGGGGGGTCGTCATCACCAGAACCATCCTGGATATCGACCTCCTTCATTGCGAGGGGAGGGAGCCGGTCCGCCAGCGTGGCCACAGTGGCTGCCAGCGATTCCACCATGGCCCGCAACTGTGACACCTCCTTGTTTGGGGTAGCCATGATCTGTGAGAAGAGGGTATTAAATAAGATTTATTGAGCCCACTATGAAGCCCTCCTGCTTAGGTAGATGACTGCGGACTTGCATGGTTGACCAGCCTATGTGGTGTGCTAACGAGCAGAATGCTTAACTAACTCGAGCAGGCAATCATAAAAAGTCGTAAGCAGTGCTATTGTAGCCGATTGCATTCTTAAAGGTCAGCTACGCCGATTTCCCGATGTGTTGAAAGGGTTGTGATATTCAGAACGAGCACATCCTACTGCCCCCGAAACGCACCTTCGTTTCTCAATTTTGTCTTCCTATTACGAAAATTAATTCATCAAAGAAACCAAAACAAGCCATGGGCGCAGCCATTTTTGTGACGTAGATGGGATAAACCTGCTCCATCTACGTAGATAGAGAATCGTGCGTCTGATTGGATGAAAGCTGAGGCTCTCTCTGACTTCCCTGGCGTCTTCTCCCGTTTGCGAGGAAATCCAGTTATGGCCGCCGGCTACGATGAGCGTTTCGTCCGAGGTAATCCCGAGAACTATTGAACGATGGAAACAACAACCGGGAATTCACCTCAACATCATTTTCGGCGTGAAATTGTGATTATGTGCTCGAGAACTTCGCAGTTCAACCGTTCACCTGCCATTCACGTCAACCCGTTTGCTGGTTTTACTACAAGTGCAGGAATGGGAGCGATTGAACAACAACGTGAGACTTGGTGATTGTTTGAGCATATACCTGCAGAGGACTGGTCTTCAAAGAAAGAAGGCGGTATTTCTGCCCGTGCACATCGTGCGATTGCCAGGCTTGTTGCACGAGATCCATATATTGTGCAGCATCATAGCGCGACTCCAATGAACGACGTAGGAATGTATCGTGACCACTCGAACTGCATTCGTTGAACCATTCGTCGGTTATATGAAAGTGCTCATTAGAGTTGCCCCGCACAAAAAGTGTTGGATGTAGTTTTGTAGTGTGTTGTTTATCTCGTAGAGCGCATCGCGGCATGTAGGTCGAGAGACCTTATACGTATTTTTTGCATGTTTACACACATGTTTGCATGCGCACACTTGAGTGTGCGCATTGTTCTATACCACACAGGCCATATTTCATTCATAATAGTTTCGCAAATAAAGACGTACGGGTCGATCTCGTATTGCTTTTGAATTAGGCATAGTGTCTTCAGATCAGGGTATGTGTATCCTGTTTGCTGGGCCCAACAGATGTTATTAAGGGTAGTGCAACATGTCCCACCTCTTGAACCATGCTAACATTGCCAGAATAAGGAACATTACACTGTGCTGTGTATTCCACACTCACTTGTCTCGCGACGTAAACCCCCAATTATTATATTGGGTACTCCACATGTTCAACCAGTCAGCACTTCCCATATCCTATTTTTTTAAAACATGTGCTTAAAATTGCACAACTGCCACTCAAGTAACTTTGCCACCAAATTAGTCAGTGACAAAAGGTATATGTACTTTATCACAAATTTGATAACCTTGGTGGAAATGGTTGATGGTGTCCCCTGCCTTTGCACTTCATAGCAAAATACACAATAGTCAAAATGTTTTCCTTGTCCACAAATGCCCTGTCAAAGCTGAAAGACTCTGATCAAAATGGGGAAGCGGGCTTGCCTGTCCAGAGAAACAAATATGAAACTGCAGTGCTCAACGTAAATAACTGCATGCTCAGCAACTAAGGCTGGTGATGCCGAAGACCTAATATTTCTAGGTTAAAAGGAACAAAGGAGAAAAGACCACTGTGGCATATTAATGTTGCTTCAAAAGTATAACACCACAAAATTTGTGAGAGTCAGTTGGTGTATTTAGTTATGTTGGTCACCTCCTGCACAAATTTTTAATAAGATTTAAATGCGCTGCTACCAACCAGGACCTAAGCCTGATCTATGATCTAATAATAATAATAGTATCTATCTATGACCTATATGGACCTTCACCACTAGTTTGGTCTAGGTTTCACACGTGGCTTCTAGTGAAATTCGAAGCTGCTCTGTAGAGCTGACAGGAGACTTGCAGAGTAGAGTATTTTTATTTATATTTTCCAAAGAACATGTAAAAAACAATGTGCTGTACCAACTGTATTCAAAGAAATACAAATATACTTTGTTTTAGCTATGTGCATATTAGCAGATTACAGGTGACCGATGACACACAATGGGCGTCAAGGGTGGGAACACAAGAATACCACTGCAGGCACTGTCCTGAAATTCTAAGTCACCATTTGTCAGAAAGCAGTGACCACGCACAGCCTAAGGATCATATTGATCTCCTTCCATTATTCTTTTTATTGACAGCATGTTGGCTGCCACCCAGTCCATGGAAGTGACCCTTATCGTTAAAAGACCGGTTCAACAGCAAGCGAGCTGGTGATAGTGTCCATGATGGCGAGACCTGAAGAGGAGATACAAGAAGGGACATAAACACGCTATGTTGAGACATTGTGTATGTCCCTTCCTATCCCTCGTCTCAGGATTTTTCGCTATGGACCTTCATGATGTTTCCCTCGGCAAACTTTACATATTTTTATGCAGAATTGTGAAGGTACAGCCAGGCGCTGTTAGCAAATCACACAGTACTTTTCTTGAATCAAGAATCTATAGAAGGTACACAGTCTTCTTCAGCATTGCACACATCTATGGGACATGTTAATCACTTTGGAATGTCACAGACATGTCATGGAGGCCGGCACATGATTAGTGGTGCTGAACAGACAACTATTTGTCATAGTTTAGGCATAAAAAGCAGTTTTGTCACCTGCATGTTGAGACAGATGTATCTCTATATACTTTGCCATGACACAAATATATGGAGCAACAACTGTACCCCCTACTTTATTATGGTTATTAGTCAACACTGCCAAGAATGTGGGAACACAGTCTTGTACCACCTACACTCTTCAAAATGACCTTCACAGACAACACATTGTAGGTCAAGGAGACTCCAGAATGATGTCCTCTCCCTCCCCATTAGCTGAAAACATTTTTCTACAACCTTGCATAAGGGGAAGTTAGCACAAGAAACACACACACTCCTTTTTTGAGCAAATCAGTATTTAGAGCGTTACCATACTGTGGTAGGCCTGCAGTGCATTACGTGGTACAGCACACACTGTAAAAAATTTCACCGTTGAATATGTCCCCCATTCTAATGACAGTCTTCTCCAGTTTTTCAAACTGCCATTTCCCGTAGTGCTTTATGGTATGACACAGTATTTCTAAATCTTTACTGTAGTTTACTGGTTGTAGCAGAAAAAAGACACCACTGTTTCCGATCACAGGACGCAAGCCATAAGTGCTATACGGAAACAGTACATGCTGCTCTCTAGCAGTTGTTCGTGTTTGGACATGGTATGGTGCATGCAGGGTAAACTCCATAATTAAAATATCCAAACGTGAACAACTGTTAGATTACAACATGTAGAATGCTCTATAGTACAGTAAAACCTCCAAAGCCTCCCTACAGTAAAACCTCCCTACTTTGGACAACTCCCCATGATTTCATTGCACGGGCAGGCTCCCATTGAAACTACATGGGGACGAAACTCTCTATGTCGGACACCTCCCTATCTTGGAAGTAGGATAGGGTTTTCCCCGCAAAGTCGGACAAAACCCTGGCCAAATTACCTCAATATCGGCCCACCTTTGCACCAAAAATACCCAAAATGAGCCAGTGGCCTTGACTTTTGCCCCTTTTTTCCCCTATACTGGTCTCAGCATTTTGTTGCTTTAGTTTTTAGAGTCCAAAAACAAGTGCTGTCAGTCTACATTGTAATTCCTTATGTGAGCACTTGTCTTCAGTTTGTCTAGAGCCTTTGAACGAGCACTGCACCAAAGGTATGAGAAGTGGGCTGACGCTTCAGAGACAAGTCCTCGCTGCTCGAAAAGCTCCAGAGGTAATGCCATTGAGTAGAATCTGAACGGAATTGAATATACTAAAATCAGTAATAATTATCAGTGAAGAGTGGGTAGAGGTACCACTACCAGGCACCACCACCAGGTACCACTAAGGACCCTAAATTGAAGAAGGGGGACATTTCTCACAGCTGTGATCTCTTCCATTTTTTGTTGCCGTCATATTCTGTAACTCGGACACCTCTATAAGTAGGAGACGCTTCGGCTGCACCGTGGGTGTCCAACATAGGAAGGTTTCACTGTATTTATGTTCCGTGTCATGTGACCACAAACAAGATATGCTTTTGCTCATGCTGCACAGCACAGGCGAATTGAGCTGCATGCGAGGATAACAACATGAAACCCGAGGCGCGGAGGAAAAGGCATGACTTTACGGTCTCTGTGTCAGTTGTTTCATGTTGTAATTGCGTACCAGCTGGCCTGTACCTGAGAATAGGTTTGATGCATTGTACACGCACCATAGACATGCAGTATGTGGTGTGTTGTGATAGTAATGCCACTGCCAATTGAAGTATAATGCTCCAGGTGGATTGTTTCGGTACAATCTTGAACTATGCATACCAAGGGGTAGGGCATCTGCGTGACAGGTTTACCTGGAAGTAAGAATGTAAATGTTAGCTGAAGTCATAGAATAATTAACATTATCAATATACTGCTGCAGATGATACAAACAATAGCACACAAGATGCCCCGATATGTTCTGCAGGAATGTCTCTGCACTCACAATATTAGTACAGCAGCTACAGAAAGGCATAAAACAAGTTTTTGTATACATGATACCACTTGAATGCAACAAAAGCTTCTGCTGCACTGGCAGAACACCACGGCGGACAGATTTACCTTACTTCACCTGAGAAAAAGTATGTACTGTTGCACACATGATGCTGTTTGAATGTCTTGAAAAACATAATTTATGACCGAAAGACATCAACTGGAAGATTTCGATTTACCTTAGTCAAAACTGAGAAAAAGTATGTGCTGTTGTACACATGAAACTGCTTGAACTGCCCTTGAGCGCTTTGGAAGAACACCTTATTTGTGACCAAAATACAACAGCTGAGCCAACATTGAATTTATACCTTACTCAAAATACACAAGATGTGGTGCCGTGCATATGATACGATGATACTGCTTAAATGTACTCTGAAAGCGCTGACACCTCAGGCATGGTTGCTCTAAGCTAGCGAGCAATAGCAAGGGTATACGAACAGAAGAAGTCGAGCACAAGTGATGGAATGCAGTTGATTAATCAGAAAATGAAATGTCTCAGTACCAGGTGTTACTGTTCCGTCAACAAAAATAGATGAACTTTGAAGGGGCGACTGGTTGGCACTGGTGACAGCCTTCAGATTGAAACCCAGACGGTGATAGTTGAGACGTGGAGTGCAAGCTTTTCGGTGGTGCCAGAATGCCTGCGAAATCATTTAACAAATAAGGGAATTCCAAATCTGTACTGAGAATACATTCGCTGGGGCGTAATCTCTAAAGGATGAAGCAGTAACTGACAGATAGCGTATTTTTCTCTCCTACGTGATGCAATTTGCACCGCATGACTGACTTGTCTAACATTACGCGTCTTACCTTTATCTGCTGCCTAATCCTGCCCCTGCAATCTCCTGCTGCAGAAAAGGTTGGCACAGCATCGCGGACGAGACATCTTCGGCTTCTTGTGAAACAATTTGCGCATTGCTTCCGTAACATTCGTACGAGCCAGATGAACAGATCAAATCGCTGTTTCGAAGGTGGCACCCAGTCGGAGTTGTAACCGATTGTTGCAGTCAATAGATTTCTCTTTCGCCTTTCGGAGAATTGTGGTTTGAAACATTGGAACTGCATGCTGAAGTGTTCTTGCAGACGGGAGCAAAACGCTCACGCATTCTCGGCACGCAGCACAGAACACGAATCACACCAGGAAGACTGTACTGGCCTAGCAAATGCTTTGCAGTCGAAGGAAGCAAAACTCACGTTCCTCGCGGGTTTAGTGAAGTCCAGAAATATACTGGCGCTCTAATAGCGAACTGTTTATCACTTCCCCAATGTGAATCTGCGCAGCAGACGGCTCGGCAGAAGAAACTGGCCGGCTTGGCGGAAGAAACCAAGCCAAAAGTCATGCCAAGCCGGAGCGCGGGCAGACCACCAATGTGTCGTCGACACAGGGTTTGCGGGCCACAAGACAGAATGTCAGTGAAACTAAAAATTCACTTTTTCGGAAAACCGCGAGGAGTTTGGGATAACTATTTTGCATACATAATCAGTGTTCCCTTATGAACACATCGTGTGAGTACCATTCCATTCTGTAACACTCGAAAATCGGCGTAGCTGAGCTTTAAAGTAGCACAGAAGTCATTTTGAACACCCAGGTTTCTTCCTATAAAACTGTTAAGTAGGCCAGTAAGGTGCACCATGCGAAGTAATTTACACCACAGAGTCATAATTATCGCAGACATTGAATGTAAAATACGCCGCAAAAAGCGACCGTGCGCAACGGCCCAGTAAACCACCGATGTCCCAAGGACGTCTACATGATGTTACCCTCAGGACGATGAAGACATCCTGAGGACATCCTGAAACGTAATTTTGACATACTTGGGACGTACTCAGAACTGCCAAAATAACATCCGCGCACGTCCCAAGGAAGTCCATAGTACGTCAATGAGGACCTTTTACGGACCTCTAGTGGACCTTTTTCCCGTGCCTTAGCCAGGCTTGCTGGCGTTCTCTGAACATTACATCAACACCGCACAGCAGTGCGTATCAGTGGCACAAACAAGCAACATTAGATCAAACACTTTATTTCGTATGAAACTGAGCGTCATAGCATCGTATTACCTCACCAGGTATTATATCACAGAATAACATGACCAGCATTTTTTTCGAATTATTATTGAGAACTTACATGTCTTTGAAAACATGATGTCCATGAACACACACAGCATCGGTCCACAAGGGGAAAAACTTAAAGGTATACGCCCGCAATGTCCGAAGTGCGACGCTGAAACATATGTTGAAGCACTGGCATAACCGACGACCATGCTGCACTGTGTTTCGTACAACTGGAGATTTGCGATGTGTCCAGCTTGCCTTTCGTGCGCAAAAATTAACGCTATCCAACTTCGGTTATATTCACTTTTCGCCACGGACTCCCTTCCCTGCCGCGTCATGTGAGCTTAACCTGCAAGAAATGTAATTTCAAAAACACTGCTACAGCAAAATGTCACTGTGAAGTACGCATCGACGTATACGCATACCTTTAGACACAGCGCCTATGGTTGCAGTCTGCAGTAGCCTAGCATTCTCCCTATCAACAGCCCTATTGCCTGCGAAGACGGGAAACGCATGGATAACCACGTAGTAGGAACGTGAATGCCTCGCACATTCACGTACCTTCAAAACGGGTAAAATCTTGAAAATGACGCGGGCGACGCCACTTGGAGATCCATAATTCACATTCATCCGCTACGACGTTTCCACACATCTGTAAAAGAGTCAACAAGGTGCGACACATTGTACTTCCCTGCAAATTCTTTATTAAAATCACTCAGCATTTTTCACATAGAGTGGCACAGCCGTAAAGGCTTTTGCTGCCGTGGAGCACATGACGAAGTTGCACGGGTGAAGCTATGCCCAATCTGTTTCGCAGTAAACACAAGTCACTGAAGAGCTCTGAAACGCACTTTAGCGTAACTTACCTGATGTCTTTCAACATTTCTGTGACCTTCCCACGTCATGAATGTGCTGTCCCAACCGCGTTGTTCACCGCAATGAATACGTCGAAAGTATCTGAAATTCATAGATTAGACATTAGTAACAGGGCCACTGACGATGTTGCATCTTCACCTTGAAAAGTGCTGGTAGGGTCACGAGTACACTTAGCTGAAAGATAAAGCTTAGGGTAATAGGAATCAAAAGGGTAATAATCACACTGCTAGCATAAAGTAATAGAACCCACACGCTAGGAATGATACCAAACAAAAGCTGCACGAATCGTACAAGCATAGAACTAACCTTTAATCTAAGAAATCGCAATTGACCTATCTTCCAGGGTGCACACATAAAAGCACCCCCAGGCAACACTAGTAGGGCATAAAAACAGTCACAGCAGTCCAGGGCACCAGAGCAACGACGGAACGCGAGACAACGGGAGCCAGAAAAAGGCGTGCGAACGCAACGAAGCTTGCAAGCGAAATGGACGCCGCCCGCAGCGCAGAAACGGCAGGAAGGCCACCTGCCCGCCAGGCCATGCCCCAGCGCCCAGGCGCTCCTCCTCGGAATGTAGCAAGGGAACGGAAAGTCGCGCGAAGACGGGACCAACGCTATCGGAAAGAGGACGTTTTCCTCTTCAAAAACACATCTCAATCACCTTCCTACGCCAGCAAGAACCCGATATCGAAAAAAATGCCCCAGGCCCATGTATCAGAGAACCGCCGTTGCCACTGTGTTCTAACTCGAGAACCGAAAGGGATAGAAAGATGCGGCAAGTTTCTACGCGTTTCCCATGTCGAGTGCGTGTGCCCATTAAAAGGAAGTCGGATCCGCCGTGGGCTTCAAGCCTGAAGACAGGGACAAAAATCGGTGAACGGTGGTCGGTGTCAGGAATTTCGAGAATGACGTCTTAACCACTGGAAATCGACGGCTGGTCTCAATTGGAAAGTTGTAGAGCAGGGAACAGAGCACGCGCACACAAAATTTCGACTAAATCGGACATCGGGTAATCAACTTACGACACCGAAAAGTGGGAAGCGTTTGAGGGTGGCTCTAGCCAGCTTCGCAGCTCGTCATGCTCTTAAGCCGATATCGGGAGAACGGAACATCGCACGCCTGCGGGACAAACGCTGTTGGAAAGAGCACATTGAGACCTTCATAACGAAGGCAAACATGACCATGTGGCAGCAACGGGAAGGCTTTTTTTTTGGGGGGGGGGCGGGAAAGCCGGTGGTCCCATGTATTGGGAGGAGTGTGAACGCGGAATCCTCTAACTCGAGAACTGCTAAATTTAGAGAGACGCGGTGAATTTTATCACATGCTCCGAGTCGAGAACAGTGGGTTCTCCAAGTATGAACCCTGTCCGAGGCGAACTTCTTTCCAACAAGGGCACTGAAGTTCGGAAAAACGAATTTTACTAACGCGTCTCCGCCTACGAGTTTGAAACCACTACAGATCAGTTCCTGTGTGATTTGCGCGATCACACAGCTAATCCAGGCCCGTTCGGACCTGAATTTTGGTCTCGATCCAACAGTCCGGGCGGGATTTACAAGACTTTAAAGGTGTCAGAAGCACCGACGGTTGCCTAGAATTTTCAAATATCTGGACAACCGCCAGGATTTCTCACAAGCCGCAAGGTGCACGCGTAGGGGGATGGAAGGGAAATTCGTCACAAGAAACAGCATCCCGATATCGCCGCTGCAGGCCAAGATATTAGACACGGGAACCCATCGCGAAACACCGCGATGTCACTCTGATGGGGTTAAACCATCACTGGATGGCTAAAAGACGCCGCGGTATCAACCGCCACCTCAAGTGGCATGTGCAGTGCTCAGTTGGAATCTCTATGCATATCTGATCTATTCTGACCGATGATGTCACTACGGTGCCGTAGGGGACCTGGGCACATTCTTCTTATTTGTCCATGCTACCAACCTTCCCGAACCGCGCTCTCTCAGATCCTTAGTCAGTTGGAATTTCACCCTTTCTATCTCTATGAAAATTGCTTGGCCCCTGGTGAAATCCAGCCCATCAACACTCTGTGATGAGAGCTTTTTTGGTCTTTTTAGACACGTCAGGACTTCGATCCTTATGGTGAAGGGGCACATTTCATCGCATTTTATGCCAGTGGGCTCGGGTATCCACACTAGCGACGAAACTCCTCATTATTAACCTTAGAAATAAAGTTGTTGTTTTATTGATACTCTAGGCCAATTCCTTCAATTGGTTTCGCATTCTTTGAACTGGTGCAGTGTGTACAAAACATGTTGGATTACATTAAATCAAGTGGAAATCAGCGTTTAGCATTAATATCCATTAAGCCAATTCATTGAATTGCTTCTTTATTCCGTGGGTACGGTCTTCGCCACACAACATAGTGGAACATGATGTCGCGAAGGTATAGCTTCTCTTCAAAACCCTGATTCTGTCAGTGAGGAACTTGTACCTGACGGCTACATAATGAACGAATTAACTGTCTGATTTGTCTTTGAATCTCGTTGGAATTGTGGCGACAATTCAATGATGTTATGTCTTCTCGTTCCGGCAGGGAAGCACATCTGGAGATGTAGTTGTGTGTCTTCCGTTCTACATGGAGATATTGCAAGATATATCGAGGTCTTCTCGGCCTTCCCAACTACCTTTATTAGCACTACAGTAAAAGGAAACAGAAGCTAGATACTGTGGTACATCTGCTAAGCTCGGACCATGTCGGGAGTTTCTTTGTAAATTCAGATGAATTATTTTTGTGTGTTGCCACTTCGGTAACACGGATAAAAATTAGTGTCACTGTTTTAGTTTCTTGCTGCACGCTGTTGAACGTTATCATAAGGATACAAAAATATAATGAGCATCGAAAGTATGTTTGTATTCTACTTCTAAATCAACATCCGATCGGGACGCCATTTCGAAGTCCCAGCGATATCATTAAAATACATCCTGGCTAGACAACGCTAGGACGTTTCGAATGACGTCTTATTTACATCATTGGGACATTTTTCGCGGATCAGGACGTCTGGATCTTTTCAGGACGTCCATGGGACATCGGTGGTTTTGGTGAAGAGCAGTACCAGCCTGTGATCTGCCTGGAACCTCGCGCTGACGCTATAAGGAGAACGCTCGCTGATTGGTTAGAGAAATGCTGTCTGCTACTCCGCTGTCGTCTGCTACTCGGCTGTTCGGGGTTCTGATAAAGGCTTTCTCCTTGCTCGGTAATGCTTGGGCCGCTCCTTCTATCCTCAAGTCTCCGGGAAAACTGGCAAAACAGGTTTACGGCGGCAAAGGGACAAGGTGCTGACCCCCACTGACCGGCAAACCAGAACGAGTCTCCTTATGCCGTCATCGGTGACGTGCCATCATACCTCCTCATCCTCGTTATAGCTGGAGTGGCGAGTTAAGGGTGAAGGAGCGGAGCTATGTTTATGTGAGTTTTTTTCTGGGAAACAAATTGCACACATCAAAACCTTTCGCGCTATTCGGTATAATGACACACACACTTTCATCAGATGTCTTAATCTGAAAATTTTTTGGATGGCCCTCTGTACTCCTTTAAAGGTTGAACAGGTAACGGCAGACTTACATGGCCGTCCAGCCTAAGTCGCCCATAGCAAGACTCGCGGACTCAAACAGGTAGTTGCAGACTTGTATGGCCGTCCAGCCTAAGTCGCAAACAGCACTTGTGTATACTATTGCAAGCCCAGACAGGTAATTGCAGACTTACATGGCCGTCCAGCCTAAGTCGCAAGCAGCACTAGGCTATTGCAAGCGCAAAACGGGAAACTGCACACTTATATGGCCGTCCAGCCTAAGTCGTAAGCAGCACTAGTGTAGGCTATTGCAAGCGCAGACAGCTAATTGCAGACTTATATGGCCGTCCAGCCTAGGTCGCAAGCAGTATTAGTGTAGGCTATTGCAAGCGCAAACAGGAAACTGCAGACTTATATGGCCGTCCAGCCTAAGTCGTAAGCAGCACTAGTTTAGACTATTGCAAACACCAACAAAATAATTGCAGACTTATACGGCCGTCCAGCCAAGTTGCAAAAGGTGCAGCCCGCGTTTTCCAGAGCGAACCGAAAGTGGCGGGGATGCACGTCCCTCCAAAGTTATTGCTGTCCAGTTATTTCAACGAGAAAGGTAACTTACCTGTACCGAGCAGGGGTAAAAAAGGAAAACTGAGAGACGTAAGATAATTAATCTAAGTAAGAAACAAAAAGAAACTGAAGCTAACGGAGGAACAAAGCGGCAAACTTGTCTCCGACGGACGTCAAAAGAGGAAAGACGGGTAGGGATTAGGGAAGTCACACTATATATGATGTGAGTGGCAGCGCCCATCTGGGATCCCAGATTTCAATCATTTAGCTTTGAACTTGAGCTCCGACGCACGGAAAATGAGAAAAAGCAGTTGTAAACCCTGAACAACAACAACTTTATTTTCGACCTTGGAGAGTGGGGAGTTTCATCGCCACAGGCGATACTCTACCCCATTGCTGGATGGAATGGGGGGAATAAAATAACGAGCCCCTTCACAATAACGATCGAAGTCTCAGAAGAGCTTTGAGCGCAGAGCGTTGCTGGACTGGATTGGGCCAGGGACCAAGCAATTTCGATAGGGAGAAAGGGCGAGAGTCCAGCTGACGAAGAGACTCGGAGAGTGTGGTTCGGGAAGGTTCGTAGTGAGGGCAATGAAGAAGAATGTGCTCCAGATCCTCAAGAGCACCACAGTGGCAGCAGGTGGGACAGTCAACTTGTCTCAAGCGGTAACGTCACTGAGCTGTAAAGGCCACAACAACAACAACAACATAGATGAATGGATGATGATGATGTGGGTAAAGGCCACATCGAGGCGCATTCGGTGGATTAATGCAGCATCTTGACGAGATGTGTTTCGTGGCATGCGGAAAGCGAGCGTGGGATCAACTCTGTTCAACATAGAGGGGGGAAGAATGTCGGTTGTCCGTTGGCGGGAAGACAGGGGTGTCACTAGGCGTCGCAGAATTGAACGGCGGTCACCTCTCAGCAGAACAATACGGGTCCGTTTCCGATACGAGAGTGCTGCTTCTGCGGCGCTGTCGGCCTGCTCGTTCCCCACGACACCACAATGGGCTGGAACCCACTGGAGAACTAGCCTGTGGCCTGCGGCGTAGATAGTGTGGTAAGCCATTAACACGTCTGTGACTAGGGGTGCGGATGGGCCTCGTATGCCGGAATATTCAATTGCTTGAAGTGCAGATTTGGAGTCTGTAAAGACTGCCCATTCCCGGGGTGGAAAATCAGCGATGTGTTGTAGAAAGAAAAGGATGGCATAGAGTTCCGCAGCTGTGGAGGAGGTTGGATGTGAAAGGCGTCTTCCGTGCACTACGCCTACGGATGGTATGACGAATGCTGAGGCGGACTTGTTGTTTCGGGATGCGCCATCAGTATATGCTGCCGTAAACGTAGAAAACTTCTAGTCTACCAGAGCATGAAAATGGGCTCGGAGGACTTGAGGGGGGACCTGATCTCTTCTTTCCAGAATGTTTGGGAGGCGTACAAAAGTGGGCGGTACCGGTAGAGACCAGGGGGCTTCCGGCGGTATAGTGTCCTTAGTTATGAAGCCAGTGAGAGTCTGGCGTGTCCTCTGCGCTACTCGATAGAAGTCGCTTTCAGGGCGGTATCGAATTTTCCTGAGTAGCGGGTGGCGGGGAATGTGAGCACGCAAACGGAGGTAGTGCCGAGCCGTTTCCCGTTCACGGAGAACTTCAATCGGGAGCTCACCAGCTTCAGCCAGTACTTGCCGTGTTTCAGCCATTCTTGGAACTTCGAGGCATCGACGAAGGCTTCGAGCAAACAGGGACCGAAGTGTATTTAATGAAGTTGTTGATATCCTGTGCAGAATAGGAAGGCTGTAAAGCATAGTTGCCCTCACCAATGCCGCGTGAACCGCGAGCAGGGAACGCTGATCACAGCCCCATCCTGAGCCAGAAAGATGTTGAATTGCGGGGAGCCATCACTGCACTTTAGTTTCAAGGTGTTTAATGTGCCGAGCCCAGCGCAAGTCCGAGTCGATTACCACGCCAAGGAAGCGGTGAAAGCGTACCGGTTCAAGCTTCTTTAAACCAAGCCAAAGAGGGAAATTGGCCATAGCTTTACGCGTGAAAGGGAGCTCGACACACTTTTCGGGTGAAATGTCCATCCCGAGGTGCGCGAGGTACGTATGGATATTGTTTAAAGCGAGCTGCAGGCGGCGCTGGAGAGCCGGGCGTGATTTTCCTACTGTCCAAAGGGCGACATCATCTGCATACACGGAGAACGACACTTTGCGAGGAATTACGATTGTAGGCCGGCCATCACCTCGTTAAAGAGTGTCGGGCTGAGAATGCTTCCTTGGGGGACTCCTTAAGGAACAGGATGTTGAGGGCTTTGGCCTTGGGACGTACGGACAGCGACAGTTCGGTCCATAAGGAAGTCTTGGAGCCAGATGAAGAGCCGACCGGATACTCCAAACGAGCGCAAGGCGTGCAGCACACAAATGTGCGAGACGGTATCATATGCGCGCTTGATGTCGAGGAAGACCGATCGGACGATCCGTCGATGGGCTCGAGCATGTTGAACTGTAGAGACTAGGTCGAGAACTGGATCCATTGAGCTTCGGTGGCGACGAAATCCAGCCATTTCGTGAGGGAACGCACGTTGTTTTTCAAGCCACCAGTCGAGGCGATGCAAAACCATTCTCTCCATCAGTTTCCCCCCTTAATTTTATTTATTTATTTATTTATTTCTTATTCCTTCCTATTTCTTTCTTTCTTTAATTCTTATCTTTTCTTTTTATTTATTTATTATTATTTCTTATTTCTGGAATAGCAAGCCGACGTCCCGTTTGGCTGACCTTCCCCGTTTTTTTTCTTTTCGTCTAATAAACATATCCCCCCCCCCCACACACACACACACAGCTTGTCAGGCTCACCGGACGAAAGGAGGATAGGGCATTTGGGGGCTTGCCTGGTTTCAGGATGGGAACAACCAATGCCTCCTTCCATGTATGTGGTAAAGATCCTTGTTGCCAAGACGTATTATAGACATGAAGGAGAGCTTGGAGTGACCGCCCGTCAAGGTTTCGTAGGGCGGCATAGGTGATTTTGTCGGGCCCAGGGGACGAGGCAGCGTTCACAAGCTTCAACGCTGCCTTTAGCTCGATTAGTGTGAAGTCGCGGTCCATAACTTCCGGGGGACGGGGCCAGTCGTGGTGAAGTTCAGCCGTCAAACTGTTGACAAAACTGCGGTGTAGGGGCGTGGTCGAGGCAGCCGCCGGAGTCGTTAGTACCACACAGAAGTCCGTCGCAAGCGTGTTTTCGTCTACACGCTGACCGATAGCCAAGGCCGCGAGAGGATTCTTTTGAGGGGGCGCCTCCTTCAGAGATCGGGTTGTCCGCCAGATCTTCGTTGCCGGATCGAACGGTGAAAGGTGGTGGCAAAACGTGCGCCAACGCTTCCTGTCCTCGTTTTTAGGTTCTCGTGTTACTTTAGCTTTCATCCGGCGGTATTCCACAATGTCCGTAAGTTGCCCTGTCCGACGAGCCGTTCTTTCTGCTCGGCGACGTAATGCTCTAAGGTGATTAATTGCGGGGGAATGGCCGACATGGCCTGTTACCCTTTTAGACATGACCACCGCGTCCTGAATACCGCGGGTAATTGCTTGAGAGAGAGCCTCTGGGGACATACCGCTGTGCACAGATGTTCTGAGGCCCGCACGAAAACGTCTCCAGTTTGTGAAAGAAATCAGTCCAGCAGTGGCTGAGAGGGGCAGTCTGACGTGCGAAATATATAGAGGAAATGATCGCTACCTCTAGTGTCGACGTCCGTAGCGCACGACAAGTGGCGAATTATGTCGGTTGAGCACCACGAGAGGTCCAATACATCAAGTGACGTTGGGGATCGCATGTAAGTGGGCTCGCGGTTGTTCAGCAGGCACATGTTATTATTCTCCATTGCCTCCAACAACCTCCTTCCCCTACTGTCCGTCCTTCGGCTTCCCCAGGCCGAATGATGTGCATTGAAGTCCCCTAGCACAAGCGCCGGGGCTTCCTAAAGAACCAAGTAAGCGTTCGAGGTCACTCCACGGGACCTGTACCGCGGGACGGATATAGATACTGACGACCGTTAACAGCATGTGGCCATGGCGGATCCTGCAGGTGACGTAATCATAAGAGCGATGACAAACTGAGCCGATGGGTGCAGCAACGAGGTCATTGTGAACGTATAGCGCTGCTCTGCTCTCAGGGGAATGATGAGAGCGATAGATCGTGTATCCATTAACACGATGTGTACAATCCATGCCGTGTTCGCATATAGCTATGAATGGGAACTTGTACTGTTGTAGATGTAATTTAAAATGTGGGAGCTTGTTACGCAGGTTTCGAGGATTCCACTGCATAGCCAGGGCCTTTTTATACAATTCCGTCATGCTGATGCGAAGATAATGCCTCCAGTGCCAGAAGCGCTTGAACCTCGGGCAGTTGCGACGCACCAGGAAAAGCAGAGACAATGGCCTTGTACCGCTGAGAAGAGTCTCAGAGAAGGCATATATTGAGAGGCTGATGAGGGTAACTGTCTCCTCGAGCGTGCTGGTTCCGTCACACTGGCGTAAGTGTTTGTAATCTGTCTTGATGGACGAGGAGGCGGTGGGCTTGTGATAGGCGTAGCCGCGACTGTGTTCAGCGACCCTCGTTCACCTGGTGCAGATCGAGGGGGTAGTGCAGGAAATTCTTGTGCATTTGTACGAGACGGGACTGTGGCACTAGCATCCCTAGGAGAGTCAGACGGAAGTCGTAGGGTCCGGTCTTGGTGCCTCTTGGTGGCGGCGGTCTTGACAGGACATAAAGAAAATGATGCAGGATGGCTGGATTTGCAGTTAGCACACTTTGGCTCTCTTTTATTGTTGCAGTCTGATCGCCGGTGAGGTCCGGCGCAGATGCCACACCGTGTAGAACCTCGGCAATTTCGTGCAATATGGCCAAATCGTTGGCAGTTATAACACTGTATGGGGCCTTCTATGCACTCCCTATGTACTATGTAAACCCTGATAGTAAGTGGCGACATATACAGAAGTATAATCCGTCTATTTGGGGCTGCATTGGAAACAACACCCGTGTAGAGGTGTGCGCCGTGAGCATTTTTTCCGGCGGCGGCGTAGAGCACGTTGAAGGACCGGCGGCGTCACGCCGATGCTGTCTTATCGGCGTAGGCCCCGTGGGCTGTCAATATGTGTTCTCTTCTCCGACGGGGACGCACCGACACCTCAGAGCGGGGGTATTTTCTCCATCATAGACACCGAAACGGTAGCAGTATTTATTGTACCTTGCGCCAAACAAGTACATCAGCACTGGATAAGCCTGTATTATGAAAGAAAACGAGAACACACAAAGGAATATTTGGAGAAGTAAAGCACTTCAAGAAGGTCATCGCCCAAGAACTTCGACAGGGCCCGTTAAGGGCCGGTTTCGCTGGAGAAAACAACATAGCTAGACAATCAGAACGACGAGCCGTCCCTTTAATGGTAACCACACGTAACAGTTATAGCGAGTGCCGAACGTTCACAGGACGACGACGCGTCAAAGCTCTGTCCACTGATCCAGTGGCTCTTTTTGAGAAACTATAGTAAATATATGTAAATATGCAAACGTAAGAAAACGATATGACATAAGGCGCATCCACCACGTCACTGAATAGTATTTTAGCAGAGGCTGTAGTTATCATGAACATACTGTAAAACCCTTTAATTTCGCAGTCCTAAATTTTCGCGAATCGAGTAGGGATATATTCGCAACCACTAAATTTTGCGCGCTCCTCGAGTTCCTCGAGCTCCTCCTTCTCTGCTTTTAAATTTTAGCGTGCCCTTAAGGCGGCGCATCAGAGGCGGCACCCATTGGAAACAACACCCCTCAAGTACACCGCACCTGCCAGTCGAGTGCCTCTTGTGTGGAGCATGTCCTTTTGCCTCTAAGCATAGAAATCTATGCCTCCAAGTGCCATGCTCAAACCACTGATCTCTATGTATAAAGGCTGGATCGCGCAAAAGGGCCGAGTCCCATAGCTTTATGCGAGCAGCAGCAGCAAAGCAGCAGCGGTGCTTCAGCAGCAACACGGCAACATGGCAGCAGAGCAGCTTTCTGCCGCCGCTGCTCTGCTGCTGGAGGCGTCCCATAGCTTCGTTTTGAATTAGCGGCAGCAGCGGCTTAGGAAACACAAAACGTGTTGGCAACTGTGGCATTGTTTACATTTCGCACATTCCGAAGGCGTACGCAGCGGCTAAGCCTTTTAGTGCACACACCTAGTATGGTGGGCTAGAAAGACTGGTGTGCTGAACGCCGGTTGTCATAGGTACCCGCCGATGTTCCTGCCGAGAGATGGCGCCAAGCGTATTTCGGCGCTATGCGATCTGATCGCCTCTAGCGGCTTATTACTGCCCTACTCGTCACGTGATTCCTCACCCGCCGTTAACCCATGAGCGTGCCTTTTGTTCGCTCTGCGTGCAAGGTGCATCTCGAGTGTCACATAGAGCAGCGCAAACGAATTGCGCACTTAGATATCAGCTCTGATATGCGTTCGCGCGTCCAGTTCAGCACTCGGATCACGAGACATCAGGCCCCTGATAACGATAAAGACTTGTTCGGGCGCCGGGGCTGTGGTTTTGCTTTTGTGTTAGTCACGCCGTGCTGTTACTTCCCTGTATTTTAGTGCTCTTTACCCTCTAGGGTAATAGTTAGGTCGCTGTTGATCTATGAGCGCGAGATACTTATATGTTAATGGCAGCTTTTGTCAACGGAAACGAATAGCTGATTTTAATCTGCATATGAGCAGTCTGTGCAAGGAAGAAATTCGAAAGACACAAACGACAACAAAGGAAGTATTCACTTTCCCAGAGTCTGGAAGAGCTTAGCCATCAAGGTGCTGCGTGTCCTCAGTCCTTCGCCCTTGAGCCCTAATTACCCGTACGCATTCTGAAACTCTTTGTGCCAACTGGCTGCTGTGCCTATTCATGTGATGTTCATTGGTTTCCTCCACGTGCAACTCCGACTCGTCTCTATGTCTGTCTGACCTTGTCCAGCCACCTCCGATTTATTGCGTTTTGTTTTTCATTTTTGTTGATATTTGTGTTGCGTTTTAGTTCTCTTCACCCTTACCCTTTTCTCTTGTACCGTGTGACTTGGTTTTTGATATATGCTTCACCACTTGTAACAGGTCCTCATACCTGAAGAAGTGCAGCCTACTGCACGAAAGTCTTGTTTTTAATGTATATAGTAAACAGTTGATGCTCTTAACAGTCTTTGTTATTTTTGATTCTGCATCACCGGAAACTTGTACATTGTTTTTTCTTTATATAACCTTCAAATTAAAATTATTTGCCTTGGACCAGTCACGCTACGCGCGCTCTTAGACCATATTAGGCCCTTCAGGTACTGGATAAAATGCATTAACATGGCGTTCGAACGGCTTTAGCATTGCATCAATTCAATTCAAGACTTACCTGACTAACCTTTCTTCCCCTTCTTTCTTGTTCGTGTAATATGTCTCGGTTTTTCTATGACTACTATAGCTAGCAGCTTGCCAGTTACAAATAATGCACACTGACCCACAGAAAAAGTATGGGTACAGAGTATTACAGCTGTGGTACAGGTAAAAACAAGACATTTTGAACCTCTGAGCAAGTCTGCATACGCAAATGCCGCGGCGACAGCAGCATACATTAAAATGTCGTTCCTTGTCGCGACAGTAGACCATCTTTTATACACGAGCTATATGAAGAGCAAAAGAGCCATATAACACGTAATCCGTCCAGCGAGGAACACTGTACAGAGTGCACCGTTGTTTAGCCAAACGATAATTTAGTTGCACAATGTACAACCCGCCTATGTTCCGCTATGAAATATCCCCAGCTTTCTGTACACAGCAACCGAAAGCGCGGTACTATGACAGACAAGAAACACACTGTAGTGGATAAGTCCAGAGCGTTCATCACAGCTGATTGAGCAGATCCGCCCGCACACGCAAAAGAAGTGAGGTAATGAATGAAGGAGGACTAATTAACAAGCATCAAGACACATGAGTAATAGACTATACAAGCGAAGTCAACAACACCCGTTACAGTAACAGGAGTAGAGTATCACCCCTGGCGATGAAACTCCCCATTCATCATCCCGCAATAAAGTCGTCGTTGTTGTCAACCAAGGCCAAGCACGCCGAGTGCTAGGCAGGCACTCATCCTAAAGGAGAGTAACCTTGTCAAAGCTTTCTATCGAAGGCAAGAACAAAGGACAGTGTTTCTGCACTGCTCGGGGCCTTTGATGGTTAGTTTGGTTTTGTAAAAATAAAATAAAATGGAGAACGTGGCACTCGTGAAGAGAGGAGGCTACTCCAGTTCACTTAGATGAAGTGAACAGTTGAGTTGAAAATGATAGATGAGGAGTGAAAATGAAACAGCGGTCGCTTGTCACATACCTCGCATGTTGTCACAATGAAATGACAGTCAGAGCACATCCACCACGTTAAAACGCCTGCAGGGCTTGGAATTGTTACGATCGCGGGCTGAAACTTTATATAAGCACTAACATTTGGGGTCTTTGAGCTGTGCACGGCTGCGTGTGAACGTGCACCTTTTGGGAGATCTTGCCGCCTTGTGACATCTGCACTTCAGCGCTGATTACTTCTGCACACATTCTGTAGCACTCGCATCATGAAAATATCACAGCAATTAAGGGGTCAGGGCATTAGGATTTAGACATTTTCTTGAGGTGGCGCCTTTTTTCGCAGTCATGTCTGTTGCGGTTGAGGCCTCTAATGAAAAAATGCAATCGCACCAAGCAGTAAAATTTGACAACGTTTTTCGTTACCTCAAGACAGTGTCTGTTGCACCCTACAAGTGGGAGCTGACGTTTGTACACTGATGATATGATGTCCAGGATTAATTCGGTGTGGGGTTGAGTGGTGCTGAGGCACGCAGTCACCGCATTTTCAAGGGCTAGTACGAGGCCGTAAAGCGTACGAGTTGGGTACAGCAACCCTCCGTTATCAAGCTGCAAGGTGACGTCACTAGGTAGCTCGCTCTCGGCGGGTGCGGCATCCTCGAAACAGAGTGTCCGGCACTCCACACAAGACTCCTTGAAAATACACTTACGTGCGGCATATCCTGCAATGTAAAATATGAGTCTGGCGTCACTCTTCTCAGTTACGTACGGCAAATGGTCTAGCGCACATTCAGCAGCAGCAATGCTGCCTGTATCTACGAGTTCGTCGATCCGTTGCCGCAGCCGCTGCGATGACATGTTCGCTGCTTGAGGACTTAACAGCGCAGACACAACTCCACCGCCCACATTTCCATCTTTCGGTGCCCTTGCCAGGTTGTAAAAGCTAAGGCAGTTTACGACAGCGAGAAACTGCGCCGCCGACGGGTGTTCATTGCACCCGAGTGACTGCCTGATAATGCCAAACAGCCGCTCGATACAGTCCTGGCTAAGGCGCGACGTCATTAGGTACGTGTACCCAACGTCTCTCGTCAGGTACTCCAGGAGCTCCTTCACACTTGTAAGGCTGACGCGCAGTCCTTCAGCAGTACTTCGGCTCAAGAAGCCTTGAGGGCCCGCGTGTGCCTCCCAGTCATCCAGGTACTGCAACGTGTCGTCCATGCACTTAGCTTGGTCGGAACCTGGTCTAAAGAAATTATTAGGTGTTACAACGTCACTAGAAGGAAAAAATATATTTCTCACCTTAGTGCCTCTAAGGGAAACCGCGATGTCATAGCAGAAATAAGCGATTTCATGAGTCTGATGAACTCCTCTGTCGACTTGCTGTCACCGTACTGTGACTGGATGTCGTCGGAATATACACGGAGTCCCCGGAGGACATCATCACTGAAAACTTGCATTGCTAGACCGACGCGCATTTTGTCGAATGGGCCGGGACAGATGTGAGTGGCCGTAATCTTCGGCATAGCTTTGAGTGCTATGTTCCCTTTGTCGCATTTCCAGGCAGCCTTTAGATGCTCCCAGAGGACCTGTCAGAATAATACATGTAACAGACTTTTAGCAATAACTCTTCTTTAAAACTATTTGCTGAGGCAAGACACGGCAAAAAGCAAGCTGTGTACAGCATGCACTCACCTTCCCTCTGTGTGTATCGAAGCCAGCCTTTTGCAAAGCATTTCGTACACACTTTATCAGGTGCGGAAAGTCAGACACGAAGTGTAGGAACCTTTTGGAATCTACGGGGTGCGATGTCTTGCAGCAGACGTGATTCCTGTCCGTGGCCTTAATTCCGAGCATGTGCCACATAGAACGGTTCCAAGACGCACCGTCGCAACATAAATAATCGACAAGCAAGCCGGCTTGTTCGCACAGAATGATGGCTTCAGCGAAGATCTTAATAAGAAGGTGGGCTTTGACATTGCCGCGGGAAGCAAACACACCTAGCAGGAAAGAAAATAACCGTTTAACTGTCGATTAATACATATTTGCTGCGACCGAGCTATGGAACTAAAGGTAAATTAGGGAATTTCGCATCAAAGAAGCTTCTAACCACCACCCTCTTATGCGGATTACCAGCTTTATATTGCGGCATAGGCGAGCGCTGCTAAATCATCAGACGCACAGACAGTATAATAAACATTAATAATAATGATGATGATGATGGCTAGTATTTTTGTGGTGCAGCAGCGACGAAGGCTATAGAGCCCCAAAACATTGTTAAAGGTGTCACTAGTTAGAAACGGAATGATAAGGTTAAAACCAATGCACGATAGAAATTAACGTAAGTATTCTGTTTTCTTTAAAAAGTCTTCCTTAAAATTACAAGGCACTTCAAAAAAGCGATGTCTGTAATAAAATTATAGACTCTACTAAAGGGTAAAAGAGCTTCATCACCTAGCAGTAGGGCTGGGTGGAGCGGTAGGTGATTTCTATAAAACTCGCGGAAGTGACGATGACGAATATGTTCATACAACGGGCAAGAAATAAAGATGTGCAGTACAGAAAGGAGTCCCCACAGTGCGTGCACTCGGGTGGCTCCTTTCTGCGAAAAAGAAAACTATGGGTGAGGTGAGTATGTCCAAGTCTCAGCCGTGTATGTGTAACTTCGTGTGCTCTCTTCTTTAAACTCCGTATGGGGTGTCCTATGCTGTTTTTGACCAGGTGAAGTTTATCGTTTGTCTGTGTGTCCCAGAATTCCTGCCATCTTTTGTTTATGTTTTCTTAAGATGAGGCTTCAAGTCCTGAAAAGCCAGGTCAAACGGTGTCACATCAGCCGAGAGCAGAGTTGTACGTAACGCGTTATTAGTAATTGTATTACTAGTAATCAATTACTGAGTAATCGATTACTTTTTGAACCTTCTGTCAACAATGGCAACACTTTTCAACAAAACAATTTGTTCTTATGTTCCACCACGAGTTCGACTGAAGCATTGACGCAGAGGTCACTGTGACGGCCGTCTCTAGTCCACACGTGTTCCATGCAGACCAGAGTAATATGATAATCTCTTGCAGCCGCGACCTACTGGAGCAACAGTAACTTAGGTGACTGTATTTATAAATTGTGCGGGCTGAACATAACAATTAATTAACAAGACGAAGGGGATGTTTCGACGCCTTTACGGTCCTCCACATCTGGGACAGGAGGCGAGACAATTTAAAAGTAACGGGAAAAGTAACGCGTTACATTTTTAATCGGTAACGTATTAAGTTTTTGATGAGGTAATTTGTAACGGTAAAGAATTGCTTTGCGCACAGTAGTAACAGTAATTGTAATCAATTACTGCAGCTGCGGCAGCTGTGTCTGCAAACCCGTTCCCTGCTATTTCTCTGTGGCTGGGCACCCAGCAGATGATGAGAGAGAGACCTTTGTTTGCTATTCTTCTTGCCATGTACTGTGTTCGCTGTACGAGGACGTTATAATAATAATATTATTGGGGGTTTACGTCGCGCGAGAACTGAGTCGAGGAGGTTCTGTGGTTGAGTATTACATATCGATTGTAAAGGACTAAGGGAATCTGCATATATGACAGATGATTCGATGCTACTGTCTAAAATGAAGTTCAGTGCTCATATGATGGCATAAACTTCTGTGGTGGAGATGGACGTGACGCTCTTTAAGCGGTGCGACTTTGTACATGAACCTGATACCATGGTACAAGAAACACCTGTGCTTGTTTTGGACTCATCTGTATAAATTTCAATGTAGTTCTGAAAACTACGCTTCAAGTGCTCAAATTCCTTTTGTAGCACTACGGAAGGTGTCATATGTTACTTGTACTTTGTAATATAGCAGTTATATTTTAGGGGGTGGTTGCCGTGGAGTACAACTGAATAAAATACTGCAAATGAGCACAGAGTGTCATGGGAGCATTGTATATTGCTAGACAATATTGGGAGGTAGTGGTGACATGTCCATAACGAACGTGCGATACCTATGATCTGCGTCCATTTACCCACGAAGGGTTGGAACATAACCACCAGCCCGTGGTCAGCAGTCGTCTGACGTGCTTCATCTGGCGTAAATGGACCCAGATCCACAAAGCCTTGCACCTCGCCTGACGCTGCACTGGACAGATGCTCAGACAGTTTCATTTCGTCCAGCACCAAGCCACCGTGTCTCTTATACTCATCCATAGTGCTGGCCTTAGCTTTTATGGCGCTGAATACGTTCTCATTGAACCCGAAGCTGCTTTTGAAGTTCTGTGGGAAAAAAGAGCAAGGAAAATTGTTTCGTTGTAGTAGATGAGTAAATTAAACATACAAGGACAAACACAAGCCTAGCTACGCACAGCTACATAATTCACTTGAATGATAGCAGTTGAAGAAAATCAGAGCCTGCCGTACTGCTGGTGCCTTTTCTTCGACAGTCATCATTCACTCGAAAATTGTTTCTACTTGTGTGCACGGAAACAATGCCCCCTTGTATAGTTATCTGTTTGACAATGATTTCATGATACAGTGCAGGACAGACGTTTATTGAACATGTTCTGGCGCATTTCTTCCTCAGAGTGACACGCTAGGAACGAACTGTACCGTATGGGCTTCTAAACAGCTGACTGAACTACCTAAGCACATGTCTGTAAGTCCGCAAAGTCCCATTCTCAGCTAGCCTGTCATTCTGAGCAAGGAATGTACAGGAGAGCGTTCCGTAAACTTTTGCCCAGCACTGTACGTGCTCTAGTCAGCTTGATAATTCTTTCTTCAAATCAAAGCCAAGATAGCACCTGCGTAGTTGCAAAAACAGGGCCAAATGTATCTATGTGGCATTGAAACAACAATTCGTAAACAACTGACGATGAGGCAAGTACTCTAAACGCAGGAAATGCAAAACCCTGCTTGATAGCATGGCAGCCATCAAAGGGGGGTGTTAGGAATGTGAGTACCGATTAGGCTTTTTGTTTCTTTCAATGTGCTAGACGAAATTAAATTTGTTCATTTCGGCAGTTTTTGTTACTCCCCTAGCGCTTTATGAGCACGCACAACTAAAGTAAACTCACGCTAATGTAACGCTTCAAGCACGATCGACTTGGCAGCACCATGATCTTATTGCACCGTAGGTGCCTGTACAACCGTGCCCCCTTCATGTACAGAACGATGCATTCCAAGATCCATTCCTGGCTGTACTTGTACCCGTTAAGGGATTTGCGCTTGGCGGCACCGAAGCAGTGTCGCACATTCTCCTGTTGTTTAGGACTGAGCGCTGTGATCTGTTAGAGAAGATACATTGGAACTGTGTATCACACCTGCCTTCCGGGACCGGGGCACGACACAGTTTCTTAAAGTGCGGCATACCCTTTGCTCCAAGGCATCGTCCTGAATCTTTTGATTTTTCTTTCGCATCTCTTCAAGGGTCTCCTTCAGCTGCAGCAGCTTCTTGGCTTGCATTCTTAGTGCGCGCTGTTTAGCACGCAAGCGCTCTTGGAGACTGGTGCTGTGCCGCTTTGGAACTCTGGACCGGCGCACGGACTGAAGGAGCATCTTGCGCATGTATTTGCAGGATACGCACCTTGTGTCTGCATTGCCTGAACATATTGCAAGAGAAATGCGCTACAATAACAACCTTCCCTGCAAGGGGCACATTTCTATACTAGCAATACAGTGTCACTACGAAAGCGCACCTTTACCCTGAGGAGGTCATGAATGATGTACGAGACCCCTCTATTTTCCGGGTTTACAATTCTGCCCCCCCTGGAATGTTACATTGCATACAGCTTGGGGATCGTCTGCCTAAACATGATTCCGTACCGACCAACCTAACCGTTGTCTCATACCAACCTAAATGATGTGGTTCCTTCTAAATGTGGGTCAACATCTCCACATTTTCCTTTCTTTTTCTTCTTCTTCTTCTTTTTCTTTTTTTGGCCGACTAACATTTCTAAATGGTAGATTGTCGCACTCTAACGGCTATAGTGTCCTAGGCAAAAAAAAGAAAAAGAAAAGTCCGAAGCCTGTGTCTCGCAGATCGTACTTAACTAAATTACAAAGCTACATTAATACCATGAAATAAATTAGGAACTACACCATGTTGATGGTATCTGTACAGCGGCGTTGAACTCGTTGATATAAAAAGAAGGAAAATCCACAAAGCGGGCCTTCATTGTTAGACGATGACAGTGGATCTCTCCCGCCTTAGCATTTACCAGGCAGCACTTTCTCTGTAACATGACACTTTGACACCCAGCTTTATAACGTACCTGACAACGCATGTAACAACATCACACACATCGGTAGAGACATCGGTAATGCTTACCTGCGACGAAACCGCTACACCGTTTCGATGAGATCCTTCCGCCAGAGGTCCTGACCTTAGACAGACTGAGCCTGATTCCGGTGAAATCCGTGAAGGCACCTGCACCTCGACAAGCTACGATGGCATCGAGCTCCCTTAGTAATTCGGCAGCTGCAATTCTTGTATGTACAAGCGTCTCCTTGTGAAATGTTGTGCCAAAGAAAGTTTTGCATGTGGCACTACTCCCCAAAACAGAGAAGACTGCACATTTTTCAAATTCGATCGGGAAAGACATGTCGGTGCAACTGAGAAAGGTGGCGAACACCGCAATGTCGCTCGAGTTTCTGGGACTTATACAGGTCCATGCGGACGACGGGCACTGGAGTTCATGTACGAAATGGCCTGCCTTCCCTGTGCCGAGAGCCGACCGTTCATCGCACGGGCTGACGTCAACATCTAGTGGCGCGCTACATGAGGGCGAGTCATTCAGTTGGTATGTGCAGCAAAGTTTACTTCTTGGTTCTTCGCCAACAGGACTGGCGCTCCTCTTCGTAGCCTCATTGGCCACAAGGATTGTAGGCACCGCGTCGTTATGTAAAAGTGGTCGTCCCCTCGGCACCAACACAATCTCACCATTTATTACGTGGGTGTAGTGGCGGCTGATGTACCTGGAATAGAAGTTCCTATTACATATAAAAACACAGTGCGCGCACTGATACCTGCAGAATATTTTTTTGTTTGAGGAAATTGAACTCTTATCAACACTTAACGGGCAACCCTTAACATATCGGAACAGACTGCCATGAAAATCGGCTAAATTCATTTATCCGTCGTTCCCGTCTTACAAGAAAGAACTGGTCAAGGTAGAGAGCCCACTTGTAACAACGTTGAGAAAATTCCTCAGCCCGACCCTCAGTAGCTCTGGTAGTTCAGTAGTTCTTCGTGCACATTGAACTGTCCTCGAACTTGCACGTGCCAAAAGCATTACCGAAGCTACTAATGGTGACTGTGAGGAGTTTTCTCATCAAACGGTATGGTGCAGAGTAATTTCGAGTATTGCGTCGTATTGGAGATGCCCACCTGTCCTCGAAGTGTCTCTCACATAGCGCGCTGTTGTCTTGCAGCACACCTTCATGCTCAGGAATGAACTTTTTCCATACTTCCAGCGTGTGCGGGTCGCGAGGAACCCGGAAAAGGGTAACCATTTTACTCTGCTTGCGAGATGCATTGCAGCTAGACAAAAAACACTTTTTTGCTGTCGACCTATATTTGGCATCTGCCATGGCATCACACAAGGGAGGAAAGCAAAAACGGCAACATGTGGTCTCTGTTAGCAATTCTGCCGATTCTCTGCGTTTATTTGGGAGTAGAACCACATAAGCTGCCGAAGACCAAGGGGAAAAATATGAAAGATAACATGTACTCGATAATCTACGTTGGAAGCAGAGACGGAGTGGACAGGAAGAAAACGTGCATGAGACAGGTCCCCAACGATAACCAGACTTTATTTTGTTTCTTTCTTTTCTTTTCGTCTGCGTCACCCACACACGAAGATAAGAACCGTGCGGACACGTGCTTCACAGCATTCCGATACCTTTCGCGAGCGCAGATCGTCGACTAGGCTGATATGACGACAGCAAATGTCACGTGGTTTCATTACAAGAAACTGTGGATGCTAGTAAATGTTCAGCACCCTAACCAATATACTGCTGGTCAAATTCTCTAAAAATAGTCACACAAACGCGCACCGGATATTTTGGACTAGTTCAACGAGAACCCGCATGGGTCGCAGCGAGCGCATAGCGCCGGAGCTCAGGAGCTTGGCTTCAAAACAGGGGCATCGCCCATTCCATGTATTGAATATGGCGGTAAGCACACCAGTCTTTCTAGCCCACCATACACCTAGGAACGCAATCCTAGGTGAAAGGCGTTTGTGTGAGAGAGATATTGTGGATTTGGAGCTCATAAGTGAACTTTGAGATGAGTGTGGTGGTGGTCTGAACCTCGTATTACCTGACTCTTCGTTGATGTGTAGTCAGTTTCATGACATATTCAACGTAGGTTCGTCCTACTGCTGTGCAGAACAGTCCTTGCTGTGTGGTGTGGAGATTCTTCTACGGGATTTTGTCGTATAAATATTGCCTCGTTACTATAGTATTCGATGTTTTGATTTACGGTGACTGTCAAATGCGTGCGTTGCTCTTAGTGAAATAAAACTGTAACGAAAACAAAGGCCCCTTCTGCTAGTACTCACTGCTTTCTGCCTGTTTTCACAAGGAATGGGTTCATTATCTATCTCTATCGAACCTTTTTTTGTTGTCTGAACATTGTCTATCTCCATCTAACCCTTTTCTAGGGTCAGTTTCATTTACAACCACCTAGCAAGGTCTTCGAATACCGACCACAAGAAATTTGTTCGGTTTGGTTTCCACACGGCATGGACGTGAAAGTAATTTGCTTGTATACGTTATCAGGTCACGGGTTTTGAAGTACTTTCCAGAAAACAAGCGAACATGTAGCTACAACTTGTACACAACATATGTATCACGTAGGTTTGGTCGAACACTTTATTGAACTTTATGAACTGAATTATGTCCTGAAAGCGCACTTCATGCAGTCCCGATGATTGAACACTCGCTCCAAACTACTGGCAATCACAAGCGTATCCAGGTCTTCAGAATCAAATCACAGAACAACCAGAAACAAACCTGCCGTCACTCACCGCCCTGCTAACCCTAAACACCGTCGAACGAACGAAAACAATACCAACCAGCCTCCTGATTGGCCTTCGAGACCGGCTGCTCAGGCTGCAGAGCAACAGGGCAGCACAGCAACCAAAAATTCGGATACGAGAGCAGCAGGGAATTTCTGCAGCTCGGCAGCGCTGCTGCTCTCGCCCAGTGCTATGGGACCGCTCGTGTCGCTGCAGCTCTGCTGCTCCGCTGCTGCTGCTCAAATCGAGGTTATGGCATGGGACCCCGCCTTAAGAGAGGGGCTCGTGGGAGAGAGGTGCGGCAACCGGCCGCCATGTTGGAGGGCCCACTGGCGCCGGCTGCTCACATAGGAAACAATGGGAAGCGATTTGATTTGGAGTATTTATTGCGCTTTAAACGCTCCTCATTGCTGATTAGCCCGCATCTTTCTTAGGAATCAGTGTGCTGATGTATTCCAAACGTGTTTCAGCCGTGTTCCTCTAGTTTTTAATGGTAATTGCCTTCTTTTTCTTCTCCGCTGCCTGTATTCCGAATAGGGGGTAGTAACTGTCGTGCACAGGGCGCATACGCATGAACGTGAATTTGAATTATAGGTTGAATTATTTTTACTCAGAAAGGTTTCACACTGTTTGTTATTGTAAAGTACTTCCGTTTTATATTTTTTGTTTGTTTCCGTTTGTTGTTCGGTTTTTGGTATGGTGTTCCGCGGTTCTCGTTCGTTATTATGTGGTTTGGTATTGTACGGTTCTCGTTTGACTTTTTCCATTATCGTATTATGTTCTACGGGTGTCTCTAAGTGGGTGCTGCAATAAGACATCGATCCTTATTCTGAAGGGGCTCGTTATTTTATTCACCCCATCACCACCAGCATTGGGGTGGAGTATAGACCCTGGCAATGAAACTCCCCATTCCTCATCTTAAAATAACGTTATTGTCACTAGTGCTTTGCAGTTGTTCAGCTGTCAGCGTATTTCATTACATAAATTCGAAACGCTGTGCACGAAGAGCAAGCACATGCATGATTTATCACACACGCTGTAGGAGCAACTGCACATACGAGGTTAACACAGCAGTTTATTTACTTCCACCGTACCTCACAGATTAAAAGAACAGTGGAACAAATTGACATATTGGCGTATGTTCTGCACATCCGGTACTTCGGCACAGCTGAGCGACTGTGAGGGGAACCGCATTGTTTATAGAAAATACATGGTCTTGAGATTTGTAGGAGCAGCCACATATACTTTCTTAGTACGCAATGGCACCAGCGAAGTAGTAATGCAAACAAGTCCGAGTTGGCAGATGCACGCGA
This sequence comes from Ornithodoros turicata, assembly GCF_037126465.1. Classification (NCBI taxonomy): domain Eukaryota; kingdom Metazoa; phylum Arthropoda; class Arachnida; order Ixodida; family Argasidae; genus Ornithodoros; species Ornithodoros turicata. The sequence goes on along the minus strand of NC_088203.1, from coordinate 70,722,313 downwards.
TACGAATAAACAGATTTTTCTTCAAAATAAAGAGCCTACCTGTGAAAAATTATCTCTGTTTCTCTGTCCGTGTGAAGTGTACTCAAAGCTGCAACAAACTGGCATGACATGCTCTTTAATTTAAAGGAAATTTTTAAAAAATACGGGCAGCCCCGCTTGAACTAAATGCAGACGACAGGATGCGATGGGCCCACCAATATGGCGGCCGGTGACCACGCTGTGGAGCACCCACTGATCTCGATTGTAAAAGGCTGGATCGCGGATAGGGAGCGCGAGCGTGAAGAAACCTGCCGCCATCTTACTGTACCCACAACAGTCGCCGCAGCGATCATGGTAACCTCTTGCAATTATGGTCGTACCAACCGTACTGGCAAGGATACAGGGCCTAAATTTATACAGGTGAGTCATACTTTATCAATGAATAAATAGGCGTCCATTCTGTATATTTAGTTGACGATTATGAAGTGTTTTTTTGCCCAAAACGAGCACTGGATACAGGTTGTTTGATCGCTCTTTCAAGGTTCAATCGAACACACTTGCATTTTACCCGGCGGCAAATACAATTTGAGTGCATAATATGCTTGAGAGAACATGTTACACTACACTGGTAGTGTTGTCATCAATATATGTGCGAACACTCGAGCGCTTTTCTGCATGCATTGCTAGCATGGTACAGGCGTCACCACCCACCGTAGCGCGGGAGCGCGTGGCCTGCTTGCATGCCAGCGCCGCCTTGTGTCGATGATGGGGCGTGCTGGGGTGGAGACTCTGGGGCATGGAGGTAAGAAACTAAGGAGATGCCCTAAAGCTGGATTCACACATGCGTTTTTTGAACGCGTTTCGCGTTCGCGGCGCCGCGAAACGCGAGCCGCGGAGCGTTTCCAGTCGCTTTTCGAGAACCGCTCCGTGCTGCAGCTTCGGAGGGCAGAAACGCGAACGCTTTTCATCCAGCCAATCGGAGCGCTCGGAAGGGTGGAGGGGGCTTCCTTTTGGCGCCGGCGGGCCTCCCGATTAGAGCCCTGCACGGGCCCCCGACCCGGCCCGCGGGCCGAGCCGGGCTTGTTATTGGTTGTGTGCTCCAGGCCGGGCCGAGCCCGGGCCGACAAAATACGCTAGCACCGCGGGCCGGGCCGTTAAAATACGCCACCACCGCGGGCCGGGCCGGGCCCGGGCCGACAAATATATTTCTGAGAGTCAGGCCCGGCCGGGCCACGCAGCTAATTCCACACAATGGAGATGCATTAGTTCATATCACCATGCGCTTGCGTCATTCCTGTGCATATTTTGCAAAGACCAGCAAGGGATACTGCACTAGGCATATGATTCGACCCTCTAGAACATTCTGAAAGCCACTTTACATTGCTCGTCACTCCTCATGTATTTCACAATCACTTGGCAAAGCTTGGTGAGAGGGGTATTGACTGGGAGAAGGAGTTTGTCGACAGCATCCTCTACCTCCGCAAAATCTTGACAGTGTAACGATAACGCCCATGCCCGCGTACGTTCTGGATTTAATTTGGTCTGGTGCGGTTATGGTGTTAAACCGCCATCACTTGTATGTTTGTCTTCTCTCTTTATAAATTTACTGATAAATTTGTTTGATAATCGCCAGAAACGCGTACGTCGACTGGAAATACTATGCCGGGATCTACTCGCCGGGTCACCTTGCCGGGTCACCTTGCCGGGCCGGGCTCTAGTCTGTCACCTAGCTCTAGTAGGTCACCTAGTCTAGCTCTAGTAGGTCACCGGGCCGGGCCGGGTCGGGCCGCATAAAAATATGAAGGTCCGGGCCCGGGTCGGGCCATATTTCGATGCGCCCGGGACCGGAAAAGTCGGCCCTGGAAAAGTCGGCCCGTGCAGGGCTCTACTCCCGATACCGCGCTGGGATCTTTTGTCATTTGTGCGTGTGTGTGTGTGTGTGTTTGGTGCTACCGCATGAGTAAATTCCTTGTCACCAATAGTTGTTTGATGTCTGAGGTATCAAAGATGAGCTGGGAATTTGCACAAACCACGGAATCGACGAAAATAAATACGACTTGTGTGTAACCGTGTGTTGGTCGTCGGTAGGTAAACATATGTCTCGCTTCTTCTGCCGTTCTTTCTCTGCTATTGTGTCACGTCTGCCGTTCCAACGATTGATGATTCCAGCAGAAATGCTTCACGATAATAATAAAATGGATTACATGCTTCACGATGTAGATTTTGAGGTAGAGAGCTGGAAGTGTCGGTACGATCTTGACGTAGCAACAACAACGAAGTGCGTTTTCAGGATGGCGGCTCGGCTATGTGTGACAGGCCCCTCTCGGCAGCGCCGCGAACGCTGAGGTGGCGTCGCTTTTTGAAACGCATGTGTGAATGAGCCTTAAGCCAGTGTTTCCCAAACTTCTGGCGGTGACGGACCCCCGGAAGCGATGAGAACCAATTCACGGACCCCCCCCCCCCCCCCACACACACCGTCACAGCGAGTGCATAGCCAGCAACCTCGTCAGCTGCTGCGTGCTTTCGATACAGCTTCAGAAACGATTCCGGACTGGTTTCTTCTTCTTGTTTGTATGTGTATGACTCGGACAAACGTGCATTGCAGGACTTTTGTATCAGAAATTAGAAGCTAGCCGTTGAAGCGTGCTTGTAGCAACTTTGGAAGCTCTGGGTGTTTGGAAATCGGGCAGCATGTACGAGCGCGTGTTTGTGGTGACGAAAATCCTCACTCAAATGTGAGGGATGGTCGCGGACCCCCACGGACACTCTCGCGGACCCCCAGGGGTCCGCGGACCACACTTTGGGAAACACTGCCTTAAGCGCCTCTTCGAATGCAAGCGGGCGTGCTGTGACCCGCGCATGACTTGTGGTTAGTTGCCCACACACATGACCCATAAACGTCACTGCCACACGTCATAAAACATGGCATCCTCCATGCCCGCGGCGTATCTTACCTGAATACAGAGGCAAGCCCCGGCCGAATAGCTTGCTTACGCTTTCATAACATGTTTGGAGTTAGAAGTTATCATACCCGTTGAAACACAAAATAGACAAGCTCTGTGTGGAAGCAATGAATCACTAAATCGCTAGAAGATACGCACGTCATCGTGACATTGCTTGGGTTTTCTTCTGTTTTGCTGAACTTTTGCTGTGATTTATCACGCAGCAAATGGTGAAACATCACACATCCTTCAAAGTATTGTGCAAAAGGACTCCTTGAAGGTAAGAAGATTGCTGAAGATGAGGTTTGCTAAACTTCCAAGCCACCGCACAGACCGCCATAACACCGAAACATGTGGGGATCACGTGACTGGGCAACTAGCTGGGCGTGGTATTGCCAGGAGCGACCGCTAGAGCGCCCCCTCTCGACAGGGGCACGGCAAGCACGCACGGATCACTTACTCGGTTAGCTATCTGCAGACACTTCAGCGATAAGAAAATCAGTATATGACACAGGGGTGACACAAACCCGCCATTGTTGTAACTACCCTCAAGCGGGTGCTTTTGGCAAAACTGCCATCTTGTCCTGGTCGCACGTCATAGAAAACGTCATTTTGAGGTCATGTGACTTTGTTTACGTGTCGTTTTGCCGCTTACCGACCTATTTTCACCGTCATAACACCAAGAGATGACCATATTTTGCCAGCGTAAACTATGCGGTGCTTCTTTCGCAACATGGTAGCCCATTTCACCTCAGTTTACCTACATCGCATCGGCTCGGTAAGTCTTAACGCGCGGTCGTCATCACATCTTTGGAAGCTGTCAACAATACGAGGCTTTATGTGTAAAACTGCGCGTTTTACTGCGGCATTATCGGATAAAAATAATTACCGTGATCAAAAACCATCCAAAACGTCGTCCAGAAACAACAACCGCATTACTTACAAACGGTTTGGCCGCCGATCACGGGCGCCGCCATCTTTAAGGTCACGTGTGCCTTGACGTTTGCTGTGACGTGCGACCAGGACCTGCCCAGGATGCATAGCGTTCGCCCAGCACGCTTTCGTCTACGGAGCAATACATTGGATGCCACCCCTGTGGTATATGAGCAAAAATATCAGTGTTTCTTTGACATATTTGCATCCACACAAACACGTTACCAAATCTGTCCTTAGCACCATGAAACAAAAAAAAAAAAAATCTGTGATAACACATATTATAGTGAACAGAACGCTCAGAGCAAACATGGGTGAGCCTACAGTGTTTGCATATGTCTCAAACTTATTTCAGGTTATTGTGCCCCTCAAGCTTACCCTTCCGCAAACCGGCATTTAGATAAAGCGTGGTAGATAAGATAACGCACACGCGCGGTTATTGTGCCTGTTTTGCGAGGGCGTAAGGTGATACTATACAGCAGGTGATCTATTCGTACCATGCCGATTACCCTGAGCTCAACCGATCGAGAGGGGGCGCTCGTGTACCATGGTCTTAGGGCCTCCACCCCAGCATCGACGCAAGGCGGCGCTGGCATGCAAGCAGGCCACGCGCTCCCGAGCTACAGTTAAGGGTGGCGACGCCTGTACACTGTATTCTCTACGAAAGCAAGTGCACATTCATTTCTTTGAATTACCTTCGCACACAAGTTCGGTATTACGTCATAATGAGACCAAGGTTGTCACCCTTTTTCATGTATTGGTATTGTTTTGTGCCTTGGTTTGATTTGTGACAAAGAATCCTAGGTAACGGTGGTGTGGCACGACTTGAATACCGCCTTTGTGTCTGAGCATTATCGTCAGCTTGTTGCGATAATAATAATTTGTAGCGTTTCTTGCTATTTGTAGCAGTTTTTAAGGCAAAAGTGGTTTCTCAATACAGATTTCCTTATTTGGCTACCCAGAGTATCGTCTATGCAGTGTGATGCGACTGAGTGTACAGGTAAGTATCATGTTCCTCATCCACGGGTTTCTATACTTTACAGGAAGGAACCACCTCAGTGCACGCAGTGTGGTTAGCCTCTCTCAATTTTGCACATTTTCTTACATGTTCACATCAGAAACACACCTTACACCTTATACACCGAGGCTCCTTCACCCAGCGATATAATAATTAAAATTCTTTTTAGAAGGGTTCCCCATATTCTTTTTGAATAGTTTTTAATCTTTTCAATTTTTAGAAGATAAGGGATTGTAAACCTTGTTTTAAACGGATGTTTTAACATTTGTCCAATGCATTTATTAAGCAACATATTCATTTTTAACTAGTTGCATCCAAACCAATGTTGTGATGTAATATGACCTTTGTTGTCGATGCACCATAAAAATTGGAATAATCATCATCAATACAGGTTACTTCGCAGCTACCTCGACATACTGAAGAAATGGGTGCAGAACCTGTGTAGTGCCCACAAACTTTGATTACCACAGCACCTCCAGAAAGTAAAAGCATGTGTGTCACATGGGAAGTGTATTCACAGTATATAATACCGTGTATGAACTGTTGTAGATCTAAGCTGCCTCTACAGTACACTCTCAGAAATTAAAACTTGTCAGGGAACTGTGATAATTGTTTCAGTTAATAGGCATGTACATGTACGCTATAAAAAGAAAATTATTTCTTGAGAATGCATTTCTCTGGCTACTGATGTTGTTTACATCTACTGTTGATCACATTCATTTATCAGATATTATATTCTTATATATTATTATTATTATATATATATTATACCGGGTGTTTCAGTTAAATCCCCGGGCTAAATAATTCGCGAACCGGTGCACCAATCGAATAACTTTCTTTTTTACAAGTATCTGTCCAATACCGCCTACAAGATGCGCACCGCGTGAATGAGCGGGAGGCGCTCATTATTTAAATAAAAATTCAAATGAGTTTCGTGAAAAAAGCTAACTTCTAAAGCAGGGCGCCGTCGGTATTAAAATGGGTACTACCCCTTTTGGGACCTTCAGTGGACACCTTTTAGAGAAAAATCTGCCACCGAAGCGGGTCATTTGTTGCAGTAATTAATTGGTTTCGGTTTACGTATTTTTGTCGCGGCTGGTCGCGGCGAAGCGCAAAAGGACGTAATTCATTGGTGTAATTCATTGGTGTAAGGACGTAATTCATTGATGGATAAGGGAGTGAAAGAGCGTCTTTTTGCGCTTCGCCGCGACCAGCCGCGACAAAAATACGTAAACCGAAACCAATTAATTACTGCAACAAATGACCCGCTTTGGTGGCAGATTTTTCTCTGAAAGGTGTCCACTGAAGGTCCCAAAAGGGGTAGTACCCATTTTAATACCGACAGCGCCCTGCTTTAGAAGTTACGCTTTTTTACGAAACTCATTTGCATTTTTATTTAAATACTGAGCGCCTCCCGCTCATTCACGCGGTGCGCATCTTGTAGGCGGTATTGGACAGATACTTGTAAAAAAGAAAGTTATACGATTGGTGCACCGGTTCGCGAATTATTTAGCCCGGGGATTTAACTGAAACACCCTGTATTATCACATATTTGATCACATTAAATTTAAAATTCAGCATATATGAGAAAATATCAGGAGGGAAGTTGCTATTCATTGCTCATTCCAACCTAAAATTGAGTGCTACAAATTTAGAGAGTGTACCTGGCCATTGCCATTCCTAAAATATATATTGTCATTGTAGGAAGGTCACAAAACAATAAATGTAGTCTTTTGCGACCTCCCTGCACGTTCATTGTAACCTGAAACGCATAAGTGCAAGAAATAAATGTTGAACTTGAAAAATGTATATTCTCTTTACTCATCATCAGCGATCTTCTTTGCAAAAGCATATCGTGTTAGACATTTTTGTTTACGTTTCACAGACGGGGTACACGAGGGCCAAAATGACAAAATCACAACTGTTTCAAGCTCCAAATCGTCCTGTTGCAATTTGCAGACCATACGTGTGTAGTGCAAGAGGGCCCTTGCACATCAAAATGTAAGATGGGAGTCACAGTTAATGCAAAGTGGTTCCTATGAGAGACTTCGATGCTGAACAAAATTGTGCAAACTGCGAAAGATGCCATAGAAGATCTTCAGAAAGCGTGTCTGGCCTCACAACGGTGCTACGACGCTCCCTTTTAGATGACGGTGATACTGATTGCAGTTTCAGATGTGCAGCTGCATTTTTTGGAACGTGGCTCCACATAACAAGCATGACAAAGTCAGCACTGGATAGCAGGCCCCCGTCCCTAAGCAGCTTTGCTCACGCTGCAGTTGTATTCAGCAAAAGCATGTGAGTAATCGAGAAGGATACTCAATTTGGCACAACCGCGCCTGCAAATAATCAGAACAAATGAAGGAAGAAACTAACAAAAATAGAAGAGCTGTACTTCAAAAGCAGATAAGTCTTGTGTCTCAAGGAGGTGTTACCACTCTATCTAAGTATCCTTAATAAGCTTACATCGCTATACCTGATTAACTGTCCTAACGAGCGGGATCTAATTGCGTGAAGTAATTATTTGGGCTGCTACGGTATGTCCATATTTGCGAGGCAAGGCACCGCTGTCGTTCACAAAAAGACACTTTCTGCGGCGATGCTTGGTATAAATCATACTAAACGCATACACGGCAAAAACAACGGCTGTGATTCTACAGAACGATCTCTTTCTGCCATGCGAGTATATCTTTTCCGGGACCGTTCTTTGAGGAAGAATTTTTGTCCAGAACGCAGCACGGGAGATTATATTGCCACGAATCATCATCGCGAAACTTCCAGGGCAGGCACGAAACGGTACATCTCATCCCGGCGCATGCTGAATTCAAGGAAGCAAGAAGCTTCCAGACACATCGCCTGCTCTCTGGCAATCGCACGTGCTGTATCTAGACTTTTTGGCGCGACGCTTAAATGCTTGTGCGCTCCAAGCTGGAGCATTCATTCTTTGGACTCACATGTGTTCAGAGAGCTATCACTCTTGTGTTTTGCTACCAAGTAGTCTAATAAACCGTTCGCTGTTTATTCGACGACTCGCCGACCCATTTCGCTTCGTGACAATATACATGGTTGTTGTTAATCTCACATCGTTCTTACTGAAATATTGGCTGGGAAACGTGCTGTAGTACAATCCCCAGCGCTGCACTGCAGTGACGATCTAGTTTCGGAATGCAAAACATAAGGTAATTAAGAATCGAACGGCAGGACACCTGTGAAACACTGTTAGGATACATCAGTATACTGGCACCTTACAAAATTGTGTGACGACAAACAACGATCAACGCCTGCAGCGCAATAAATACTTACAATCTCTGTTGCCTCCCATTGTTTTCTATGGGCACACACAGCGCTTTAGGGCTTCCCAACATGGCGGTCCAAATGCGTGCCTGTCCCTATGGTGGGCTAGAAGGACTGGTGTGCTTACCGGCATATTCAATACATGGAATGCGCGATGCCCCTGTTTTGAAGCCAAGCTCCTGAGCTCCGGCGCTATACGCTCGCTGCGAACCAAGCGGGTTCTCGTTGAACTAGTCCAACATGTGCCGTGTGTGACGGTGTATGTGTGCTTGACTATTTTTATAGTGAATATATTTGGACCAGCACTACGTTGATTTGCCGCACTGACTGGTTACTAGCACCCGCAGTTCTTTGTAACTAAACCACGTGGCATTTGCTACCGTCACATCTGCCTAGCCGACGATCCCTGCAAGCGAAAGATATCGGAATGTTGCGAAGCACGTGACCGCATGTCTTATCTTCGTTGGACGATGACAGAGGGGTCAAAAAAAAAAAAAAAAATAAAGAGCGACTACTGCGTCCGAGAGCTCGCCTCCTTGATGGTTTCTTTCTCTTCACTCTTTCTTTTCAGCCTAGATTATCGTGTTGCTGTGTACAGGAAGCTGGGAACACTTTGTCACGGAACATAGGCCGATGGTAGATTGTTCAACTAAATTGTCATTTAGCTAAACTATGGCGCTTTCTATACAGTGTACCTCGCCGCATATCTTAGTTGTAATTCTTTTGCTCCCTATGTAACTATAAAGGAACATGGTATCGGCCATAAAAAACGAAATTGTAGCACCGCAGTAGTATTCTCTCTGCACGCACGGTTTTCCTGTTGACCAGTAGAACGACCGCGTCATATATATATAGCGCGAAAGATATATTACTTATTTCCTTGCTCCTTCTTCCTTGCTCCTTATTTTGTTGCAGATATATATATATATATAGAGAGAGAGAGAGAGAGAGATGAAAAATGCCACACTTGTATTATTAACCGAAAATGCTTGAATGGAATTGATGTTATACAAAGGGTTCCTAGAACATCATGTTAAACTCATTTTATCCACTGATTGAGCGGCCTAAGAGCGCTGTTAGCGTGACATTATACAATAACAACGAGTACTTTGATGATGAGAAATGGGGAAATTCGCCACCTGGGGTTGTGGCCCACAACCGACAGCCTTAATGCCGTCATTATAACAACAACTTTATTTTTGACCTTGGAGAGTGGGGAGTTTCATCGCCACAGGCGATACTCTACCCCATTGCTGGATGGAATGGGGGGAATAAAATAACGAGCCCCTTCACAATAACGATCGAAGTCTCAGAAGAGCTTTGAGCGCAGAGCGTTGCTGGGCTGGATTGGGCCAGGGACCAAGCAATTTCGATAGGGAGAAAAGGGCGAGAGTCCAGCTGACGAAGAGACTCGAAGAGTGTGGTTCGGGAAGGTTGGTAGTGAGGGCAATGAAGAAGAATATGCTCCAGATCCTCAAGAGCACCACAGTGGCAGCAGGTGGGAGAGTCAACTTGTCTCAAGCGGTAACGCCACTGAGCTGTAAAGGCCACATCGAGGCACATTCGGTGGATTAATGCAGCATCTTGACGAAAGGTGTTTCGTGGCATGCGGAAAGCGAGCGTTGGATCAAATCTGCTCAACATAGAGGGGGGAAGAATGTCGGTTGTCCGTTGGCGGGAAGCCAGGGGTGTCACTAGGCGTCACAGAATTGAACGGCGGTCTCCTCTCAGCAGAACAATACTTGTCCGTGTCCGATACGAGAGTGCTGCTTCTGCGGCGCTGTCGACCTGCTGGTTCCCCACGACACCACAATGGGCTGGAACCCACTGGAGAACTAGCCTGTGGCCTGCTGCGTAGATAGTGTGGTAAGCCATTAACACATCTGTGACTAGGGGTGCGGATGGGCCTCGTATGCCGGAATTTTCAATTGCTTGAAGTGCAGATTTGGAGTCTGTAAAGACTGCCCATTCCCGGGGTGTAAAATCAGCGATGTGTTGTAGAAAGAAAAGGATGGCATAGAGTTCCGCAGCTGTGGAGGATGTTGGATGTGAAAGGCGTCTTCCGTGCACTACGCCTACGGATGGTATGACGAATGCTGAGGCGGACTTGTTGTTTCGGGATGCGCCATCGGTATATGCTGCCGTAAACGTAGAAAACCTCTCGTCTGCCAGAGCATGAAAATGGGCTCGGAGGACTTGAGGGGGGACCTGATCTCTTCTTTCCAGAAGGTTTGGGAGGCGTACAAAAGTGGGTGGTACCGGTAGAGACCTGAGGACTTCCTGCGGTATAGTGTCCTTAGTTATGAAGCCAGTGAGAGTCTCGCGTGTCCTCTGCGCTACTCGATAGAAGTCGCTTTCAGGCCGGTATCGAATTTTCCTGAGGAGCGGGTGGCGGGGAATGTGAGCACGCAAACGGAGGTACTGCCGAGCCGTTTCCCGTTCACGGAGAACCTCAATCGGGAGCTCACCAGCTTCAGCCAGTACTTGCCGTGTTTCAGCCATTCTTGGAACTCCGAGGCATTCAGACGGCGTCATTATAGATTATAAAGATCCAAGTTGAAAAGCGTAATATATATGTGCCTTATGACTTGCGAAGTGCGCGCTTGGTGTGCCCCCCCCCCCCCCCGCCATATTACTTCTGTCATACTACCCTCACTCGTTCTGAGACCTTTGTCCTACATTTTGCAGTTGATCCGTTCACCGCATGTGCATCTGTTTGCATTTTCATCGCTTGTAGGCGTCCTGGGGTGGCCCCGACTCTGTCGCGACTCATATCCCCATTTTTTTCTGTTACCTCATCACCGCCATCATCAGGTTATATTAAAAAGGGTGTAACATAGTTACAAATGAAACCTATTGACATTGAACACGGTTAGGGATATAATGTCATGATTGTTGAGTATATGGTCCCATGTTGAAGTGTGAATTAGGAAACCCTAACCGGACTTCATAAATGAAAATGCACTACTTGATATTGCCTTTTGCTATGAGGTACACTAGAAGTCAAGAGTCTTGTGCTTCACTACTTGATCTGTTCGTGGTGCCTAACACCCTTTACTGGAAATGGGACTGCCAAGTACTTGGTTGACATTCAGATGACAAGATGGTTCTTGAGATGCACCATATAAAATTTAAGCATGACAGACCTTAAATCCAGATATTCCACGATATTCCTGGGGGAGTTCCTTGTACAATTTTAACTGGATCTGTACCATCTCGAGAAATGTTAATATGGCCTGAAATTTTTTCACGGCCACTGTACACATGTCCACAACAAAGTTCGTGTCCAAGAAGCCTTACATGGGGGGGGGGGGGGGGAGTTACAAAACTCGACGCTTTGCAACAGAATGGAAGAGACTTCGCATTTGCTTTATGTAATAACCTATGTAAGAGTTGTACATTTTAGAAACCCCGCGAATATTGTGCATTTCAAACTCAGTGCAATAGCCACCCGACAGAGACTCTGGGAGGGCACGTTGGACGGGGGACACTTGACGTCTCAGGGGGTCTTCGCGACCAGATGCTCGCTGGCAATAAATCAGTAGAGTGGGCCAAGGAAGATGCACTGTCCAAAGTTGCATGGTGCACGGGTTGACAGCTTGGTCCGTTACCCATAAATACCGAGTAGTGGGCGGACAATTAGGAGGTGCCTGGTTCGGTCTAAATTCAAACTAGGCCAACCATGAGTTGGAGATGTTTGTGTGGTGTCAGGACCACTAGGAAGAGACGACTGAGTCCGAAGAAGGTCGGGATGAGAATGAATGTTTAATTCCCGCGCTCTCGCGGTTGTCGAGCGGACGATACCGATGAGACTGCGGAGGATGAAGAAGATGAAGACTGTGCGCTACAGGTGTCCCCCCGCCGTCAGATGCGACGGAGGCGCATCGCTGGAGCTGGTCCCCAGGAAACGCGCTTGGGCTTAGGGGAAGGCGGCGAAATGTCGACGGTCTGGAGGGCAAGAGGGAAGTCTTCGTTCTCCACGAAGGCCGGCTTGACGCGGTCGACCGAAACTGTGTCCTGGCGGCCGCCTAGGTCAAGTACCATGGTCTTGTCGGACCGGGAGATGACACGGTAGGGTCCTGTGTAGGGGGGGGTCTAGGGACTTGCGAGGTGCTGGAGCCCGGAGAAAAACGTGTGTGGCCTCGGCGAGAGCGGCTGGAACGTAAGAGTTCCGGCCAGAAGGGAACCGTGGGGAAGCAGGCCTAAGGGTCCTGAAGACGTCACGGAGGAGCGAGACGTACTCAGAGTGGCTTGTGGCTTGCGGCTGGGTTTCAGAAGAGGCGGGAGGTTGCTGGGTGACGAGGTCGGCCGGAAGGCGTAGGGGCGTGCCGAAAACGAGCTCGGCGGCAGAGCAGCCCAGGTCCGGCTTGAGGCATGCTCGTACGTGGAGCAAAATGAGTGGGAGAGCGCTGGCCCACTTTTCGGGATGGCGAAGGGCACGGAAGCAGCTTTTCATCTGCCGGTGAAAACGTTCTACCAGACCATTGGCACAAGGATGGTAGGCGGTAGTGCGTGTGCGCGTCGTGCCAAGAAGACTGCAGAGCTCATGGAAGAGGGAAGACTCGAATTGAGCCCCGCGGTCGGTGACGATTTGGTCAGGGGTCCCGTATCGGCAGATCCAGGCGGCGAGAAGAGCGCGGGCAACGGTCTCGGCACGCATGTCGATGATGGGCACCGCTTCTGGCCACCTGGTGAAACGATCCACCATGGTGAGGATGTAGCGGAAACCCGATGAGTGAGGTAGAGGACCGACAAGGTCGATGTGGATGATCTGGAATCTGCGGTCCGGGGGAAGGAACTTGCCGGGCGGCGGGCGCGTGTGCCGGACGATCTTCGTTCGTTGGCAGGTGATACAGCGAGAGGTCCAGACCTGGATGTCCTTGGCCAAGCCCGGCCATACGTACCGGTCACCGATCAGGCGTCTGGTTGCGCGAATACCAGGATGGGAAACGTCATGCAGGGCGTGGAAGGTTTGGCGGCGGAGACTGGATGGAACGAACGGCCGCTGAACGCCGGTTGACACGTCGCATATGATGGTGGAGGCGGTGCCGGGAAGAGCGACCTCTTCCAACTGTAGCGATGTTTGCTTGGACGCACGAAGCGCCCTGAGCTCTTCGTCGGCGCGCTGTTCAGATGCGAGACGTTCAAGCGAAAAGATTTCGGGCGGAAAGGCGTTGATACGGCTGAATGCGTCAGCAGGTATGTTAGCCTGGCCGCTGATGTGGGCGAACGTCACTTGGAATTCCGCCAGGAAGGCTAGCTGCCGGATTTCCCGGAGTGAGTGGCTTTGACGGCTAGCTCGAAAGGCGTGGACGAGTGGCTTATGGTCCGTATAAAGTATAAAAGATCGGCCTTCCAGAAAGTAGCGGAAGTACTTCACGGCAGCGAACGCAGCGAGGAGTTCGCGACCGAAGGCACTGTAGCGTTGTTGGGCCGGCGAGAGTTTGACGGAAAAGAAGGAGATGGGTTGCCACTGCTGGTTGATGTGCTGCTGGAGCACGGCTCCGATGGCTGAGCCGGACGCATCCACCGCTAGTGAGGTGGGCGCATCATGCTGGGGGTAGATGAGCATGACGGCGTTGGCGAGTGCCTCTTTGGCAGCCAGGAAGGCGTCCTCGGCATGCGCCGTCCAAGCAAAACCGGCCGCATTGGGAGACTTCTTGGGAGAACGCAGGAGGGCTTCGAGCGGTGCCAACACACACGCGCAGTTCGGAATAAAGCGCCGGTAGAAATTGAGTACCCCAAGGTAGCGTCGAAGTTGGCGCAGTGTAGCCGGTCTTGGAAACTCGCGGACGGCCTGTACCTTCGAAGGAAGCGGTCTGATGCCGTTGCAATCGAGGTGATGGCCAAGGAATTCCAGGGACGCTGCTCCGAACTAGCACTTTTGCACATTGATTATGATGCCGTATTCTTCAAGGCGCGCGAAGAGCTGGCGTAAATGGAGGCGATGTTGTTCGGGGCTTTCGCTTGCGACGAGTAGATCATCCATATACGCAAAAACGAAGGGTAGTCCCCTTACCACCGAATCAATAAAACGCTGAAATGTTTGGGCTGCATTTTTCAATCCGAAAGGCATCCTAACGAACTCGAAGAGGCCGAATGGAGTCGTTACTGCTGTTTTATGGATGTCCTCTGGAGCCATGGGAATTTGATGGTACGCCTTTGCTAAATCGATTTTGGAGAAGGTGGTGGAGCCCTGGAGGTTAACGGCGAAGTCCTGAATGTTGGGGAGTGGATAGCGGTCAGGTAGTGTGGTAAGGTTTAGCGCGCGGTAATCACCACATGGTCTCCAGTCCCCGGTCTTCTTGGGGACCATGTGCAACGGTGACGCCCAGTTGCTCGATGATGGCCTGACTACGCCGATATCGATCATGTGTTGGAATTCGCTCTTGGCTATGGCCAGTTTTTCAGGGGCCAGTCGGCGGAACCGCGAGGAGACTGGTTGGCCAGAAGTTATGATCTTGTGGACGACATCATGCTTCACAGGCTTGGACCAATCGGTGGGCTGTGTAAGCGACGGGAAGTCCTTGAGGATGTCGGCGTACGGCGATGCAAGCGCAGACAGTGGCTCGGTGTGAAATTGAGGAGTCGCGAAAGTGCCGATTCCGTGCACTGCGAGCGATGTCGCAGAGTCCACGAGGCGACGCCGAGCAAGGTCCACCATAAGGCCAAACCGCTCGAGAAAATCTGCGCCTAGGATGGGCTGGCTGACGGAGGCGATGGTAAACAACCATGTGAACTGCCTTCGCAGGCCGAGATCGAGGGTCAGAGATTTTTGGCCGAAAACGGGAATTCCGGTGTTATTCACCGCCGTCAGGAACCAGATAGGAGCTTGACGCCTGTGAGCCCCTGTTGCAGGAAGGACGCTCACGGCTGCACCCGTGTCGACGAGCATCGTCAACTTGGAGTTTCGATCTGTTATGTAGAACAGGCGACTGGGTGCGTGGTTGAGGGTGTCGCCTGTCGCCGCTAGCGACGCCCCATGTCGTTTCCCGGCCATTGGCAAGGGGCGGTGCACTTGCGCGCCGAGGCACCGAAATTGTAATGGTAGAAACAATATGGGCAGCTCGCAGGTGGTGATGAAAGGCGACGCGTGCGAGGGGAGGACGGGCGGGGACTGCGCGGTCGAGGGCTTCGGAAGCGGGGTCGAGGTTGACGTCCTGCAGGTTGTGGAAAGGGAGACGGCTGCGAAACGCTGCATGCCAGACGGTCGTCAATAAGCTGTCGGAGTTCCTGAACTTCCGAACGAAGAAAGGCAACTGGATCTGCAGGCGAAGGAGGCACAGGGTAGGAGGGTCGCTCGGTCGCTTGGGAAACGTGGCCAGAAGTGGGGGGCGGCACAACCTCAAAAGCAGGAGATGGGGTGGGAACGTGGGCAATTGTGCCTCGTGAAACCTCAATTACCCGGTCGGCGACTTCAGCGAGTGCCTCCGCGGAAGAGTCGGGAAGTACCGCGAGTACCATTTGTGTCTGCTGAGGGAGCCGGCTCAGGAAAAGTTCTTTCAGGAGGGATCGGTCGAAGGCTGGAAGCCGAGAGTCGAGGAGGCTGTGCATACGTCGGAGCAGCTGACTGGGTCTGCGATCGCCGAGTTCTTCGGCTGCTAGCAGCTGGCGCAAGCGCTCGCGCTCCGACGTCATGATTCTGTCCGTGACGGCCTTCCGAAGGTCGTCTTGGCGTTGGGGGTGAGGGGTGCCGTCAGAATATCTGTGACTTCCACCGCGATTTCCGGAGGTAGGTTGCTGACTATGTGGTGAAACTTCGTAGCTTGCTGGGTGATGCCAGCCAGCGCGAACTGACTATCGGCCATTTTGAACCATAGGTCAGGATGGGCGGTGAAGAATGAGGGAAGCCGAACAGCAACACGGGCGATGCTTGAGGAAGAGGGAACCATGGACGTTGCCGCTGTGGCCGCCGTGGCAGGGGTGGATGCTTGGGAGCCGTCGCCTGGGAACATTGCGGTGTCCAGCTTGCGAAATTCGGGTCACCAGTTGTGGTGTCAGGACCACTAGGAAGAGACAACTGAGTCCGAAGAAGGTCGGGATGAGAATGAATGTTTAATTCCCGCGCTCTCGCGGTTGTCGAGCGGACGATACCGATGAGACTGCGGAGGATGAAGAAGATGAAGACGGTGCGCTACAGTTTGGACCGGGCTTCTGGGATTGGTGTTTGCTGGCGGGGTGTTGTGTCTCAAATCTCACCCTTTTAAGCGGAGGACACACGAAAATCCGTGTGTGGAAGCCGCAACGATTTGATGAAGACGATGCGAAAGCCCCGTGACTTCAGTCGCTATAGTATTGTCTTGTATATAGTTATGTAAATAACTATGTAAATGAAGCCCAGTTATTGTTCGAAAATACCGCCTGTCGGACGTCTCTTGGGAATATCTCCGATCTGTGAGCTACATCAACGGGCCATCTTCCAGCAACAACGGAAGAAACTTTACTGGCGCAGCCGACAGGATGCTCACCTACGGAGAGTTGAACCATCCGGACGGACGGACGATATTTCGAGCCGGAACAACAAGGGCATATCAGCGCAAGACAGCGGCAGACCATCGGAGTGTCCAGGAAACTGAAGGGACAGCTCCAGTCATCGCCAGGATCCCAGCTTTGCGAAGAAAACCAACGACCAGCAGCAACATGGAACAACTTCGAGGCAAGTTAGTCGGAGCATTGCCGGCTGCAGCCGTTGGAGCGGCTGTGACCAGAAAGCAGTGCTAGCCAAGCCCAGAAGCAGCTCCGCGACGGACAGCGGAAGCTAACTGCAACGGACTGCAGTGAAGGTGTCTGTGCCAGCGACGAGTAGCAAGGACAGCCCAGAGACCCAAGCAGCGATGACGCGACATTGTAGCGGCAGCATCACCGGGGCCAACTGTGTTCTTGGATTGTTGGACAGAATCTCAACGCATCCTCCGGAGTCAAGATACACGAGGTAGGTGTTTTGTTGCTGACATCCCGTGTGCACTATGATCGAGGCTAGTAACGAGCGTAGAGACAGGGAGATGAGGAGTAGGAAGGAGCTATAGAAGTAGATGCGGCGCTTACGGACGCCATTGTGTATGAGCGCCGCGTTCTCAGTTTCGGCGCACCAGTCGCCAAGAAGTGGAAGGTTTTGGATATGAAACTCAAGCTGGCGCAACTTAGGGCCTACAATTCTCGCCTGTCTCAGCATAACGAGCGACGGGAACAGGTCAGTGTATGTTCAAACGAAAAGTTTGTGGATATCAGGAACATGCTGAGCAGATTAAAGGAGCCGTAAACAGGCCATAAACATTTCTGAAATGATGATACCACATGAAAGAACGCATCTCATAATACCCAAATATACATTTCATTCGGCTCGTGCCAGCTCATTAACCCGTATAACTGCTTTCAAAGATGAGTAACCAGCGAGCCTCTCTCCACAACGCATACGTCACATGGCTACGTAGCGTTTTACCGTCCAATCGGGCGGCCCAGCTGCGCACATGACGTTTCAAATTACCAGCCAATAACATACTTCGTTATCAGCTGTGAGTCGGAGCGCTCAGTTTGTTTGTGTGAAACGACGTTTTGCGCTCAGTGGTTCCGAAATTCAACGACATGACATCTTCAGCATCTCCGGCTGGCGCAAATGTCAACAGCTGGGCTGCTATCACATGACGCGATTCGAACCCGGGTTCCTCCCAGTCACGACGTGACATGGCCAGCACGCTATCCACTGTAACACGCGAGCTGGTGACGCGATGCCGCGTGGATCAAATCAAAGTACGGCAGCCCAGTTGTCGGAACCATTCGAAGATGACGAAGATGTTCCACCGCGCACCTGCCTAAGATTCCGGAACTGTAGTCCGGGATATTCATTCGCGCAGGTGGTGTGCTGCGTGCTACTGCCCAGAAAACGTAGTGCGCGTATGATACCTAAATTAAACGCATTTCTTTCTCAGTTTGAGGCTGTAACTGTTTAGATTTTGAATAGAAGAGGATTCACGCTCATCTAGTCCAATTCCGCATTTGAAATAAAATCATATGTGGAACACTCAATCGTAATTGGTGGGGAAAGCGCTACGTCAAAATGACGTAAAGTTAGAGCGCGGGGCGGAGCTAAAATGCGAAAGAGTGCAGTGAATATTTCATCCGTATGCAAGCGCCTTTTGTTTTTGAGCGTTAGTAATTGCAAGGAGTTTTCACTGACTAAGTTCCAATAATATAACACAAAGAAATGTGCACCTTTTGTACCTGTTTACGGCCCCTTTAAGGGTGTCCCTTCCAAAAATGCCAGAAAATGAATCATTGGTAAGCCAATGGTTAGGAGACGTAGAAAGGACGTTTGACGACGAAGGCGTTCCTGCCCAGTGGAAAAGCGGGATTTCTGTACCCGCTTTCAAATAAACGGGCCGAGCAGCTGTTTGCGGGACTCTCATCAGACAAGGGAAGCAACTTTCCGGCATTGACACAGGCTGTAGTAAAGCGGTCGATGAACACTGATCTGGTTGTCGTTAGACAAGCCGAAAGGCGGGACACTAGTCAAAAAGAACCAGAGACAGTAGCAAAGGAAAGGCCTTGTCAAAAGCGCACTGATAGCAACGATTGTTCCGGCGCATGTAGGAGCATGCCAGAAGCAGAAACGAGGGCTGAATGCCCGGGGAATTCTGATGATCACTGTGCCTCTGTAGAGGCCAATGATCGGTACGACAACGTCACTATAAATCAGTCATCTAAAGACAACGACGTTGCGAGGACGTCCAGTGTAAACGGTACTGACAGAGTCGTCCCAATGGGAGATAATCACGGAACAGGAACCGCAGCGACACCAAAGGCAGAACATGGCATAGAATTGACCGTGGTTAACTTGGAAGGCGCTGAAGTGTCCCTAATCAGTGTGAGGAATCACAACGTGCCGCCCACAGGCCCTGAGTTTGGGAGAAGTCAGACACTGATTGACTTCGAATCACGGCCAGCTGGCGGGCGTGGCACGAGCGCATGTTGAGTTCCAAGTGGCAAACGTGCACGAGAAGTAGCTCCCTCGCGAGATTCGTGGGAGAGGAGTGTCAGTGATCATACATGTATATTACACAGGACAGTGTTCGACACAGTAGATTAGAAGCAAAGCATATATCGCCCGTGGTATTGTTGATCGTAGTGCACTTCGGGTTGGGCAATGAGGCACCTACACTGTTAAAAAAGACCGTAAATTTACGGAACGGCGCCCACGGAACCAGAGCTTCTCTTTTTCATTGCTGCTCCAATTCCGTAGCGGCGCATGAACCGTTGCTATCCCGTCGTCTTTTCCAGGAATGAGTAGAGCAATATCGCTGAAAATGAAATATTTTGTTCAGACCACGTCACGGTTATACTAGCAGAAATATGGAAGACGATACATGTCTTCAGCGAAGCACATATTTACAGTTTTTAAACGATCCAACAGTGATATCGCGATATTCGGGCGTAACTTTTTGCTCGGATGAATGTGGCAGGCTCAAGGACATGGAGGAAGGAAACACAGGAGCGGCCGTTTCGAGCAGATTTCCGTGGGACCCCTCTGGCGGTCGCTCCTGTCAAAACCGACATTACTTCCTGTCCACCACGTGATCCTCTCTAAAGTTTCGGTTTGGCAACGCTTTGTTGCTCGCGCTGCTTTTTGTGCTTTTATGCTTTTCCAAAGTCATTTACTCTTAAAATGTGAACACTACTGCAAAAACAACGTACTGTTAACGTGTTCTTACCGCGGTTGCGGCTGTGGTTCAACAGAAAACAGCTCTGCCACGGGAATAGGTTTCATTCGTAAGCACGTACTTGACCGGTTGTTTCGTACCCCTGTCTGTGAGAGAGTCATCTTGAATCGTTCCTTTGCAAGCTGCCGCTGTGCTACAGCTGCAGATTCGATTGATTTGCTCCATTGTTGTACAAATTTGATTACTGGCATGGTTTACCACTTCAGCAACAAACACACAAAACGTGCCCACGTCGCCACGCAAACATCGCTGCCACGAATGATGTTTCTAGTCCCACGTGGTTGTCCTGCAGACCCTGACACCGGTACCGGTCTTGTAGGTAAACCAAGAGTAAACCTCCGAACACACACAAATAAAGCGTGCGGCGTTCATCACAATGCAGATATCTGAGCTGCAAGACAATCATGACTCCCGTCGTCTGCTGTGACAGCTGGCCTGCGCATGCTCTTGGGGTCACGTGAGCGGTCACATGGTAGACAGGAGCATCCCAGAAAGCATTGCGAAGCTGGCACGCCCGTCTCGATGGCAAAAAGTTGGAAGGGCCGCTCCTGTGTTTCCTTCCTCCATGCTCAAGGACGCCGGCGTCTCGCCGTCAGCAAGTGCGCAACGCGGAGCAATACAGCATTGTCACCTGAGCCGCTAACTGGAAGCCCGCGAAATTCTTTCCTCGTAGACCATGTCGTAGACGCATGAGACGCTCCGTGAAGTTTTAAGTGTTTGGAAGTGCATCTAGTGTTTGGTCTTTGGCCGACTGTACCCCCCGCAAAGCAAAGGTGAGTTGAAACTCTGTTTCGTTGTTCCACTGCTATACCAGGTCAAATAAGCACCACTTGTAAGCATGGTTGAAAAAATTGTTTCGTTGCAGACGCGTTTCAGCAACGGTGTGCAACAGCAGGAGAGCAGTGTCTGTGTGCGTCACTGTGTGTGGATCATAAGTAGAAACGTAAAGAGTTGCCTAACGTTCAGTCGTTCAGGGGGAGGCTACTGAAATAATTTGTTTTGCTGTGATCTCGCACTAAAAATTGATCAATGTTGTGACTCTATTTTCCCCCTTGGAACTGGAGTAAACAGAATTCCTCTGTTGTGGAAGGTTCACCTGAAGGTGTCCCAATCTCCAAAGTGGATATCATTCCGATATGGCCTGTTATACTTTCCATTGAAATCTGTTGCATTTGCACTATAGGAAGGCCTCCTGTCTGCAAAATTGCAATCCTCTACAGTTTACAATTCATCAAAGAGGTCACATTTCACAGTCTTTCCAGACAAATGTACCTTTCACTAGTCAAAGCGGCGTCAAAATTTTCACCAGTAACAGTTTCCTGCTCGCACAGCTGAAGGCTGTACATAAATGGATCCCGTTTTTGCACTCTCTTGGTAGGTGATATACGGGTGCACTTTGTTCCTGCAGAAATTTTCATCTCGTCGAGCTCTTTTCGACCATCTGGTATCAGATGAAGATTTTGCAAGTGGTGTTCCTTGCACCATAGAGGGACGTAATGCTGCTTCTAAGGACTATAGAACCAATTCCTCCAGGTGTCATCCTGACGAAATGCCAACACATTCAACACAAAAAGTATTGTCTCAAAAGTTTTTCTCTCTGCCTTCTTGCAGCCAGCAGTGTGGACAGTGAGGAAGCACATATTGCACGCTGAAAACGTCACCTCATCACAGATGCATCGTGCACTGTGAGTTGACAGCCCCTTCTTGTGTGCTTCGACAGTCACTATTCATGGGACTCAACATACAACAGGACACTATCTTGTGGTCTATAGAGACGAGTACAACCTGTGCTATGGGAAACTGTTACACATCTTTGTGGAAACTGGCCCGGAGGTGATGCCAATTTTTCTTTTTCGCATGACGCCATCAAGCTTCCTACTAGACCTCAGGCTATACCATCTTGAATCTCAGGTACAAGTGAATATTGTTGTGTGTGACCCTCAGAATTAATGGACAGTCATCCATATTCAGCTTATGAAGTAATAAACTCTATTGTTGTCTCCCTCAGGATATCACTGCTCAACCATGATTATGGAGGTATATATAGTCTGTTTAACCAAATTTTTGCAAAATATATACGATACTTCTGGTTTCGCTTACTAAGTTCTAGTTTTCTGACACAGAAAGTGCCATATGAGAGGTACATATATTTCCCTATGCGTGCTACAGTGATTGCTCTATATGTGTGTGGTTTTCAGAGCTTGCTCAATGCTGCTGCTTTTTCTCTTTCTTTTTTTACTAGACGTTTCTGAAGATCAGGAGTAGAGAACATGTCTTCAGGAGCGAATCAGAGTCAGACTTGTACACGTTACCGAAAAAAAAGGAACTAAATACGTTACCCGTTACCAAAGTAACAAAAGGAACGCGTTCCCGTTACTCGACAGTAACGAGTTACTTTTACGTTACCATGCTATTACAGAGCCACAACCATGTCAAAATTGACACGTGCTTTATTTGGTCCGACAATTTCCATGGAATTCACTTTGAAGAATAGTTGGTACGCGAAATGGCCATCGGTTATTTTTGGTGCGTTTGCTCGAGAGAGCCTGTGTGGCAAGACTGAAAAATTGCTGTGGAAATGCATGGTTGCATCAAATACAGCCACATTTGTTTGATGCATGTGTTGGATGCGCCTGACTAGTAGCGAGGCTGACTTTCCTTCTTTTGTTGTTCTGTGAATTCAAGGTCAACAGCTGCTTTTATTCCCTTATTTTGGCACCACGGTTAGGAGGCTACACGACGTCAGCGCGATATTGTGCGTTTATGATCAGATAAATATGTGATATATACGATATGTTCTGATAAAACTGATAAATGCTACAGCAACGTCTACAAGCCGTTGTATAAGCTGGTACTTTGCATGGCTAACCTTTCTTTTCGTTCAGTAACAACACCCCCCCCCCTCCCTCCCGTTGTTAGCCACCAAATCAACAAAGGTTCTCTGGCCTCACAACACGGCATTGGCTCCACGAGGTATTCGATTGATTCATGGAAAGCAGTGCCTTTAACGTGTAATCCTCGATACGGTAACTGCTACAGCTAACTAAAATATTCAAGACGCTTACCTGAGCACGCTCCTCCAAATTCGAATACGACGAGTGGGATGCACTCGGCCATTTTAGTTTGGGAAGGCAAAGAAGACACTAAAATACTACATTCCCGTCACCTTTTGCCGCCTTCACCCTGAACGTCTCGTCCAACCCAGGCCACACTCACGTGATTATCGTCTGTGCCATCTTATAATCCAACGAGTGATCCTCAGTGGAGCCCACAAGTGTGGAGGTGGGAGCGAAAATACGGGGACTAAGGTTTCTTCCCGGGTTACGCTGCTAGGTCAATGACGCGCGTAAGCTGCATATCATAAATCCGGGATTTTGTGGTCCACGTCCGGTGGACCCACTTTACAACAACACGGCGAATTAGCAGAGATTGACAATGCCATCTCAGGATCCGAGTTTCGGCCAGCTTAGTTACTCTAGTATATCCATTGGCAGCTGCTTGGAGATAACACCCACACACCACACCCACAAACAAATCCAGGGTATTTTTCCAAGAATGCTTTCATTGTCAATGACACGACCCGGAAGTGTTGCTGCATTCGTCATGCCGGTCACCTCAGGACTCAACAAAAGAATGACTGTCGACCAGAGGCTCCCAGGAGCTGAACATCCAGGTCAGGTCACCTCGTGTTAGAAGCGTAGAGATTTCGGGAATTTCCACATACTAACTGACCATGTCGTCCATGTTGAAGCCGAGCATAAACGAAGGAAAGGAACGAGTAACGTGAGTAACGAGTTACCGATTTTTGTAACTGAATACGTTATTAGTTACAATTTTCAGAAAAGTAACTAGGTCGTTACTTCGTTACCGAAAAAAGTAACTGGTTACTGGGTAACGAGTTACTTGTAACGAGTTACGTACAACTCTGATCAGAGTTGCTGTGGGTCAGCGAATTTGTCAGGAAGGCGACATACAGGTATGGCACTTTTGTTATAACGTTTATAATGCTCGTATGAGCTTCAATTGCATTGTTGTTCTAAAAATCTTTGTAACACCAGTTATTTGTTTCTAGGTGCATTTAATGGATGAGCTATCACTTCGCTGTGTGGTTGCTGGTGCTGAGAAATGCCTCGATGACATTTTCATTGTTAAAAATGGACTATGGAAACAAGGTATAGTGCATACATCTCCAGATGCCACTTTGCCCTCTTGCTTGGGGCTTTAAGTGCCATTTTTTGTTTTGCTTTCCTGTTTAGATCAGTCAACATGTGTGAGTGCACCTTCACCAATCCCACAAATGCCTCTGCTCTCACGAATTTATTACCCTTGGGAGAGCCTCAGCAAGACAGTACTTGATGCATTGGAAGCAGACAATGTTCTGCTTCCCTCTCAACGACAGGAAGTGGCACACATGGCAGCGTCATGGCCCTGCATATCCATTGTAGGTAGGAGGCACTCCTGATATTTATTCACAGGTATATTTGCTGTTTGCATGGCTTACCTGGATAGAGTACAGCAGATATAAAAAAAATGTTGTGACATTCATTGAAATGTTGTAGGAGAGCATATCACATACTGGTAAAATATAGCATTTTGAAACTCACGTGATGTAGTAGAGTAACAAAAAACTGGTTTGGAAGGTTAGATATTGCTCTAGCTTAGATTATCTGCGGGCCTGTCTCGCAAGAACCCTCCTTATATTATACTACATATTTACTCGGCTGGTACGATACATACTGCAGTAAATACAGCAGGTGATGTAACACATACGTATAGCAGAGGCCATATCAACTGCTAACCTTTCAGAGACATTCATATGCTCCGCATATGGTGGTGTCTCTGGCATGCTGAACTATGCTCATAAGCATGTTTCACGGATGAAAAAAAAATCCTATCTATGTGCTCAGAAATTTGTTGTGCCACTTGCAGTGGTGGACGTGTAGTGTTCTTCATAAACTTATTTGGAATAGTTGGTAGAGAAATGGAGTGATTGTCCTGATCATTACACCATGTGAAACTAAGAATATTTCATGCAATTATTTTGAATACTCATAAGGAAATTTTATTAATTGGTTGTGATTTTAGGCACCTGGTTGGTATCATTGAGAACGAAGGGAGCCAGCAGGCATAAAAAAATCAAGAGGGCTCCATACATAAATGCGTGAGGCAGTGAGGGCAGCAGATGAATATAGCAAGAAGTGGGAACATGTAAGTTGTAAATGCTTCCTACGAGCATATTACATTTCTTTATTCATCAAATAATTTAATTTGTTGTGGAAGTATTATGACTAAGGAGGCTCAGTAATACTTTCTTTTCTTTTCAGCTCATGTGATACATAGCGGTCAAATGTTCCACCACCAAAGTCATGCACAAGTTATTTGTAGTCTTTCCAGTAATTTCAAAAATAAAGGGTTATTATTGAAAAGCTATCCTCTCTGGACACACAAAACATGAGAATTGAACAATTAACAATGAAACAAAATCTCTGGACATCTCGCATTGATCATAAGGACTGTAAAGGAAAACAACAGGAAACCAGTTAGCATCATGGTCGACAGCATTTATCCCTGTTTTAAAGCGGAATCATCGTTTCATTACTGCACAGGGCCCCGTCATTATAATTAGTGAATTGCTGTCGTAATGAAGAGGCACATCACGAGTACAGTTTCCTATACTTACTGATATATAGCAGTACCTTGCCCAAACGGCACTTCGGTGATGATGTACTATTTACTGAGTGGTAGCCGTTGGCAGTTCACAACAGACTCAACACCGTTTTTCTCAGTTACGGGTGCATTCCTGTACATTCGCCATCTACCATCAGAGCCGTAACGGAAGACTATGGGGACTTGGCTGGCATCAACGGATAGCAGCATTCGTTCCCGTTTTGAAACGGAATATTTTCTTACAGTGTATAGAGTGCAAGTGTAGTGGGACTTTGCTTGTGAACTCTACCTTCAGTTACGTTTGTACTGTACAGTGTCGACGCTTTGCAACAGAATGGAAGCGACTTCGCATTTGCTTTATGTAATAACCTATGTAAGAGTTGTACATTTTAGAAACCCCGCGAATATTGTGCATTTCAAACTCAGTGCAATAGCCACCCGACAGAGACTCGGGGAGGGCACGTTGGACGGGGGACACTTGACGTCTCAGGGGGTCTTCGCGACCAGATGCTCGCTGTTAATAAATCAGTAGAGTGGGCCAAGGAAGATGCACTGTCCAAAGTTGCATGGTGCACGGGTTGACAGCTTGGTCCGTTACCCATAAGTACCGAGTAGTGGGCGGACAATTAGGAGGTGAGTGGTTCGGTCTAAATTCAAACTAGGCCAACCATGAGTTGGAGATGTTTGGACCGGGCTTCTGGGATTGGTGTTTGCTGGCGGGGGGTTGTGTCTCAAATGTCACCCTTTTAAGCGGAGGACACACGAAAATCCGTGTGTGGAAGCCACAACGATTTGATGAAGACGAGGCGAAAGCCCCGTGACTTCAGTCGCTATAGTATTGTCACGAAGCGAAATGGGTCGGCGAGTCGTCGAATAAACAGCGAACGGTTTATTAGACTACTTGGTAGCAAAACACAAGAGTGATAGCTCTCTGAACACAAGTGAGTCCAAAGAATGAATGCTCCATCTTGGAGCGCACAAGCATTTAAGCGTCGCGCCGAAAAGTCTAGAAACAGCACGTGCGTTTGCCAGAGAGCAGGCGATGTGTCTGGAAGCTTCTTGCTTCTTCAGCATGCGCCGGGATGAGATGTACCGTTTCGTGCCTGCCCTGGAAGTTTCGCGATGATGATTCGTGGCATTGCCCCCTCCGTAGACGAGGCATCGTCTCGATGCCGTTTCTTCTCCTTTTTTTTCATGTTGTTTCCTTCCAGCCAGTCTTCAGCGCTACCTGCTGTAGTACGGCTTGAGTCGAACGACGTGAACTATTTCAGTCCTCGGGGGTCGTCGAGAGGGAACGCTGCCCTCAGGTACCACTTCGTAATCCAGGTCGCCAATGCGTCGAAGTACTTTGTATAGGGACCGAAGTACCGCTTCAGTAGCTTCTAGCTCAGGCCTCGTCGTCGAATCGGCGTCCAAACCCATACCAAGTCGTCTGGACTGAAGCGTACGTCTCGTCGGCGCAAATTGTATCTTCTTTCATCGACGCGTTGTTGTTG
The DNA here is from genome assembly GCF_037126465.1 of Ornithodoros turicata. Taxonomy (NCBI): domain Eukaryota; kingdom Metazoa; phylum Arthropoda; class Arachnida; order Ixodida; family Argasidae; genus Ornithodoros; species Ornithodoros turicata. Next base: position 70,695,270 of record NC_088203.1, on the reverse strand, counting down.
ACCAATCCGTAGTCTGGCCAGCTGGCGGGCTTCTTCTTCTCGCTGTGTGAAGTCCAGAGCGTCGTTTTCCACATCACTGGGTTCGTGGGGCAGCATCGCGTCTAGCACAGTCGATGCGTCATGGCCGTGTGCAAGGCGGAACGGTGTGAATCCCGTTGTTTCCTGGACAGCCGTGTTATAGGCGAACGTGACGTAAGGCAGTATTTCGTCCCATGTCTTGTGCTCGACGTCGACGTACATCGAAATCATGTCTGCAAGGGTTTTGTTTAGGCGTTCGGTGAGTCCATTCGTCTGCGGATGGTACGCCGTTGTCCTCCGGTGAGCGGTGTGGCTGAGTCGAAGGATTTCTTGTGTTAGCCTGCTTGTAAATGCCGTTCCCCTAACAGTGATTAAGGCGGTCGGAGCTCCGTGCCGTAGTACGATGTTCTCTATGAAAAACTTCGCCACTTCTGTTGCTGTGCCCTGTGGAAGTGCCTTAGTCTCAGCATAGCGTGTCAGGTAGTCGGTGGCGACGATTATCCAACGATTTCCGGAAGACGAACGTGGGAAGGGCCCGAGTAGATCCATCCCAATCTGCTCGAACGGCGCCGACGGCGGTGCGATTGGCTGAAGGTACCCAGAAGGTCGTACCGGCGGCGTTTTTCGTCGTTGGCATTCCCGGCACGTCCTTACGTAGTGGTGTACGGTCTTGGCCAGTTTTGGCCAGTAGTACTTTTCCCTTATTCGGGCCAGTGTCCGGCTGTATCCCAAATGACCTGATGACGGTTCGTCGTGGCAGGATTCAAGAATCTCGGTGCGCATGTCCCCAGGCACAACGAGAAGCCACGTAGCGCCTTGTGGTGCGTGGTTTTCTTTGTAGAGAACACCATTACGTAGGGAAAAACTTGGGAGTGATCTTCTGAAGATGGGAGGAACATTGTCGGCGCGGCCCTGCAGATAGTCGACGAGTGTCTTCAATTCGGGGTCGTTATACTGCTTGGTAGACATGGTAGTCGCGTTCATTAGACCGAGGAAGGCGTCGTCGTCCTCGAGGCTGTTGTCCTGTCGCTGGAGTGGTGCTCGGGACAGGCAGTCGGCGTCGTTGTGTTTTCTTCCTGACTTGTAAGTGACGGTTACGTCATACTCCTGTAATCGGAGGCTCCATCTCGCTAGGCGTCCTGAGGGGTCCCTTATACCAGCCAGCACAGAGAATGGTGGTCTGTTACCACCTTGAACGGCCGTCCGTACAGGTAGGGGCGCAACTTTGTGATGGCCCATATGAGTGCAAGGCACTCTTTTTCGGTCGTCGAATAGTTCTGCTCTGCCTTGGTTAGCCTTCTGCTTGCGTAAACGGTGACACGTTCGACGCCGTCGTAAGGTTGAAGGAGCACGGCTCCTAGACCATCGTTGCTTGCGTCGGTGTGTATTTGTGTTTCGGCTTTGGATCGAAGTGGGCAAGCACGGGTGCGGTCTGTAGACGCGTCTTCAATTCATCAAACGCCTGTTGCTGGGCTTCACTCCAGATAAACGTGGATCCGTCCTTCGTGAGGGCATTCAGGGGTGACGCAATTCTTGAAAAGTTCGCAATGAACCGTCGGTAGTAGGCGCAAAGGCCAAGAAAGCTTCAAACGTCTTTCACGTTAGAAGGAACACGGTAATTTGCGATGACCGCCGTCTTCTCGGGGTCGGGGCGTACGCCGTCGCTGCTCACGAGATGGCCGAGAAATCTGAGTTCCTTGTAGCCGAATCGACACTTCTGAGGCTTCAACGTCAGCCCTGCAGTTCTGATAGCCTCGAGGACTTGCTTTAGCCGTTCAACATGTTCTTCGAATGTTCTTGCGAAGACGACAACATCGTCGAGGTACACCAGGCAGGTTTGCCACTTCAACCCGGCGAGAACTGTATCCATAACACGCTGGAACGTCGCTGGTGCTGTGCAAAGGCCGAAAGGCATAACCTTGAATTCGTAAAGTCCATCCGGAGTGACGAAGGCAGTCTTCTCACGGTCCCGTTCGTCGACTTCAATTTGCCAGTACCCCGTCTTGAGGTCCACGGAAGAGAAATATTTTGTGTTTTGAAGGCGATCGAGCGTGTCGTCGATGCGCGGTAACGGGTAGACGTCCTTCTTCGTTATCTCATTGAGTTTCCGGTAGTCGACGCAGAACCTGAGTGTTCCGTCCTTCTTCTTCACTAGTACCACCGGCGATGCCCACGGACTGGTCGATGGCTGGATAATGTCATCTCTTAGCATCTCTTCTACTTGCGTTCGGATCGTTTCTCGCTCTTTGCAGGAGACCCGGTACGGCATGCGATGAATTGGACGGGCCTTTTTGTCGGCGATGATGCGGTGCTTCGCAATGGGCGTTTGTCTTACTTTCGACGATGCAGCGAAGCAGTCACTGAAATCGTTGAATATCTGGAGAAGGGTTTGCTTTTGAGTTGTATTGAGTTGAGGGTTGACGTCGAAATGTTCGGCCTCGTGCTCCGTGGTGACCGCGATGCGAGCAGTGTCCATCAGGCAAACATCCGTGGTGGAGTATTGGTCTACGATGACGGCTATCTTCGTGCCGTTCGCCAGGTGTTGTGGCTCCGGGCGAAAATTTGTGACCAGGAGTTCGAATATTCCGTTTCTTACGGGCACAATTCCTCTTGCAATCCCAATTCCTCGTTCGAGGAGAAGTTGCGTGTTGCCTTCAGCCAACAAACAGCCAGTCGGTGCTCTCTCGCACGTAGCGGTCACAAGGACTGACGACAAGGGAGGCAGGTTGACGTGCTGAGTTGTCACGGCGGTTACGTCCGTGTTTGCGCGTTTCTCCGGGGTTATTCGTGCCCACCACTTGTCTTCTGCTGTTTCCGGCGTTTTAAAAGAGATAACTCCATTTGTGAAGTCGATGATTGCTTCGTTTTCGACTAGAAAGTCCATTCCGAGTATTACATCCCGTGGGCAGTTCGGCAAGACGGCAAAGCTGACGACGTACTGGATGTCACGCACTTGTATGACTGCCGTGCATCGGCCAGTCGGTGTTACGACGTGTCCACCAGCAGCTAGTGCCGATGCTAGGCTCATCCCACTTCGTTTGCACCTTGCGAAGCTTTTTAGCCAACCTACCACTTATAACAGAGTCGTCGGCTCCGGTATCGATTAACGCAATCATCTCATGGCCGTCGATGTGTATTTTCAGGTTATTGGTAACTTTTCGAGCGTCGTGTTGGTGCTGCGTTGCTGTTCGTCGAGTTGGAGGAATTGTAACTTGTCGTCAGTCCGCAGCTTCACCTCCCGGAGCTGCAGTCTTCAGTTTTCCCGGTTAGGGCTGCGCCACACAGGTCGTCTTGCCGGTGACGGTGAACGTGCTCTTCCTGGCGACCTGCTGCGGTGGGGGACGCTCGGGGACAAGTCGCGTCGCGAGCCAGCAGAAGCATTCTGCTGCCGTAGATAGTCTTCAATTGCGGCGGGGCGACTACCGCGCTGGGGGCGGGGGGCGTCGGATGAAAAACCGGGAAGGCCAAGTCGTCGGTAGGGACATCGGCTATAGACGTGGTTGGCCTCTCCGCAGTGGTAGCAGAGCGGTCTGAAGTCGGGAGTCCGCCAAACGTCCGTTTTGCGAAACGGCTGAGAATGTGGCGGGACGCTCGGAGTAGGTTGGATAGGCCGAGGAGGCGTCCAACGGTTTCCGTAGTACGACGGACGAGTAGGTGGCACCTGTCTCACAGCGGCGGCGTAGGTTGGTCTCGGTACTCCGGCGTGGAGGTTGGCGGTTGACGATGTCTGGATTGCCTGCTGAACCTCGTCCTTGATGATCGCACCGATCGAAGACAAAGGGTCTCGAGCCTTCTCAGGACAGAGGAGAGCTCGTACTTCTTCGCGTACCACCTCTCGAATCAGCTGTCTGAGCGATCCGACGTCGAGGCCAGCCGTCGTGGAGAAAGCCTCGTAGCCGTGGTGTCGTTCGTTGACGGTAGCGCGAGAGAGCAGGGTCCTCTCAATGCGGACGGCTTCGTCCAGAAAAGCGTCGGCCGTGGCGGGTGGATCCCGGGACAGGGCGCGAAAAATTTCTTCTTTTACGCCCCTCATGAGTCGCTGAACCTTCTTCTCCTCGGATGCTTCGGGGTCAGCTCGCCGGAAGAGCCGCAACACATCTTCGACGAAGCCTGTAACGCTTTCGTTTGGCAGCGGGATCCGTCTCTGGAGCAGATGTTCAGCGCGTTCAGCTCGTTGTTGAAAAGCGAACGCCTCGCGGAGTTTGCTTTTGAAGACGTCCCAGGACGTGAGCGAAGTCTGTCGGTTCTCGAATCATGTCTTCGCGGTGCCTTCCAGGGAGAAATAGACGTTGACGAGGTTCTGGTCGTCACTCCAGTTGTTGAACTTGGCGATCCGCTTATAGTGGTCGACCCAATCGTCCACGTCGTCGTGATACCCCCCCTGAATGTCTTCGGCGACCGTGCAGGGGCTATGGGCGTGGCAACAGGTTGCGCCTCTTGGGTACTGGTCTCCGCAGTCATCTTCTTCTTGCGTTTAGGGGGTTCTAATGGACCGAATTCTGCAGGCAGACCAAGCTGTCTTCTGCTTTGTCGCAGTTGGTCTTCCAGGCCGTTGGACAAGGAATGCCCCGCACCTCCACCAGAAATGTCACGAAGCGAAATGGGTCGGCGAGTCGTCGAATAAACAGCGAACGGTTTATTAGACTACTTGGTAGCAAAACACAAGAGTGATAGCTCTCTGAACACAACTGAGTCTTGTATATAGTTATGTAAATAACTAAATAAAGCCCAGTTATTGTTTGAAAATACCGCCTGTCGGACGTCTCTTGGGAATATCTCCGATCTGTGAGCTACATCAACGGACCATCTTCCAGCAACAACGGAAGAAACTTTACTACCTACAAATTGAAATATTGGTTTTGCATCTCTCCAAAGCATTTGACCGTGTACGTACCCTATAGAAAGCTGACACCTAATACCAAGATCATGGATTGGCTTCGGGACTGATTCCCTGTATGATCGAACCCCATACACCTGGGGTATACGACAGGAGTCCGTCTTGAGACTTTTGATGTTTCTTGTCTATACGCACGATATGTTAAGTACGGTAACATTAATTGTAAAGCATGTTTATTCGCTGATGACTGCGTAACATATCGCGCGATATATTCCGAAAAACATAGGGCTGTCTGAACGTGCGTCCTCAATATGCCGGTCGTTCTCTCTCTCTCTCTCTTTTTCTTTTTTTCGCTTATGGCTCGCCTTACTCTCCTCATATTACGCACCTTTGCAAAGCAGTTTAGAACACATCAACGAGTGGTGTTACAAATTGCAAATCAATTTGAACACTGACAAAACTGTGTCTATGCTGTTATACAGGGTGTCCCAGAAAACGAGTCATTGAATTATAATAAAAAAACTACACCAACTAGAGTCATGCGGTCAATGGCATTTGTTCTTACTTGGTTTTTGCCACCTCCTCATATGAATGTCGTATAACGTAAGTTTAATTATGTAAATTTTTGCGAGCTTAAGTCGGAAATTTGCCTAGTAAAGGTCACTTTTTTACCCCTCCAATGTGAAGAGCGTGTCTAATTTAGTCAAATTAATGATAATTGACAGGGATATTCAGGAGCTATCCCATCGGAAAAAATAGCCGAACATCATACTATACGGAGGTCGCACAGAATAACGCACTATGAATTTTTCAGCGCAATCTTTGTCAGTCCGACGAAAGGAGGTTGGAAACCCAGCCCTCTCCGACATCGCAGAAAGAGATAAAACGTCCGGCTTAAAAAAAACGGCTTATCGCGTCCGACTTTCGCTGGGATTTTGCTTTCCCTCTCCCAATTTTAGGAACTGTTACTTTTTCTACTATCACTCTGTGGGCTGGCTTCGGAACCTCCTTTCGTCGCACTAAGAGCGATTGCGCTCAAAAAGTCATCGCGCGCTATTGTCCGGTGCTCCAAAAAGCATGATATTCGGCTATTTTTTCCGATGGAATAGCTCGTGAATATTGCCACGAATCATCATCGCGAAACTTCCAGGGCAGGCACTAAACGGTACATCTCATCCCGGCGCATGCTGAAGAAGAAGCAAGAAGCTTCCAGACACATCGCCTGCTCTCTGGCAAACGCACGTGCTGTTTCTAGACTTTTCGGCGCGACGCTTAAATGCTTGTGCGCTCCAAGCTGGAGCATTCATTCTTTGACTCAGTTGTGTTCAGAGAGCTATCACTCTTGTGTTTTGCTACCAAGTAGTCTAATAAACCGTTCGCTGTTTATTCGACGACTCGCCGGCCCATTTCGCTTCGTGACAATATCACTGTGAATTATCATGAATTTGAGTGTATTCGGCACGCTCTTCATATTGGTGGGGTAAAAAAGTGACCTTTACTTGGCAAATTTCCGAGTTCAGTTCGCAAATATTGTTACATAATTAAACTTGGAGTACATGACATTCACATTAGGAGGTGGCAAAAACTAATAAGAACAAATGCTGTTGACCGCATGATTCTAGGTGGCGTAGTTTTTTTATTATAATTCAATGACACGTTTTCTGGGACACCCTGTATGTAGAACAAAGGCTTTGCCAACATCATAGTATACTTGCAAGGGAGCTTAGTACAAATATCTTGGGGTCGCCGTCCCGTCCGATTTTAGATGGAATTTTCACATGCGCTTAATAGGCATCACAGTCAAGAGAAATCCTCTGCTATCTCAGAAGAACACTTCATTATGCTACTGCTTAGGTCAGACTACCGGTATATAGAGCACTCGTGTTACCGATCGTCACGTTCGCGAAGGTAACTTGGGACCCCTTTGCTGCGTCTCTTTTGCGGGTTGCTTTCGAATTGTCGCCACTATACGAGTGTATTATGTGTATATATTATATAATTAATGTACGTTCCCTACTCCTTCCCAGGTCCCTTCTGGGACCAGTATTCTGAAATAAATGTATAAATCGTTATATTTTCGTGTCGTCCCCTTTGTCTCCGGATTCCTTCCCTCTACTGACTGCTCATATGCAGACTGTAATCAGCAATTCTATCGCTTCCGTTGGTTAGCTGCAGTTAACGTATATCTCACGCTTATAGCCCACCACCGACTTAAACATTTTTATCACAATCCCCCGCCCAAGCAGCACAATGTACTGAAAGTGGAGTGCAATAGGGGTGGACAGTATGTGTCTTATCAGTGTTCTTTAGTGTCAGGAGTCTGTTCAAGGCCTTCCACCTACCCGTCCACCCCTATTGCACTCGACTTTCAGTACATTGTGCTGCTTGGGCGTCACCGGACCTCGCAACCTGGAAGGTAAAGGTCGCTCAAATGAAGGGAACGATGAGCACATATCACGAATATCACTACCCAAAGGCAGAACCGGCTGCTCGAACACGTCTTTATCGTTATCAAAGTACACGTGTCCGAGACCCGAGTCCTGATAGGGACGCGCCGACGAACGTCAGCACTGATATCTGGGTGTGCCATTCGTTTGCTCCTGCAGGTGACACTCAAGGGGCATTTTGCATGCAGAGCAAAGAAAAGGCACGCTCATGGCTTAACGGCAGGTGTGTAATCACGTGACGAGTAGCGCTGAAATGAGCCGCGAGAGGCGATTCTGGCGCCGAGCAGAGCCGTATATTAAAAGGGAGTCTGGCCATTAATGGGTCATGCCTATACCTGAAGCTCCACCCACTTTTTCAGCTTTCCGACCAATGAAGTCTTGAAATATGGGGCGCTATCAATAAGCCTATCCTCACTATTTTCCCCCCTATCCAACATGGGCAGCGCCATTTTGGGTGGCAAGTGGATTGGATGGGATTGAAATGGATACCACTCGCAATCTGCAAAAGTAGTGAATTGTTGGTGCAAATTCGAAAAGCGCCACCTAGGGAGCGTAAGGCACGTCGGGAATTGTCGTCTGCTTCCGTCGTTGTACCGCTGCCGGCAGAACCACCTGCTGGGACACGTTCTGTTGTCGGTATGATTTTTAAACAAATCTACATGAATAGTTGGAATATAAGAGGCAAGAATGTTTATATCCATGAAATCCAGATGTTAAATATAAGATTGTACAGCACAGCACCGTTTTTGTTATGATTTCGTTGTGATCGCCGTGTTCACTAGGCCTAACACCGGTGACAAAGCGTATTATTTTCAGTTGGATAGCGATGGATGAGCATAAGTTGAAACTGATTTCCGATAAATTTATATTAGGATGTACATTTGCAGCGTAAAATCAGGTTAGTCTGTGAAATTTTTTTGTCACGAAATCCCCGCTTCACTGTGTTTGTTTTTGTCGCCATTTTGGGTGGCAGTATGGTGTCATGGCGACCCCCTTGGTAAAAAGCAAACCAATCAGAGGAACGAAACTGTGATTGACAGGTCGAACCTCTTTTTGTGACTCCTCCCAATGGCCAGACTCCCTTTTAATATATACGGAATATACGGCTCTGGCGCCGAGATACGCTTGGCGCCATCTCTCGGCAGGAACATCGGCGGGTACATATGACAACCGCCGAACGGCTCACCAGTACTTGTAGCCCACCATACTCTCCCCCATGCGCGATAGAGATCAGTGGGGCCGCTCCGGCTGGGAGACTCTTTCCGGCTGTAGTTCGAGTCACACAGGCTCCGCCTCATGGCGTGCGTCATATGTCACGTGAGGAGGGACAGAGAGAGGAAGGGAGAGGCGGGGAGGTAAGATTGGTATGTGCACGGCGGCAGAACTGTTTGCAAATAGGGCAATTTATGCGATTTTTTGGGAGTTCTAACTTCAAAAAAGGTATTAAGAGCGGTTATATGTACGTAGCCCGTCAGACTGAGAACACGATAAACATTCCGTTAAATTAACGATGAAAGATGAAAGTCACTGAAAAGGTTAGCCAGCTGTAGGACTCGAACCCACATCTTCTCTTCTCTTTCATATTCCGTTAAATGTTCCGTTGAAACAGTCAGCACTCTAGCACGTCATGAAATATTATTTACGCTGTTGCCTGTGTACTGCTGTCCGAGGCGTGTTACCCCATTACGGCTTCACGAATTCAGCATTATGTATTCGATGCACGGCGATTTTCACATTTATCTTACTTCACGAAACAGTATAGATTATCATGGCTATGTGTAACTTTTGTACGTGTAACATGTTTACTCTCATATTAGCCTCTGTTAAGTAGGGTAGGGTAGTGAGGCTACCAGGGGTAAACATCGCACATCATCATAACTTCTCTATAATTTATTATTGTTGTTGTACGTGCTTCCGAATTTCAAGATATAGATATTAACAAGAACAGATACAGAGTCACAGATACAAAAATCACATGTATATTGCTCTCAGTCTATTCTTTTGCTCTTTTATTTTATTTTATGTTTCCAGCGATTTGAGCACACATTTCAATCACACATCACAGAGACAACTGCTTGCTCATACCTGTCGCACTTAGTCTAAATTGTGTTATACTGCAGTTGTCCAGGTGTTGAGGTGACGTGACAGAAGACGAAAGTTCAGGGAGTTCAGAACAGTTCTCTTGCGATTTGTAGTTGTTGATTTCAAAATTTTCCGAAGTTCAGCAGCAGGCACTTGTGTTGCCGTTCGGCAAACACTGATCCCCATCTTGCGTTTCCTCCCCTTTTTTATTTGGTCTAATAAATATATCCCCCCACTCAAAGAACACACGCGGTCCTGAGGATGTCCCCAAAGTGTCATCGTGTCCTCGTCCTTCGATATGAATCCGCAGAGCGTCCCGAGGACGATACTCGCGGACTGTCCGCGAAGAGTCATTCAAGTACGTCCTGTGCGTGTCCCTGTGGGCAACTGACTGGATGAGAAATATTTTGTATAGTTTACCTGCGAAGATTCCCCAAATACTGAGTGATACATTTGTTTTGTTTTTGGGGTCGATCTCTGGGGCTGAATGGCATTTGTCATAAACGAAGTGCGGTCCTCTGTAAGATTCCTCATCCCAGAAAAATGTGACTGTCTACGACACATGGAGCATTTACCGCGAAAAAGACAAAAATGCGCGATTCTTTTGCACTGTTTTTGACCTCCCAAGGTCCCACCGAATGCCTCAAACCAAATGGAGTAAGAAACATAGGATTTGCATTGATGGGGAGTTAATACTCTAAGCAATTCCTCGTTTGTTGTATTATTTGTTTGCGTAATCGAATTCAACTTAGTAGTTCACCCTTCGTTTTTTGTTCGGAAGTGACTAAGGCTCTCAAATTTACGGGAGGACGCGTAACAAGCAATAAATAGTATCTGTTTCTGTTCGGAGGGAAAGTCCAGTACCTTTCGAAGTAAGTTTCTCGGACATAGTGCTCCTGGAAATCTTTGATATTTCTTTCTGCTTGCTTTTTAAACCGCCGCGCTCTTTGTCCGTTATGAGAAATACGCTAAACAAATAAAAAGCAGCAAACGGAAAGCTGGTGACTAAGGTTGAGCAAGTGCCGGAAAGAGAAGAACGGCCTTGTACTCAAAATGGGCCCCATTTCGCTAATAAATAAATACATAAATCAACACAATGAGATATCCTGTTTTGCTCCTAAAACCTTACTGGTGGTGTTTTGGGGACACTTCCTGAGGAGCTTCTGGGGATGGCCCGAGGCGTTGCATTTTAACGGTTTTCTGACAAACTGAGGACCATACGGGGATGTCCGAGGGATGTTATTCCTGTCCCAATTGAACATCCCTGGGATGACCTGAGAATATCATTGTGTTCTTGGGGTCTTGCCCGCGAAGACTAGTGAACGAGTTACTCTCCTTCTTGCAATCTGGAAAGATATGCTTGGTTTAATAAACGAACAAAAGCTTCCCTTGCCGTATGAATTATTTTGAGTGACAAATACCCAGCGCTGTCATCGTTCAGCTTTCCTACTTTACCCGGGGAAGCGGTGAAACTTCAGACACTTCCCCGTTTCGCTCGAGAGGAAGAACCACCTGTATGCACTCAGTGTAGCGAACCTCTGTCGGTTTCACACAAACTCATCTCATGTCCAGTAGTGCGCGTAAAACACATTTACCTTATAAAACTACGAGCACATGTCCACATTCCACATCTCTCCGCAGCTAGAAGAGTCCCCAGCGCGCGGGCAGAAGCAACCTTCTCACGTGACATATGACGTTCGCCGAGAGGCAGAGCCCGTGTGACTCGAACTACAGCCGAAAAGAGTCTCCCGCTACGGCTACGGCCGCTCCTGTGTTTCCTTCCTCATAGGGAGCCTCCACTCTCCAGCAGCAACCCATGGAGGCTCCCTACTTCCTCAGCCTTCCTCCATGGTATAGTATATATCTATATCACGCCGGATACTTCCAAGACCGCCACTGGCGGCGCTGTCTGTCGCGACGGAGCAGCGCGCCCCCTTTAGGTGTCGCACGGTCACAGGAAAGCGCGCTACCAATGCACAACGTTCTGGGTACCATTCTTCACACGCCCCTAATAAATACATACATTTTTCGGAATTTTAATTACACTCGTTTTAAATTTCGCCATTTAGGGGATTTAAAGGCATTGCCGACTTTGCCATTGCGAACCTTGTTCCCTCGCAATTTGAATCTCGTTTTCTGGAGCGAAAGAATATGATGGACCAAGCGACCAAGCCTTCCGGCCTTCGGGATAAAATTATGGCAGTGAGCAGCCAGAAGTCGCGGAACTATAGTGGAACTATGGCAGCCATAGTGGAACTCTATCGAAAGGATAGAAAGGAGAACATAAGATTGTCGCTCGCAGTGTGGAATATTCACGTGGTCAGTCATATGCAGTCCCGTCACAGCGCACGCGCGTTCCTGTTTGTGGTTTTGATCATTGCTCAAAGCCTATGGCTTACGTAATTTTTTTTAATTTGACGACAGAGCCAAAGTAGCTCCGTTTGCAGTTGTGAACTTCATGGAGAGCAAGGTGAGAAACTTTCCGGCAGGACGCCTCACACGTTCGGGCTACATATTTCCTTCTAATCCAGTTTGGGAACCTCGTGCAAATACATCGGTGTTTTGGTTCGGACAACTAGGAAAATTAACCATAATTTGCATACAAAGCTGACACACCGTTTCTGTAATGGTGCAGCACTGGCGACTATAGCAGAGCAGAGAGTTACAGGTGATGAAGCAGGGGCGTATGCAGACCGTCGGTTTGGGGGTTCATTTGTCCGTAGGGGGGGGGGGGGGTGCGCGGGGGAGAGAGGGGGAAATCCAATGTATAGACTGACGTTTTGATCGGGGGACGTTTCCCCCCCGGATCCGCCACTGTGCTGAGTGAAGGTGAAGATCTCCCAGTGCAAATACGCAGCTTCTCATACACAGTACCGAAAAGGTGTAACCAGTAAGACAATCATGATTATTAATGATGACGAATAGCAGCAAGAAGACAAGGACAGGGTAGAAGTAGACAGGACAACAGCAGACTCTCATCTGACATTTAATCAAGGAACACAGCATCTTAAACGCTAACATCTAGGTCACAGACTATCACCTAAAAATGTAGAGAGAGGACAAGGGCTGCCGGTTGGGAGATAGCACTCAACATCTTATCCATTCGTAGAAAATCTATTTCCATGTCTGCTGACATGACAGAAGGGGAGCTGACACATCTGTCATTACACGTGGCAATAAGAAATGCCTCCATTATCTCCCGCACCAACTGATCTTTATGAACTGCCAGCACCTCGGTCTGATTGAAAAACGGCATACACTTACAATCTCGGCAATGGACGCTCAAGTGACCGGTTCTTCCAAGTGAAGAGGCATGTTCCATAAGCCTAATGTTAAGGCATCTACATGATTGACCAACATAGCATCGGCCACACTGAAGCGGTATGCGGTAGACGATATCAAGCTTGCAATTCACGAATGGCTGTCGATGTTTCACATTACATTCTAAAGGCATTTCTGGTACATTCACTCTTGCGCAAAGAGACTGCACTTTCAACGGAGCCGTAAATACAACATTCACTCCACATCTCGTAGCCACTTTTTTCAAATTGTGAGATACCCTGTGGATATACGGGATGGCTACTGGCCTACCACTTAGCCGGTTTGCTCTAGCGGGTGACTGACGATTACTGAACTCCCTCAAGAGGACCTCCGCAGTTGACAGCAACACTTGCTCAGGGTAGCCCGCATTCCTCATTCTAGAAAGTTGCATCTGAAAACTGGAGGGGGCAGTGTGCACACAGGACTTAATGAGAGAAGATCTCGTAGCCGACTTAACTATTGCCCTCTTGACCACCTTGGAATGAGCTGACCCATAAGGAAGCAAGCCCTTTTTTTGTTCTAGGATTATACCTCCAGCATGTATGCTGTGGCATTTTCTCCAAGTGTAAGTCCCAAAACTGCAAGACATCCTCTCTAGGGAGCTCAGACGTCAACCTGAGCCCTTCGGCACAATTCCTGAACACATCCAGCACTGCCTCAGCTCCTACCTCAGCGGCTTCATCGTAAAACACTAAGAAATCATCCACGTACCTAAAGACATGGCACTGACATAAGTTGTTCAATTCTCCCTCAATGCGTTTGTCACATTTGCCAAGAAAGATTTCACAGAGTATGGGCGAAACACCTGAACCAATGGGAGTTCCGGTTTTTTGGATGTAAGACATGTCTTCATGTTTGATCACTGTGGCCACAAGGTAGGTAGACAGTAATTCAAGAAATTAACTCGCGGACATACCAGCAGCATTCTGAAAACCCACCAACCCATGTCTCTCAATTTGGGTTTCCACCGCTTGTAAAAGAGCTGCCTGTGGGATTGAATACAATAAATACTCGACATCTATAGACAAGAAGTCCCATCCTGTTGCACCATCCTGCTGAAGAAACTGCACAGCAGCGTCAGAGTTTTTTTACTACAAACGGATCTGTAAGCTTCAGGTTGTCAAGTTGTCTTTGTAAGAAGAACGACACTGACCTTTGCCACGTTTTCTTCTCAGACACTATAGTGCGGAAAGGTATACCCTCCTTGTGCGTCTTGGCAGTGAAGAATGCGGTGAGGGGCTTATCTTTCTTGCTCTTGATAGCCTTGGAGAGACGTTCTAAATTCTGAGTCTGGCAAATCCTACTAGTGGATTGAAACGCCGTTCTTTCTTGTAGCGGGCTTGTGGTCACAAAGTTCTTATGCAAAGCCTCCGTGGTCTTCTGAACATAAACCTGCTCCGGTATCACAACGAAGCCCCTTCCTTGTTGGATGTTATGAGTTTCTCCCCAGTGGACCTGAAGTATTGCGAAACCCGGGAGAGACTGTTTTGGCCCGACGTAGGGACACACATGGTTCCAACTGAACGAACCATCTGGTCAATGCATACTGCCTGCAACCTTCTTGACCACGGCAAGCAACTCGGGCTTAGTGAGTTTAGGTTGGACACAGAACTTGGGTCCAAGTCTCAGGATGTTTTCAACCCTTTCTAGTATGGTCGCGCCACCCAGGTTAAACACCTCCTGCTGGGGCGGGGGGGTTCTTTTCCGTTTTCCCGTTTGTTGTAGCAGGTGCGTCAACTTCAGGTTCCAAAAAAATTCATTCATCCGTCGACCCATGCTTGAATACATATTGTATCTTTCTGCATGAGTGTCCACTGATTCACCATCAACATGACACAACGCCCGCAGGTTGTACTGAAGGAACCTCAGGTGCTTCCAACACTCACCTCTAATCAATTTCGTAACCCTTCTCACATGATCGGTCAGTGTTAAGAACCCAAAGGCTAGTTGCACTTCATCCGGGACAATGTGTCTGTCTAGGGCAAAGGCCAAGGTCTTCGCTCGGGCGTGCGTGATAGCAGACATCATCAAACAAGAAACAATGCTTTGATGCATAGTATGTATGCTGTTAGTGACACAAAGAGGCCCCTTGATACTGGAAATATATTGCACAATAGGAACAATCCGGTGTAGTTTGTATAGCTCTTTTACAAGCGGTGGAAACCCAAATTGAGAGACAGGGGTTGGTGGGTTTTCAGAATGCTGCTGGTATGTCTGCGAGTTCATTTCTTGAATTACTGTCTGCCTACCTTGCAGCTACAGTGATCAAACATGAAGACATGTTTTGACATGAACGCATTGAGGGGGAACTGAACAACTTACATCAGTGCCATGTCTTTAGGTACGTGGATGATTTCTTAGTGTTTTACGATGAAGCCGCTGAGGTAGGAGCTGAGGCAGTGCTAGATGTGTTCAGGAATTGTGCCGAAGGGCTCAGGTTGACGTCTGAGCTCCCTAGAGAGGATGTCTTGCAGTTTTTGGACTTACACTTGGAGAAAATGCCACAGCATACATGCTGGAGGTATAATCCTAGAACAAAAAAAGGGCTTGCTTCCTTGTGGGTCAGCTCATTCCAAGGTGGTCAAGAGGGCAATAGTTAAGTCGGCTACGAGATCTTCTCTCATTAAGTCCTGTGTGCACACTGCCCCCTCCAGTTTTCAGATACAACTTTCTAGAATGAGGAATGCGGGCTACCCTGAGCAAGTGTTGCTGTCAACTGCGGAGGTCCTCTTGAGGGAGTTCAGTAATCGTCAGTCACCCACTAGAGCAAACCGGCTAAGTGGTAGGCTAGTAGCCATCCCGTATATCCACAGGGTATCTCACAATTTGAAAAAAGTGGCTACGAGATGTGGAGTGAATGTTGTATTTACGGCTCCGTTGAAAGTGCAGTCTCTTTGCGCAAGAGTGAATGTACCAAAAATGCCTTTAGAATGTAATGTGAAACATCGACAGCCATTCGTGAATTGCAAGCTTGATATCGTCTACCGCATACCGCTTCAGTGTGGCAGATGTTATGTTGGTCAATCATGTAGATACCTTAACATTAGGCTTATGGAACATGCCTCTTCACTTGGAAGAACCGGTCACTTGAGCGTCCATTGCCGAGATTGTAAGTGTATGCCGTTTTTCAATCAGACCGAGGTGCTGGCAGTTCATAAAGATCAGTTGGTGCGGGAGATAATGGAGGCATTTCTTATTGCCACGTGTAATGACAGATGTGTCAGCTCCCCTTCTGTCACGGTTGCAGACGTGGAAATAGATTTTCTACGAATGGATAAGATGTTGAGTGCTATCTCCCAGCCGGCAGCCCTTGTCCTCTCTGTACATTTTTAGGTGATAGTCGGTGACCTAGATGTTAGCGTTTAAGATGCTGTGTTCCTTGATTACATGTCAGTTGAGAGTCTGCAGTCGTCCTGTCTACTTCTACCCTGTCCTTGTCTTCTTGCTGCTATTCATCCTCATGAACCTATACCAACTACCCCGGATTGTTCCTATTGTGCTTGATTATTAAAGACGATCAGAGATATCTGGCAGCACCACCTGTTGATGCCCGTCCAACCTGACCCCACAGGTGAGATATCATATGAAAATGGTTTCTTAGCTTTTCATAAGTGCATCTCGCACTCACATTCAAACAAACTGCGAGTGCAAACAAATAAAGAAGTCGCTGCAGCAGATTTCAGAAGCAACTAGAAGATTTACTACATTAGAACCAACAGAATACCTAATGTGTAAATTTAGTCACAAGATGAGCGATTGTCGAATCATGGGACTTCGAATGCTTCACTGAGTAAAACG
Organism: Ornithodoros turicata; assembly: GCF_037126465.1. NCBI lineage: Eukaryota > Metazoa > Arthropoda > Arachnida > Ixodida > Argasidae > Ornithodoros > Ornithodoros turicata. The sequence continues at coordinate 70,678,767 of NC_088203.1, read as the reverse complement.
GATCACAACTTGGATGCAAATTTATGCAATAGTATGTGTCTTCTAAAAATGTTAGCTCTTAGCATTTTCCTGTTTCACAAACTGTACTCTTCAGCAAACGTGTGGTGATTTTGTAGGATTTACCTTCACCTGCTGGCAGTAAGAGTGGTACACCTGGTCAGGGAGGCACTGTCACTGAACAGGATTCTGTCAAAGTAAATGTAGAGGTAAAGTAAATATTGCCACTCGAAAGATAGTACTGTACACTGGAAGCAAAATGTGTCTGGGCCAGAAACTTTTTCAGGGGGGCTGAGACCTCTATGGGGGATCTGTTTCCTCACACATTAACGAGATAAAAAGGGTGGGTGAGCACCAGCCGGTGGTGATCACATTTCTTGAGCGCTTCAGTGAATCAGCACCACAGGCACCTGGGCACCACACATAACAAGTGGCCTAGGGAGGGAGGCTGTAGCCCCCTAAGTCTCCCCCTTGATACACCCCTGGTCTGGCATGTGAGTGAGAGTAGGTTGCAGATCTCTGATACCACAGATCACAAAAGGAGTTTAAAATAGCATATGGTAGAGCAGACTGGATATATGAGGGGCACTTCCTTAATTATTGATATATAATTGTTAAAGGCTGAAGCATTTGTATCGTGGTGCCAAAATCTTGAAAAAGTTGCCAATGCCTATGAGAAAATAGCCAGAAGTAGCCAGTTTCTTTCGTGTATAGCCATGTTTGTTTCGAGGTACATCCCACCGACATCAGGGCAGCTTCACTGTGGATGCAGAGCTGCTGTTTGTGCTAGACCAGTGGCTACACACAGTGAAGATTGAGTACTTAAATCTGGGTGGTAAGGCTATCTACAGTAGGTAACATGTTCTGAAACACATGACCCCTGGGAGCAGATATATTGCTGTGTTTTACTTTCGACAGGAAACATGACTAAGAAAAGGAAGTAATGAAAGGGAACATCATGTTTCTAGTTGTAACAACTTTATTTTGAGATGATGAATGGGGAGCTTGATGATCATGGGCGATACTCTACCCCATTGTCGGTGGTGATGGTGGGAATGTAGTTGTAGATGTTTGAATTCAGCTCACCAACTAGAGGAGGAGGAATATAGAAAGATGCCACAAGGACGTTGACCAAATTATATTCTGAGTAAGACATAGCGTTAAGTCAGCACAACTTGTGCTCTTGTGCCATAAAGCACCAAAGCAACATAAATGTAACTTCTGCACCATTATCTGTCACATGTCCAAGACGAAAGAGGTTTAGAGATGTAATACTACATGTTTCTCATGCCAAACAGCGTGCAGTGGACAAAAATAACCCCATGTGCTATATGGACATAAGTGCAATGGGCAGACCAGTGGGACGCATCGTGGTGGAGCTACGTGCAGACGCTGTACCTCGAACTGCGGAAAATTTCCGTCTGTTGTGCACTGGCGAGGTGGGCTTCGGCTACCACGGCTGCACCTTTCATCGTGTCGTCCGTAACTTCATCTGTCAGAGTGGGGCTTTTCTCTCGCCAACGGGCCAGAAGGGTGGCTGCTCCATCTACCACAACCATGGCTATTTTGAGGATGAAGATTTCTGCATCTTGCACTCCAAACCGGGCATCCTTTCCATGGCCAATGCAGGGCCCGATATGAATGGATCTCAGTTCTTCATCACCTTGGTGAGGGCACCATATTTGGATGGAAAGCACGTTGCTTTCGGCCATGTGTTGTCGGGCATGGAGGTAGTGAAAAAGATTGCCAGTTTTGGGACAGTTAGTGGTGTGCCTACGACGTTGGCTGTGATTGACCACTGTGGGCAGGTGGACAAGGGGTGAAGGGATGGATAGTATATGTTGATATATAGGAAGTTTCTGAACAGAGGAGCTAAAAATGCTTCTGAGAAGTGCACCGCCAGATTTTGCAAATTAAAACCTAAAAATTAGTATCAGAAACTGTTGGATGTAGGTTTCATAAGTTGGTAGAGTGAGGCAAGACAGGAAGTAGTGCATACCTCTTGGTCGTAGAAGGTGAATGGAACAGCCAAATCAAACTCAAATTCACTGAGCACCATTTCCTGACCAAGACGGCATGGAAAGCATGATGCACTTTCATGCAAAGAGGGGCAGTACACTGATATACACCTAGTCCATTTCAGTCAACTAGAATCCATATTTGTTCCACGGTCCAAACCTCCCTTGGTCCACGGTCCAAATCTTGCCAGGGCAGCCAAAAGTAAATACCAAGCTTGTTCAAGTTTCCTGCGGGGGCAGCAAAAACCGCCTCTTGGTTTAAGTTGGAACTGATTAGAAAATTTCATGCACATGCATAATTGTTGAGTTTCTCCGATTCTGTAAAATACTTGTTTCTTGTAGAAAATTTTTGATGATGATCAGATCAATCTCTTCAGTGACATCACCCCACTGTTGCACTTAGTAACAGTTCCAGTTTAGAAAACATGTTGTACGACAGTGATCGTTGATGCATGTTACGAGTACAGTTTGACGTATGTTCATCAGGAATTGTATGTCTGTTATGCAACATCAATTGATGAGGTTGAAATAATTAGGACAAATACAACACTTAAGTCTCACCAATGGCCAGGCAATGATCCAAGGGTGGCAGTTTGCATGCACCTCTGTGGTTGTAGATCAGCTGTTCTACCATTACGCTGCATTCCTCTTATCAACATACCGAGGCCTCGTCAAAGACACATCCTCACTTAGATTTTCTTCCATGTGCGATACGCGATTCCCACCACTGACTTTTCATCAACTGCTGTACTTGGATCCTCCGTAGACCACACTCTGTTGTTTATGGGCACGAATGCACACACACAAAAAAAAATCCTTCACAGCTAGTGTTTTACCACATTTACAGTTATTACCCACAAAGTTGAAGCACGGAAAAATAGGAGGACATCACCAGCCTAGCCCTATGTCTAAGGAATGAGACCCACTGTGCTGAATCTACGATTAAGTTTTGCAAAATGCCAATCATCCTAGAATATATGCACACTGCATTTGAAATGGCTCACTGTTGTTGCATACAGACACATTTTTCAAAATGAAGGGATAGTGCAGCAAAGGTGTAAAATTTGTTTGGAGCAACTTTTTGAGAAGCAGCAATTTGGCTTTCACCAGCGAACAAAGTTATGGTAAAATTATGGTATGTGAGTTCTTCATCTCGGAAACACTTATGTCCGGAGCGTATAACTGCCTGTCAACATGCAGGACACACGTATAATAAATGCCACTTTTGCCATTTGAAGTAATAGGTCCTCCTACGTGTTTTATATAACAAACATTTATTGTACAATATGCAGTTCATCAGCCACTGAGTTGTGACAGTGCAAAAAACACGCAGGAACATTAGAAATAGGTATAATCTGAAAATAAACCTAACCATTTGTGGAGCTGAGTAGAACGAAATAAATGCACAATAAACACATTACAACAAGTGCTCAATTGGTGTACTGTGCAGGGGTACTGACATCAAGTGTTCTGCAGTGATGACATTTAAGACACCCTCACAACCATGGTGGATATTCGTTCTGCACACCAGCCATTGGCTGCTTTGTCAAGCTTCACCACAGTGTCCGTAACAACTGAAGTATCGTGAACCCTTTCCAATAATGCAAATTGCTTTGCATAATTTGGAGCTGGGTGCACAGAACTCATCCAGTGCCAGATCCTTACAGTTAGTGCTCTTCAGTGACTCCAGCCTCAACATGTTCCAGCCCTGTATGTAAAGGTTTGCGAAGCTCCGTAGTGGTATGAACGTTTGATATTCTTGGCAAATGTTCTAGTTTCTCTTTGCATTGTTTCGATATGTGAAAGCTAGCTCAGCCACTAGCAAACGAAAAAATCCCAAAGAGGAGGCTAGTTTAGAACAATATTTGCAATATTTACTCTCATAATTGACTTACTTACTGGTAACTAATACGCCCCACACTTTATTTTTCCTCGTACATTTAATGCACCTTGGTTGGACGAGGGTACCGTACGGTACCACACCACATGCTCTGGAGCTGACAAGACCCCAGTCAAAGCACACAGACAGATCTGCAACAACAAACACCCTGGCATGGCACATGAACATTTTTACGTCATTTTCATTTCACCTTGGCATGACAGAACAGTATTGGTAGCACTCATCTGTGGTTGTGATCCTGGACTGCTTGCACCCATATAGAGTTGTTGAACTCGGTATTTCAGCACATTATGAAGACTCATTACTGCAGTTTTTCTTTTAAATACGGGAAGGTGCGCGACTTCACCGACGCAAAATTACTCTCGTAATATGGGTGCACAGAACTGAAAGGGGTGTTACCTCAATAGGAGCCATTTCACTAACAGAGATATAGTAACGCAAATGAAGCTGTAAGGCCAGCACCAGGAACTGAAATATTTGAGTAACGAAAATTAAAACTAATGCCGATGCTCCAGTTATCCTAACCTGCCCCTGGAAGAGCCTTTCAGAGAGTATGTTTGATCGCTGCATAGTGTGGATGGCTACCGCACAGTGCAATACCACAAGCTGTTCGTGAAGGAAGTGTTCCAAGTGTGGAGAGTGATATCTTCTGGTAGCATAATAAAAAGCTTTAAGATGACTAGGATCTCTTCAGCCCTTGACATAACAGGTGATGATCTCGTATGGGAAGATGCTGATTCGTTCCATAATGAGAAAATGCCCGTTAATTCAGGGAATGGAAACTCATATTTGGGAACAAAGTGTTTGTAATTAATGTGCTCTGTTAATGTTCAAATGGTGTGTCAATTATGTGGGAAAATACAGTAAACGTTTTGGCTCTCCTTGCCAGCGGCATACTTGCTATGGTGAAGGGCGAGCAGCAACTCACTCTCTTTTCTCACCTACATCACCATTTTTGTACCACTGCTAGTACAATACTAAGACATATGCAAAGATAGTGAAATAATGAAAATGGTTGGAGCAATTGCCAAAGTAGTCAAATCAAAAACCAGTCAAGTCCAACTGTGTAGATGTGTTCTGCTTTGGGTGTGTGTGAGCCCACTCACTCTGAAATGTTGAGGCTTATTCCCTTAATGTCCCCCATAAGTAGAGGTGTACACTTTGCGCAGTTGTATCCGCAGCATCCTCGTTTGCGGATAAGAATGGGTATAATATTTTGAAATCGGCGGGGACAAAATGCGGATAAAACTGGGCTCTTCGGAGGGCCCTGCAGATATATCCGCATTTTATCCACAAATAACCACTAATGTCTCTGCCAACATCCCCTGCTGGGAGCCATAATTGAGAGCAGGTAAAGAATACCCAAATGGCATTGAAATGTGCCATTCCTTGCCTTGCTCCTTCAACTGCGGATGACATAATGTTCATGAGAATGTTAAAAACTAAAATTGTTTGTAACATAACATTTTCATAGTAGAGAATTTTTCTTTGAAATGCGATAACCAGGGATGTGTATACATATATTCAATATCCACGCAGATGCGGTACCACTATTTCAACGAGCAGTGTTGTGGTCGCAGATCACACATGTGCAGGTATTGTGCGGATGCAAACACTGTCAATCTCATCCGGGCTCACCTCTACCCACAGCATATAACGTGTTTCTTAACCAGTTATTGTTCTCTTAGGGCTGCCTTTAAATCTTCCTTCGGCTGTTGAAATACATATTGCATGGCATAGAAAAGAGCAGTATATTTAAATGCATCATACAAAAGACTCCGTTTTTGAGCTAATCTTTGCACAAATGGGGATGACCAGGAAATGTTGATAAAGGCATCACTCCCAGCTTCGTCTACGTGCAAAAACGTGAGGCAAAATCATTCTTTATGACCTGAGCACAGAGCACGCGGCAGTAAACGCTGACCACAAAATATGAGCATGCTACACACCATTTGCGAGAAAAATGAGCTAGTATAAAGTAAAATAACACCTATTTCTTGCGGTGCATTACAATAATAAAGATAGATTTTTATGCTCCATAATAGAACCACTGAATTCATTTCTGGCAACACTAGTTACTGCCATTTCTGTGTCCTGCTTAACCACTTGTTCCACTTGCCTGCCATTGGCTCAATGTGGGCAATTTAAAATGACTTCCTTCACTCGCTGTGGTCTGCAATTTGCAACGTAAAGCGGAGTACAATTGGAGCGCAACGACAAGCGGAGTGTAATTAAATGAAGGCTCGCGGATAACTGAGCCAACTTGTTCCAGAAACTTGGTGCAAATATGCTTCATTGAAATGCTAATGTCTTGGCAGCTCTTGTGGCATCTGCTGCTAACAGGTGATAAACCTGTGCTCGCAGGTTTCCACATTTCATAGAATTTTTCTGCGTGAAATGCATAAACATTACAGCTTGTATGTTCCTTCTATCACCCGCTCTGGCTACGAAACTGGTAAAAGAATACACTGCAAAGGATTAGACATACAATGTGACACGTAAAGGAATGACAGCAGTGAAGACGAAACAACCTCTTCAAATGGAAAAACAAGGTGTACACAGGTAGTATGGTCCACACAATAGCTTGAAGAGAGACTCCGCTGGTGCTTATTCACACTGCTATCAAGTGGCAGGTTGACGGCGTACCACACACAGACACCCCGTACGAAGACATCGAGTAACTGCACTGCGGATCCGGCTGTACCAGGGCCCCGCGGCTTTGCTCAGTACGGCGTTATCTGTGAGTGCGGGAGGGTACAACAAATGATTTGAAAAAAAAACAAACAAAAAAAGAAACTGAAATTTATTATCATGGACGCTGCACCTCGAGAGAGTCAGTCTTCTGAAGCGCCAGAGCCCAGTACACATTTGGCGAGCCAGGTGATGCACCAATGTACTTGTAGTGAACGTGCATGTATACATGGTGGCAAGATGCAACATTTGTGGACATGACCATTTTCAGCAAATAGAACTGGCATGTCTTACTACTTTCTAGCAGCATTAAAATTAGAAACATTCTCCTAAGTGCATAGACAGTTAATGGGTATGTTCTATTAGAGGTGCTAATTATCTTATACATCTATCCAATGTGACTTTGGGTGTACTGGCATGACCCCAGTATTGTCTAAAAGAAAAGACTCTTTACAAACTGACTCTTGTGATACAAGACAGGTGACATATGATCGCACCAATCTAATTTAACCCTACACAAAACGTTACATGAAATTTCATATACGATACACCACATAAACGATAGCAAATATGCAAATTCTATGTTTAAAAAAGTGCATTATCGTAATTTCACGCGTATTAGCCGCGGCTTATGCACAATTTTTTTTTCTTCACAGGCGCTCTGCGGCTTATCTGATGACTACCTTTTCATGATATTTTCACCATGCCCCGGTTTTAACGAAAGGGCCGACAGTGTCTCATGTCTTCCGGATCAGCACCGCTCTGCCAATGCACAAACAATTCGTAGCAGTGTCGCGTCCACATTCGAGCAGATTGACCACCTTGGTGTTGGCAGATTCCGACTGACGAGGCTTACTGCTATGGAATTAACGACAAGTAAAACGCACGTTCAGAAGTGCTCGCCGCAAGTGACCTCGTGCCCCACTGGTGCATGCATTTATTAGCAACGTCTATGTTCACCCAAATCAAAACAACGATAACGACAACACCAACATTTTATCCGGTGCTACCAACATCCTCCCACTCGCGCTCGTGCACACGTTATGGAAAATCGAGGGTCCGAAATTTCCAGCACAAAAGAGTTCTTCATACGAGAAACGGACTTTGTCAACGAGTCCGCTACCATTTCTGTGGTTGGCACAAACGAGACATGAAAAGTTCCTTCGTGTATCTCGTGTCTTGCAAATAAATACTTAAGGCTTATATGCTTCAACCTCTGATGCTGACTTGGGTTTTTGGAGAGTCGTATTGCAGACTGGTTATCACAGCGCAGCTCTGTGGCTACACCACAGAAGTGATGTAGTCCCAGCTCTTCGAGAAACATTCTAAGCCATTTTCCTTCCTTCATGGCTTCACAAAGAGCCACGTACTCTGCCTCGCATGACGATAGTGCTATGATGTCTTGCTTCGTTGATTTCCAGAAGATTGCAGCTCCCGACATCACGAAAACGTATCCACTGTGTGACTTCCCGCTCTTCATGTCTGTGTTCCAACTTGCATCCGAGTAGCCAATAATGTGACTTCCATTTGCCTTGTAGGTCAGACATGCGTTCTTCGTTCCTTGAAGGTACCTCAACAGTCTCTTTGCCATTTTTCAGTGGTGGATGGAGAAACCTGAATTAAACTGGCTGAGGTGGTTTACTGCATACGCAATGTCTGGCCTTGTTCCTTGCACTAAGTACATAAGGCTACCAATCAAGTTTTGATAGGGAACGTCCGGTTTCTCCTGCAGTGCTTCACTGTTCTCCATGTCCTGGTGTTGGATTTCCAGCGGCATCTTCACGGGCTTACAATTATCCATGTGGTATTGATGCGATACTTCATTGATGTGTCACTCTTGGTCGATACTGATGCTCCTTTCTTTCTTGTTCCTCTGGACTTCAATTCCGACGATCCGATTTGGCTCTCCTAAGTCTCTCAAATCCACCTTAGCTTTCAGAAATTTCAAAGTCCTCCTCATGGACTTCTCGCTACTTGCTAAGAGTAGCATGTCATCGACGTAAATTCAGAGTATGATTTTTTCGCCGTCCTTTTCTTGAATGTAGACATACCTGTCCGTCTCGGGACGTCAGTAGCCAGCAGATATCAGTACGCTGTCTAAGGTTCTGTACCAAGTCCAACCTGCTTGTTTAAGCCCAAATATAGACTTGCAGAGTCGACATTCTTCCCGTTGACTTTGTTCCGGGTCAGTGCCTGGCGGTAACTCTATGTGCACCACTTCTTCAAGTTCTCCATGGAGATATGCTGCTTTTACATCGAGCCGTCTCGTTACCATATCTTCTTCGTTGGCAATCGCGAGCAGTGTTTAAAGACTGGTCAGCTTTAAAACGGGCAGAACGTCTCAAAATAGTCAATTTCTTGCTCCTGCGTGAATCCTTTAGCTACGAGTCTGCCCTTGTGCCTTTCCTTTCCTCCATTTTTTGCGTCTTTGATGCTGTAAACCCACTTGCTCTTGACTACTTTCGTGCCCTTTTCTCTTGGTACTGTGATCCAGTTTTCCATTTTTTCGTGCGATTGCAACTCTTCCTCCATTGCTGCCTTCCATTTTTCACATTCTGGTGATGACATAGCTTCCTCATAGTTTCTCGGTTCTCTGCTCTCACTAACTTGGTTACAATAGTCTGTTTTCTTCGTATCCACTTGCTGGCGTTTGGGTTGTATTCGCTCCCTCGTTGACCTTCGTGGTTTTACACTGTCGTCGGTGCTGTCACTGTCGCCAGGCTGACTATCTTCTGTGTTGATCTCGGCGTGTTCGGGCTGTTCATCGGTTGATGACGTCAGTGGAACCACACTTGACTCTCTATTTGCTTTATCTTGTTTGAGCAAATCAGACCCTCTCCTGTCCTCCAGAAACTTTGGCTTCTTGCTGTAGAAGACCTTATCATTCACAGGGCCATACAGCCTGTATCCCTTCCTGCAGTCGTTGTACCCAATGAAGGTAACTTCGCGTACATTTAAAATCCATCTTTGAACATAGCTGTGATGGAATCCATGCGTAGGCTGTGCAGCCAGACACTTTGAAGTACCGTGCGGACTGCTTTCTTCCAGTCCATATCTCTTCTGGCACCTTTCCTTGTAGAATTTTCTTGCTGCAACGATTCCGGATGTAAGCAGCAGTGTTCACTGCCTCGGCCCAGAATCTTCCCGGCAAACTAGCTTCATGTAACAGCATCCCTGCTGTTTCCACTAATGTCCTGTCTGCACGTTCGGCGATGCCATTCTGTTCGGGCGAGTAAGGTACTGTCCTCCAGTCTTGAGTAGTAACTAAGTTACTTTTTACTTGTAACTGTAACTAGTTACTTTTGGGGTTAACTAGTTACAATAACTAGTTACATTTCCAGAAAAGTAGCTTTTAACTGTAACTAGCTACTATTTCTGTGAATGTAACTGCAAAATGTAACTAGTTACTCGAACAAATGTCGACCCTTTTTTACGTACGTACACATGCCATATTTTTCCCTGTGGGAGAGCCACATATTGACTTGTACAGCTTCTGGTTAAGTGCAATAATACTTTTATCACACTTAAGTAAAATGCAAATAAATGTACGTTTTTAACGATTGTATCACTCTCTCATGGTCATTTTTATAAAAAGTAACTGCAATGTATCTAAGTTACTTTCTCTCAGTCATTGTAACTGTAACTAGTTACCTGACCAAGAAAGTAACTATAACTGAAACTCAGTTACTTTTTAGAAGTAATTTACCTAAGACTGCTGTCCCCTCATGTACGATCCTCTTCCTCTTGAAGAAATCTTGTATCTCCTGGCCAGTAAATTCCCCTCCATTGTCCGTACGCACTTTCCTTATTTTCTTCCTGGTTTGGGTTTCGGCCAGCTGTACGAAGTTGTTCACCTCTTCGGCAGCTTCATCTGTGTACTTGAGAAACCTGACTGATACCTTTCTGCTGTGGTCATCCACTATGACCAAAAAATATCTGCTTCCGCCAATTATAGTTTCCAGGAATGGCCCGCAAATGTCCATATGGATCAACTCCAGAAGCTGTTTTCGTCGCTCTTCTTTCATTTTTGGGAATGTACTTCGAGTCTGCTTTCCATGTATGCAGCTGGTATACGGGGCAGAGCTGCCGGAGAAGCTTGGCAGACCCTTTACTGCATTCTGCCGTAGCATTTCCAGCAATGTTGTATACTGTAGAAGTCGTTTTTTCTGTGCGGAAAATATTTTCGCGTTTTCGAACAAAGCTGGTTTGAGGAGTGCTTTGCTCTTGCATATCGTGCCGTCGTCAATATCGGGCATATTTCGGCATGTACTAAGACATCTGTTGTTCACGGGGATGGCGGCGTTCTAGGCCAATTCCTCACAGACATGGGAGGAAACGCCCTGTTTTTTTAATAATTGGGGGTTTACGTCACGGGACTGGAAACTCCCTGTACAATGGCCCTTGGGGACTCTGCAGGAGGCCATAGTACTGGCCGTGTGCAGGTCAGCCAGTTCATTTTAGCAGTTCTCATTCATTATCACTCAGGGCACTGGACAGTCCGGTTGAGATGTCGTTCTATCATACAAGCTGGTCTTGAGAACGCGGGGAAAGGCATGATGCGGCTTTGTGGTATAGTGGTATGCGTTTGTGGAGTAGCAAAAGCGTGATCAATTTTCATTTCTTTACATCTTGCCTGATGGGATAAAATAATCTTCTGTGGTTTGCTTAAACTGCCTACGCTGCATGGAGTAGAAAGGGTCAAGGTAGTCACGGTATAGCGTCAAACGCCGCACGATTTTCGCCCTCATATGGCCAGAGTTATTAGTGGAAACTTAAATTCGCGATTTTGGAGGAATGCGCGAAAAATGAAAAAAAAAATGTTCCCTGCAAAAAACACACTTCTACAGTAGTTGACGTGTCCCATTCTTCTGTGCCACAGACCAGCAGATTCGTCTTTGGATCGGATTGCATGTTCTGTTGTCGGAACGATGACGTTCGCAATCATCTTGTAAACTCCATACTCCGCCTGTGCTCTGAACATGAGCTCTCCCTTGCTGTAAACTTCGCAGACGTCATCTTCGAATAACACCCTTAGACCATTTTCTGTGAGCTTGGATACTGAAATTAGATTATCAGTCATCCCTGGGATGTATAGTACATTCTTCGCTGTCAGGAAGTTGATGCTCCTCCGACTTGCTGCTTCAAACTTGAAATTTCCAACTCCCACTGCCTTCAGTACTCTTTTGTCAGCCAAAGTGACATCCTTTCTTTCATCCTTATGGCTGAAAAGAACATCTGGACACCCGGTCATGTGGCTGTTCGCGCCCGAGTCAATGGTCCAACTTCCATGCGGTGGATGGTTTTCCGTTGTCCCAAATGTGTAATCCTTCGGATTCGACGAGCATTCTTTGATGTTGTCCTTGTTGGACCTGACTGTCCTTGCGCTTAGGCTTCCTCTGCCTCTGCTGGTGCCTCTTGTACCGGGCGATGCTCCTCTCCTGTCCAAGTTTTGACCGCAGCCTCTTGCAAAATGTCTTGGTTTTCCGCAATTATAGCACTTTCTTTCTGTTCCAGGACCTCCTTGATGTGCTCGTACCTTGTACCCTGTCTCGTCACTGGCGTCTGTTTGTCGACGTTGCTCCTCCTGCACAATGGCGTGCTTTACTCTCTCTCTGGTGTGAGGTCAGATGCGTTGCACACGTCGAAGCTTCTAGCCACGCCATAGTATGCCTTCGGGAGCTCTTGGATTGCTACAGAAGCGACTTCAGCATCTTCGATATTTTCTCCCAGCACACGTAGCTGCTCTGCAGGGTACTCAATTTGTTGCATGTATTCCGTGCCGCTCTCTTGAGTTTTCCATTTAGTATGCTTTAGTTCACATTTTAACGCTAGTTTTCTCTCTAGAACTCTTCCTCTATTCGTATCTTCAAGCTTTTGCCAGACTCCTCTCGCCGTGGTCTGATTAATGATGTTGCTTGTTTGAGCCGTCGCTAGTGATTGGACAATGACATTCAGGGCTTCAGAGTCCTTTTTGTCCCATTGCTGATTTAACTCCGTCGTTGCAGATGCTCCAGGAGGGTTATCTGTGATCACGTTCCACAGTCCCTTCGTATTCAGGCACACGGCCATCTTAAACTGCCACGTTGGGTTATTGTCCTTATCCAACTTCTCAAGATGGCTTACCGTTTGCATCATGCCCCTTGTAGCCGTTAACAGCGAGTCGGCGAACAACTTCTTGTAGCAGCTCGTTATGGCAATCCTGGGCCCATAACACTTTGTGTTGGCAGATTCCGACCAACAAGGCTTACTGCTATGGAATTAACGACAAGTAAAACGCACATTCAGAAGTGGTCGCCGCAAGTGACCTCGTGCCCCGCTGGCACATGCATTTATTAGCAACGTCTTTGTTTTTCACCCCAAATCAAAACGCAAACATTTTAACCGGTGCTAGAGCGCACCACCAACACTTGGTACCTTCCCCCATGCAGCTTTAACAAAGGGGTGACAGTGATTCATGTCTTCTGGAAGTGATTGGAAGTGATCTGGTTCAGTATTTCATGTCGGAGCTTGGAGGAGCATCTTATTGACACAGCTTTCAGGAAATGTTTTATGCGCCACTCTGTAATATTTCTGATGTTAGCCTCCCTTCTGTCGAATAAGTAATATCCATTTTCAGTGCATTAAAGACACTATTGATTTTGTATCTGCACCACTGGTTTACCGAACAAATGAGTCCCGTTGTATTGCCCATGGCTTATCTGCCGGAAATTTTCAAAATATTCCTAAAAATGGGTCTTGTAGCTTATCTGCGGTGCGACTTATACGTGTGAAATTACGATAACTATGTGGGTAAATGCCGTACCCTACAGTGACACCACAGTTACATGTATTACCTTGGTTGAGTGTCGCAGGCTTCACAGGTATCCTCTGCAAAAGGGGAGAAAATTGGATGAGTTGCATAATGCTGTATAGTGTACTGCATACAATTACAACGAAGGTTTCCTGTGTTTGTGTGAAATGGGCCTGGGCACTTACAAGAAAATATGAGCAGGAACCTCATGAGTCTGATTAACTAGGAGAAATGTTGCTTTGGCATAGCGGGTACAGCTTGGGACAAAAGTTTACGGAACACCGGGGTGTCGCATTTCTCCATTGGGGTGACACCCTAGCTGTAAACAAGAGCGGACACACATACAAGTAGATGGACATATGTGTAAAGACGACTTGCCTACTGATTGTTGATTGGTTGTCAACTTGCGTGAACTAATAATGGTGTCACACTGTTTGACGGACACAGTTACACATTCCTAAGGTTCTCGAATGAGGCAGATATCTGCAATGTACAACACTCTGCCCCTTGCCTCGCTGTGCCTTACGTTCCCTTACTTAGATCGTAAGACATTTCCCTCTCATTTTTAATATGGCATGGCTACTGTCGATGTTCAGCAGCACATGCATTTGCAAGCAGTTCTTTTTTCCCTCGTTAACCTCAGCAAGTCTATGTTGTAGTCGCAACCTATCTGATGTTCATCTCAGAGCACAGCTACGAATTGTCACGTCAGTGAATCTGAAACTGGACTTCAGAAGTTTGCAGAAGAAGAAGCCTCAAGTTTCATCATCCCGAAACTGGGAAAGAGTGCTTCCAGTTTGACATACCTTTATGATTGGTTCTCATTTGCAAATCCTGTAACCGAGAGTTTTGAATTTCAGTCTAGTCTCCCCATGATCATTCGTATTGTTTTGTTCATGTTCCAAATGGCCAATAACCGCATGAAACGGTAACTATAAAATGCAGAAATAACAGATGTGCAACAAATAAATTGGCAGTACCCTGAAAGCAGCTCTTCACTATGTTCACCGGGAACACAGGTTTCCTTTCTTCCTTTTGTTTCTTCGTGTCACTAATCTCCCCTGTGTGGCCCTTTCAGCCTGGCCAGAGGTAAATACGGCCCGTGATGCAATTTGAGTTTGAGGTAGCAGGGAAGAAGGGGATGTAGGTAATGTGGGTATATTTGCACTACATGCAGAGGCATTGCGGGTATACACCCACATTGTACCTGCAGTGACATTGGATTTCCACCCACACCTGCGCACATGACACGACATACCTGCGTATCTATGACACGCATGATGTCGACCACAAAATGACCTGATAGGAGTGCCAATTGCGTGTATAGGCTGCTTGCAATGCTGCTCCCATATTAAAGCAAATGCAGATGGGGCCTCTCCACAAAAGGCTCATATTTTGGGGCGTTTTCGTAAATTGAATTGCGCAGTGATAACACAGTGTTCTAACAAAAATATTTTACATTGTTTGTGATACTCCTCGATGACTAAAAGAGCGGTATGGGCTTGTTGGTAGTAATCCTGCAAATTTTCTAGCAATCCTAAATGTAATTTCCTTGCTCCTCTAAGCTTACAAGATTCTGATTTTTCCAGAATTTATCTTACTTTGATCATGCCTTACAAGCAAAGGCTATAAACATGGAACTCTAATCACACCTTGAAGGCTTACACAAATCCAAATGTTGCATGTGCTACGACAACAATGTAAGATGATCGATAAAAAAGAGCCATATCTCTAGCGAGCTAGTTGAACATCTTTGGCAATGCAGAAACTGTGAGCCCATTTTCAACGAAACCATAGTTGTGTCTAGGGAAAGGGATAAGTGGAAAAGACTTTTGAAAGAGACGGTGGCGATAACGCAATGTGGGAACAGTGTAAATAGGCCATCCTTTATCCCTCTCCCTCCCCTCCGGGAGTTGTTAGGTATTTAGGAGGCTCGGCGTTATTAAATCATTACTGTGTCTGAGAACTCTTGTGCTTGTCTTCGTGTCCCGTGTCTCTCGGTTATTCGTTCCTTCAACAACAATGTAAGCCGTGTGTAGGTGACATCTTAGTCAACATACCTCCTGAGCAAGTGCTGCAGCTTGTTCCACGATGCCCTTGATATAAGCAAAAGCGTATTCTCGTACCTGCGGATCATTTCGAAGGTCTGCGATCTGAAATGGATGGGGTAAC
Organism: Ornithodoros turicata; assembly: GCF_037126465.1. Classification (NCBI taxonomy): domain Eukaryota; kingdom Metazoa; phylum Arthropoda; class Arachnida; order Ixodida; family Argasidae; genus Ornithodoros; species Ornithodoros turicata. The sequence continues at coordinate 70,663,199 of NC_088203.1, read as the reverse complement.
CTTTAGCAAGATTGAAAAGCCTAGAGGAGTCAACTAGATCAGCTGGAAATGCCATGGGTTTCCTGTTCCATGCTTATATTCTGTATGTTTCCTTTTGTACATCTTGCTGCGTGAAAAGTGCACAATGTTTACAGTTAGAACATGAAGGGCATTCTTTGCAGCGGATCCAGCTTTTCCAACCTTTGACCTACAGGAATACAGTCTCTTTCAAATATTTTTACTGCAAAACCATTTAACAAAAAATGCTTGCACTCTGCTCAGTATACTGAAAATTCATTATCATCACCTTATTCTGTTCTAACTTCGGTATGAATGCGCAATGTACTTTCCCTTTGAAAGCCAGGATGCTCCTTGCGATATTTGTCTCATTTCTAAGTTCCTCCGGTTATCTATCCTCTAAGACTTGCAGTGACAGCTGAACTGGAATCGGAGAGTGTCGTCGAACAGTTTATGCTGCGCCAGAATCTAAACCCATCCATCGCAGCAGAAAGTGTTCTACAACAATGTACGACTGCAGTTCAGAACTTCAGCTTTCAGTTCCTGGGCTACAAATCACTCCTATAGCACACAAGAGACTACGTCCGTAGTGGGGCAGGCCCCCTCTGGGAAATCTACCCAGCGGACACTCAAGGTGAGCGTTTCGAGCATTATCTTAAGAACTGCATGCTTCATGCGAGTGAACATTGAAATCCTGTAAAAATAGCGCATGAATTCCAGGCCCTGTCCGATCTCTGTGCATGAGGGGTGCATGAGTTGCCGTTGTATTAGCGCTGCACATTATCTTTCTCAGCTTTTCTAACTAACCATAACTGTATTTATGTTTTGCATTCCATCTCGTGTTTGTTTTGGATATGAAACAGCAATAATGTACCTTAAACCCACAAAAGTAGCTGTAAGAAACAATTTAAATCAGTTCCAAGTTACTGAAACTCTCATAGAATTTGGATACATTTACCTACTTTACAACTAGATCCAGACAACAATTAACTAATTTAACGCAGTTTTATTTTGTTGACAGATATCAGCTGCGTGTCTCAAACCCACAGTGACAAATCATTTGTTCCTCTCACTCCTATTCAAGGAAAATGGCACTGCCAGAATTGGATCAAAGGTCCTGCTTGGTTTAGCAGTATTTTGCTGTCGAGCTGAAGTCATACTGCTCTGTACCAAATGGGAAATTGCTTTGGCTTCTTTCTTTTTCCAGCTGTACTACTACTACTACTACTACTACTACTACTACTACTGCTACTAGCATCTGACTTTTTCGGGGTAAATGCCTTCCCCAGACTCAAGTGGGAAAAATCGGGTGCTACCCTTAAACTTGCAATTCAGGATATTGGTATTGGTATTGGGATTGAGGATTCGGGTAGAATTGGAACATTTGGGTGTTATCAAGTTATTTTTGTTCTTTCTGCCCAGCAAGCAGCCTGTAGTTAAATGCACATTTATTGGTCAAATATTCTTTTCTTGTGAATTACAGTTACAAACACCTCATGTCGTAACATCAAATGTGCTTCGCATAGTTTATTGCTGCCCTAAAATAATATATACCTCAGACACACGTTTAGGTTCCCACTAAATAGTGGATGTCAGGCGTGATACATGATTGGAATTCGGGGAGAAATCAAGATTAACCCGAATTGCTCTGAAACTGATTCAGGGTACACATAGAAAACGGATTTCACTTACGTCAGCGCACGTGTCTTCTTCCGGTTCTTCTTGAATGAAGACCCTCTTTTTTGTGTATCCACTGCGAGGAGGGGGTACATAAGTGGCCACTTCCTCTGGGCTTGGGGTCCGTGACCCTACAAGGTCGATCTGGATCTCTGGTGGTGTCTGTTCAGAAAAATAGATGGCTGTTACGGCAATAGTGCAGAGAGTGAATGCCAGTAGAACAGGCTTATCACATATCTTTGCTTCATCCAGGAAACATGGACTGCATGCAAGAGAGCGCTGATGCGAGCAAGTTGGTTATTATCGAGGGACGACGGAACACAGGCAACACACACAACAGCCTGTTGTTGGTGTTGTGTCGTGTTGACTCTGTTTCGTGCCATATTGTCCCTCAACTGCATCCATTAAAAAATTGTTTTGAACAAGGGGATGCCACATCAGCTATATGCATGACAGAAGCAAAACAACTGGATGCTAGAGAGAGTACGAGAGGAAGATTGCTCAAACCCATGGAAGTTGCCCTGCAGAAACTCTACAAGGTCTGTCCAAAAAGTATTGGGACTACATTCATTTTAAAAAATTATTGGAGATATACGGAAAATGAGCTAAAATTCCTCAAAATAACATCCTTCTGCGTCAACACACCGTTGCCAGCGTTTCTGCCACGCATGGTACACCCCCTGGAGGTCTGCAACCGGAATCTTTTTCAGGCACTGCGTCGAAGCCGCTTGCACTCTTTCCACCATTCCATAATGGTATCCTTTCAGGCGTTGTTTCATCCGAGGGAAGAGAAGTGGTCTGGACCAGAGAATCAAACCAAACCTGATCGACCAAACTGGAACCGAACCGAACCGAACCGAAACAGTCGATGCCATCTTGGAGCTGAACCGGAACTGAACCGTTAAAAAAATACCGCTAACCAGTTCAAATAACGGTATGGAACGGAATAACATATGGAACTAAGGGCAGAATTTTGCACGTTGTGCATGAACGTAAAAACTATTTTTTCATCTTTTGTTCTTATTTAGCTTCATAGCCTTCCTCTTGCCAAATAAGTCGTGCCCTGCAGGAATGCTCTGCATTTTCTGGAGTCGGAAATAACAACAACAAAGATGGTAACTGAAAACTGTTATGACTACTAATGTCTAAGACATACACGTGAATATATATAAGAATTAGGGATCAACGACAGTTTTGGGTAGCATTCATTAAGTGATACATATTATAATAATATACTAATCAGCCTTAGCTATACAGGGTGCAGAAATGATCGCTGACATATAGCGCTGTCAAAGAAAAACTGACAGCTCTACTACCGTAATTTCACGCGTATAAGCCGCACCGCAGATAAGCCGCAGGACCCGTTTTTAGGAACATTCTGAAATTTTTTTTGCCGGATAAATCGCACTCTCAGACAAGCCGCGGTCAGTACGACACGACTGATTTGCGCGGTAAACCAGTGATGCAGATTCCAGGGTGGCCTGATGTATAACAAAGGAGGTCAGCTCTAGTGTCCTACTCAGATCGGATTGTGCCATTGTTGCGTGTTTTTCTTGTGGATTGACGGGTCAGTGGTCTTCCAGAAGACGTGAATCACTGTCACTCCTTTCGTTAAAGCTTCATGGGGGAAGGTACCAGGAAGGTCAGTCTACTCGAATGTGAACACGCCCCTGTTACGCATTGTTCATGCGTTGGCAGGGCGTAGCTGTTCCCGAAAACATGACACTGTCCGCCCTTTCATTAATACTGGGGTATGGGGAAAATACCACGGAAAAATAGTCATCAGATAAGCCACAGAATGCCAGTGAAAAAAAATTGCGCATAAGCCGCAGCTAATATGTGTGAAATTACAGTATATGATGCTTATGCATTGCAAGATCAACCCGTTTGTAACACAAACGTCATAGGAGAGCTGTCAGTTTTTCTTTGACAGCGCTATGTATTAGTTTCTACGGTTATCGTGGACATCACGTATATAAATGCGAGAACGCGGACCAACTGGTGGATATGTCGTCAGCTGGTGGTTTTTCTATTCTTCTTTCATTTCTTCTTCTTCTGTTCTTTTTTCTGCAGTGCATTGCGAAAGCAAACGATCTGAGCTCAACTACAATATGCGTCCTTCTGTACGACGCTGCAGGATAAACCCAACATGCGTGTGTGAACTTACATAAGCCCCTTAGAAAGTAAAGGGCCAGCCACCCTCATACTGGTCAGAATGAAAAGAACATACCAAGCTGGTTTTCTTTGTGCAACCATACTTACATCATATATGAAAATCGCTAATGGGTCGAAAATTAGTCAAACTTTCTGTTTGGTCTTGCCCGAGCTCTGTCTTAGATCCACGGACACTTCAGTGTAATGGTGACATTGTAGCATGGCTGCGGTCAGTGATGACACGATAACCGCCTTTTACATAAACTACCCGGGCTCAAGATCGCACCATTCCAATCCAACTACCATGAAGCGTCGTCTTCTGATTAATGTGTATTCGTGTCTCCTGACTGGTAATCAATAATTTCAATGACTTAAATGACTTGGGCCAAGCTAGCAGGCTTGGTTGACTGTTGTATTCCTGACGCGATTCTGCGAGCAACTCGGTGGGTTAGTTAACCATCGTGACATGAGCTACATGCGGGGACAGTCAACCCAAACCGGTAATTTATGGTTATGCTCCTTCCGTAACCACTACTAATCTTGTCTTTCATATCGTGCAAAATCTTTCAAAATATTGAACGACCGCTGATGCCTTCCTGTCCACTTCATGCACTGTACCAAACAAACGGAAGTGTGCTTTAACCTGCTTGTTGTACTTCATTTGCACCCATGGCCCCTCAACTGGTTCATGAACTGAACCGTTTGAAAAAAAAAAAAAAAAAAAACGGTTTGAACCATTATAGTTGCCTTCCGAAGCTGAACCGGAACTGAACCCTTATTGACGAACCTAAACCCGAGCCGAGCCGAGCCGAGCCGATAAACGTTTCTGTTCGACTCTTTGGTCTGGACTGCAGGGAGGCTGAGGTAGCGTTGCCACATTAGACTTCGCCAGGAACTCCCTTACGCATAGCGATGTGTCCCTGTCCAGGGAAGCCACCCTGCACCCCATCCCCTTCGCTAGCAAAAACCAGTCCCCATACTTTTTGGACAGACCCTGTATTTACAAAACTTGTCTACCTGTCTGCATTATCTTTACAAAACATACACTGCAAGAATGTACCTTGGCAGGACATAATTCTGGAATGTGTCTCAAAGGAGTGGGTGGAAGGTCCTCTTCTTCCTCATCCTCTTCATCAATACGCAACTGCTGCCTCTGTGCCATCTCCTTAGCCCGTATGATGAGGTCTGCCACAAACTGAGATGCTACGTCACGCAGTTCACCCTGAAATATGTGGAAGAGGACAGAATAATGTTCTTCGATCTGGCCGTGAATTCTTTAAAAATCCAAATTGTCTTCCAAATACTGTAACGTTGTTTTCACAAGTTTGGTTTCTTGCAATGGAGTGTATCACGTTGCATTTAGCTTGCTATTCAGTATCTGCCGTGTGGTGTGCGTGGCCGCACAGTATATTCTCAGCTAAAAAAGAATTAGAATAACACACATTGTGGTGTAATAATGTAAGCATTATTTTTGCATAGTAAAATGTTTTATGGAGATTTTTTGTGAAGTGCATGTTTCTGTATTTTTCAAAATAACGACACCTAATGACGGTCATTCAGGCGTCACATTGCAATTTTTAATATTTTATAATTTTTATCTTTTTTTTTCGTCTTATGGGCGATGTCAACAAAAAAGGATTTAACAGTTGACTGGTACTGCTCTATAATGATCCCCAGCAATATACGATTTTTTCTGGTATATTAGCAAACTGGTACGTACCGGAGAACAAGTGTGACCATTAGACCATGCTTCGTGGAAGTCTCTCTTGGTCAGTCCATCTTCTGAAGGTAAAAGAAAATTGTGTGTGTAGGTAAATCAAAAGTCGTAAATTCAACCCAGACCGCATCTTCGAAAAAGAACTTCAAAAATATTAATGCTGGTGCGTTCCTTGTTTTACGTTCTTGTTCTCTTTGCTTATAGAAATATGCATGTATATAATTAAGGGAGCACAGTTTAAGGGATTGGTTCTTCTATACAAGCTACCGAACTTCTGCACGAGGGGGTGGCTGACTGTGAAGCATGTCATGTTCCAGTGCTGTGCTGAGGAGCCCCAATTGGCGAAACAGCCATCAATAGCATAGAGGCATGCTTAATAAATAAACACATACGCGTAAATTTACACCGGCCTGGGTTGGTCGGTCGATAAGGTGTCCGCCTGTTCATTCCAAGGTTGCAGGCCAAGGACACCAACAACTTGGTGACAAGGTGCAGGTTGCTGAGGCACACTGTCTTCCTAGACGGACGTTAAATACTGTGTGCCTGGTGTGCCATGCACCGATAGTCCACATACCAACCACTGTGGTGCTGCTAATGAGTTGTCTCGCGCCATAAACCAACTATTTATCATAATCACGTAACTCGCACGTAGATGCAGCTGAGTGCAAATTGGTTGATGATGCGCAAGTAGGAGTTTGGACTGCCTGAGACAGAATTGAGCGAGTAGTCCTTCCCTGTGGAACCAGTGGGCTGCTCTCTCTCCCTCTGACTGACACAGTCACACGTCCTTCGGCTTCGGACAAGGCTTTTTGGTTCATCCTTTGCCACTGAACTGCAGTTACAAAGGCCATAGAACCACATCAGATGGCTGATGTGGACATAAGGCTAGGCGAATATAGGCAAATTGATTTCGTAATCACAACAAAAACATCAACCGCAAAGCATAGCTACTTCGTTAGAAATTGGTGAATCAAGTGAATTAACTGGTGTGTGGAGAGCTGGTGTATCCCACACCATCACAACTCTACTATCTGAAGTATTTGTCAAAACTGAAATGTGCATATTTGGGTGTTGCGCATGCACAAAAATTTTGAGCCTCCTCCGAATTTTTGGACCAACTTTTTGAATAAGTTTGATGTTCTTCAAACCCCCATGACTACTGTATTACTATTGTGTTGGCTGGACACGAATTCTTAGTTTGCATTGTAAATGTAGAATTGTTTGATATAGTTGTAGTTACGAAGTCGCATAGGCGGTTTCCACATGAGCTACACACGTCAACGACACGTGGAGAGTGGGCATGACATGCTGTGTATTCACACGATGGCATCCCCACAGAATATTCAAGTGGAAGAAAGAGCAATAAATTGCTCAGTGGAAATCGGGAAGGCATATCTTCAACACATAGCATACGACACCATCGGGCCTATAGGGTGCATTCCTAAACCTATTTGGAGTAGAATTCTACTCGAAGAGCCGCTTCAGAACTGTCAAGCCAGCCGCATGCCCTCTTTCTTCGCCCTCTTAGAAGGAACAAAACTGGGCAAAAGTACCGTGGGAATAGCTAAATCCCTTCAAGAGCACCAAGTCATGGGATGACCTATCATAACACTGTTTGAAAGCAAGCAAGCAAGCTGGCAAAGTTGCTTCAACGTGCATTATGCAGTGGCATAGCCAGTGGCGGGGGTTTCGGCGTGTCGGGGGGGATCGTCCGCCCCCCCTTCCCCCGAAATTGTACATTTGGAATGGGAAACAAGCCAGAAATCCTCCTTCTCCATGCTAAGCCCCCAAGAACCCCTCCCGAAATATTTTTCTGACTATGCGACTGGCGTCTCGTGACTTGGTTTTCACAAGCCAGACAAGCATCCCAAACTATCAGCGAAATTCACTTTCGCAGTAGCCAAAGTAATTTTTACCTTTTTTTTTCTAGTTCAGTTGTGCATTTTGTGCTTTGCCTGTTTCTTAGGTAATTCCTTCGCACAAGCTATGTAGTCGTCCAAGCAAACCTTGCGTGATACTGTGTTGTTCCTTTTTTCGTTAAACTTTCCTAAGCTGCTGGAAAAGAATCGCGATTGCTTATATTTTTACGTAATCTTGCTATGATCTTTTCAATTAAAAAAATATTGTTGTTGGCTTTATCGTGTTGTGCGATTTTTACACATGACGTAGCTATCCTGTTTGAGGCCCCTATCATCTTCCCAGCCATCAGCTACGCTAAGCTGCACGCCTCCATATTCAACTCGACCAGTTAGCTACATCTGGGTCACGTGGTACTTCCGTCACGTGAACTAGTGATTTCTCTAGCTGGAGCAGAGGTGGGTGCCTTCGCGATCAGGGGTAGAGCCCTGCACGGGCCGACTTTTCCGGACCCGACCCGGCCTGGGCGCATCGAAAAATGGCCCGGGCCCAGACCTTCATATTTTTATGCGGCCCGACCCGGCCCAGTGACTAGAGCCCGGCCCGGAATCTAAGGAATCTGACCCGGCGAGTAGATCCCGGCATAGTATTTCCAGCCGCGACGTACGCGATTCTAGCGATTATCAAACAAATTTATCAGTAAATCTATAAGGAGAGAAGACAAACATACAAGTGATGGCAGTTTAACACCATAACCGCACCAGACCAAATTAAATCCAGAACGTACACGGACATGGGCGTTATCGTTACACTGTCGAGATTTTGCGGAGGTAGAGGATGCTGTCGACAAACTCCTTCTCCTGGTCTATACCCTCTCACCAAGCTTTGCCAAGTGATTGTGAAATACGTGAGGAGTGACGAGCAATGTAAAGTGGCTTTCAGAATGTTCTAGAGGGTCGAATCATATGCCTAATGCAGTATCCCTTGCTCGTCTTTGCAAAATATGCACAGGAATGACGCAAGCGCATGATGATATGAACTAATGCATCTCCATTGTGTGGAATTAGCTGCGTGGCCCGGCCGAGCCTGACTCTCGGAAACATATTTGTCGGCCCGGGTCCCGCCCGCGGTGGTGGCGTATTTTAGCGGCCCGGGCTCGGCCCGGAGCACACAGCCAATAACAAGCCCGGCTCGGCCCGCGGGCCGGGTCGGGGGTCCGGGCCCGTGCAGGGCTCTAATCAGGGGTTCCTCCTAACGTCACCTCACCTCACCTCAATCGTTTCCTGCAAATTCTCCACACCTCAATCTTTTTCTGGAAATTTCTCCTCTCCTCACCTCACCTCAATGTCCGTGAGGTGAGGAGAAATTTGAAAGGGGGTCAGAATTAAGGTGAGGTAAAAAGTTAGGTTGAAGAAAAGGTGAGGAGAAATATCTTGTGCCTGCTCTTCAGGGTATTCCCCACAGTTAAATGAGCACGAAAAGATGTGATAAAATAGTTTAAAAGCAAGCGTCAGGGTTTTCGTCATCTCATGGGCGAAAAGATGGCCGTTCTGCACGTCTTCTAAGGTCGCATCTTGCCATCCGCTGGCCCGGGGTGTTCCGAGGAATGTCGCTCGTGTGAATGCATGGTTGAGAACGAAATGAAATGAACTGTGCTAAACAAAACAAAAAACTTTGAAAAAATATACAACACAGAAAGGGAACCGAAACTGTGATCATAGAAACGAGCCGGGCCCCATCTAGCGAGTAGGGACTAGGGAGTGCCTACAACAAATACGAAACTACGACTACGCCAGCCGCGTTTCATTCAGCTGGTGTGTCGTCTGTGCAAGGGTCGTAGAAAAGCTTGTTTTCTTTGATGGGACGTTCATCGGGAATCCCCGACCGTTGGTCGAATTATAGTTGCATCGGAGGTATTGTTCCAGGTACGCCGTTCCTAGCCTTCAAGGTGCCTCTACAAGATCGTCTATGCAGCTCTCTTCCACGTGAAGCGCAGTTTACTCCAACGGACCTTCTCAATCGGGTACACGGCCTAGGCCTAATAATCGACCTGACCTGCACAACTCGTTATTATAACCCAAGCATAATGGTAGACAACGGCATATACCACCATAAGATTGTGTGCGCTGGACAGAGGATTCCCAGCCCTTCTGTAATCCGTGCATTCTTTGATACGGTGGACTGGTTCCTGCGGAATCCCAGTAACTACGGCTTGCTAATTGGCGTGCACTGCACACACGGCGTCAATCGTACGGGGTACCTGATCTGCAAGTACATGATCGAAAGGATGGGAGTGCCTCCGTCTATAGCTGTTCACGAATTCCAAGAATCTCGAGGTCATGCCTTTGACAGGCAGGAGTACGTTCGAGATCTCTGTAGGAGGCCTTACCCGACGTAACACATCCAAAGTAAATGCGTTCTCTCTCGTCGTCGTGATTGGTTTGACGGCTGCTATTTCGCAGTGCCTTCAGGAGTTGCTTGGACAAGCTGTTTGCTTTTTTTCGTTTTATTTAAACCCGTCGGCCGGAGCTCATCTTGAGAGGTGGTTATGTGTGAACGATACATGCGAGTCGTCGCCGTATGAGACATTAAAAATTATCACATACAGTGGGTGTATCTATCTAACCGCTTTTTTTCTTCCAACCTCAATTCTTTCATCACAAAGGCGGTCAGATCTGCTGATTTTAGAGTTACTGAGTTCAGTGATATGCGCTGGCCTGAACTGCACCAGTAATGAAACACTTGTATGCCTTCCTTTTTTTATTAGTAGTGTTTGGTGTGTGTACTGCAGGAGGAAGACTCGGATATAAAGGCACTACAAACTGTTCCTGTAGATTTCTGCACTATTTATAAAAACAGTGCGTGAAATAGGATGGAGGCAGTTCTGAGCCACCTGGGGGATAATTTCTATGATTAGTCATTAAACATGTAGTTCCCAGTCTTCATGGCAAAGTTAATTCAAAATATGACGCTCCTAATCCTCTTCATGGAAGAAGAAATTGGCAAAATCTGGTTGCACTTGTCCTTCTGGTCCACTGTAATCAGGGACTGAGACAGGAAGGTAACCGCAATTCACCCTTGGCAGTTAACCGAAACCATAACATGAACCGAAAAATGTGATTTCGATTACCGGTTCACCTGAATCTGTTCAAGCGTGAACAACTTTGGGTGCGATATTTGAATCGCTTTACAACTCTGCTTAGTGATGTAATACGTGCTTCTGTTAAAGTAGATCTCCTCGTCATATGTTTTTCATTCAGAAGTTGTGTAGACAACATGCCATCTTATGCGCTTGGACCTATAATCCGATGACATGTATTGCGTACGTCCCTTACGAGTTATGACTGTATTATTGTGATCATTTAAGATGCCAAGTGTTGGACGTTGTTTATTTCCACATCTCTTTGCTTAACCGCTGAACGCATGCAGTCTTTCTTGCCTTGTAGCTTGTTACAGCACGAGCAAAATTAGTGTGAATGAGATAATAGAAACCGCAACAAATTGTTTTGTGGGGAATGTCGCAAACAGCCAAAGTGCATTGAAGAACGAGTTCACTCTTTCTTCAACCTGGCAGATGGCACTGCAACAGCCTTTCGGAATCGCAACAAATAAATGTGTTCATTTTTACCCGTTTGCACTTTGTAGCTCACTTTGCGACATCCACGCAGCCTGTAGATACATCCTAGAGAAAATCGGAAAAGATACCGGTTTAACTGTTTGGTTACCGGTAACCTCAAATATTAAAACGGCGAATCCCGCCACCGAAACCGCTTTCAGAGTTCTGACACTGAACTGTAACCGAACCGATATCAGTTTCGGTTTCAGTCCCTGACTGTAATGCCTCAGGAGGAGCTCAGACACAGTACAAACGTTACATAGTAGTGGGTGAGGCAATCCAACATAGAAGGACAAACACAATTAACCAGTGCCTCCTGACACAATAGTGACTGGCAATCATAGGCTGTGGGTTCAAATCCTACAGCCTTTTCTTCAACTGCCATCATTCAGTAGAAATGTTATCACATGTAATGCTTCTCTGCATTGACCAGAGTGCCACCAACCACCTGCCATTCATCTGCTCCTGCATTCTGCAGAAACACTGTTCCGCGCATGTGTCATGTCGATAGGGGTCTCAGCATATCATGCTTATGCGCAACTTACCTTCCCATAACGTGTACTCTGCAGAAGGTACTACAAGTCACTCCAGGGGAAGTCTTTCACTAGAGTATATGTGAGCGTACAATATTTACTGGATGGCCCCGTCTTGTGTGCAGGTGTGGACTCGTGATATAGGAAAACCAAGAGGCGCGGACAACACACACACAGATCCTCAGACGCAGCAAAGAGATAATATTAATTAATTAAGATTAATACCCCTCGGTCATCGGAGGTTGTTTTGGGAATCGTTGGAAATAGCCAGCAGAGGGAATGTGATAAGCAATGCTTCCTTTCCTCTTGCTCCTCTTTGGTTGTTTTGGGCAGTATAAATTGGTTGGCCATAATAAATCTCTTCGCTGCGTCTGAGGATCTGTGTGTGTGTTGTCCCCCTTTTTTGTCCGTGCTTCTCTGTTTTCCTACATCATGATGAAGTACCAGCTTGCTTCTCTACACTCACAGGTGTGGACTGTTTGTTTGAAAACTATGTCACCTGGAAATTTAAAATTGATCGAAGTAAATGCCACGCTAGGTTTGTCGGTGTACCGTAACGACTGGTTTCAATATCTCACAGGGGAAGAACATATGTGGTATTTTTTTGTACTGTACAGCGTGACGTACATGTTTTAGAAATGCCGGATTCAGTATATTACAAAGTTATGTGGGTGGCTGTGTTTTTATTGATCATAAACTTACATTGCATTTAAAATAAGCAAATGCCATGCAGCTTGTTGCAGTTTGCTTAGAATGGGAAAAGCTGTATGTGCCACACATGAACAGCTCAAACCTGAAGATGCTGTGACGGACCAGAATCGTCTCAAGGGGGTTAAGATGCGGTAATGTTCTGAGAAAAGCTCTATTTCTGTCAGACGTTACCCAGAACAATTCAGCTTGTGTGAGCCTGTGCCACACTTGGGTTCCTGGTAATGCTGGGCATTTCTCCCTCATCAGAAGTGTGTGAGTCAAAAAAACTCAAATGTAAAAGTGAAGACAGTGTGTTGCATGCAGGCATTTTTCAACATCTTGTCCTTGGAGATTGTTCCAGATCACTGGATGGGAAGCAACCGTGAAAGCCAAGGATGAATGGAAGTGTCAGGTTGCATGCACCTTATGCAATGTGCTTCTATTGTTCAGTGCGTAGCTTTGTGTGTGTGTGTAATGTGGAGGCTGGCATATGAGATAAATGGGGTATTGTTAGACCTCAGCACTTATTATTTGTTACCCAGCTCCTTTAAATTTGCCCACACTTCCACCTGAGGTGGGATTTAGGGGCAAGGGGTTCAGATATATTGACTTCTCCCCAATTTCTATCATCGTCGAATAGGTACCCCCCCCCCCCTTCTCTCTCTCTTTCTCTCTCAGGAAAAATCCTGGGTTCACCTCTACAGTACACCTCCAATTATTTTTCTCTTTTTCTGTAGAAAAGGAGTGCAGCCAGGATGAAGTGCTAAAATTTTGTATTACGTACTTTGCTCTCTTACTATGGACTCCTGATAAAAGAGATAGGGCGCAGTCTAACTGATGCATGATGGACTCCTGCTTGTGCATATATATGCACAAAACTGTGCAGTAAAGCACCTGCTTGGCAGTTTGATTTGTGGAATTTAAAGTTAAAAAAAAAAGCCTTTGGTGTTAAGATGTGCTGCGGGATGCTGTGGATGGTGCAAAGTGATGGCAAGTAAAGAGCTTCCCCAGGGTTTTCATCTCAAGGAGTTCCCGAGGGTATCCCGTTGAGGAGATGTGGCACATGTGTAGCTGCTGACTTTTTGGCTTCTTTTCGCCTTTCTCTGTCTTCTTTTTATCTTTTCTTTCTTTTTTTATGGGGGTGCTGAAAACATCCCTGATGGCGAAAATCTTTTTCTTCTTTTTACATATCCCTCTTATTTTAGTTCTTGTGATTCAATAATCCCCAGTGGATCGTCCTCCCGCATCACATTAAGGTCTCGGATGTACGCGCATTGTACCCACAAAAACATCTATATATTTTGCATAAAATCTGAGCAGAGCGCGAAAGTTGAGGACCTTAGGAAACAGTACAATGGTGCAGGTTCTCTGCTGAATAAAACTGTGGTGGGACCAGCGGGAGAAATCTTAAAGCAACTCGTCTGTAAGGCCGCGTAAAGTAAAGCCAAAGGGGAAAATGAAATAAAACTGCCCGAACAGTATCTGAGGGGAGTTGTCGCAGCGCGTGTTCCGTTCATTTCGGCCGCGTTTGGGGCGAATGAAAATGCGCACCGTTTGGTAGGGCTCACCTTGTTTATCTCTCATCGTTGCCTGAGACGCACTCAGGGAGAATAATCTACAGTTCCCTCACTTGGAGCAAAGCGTCAGCCATTTTCGTTGCCATGACGACAGCAGCCTCCTAAGAGAGACATCCCTCCGTGCGCTCTTTCACGCTCTCCGTTCGGCAGCGCGCTTCTCCCATTCAAATCGGTGAAGCGGAAACAAGTGGTCTCTTCGTCCTCGGGGGAGGAGTAGTCAGCTGGTATATGGATGTGTCTTCAATGCTTTTGAGATTTCTCCTTTTTTTTATTTTTTGCTCCGTTCGGGTTCGTTTGCGACATCGATTTATGGCCTGCGGGCTTTCGAATAATTTCCATATGTGGTATGACACTCCACAAGTGTGAGCACACAGATGTACTTATAATATATAGAGGAGAAAGATTCTAAATCTTAGATTAGAGAGTTTTAGGAAAATGTGAAAGTTTCAGAAAAAGTATCCGAAAACATAAGCAAATTGCCAGATTCCTTTGGAACGGGTGACATATCACGCTGCCGATTAACTGACAGCGATACGGACTCGGAATCGGAAGGCGCTTACGATTTCCTAACACTCTCTTATATTACCGTAAAGGTATTATCGCGATCGTAATATTTCCGCAAAATTACAATCCAGCAGCATTAGTAATGACTTAGGATTTGCAACAAAAGTTGCCATGCCTCACTTCACCCAATTTGCCAGCATTTGCTTTCAGCATTCGCACTATTACACACTTTTCGACACACAACATTGATTCCAAGCTCCAACCACATTTTGTCAAGTTGACGTAGAACCTACCAAGGAAGGGTTTGGCTCCTCTGGGGAGTTGAGGAAGCGCTGACCAGTGTCCAGTCCTCTGGCCCCAACTAGCTCACATCACCATCAGAATGTTCAATCAACCTCTTGCCTGCACAATTCCGTGCCCAGGACCAGGCCAAGAAGGATGCCTGTACAAAACAGCACAGTTGTGGAGGCGATTGAGCATTCCTCTGAATTTATCCCTGTTAGAGGTCGTTTTTGCATCTCAAGGTTTTCCGGGCTATCATTGTGTTGTATCCATAAATTGTTTGCTAGTTGCACATGGTCCATAGCAGTCCTTGCCCTATGCACGTTCTACCCTGATCAGTTTCAACCAAACTATGCTCTACACCTTCTAGCACCAGAAACTGAAGGTTATTATAAAAAGAGCACTTTATTTTCGTCAGTGTTTCTTAAACTGCTTGGCCTCATACTTAGACTTGCTGGTGTACCAAAGGAGGAAGGGAATTCCCAGAGATGGAAGGGTCATCACAGCAAAAGCCATCCAGTCCATCTGTAAAAGGAGCAAAGTGTGCAAGCTGGGTGCATGTGCACTGCGAGGAACACTTCAGATTTTGGCAAAAAAAAAGAAAAAAAAAAAGACAGAAGCAATTGCTATGAACTCGCGTAAAATTTTGCATTCTCTTTGCTTGCCTACTGGGACTACAATACTCTGAAAGCGACTATTTACTTCGATGCAATCAAGGCTTGCGTTTTATCTTTATTGTTGGCAGTCAGTTGTGCTGGTGTTTTTCTTTATTTAAGAGGGAATACGAGTGAGGCGGCATCTCCGAGTCACGATTTTTTTCGCGCGTAGATGGCGCCACACGAACATGCAGGTCTCAGCCTGGAGAAAGCTGTAACCATTACTCTTGGTACAAGTTACTCACTCCTCCGCAGGACTGTGTAGTCCCATAAACACGTGTGACCTCCTTGACTATTGAGGTGCAGGGATCTCAAGTCATGTTTGGGTTGCCAAGGTCAATCCAACTACAGAAAAAGAAGGAAAGAAAGAAGCAGATCCTGACGAAGGCGAACCCTTCCTTTTTGTCCCTTTGTGGACTGCATCTGTTGACTTCTTGGTGACTTTCTTGACACCACGCGAATTCCAAGTGTTATATTTTGTTCGCCGCGCTTATTTATATTCACCTGCTGATTTTTCTTTCACACAGAGTTCTCACACTAGAACATTTTGCAGGCAGAATGTTTCCGCAAAGCCAACTGCGGTTTATTGACAGAAAAAGTGTGGCTTATTCATTGATTAAACATGTGTACTCATATAAAATATTGTAAATTTACAAATCATGCCCCAGTGTAACGAACCTACGTTTGATGATAACAGGTCTTATTCCATTTCCTATGTATTTGTCCTTCATTTGAAACTGTCACAATCGGGCAGGAGGACAATACGTGGCACATTTGACAAACTCTCTCTGGTCCAATAGCTCTGGTCCTATATATTTGATGTCGGTTCCGGGACATTTCATCAAACACCGTTTGGTCGAAAGCCGTTTGATCAAACGCGGGACATTTGGTCGAAAGCCATTTGATCGAAACGGTAGCAAATGTTTGATCGATTTTATTTATTGGTTCGCCTAGAGCGCTGATGAAAAAAAGAAAGAAAAAGAGGACAACAAAGTTTAACAACGTATTTTTAACGTTTCTATTGAACTGACCATTGTATAGGAGAAAGAACAGTTTTAGTTTATTTACTTTACGCCCATGTGCAAGTGAGCAGATCTTTTAACTTTCTCTCTTTTTTTGTTCTTTCGGGTAGCGTGCATGTGTAGGAATCCCAGACGGATGGCAATCATCACGCCGAATTATCAGAAGACCGTAACTCTAAAGGCCAAAAAATTAAAACATCGAACAATCATAAGGCCGAATACCAGAAGGCCGAAAAGTCAAAACATCGAACAATCAGAAGACCGAAAAGCCACAAAACTGAATTACAGAAAGGTCGAAAAGTAAGGAACTCAAGATACGGAAACTGTTATTCCAACTGCGATAAAATATTCAAGAAAGAATTAAGTGAAAATGCTATTGATTACATTTCACATATGTGCCACAGTAAATGAGCTACAAACTTCCAAAAGTGAGAGGCCTAATTTACGCACTTTTGCATTTTTTTAAGGTTTTTAAAAACTTTCGCAATTTTTTTTGCAAATGTCTTCAATACGAATCGTTTGAAATTCGACAAGCTATCGAAGAAGGCCCTTTTTATCCAAATCGGTTCAGTATTAGCTGCAAAAAATTGCACTGTTTCTCCCATAGAGAACACATGGGGCCGCCGGAGGTCGTATCCCCTCTTAAAGTGCATGATGACCTTCTACGCATTTAATGGGTGTTTTGCAAACATGTTATGTCAGTTGCGAGTTAGCAGTAGCGTCTGTCATCTCAAGTGCCTTAGCAATCCTCTCTCCTCCTCATGCCCTACTTACCACATGTGGAGAGAATGTACGGTCAAAGTCCCGCACAGGAATGATGCCTCCCTCCCCAGGCTCAGTTGTGTGCCCAACCTGAAATGCATATGTGGCTCCATTTGGAAATCTCATCTGCGACAAAACATAACTGTGCGTGTGGTTGCGTGTGGCATGCCACACCATTCTTAGATGATGACTTTGTCCTTGCGTGTGTGTCATAGCAGTACTGTCATTCATCCTGCCTTTTTCTTTCCTCACAAAAATTCTCGAATTTTTGAATACGAGAACAACGAATTTTGAATTTTGATACAGTTTGATACGGTTTACGAATTTTGATATGGTTCACGCACACACAGTCACAGCTCTGAAAGTTACTCAGAAAAAGTAAAGAAGTTACAGACACAGTTACAGGAAAAGTTCCCACAAACGAAATGCAATTCATTTACAGGTACAGTTACTCACAAAGTGTAACTGGCTTACTCTTGAGTTACATTCAGGTTGTGCATGTTTAATGTGGCCATGGAGGAAGAGATAATGCGATGCACACAGCATCTAGGAGTCATACGCAGACGCTTCCAAAAGGTTATCGACATTTTAGTTTCTGACGAAGCAGCAGCTCAGAGAGGAAAACATGCTCCGGTGACCATGCCGGTAGGCTTCTGCATCAATGATTCGGTACAATCTTACCTTCAGGTCAAATTAAAACATATTTCATGACGAAGTTTGCACATTTGCTAGCAAATTTTGTGACTGTTCCTCCAATCGGCAACATCCGTTGTGTTTGACATCACAGCCAGTTCGCCTCGGAGGCAGGTCATAGCAGCCGCCATTCACGGCCGTGGTTAATATAGAATATTTTCGCTATTTGAACGATTTTCACCGTCATATTTCACAGGATGAATGCTTTAGTATGGAGGAACAAATTGAACATGGTCGTAGACTTGTTAAATATCCTTTCATGGTCCCTTCAAGAAACAGACTAGATCACATAGATGTTTATGTGAAGAATAAAACTAATAAGCAAAAAACAAAATGCCTGGACAGAGCAATAATGCACATCTAAAGTCATTATTATGGTAGTGCAGTTGTAACGTACTACACATGGTACTCATTATTACAACAGTGCATGCATACCACCATAAATTATAGTTATGAGAACAGAGGTAAAAAATCTACATCCTTAGCTGGGCGTCCACACGAGCAGTTAAAACCTCGTTTGAGTATGCTATTGTGCTTTTAATGAATGTAATTAAGTTAGTTACCCTTTTTTTTTCTGCATGTAAGTGCAATAATTATTTACAGTATCTCAATCTCTCATAAACACTGTCGAACAGGGCATTAGCGTTCCTTCATTGCATGCATGTGAAACGACAAGTTTTTAATAAAGGTAAGTAACCTTCATGTGGTGTGGGGAATACATTGAAAGGAAGTTGAACGCTTTTCTCAATGTGTCTGGCTTTTACTATACAGGGTGTCCACGCTAAGTGTGAACAGATTTTTTAAAAATATGTATAACACTTTTTCCAAGATGAAATCAATTGCAATATAGCATATGCTGAAGGGCGCTCCCTAGCAGGGCATTAGCAAAGTCCAAAGGCAATGTCTTAATTAACTTTCATTAATTAACTTTTTAATTATAAAAGCTACAAAGTTGTCCCAATGAGAACATCTGTTCCTTTCGGTCACCTGATATCGTAGCCGTTTTCAGAACAAAAATCCGTTCGATAGATAGCCCACAAAAAATTCGTGAAGGAACGCCATTTTTTTCTTTATTGTGTTCATTGCGCTTCTTAGAAGACGCGTATTTCCTTCATCCCCAACGGGAGAGGGGGAAGGAGCACAGTGCCGCCTCATGCGTCGAAGATGAGCTTTAACTTGCGGAAACAAAACAAAAACAAATGTATCGGGTGACTCTATCGGAACTGGCCTTATCTTGGGTTGCATTTTCCGTTTCCTTTTAGTCTTTTTCCAGGACGCGAGAGGCGATAGTGTGCTCTTTCTCCCTCTCACATTGGGAGTGAAAGAAAGATGCGTCTTCTAAGAAGCACAATGAACGAATTAAAGAAAAAAATGGCGTTCCTTCACAAATTTTTTGCGGGCGATCTATCGAACGGATTTTTGTTCTGAAAACGGCTACAATATCAGGTGAGCGAAAGGAACAGATGTTCTCATTGGGACAACTTCGTAGCTTTTATAATTAAAAATTAATTAATGAAAGTTAATTAAGACACTGCCTTTGGATTTTGCTAATGCCCTGCTAGGGAGTGCCCTTTAGCATATGCTAATTGCAATTGATTTCATCTTGGAAAAAGTGTTATATATATTTTTAAAAAATCTGTTCACACTTAGCGTGGACACCCTGTATATGTAAGACAACAATAAAGAGATTGCTCTGTACAGGGAGCGAAATGTGGGCCAGTCATTCCTTTGTCAAACTCGTTTCATATTTTGTGCTTCCAGGATGACAACACCACAAATATCTCATACAAAAGGCACTGGCTCCAGCCTAATATCCCAAATTTGTAAATGCACTGTAAGTTGCATGGTAGATGAACTGCCTCAAAGATGCCAATGACCTACTATGTTACGGTCACGTCTGCTACGAACAGTCCCGCCTTCCAAACATAATGGTCACTCACTTCGACAGCAATGCTAGCAAATTTAGGTATTGCCTGTTGTTTTATCAAGTTCCTGCACTCTATTTGGGTGACACAGAACTGCTCACCTGGATATCTTCACTCTCTTCCGAGGTTCTATAGTAAACATCTGCACTTGTGAAATTGAAACGACCAGGCTTCAGAGGCCTGATAACCACTGTGTGGCTCAGGTTAGCATTTCTGTGTAGCAGTATTGTTAAGGAATGAAGCACCATGTCAGAGTAACAACATGTGAGAATACAAGTATGCACAGACCCTCACATTTTTTTCAAAAATCGAGCAGCTAAAAATCAGGTTTTATTTGAGGAGCCGCAAAATTGGGCTATATGGGTTTATATCCGATGCAAAAAGCGTGCATCTCACAATTGAGATGAACAGTGTGTTTGCGCCAGGAGGCTGTCCTGACTGCATAGTGCTTAGCGTTCTCCAGCGCTTGTACTGGTGGATGACTTTGCACTTTGGCAAGTTCATTTTCGGGTTTTTTCCCGAAGTGACGGTGAAGCAAATCGGGGTAGAAGCGGGTTCTACCCTAAAGCATAAGGCCCTAATATGTACCATATTTGCTCACATAACTAATACATTTGCTATAACACCAAGAGGGGGGTGCTTAATTAACAAGATGGCGCTCATGCTCTCAATTGGACCTCAGTGTCGATACTCTGAAGTGAAGCTTATTTAGTGGCTCTTCTGGTGTACATTCTCCGCGTGCGTTAAAACAATGTTTTTTTTTTTCGAGGTCACACGCATGCCGAGTGTGCGCGCGTTGTTAAATCGTAAGAAAAACGTTGCGCCGCGCGTGGCTTCCAGCAGTTCTGCGTCTGGCTCACCCGTTCGGAATGGCTGTGATGTCCAGTGGCCAAAACAACGCCCAGCGCCAACCAACTTAGTAGCAATTTAGATAGTTCTGAAAAGGAAGGAGTCAGGAGCCAAAGTAAGCAGAATTGCCGATGAATCACCGAAGGTATAACAAAACTCCAACGCTCTTTTCTCCTTCTTCGATGTGGAAACAAAAACGAAAGCGTTGCTCGCATGAAGACTTGTAAGAGCATCATGTTAGGTGAAGTAGTACTTTAGTCCATGCGCATGTTTGAATTACCATGCAGATTTGAATTACCATTCAATGCAGGTTTGAGCTGCCATAGAGCTTCTAACACAGTCCTCATTTTGTTGCAGACAGTGTTATTATTGAGTTTGGAAGCTGTTTTCTTTTTACATTTGTTACACTATGTATAGCACGCCTGATAAGCCCGATTTTTACCTGTATCATATCATTCCAGAAATTTTACACCCGAATTGGATGCTGCAGACTGCCAACTGATTTTTACCCCCCAAATTTGGCAAAAAATATTTCCCAAAATCCTCCAACCCTAATTACGGTGTTACTTGAATGCAAGAGACCAGCAGATGAGTATAAACTTGAATGTCTCAGTCGATCTGCCCATAAGATTTGTTCCGTAACACTGTATGGATTGCCAAAACATTATTCATTTGCAACTGCATAGTTGTTGCACTATATAAAGTAGTAGAACACACCACAGAAGATATCACTAATGCATTCAATCAATATCAAAACTTTTGTCAACCTACTCACACCTAATCCATTCCCCTTACATTCAGCTTTCTTTTCTTTTCTTTTTTTAGTTTTTTCTATGCTGCAAATGCAAAAATCTAGTGTTCATCAAGAAATTTAGACGCTACAGCTAGAGTGCACTGTCTAAACACGGCAGTAGAGTTCTCGTCGTTTCAAATTTCAATGTTGTACTTTCCAAAACAACAGCTTATAGAAATAAAGATGGGCTCTAAATGCACAAAGTTTTGGATACAGCCGTATTTAAGTGCACGTAATTTGAATACATATACCACTAAAAAATATTGCTATTCTGGATAAGTAAAACTGTTCATGTCTCATAACTACCACACTCTTTGTAACATTATGCCAATATTACAACTAACGATGCTAGCCACGGTATAATATGCAGAGACTGGTGCACATGCAGTAATGTTGGCTCAATGAGATTCAGGCTATAACAAACGAAAGAGCAAACAGCTGCGCTATAATGAGGTACTTGGCAGATAAGTAACTTGGTACACCAAATATGCGCATTCCAAATCTACAGTGGCAGGAACAAAAAAATTTTGATGTTTCCAACGAAACTGTAGCTTCGCGGAAGCATTGTGGGAGAATCTGGTTTTCTGCAATGCTTTCACAGTCTTAGTCCAGTTTATACATTCCCTGAAGATGTGTCACAGCAGAAAATAATCAGAGTTACAGAGAGACTAGATCAAACGAGAGTGGACAAGCAGTCCCAGTGCCAAGGATACGGTGGCAGCCTGTCCACCTTCAGCTTGAGCATCCCACTGACAACCTGGAAGTCTGCTTCCCCAAATGAGTTGTCCACAATCCTGACATCAAGTGCTGCACTGAAATTGAATCATGCATTCAACTCCACAGACACTACATAATGACCATTTGCAGTAGTTACAGATGAGAGGCCGGCGAGAGGGGGATGGCGCCCACTTGATCCAAGGCCTCTTGTAATCGTATAAAGAAGAAATACTAAGACTATGTTATCGGGAATGACTCATCCCCAGGGCCAGTAGCTTCTCTCGCCGGCCCTGCATAGGTAGTAGCCCTCTCGGTCTCGCAGCGGGAGATACAGTGACAACGTTTCTGTCCAACAGAACTCTTGACAATACTCATCATATTCTGGACGAGAACAGCCTATAGGTGCGCTGTGGTACATTCCGAGAGTGTGGATGGATCGTTAGATCTACACAGCGTTCGAGAGATTGTAGAAAAATTGTCAGTTGTAATAGAAAGTCATTCTGAGGCTTGAACATGGAAGGAGGCACAGGAGGCACATTGTGACGATATGACCGCCGCTGCCGAAGCTTTCCGTGAGAAACTGGTCTGCGGAGGAATTTGTGGAACCATGTCAAAGACCGCACATTAAAGGAGCTCAGAAAGCACTTCAATCGCTACCATTTCTTTGAGCCAATGCATTAACCCGCGTATTAAAATGCACAATGCGAAGTGATTCGTTCAACAGTTGTATAAGTATCGCAGAATTTGATTTTAAAAATCCCGATCGTGCACAATGGTGGCAATGCCTGGAACGAGCCGACCAGCTGCTCACGTCATTGTGACGTCACTACGGTACAGCCTGCTGGTTAGTTTAGAGAAGCGTCGTCGGTTATATTGCACTCAGAACGACGCCGTAAGCCACAGCCGTGCAAGAAGTGTTCCTTTTGACTTTTTCTTTGATTTCTCAGATACAGTAAATGAACGTTGGCCCACAGACACTGTTTAAGGCATGGTTCAAGGTTAGACCATGAGACTGTGGAAGCACACTCATTGAGAAGTCCCCAAACAATGTTGGCTAAAATTCAGTCAACTGCCCCTGCTCAAGCTCGTTTGCTTGTCTCGTAGCTTGTCTCGCGCGACATTCCAGAGTAGGTGGATTGTGAGAATAAACTTCAGTTGCCAGTTGAATGCTGTTCTGTCTGTGTCTTCTATCGAGCTCCTTATCGTGGTGATTGTTACTGTTGCCCTGCTGTGTTGCGGCAATGAGTATAACACAGCACAACACTGACAGTTGCTTCAGTTCATGCTTCAAAATGATTGCCGCATCGCTATGTTTACTAATTCGCCCAGCGCTTCGATTTGCAACTTTGTTAGCCGTTCAGTGAATGTCTCATCTAGTTGGAGGTGTGTCCTCGTCGATACATTGTCAGACACAATCCAATGAAATCTATCGCAATGCAGTCGCTGGCGCATCGCAGCAGCAGACGTTAACCAACGATTGCCTGTTGCGAAGACCAACAGAGCATGTCATAAAAGTGCTACAATTTATGGTCAACTTACCAATCATCGAGCTAAACAACGGGAATGAGCCAAGGCAGGCTACAAACATGGACGATACAAACGTGGACGATACAAACATGCAAGTTGTTTGATTTCATCCGAGCTGTCCTGGCGCCGGTTACCACATGGTGACCGACAACGCTGGTGAAGTTTGCGTCCGCTGACATGTAAGGAATATCACCGTACAGTGCACAGCTCATCATCCTGCAGAGTTCCAATTTCCCACTCCGAAAGTGGCAACACGTGTCAATATTCCGCAGGCACTTAGGCTTCGAAAGCAACGAAAAAGAAGAAAGGTACCCCGTCAGTGCTGACCTCGATAGAAGCGTGGTCGTCCCTTTGAACTGTAATGATATCACTCATGACGTATTTTCCTCCTCCTCCTTGTTTGACCCCGTGGAGCGAGTCGAGCGGGAACGTATGCGGCGATGTTCAAGTGTGTTTTTTTCTATGAAAAATATTGCGTACAAAGAAAATTTGTGTGTTAATTGTCAAGTCAAATTGCCAGCTTTCACATGTTTGGAACTGAATTTTTTTATATGGCTTTCTGGGCTCCTTTAATAACAGATTACGACACATCTTGCATAATTACATTCAGATATATAAATTTCAAGGTGAAAATCGAGTGCCGCAGCTAAACTAGACATGGACCAAAACCTCTTCATATTATGCAGCATTTCCTTCCATTGCTGCACTTGACATAGGAAAGTTTCCGTGAACATGCAGGCCAAAATATGTTCACAAAAAATATTTCATAGATATTACAGCCTTAGACCCGTTGCCAACAGAGAAGCACTACTTCGATACCTTCCACCAACATTGTAGATGTTGTAATCTACGATGATGTCTCTCCCTTCAACAAGGAACCGGTTGAGGATCCTTTTCTGAACCAGCAACCGTGCTTCTGTGATTTCTTCCTCAGCACCCCATGCCAGACTTAGGCATGTGATCGCCAACAGTGCACGTAACATCTGAAATTTCAAGTTGAACTCTCATGAAAACCATGATCACTCAGTCGCTTTATCAGGCCGGCCGATCGACCCGCAACAAAACTTTACTTTACTTCCGTATTCGCACCTAAGTGGATCACAGTGTATAACCACAGGAATAAGCATACAGGTTATGCTATTGTAAGGTGCACTGCAATAAGATATACAGTCAAAAACAGTAAATATTAGGTGCCACCACGATACTCACACTGACAACGTGGAGGAGACACGAAAAGAGGCTTGACTTGGATTAAAAGTCAGCTCGCTTGGATTCTCCGCAGCGGCTCGTGGCTCCAGTATGGTAGCTAGAAAGGGTGGTACCCCGACCGGCGAGAGAAGCGCACGCTCCCGGGTTTAGGTTTAGGTTTAGGTTTGCCTAATCCCTTTTGAGTCAGGGCAGGTGACGTGAGGGCACCACAGGCAAAAGAAAAAGGAGAAAAAAAAGAAACAGAGTCTATGAAAGTTGAAGCGGTTGTAGGTGGGTCGGTTCCAGGAATGTCGCTGCTGTTGGCGCTTCCGGTCGCTCCGGCTCGGTCGGCAGGCTTGTTTGCCTTGGCTTGGCTCCGATGGCTATCGCTGGCGTCGCTGCTGCTTCCGGTGTTTTCGACGGCGAAGGTTTGCTCGGCTTGGTTCCTGACCTGGATTTGTGGTCGTTTCTTAGGGCACTTTTAGTCAGCCTATCCCAGTTCACGAGGTGTTGTTTACATCTTTCGGCGATGTCGCTGGGGTTTGCTGTTTCAGATGGAGTTGTCAGTCCTAGCATTGTTGCGATGTCAAGGTTTGCTGGGCGAGTCGCCTTGGTGGCTTGGCACCTCAACAGGACGTGGCTTAAGTCTTCTTTCTCCGCACCACATAGGATGCATAAGTCGTCGTTGTGGTTAAAAAGCTGGGACAGTCTCTCTCGCGTCAGGAGGGCCCCCGTTCTAGCTTGGAAATATAGGCCGCTAGCGCGGTCTCCTCTGTAGAGGTTGTATGGGCTGGGCTTGTCTCTGTATGTGGCGTAGAGGTTCATGCTCTGTTTGTTTCTTACGCGTTGTCTCCAGTAGTCGTTCTCAGTTTTCTTCATTTCTTTGTTGATTTGTTGATTCCATTCTCTGGCAGTGTTTGTTTTATGGCGACTGGTCCCCTTGCTGAATTTGGAATCTATTCGGTTTATTCGTTTTATCCAGTTCGTCTTTATGCCTGTGTATCTTACATGGTGGAAAATTATTTTTGCTAATCGATTTCGTGGTAGATGGATCAGTCTTCCCAAGTATCTTGTTTTTGACCGTGCCTCTCTGTATTCGAATGTTGACCATGCGACCTCCCCTTCTATGGCAGCATTCGCTGTGGCTAGGTTCCCTCCCAAAATCCATTTGCCGATCTCCCGTTGTTGGCGTTCAAGGATTTTCATGGTACTGGCGCTGTAGCATAATGCTTCATTTGCGTAGGTGGCACATGGAACTGATGTAGTCTTCCATAATAACTTACCGACGGAATATGGGTTGTAGGAGTGGCGGGCGAGGTGCCACACGTGTCCCTTCTTTTTGTTTGTTGTCGCTACGATTGTTTTTTCATGTTTCTCCAAGTAATTTAGTTTGTCTTCGATGAGCACCCCCAGATACCTGTAGTGGTGGGTGTGTTGGACGGTGGTATTTTGTAGTCGGAAAGTTTCGTTGCCGTTGTTGTTCCCCCCAATCTTCATCCATTGGGTCTTTGATCTGCTAAACTTCATTCCGTGGGCCTCCGCCGTCCGAGTACATATGTCAAGGAGGCGATGCAGGTCTGTTGGTGTCCTGGCGATGAGTAAAATATCGTCTGCAAAAGCCAGCGCAGGGATGTGGGTGACAGTCTCCTCGCCCAATGTGTCCCGGGTACTAATCTTGATCCCATTGTGGCAGTCTTCAAGTTTTATCAACAGCTCATTAAGGAAAATATTAAATAGCGTAGGTGACAATGGGCATCCCTGTTTCAGTCCCACCATCTGTTTCACTTTGCAAGATTTGTAGGCATCCAGTTGGTACGTGCAGTAGCAGTCAGAGTACATGTTTTGTATAATGTTGATCATGCGTTCCGGGACTCCAATCTTTCTGATTTTTTCCCAGAGTACTTCATGAGGGACGGCGTCATACGCCTTTTCCAGGTCAAGGAAAGCTAAGAATATTTCGTTGCCTGTTTTCAGGGTGAGCTCGATCAGTTGGGTAAGGATATACAAATTATCGCTTCCTCTTCTGTCTTCGCGAAAGCCATTTTGTAATTCGCTCAGCTTATCATCGAAGGTTTTCGCTATTCTTTTGTTAATGACAGCTGCAAACAATTTGGCGATGCTGTTTTGTAGCGTTATGGGTCGATACGAATTGAGATCGTCTTTTGGTTTTCCTTGACCTTTGTGTATTAGTCGGACTGTGCTTTGTTTCCACTCGTTGGGTAGTTGACCCGTCTCTAATATGTCATTAAAGATTCTTCTGAGGGCTTCTTTGGAAATGGGTTGGAGTATTTTTAGGAAATCATTTGGGATCCCATCTGGACCAGTGGCTTTACCCTTCGCAAGTCTGTTGATATGTTCTGTTAATTCCTGTTCTTCAATTGGCCTCAGGAGCTCTTCCTGCTCGTCTTGAAGTGGTTGTGTTATATATTTGGCTTGTGTACTTGTTCTTTTCTGAAGGTCGTCTTGTTGTTGATTGAAGTAGCGGGTCATGTAGTTCTCGATTTCTTCTTTACTGCTAAATCTCTTTCCTTCCTGATCGCATAATGCAGTTACAATTGTGGGGTTTTCTCTTTGATTTGTTAGGATTTCTATATAGTTCCAAAATTTTTGTCCCTTTTTCCGTCCAGCTGTATTGATATCTTCCTCTATACTTTTGTAATATTCGGCCATCTTTTTTGCTATTAATCGTTTGGTGGCTCTTTGTTGGTTTTCGTAGGACTCTTTTTCGGCTGAGCCTTCAGATTTGTTCTTGTTCGCCTCTCGCCAAAGGCGACAGAGTCTTTTTCTCTCGTTTATGGCATCGATTAATTGTTTATCGCACCACGGTTTTTGTCGGCTTTCTTTCGATCTTCCTTTTGTTTTTCCTATGTTATCGCTTGCCGTGCTTACTAACACATTCGTGAAACTTGCGTAGTCCGGCGCTTCTGTCATTTTGAGCATCTCCTCTTCCAACTTTTCGGCGAACATGTTCAACTTTTCCTCGTTTCCAACCTTCCATCTTGGTTCCCGCATGTGTTTTATGGGCTTGTTCCGATTTTTCTTCTTGTGATGCGTCATTATAGTTACTTTTATGCGGTTATGGTCACTGTCACAGCTAAATTCTTTTTCTTCGTCGATGTGGATCTTATTGATGGTCAGTGGGGATTGTTTCCAACGGGGGCAGGCGAGTGCATAGTCAATGCATGTCTCCTGAGAGCCTCTACTCCATGTCACGACGCCGGTGCATCTTTCGTGGAGATTCAGTATGTCCATGTTGTTATCTCTGACTATGCTTCGCAGGTGCTGTGCTCTGTCGCTCCCGCTGGAAGAAAGGCGCAGAGGGCGCTCCGAGCCGGAGGTATGCGTTGTTTCCCCAGTCGGCGGTTCGCATTTCGATGAGTTTCGCCAATAATTGTGTTCGGAAGCATTTTCTTGCCAGTTTATTCTTAGCCGAGACACTACGAACAGGGGCTACGTGTATTCTTGAACGATTGCGGGGCTTTCACACGAAAAAACAATAACAACAAAACGCAATTCGTACGATAGCAGCCGACGGATTCTAGCGAGCGCAAAAAGCTGCCGCGGCTGCTCCAATTACATATTATACCTTTTCGTTATCCGCCCTTTCCTCAGCAATAACGACACTTTACTGCACAAACAGGATACATTTGACTATTTATGGCTTGGACAATCATACAGCCCTGCCCTGAAGTCTTGGCGACTAGCATAGCAGCTACCGCAACGAAAATAAAATAAATATTAAATAAAATAAATAAAGCTTATTTAAATAAATAATAAATAAATAAACAAAGCGCTTGGCCTGGTCTTCCTGCGTGCTATATTAGTTTAGTCGAGACTGTTTGGGAATATTCCTGCGTACTCTTCTCTGTCGAGGTTTACGCCTTTTACGTAAAAATAAAGCCTTGTGATGAAATAAAATTTGCACTCAGCACCTGTTAGTTCATTTCTAAAAGCGATAAAACCCCGGTGCAGGGGACACAAAGAGACAACACAGACGAAGCACTGTCTTAGTTCATTTCTGTGGAGATCCCAACCAACTTGGTGTGTTGAGGCTCGAGCACTGGTGGTCAACTCATGGAGGCTGTCAGAATGTAATTTGTACATGTTGAAAAATCTAGTGAAAGCTGCTTCAAAGGAAACAGGGAAGAAGGGAAGGGTCCTTCTCTGCCGACGTATTCCCGGCGTCTACAGCTTCATCATGTCAGGGTCAGATGTATTCCTTCTTTTGCAAGGCACTGGCGACTCCACGCTGCTGTTCCTGCTGTTGCGCTGAGCGGGCAGTTTCTTGGAATTTGTCCGGAAATTTTTGGGTCCGGGAGTATTGTACGTACCGCACCATCTTTCATGGTAGGCCCGTCACGCTTCATCGGCTCGATCTTGACGTTCACGACAGGTGCGTTGGCGTAAAAGCGCAATCGTCGAAGTGTATTTCGCAAACGGCCGAATGCGTTTGGAGAGGCATGTCTGCACTTGGTGTACGCTGATTCCATTCTTGAAACCTTTCTGGGTCCTGCGGAACGGCGAAGAGCGCGAACTTTCCAGTTGCGTAACGGTATCCAGTGTTGCAGCCGGGCACAGAACAGTGTTTTACATGCTGCTTACGTTGTCCAGGCATTCAGGTGTCATCCCTGTGCGCTGAGAGAACCAAGTGGTCACTTGCTGAGAGGCACAAAACGCTAAAAAGGCAAAGAAATAGACGAGCGGGCCGGGGACGCAAGCAAAACGTACGCGCGAACGCGGCGAACATAGCATACCTCAGACTCCCAGCGCCCGCTGGCGCCGTCTTCCAGCGGCGGCGTGCTCCGATGTACGAGAGAAGCGGCGCGGTCGAAGTACCATAGCTCCAGGCTCCAATCTACCAATGGCAACCTTGGCCTTGGCGGCCCCCGCGGCTCGTCAAGCTGCGAGACAGCATTTTTTTCAGGGAATTATACAATTAAAAAATGATTCAAAGTACGAAAGCAAGAACCACAACTACATTGTCGTCAATAATATAATGTTCATGTAGACTCGTAGAGAAGACACGCACCCAAAACTAGCCCCAAACGGCCCCAAACCCAAACCACCAAAAACCAAAACTGGCCCAGTAACCATGCCAGGAACTCCACAACTCCACTGTGCCATATTGGATAACGGTAGTAACTAGCGTGCGTATTAATTCCAGGTTTATTGTAGAATGGCGGCAGTGTCGTGCATGGTGCTTGGTGGTGCCTGGCAGTAGTGACTGTGCAGTCGTATAGCATTGTTGCGTTTTGGTGAAACAATGAGTCGGAGAAGACAGTTTGAAGAAGACGATGATGACGGCAAGTAGTTTTTAAAATGAGTAGGAGAGCCTCGCATTGTTAGCGGCATGGCAATCCGAAACCGTTCTTGACTAGTCGAGATGCAGTGACTGCATCTAAAGCAAACATCAAACGCCGTGAACTTGTGTTAGGGGATGAATGTTTCTTGTAGATGAATGTTATTGTTGTTGATTGGGTGTACTTATCATGTACGGTGTTTACCCGGCCTATTAATGTCGCCATTATTTGATGTTCCAGTCTCATGAAACCTCACACGAACGTAGCTTTGTTGGCTTTATGTCGCCCAACACAGCGTAAACTCGCAAACTAACAACCATACAAGAATTCAGTTGGATACACAATAATCGTGCGGCTGATGCATTGTTTTCTAGCGTAAACTAATAAAAAAAAGAACTTGTACAAATATCCATTGAACATGCAACGTAGGAGGAGAAAGGGTCAAAGAGGGAAAGGTGATGGTGGTGCAGAAGAGGTAGAGGTGAGCATACCCTCATACCGTGGGTTTCGGATAATCCTGAGGAACAACTCACCACAGAAAACATGCAAGCATCACAGCTTTCTCACAGATATGTGTCCACAAGTAGTTGACATGGCCTCATTCATGGTGAGGGCCCTACCAACAAAGAACCTCAGCCAAGCAAAGAATACAACACAAAAAGTAGTCAAAGGCCCGTGACGGCACACAGTGTCATCACTAGGGGATGCAGTCTGTATCAGGTGACATGCTGCATCAGTACTCATGCTTCCTCCTGTTCTCTGTGACACAATGACACCAAAAACAACATGAGGAGTCCCCTGCAAGCGTCCCCTCCTGTATCATTGTCTTGCTCCTCCCCCTTTATTCCTCCTCTTCCCTGCCTCCTATTTGCACCAGACTGCTAATTTCTTGCAGACTAACTGCACTTCCCCAAACATCCTGTCTGCAAGGTCACTGGAACTCATGTGATCTGTTGAAATGCATTTGTTTACCTTCCATTTCCTTACGTTGCTCTCCCTTAGAGTTCTAGTAACTTCACTGCAGGAGGTGCATGTCTTACTGCATGCCATCAGATGCCAATTTGTGCACAACATGTGGTTCTGACTCGTCCAATTTCTTTTGAAATGAGAACAGGTATATTGAATGACACCACAGGCAAAATACCAATATGAGGTAAAACAGCAGCTGCAAGCCAAGGGCTTCACTCTCCGTGATAGGTTTCTATCTCTAACAGTTGTAAATTTTCACACTGCAACTCTAGGTGTGTGCATGTGTGTGTAGTATTTCCTTGTGCATAAAGTTAAGAGCCAATGCCTATAATGTTGTAATCGACCAAAAGTTTTGGGCGATTGGGACACCAAGCAGCCTGCTGGACCAGAATGCTGGTCCCCTGTGCATGTATGAAATCATCACGAAAGACTCCGGGGAAACATGAGTCTGGAAATAGTGTTTTACAAGGTCACAGGGGCAGGGAAACAAGAAGTACCATAATGATTGCTCAAGGGCATCTCTTCCTTCCAAGCAATGCAAACCGAAGGCTGTCAACTCCCATAGCATAGCAAATAGGATGATGGTGCAGGTTCAGGGTAGCCTCGTCCCCTTTTGCATCAGGGCAGGCACCGAAGCGGTGCCACAGGCTAAGAGAGAGAGAGAGGCGGAAAGAAGGAAGAGGAATCATGGATGAGGGGAGAAAGAAACTGAGCGAGGGAGGGTACAGGGAGAGAAGTAGTGAGGTCGGGGTGATGGAAGCAGAGGGCGTCCTCAGTGCATTACAGCAAGTGAAAGGGTTTTATCTTTGAGAGGGTGCAGGAAAAATACTGTGTAATGTGACTTTGTCGCATTTTATGAAGAAACACCCGCTTGCATTATGATAAGGTAGAGTTTCCATTGTGTGATTTTAGGCATCCTTGACATATTTTGTGCAATTGATATAAATTGTATACAGTCATGTCTCGACTATCGGACACCTCTGGAGTCGTCCCCTTTTGTCCAGATAACCGAACCAAGCGAAATTCAGGGAAACCTGAGAAATTTGGGAGACCTCTTTATACCACAGAAAAGGAAACAAAGAAAAGATCATTACTTCAAAAATTCGTGCCAAGTGAGCTGCTTGAAATTAGTAGACACATGTGTGACAAAACTTTCGTCACAGCCATGGCACCCACTGCGTCACCATGCTCTTCAAAGAAGGCTAATGTCTCAAATTTGGTCTCGCTCGCATGTTTTCGTCTGATGCAAGTGTCTTTGGCATAGGCCAAAAGACAGGTGATGCTTTCAGATGGCATGGACATTGACGTTCACATATGGATTTCTTGCACCCGGTGGATACAGGGCACCTCTTCCGTTTATCGTCTACTATTTCTACCGTATGCCCACACACCTCAAAAGGGAGTGACCTCTGAAGAGAGGGGAGTCAAACAGTACAGAATGCCCTGGTGAGATGTGACCTTTTTCCGGAATAATGTGAACAGAGCACAGCACATGCCTGGGACAGAGGATGTTGACACTTTTCCGGATAAGCGAATCAGAATGACCGAGGTCCTGGAAGATTGGTCGCCATACTTGCTGTCCGGATACGGATCACAAATTCCGGATAACCGAGATAAAACACAGTGGTAGCAGGTTTGTTCACAGTAATGTAGTCCAGGTAACAATTTTTCCGGATATCTGAACTCCGGGTAAGCGAGGCATGACTGTATGTAGGCTCAGCAACAAATGGGGCTTTTTTGTGGGGTTCAACCAAAATATCATGGCTCATGGTGGTTAAAGGGACCGTGAAAGGATATTTGACAAGCCCATGATCATTTTTAATTTGTTCCCCTGTACTAAAGCATTCACTCTGCAAAATATGAGGTTAAAAATGGTTCAAATGGCGAAGATATTCTATATTAACCACGGGCGTGAACGGCAGCTGCTACGGCCTGCATCCGAGGCGAACTGGCCGTGACATCATACACAGAACATATTGCCGATACGTGGACGGGTTTTTGCGAGCAAACTGCAAAATTTGCAAACAAGCTCGCATACTTCGCCATGAAATATGTTTTAATTTGACCAGGAGACAAAATTGTATCTCACTGTTGACACAGAATTCTACGAGAAATGTAACATAGCCGTTGACTGTCACCATGGTTACCGGAGCACGTTTTCCTCTTTGAACGTCTTCTTCGTCAGAACACACCTCCGCCGGTGACATTTTACGAGCTGCTGAGTACCGAACGATCCATAGACACTGTGTGTGTCGCATAATCTCTTCCTCCGTTGCTGACAATTTGCCTTTTGCCATATTTCAAGTGATTTCTACGGCAGATATACGACGTCGTTGTTGCCCAAACCGAAATCATGAACCCACATGGTCCAGTGGAGTGTGTCCTCCTCATCGTTCACAGTTGGCTGAGAGAATTGGATGGCGATGACGTAAGCCCGCTTCGAAGGCATATATCCAGTGGTCATGCCCTGCTAGTTTTGTCTGATAACTGCGCCCTTGTTGTACTGAATACGGTTAAAAGTCGATGTGTGTACGATAGTGAGGGATCATGAGAACGGTTTCCTGTAGTAGAGTACTCGGAATTCGTGAAAATCATTTCATGGTTCCTTTAAAGACTACCCAAGCTGAAACAAGGTACTGAAACTGTTGTAGAATTAAGTACCTTAGGCCCGGTTTCACCAATGCCAGTTAACACTTGAACAGAGATTAGACTTCTCTAAACCTGGTGTTAATCGTCAACCCTGTGTTACCAACAACTCTATCTGACCCTGTTTAATGGAAGGTCTCGCATAGGCGTAACTGGGTGGACGATTAACGCAGAGTTTAGGGAAGTCTAATCTCAGTTGAAGTATTTGTTCGTGACTTGGCAAAACGGTCCTGCATCTGAATTTTTTTTAGGGTGCACTCATTGTGAAGAAGAGAATCTAATGAGCCAACAAATAAGAAATGAGATTTTTGCTTTTCCTAAACTGGTCTGAAGTAACAGCTCTCTGAGCCTATGCCCATAGCTTTCTATCAGTATATTATGTTTATTCTGCCAGAAAAGTTTAGCCAGATTGCTGCATGCAACAAAACTGAAATGTGTTGAAGCTGATGTTATTGGCATTACGTAGTGGAAGTATACCGAACTTGCACGCCTAAAGGGACCATGAAGATATCCTCAAGACGTCTGAAAGCATGTATAATGAATTTCTGGACGCTAGTACATTCACCATGCGGAGTATAAACCGAACACAGGTTAAAATTATGGAGATACTTTTTGAAAACTGCGGCCCAAAAAACGCGACTGCTGCTGGCGTGGCGCAGAAACTGGATGCGACATCAGAAGCAGGTGACCTTCTCCACTGGTGGGCTGGCTTGGTACAACCTTAGAGTGAGCAAATGATGAAGACAGGCCACTTGTGTGTGTGCGGGGAAAGGGGAGGAGGGTTGTGGCAATACCATATAGATACAGAAAGCCTGCTTACTCATCGACATGACGTAACAACTAAGAGTCAGCCCATTAATATAGTGGCCCTAGCCAATCACGAACGTGCTTTTCAGCGGATGTAACCAGGAAGACGAGCCACCATCAGCTTCATAGGCAGCAGCGGTTGTCTGCGAGTAAACGTTCCCTCGTGCTAAATACGAAAACAAAATAAAGCAAAAAGGTCCCATATTTTTCTAAAGACTGATTAGCGCATGTTGCACTTTTAGTCTGAGGTTCAAATTTGTCAAGTTAGCTGCCAGTCTGTGTGTTTTGCGGAATCGGAGTAGCAGACAAATTCTGACTTTATATGTGGACGCAGCGAAGGAGAAAAGGGAGGTATTAAGCAGGCCCTCTGTGTCTAGGTGGAGTTGGTTGTGGGCCATCGCAAGACACTATTTTTTTTGTGTGTGAACTGTGCCTGTGTTGAATCCAAGATGACAAACATCAGACGCATTTAGGATAGAAGTCATCCTTGAGAGCTGTTCTCCACTGAGAACTCAGATTTTTTGCTAATCTCTTCATTGTCACTTTAAGCATTATCCCTACTGTAACACTTACCATTGTTGCAGCACCATGATGATAATTCTTTTCTGGTTTGTGATGAGAGTATGTCACTCAGTATTAGGAATTGAAAGTCGTGGTTGGTTGGTCGTGTAGTTGGCCATTTTTTACTTAAACATACCCAGTTTGTCCATAGTGCTTTGGTGACATTGTTTGGTGACATCAGCATTTTAGTAGAGTGGCGAGCACATGATCATTATCAGGTTGGAAGAACCAGAATTGGAATGTCATCTGTGCTCCATTGTACGCTTTGAGGACCAGGGAAATATGATTTACAGATCAGGAAAGCACTGGACATTTTCCCAAGTAGGCCTAAGAAATGGCCAAGATGACCTCATAATGCCCTTCGTGTTTGTGAGACTTCATGTTTGTGTCTATCCCTTCGTGTTCCCTAGTCTTGGGGGTTTTACATCATGCTTCATCTTCAACAGTTCGCTTGCTTCCTAGCCATTTTTTCATTGCCCTCATGTCATTGCTTAAAGCTCCAATTGGTTATCTGCCTTCTGTTGCTTATGGCCTACCAGTTTGTCCAATGATTAAATCATCCTTGCGCTCCCAGTATGGGCTCTGTCTCATGTGATGATCGCTCAGGGGCTTTGTGAAAGAGGGACAGTGTTCCGTTTCACGGAGCATGAGGACATCTGCATGGCCAAGCAACAGAGCGCAGTTCCTGTGTTGAAGCAATTTTATGTGTATCCAAATTCTGCCTTGAGGGGAAACAGAGTAGTAAAGACACATTTTGGACAAAAGTTATTCTTGAGCCATTCTCCACTGAGAACTCAGATTTTTGTGGAATCTCTTCATTGTCACTTTAAGTATTATCCCTACTCTAACACTTACCATTGTTGCAGCGCCATGATGGTAATTCTTTTTTGGCTTGTGATGAGAATATGTCACTCAGTATTAGGAATTGAAAGTCATGAGTGCAGTTGGCCGTTTTTTACTTAAACATACTCAGTTTGTCCGTAGTGCTTTGGTGACATTGTTTTCTGTACACTGTTTAACAAGTTGTCTTGACCACAGATTTTCGTCACCGGAAGAGGAGGAGGGTCAGCTCCGAACCGAAAGAAATCGAGGATCGTTTGGAATCCCTCATAATGCGCGTTGGTGAGAAGGTATGACCTTTTCTGTTATTTTAAACGTGTCGTCTCACTCATATCGTATTTCTCGAGCTCCTTGTCCAGACGGTAAAACTGGAATGCCAGGTTCTAGACTGCAGTTCTTTATTATGTTCTGGGGCCTACTTTGGTAGGCTTTGCAGCCTCGGGTGTTTGGGGGCCGACAAATACAGGATGTGCGTAAGTGACGAGAGAGGGACCTTGAGCCATTATTCTTGTAGGACAGTGGAAAGCTCCCTATGTGCCACTCTGTGGGACACTGTTAAGGGCAGTGATTCCTCAATCACTCCTCCAGAACACTCCAGATTGGATCAATAGTGTTAAGATCAGGTGACTTTGGAGACCATGATGGGTCCTCACTTTCATATCTGTCTAGCCATTGTTACTAGCCTTGCTATGTATACTGGTACATTGTTGTCCTGATACATGGCACCACCTTCTGTGTGCAATGTTCAAATCATTGGATGCATACTTAAAGATGGAGCCCTGTCATGGCAATGCGTGCACCGACAACACAGGTTCTTCTAAGCTATGATGTGTATATTGTACCATCTGTTGTATAGCGGTCGTACTACCAATTTAATTCAAGGTAAAATCCTGCCCTTTATTATCACATGCAAGATAAGAGAAGTTGGCCACCATGCAGTGCACACTTTTTAACTTGTGCTTGTGGTACTATAATTGCCAGTTTCTCAGTCTCATTGTTCAACCTGTGCATACTCCTAAACGCAAGCACAGGACAGAAAACATGCTGAAAGCACAAAGCACAACATTGCTTCACGTGGGAGCTTCACATAGCTCTGCACCATATTGTTTGGTACTAGCAGAGTGTTCAAAAGCTTTTTTAGTGAGCTCCAGGTTCCAACTATGGTAAAGTAGTGAAGCTTGGGAAGAGGGACTTGACACTGCGGAGAGTAATGGTGTAAACTGTCACACAAAATCTGCTGCCGGTGTACAGTGGTGTGGTGTTATGAGCTCCATCAAGAACAAATATAGATTACGGGTTACCCACTCCGCACTGAACATGCTTTTTGTCCTCATTGCTATCATGTCATACACACCCTTAGCTTAAACACTGCAACGCTCTAGTCTTGGCCATGAAAACAGCAAGACATCTTTGTAACCATTTAATTTGGGTATTAGAATCTGCACAGCTCCTATGATGCATATTTTACAATTTCTAGCTTTTTGTGTAGTTCAACATTCTTAAAAGAAAAGGATTTAAAACATCACCACAGTAAAATTGTTACTCCTGTGTCTATATTCATCATTGTATCTTTCTGTTTACAGTAGAATCTCTCTGTAGTGAACCTGCATGTAGTGAAGATATGGATATGGTGAAGTAAACCTGTGGTCCCAATGTGTTGAAACCTGTTTTTAACTACTGATGCAGTGAAGATACTCATATAGTAAATTTTTTTGGCAGTCAGACCAACTTCACTATACAGAGGCAATACTGTACTATGCCATTGTGATGATGTCTTTTGAGGGTGAAATTATGTAGAAATAATGAAGGCTCACAGCATTTATTTTTCATAGTTTGGTGGCACGAATACACGTGTATCAAACAGACAATTGATGATGATGTGGAATAAAAATTTAAAAAATTAAATTTCTTATTCCAGGTAATATTACTTCTTTCATGTCAGTTTTCAAACTCAACTTTCGTACGAAATATGAGCACTGGGGATGGTAGCATAAGCATGGTTTGTAAGAAAAGTTTCAGAGGATTGTCAGTGAGCTTCTGGCATCCCGTTAATGTTTTGTCACAGCATTTTTTGTGCTCATGTCTGTAGCTTGAGTAGCCCAACTGAAATTTGTTTCTTACCTTGCAGAGCACATCATCTCTGGAAAGCAACTTAGAAGGTTTGTCGGGTGTCTTGGATGCAGATCTGCCAAGCTACAAGGGAAACATTCTCAGCATTTTAGTAGAGTGGTGAGCACATGATCATTCTTAGGTTGGAAGAACTTGAATTTGAATGTCGTCTGTGCTCCATTGTCCACTTTGAGGAACAGGGAAATATGATTCACAGATAAGGAAAGCACAGGATATTTTCTACGTAGGCCCAAGAAATGGCCAAAATGACCTCATAATGCCCTCATGTCATTGCATAAAGCTCCAATTGGTTATCTGCTTTCTGTTACTTACGGCCTACCAGTTTGTCTAATGATTAAACCATCCTTGCGCTCCCAGTATGGGCTCTGTCTCATGTGATGATCGCTCAGGGGCTTCGTGAAAGAGGGACAGTGTTCCGTTTCACGGAGCATGAGGACATCTGCATGGCCAAGCAACAGAGCGCAGTTCTTGTGCTGAAGCAATTTTTTATGTATCCAAATTCTATATTGGGGAGACACAAAGTAGTAAAGGGTTTGGGATACCTCGTTAATGTTGGCTTACTCTGTGTGACGAGTGCAATATATTAGACATCAGAGTGAACAGAATTATTCTGCTACGTAACATGCCTGATGCCCTCTTGAGCTGAAAAGGAAAAATCCTGCTTCTTAAGAGGTTCTGGTGCTTCAACCCCAGTTATGCCAAATAAAGTCGTCTGCAGCGATGTCAACTTGCATTCCACATGTTTCAGTGAAGGAGGTAATAGGTGCATAGAAAATGAGCACCTCAAATACTGAAACTCCCCTTGCGAGGTGGTCGCAGGTGAGGTTACGTGCTTGCGAAAACCAATAGGAATGGGCAAAGCTCTGCATTCCACATGCAAAGCGACGCATTCTAGTGTGCAGTTGTTGCGTGTGCTTCAAAATACATAGCAGAATTCGTACTTACAATGAGTATAGGAAAAAATGAGTAGTGTTAACATGCGCGTTTGCATTCTGTTGGTAGTCATCGCTGTTCTGCAAGTCAGCTTCACCTCGTGCTCATGTGTGCTAGGTGAAGCCCACTTTGTGGTAAAGTGTTGCCCGGCTATATGCATTATTTAGTCTGAAGCATCGAAGGAGTGTATTTTTCGTTTCTCATGCAGAGATGTGTGCCAACATCACTCTTGCCTGTGGTGGTGTCGGGTCCATTTTGGGCAGGTGGCCATGACGTGATGTTGGCTTTACCGGAGGTTGCTGCATGCTCACCACAGCTGTGCTTTTCAAATGACATCTTTAGCAAAATACCGATGTACCCCATGATGGCGTTGGTGTCAGTTTCTTTCCTTAGTAGGGAGGAATATGTTGCAAAGTAACAAAAAAGAGAAGGAAGATACTCGAAACTATGCTTTAGTGAAAGACTGGTGGCAAACGTCTATAAAAAAAAAAATCAGACTGGGAACAAGAAAGACACATTTGAATAATGGTGTAGACTTGGGCAAGTTGGTGACTATCTATGAAACATGAAAACGATGCAGAAACGAGATTCAGGGTAGAAGCACACAAACCAACAAACCAACTCATATTCATAGATAATAGAAACATCATCACTAGTTACAGGTGTTATTTATCTGCTGCCTTTCTCTGATAGTTTTTGCAGTCTTGAGATGCACAGCTTGTCAGCAGCCACTGCAAGTGAATGTATAAATGGATGCATATGTAAACTGATTTAAGGTAACATCGTAGCACAAATTTGCTTTTTCAGTGCTGTAAGGATGCCAGAGAAGACAACAATTTATTCGACGCTGATAGGACTCTTAAATGCCCGGAACTACAACTTCGGCGGTGAGGTATGACTCCTGACCAAAAGATGCGGCTTTTATGGCACTAATTGTTATTAAGTTGCTTGTGCAATTTTTATTTCTTGAATCTAGTTTGTGGAGCTCTTAGTGAAGAGCTACAAAGAGTCTTTGAGGGATGGAAAATTAGAGGATGCCAGAATGACTGTAAGTTGCCTAAGCATATTCTACATTGTGGTTGCTTTTGCAAAGGCGATTACCCATGTATTATGTACTTTTCACTTCATTGCAGGTGCGATTCTTTGCTGATCTTGTGAACTGCCACGTGATCTCCGTTGGATCTGTAGTCAATTTGTTTGAAAACCTAGTGGAAGTAACCATGGAGGAGGGAATCCCACAGGTAAGTGGTGCCCAAACTCGATACTCACAACAGTCGAGCTTGTTTATTGTTACATATTGGTAACTGCGATATTCAAATTGTCCTTCCCATCAGCTTTTTCTTCCAAGTACACGTAAACATAACTTTGTTACAAACATTGTCGTGAACAAGGCAGATTCTTTCTTCTTGGGACGCAGACTACTCTACTACATTTCAAAGACTGTTTGAACTTGGTGCGACCAGAGATTTTGCTAAGACTAATGAAATCCTATTTAATGTCCCCATTAGCATGCTTATGAACAGGCTTGACTGGACTCTATACTCATTTTATTATAACCAAAATATATCAATGCTGCTTTTGCGTAATCTTTGATAGGTTCGATCGGACTGGTTTGTGTACGTTGTGCTCACGTCTCTGCCATGGGTAAGTTGTACAGGTTACTTTTATAGTGAGTGCTTGTATTGTAAAATTACTTTCTATGTGCAGTGACTGAGTGGGCAAGGACTATTTCGTGATGCCTGTACCAGAATTGAGCTTTCTATGTAAAAATGAGCTCTGAGGAAAAAGAAATATTGCTTTGTGTATATTTCCTACTCATTTGTTGAAGAACATTGCTTGACCATCTGACGTTTGTCTAAGCAGTTTCATACCTGCCAACTCTCCCGGATTATCCGGAAGACTCTCGAATTTCGTTCAGTCTCCCGATTGTACGGACACGCCCTCTAATCTCCCGGAAAATTGGGGCATTGTGCTTTTCTTCTTTATTTTTCTTTAAAAGCTTCACAAACACCTGAAGAATTAGACAGCCAGTAACACGTGTTTCGCGACATGACCATTAGTGGCTGGCGGTCGCACCAGATAGCGTGTTTCATTGTGTCCGTGTTTCTTGAGGAGACGTGCTGTCATCCTATCGTCAGTCCAGTTGCGTACGATAGTTTCGTCACCTCCGATGGTGCTCTCTAAAGAGAAGAAATACGTGCAGGTGTTCCTCATACGTGCCAAGTGCCTTTTCACGGGCTTTCTGGTTGAGCACAACCATCCGCGGAGCATAAGTGACCATGCGTGACCACCGTTCCGGAGGATGTTCCTAAAATGTGACGAAGCGAAACGCCGCTGGTGTGGACAGACAAAGACCAACAAACACTGCCATCATCAATGAAACATCTGCGGCCGTGCAAAATGCAATGTTGGAGAGCCTAGAGACGACGCGTCTTCGTAATTGTGGTAAAGGGAAGGAACGATAGGGCGTCGCAGCCCACCCCATAGTGGCTACTTATGACATAGAGCAATCGCAATACACTGGCAATGCTATTTCGGGTGCACAAAATTGATCCCCCCGTGTCACGCACTGGGCAGCCTCTCGAATTTTGAGCTCGTCAGGTTGGCAGGTATGCAGTTTTTGCAAGACCTTTACGTGTTTGCTTCAGCACAAATTTCTTTGTTTGCAGAACTCTGCAAACAAGGAAGTACTTGAGCATTTATCAGTAATTTCCTGCAAAATACCAAACAAATGGACACATATGCCGGTGACATGGTGTAAGAAAATACAGACAGGTGATGACACTCACCTCTGGGAAACGTCCAGATGATGTTCAGTGCACCTGGCAGTTCTGTCACATGGCAGCATGTGGTGCCCATATGAGGGGCCCCAATGTAGAGACTCTGCTTGCTTCAGCTCTCGCGGTACTTTCTCGCTTCTGTTTAATTGTTCCCGGTGTTATAGGTTTCCGTTATACATATTAACTAAGCATGAAATTTCTTGCAAGTGCTGAAAAAACAATGTGAAGATGAATGGGCTATGTGGAACATGCAATACAGTCGAACCTCGATATAACGAAACCCACGGGGACTGCAATTTCTTTCGTTGTATCGAACATTTCGTTGTACCGAATTGAAGGTCACGGATCGCGACCTTTGCGAGGGCGCGCGCTGTACATAAGCGTCGATAACTCCCGCTACGATGGTGAAAAGTTTTTCGTGAAAAATGTTAACAACTACAAATACAGCGCCAAAGTGCACCTACGGTATTTTATTCTTGCGTGAAATAGCCGGTTATACGTGTCTGCGTCGTGCCTAGAAGACGCGGTGTCACGCATTGTTCGTACGCCGCCGAAGCCTCCGCAGCTTTCTCCGTATCGTATTGCGATCTCCCGCAAACCTTCTACGTCTATGACAGTGCGTTTTCCGTAAGGCTCTCCGTTGCTACGGCATGTTTGTCCCCGTCAAGAAAATCATCTAGGTTGATTTCGTCACTCACGGCGACACGCGAACGAAGCGTTTCCCACGCGCGCGATGGCGCCTTGCGTCTCGTGCTCTTTTTACTTGGCTGCAACCGGACAGTTCAAAACAAGCGCGAAAAGGAGAAGCCTCGGAAGCAAATCCGTAACCTTCCAATGACTCGGACTTCCTTTTGTAGGCACCAGATTCCTCCCGACCCTAATCGCGCGTGCCATCTTTCGCCGCGGGAACAGGACGCTGCTTGCGCCCTTTGTTTTCATGACCCTATAGTCGGTTTTGGGGTCATAAGCCTTATCTCGTTTTTTCGCTGTATCGAGGCGGCGGCTAAAAAGTGTTTCGTTGTAGCGGGAGTTAAAATACATTGATCTCTATGGCCCTCCGCCGGGGAATCCAAATTATTTCACTCTATCGCGAATTTCGTTATATCGCGTTTCGTTGTAACGAGGTTTGACTGTATAAAGTCACATTCCACAGGATACAAAATGCTGGGCACAAAACCTTATTCTTCGTGACAGTGCAAGAAAAGTGTAGTGCTGCAATTGCGAGATTGCCTGAATGAGGATCGAATTTGGGAAACATTTTGATACGTACTTGAGAAGGCAGTGAAGCGGTAAACGTATAATGGAGAAGGAAATTACACATAGAAACATAGTGCACAACTTTATTCAGTCATACAGTAGCACCTTGTAATGCAGATACAGTAGAATCTTGATGATATGAACCTCATGGGGCGATAGAAAATATTCGTATAATCCAAAATTCGAACCAAAAGAAGTCAACCAAATATAAAAATTGAGGGAAGAAAATAGACCATGGCTGTTTATTTTCCATTACTCTCCGTAGAAGAGGTTGGTTTTAATGCTTTAGCATCTTCGTTTTTGGCCAACGTTGCCGAAATTCGCAAGATGATTCAAAAGGCGCAAGCGCGTGCTTTCCACTCGCGAGTTGAGCGACAGTGCCGTAAACCGAGCTTCACCTAAAGCATGCAGGCACTAGGTGAAGCTGACTTGCGGAATGGTGACGCTTACAAAAGTGCCAGAAGTTGTCCCTATGCTGATATGTTCCCTCCACATATTCTGGTCGCTCTTATCCAAAACCAGCACGATGTTACACAGCTTCGCGGCTTATTGTTGCGAAGACAAGGAGGTAAAAAGATCAAAACGACGCTGAGATGCAGAGGTTCAGGGCCGTCTAATACCTTTGATCTTATCTCGTCTACAACTAGAGGAAATGACATTGCTTGCATTGCGTATCATGATGTACCGGAGTTTGTAGTTAGGATCCCTCTTGTCAAAAGGAGGAGGAGCAGGAGTGGCGCGCACACGCTACGGGGGAACCACCTCTGTCACCTGCTGGGCTCGTTCGTATCATCCGTAAAGGCAAGATAGTGCATTCTTATCATCCGAACTGTAATACATGGCTGACTGTAATATCAGACTGGGACCGG
Source organism: Ornithodoros turicata (assembly GCF_037126465.1). Taxonomy (NCBI): domain Eukaryota; kingdom Metazoa; phylum Arthropoda; class Arachnida; order Ixodida; family Argasidae; genus Ornithodoros; species Ornithodoros turicata. The sequence continues at coordinate 70,619,371 of NC_088203.1, read as the reverse complement.
AAATTTTTTTTATCATCCTGAAATTCATATCACCCGTCATCATATCATCGAGATTCTACTGTACAAGTGTCTTTTATGGGAACTATTTTTTTACGTGCCACCTAAGAACGCGTACCCTGATATGGCATGTAGCGTGTTTGACGTTAGGCATGGAAGGTGAGCACAGATCTATGGTGCACTCGTAGCCTGCCACAAAATGAGCTAGGTACATTGCTAGAAAGCCTTTTTACAGACAGGGCCGGCCTTATGAGTGGGTGACCTGTGCAGTCACTCAGGGTGCCATCAACAAGGGGGGGGGGGGGGTAGTTTTTCTAAGGTCTGCCTCCTAATAAGTCTGGATGTCCTTCCGAAGTGCTGATCTATAATCCTACTGACATGTCGGGTACGGAAATACCATGGCAACTCGTACCAGACAACCCATTCCACACTCAGCTCATACCAGGACAACTCATACACATACCAAGCGAACATGTACCACAATAAACTTCTTTTTCTGTCCTTCTTTCTTTTTTCCTTTTTCTTCTTTTCTTTTTTCTTTTTTTTTGTGGTAAGGTGTGTTAATTACGGAACTAGCTTTCTTTTTGTACCATTCAAATTGAAGTTACGCCGGGAAAGGCCATATCAGGAAAAAGTGTCACAGAATGTGACTTATACTGAAGGAAATGTGCGAATCCCACAGATGACATTTGCTAATGACATTTGCCTGCAGTTGTAATGGGAAATTGGGAATTTTTTCAAAGAAACCAAATCTAAAATGTCCCACATCTTCGTCGCCACATGGAGCGCACTAAGACACTAATCCTTAGAAAAGGTGATCAGTGGTTTCAGTCCGTATTCCAGCCCATTACAATACTATTCACCGGGTGAGGCACGCTTCTCTAGGCGTTGTTTTCACGATGCCCTGGTGCTACAGGCACCAGCCAGGGACTAGCAATACGTTCTTCATGATGGCCAGTCAGACTTGGTAGAACTTTAGTAGTCCGATTCTCCTGATGGCTGCTCGGCCTGGCCGCAATTAAGGTCATCGAGGGATAAGCCTCCTATTCTTGCTAGCAGCAAACTGTACTCTGAAAAACTCAGGAGTATGCCACGACGACGACGAAAACGTCGGACAATTTCGATTTAACTTCTTTTCAAGGTTCGCTATTTCCAATAACCATTGTAGTGTAGTTTAACTATACTTCAGTGCGCTTCGGTAAATATCGTTTGTAAAATTCTTACATTTCCTTCGGATAAGTGAAATTCTGTGATGTTTTTTTTTTTTTTTTCTGATATGTTCTTTCCTAACATGACTTGAGTATGAAGTTTGAAGAGCTACTTCCAAGTACAACCCTCTCCCTACAAAAAAAAAAGTTGAGTGGTAAGAGTTCGCTTGGTATGACTTGTCTTCGTATGAGCTGTGTTGCCATTGACAGTGTGATGAGCCCAGCTCCGCGGTACAAAAAGCGCCAGTTTAGCTACAAATGCCAGGTGAAGCTACAGATGCCGAAGGGAAATTCAAATGAGAGTTCTTCTACGAGGTGATGGACACTGTAAAAATGCCAAAGTGAGGAATTTTTCAGGCAAATGGAGCAGCACATTAACTTTGGGGCTTTCTCTATAACTTCACACGACTTCCAGAAAAGGAAGAACTTCTCAAACAGTGTCAAAATCTCCATAATGCCATGAGAGACCAAGCAAGTGTGGACATCAATGGTCAGGACCTTTGCGAAGAGCTTTTCTATCTACACAGCCTGCTGCCCAGGATGTCCTTCAGTTCATTTTGAACAACCTCTGGGACAACTTTCCCAGCACACCGGTGACTTTGAGGATTCTCACACTGCCGGTGTTAGTGGCGACCATGGAGACAAGTTTCTCCAAATTAAAGGGGCTGAAGACATACCTAAGGTCAACTGTGGCAGACGACAGGTTGTCATCACTTGCTATTTTGTCCATTGAAAGCAGAGGTGCGTCCAGCATCAACCCGTCCGAGGCTGTAGCTCAATTTACAAAGATAAAAGCTCGTAAGGTTCCGTTATAAGGCTTTTGTGGTTAGGCCATCATGAAATTGAACATTATGAATCATGAAATCATTGAATGTTGGTTAGCATAATTAGACTAATCACTGTTACTGTGTGGAATAAAGGTATCTTCGCAGCCAAGTGAACACAGCGCCTGCCGTAATAATGCTACAATGCTGCTCGCTTTCGGTTGGAATTTGCCACTTATGAACCGTTCAAGCAAAATTGGAGAGCGGTAAAGTCCCGAGCACCTGGAGCCGAATCGGCCGGCACTTTTCTTTTTTGCATTTGGTATGGGTCGGGAGTCAGATATGTGGGGAAAAAAAAAACGGGAAGGGGCGCCACGGCTGGACTTGGCACAGGGCACCTAATTATGTAAGGCCGGCCTTGTTCAGAGAACAGAAGTAATAGCATGCAATTGCCGAATTAGTTCAGCTTTACTCAGATTACATTCACACCCACTCCAAGCTATTCAGAGCATGACATGGTTGCGTCATGCAATGCAGATGGGAGCATGATGCCTGATGCGCGCAAGTTTGGATGGAGCATTGAATAACCCATTCTACATGGGTCAGGTAGCCCAAATTACAGCTGGGAACACATCTTCCCCGTTATGTAAATGCAACATCCTCCAATGTACATGTCAAAACTACGCACACCTGCAGAGAACTACGGCAGCACCAATCAAATAGTTTGGGCCACTAAAGTCACTGGATTGGGGAAAGAACCGCCATCCTCTGATCTTTGCCGCCACAACCTTGGAGCAACAATGGCGGGCAGCAACAACAACCGTAGCAGGCTAACACATGCTGCATCTGCCATTGGTGCTCCAAGGTGAAGGCAGGAAAAGGAAGGTATGGCGTTACTCTCCCCAATCCAGTGACTTTATGGGCCACCAGGTTGCAGTGCCCTCTACGTCGACACACATAGAGCCCTAACATAATATGTCTGCGCATCTTCCCTGCGGAGGAAACATCACCTGTTTGTATTTTCTCAAACCGTGGCCTGTGAGAAGCACTGGTGAGAATGGAGTAAACTGCCTTTGAAATGAAAAAAAAAACATTTCTTTGGCAATGGGTCAATCTGAGCAGACTATGAATTCTGCAGTGACAAACAATGGAAATGCCCTTCTGAACTCGCACACAAAGTGTACATTCACATCTGATGTATGGCCCAACGAATCATTTGCAGGTTGGCAGAGAACTGTATGAAAAGAAAGACCAAGAGCTGGATAGACTATTAAGGCACATTGATGAATACATTAGGTAAAATTTTATCAGTGTTTCGGTCCTTACTTTTTTGGCCCACATGTCCTATAAGTGTGTTGAATTGCACTTTTCAGCAAACGACAGAAGAAACATGTTCCAGCCCTACGTGTCTGGCAGTCTGATGTACCACATCCACAAGAAGAGGTTAGTTATACTTGGAGATATCACAGTACATTCAACCTATTCACTTCCGAAGCAAGCGATCTACAGGCCGTGGGGAAAAGCGACAAAGTGCACTTGCCCACCTCCAGAAAAGTGCTCGTTTTAAAAGCATTCACCATAGATGATGACACTCTAAAGGGTCCGTATTTGTCAGTGCAGACATCTGTGGCTGTGAAATCTTTGCGTTTTTTTAATAGCAATGATGATGGTGACTGATGATCCCAAATTCATGCTAGACAAAGAATGCAGCAATAGTGATTTAGATCTAAGGAGGATGGATCACGTGCCTCTATGTTTAAATTCTTTCGGGCCAGGACCATTTTTAAGAGCATTGGATTTGCCCATGTTCCGGGACAAAAATAAAGCAAAAATTATTGTCCCACGCCTTTTGCAATGGAAGTTACTCGGCTTTTTTGTCTGCGCTACAGTCAGCGGAGTGACTCGATAGAAACGGGCATTGAATGCTTCATGCGGAAGGGCAACAAAACGGAGGAAGCAAAGTAACGTAAATTGCAGGTGCTGAATCAACAACTAGGATAAACAGAGCACTCGAGCCTCATCAATGCCTACATTGCAATGATTTCCAAGAACATCAGTTTCTGAAAAGTCAGTGAGTGCCAATGGTGGGAATGAAACTCTCACCTCTCTCCTTGCAAGTCAGGTGTGCTCCCATTACACTGACCAGCAATCAGAGAGGTGTAGCTTCGATTCCCCCTACTGGGACGAGGCGACTCTCGTCAGCTGCTGACCTTGATGCAATCATTGCTATGTAGGCATAGGGTGCGGTAAGTAGCAGTTCTACCCAAAGCGCTTGGTGTACTCTGTTCCTCATACTCTGGTGCTTCTACTAAATGGTCCTTCTGAGCCACAAGCACAATACGTGCCCACGCAAAGTTTCCAAGGCTCTTCATTGGTTTTCCGGCCTCGCCTTCCTCCATACGTCATGGACCAGAGCAGCACTTACATGCTCAGACCTGCCAGCTGGAGTGCAAGAGTTCATCGAGAGCACCACACGCCAGAAAAGGAGTGACATTGTTTAATAAAAAGAAGCGCATTCCCTGCGCTCTGGAGCTGCTACTTAACTCACCCATTGATGACGCTTGAGTGCTCTGTATATCCGAGTTGTTGGTTCAGCATGTGCAATTTATGTTGCCATCTGATAAAATTACTGCTTGCCTCAGCTTGTGCATCTGGGTGCAAATGTGAGCTTCCATAGTAGAAAATGTAAGAGGATATGACCAGAGTGAATGCTTCCCTCTGTGGCACTTGCGGACTTTTTGTCATGTCTCTGTGGAGTCACTGACCATCCTTTACTGTTATTGTAACTGTTTCTGGAACACACTAGATTCGCCCTAGTTATTGAGCGATCTGTATCATGTTTACAGTGCAAATGCTGAGTGTGCGACCTCTCAAAAATGTGTGCATATCTTGCCTTTATGCATTGCATGTAGATAGTACTTAAATCGATGTAATATTGAATCTGAGGAACAATGTTGCTAGATTGTTGTGGGCTGTCACCTGAACGTTGAGTCACAAAATGAAATAATAAAATAGCTTTTTGTCCCTGTCTCTACCACTTTGTGGAAATAGAGAAACATTGAATGAAAGAAATGCAGCAACAGTGCAAATGCAACAATGCTAAAGAGATGTAGTACAAAATTGCTAGACCTGTAAGCACTTTATTTTTGTTGCACTGTGAAGCGACCCAATTTCATCACATCACGTTACAATGGGGTGGGGTAAGCACTCCCCATTCATCATCAAAATGTTGTCATTCATTTTTATTCTTGATGATGCCCGAGGGTTGTTTGGCAACGTTTGCCACCTTCTATTTACTAGTATAATAATTCAGTTCATTCAGGATTGTTTTTCTCAGCAAGGGTAATCTGTGATTAGATTAAGCAAAGGCAAAGCATAAATTGCTTACATAGCTTGTGAACTTATAAAAGCTTGAGCATATTTGAGCATACTTTGAGCATATTGATCTTGTCTAAAAAACCTGATAACCTGGAACACGCTGAATAGCTCAGTTTTAAAAGACAATATTCTGTTTTGTTCTTAATTTACACAGGGAAGGTACTTTTCTGCTGTTAACATATACTATTTTCTCTGCTTTCACAGTGCTTAGACAACCTGTGGGCTCAAGTGTGCAAGCTACGTAGTGACAAGTGGGTAGAGAGGCACATCACAAGGCCCTACCTAGCATTCGATGGAGTGTTGTGTGAAGCCCTACAGCACACCCTTCCCCCACTACCTCCCCCTGCATATAGTCCACAGGACACCTATCCCTTCCCCACAGTTATTTTTCGCCTCTTTGACTACACTGATTGTCCAGAGGTAAGTAACTAGTACATCTTCTATTGATGCAGTGCATTGGTGGCTTTGCTGTTCATTCATGGGAACATCTCTGTTCACTTGAATGTGCTTTCATGCCACACATGGCAGCTATCTGACTTCATGTGGCGCAGCCACGGTGATTTCGGGTGCTTGCTGAAAAAGTTCATGGGCCAAAAAGACATGGGCCATTGTTCTTGACCCCCAGCTCACCTTTTAAAAGGCGCACAGTATATATCTCCATGATAAGTCCGGGAATCCATATTTTGCCTTTCTGGCCTCTTAGGTTTCCTGCCAACTAGACCATCCTTTTAAATTCCAGCTCTTTATTTGTACTCACGCCGTTCTACTATGTTGATGTACCCTGGTATACCGTATTTATTCACACAGTTTGAGCACCCCTAGTTTGGCGCACAAAATGCCGATCAAAGAAAGAAAATCATGTAATTTGCGCACCCCAACTTTTGTGACTTTTTTTGTGTGCAGGAGAGTCACGCAAATTATGTGAGTAAATACGGTATGTATCTGTGTGTGTCAAGCCTGGTCCGTGCTATTGCATTTCAGTCTGTCCGTCTGCGAACTGGCGCAAGCCCCCTTGGAAGCGGTGGACGCATGCCGTATTTTCTCGAATTTAAGACGACTCCCGACTTCAGGGTAGACAATTTTGGGAGAAAAGTAACCAGAGACTGAGAGGCAATATAACAGTTGGAAGCGATGCACGATGCCATTTATTCATAACTGCTTTTTTCGCCACTGTTTTCTTTGTCACTATCTGCCCGCAGCTGATTGTGCTTCATTCCATTCAAAGCATTAGACAAACCATAGTTTTTAAAAGAGCACACAAGAATGCTGTCGGACACATCACACCAGGTGCTCAAAATCCACTGTGCTGGCACAATTTTTTCTCTCTCCCTGTTGCTTCAGCCATCTTCCAACATTTACTACTTCCGACACTTAAAGCCCCCTTGCCGCCACTAAATTGTTGCCACATTCAGTGGCGAAAGCAATGCATTCGAATGTGGCAGTGACAATGCCATGACAGTTCGTCCCCATTTGCATTGCTTTGTTTGTTTCGTGCTGACTGGTGCTGACAACCACAACACACAGTATCGGTCGCGCCGTGCTATTGGCTCGATCTCTTCTTCCGCTCCCGCCTCTTGCACGGACGGCGCGGATATTGGAATCTAAGACGACCCCCGACATTGGAACGCAGGATTTTGAAAAGAAAAAGGTCTCCTTATATACGAGATTTTACAGTAGGTTTGCTAAGTTCGATTTTTGGAGGGAGCAACACAAGAAATGCCGGTCGTTGCCTTGGTAACTGTGCCGCCGTGTGCTCCTATCTGCTTTTACTTCACTTTACATAATACGTAAGCCGTTTCTCGTAAAGTATCGTCGCAAAAGTGGGGACTCGAATTTGAAACCCGTGCGTTCGTCACACAGAGACGCTGATGAATGGACGTATTGTAATGCAATAGTGCAGACCAGGCGTATGAGACCGACTGTAGCAGAAACATGATGGTTCTGAAATCTCCAGGGCCCTGTCCTACCAGGAGCACACTCTATTGAACGGTTCCTCATAGAAGAACAGCTACATCGTACTATTGAAGAGCACCACGCGAACAGGAAGGAATGGTAGGTGTCCTGTTTTAGGCGTAGCATTTGGTACATCTAAAGTATACATATTACGAACGTACATATCCATATACAGTAGTCCCTCATTAGAACAAAATCTCTTTTTACGAATTATCGCTTATTTCAAAGTTTCACCAGGTCCCGATCGAAATGCATGTACGATAAAAGCTCATCAATTCGAATCCCGCGAGGACATGAAAGAAGTTCGAATTAAACGAAGTTTGAACTAACGAAAGACAAAGAAAGAGTCACGCGAGGCCACAAGTACATGAGGAACAGTGAAAAGATGTATTAGTGAAATAAATCTGTTATTGACTTTTGCCTTTGACTGGCATGGCCATGCTTCGTTCAAGTGCATGCGTGTGGCATAGTGCTTCGTCTTGACCTTTCTCGAAGCTGAAGAATGCGACATTCGGTGGAACCTTGACCTCAATTTTAAACGGCCGCACTGGCGCCTCCTTCCTTTCCTCATCGGTGTTGCTGTCCGTGGGATTAGGTAGCTTCTGCGTGTTTGTCTTGGACGGAAATATTATCGTCTCGTCTGTTAAAGTACCGCAGATCGCTGCAGAACTGTATGCATGAATGAAGTCTGTGAAGCTAACATCGTGGACCACGTCATGCACAGCTGCAGGAACTATCTCTTTTGCCTTGAGGACTGACTCCTGTAGGCTGTCTTCATCCACGCTCGTGCACCTTGAGGCAACAAATCCACAGTGACGAAAACGGTTTGCAATTGTTGCTGGAGTAACCTGTTCTCACATGTGCACCAGCACATGCAACGCAGTGAGCACTACCGCCGCACTCGATACTTCCCTCGTGAGCTAATAGCCGACATTGTGCACGTGAAACGATGACAGCAACACGGGCAAGATTTCGAAAAAACGCAAACTGCGTTCCTGAAAGAAGGGAAGAGGAGGAGAAGATGTAATTTGGTAGCATCTGCTGATTGGGAGAAAGGAGGAGAGGGCCCACTAGCTTGGCGCTCAGCCAAGTGCCAAGCCGCGAAGAGCCGGGGAAAGCCGAGGAAAACACCTTTCGATTGTGGTGCACAGTTTCAACATACAGTACATAGTTGGTGCAGTGTGCTTAATTGGAAGGGCAGAGCATAGAAAATGGCAACGCTGTAGACAAGTAGCGAGCAATCATAATTTTCTTGTGGGATTGTGCGCTCTTTAGTCATAGGTCGTAATGATCATGCTCAAATGTCATAATAGGAACCTCTGAACACCCGCACAGTGTGTAACATCCACGTTCAGAAAAAGATATGTGGTATGAAAGCGGGGTCCTACCCGTTTTACTTTCCCTCAGCGTAATCACAGTTAATAGGACTTTGGCGTTGCTTTTTACTTCTTGTATTGTATATCATTTGTACCCCTAATTATATTATGTACCTCAAAATATTCAATTTGATGTTACGTTTTGAAACGCCCTTGTACATTGCTATACGCAATTAATGCACAAACCCACATAAAAGAATGTATCCTATGTTCACAAGGATTTGTCAGTAATACTAAGCTGTCACCTTCTATGAACACAATTTATGTTTGACCTCAATGCTAGGAGTTTGTGTATCCTGTGTTTTGCTGTCATTAAGCACTCCTGATAATGCAACTTTCTTTTTCCTTAATTTTGGATACCTGTAACGCTTATCGTGTCGCATTCTTCTTTCTAGTGCTGCACAGTTGCTCAGTTTCCCAGCAAAGCACAAGATTCCACTGGAGTACATGATCGTTGAGGTTAGTAGAAAATGAAAACTGCTATGACAATGGGGCTACACAGAGTAAATTTTGACACTATGTAGATCTGGACACGAATAATTGAAAAAAATACAAATAATTTTGAGCATGAAGTCAGTACTAAGTGAAGAGCATAAAATAATAATAGCTAGGGAAACAAAGCCTAACTATAATGCATGTAATCAAATACAACTGTTGGGGCACAGCTGTCTTGTGCAAACACTGAATGACATATACAGTCGAGCTCGTTTTTAACAATATTGACTGGGACAACAAATCTCAACTGTTATATCACAGTATTGTCATATGCGAGTTTTCGCGAAATAGTCGCGGGTATGTGGTACAATCGGGAAACATGCGAGAACAACAGTAATGCAGATTGGCCATACCTGATTTATTGCAAAAATGAAAACGTTGTTTGCTTCAGCCTTGGACCACTGTTGCAAACACTCTTTTCTAGTTTATCCAAGCACAAAAAAAGTTTTGGTCGAGGCCGCGTGCAGCCACGAACTTCCTGAGGTCCGTGATAGCCTCCACAGTGCGCTGCACCATGACTGGGCGGTCGTCTTCATCGTTTTCACTTTCACTGTGTTCATCGTTTTGGGTCGGGCACACCTCCTGGATGATGGACGCATCTGTCGCTTCCTCACGCGTTGATGCGCAGCTGTCTGCGTTCAGGAAGTCCTCGAGAGTCACGTCGTCTATGGGCGCAAGCCGCTCCCACGCTGCCTCCACTTCTCCCTGGATTGAGGCTGCTTCCACATCCTCATCTACCAGGCCTGTGTTTTAGTCAGGAACGCGTATTCCAGCTTTAACAAAAGAGTTCCGCACTTTTGTCATCCATGCTTGTGAGTTGCTCCTGTAACGCACGGGCAGGCTGTACAGGCTTCGGAAGTCTCGTGGTTTCGCTGACTTGCCGATCACAAACAGCTTTTGGCGATCGCTGCCGTCCATATTGCAGCACAGTAGGACTGTCACTCGAACTTTGCTGTGCTTGCCACCAGCACACATCTCGTTCCTCAATGCATGTGTGTGTGACGGCAGGAGCTGAAAAAAACGAGGCAGTTTCGTCTGCGTTGAAAACATCCCGTTCGTCGTGTGAGGCGATTTTCGCGGCGTGCATGTCCATCCACTCGTCGATATTCGAGGTGTCTGCGGAGGCTGCTTCGCCGACGATTTTCTTGAATCGGATGCTGTGTCTCTCTTTAAAGCGGCGCAGCCAACCGTTTCCAGGACTGAACCCCTCGTGCTCCATCAGAAAGGCCAGTTGCTTCGCTTTTGCTGTGAGAACAGCACCACTTACGGGGATATTCCGGCCACGGACTTCCAGAAACCACTTGTAGAGAGTGGCCTCGACATCCGGGAGTGCTGCTCCCCGCATTCTCTTTCATTTCCCAAACGCACCGTCCAATGTCGCGGATGCAAGGATCTTGTCCAGGTTCCTGATGATTGTAGAAACGGTCTGCTGCGAAAGACCATATTTTGTAACCAAGGTCTTCACTAGAATCCCGGAACGATGGTCGTCGAGGATGCTGTGCTTCGTCTCGAGGCTGATAGCTTTTCTCTTCAGCTGACTTCCCGACGATGCGGACGCCATGGTTGCGAGTACCGATCAAATGTCAAGTGCAGTCGAATATCCACGTGCCTACAATGTGCAATGTGTGCTGTCGGCTCGGCAGGCACTCCCGGCGTCTAAGTGGAGGAGAAAAGAGGAAAGAGGATAATGTCTCTCCGCTACCCTCTCTGAGGTCGCGTGCGTTAGCTGCGGTTACGCAGTTATGTCCTGTGACTCACTAATCCTTCTGCTCGGGCGTCTAATCCCCAAGGACGCAAAGCGGCCTCAAAAGTGTTCCAAGAAAACTAGCTTGCATTGCTGAACGAATGGAACCCTGTTCTTGGAGTTTTTTTCTCATTTTTTCCCCAGGCTCAGAGTAAAATCTCATTGTTATACACGACCAAACGAAGTTTTGTTTGCTCATGTTTCAATGGGCTTGCTGACGGGATCCTACAATTTCATTGCATTGTATCAGAGTTATTGTTATATTGAAGATTGTAATAAACGGGCTCGACTTATCGTAATTTAACGCGTATTAGCCGTGGCTTATGCACAATTTTTTTTCTCACGGGCGCTCTGCGGCTTATCCACCGGTGCGGCTTATCTGATGACTATTTTTTCCTGGTATTTTTCCCATACGCCGGTTTTAACGAAAAGGCCGACAGTGTCTCTAGAACAGCACTACCCTGCCGATGAACGAACAGTGCGTAACAGGGAGGTCCACATTCGAATATATTGATATTCCTCGTGCATTCCCCAAAGCAGCTTCAACGAAAGTAGCGACAGTGATTCACGACTTCTGGAAGACCACTGACCCATCAATCCATGAAAAACGCCCAACAAGGGCATGATCCGTTCTTGGTAGAACTCTATAGAGCTGACCTCCTTTGTTGTACACTATGCCGCCCCCGGAGTATGGACCACAGGGTTATGGCCTTCTCTATAGTCTCCTTTGACGCACAAATCAGTCGTCTCGTATTGCCTGCGGCTTATCTGCGAGTGCGGCTTACCTGCCAGAAAATTTTCAAAACGTTCCTAAAAACGCGTCCTGCGTCTTATCTGCAGTGCGGCTTATACGCGTGAAATTATGGTAGATGCAATTTATTCACCACTGAAAGACCAAGGTATTGGTGCCAAATCAACATCCGTTAATCATACACCAAACTTGCCAGTCTGCCTCCTTTTTCTGTGCATGCAGTTGAGCCTGCTTATTACAATCTTCCATGTAATGATCAAGTTGCTGGTTCCATTCAGCTCACCCATTGAAGGGCAGTTGAACCTTGTCAATATGGCATTCGTTAATATGACATCCCCGCTTTATGACCCTTTTTCTCGTTCTTCACGTTTTTCTCGTTTACGACCGTTCCCTCGAAGAACGTAGAGGGTTGAGTAAAGATCCACCTGGCAAAAGTAACAACCCCAATGGACTCTGCATGTAACTCTTGTTTGTTAATATATGATATTTCGTTTATATGACAGTGACTGGTATTTTCAACACAACTAGGGGCGAACACGTGTATTTTACCCTTGTTACTATGACCTGTGGGCACTGAACTGGTGGTTCTCCTGACCTGTAACGGCCAAAATGCAGGCGCGTTTTTGGGTGAGTCATGATGCCCCTGTCTGACGTGCTTAGAAGAGCAGTGTCCTTGGCCACATGGTCATAGTGATCTGCTGCAGTCATACAGCATTGATCGACCATGTCTGAGAAGAAGCGCAAATGAACAGAGCTGACTGCTGGAACAAAGGAGCGGATATGCGTCGCATTGAGAATTACACTAAGCAAATGTCTTTGCCAGACATTTAAAAAAAAAAAGTGTTATTCATTCTTTCAAAATGCCTCATTATTTGGACTCATTGTTTGTATTCTGTTACCAGTTTACATATTTTTCTGCTTTTCGAAGCTTACCTAAAAATGGCATGGTATGATTTCTAACACGTGGTATTTGTTAATATGACAATTCGCTTTATGACCAAAATCTACGGGAATGGCCGTGGTCATATAAACGAGTTTCAACTGTATATCCGAACAAAAAAAAAAAGGAGACAAACAAAGAAAAAAAAAAAGGTTTCTTAACTACCCACCAACATGTATAGCAGGCAACTGCATTTCCTGTCTAACTTTGCAGCCCATTTCTGCTTTAAGTATGTTTCATCATTTCTGCAGGTGATATTTGCTGAGTTGTTCAACTTGCCCACATCGAGGTACATAGAAATCTGCTACGGCTCCTTACTGTTAGAACTGTGCAAGTTGCAACCAAGCACCATGCCTCAAGTTGTATCCTTTTTCAATGAAACACCAAGCATGAGCCATAAGTTATTCTCAAGTTTTCTTGAGCATTCCGCAGTTATGTGAGTTCAGTGAAGAACATTGCCAGAGTACAGTACAAGACCAGTGTTGTGGCCACCAAATAACCTGTGGTGTAAAAGCCTGAGAGACCTAACGTACTTTGATGGGGCTGTACGCTGTAGCCATAAAAAACGAAATAGTGGCGCTTTACACACAGGTGGTTTTGTCTCCTCAGTTCTTCCTAGAGTCAAACAGATGCACCGATGCTTCTGGAGTAATATTAATGTTCGTAATTGCATACGGTGCTGTCGCTCACCGTGAGCGGTGACTGGATTTAGCTGGTTTTTCTTAGCACATTCTGTGTAGCTCGCACAAGCTGTAGAGCTGCTTTATGAGAGATTGGACACCATGAACGTGGACTGTGTGGACAGGTGAGCTCCATCTATAATAGTAAATGAGCACTGTCCTCTAGGCTTGTTGGTGTAGATCCATACTTGGTAGAAGCGCGAAAGAAATGTAACAGGACACTAACACAATGTGAGACAACACACACAAGGTGCTTTACTTTCAGCTGAACTAGAGACAGAGGGAGTACCTAGAGTAGGTATTTAAATGAACTGTTGCTGCATGGCTAGTTCTGTTTGAAAGTAAACCACCTTGTTTGTGTTGTCTCTCGTTGTGTTTGTGTCTTATATTTCTTTCGTGCTTCTACCAAGATATGGACCTATAAAAGTAAACCTTGTTAGTCATATCATTTCTTTGAACGAACAGGTTCTGCAGCTGGTTCGCCTACCACTTGAGCAATTTCCAATTCCGTTGGACATGGGATGATTGGAGTGATGCTGCTTCCCTCGATCCTCTTCATCCCAAGGCACTGTTTCTCAGGGAGGCTCTGCACAGATGCCTTAGGTAACGTGTGTTTACATTTACGATCTATTTCATAAGTGCTCTATTTTCCTGATGTCATGCATATTTCACCGTCCACTGATGCTCTTACGAACAAGAAGGGAGAAATTAAAAGTGTCATCTTTTGTTTCTAGAGCATATTACAGTTATTACCGTAAACCTCTGTTAACTCGAAGTCATGAAAAACTGGGGAAATTTGAGATAAGCGGGGTTTCTAGATTCCAAAATTTTCAGTGTATTAATGATCATATAAATTGTAAAAATTATACATTTCAGTAAACTTTCTTTAGCAACGGAACTGCTATTGCACAAAATGGCTGCTTGGACATGAGAAAAAAAGTCGCAAATAATCTAAAACACTTGGCATAGAAAAATGTTGTGATGGATGCTTAGTGTTAAAAACATCCATTTCGGTGTCACTTCGCACTGCTTGCGACATCTGTGCTATCTTTGTAATGATTCCAGCACTTATGCTTATGAACTGATAGCGAAACGTAGTTGACAGTTGCTTACATAACACTGTGAGGAAAAATTAAAGCAATCAAAGGAAGTTACGAACATGGGATGCTTGCGAGAGAACTGCCTTCTTGGCCAGTGTTGCAACTGCTCCGTGCAACATGGCCATGCCAACCATCCCTGTCTCATCGTAGATTGAGAAGGTGGGACAACCGAACTCCGCTCCGCTGCGCACCTGATCGAACAGTAGAAAATAACTGGCGCATGCTGGCATGAGGTTGCCGTGCGATGATTATTCACATTTTCCTGTTTGCTCATTTTCCTACTCACCTTTAGAGATAAGTGGTGACAAATGCATGGCAAGTATACACACGTTTTTATTATCACATATGCTCTGAAATAACACCAATAAACCACTCTGCATCTACTAGTATACTCATTGGGTGAAATGTTTTTCTTTTTTGTTATCCCACACCATTAAATTATTGATGTATGTTATGCTGTCGCAATTCGTATGTTACCGCTGAACTGCCACAGTGTACTTTTTGTATTATAATTTAACTAAGTTTATTACATTTTCTGTATAACATTTGATATCAACGTACAAACAGAGCTGTCATTTCACGTTGTAACTAACACAGGGCCCACACTATACTGCTAGGGACCCCCCATCTGTATTGATGTTTGTACTACCTGCAAAATCAATAAAGGATTTTATTTATTGATTGATTGAAAGTACGTATACAAGATAATTCAGCAAAGCCAAAAGCATTCGTCTTAACCAATTTTTCGAGATATCAGAGTTTGAGTTAACGAGGATCTACCGTAATGTTGAAGAAAGATGGGAGCTGTACATATTGTTCACTGGATAACTCTTTCAGGTTGTCATACCACCAGCGAATTGTCGACTTTGTTCCAGATACTTTTACACCATTCATTCCTGCCAAACCACAACCAGTCTACAAATATGGTGACGAAGGAGTAGGTATGACACATTGTTTTGGGACTTCCTTGTTTTCCGTTGCATGAAATAATGTGAGTGCTAGACATTTACATCAATGGTGTAGTGTGTGTAAATTTTTGTTTGGTGTCTTTTACCATCTAGTGATGCCACGGTTGCCCCGAAAGGGATGCCTGCTTGCCTTTAATAAGATATGTACAAAAGATATGGGATTGACGCCCACAATAGATAAGAGGCATTACTTTCGGAGCAAGCCAAGAACGCGAGCAGTAAGGGCTTGATTGTGAACCCTCACCAACAAAGAGATGGAGTAGTATTTGGTGAGCAAGGAGAGACTCATACTTGCATCACTGTGACACCGATTCGATGAAATGTTGCCAACAAGTAGCCTACTCCACCTTGCTTGGATTGTGTCCCTTTGTTCTACAGAATCGGAATTTGTAAAGTGTTATGTCAGACTGACGTCCTACTCCTACTCATTCTTGGATTACCCCTCGAAGGGAGAGGAAGTGCGTTTTGTGAAGGCCACCCTTACCTCATAGTGGATGATTTTCTGTGGCTTTTACTGGTGTTGTTTCGCAAAAACAAAACTTAACAGTTGACTTTGCTACATCTCTGAGATTACCTGTTGGTGATGCTTCACTTGTGTCCATTTTGCGCCATTTTGGTTGGTGGTCATTGTGGTGGGACAATAACAGATGAAAGAATCATAAACTGTACCGGATCGTGGTAATATCAGTAGAAACTAGGACAAAAACAGACAGGGACAACACAGAACTCGTAACCAAAGCGTACTCCTATAATCTAGCATTTAAATGTACCTGCTGTCGTGCTATCTATGGTCCTTTGATATGGGTGCTTAAGCACATGTGCACGTACCATTATCTCCTGCTAAGAAACTAGTCTCTTCGGGAGGATGTATATTGATGCCCTCTACGATTTCTCCTTCTAACTTTTTTCCTACTAACACCTTTGATCAATATGAGGTCAAAGCGAAGCATAGGTTCCTATTATTCACTGTGAAAGGAAAGAGGACCAGATGGGGTGATCTGCACGGTATGGTCACGTGAGTGCATGTGGACACACCTCTCAGTTTGTCCTGTGTACACCTTCCCCCTGGATCAAAGTCCGCTATCATCTCCCGATCATCCCTACCGATAGTGAACTTGCTGAATGTTAGATTAGCCTGCAAAAATCTACTTTGATGTAGATTTTTGATGACTTGCTGAATGTATATTATTGGATTTCTCTTCAGTGGAGTGATTCGCAGGAATTTATTTATCTGTGCGCAACAATCCCGTTTCAGAATCCTTACCAGGCGGATCTTGTGTTGCGCAGCTGACAGCAGCCATCAAATCCAAGTGTACACCTGAAGAGGCCCTGGATGCTCTGACAGATGTTCCAAACCCCCTCCAGGAAGACGACAGTGAGTGCAACCTGAGGTGAACAATGGTATTGACGTGATTGTCATCTAACATTGTCATTTCAGTGGAGCCAATGCACAATCCCCTCAAGATTGACATCTTTGTCCAAACGTTGTTGCACATTGCGAGCAAGTCCTTTTCGCATGCTTTTGCAGGAATTGCAAAGTAAGTTCTGTTAGGGTGTAACAGTGTCTAGAAGCCACTACTGAGCACATTGACAAGCTCTTCATTGGTACTCTTGTCAGTGTTCTCTGTGCCACACGCACAAAATTGTTCGTAAAACGTGTCAAAATTGGGTTCTCCATTTGTGTAGATCTGTGCACAGACGACTATATGTATTAAATGCGACTCAATGAAAAATCATCCTGTGTGATGCTTAACAGTGCGCAACATCCACTGTAGTGGACAATCATTTATTCTGGCAGAGTATCACAGAAATGTACAATTCAGAACGACACATCGTGCAAGATTGTCATTTCCAAAAGGCATCAAGTCTATTGAACTTTGATGAATCGTTGCTCTTTGTGACAAAAACTGACAACCTAGTGCCACTCGCCTCACAAACATGCGGAAACTGCAGCTTCCAATGTCAGTCTCCTTTATTTGTAGGGCCTGACTTTTTCGGGTTTTATTTTTGGCCAAATTCGGGGGGTAAATATCGGGTGATATTTTTCATTTGAAAATTCAGGTGTATTCGGGTTAAATCCCGTTACGACATATTCTGTCGTCAGGAATTCGGGTGTATTCGGGTGATTTTTTTTGTTTAATAAAAATTTGTCTTAAAATGGAACTAATGTTTAGCAATGTTATCAAACTTTATTTTAATGCATGCTTATGAGTGTGCCACGCGACCCGGACGTTTTCGGGTAGATTCGGGTTAAACCCGAATTTTACAGATTTCGTTCGGGGGGTAAATATCGGGCAGATACGGGTTTAACCCTAAAAAGTCAGGCCCTATTTATTTGTATTTTTAAACGATGTTGCACCAGTGCATTTTCACTGTGCACTGCAATTTTCTGTAGAAAGTGCCTGCACGTCCAGGGTGATGGCGATATACGAATATAAAATCTTCATTAACTTGCATGACGTAGAGGTAAAGTGTCTACAAATCCAAAATACAGTTGTAGCTAAGCATCACGTGGTACTTTGTGCTGTTTTAACGCTAACATAACATTGAGGGAAGGTAAAACGGGTAGGAACACTTGATTACAATTAAGATGAACAACGCTTTCGTGCAGAGCCTGCACTTCATCAGAAGACCACCACCTTCACCTTCAGAAGAAGACCTTCACCTGATGAAGGGCAGGCTCTGCACGAAAGCCTTGTTCATCTTAATTGTAATCAAGTGTTCCTACCCGTTTTACCTTCCCTCTGTGTAATCACAGTTGATTGGACTTTGGCGTTGCTTTTTACTTTGTATTGTATTGCTAACATAACATTGTTAACAGTGTAACGGTAGAAAAACAACTGGCTGCTTTTGTAATATTCCTTAGTACCATGTAACTTTTGCACCCTTTGCATTCTTGTTCCCCAGGTGAGAATGTTTAGCCATCGCACGATTCCTCGTGAGGAACGCGCTTGTTGGGATATCGCAGATTTGAGGAAAACAAAAGTAGTAAAAGTAGTAGTAGTAGTAGTAAAGTAGTAGTAGTACATACATAGTAGTAAAGTTGAGCTTCTAGCTAGCGTAAGTTGAGCTTTACCGGTGTTGCCAACGTGAGATGCATGGTACATGTTTTGTTTTCCTCTAAGTTAGCCGGTATGGGAAGGTACGTTATGAGCCATAGGTACATCCAGCTGCAGCACCAAAGCTCAGTCAAGATTGGTAGTCCCGCAAAAAATTCCATACAAAACCCCCAGATTCTGCGATACATTCTAAATTCGGCGCATTTTTGTGAATTTGTGGAATTGCGTAGAAGTCAGAGCCTCTCACTCATTGACTGACAGGTACTAGGAAATTTAAAATTTCGGGATGTGGGGATTACTTTTAAAAACTCTCATCCTTCCAGCATGCTGCCCCCAAATTTTAGATTCAGATGGTGCGAGGCGGTGTGGAAACAAAATGGTGTCTCCTTCTGTTTGCCGGTGTGCAGTGGCCAGAGGGCAATTTTCTAGACTACAACCACTCATTCTCTACATCAGTGTTTCTCAACCAGGGCTCTGCAAAGAGGATTCTGTTCATCACCCGTAACTTGACAGGCTTGCTCTCGGACAGTCTTGTTATATCGAACAGTGCTCAACATTTGGTCATTTGCATTAGAATTGACATCGAAATCGCAGGACCAGATTGCTACGGCTGACAGTAATTGCAAACAGCGACCATCTGTGATCTTCATGGGTTGACTCATCTCGCAACTCAACCTGACAGTTTCTGCGCACCATGCTTTTGCTCTTCTCTTGTGTTTCAAAGCATTATAAGCACTTGGAACATAATAGCTACTTCGGTGAAACTTCGGAGAGTCTCTCCTGCCCACATGGACTTTGGATTTACTAGCATCAGTGGCAACTCACAACATGTTATCTGCAGAGAAGTGCTGTGAAACAGTTGAATGAATCCAGCGGACCTCAAGCGATGTCTTGCGATTAAACAGTAAATAATGATATATATTGTAATTAAACATTTATAAAATCAGTTAGACAGGATAATAATTTGCTACTTGTACGGCATCAAGTTCGCCTCACCCACTTCTATACTCAGTTGCCCCAGTGTAATAGGTTCCTTGTGGTCGTGCTTGCAGGATCAGGGGTGGGTTCCCTCGAATAACATACGATGAGAACCACTGCTTTACATGTTCACAAAATAACGAGTCGGCAAAATTCGAAAACATACATTGCGATAGTGCCGTCACAATAACCGTGTGCAGCCACACTATTGCATAGTTGTTTTACTGCCTTCTGGAGCTACTCTAAAACTTTTGAATTGACGCTCAATTCCAGAATTGTTCTTTAAAGAATTGTGTAACTGCCCTGAGGTACTTAATTAGGTGCAATATAAAAATTAACAAAATTTGTGCGGCCAATTACAGCCAATTTTGCTTTCATGTGATGTACACGTTGCTCCAGTGATGGCCAGTAGTTAACTACATGTAGTTAAACTACTAGTTAAACTACCTGATTGTAGTTAAAAAGTAGTTATCAACTACTTGCAGAAATGTAGTGGCAACTACTAGTTAAACTACTATTTTAAGTAGTTAACTACAGCAGTTAGGTTACTGAAGGCGCCAAATACTTCCGATTTTGCCGCATCCTTTACGGCACGATTGTGCTTCCGACTTTTACCTTGAGCTACTTGTTTGATGAGAACGGAGGTGCAGAGCAATAGTGTCGTGCATGTGTACTAAATCTTCACTTTTAATGCTTTAAAACAGGTTGCTTTAAAACAATGTTTAAAACAGGTTGTTGAACGTACACCATAGCTGATCTGTTCTGTTTCCCACCACTGTACTACCGCACATGCTTCATCTGTTGTTTTTTGTAACGTCCGCAGTTTGATTCGAAAGCGTAATGATTTGTGTAGTTTGTTGCAACCCTGTGAATGTGACCCTGTTGCACTTACTGAAACTTGGTTATCGCCAGATATGAGACAGTGAGCTGTTACCAGAGTGTCCTGGCTTTACCTTCTATCGCTGTGATCGCGTAAATAGGCGAGGAGGTGGTATTTTACTCGCCGTTAAAAACTTTTTTAAATCATATGCTGTTCATTTTACACTTCCTATCGAAGTAACGTGGGTATTGATTGACTGCATCACGTGTAGATTAGTAGTTGGTGCATGCTATCGACCTCCTTCAAGCAATGCATTCATCCCAGAATTACACAAAGCACTACATCATATATTTCACAAATTCCCAAATTCAAAGGTTATTCTTCTTGGTGATTTCAACTACCCCTCAATTAATTGGAGATCCACCTCAGCCTCTGGTAGTGAAGAACGTTCTTTCATTGATTTGTGTCATGTGTTTGACCTTCATCAGGTGGTTCATGAACCCACCCGTGTAACTCCCAACTCATCAAACATCCTAGACCTAACCCTCACTAACGACCCAGATATAGTAGGTTCTGTATTTTTCTCCATGCGCCTTGAGTGACCACAAAGTACTACACTTTACAATATCTGTCCCCAGCGTGCCCCGTCGTTCCTCGTGCAAACGCATAAGATTATACGATAAGGGTAACTACGACCAAATAAATTCTGAATTATCCAATTACTTGGCGAACTTTCTCGCTAATTTTGAAGTACGGACAGTCGAGGAAAACTGGTATTTATACAAATTCAAGATTAATGCACTTATTGAAGCCTATATACCCTCCATTCTCATCAAGACACATTGGCATGCCCCATGGTACAGTCATGAAATCAAACTGCTCGCCTGTAAAAAGAAACGTCTGTACAGGCTTGCTAAGTGCTCTAAGTCTGCATCATCACTGCTAAAATATCAAGAGTGCGCCCGGAAATACAAATCATTGGTGACTTCTTCAAAACGCATGTTCTATAGCGACGGCCTCGTTAACCTCTTGAAGCACAATCCCAAAGCATTCTACAAAGTTATAAACCCAAAATCTCCATCGGTAAACATCCAACTGAAAGATCGTGATGGTAATTTTGTTAGAGATACCCAATGTTCTCTTATCTTCAATAACGCATTTGCAAGCGTGTTCACCAACGAAGACGACTCCCCCTGCCGCCCCTCCCACATCCATCTTCAATAGCATGTCACCGATAGGGATATCTTCTGCTGGCATTGAAAAGATTATCTCTTCCATCAAGGTTTCCTCTTCTGCTGGTTTCGATGGAATAAACAGCAAAATTCTTAAAAACACAAAGGCTCACTCGAGTAGATTTCTTGCTGCAATATCTTTAATAGTTAATAGATGGCTAGAAATCCAGCGAACGGTAGAGATGTAGGAAGGGAGATGTTTAAAGGTTCATGCGAATTGTGGGTCAACAGCCCGGAGGGAAGAAAGGGTCAACGGACCCTTTCTTCCCTCCGGGCTGTTGACCCACAATTCGCATGAACCTTTAAACACGTCACACCTAACCCTTTAAATACCATGCCAATGATGAGGACGGTGCCCAGAAGAAGAACAGTCTCTGTTCGAAATATCGGCGGCTTCTGTCCTGAGGCAACTCCCTTCCTACTTAATAGTTCAGTTCTGCCAGAAGACTGGCGTCGGGGAATGATAATACCAGTGCATAAAAGTGGTGACACTCATTCACCGTTGAACTATAGACCAATCTCCATTACCAGCGTCCCCTGCAAAATCATGGAACACATTATATATTCGCAGGTAATCAGCTTCCTAAAGTAAAATGCTTACTTTTCCCCCTGCCAGCATGGCTTCCGTAAAAATTTCTCGTGTGAAACACAACTAGCTGGTTTTATCCACGACCTCCACTCAAATATGGACAGTTGTACTCAAACAGATGCCATGTTCCTGGACTTTGCTAAAGCCTTTGATTCTGTACCGCACGCTAGATTAATGGTAAAACTCTCACAACTAGGCCTTGATGCACATGTTCTCTCCTGGAATCATATGTTCTTAACTGACCGCCTCCAGTCCACTTTCGTCAACAACCATTCCTCGTCCTTTTGTCACATATCATCTGGTATCCCCCAGGGTACGGCCTTTGGGGTATGTGAATAAATAAATAAATAATGCTTGTCTAGTGAAGCCTCATTTGCTGTGAAATAATTCTGCAATTTAGTTTATCGCGTAGGCACAGAAAGAATTTCGCCGCAAGCTTTGTATTTGACGATCGTAGCAATGGCTTGAGCCAAAGTTTACCATTGCTTGTGATTCATATTTAGGTGTCCAAGAACACTACAAGGGATTGGTGTTGATGGACAACGTTAAGTAGTTATAGATGTAGTTAAACTACATTGCAGTAGTTAAAGAAGTAGTTTTAACTACTCCCCTGAAAAGTAGTTGAACTACTAGTTAAACTACTCAATCGCAAAGTAGTTAGTAGTTATAGTTAAACTACTGTAGAAGTAGTTAGTGGCCATCACTGCGTTGCTCAGTTAAATGTGATGGGATGATGGAAACATCTCCTTGGAAAAGACAAACATCTCCTGCGGAAAATACAAAAAAGTGTCCCTAGTCTCTGTCCCTGTGCTTACTCCTCAAACTCGAGGGAATCTTTTCATCATCGCATCCACACCAGCTAGCTTGCATCCTACTTCTCTGTTCAGCATGAGTTGTGTACAATGCTCAGATATGACAGCTATCTTGTGCTCAGCTCAGTGTTGTAGCTAACAAATTTCTAGAAGTTTTACATCATGAGTTGTATCCTTTTTGGTCCATGTGCAGATTCCACTACACATTCAAGCAGCTTGCTCCGACTGAAGAAGCGCAGATTTGTGTCCTGAGAAGCATGTATGACATTTGGCACAACCATCAACAGGTAATCCAACTGAGAACAGTAGAAAAAAGCACAGTGTATACTGAATGTATGGTAATTCAAATAGTGAGGCTTATGTTGAGGTTAATTGTGCAACGCCGTTAAAGGACCACTGATGTGCAAAATTTTCACTACGCTGTATGAAAGACTCCGCTACATTGGCAGTAATGCAAAGGGGCTCATCTGTCACTTTGTTTGTAATTGCAGCTTTCCCTCCTCCTCAAACGGCACGGAACATGACGGGAGCGTCACCCCTAACGTGTCCAATCGTCATGGGAAATTGTTTGAGGGAACCAGTGAAAGGACCCTTTACTGCATTTGTTTGTCTAATGAATGCAGCGCGAGGGGAGCTGTGACGTGCAGAGATACACATGTCGCTGGATCGCTATCGCCACGCTGATTTGTGTGATCTTCCTATAACCAGCTTTCTACCATTTGGTTGCATAAGACGGGTGAGGGAAATGAATGGTTTGGAAAAAACTATGCCTCGCAGGATAAACAGTATCTGCCGTTTTTTGTACGACTGCATACCCTCACGTTCGCTTCCAAACTTCGCAAAACGGTACTGCGAGCAGAGCATTGTAGACCACATTGCGGATTTGGGCACACCCTTTGGTGTATTGTGAAGTGTATCTCTTGTGTTGAAGTTTCTACGAAGCTGTTCCTGACAAAAATGTGGTTTCACGTCAAACAGTTGTTGGTACAAATCCAGATGTCATCTTCAATCGATGGTGGGGTGTTTTGTCATTCCGATGTATTCATTCGTCATTTTGGCATGAAGGTCACAGAAGGCCACAAGATGCAGACGAATTCACTTGCCGACAACCAACCAATTGTTCTGCTGTCCCATCCTTTGTTTGTCCTACCTTGATTCTCAAGGCTCCTCATCAGAGCAGCGCAAAACAGGACCCAGGAGCAAGTGCCCCAGAACATCACCTCGATGGATCGATTACTTTTACCGATAAAAAGTTCATCCAGAAAAGCAGACATAACCGCACTTTGTATCTGAAAAAGCAACACCCCTGATGGGTCACGATACCTCTTGGTTGTTCCTCACCACCTACAACATAACATACTGTATTTACTCACATATTTTGTGCCTTCGCATAATTTGCACACCCGTAATTTAGCACTAAAAATGAGAAGGAAACGAAAATTGGGTAATTCGTGCACCCGCGTTTTTGCGCATGGATATCTGACACGTACGTCTCAGCGACTGTGGAGACTGCTTTTCACAACGCCGTCAGTGCTACCGAAGTTATTGCGGTGCTTTTGTTTGATATGCGCACACTTTCGAGTGAAGCTCCACTCACACAATGGACCTTACCGAACAATGGCTCTTACTCGAACTACAAAATGTGGAAAGCAACTCTAGACAAACATGCTATGACAAACCTTACAGCATAACATAACAAAGTTGCCGAACATAGCGTGCTTTTCATTGTCAAGTGTGACTAGCGTCGTCTTCCAGCAGCGTTGCGACGCATTTCACGGGTACATGATGATATATATGTATACGATGAGATATTTAGCAAATTGTCTCGCATTCGGGTCTCCAACGACAAGTACTCCTCTTCTGTTGTGCTCACTTGCCACAGCTTCATATGTGGTCCCATTCAGGTCAGTCCTGTTGCCATTGGTGGTGGGCCTCCTTTTACCTCTAAAGGGTCCCCAGAATTAGCTTGTGACTTAGACTGTGTGATGGTTCCCTGTGTCCCATTTTTACCATGATCCCGGTTCCGGTCTGTTGCTGCAAATTGCACTTTACTAATCTTATCTTTCACTACCTCCTCCAGCAGTGTTTGAAGTATGAGGCATTCTTCCTGAAGTTCTTTTAGACATCCAAGGAGCGTAGAGGTAATCTCCAGGAAGCAGTTTCTGCTCAGCGTGTTCCCTTGTTAGGTATTCCTGGATTTAATTTGTGATTTCTGCTAGTCCCTGCACCCTCAGTCCGCACTTGTATTCCCTGGTCTCGTCTATGGTCTGGAAAGGTGCTTCCTCTAGATCAGCCTTGTCCCACTGTATTTCGGGACCTTCTTTGGCAGTTCTAGTTTTGATTTTGTTTCCTTTGTCACGTTCACCATGCTGGCTTCATCCTTGGCCATATGAATAGGGATTTGGTCGGGAACATTGGTGGATTGAAAATTGGTCAGCTGGGGATTTAGGGTGGGCTGTGTAGACCTAACCGTTCCAGTGGAAGAATTTAAAAATCAATTTAAATATCAATTTCCATTGTGAAGATTTAAGTTGACAGCCTACCTTGTTTGTGGAGGGATCCCCTTTCAGAGTGACTGTCTTCTCGCTTGTCAGCGATATGTGCACTGGTCTCGCAGCCCTCAGCATTTAAAAGGTGCACGTTTTGCTACATCCGACACGAGCCCGACTGCAGATTTCGTTAACAGGTGACGCTGGATTCCGATTTTCTTCACTTTTTTTTTTCTTCCTTCGTCACGAGGCACCACATCACAGGTACTCATTGGGTTTAACCCGAAACTAGCAAGTCTCAATTGGGGTGCAGATTTGGGGAATAATTGATTAAACCCGAAAACTTCATGCTCTGGTTATACACCAGAGTTTCTTCTGGAAGAGCCTTTTCTAAGATTTGATGCCTTGCAATCTAGACCCGGCCCTGATCCAGCCGCCTGACATAGTCATCGTTCATTTAAGTGTGATGTTTGGGGAACATGACAAAACATTAATGATAGATGGCGAGC
The DNA here is from genome assembly GCF_037126465.1 of Ornithodoros turicata. NCBI lineage: Eukaryota > Metazoa > Arthropoda > Arachnida > Ixodida > Argasidae > Ornithodoros > Ornithodoros turicata. Next base: position 70,593,529 of record NC_088203.1, on the reverse strand, counting down.
ACACGTAGCAGAAAGAGGTGACAGGCATGCTGAGGTAGAGATGGGTCCAAGAAGCATGCCAAGACTTCGAGGTATCAGTGATCCTGAGCTCTTATCAGAAGACTAGCATTGTTGAGAAGGCGATCGAAGTCTACTACGACAGTGACTATATCAGATAGAGCTTCAGTAGCCATGAGTAAACATTGCATCTGCTATAAATATTTGGAAAGTAGTACAGTTGAACCTCTATATAACGAATTTGTAAATGCTGACTCTTTGTTTCGTTAAATCGAGATATTCGTTAAATGGAACACGCCAAGTTAAACGAAGATGGCCGCCGCACTACCAGCGCCGCGCGTTCCGCAAAACGTCATTTGTCATGAAACAGGTACTAAGGTAAGAAGGGCACAAAATATCAAGCTTTATTCATTACATAATGCTAGGTAACACGTAATTTGTGCACAGTGTCGCTCTGAGCGTTCATTACCTTCGTAACTCCGGATGAACCTCGACTGCTTTTTCCTACGCGCTCGCGTATCGAAGTTTCTTTGGTTCACTTTCACTCATGACGTCCGGAAAGAACAATAGTACGCCGCCGAAAAGAACGAGAAATGGGTACATGTCGCGTAGACGCCTGCGCCGATGGAACCTTGAACGGCAGCGGCATCATGCCCATTTTACCACCGTCAGCATTAGCGGCGCGAACAAAAAAAAAGTAATGAAAAGGCACAAAACCACAACGTACTGTCGTCGTCATCAACACAAGCAGATAAGACTTCGCGAGGCGTGAGCAAAAAATGTCAGCAATGCGTGTTTTCTTGTCCAAAAACGGGTCCGAAGAGAGCCTCGCGCCGGTGCGACGCACCGTCGCGGCGCACAGCATCGGCGCACCGATTACCGGCAGAGGCGAAGCACACGTCGGCACGTTCGCGCCCCCAGCACGTGACAACCGAAGTAACCAACGAAAACTCGCGTAAAACCAATGGAGAAGGAAAGTTTCTCCTCCTTTTTGTGGTTAAGGGGTAAAGCCACGCGCAGGAGAGCCCGGGGACTTCGTTAAATAGAGGTGACCAAACGAACGTATTTCGTTAAATCGAGCTCAAAAATACATTGGCGTCTATGGGGACGCGCTCGTGCAACGGAAATTTTTCGTTAAGAGGGGATACGAGTGAGGCGGCATCTCCGATTCACGATTTTTTCGCTCGTAGATGGCGCCACACGAACATACGGGTCAGAGCCGTATATTAAAAGGGAGTCTGGCCATTGGGAGGAGTCACAAAAAGAGGCTCGACCTGTCAATCACAATTTCGTTCCTCTGATTGGTTTGCTTTTTACCAAGGGGGTCGCCATGACACCATACTGCCACCCAAAATGGCGACGAAGACAAACGCAGTGAAGCGGGGATTTCGTGACAAAAAAATTTCACAGACTAACCTGATTTTACGCTCCAAATGTACATCCTAATATAAGTTTCTCGGAAATCAGTTTTAACTTATGCTCATCCATCGATATCTAACTGAAAATAATACGTTTTGTCGCCGGTGTTAGGCCTAGTGAACACTGCCACCACAACGAAATCATAACAAAAACGGCGCTGTGCTGTACAATCTTATATTTAATTGCTGGATTTCATGGATATAAACATTCTTGCCTCTTATATTCCAACTATTCATGGAGATTTGTTTAAAAATCATACCGACAACAGAATGTGTCCCAGCAGGTGGTTCTGCCGGCAGCGGTACAACGACGGAAGCAGACGACAATTCCCGACGTGCCTTACGCTCCCTAGGTGGCGCTCATCAAATCTGCACCAACAATCCACTACTTTTGCAGATTGCGAGAGGTATCCATTTCAATCCCATCCAATCCACTTGCCACCCAAAATGGCGCTGCCCATGTTGGATAAGGGGGCAAATAGTGAGGATAGGCTGATTGATAGCGCCCCATATTTCAAGACTTCATTGGTCGGAAAGCTGAAAAAGTGGGTGGAGCTTCAGGAATAGGCATGACCCATTAATGGCCAGACTCCCTTTTAATATACGGCTCTGATACGGGTCTCAGCCTGGAGGAAGCTGTAACCATTACCCTTAGTACAAATAACTCACTCCTCCGCAGGATTCTGTAGTCCCAAAAACACATGTGACCTCCTTGACTATTGAGATGCAAGGATCTCACGTCATGTTTGGGTTGCCAAGGTCAACTCAGCTACAAAGAAAGAAGGAGGTCCCGACGAAAGCCAATTCTTCCCTTTTGTCCCTTTGTGGACTGCATCTGGTGACTTCTTGATGTTATGCTATCTTAGCTTGTCTGACTTTCTGGACGCAGCGCGGAGTCCAAATGTTATATTTCGTTGGCCCTCGCTTATTTATATTCACCTGCTGATTTTTCTTTGGCGCCGAGTTCTCACACTAGAATATTTTGCGGACGCATTTTGTATTTAACTGACTATTCTGATTTAGTGTATTTACCTTGCGTCTGTGTGCAAGTGAATCTAAATTTATTTGTCGCTACAAACATTAACCGAATAAGTCCTCCGAAACCTAGACAAGATAAGCCGTGGAGCAGACCTTTGCATTTTGTCTTCTTTATTTGTTTTTTTCTCGGACAGCGTGGATGTGCAGAGATCCAAGACTGCAGATGCATACTCTAAATGAGGGGAACTAATGTTTTGATTGTAGATGGGTAGAAATCCAGCGAACCGGTAGAGAGTTGCCGGAAGGGAGTTGCCTCAGGACAGAAGCCACCGATATTTCGAACAGAGATTGTTGAAGAAGAACAGTCTCTGTTCGAAATATCGGCGGCTTCTGTCCTGAGGCCACTCCCTTCCTAATGTTTTGATTGATTGATTTGTAAAAGAAAAAAATGGAGATGTTAGTCCCAAGACACTCGGAACTAATGCTTTATATGATGTTAATTTAATATGTTTTGTTGTACCATGGCGAAATTTCCTTCTTATAGTTTCCACAGACGAGCGGCTTTCGCACACATATGGATATCCGATTTCAGAACTTTCCCTTTAAATTTGCCGCCAGCAATGAGAAGGGTGCCCAGAAGAAGCACAGACTGTCGGCTGCTCCCAACGTCAGGCCATATTCTTCAATATGTGTAATTCGTCGGATTGTACCCACTTTTCTGTTCAGCTGTGTTGTTCGTAAATGTCGTCCCCTGAGGAAAATTCACTTTTGGTACGCGTGGACTGGTTGACTTCGGACGTTGACTTTTTACCATATAGGACGGTGTGAATGTTTGGATTTTTGAGCACCGAAGCGAGTAATCGTATATCCTATTCCATTTCCTAATCAAATATGGAATTCAATGTTCGAATTCCACATCGAATTGATGCTTCTACTAAACTGAATATATTTGAAGAGACCCGGCACATGGAGAACACACACACAAAAAAAGAGTAAGCGCTATACTTACGCATACATATATGTACCGTACATGTTTGTATTCCAATACACGTTGTATATGTATCCAATTACGGTTATTCAACGAGTCGCTTACTTTATTCGTATACAATTCCATTTTAAAATGACTATTCAGTATTCACACATAGCATTTCTTTGCCTAGGTAGTTGCTGTGCGTCAGTTTTGGTGAATTTACTTTTTGTGTCTTGCAACAATGCGGCCTGTACAGCCATGGGGCTCCCGAGATGTGATACCGCTAGACATATTGAAATATATTTTTGTCTGCCAATTTTGTTGCTTTCGCCCCGCATTTTATTTTCCTCTTTACTCATCACCGTGCACGTCGATCTGCACACTTCTAAAAAAGAACTTGACATGCTCCTGGTCAATCCGAATGACGTCTTCTCTCCTGATTTGTTGAAACTGGACGGCGTACTACTTTTTGTGACACTTCACATTTGTGCTAATTAGCAGAGAAAATGTTTTTTCGTGTTAGCGCTGCGAAGCAACTATTGCTGTACGCGATGTACAGGCGTGGACAGAGGACAGCAGGAGGGAGGGTGACAGGGGGTTAGTATGCGTCCTGCGCCGACTTCAGGGCTAAGTGAGCCGACATTCATCAGGAAAGTCCGACGGAAAACCCAGGGAAAACCTCAGAGAGCACACCTGGTGACAGGATTCGAACCTGTGTCACGTTGTATCAACGAACGTGAAATTGATTGCGGTGTATTCCCTACGAGAAATCGCAAGTGAAAGTAGGTCGAGCATTCAAAGTAAAAACCCTTAGTAGGTGGTTAGGAATTTTAGTATTTATTTTGAGCCGGAGGACATGAAGACCTGCAATATCGCAACCTGGGATTTCGCAAAAATTCCACGCGTACCAAGAGTGGATGTTTCTCGAGGAGACATTTTTTCCGGGGGACATATTTTCCAGGGGACATTTCTTCCGGGAACATTTTTTCCGGGAACTTTTTTTCCGGTTCCCTTACGACATACATGTATCCTTCGAAACCTAGACAAGATATCAGAAGGTCGAAACTTAAAAGGCCGAAAAATTAAAACATCGAACGATCAGAAGGCTGAAAATTCAGAAAACCGAATTATCAGCAGGCTGGAAAGCCAGAAAACCGAATTACCGTAAGGTCGAAAAGTAAGGAAGTCAAGATACGGAAATTGTTATTCCAACTGCGATAAAAAATGAGCTCTACAAAGTAAGTAGGATAGAATTGTTGAGAATTAATACAGGGAATAAATCGTTTCATCAAACTCCCCTTTAGATAACGTACTTTCGATCACTTAGGCAGAAAACAAAAAGTAAAAGTAGAGATGACTGTGTTATTGCAAGTGTTTATTGTACACGACGACAAACACGTTCGGGTTGCCAAATATATAGAGCGACACCATCTCCTCTAAAATTCATTGAGTGGGTAGTACAAGTCATTCACTGGCAATCACCCACCAGGCGCTTTCTTTCTGTAAACATGTCCCCAAGAGTCTTTGCAGCTAAGACGCTCAGACTTGTAAATGCAGGTTGCAGTACATCAGTGCAAATAGTGTTCCGTGAATTTTGGAAGCAAGCCTTTTTTTTTTCAGAACTTGCCATTTTTATATACCCAATAAGCACTACAATATACCCAATAAGCACCCTTCTTTTGGGTGTAATATGTGACACCCATCATTGGACCCCGAGCCCGAGAACTGGGGAGACTGAACTATCGAAAGCCAGAGGCCACCAAGAAAGGAAAAATATATATTCGAAAAGTTACATCTGCTACATCAGGTAGATCCACGACGCTGTGCTCAGGACAGGTATTGGGAATTAATGTGCTAAATGCTTTTTATGCAGTTAAAATAACTTTGTATGACCTTGTCCAGCGCATGCCACTTTTTCGCAGCATCCCTCGTGTACTGGGGTTGATCTTACAGCTTTGGATAGAGAAAGAGCTTCTTTTGAAAAAGTTCTGTTAAAAAGTGAATTTCTACGTGGAGTCTATTTCAACGTTTTATTCATAAATTATTTATTTCGCAGACATCCTCTTGGAATTCCTTATTTTTCGGCCTTCCCATAATCCAGTCTTTGACTGTTTGATATTACCTCATTAAAAAAAGAAAAAAAAACTGTCTTCTGTCAACGCGAATGATAACACCACTCGGTCTCACTGTGCATCACCTCCCCTAACCCTACCGTTCTTTTTACGTGCATGCGATGCGAGACGAATATTGTGTGGCTGTGTAGCAAAGCTTTCCTGGTCTATGCCGCCTATTCTCCCTATTCTCACTCAAGGCCTTCCCATTATTTTGCGACGACCTACTCAACGTGGATCTCTTCAGACAGGTTTCACGACCTCAATTTCGCGCTTCCGCTGCCGGGGAAACCCCTTCTGGGATAGGGTGCCAGAACAGTGACTGCATTCCGCGGAACGATATGAAGTTCTCTTCTGACCAGCAATGTGGCGCTACTGTACGACGGCAAGACGGGGCAGTTCACGGAGCCGTACATACCTTAAGTTTTTTCAATATTGTGAACAACTGGAGGCATGGACAGACATGACATGGACACGTAAATATTCAAGAAAGAATTCCGCGTAAATTCTACTGATTACATTTCACATATGTGCTACAGTAAACGAGCTACGAACTTCCAAAAGCGAGAGACCGAACTTATAAATTTTTTGCAGCTTTCGTAAGGTTTTAAAAACTTCTGCAAAAAAAAATTGCAAATGTCTCCAATGCGAATTTTTTGAAATTCTAAAATCTATCGAACAAGGCCATTTTGGTCCAAATCGGTTCAGTATTAGCTGCAAAAGATCGCATTGTTTCGCCCATAGAGGATACATGGGGCCGCCGGAGGTCGTATCCCCTCTTAAACGGAGGATTTCGTTAAATGGACGTTCGTTATTGAGAGGTTCAACTGTACTTGCACTCGACGCTGGGCTTTGTCTACTGTGGACACTAATGCTAATGTAGAGTTTTCATGTCCTGTGCGGTTCCTTCACCTACTGTATAAGTGTTTAAATTTCCGTACTTAATAATTTGCGAATTTGTGAGTAGCCCGGATCAGGCAGTTCTTCGCGGAACCTTGAGTTCGTGGTACTGCGGTGCGTTGACCCTGGACCAGGCGTCTTAGGGGCCCTCCACCTTGAAAATTCAGGAAGAAGTTAACAAAAGGTATCACAACAACGTAATACACAACTAAGTGATAACCCATTGCAGTTGTCTTCCTTTTGAGCCTTCTGACTGAGAGGGCTGAAGTTAGGGGTCCTTACTTGGCCGGTATCGGGATCATTGCCGAATTGCCTTGTCTCCCATCATTCCTGTCACCTCATCGAGCAGATACGATTGGCATTCAATGCAGCGTAATAGCGTAAGAAACCCCGTGCATAAGTTGCCTCGGCACCCTGGGTAAAATTTCTTACATATATCTTGTTCGCGTGTTTTTCTGTCATTGGTTCGAATATTTTGCGGCACTTTAAATTCACAAAGAAAAGAGCGCTAGCGAATTTCGCGAAAATTACTACTTATATACAGTATGCGGTTTACATTATGCATCGGTGTGCATAATACACAAAAAATACAGTACGTTAGACATGCCTGTGCATATTTAAACCTACTCTACAATGTGGATGACCATTGTCAAGATCACCAGAGGTCCTATTCAGAGTCATTGTTGAGCACCCCACTGGCAGTGTCGATAGAGGAGTATCAGTAGGGGCCGATGATGACCACCTGGTGTGATACCTGCCAGTTTTGGTATTCCCATGTCGCCTTTAACGCTGGTGCACTTGGTGTGTTGACTGTCATTCGGCTTGGCTGCACCGTTGAGACGTCTGGGTATGAGACACCATGCTCTCAGCCTATTGTGCAGCAGCAGGAGAATCATGTGGAATGTCACTTGTTTTGAAAGCAGATGACATACGCGCGTTGACCATGGGGCGAAAGTCTTGCGCTTCTCACCCAACCCACAACTCATATGAAATAATGTTGCAAACTATTCACAAGCATTTTGTGGCCGCCCTACTTGCAAATAGACAGGCAAATGGAGTGGACAGAATTAGCAACAATATTGAATGCCAGCAGAGGGACTATTGAGACAGTTGACAAGTGGAGAAACGTAAGTTTTAGGCAAACCTCTGTGTATGGTACTGAGCTCCTCAAGTAAGTGCCATGCTCCTTCCTGCGTGAGCCGAAAAATTTTCACAGGAGACATTGTCATTTAATTCAAACTCACTATGGTGCAATCTAAACATGGCTGCCGACCGTGGCGTTGTTGATAGAGCAAGGCACGCAAACAAACTTGCAGCCATCTCGACAGCTATCGCTGTGCTTAACGACAAGGTACAGGCCGTCGTTCCTGCGGGCGACAGCACTGCTCACAGGCGATGCGTTTGGAGCCCAGGAAATACCAAATCCTCATCGCTAGCGGTATGTTGCATCAAATACCACAGCGCTCACTCCCAAATGACACGTTCGCGCTACTGACACCGATCAGATTAGGGCCTCAGAGTTTTCAGGTGCAGCGTACATGTCTTAACAAAGCAACTGGTATTTCCAGATGATGATTGGCTTGGTAGACAAATTCCTGAAGACTCAAATTGTGGAATGTTCTGCTGTTGCCAACTGGATCTTCTCGAAGGAGCTCCTCGCAGATTTCACAAAGTGAGCCATTTGTGCTTTCTTGGTATGACTAGAAATACATACATTGGTGGCTCTAGTGTGCATTGCGCTCTAGTGTGGCAAACATGTTGGATGCACATGTCCATTTCGCATCCATTTCACAAAGCAACGTGTTATGCCTGCCACTGACGTCATTTTGCAGAGTAGAGTCGAAGAATTTGTTCTTATGAAAAGTAATGTTGAGCTTAAAATAAGGCAGTTGAGGCAACCATCACATCAACATATTCTGAAGTGCTAATGTTGGCAGATATGGATTGGAAGGCATAAACTCCTGCACTGTCTTTTCTTCATTTAACCAGGTCTTACATCTGGGAGATCTTGCACCTGACTATCCGAAAGATGATTAAGCACGTCAAAAAGCTTCAGGCTGAACTGGAGAGTGCAAAGAACAATTCACAGAAGGCAAGTGCTTGTATTGACTGCTTCTACATGTTATTCAGGTTCTTTTGTTTCCCTGTCACAGGAGGAAATGGATGATAGCCCTGCAGATGAGCTCGTTGAACGAATGGAAGAGAAGCTGGAGGCTACTCAGAGTGACTTAAAGAATCTTTTCCTCATCATTTTTCAGGTACTCCCATTTCTCACCTTCTCTCTCTCTTGTGTGTCTTGCATAAAAATCAAGCTTTGTGGTTCTTATTCACCACTCTTGCTTACTAGCATAAGCAAATCTTGCAAGCTACTGTACTCTTACATAAGCCTATTAACTCCTTAAGCGCCACATTGTTTTAGTGTGTAGCGACCTAAACACACAATTTTTTATTCCAGAATTGTTATATTGTACTAAAATTATTCTTTAATGAGTTTATTTCACTAAAGTACCTATATTTCTTCGTATTCATTTGTTTGTTACAATGAGCCCAGTCAGCTGGTCAAACAGCAGAACGTCGACAAATTTGAGATGACCATCGTTGATTGCAGCGTGAAATGTCTTTCCCAGAGAAATTCAGAATGGGAAGTCATGCGGGCACATTGGGGCATTGTTTACATGTAGGGGGGGGGGGGGGGGGACAATTTACGCAATTTTTGTATTTTCTTGGCATTTTTGTGCCAAACTAGGGGTGCACAAATTATGCGAGTAAATATGGTATAATTTTGCCTTTAAAGGGACTGTAAAGTGAATGGTAAAGCAGTAGAAACTGTATGTTCTTCCGAAAGCTTGTAAAGTCCATGTTTCAGACACATATAGCACTGTTGTACATTGAACATTTTTTGAACAACTGCATTTCAAAAATCGCTATACCACCAAAACTTGATCAGCACAACCTTGATCAACCAACACTAAGGCGACTTGTATGCCACTATAGAAAATGCATTCAACAACACTAGCAAGCTACAATGTATGGTATGTAGTGGTGAAACCTTAAAAAAATGTGGGAAGGGAGTTGCCTCAGGACAGAAGCCGGCTTCTGTCCTGAGGCAACTCCCTTCCTACATTCTACCGGTTCGCTGGATTTCTACCCATCTACTTAAAAAAATGTGGGTTGTTGAAAATGCATGGTTGATGCATTGTTGATGCAGTAGAAAATGCAGCCAACCAGTAAGGAAATGTTAAGGGAAGAGGCTCAGGACAAGAGTCACTGATATTTGGAACAGACTGTTCTTCTGGCACAGAAGGGGAAATATCAGCGGCTCTCGTCCTGAGTCCCTTCCATAAACATAGAGATTTGCATAGAGCAGAGACAGAAAAGCGACTTTCACCACTTTCCCCTTCTGGTCCCCTCAATCAGGTTGGGACAGTGAATGATGGCAGTTAGCAGATGATGCAAAAAGGGAGAGGCCAACAGATGGCATTGATTTCTGTACAAGTTGAAACGTTACAACTCTTTAAAACCAAACTGCTGAAGAGTTGCCATGACTCTTAAAGCAGGTTTAGTAGTAGGTAATTTGTGTCAAATGCATTACGAAGTACTTTAGTATCGTGTTGTACCATGTGTCCACCATTCCGAGGCGGCCTCCGACTGTTTCCCGCAGTGGACGTCTGTGGATGCTACTATTTGGGGGGCTGTCAATCTTTAGTATGGAAATATAAAGACTTGATATCTAATTGCATCTGGCTAGTTCCATTTCAAATCGAACAAGCTGGTACATTTGACGTCTCGAATGAACGGGAAAAAAAAGAAAAATGTGAGTTAGGAGAAATAACTGCTTTTGGAATTCTCTGCGCTACGTGGATCGCGAAATAGGCGAGGAGGAAAAAAACTACCTCTCAGAAGAGGATGTCGTCATGCACAGGTTTGAACATCCCCTGCAAGGTTATTTCTTGTCGCATCATAGTGATTTCTTGCTCTGGCTTTAGACAATCTAGGGCACAAGAGGCTCCTGCATTGGTAGTGCTGTGTCAGTTTTTGTATATCTGGAAAAAATTCTCAAAGTTGTCTCAGAGCGCCAAAAAGCACAATATTCACTGCAACTTCCCAGACAATGTACGAAATGCAGAAGATTGAGTATATAACTTGTTGCGCTACTCTGTCAAGAACGTAAGGGATACATCTCCAAGTGGCACCATACCTCCGCAAAATGGCGAAATTCCGAAGTCTTTATCGAAAAGAAACGCACCAAAAACTTTCCTCTAAAGTTTGATATATCGTCATAGACACTTAGACTACACACAGAATAAAAATAAAAATTCGGACTTGATCGATAGGTGCGCTGTGAACATTTTGCCGGCCCAATACGTGGAGTGCAATCAAGCGGTGGCACTGTGTCCCGCGTGTGGCAAAATGGAACTTTCCAAACAGACTTTCAACTTCTTTCTTCACATGCTGCACTAGCAGATATCCAGCACGTGACTGTGGACTATGTCCGACTGGAGCAAATCACTGCCGTTCAGTTCACTTTGGCGAGAGTCCTTGGGGCCCCACTATCGTGACCTGCAGATTTCCCTGGATTTTCTGCATCACCTTTATGTCCTTTAATCCTGATGTGCGTCCTTGCTATTTTCTCTCCCTCCTCGTCCCCTTATTGACATGTTACATCTCATGCAGTTCCATTGGCATTGAGGTAGTGGGCTACAACCAGGTGGCAAATTTCCCCATTCATCATCATCTGTGTATTTGTTCCTGTTGTTGTATAGCCTGATAAGCTTAAGGCTACGGTCCCACTTTCCTCCTTCCCTATCATGTCGAGAAAGCCGACACTACGGGGAGCCACCACCCTATATCCAGTTGATGTCCGGCAGCAGCGGGTTCTCTCCCTGAACAGGTTCTCTACAAAGTCCGTACTCCCAAAATAGACCTTCAGACTTGGGTTATCCCGCAAGCCTATTATCCCTTCACAAAGGCCAAAGCCAATGGTTGAGGGGTGAGAGGAATGTTTACCAGTAGGTCATATCTAGTCTTATCTCCTACGAAGCAAGCAAGCAAGACGCTTTTCAAGATCATGCAACGCGATGATCGGAGTACTTTACACACAGTCAGTTTCACAGCATGTGCCGCATGTAATGAAAAAACTTGCCTTGCCCTTTTGCCACATGTAATGTTATCGAGATCTAAAACAGTAAATTTGATCACGATCTCTATCTCTTTTGTTTTGTTTCTTTTTTTCTTGCCATAAAAAATGACTTGTCCGACACATGAAACAAGCGACATACTCCATTTCGATACTCTATTCAATGAGAAAATGCCACAGTAAGTGTGAGATTATACATACATACATACATCTGCTTTATCACTCAGAAAAATGTGTAGCACGTCGTAGCTCGAAAACGATTACCCGTCCTTTGGTGTTTTCTCTCACTGTTGTTTCGGGTACCTGTTGTTTTGTTTGTTACGTTGCTGCTTTCATCATCTGAAGTACTATAGAGGAGATGGCGAGTCTTCCTTGTTTCGTAGCTTGATACATTTTGAGGGCGGGCGACAGTTTGCACGCCTGTTTCGGTGTCACCTTTTAGCTGGGTCATTCCACAAGAACCGTCCCAAAATCGTGGCCTGACCCCCACGGACTTTAACACTTTTTTTTCCCCTACTTCGTATCATTGAATTATGAATGCCAGAAAAATATTTCAACGGAATTCCACGCGGCTTTCACGCGAGGCAGTGCCAAAGTCTGCGGGAGGGCCAAAAAGTAAGGTGCGTTTAATGGCTTCTCCGCAGGGAACGGCTCAAGCCATTTGAGGTTTGTCACATCCATCCTGACCAGGAAGCTCTGCCCCTTAGTTCTAAGTGAAAAAATTCCGATGACAACGTGTATTTAAGGCACGCCACAGACTATAACTGTTGCGTTTTTGTCGCATGTTTAGCATTTTTCCCCCGTTCACTGGAAGCACACACAAGTATGAAATTTGGTGTCCTGATAGATGTGGACATGGTTAACATGTAGAAAAAATTTCATTCCTTCAGTTAAAGGAGAAGGCTGCAAAATATGGCGGGCAATATGCAAATTTTCGAAAATTGCCATTATTGGAAGGAATAAAAGGTGAAGTTGCCATCGTGATACCGACATGCCATCAAAGCTAAAATGAAGCTCCGCCTGTCCACTTCAAAATATAAAAAAATCTCCAGGGTACTTTTTTTTATTGTTTTGTAATAATTTTTCAAATCTGTCGCAGATGCAAGCGGGCGTACGCGCCGCGCACCCACCCTCTTCAACTTTTAAGACTTGAAACGCTACCGGTGTTTGTTTATTTGTCCGAGACGCACTGATTTTGATATTGTCCAAATCACTGCCGTTAAAAGACACCCATAAAGGACACCCATAAAGGACACCCATATGGTCAATATGTTCTGAAGGCTTTCCTCAGCCCAAAAGAATAAATCCGGTGGATTTAATATCTGACGACCAAAAGGCCTCTGCAGACTCGCCTTTGTCGCCAGCTGCTTAACAGTTCCACCAATCCCATCGCATGCACCTTTCCCGTGGGACGTACCAAAAAAGTTCTGTGTTGCCGATATTCCAAAATCCTCTTCATGAAAACAAAGGTTCACAAAATTCTTTTTGTTCTTATATTGAGAAGCAGCACCGTCTAAGAAATAGTGCAACTTTTTTATGAGTGCGTGAGCGGGTAGGAAATGCTGGAGGAACTTCTTTTGGTACAAGTGTATAGAAGTGTTGTCGTGAGTCAGGGATTCAGAAATAATGACGTAAGACAAATTGCTGCAGGATTGGGTCAGATTGGCAGCGAAAATACACCACTATGGGATGCACAGTTGCCTGGGAAGTATTCCAGTAGAACAACAGTGGTGAATTTTGTGCCAGAAAGGAGTAGTTTTCTGAATAATCCAGTTGAACAATCGCTTCACTGACGGGAAGGTCAGCCTTGAGCTGTCGAAAGTAAGCCGACTGCGACGAGCTGACAAAGTGATGTCTCGTTAGTGAATTTAGTTCAAGAATCAGCTTCTCGGAAAATTCCTCTATGGGAAGAAGTACTGTTTGAAGTGATGCTCTATCGCCAGGTACCCACGGCTGAAATGTGATGGTGTCCTGAAACTCATCAGCATGGCCGAGCTTATCAGTGAGTTTGGCGCATAGAGGTTCCAACCCCGGGCACTGGGTGCATCGTCCTAGCATGCACTCATCCTTGTCAATGGCACAGACCATTAGCCGCAAAAGGTCTTTGTAGGTTTCCTGGATTCCCGCAGCATGGAGCATCATCTTCACGTTTTGATGATAAGTGCACACACAGACTGAATGCGTGTCTGGGTCTCCAGCAAGCACGCACCAGGGGGGCCTCAAGGATGCAAATGGAGAAAATCCAGCTTTTAGAGTTGGGTTGCTTGCCTTCCATATGAGAAAGGCGTCCTTCAAGCCCGTAAGCATGAGCCTCTTCTGATGACCCTTGAGAACATCCTTTTGTCCTGGCATGTAGTAGGATATGAATCCATCTTGGTAAAACTTCTCAATTGATTCCTTGGTCACAAGGGACAACGGAGCCCTTCCTCTCGCTGAAGATGGCTCGTTCAGGACGTCCATCGTGTTTCTAATTTCTCGTGTTCAGCGAACAAGACGTTCCGAAGCTAAAAAAAACTGCATTGTTTGTTGCCTTGACCACGACGATGGGGCCAACGTTAGGATCATGACTGTTTTTTGATTGGCTCTGTTCAGCCGAATTTTTCCTCCTCAGCTCCTGAAGCAGGGATTCATAATCTTCCACCATGATAGGACATGACTCTCCTGAAGTGGATGCCATCGGTACGCCCAACGAAGTTTCCAGGGCTTTCCTGGCTTTGCACTCTATCCTACAGAGCTTCTCCTATGCGTACTTCTGTCTCTGGGGCAGAGCTCTTTTCCGTCTCAACGGAGTTTCACCAAGAAGTTCCAGTGACTCGTTGAACGACTGCAGTGTGTCCTGATCTGCGATCGCCAGGTCACGACCTGGGCTGGACAGTGGCTCCGTGTCACTCGAAGTACCAGACTGGTGCTTCATGCACAGCATGTAACATTTGGGGCACAATCTGTCCCCAGGAACTAGCCCAAGCCTTGCTGCGTTCTTTGCTAGAGTTGACGATATTATTTTAGTTCCGCGCACTCTCTTCCTGTGCTGTCCAAGGGGGTCGATGCAACACTTGGATGCCATCTTTAAGGTGTACCTTCGGACGAAGAGCGCATGGTGGTTCTTGCAAACGGCAGTGATTGTGGAAGAGGCTCGCTTTACTCGGGCAGAAATAAGGTACTGGTCCTCTTCACTTAGTTCAGTGAACTTTGTTGGAGGGGAAGTGCACTCATTGCTGCATCCATTGGGACCAAATGAACAAATTGGACTGTCACTCACATTCACTGACGTAGATGGATGTTCCATGGCCACTTTCACAACACAGTGCACCGGACCGGGCACATGCACATAGAAATTTCGACGAGTTGAAGTCAATGCCGTTTATATCAGCCGAGTTACTGAGGCTGACTCCATGGACGAAGACAGTGGCGACTGACCTGCAGCGAAGCTTGTTTCCTTTCACATATAATGACACTACCGCAGTGTCCAACCTATAGCGACAAGCCTCCTGTGGCGGCGTCAAGCAGAAACCTGGCAGCCAGTAATCAACTGAGTGTAGACTGATGTAGCCATGACAATTTTTACTACTCCCTGCATTGTATCGGAACACCCACAGAGACATCCGCTGGAGACGTCACCAGCAAAGCACCTAATTGAATTACCCTTCCCGGCTTTATTACAGGAAGACAATTTCTGAGTCGCATTAAGAATTCCTACCCACACGCTCAGACAATCTCAAAATCTGCGCGTCTCGGACAAAAAAAAAAAAAAAGCGCCGGTAGCGTTTGAAGTCTTACAAGCCGAAGAGGGTGGGCACGCGGAGCGTGTGCCCGCTTGCATCTGGGACAGATGGCTCTGCCCACGATCCCCAACCTGAGTATGACTACTCTACGTTAAATGCACAAGCAATACACAGGGGCAAGAAGGCGCATCTTGTCATGTTTTTCTTCCCTTCCTGTTTCGGATCATCCGCCAGTTACAATGCACAAGGTCAACTAGGGACTTGAAGTAAACTCCAGATTGTGTTTTCCGGTGTTCAACCATCGGTGGAATTTGCGCTGTTCTTAGCATGCTTTGCTAATGTGTATGAGAATGAGATGAAAATAAACAAAAATTTAGCCTATAGTTCGAGTCCTAGTCTGTACGAAACTGATTACTGATTCCTGTACAGAATTGATTACTTTTCTAGGCACAACCTGGTTATGCTGAAGAAGACACTCCTATTTGCTTTTTGTATTAGAAACCGATTTGACTGAGCAGTAAAATAGAAATGAAGCAAGCGCCTTCTTAGGTTCACTTAAATTTTGCAACTTCGCCATTCATTTTTAATAATGAAATGTGATCTCACCGAAATTTATTATGACAACCACCTAAGCGGCTAGACCTAGGAACATTATCGGATTGGTTGCATCTAGACAAACTATGCGCGGATTAACTTAGAGGGTGCGGACATCGAATAGAGACCTTTTACGAACAAGATACATGCACAAGGTAGGAATAAGAACACTTATATTGTGATTTTGAGGTTGGCAAGCAACACGCCCTGATTACCACTCCAAAATATAAGCCGGAAAAATGTATGCGGTCGGCAGTCTGCTTGGTGTGAACCCTTGCCGCAGTCTGCCGTTACGTACTTAATTCATCTTAATTCCAGTAAATATGCTGTTAATTGACAAGCGAATCCAACTTGTCTTTATCGAAACCAAAAGTGCACTGCAGATTTTGTGGAGAGTGAAAGTGCAAAGCGCATTGCTTGCTATGTGGATTGAGCTTACGAACTTTCAGTTCGCGAGTTTACGTGCTTTTGTATCTGCCATTTGCATTCTGTCTCCAAAATAATAATAAATAGATTAGCAAAAAATGAGAATATGGTCATGTTCCTCGCTTTATAGTAGAAAAGCTGAGCGATGTATAAACAAAAGGGCGCTGTAGTGCATTTGTATAGAAAAAATGGTTTCCTACGACATCAATACTTCCAACGTCAGACAAATAGGAGCGGCACAATCTCTTGGCAAACATGGCAGTTTTCACAAGAGGAGTAGGACCGAAGCATTAATGAATGAGAAATTAAATACCATTAAGCTCAATGTTATCCCTCTTGTACATCGTCTGGAAAGTTCCAGTGGATATGGTCTTTTTTTGGTGCTCTGAGTCAAATTTGATAATTTTTTCCAGATAAACAAAAACCGACACAGCTCTGCCAAAGCAAGAGCCTCTTATGCACTAGATGGTCTAAAGCCAGAGCAACAACTCACTATAATGCGACAAGAAATAGCCTTGCAGGGGATGCTCTACCCTGTGCGTGACGACATCCTCTTCTGAGAGGCAGTTTTTTCGTCCTCGCCTATTTTGCGGACCACGTAGCGCAAAGAATTCCAAAAGGGTTATTTCTCCTAACTCACCAACGGCTTCAACATATATTTTTTCCTCCTTCATTGGAAACATGAAATGTACCAGCTTGCTCGATTTGAGGTAGAACACACCATCTGTGTGCCATCACAAAATCCAAATTTTTTAGGCACGAAAAAAACTTGTTTTAGGTGCCTATTAAAGGTGTCTAAAATCCCGATTTAGGCACTAAAAATAGCATTATAAACACAATCAATGTTTTTTGTTTTTTTTTCATCTGTAGCGCTCAAAGTGCAAAAACAGAGTGAATAAATCAGTTCCATCTGCAAGACCAATACCGTAAATGGGAGTTATGACTTTTTTTTTTGTAATCTTTTTACTAAGCGAAATGTAAAACTTATCCATCCTATACTACAGGCACAAGGCTTCTAGCCATTACCACCGGTTCTACGACACTTCTCAGAAGGACTTGTCACTGGCAGCAAACTGGCAATATGTGAGATAGGCTTCGAGCATATCGGAGGCTTTAGTCTCACACGCAAACTTGTCAGTCCCCAAACTTTTTAGCTTTGCCTTCTAGACTTCGTTTTCTGCATTGAAAGAAGAAATTTAAAAAAGCTTCAGCGACACATCTAGATGTAAACAGCCAATAGCTCAGAGTTCTAGATTGTGACAAAACAGCTGCGAAACGTGCCTATACTGTATAAAGCGGTAACCGCGTACGACGAATTCTCGACGGAAAACCGGCCACCGTCACTGTTTTTCCGGTGAGCCGAACTTCATCGATTTCTCGATGACAGCGGTGGACAGAAAAATCTGGCGAAGAGCGGAAGCGGCCGCTCGACGGCAGACAATAGTACCGCTCCACGCGCTATCGTTCCATGAGCGGCCGTGGCGGGCATTTCGGATGCCCGTATGACCAACCTGGGAACTGGGAGGCATGCTGTCGCCCGCTCACTGCTGTCCGAGGGCGCCTTTGTAGCGGTTGCTTCGCAAATGTGCTTTGACCGCAAGAGTTTATTCTGTGTGCCACTATAACTTTTCTATGGGTAGCAAAATATCTATCAGTTAATTTGAAGTCAAAATTTGACACGGACTAACGAAACGCCCGCTAGGGCGCCACCGTTCGCAGCAGTGGAAATCTGTGCATGCGGTTCGTCCGGCCGTTTTTCCGTCGAGTTGTCGTGCCGGTGGGAAAGCCTGCAGTTTTTCCGTCGAGAAATCGTTGTATGCGCTTACCGCTTTATCGCGAATTTGCGAGGAGCCAGGATCAGGAAAATTATTCGCGGAACCTTAAATTCGCGGTACCGCAGTGCGTCGCCCCCGCACGAGGCGTCTTTGGGACTTTCCATCTTGAACTAACAAAAGGACAACATCCCTGGGCCCATTACCCATTTCCTCCCTTTTAAGCCCTCCTGACTCAAAATGCTACAATGAGGGGCCATTGCCGAATTTCTGTGTCTCCCGTGATTCTTGTGTCTGCATCGACGCAGTGAGCATCGTGACAGCTTCGTATTTTTCAACTCATTACCGCCATGTTTTTGCTCCGGTACTTGAAGCCAACGTCGCCTTGTCCTCTTCTTTCAACCAGCTACCACGTGCATAGACTGCCTGACAGTGCTGTCCTCCATACGGAAGGCGACAAACTTTTTCTGCTGCCAATGAGCATGTCTCTCGCAAAGTCGCTGATCGCCACAACCAGCAGCTTAAACATGGCAACTACAACAAAAGTCCTGAAGTCACGTGCAGAACTGAAAGTGCAGTATAAGGGTGTAATAAACCGCTTACATAAGATGCATCAGCGTCCAGGGCCTTATTTCTTTCTCGTATTTTTCATTGTTTTGAATATTTCGCGGGACTTTGAATTCGCGAAAAAAAAAGGGCGTTCGCGAATTTCGCGAAAAATAGGTCCTCGCGAAAATTACTACTTATACAGTATTTTGTAACAATGACCCACAAGACATGCTGGAAGGGAGAGAAGAACGAGTAACTGAATTTCAATTCTCATCTTACATTCCAGCGTCTTTGAGGTACCTGCTTCTTTCCAGCAGTCGATGGTTTTAGAAGGACATGCGACATGATTGAGGTCAATTTCGCTTATACAACGGAGTTTCGCCCCTAGCTTTAAGACCATTGTGGGCATTTTTCGTTGTTTAATTGGAGTTTTAGGCATCTACGCCAAAATAGGCACTATCGCCGGAATAGGCATTTATGGGCACTATCAAACCTATACCGGAGGTTCCCCAGCACCCAGTTCATGCTCTTGTATTGGAATGGCAGTATTAGAACCACACGAAAGAAATAGGCATTTGCCTAGGAATCTCTGGGGTGTAGTCACCACAAAGCCAAGTTCAACATAGTGGAACATAAACACACTGTAGTTTGACTTTACAGTTCCTTCAAAGCATATTCTGCAATTCTGTTTCAGCGTTTCATTATGATTCTAACGGAACACATCGTCCACTGTGAGTCTGAAGGCATAGACTTCAATACGCACTGGTTTCGTTGGACATTGGGAAGATTGCAAGAAGTATTCTTTCAGGTGATCCTTTTGACTTGATAATGCCTGCTGCACAGATGAGAGGATTGTGCACTCACCTTGCTTGTGCTACTCTCTTTCAGCACCATGAGCATGTATTCAAGTACGTGACAACACTCGAGTCTCTCGTGTTCACAACCGACATAGACTCTCACGTCTTGGGAGTCTTTCAGCAGTTTGCAGCTCTGCGGGCATAGGGATCCTTCCATCACCATCCTTGTACTTGTCACGGGCAATGGTAGACAATAAAGTCATCCATCATGATCTATTTAACTTTGTGCGAGTGTCAGCATTTTGTGCCTCAGACAAAGAAAGGGAAAATGTGGGCAAATAGTACTGGATATTAGTGGTGGATAAAATGAAATGAATACCTTAAGTGAATGATTATATTGAAAGAGCATTCTGAAAAAATGAGCTACTTGTTTCTGCGTACGAGCAAGGCCCTGTAACAACATCAGTGATATCTATATGCTGGAGAGCTACTATTACAATTCCTATGACACACTCGGTAATGTGTGTGTCTTACAAAATATCAGTTGTAACAAGGAATGAATCAAGTAGAAGGAATGTTGATGTGTTTTATTGTAGACCTGGTAGACTTTTGTTATATTTCAGTAAAAGTTTATGCTTATATTGCTTAGGCATACAACAACCTCACTCAGTACCACCGCCATGAAATACACATGCATCACTTCTTAGAGTGCAGTTTAATCCGTACCAGCTCCCGTGGCATAGTGGTTAGGATGATCGCTTTCCATGCCGAGACTGGGAGGTCACACGGATTCGAATCCTGTCACCGGCTGTGCTGCCTGAGGTTTTCCCTGGGTTTTCCGAAGACTTTCCAGATGAATGTCGGCACAGTTCCCCCTGAAGTTGGCCCAGGACGCATGCTAACTCCCCTGTCTCCCATTCCTTCCTGTTGTCCTCTCTCCATCTGTCCACGTCTGTACGCCGCTCATAGCCACAGTTGCTTCGCTAACTGTTGTTGTTAAAGTTGGCGCTAACACAAAATCTTTAAAGAAAATCAAAAAGTTTGATTCGTGCTACGTAATTTCTTATTGAAGTGAGCAGATCCAAAACAACGCTTTGTACAATATTGCGTTTGATAGGAACAGTGTGTTTTTCAAAATTTCTTCCATGCACGATAGGGATGTGAGCTACAAGACTAGTGCGATGGAGAGGCAGTTGCGTTGCACAGTCACTGTGTTCATAAAATGTGTCATTTATTTTTGTTATTATTTGTACAGTTTTATTTTTAGTTTTAATTGTACTTATACTTATTAGTATTTACTACTTTTATGCTATTGTTTACTATTTACTTATTGTGTACTTTTTATAACAAAGAATCAAAATGAATCAACTAAGTGGCACACAGCATTCAGCCTCATGATGGGAGTAGGGGTGTTGATATGAAAGGGAAAATTGGAATTATGCTTTTGAATTTAAGCCTTATGTAAATCCTCGAGACACTATATAAGGCTCGCACAGGGTTTCCACCCTGCTTGCTGGCTGCCAGATGGAAGGTATTACTGGCAGAGTTTTGCCGATATTCCATCACAGATGGCATTTCCTGGAGAAGTACGCGAGGTATACTTTAAAAAAAAAGTGATTTGTTGTAGTGCTTTCCTTTTTCCTTGTTGTTTTCTGTTGATATGATACAAGTTTATTGGTGCTCAAGAAAAGCCACAAGGGCCTTGATGCGTGCACCGTCAAACTATAGGGTATAGTCTACCGTACATAGAACACACTATTTCATCAGTTATACACACTAATATATAACAAACATGTAGTAAATGCACACGTAATACAACAGCTACAGCAAAATTTGTACGCTAAAACTTGTACATGACAACAGAAAGGTGATAGTGAAGATATGGTATGAAGTTACATTGTAATAGTGTGGATCTAACAAACAGTATGTTTTTGTGCATATTGTTAAATGAGCCTGTTCTAAGTTGACGTCCTACTCTCTCAGCCTCCCCAATCCACAATCCTGCATTTCTTGTTCCCAGTGGGATAGTATATTTTTGAGCCAAGCTGTGTTGGGCAATCTGAGAAATTTCAGGGGACGTATTGCAAAAAAAAATATGTACACCTCACAGAGGGCTGTACAACCACCCACCCACCCACCTGGGGGTGATGTTCATGGATTTAATCCGTGCCCTCCCATTCCTCATCTCCTCTCATCCCTTTTGGTCACAGTGTGTATTTTGCATGGCAAAAGGTGGCATCCCTAGGCTCACAGGAAAATTAGTATGCACCAAAAATGTCCCAACTATACAATGTGGCCCTACCAGGCACAAGAATGATAACAGGGCACAGAAACATATCGTGAATTACCAAATGCATGATAGAAACATACATGCACATTATTCAGCAGACAGGGTAATTTGTGAAGTGAAAAACTTTCTTACCATTTCCTGATTAAAATTGAAATAGCCAGTTATTGCAACTGTATGTGAGAGTACTTTCTAGTGAATGATCTGCTTCACAGAAGATTCATCGAATAATTGTCTCAAATGGATTGGCCTTGTGTCTGCACGGAACGGATCTGCTGATGTTATTGAAAGCATTATCTTGCACTACGAATTGGCAGTTGGTCTCTTATCTTAACATATTTGCATGTCTGACATGTTGATGACACTTGTGTTTATGGCACAAAGGCAACTCTGGCCATAATTCACCGAAGGCATTCAGTAGAACATCTTTGCAGTGAACTTGGTCTTTGAAGTGAACAGCTGCAAACTTTCACATCAACTGTACTTAATGATTTCTACCACCTATAACATATGGAGTGCTTTGTAAATCCAACCAGTTGACATTCACGGACACACTTTACACAAGTGCCATTTGAAGACCGACCTGCGCTTACAGAGCTCCGCTGTGATGGCACTGCAGGAGGCCAGCGAAGCCTACATGAAGTATGCTTTTTCTTTGATAAGCAGATGGCACACAGGAACATTTGATGCACAAGTGTGATAAAACCATTTGACAAGCGCAGCATCAACATCTTAATGTGCACCCGTCGTGACTTTTTTCAGCTTCATCATTTCCTCATTTTTTTCCAAACTGCCAATCCCAACTGAGATCCTGAAGATCGGATGTCACCATAGTGTAATTAGTAGAGCACCTGACTACAGCCTACTCAATATTTTTCATTTCTCGCCTTTGCATATCCAGTTGAAGACTTGATGGGAAAGTACTAGGGAAATTAAGTACTTAGAGCAAGAACAAAGTACAAAATTGGAATTGTACTTCAAGTAAAGTACAAGTTCTCAGAAATGTAGTTAAAGCAGTATTTGAGTACTTGGTACTTCAAGTACCGCCTGCCACTGCATTTCAGTGATGTGCATAGTTTTCCAGATATTTTCTTCGTTGAGTTATAAGAGCGTAATGGCTACTGCCCCCTCATAACATCAGACTAAGCTGCTTTTACCACATAAAGTTACAGTAAATAAATGCTCCTTAGAACTGGGGTCGTGTGTTTCAGCAATGTTCATGTCTAGTGCAGGAGGCGGTCTCTTTGTGGGAGGGGAGGGAGAGGAGGAAACCTTATGTTTAACCTAATGATTTGGGGGACCCCCCACCTCTGGATCTGTCTCTGATTTAGTGCCGCCACGGTCCCTGGACCCCATGGACCGTGGTGCCGCTTCTGTTACTGCACTATCATGCTAGATTCATTTTCAGGTTCCACTTTTGAGCTCCCCAAATAAATTGTTTGATCTCTACATGCAGGGATTTTGCGCATGATTTCCATTGTGGATTATGTTGGGATTCCGTAGTGGATATGCCTTGCTGACTTTTCTGGCCTCTTTGGCAAGTGTTTTGGAAGGTCATGAGTTTTCTCTTTTTCTTTTCTTTTTTTTTTTTTAAGGTGGAGGGGGTGTTGGGAAAACCTCTACATGTGTGCGGCTCCCCTGACTTTTTCGGTGATTTTGGCAGTTGTGTATTTTAGGGGATGGTTAACTAATCTTTGTGGAAGGGGAGGGGGGGGGATCAGTAGTTTATCTAGAACCGCGGCAAAATTGTTGAGCGCATATGTCCAGGAGGTTTTGCTGAAGCCAGGGAATCAAACTGACACGTTTATCGGTCTGGTTCGGGTTTGGACAGTAAGGGTTCAATTCCGGTTTAGCTCTGGAGGGCAACTATAATGGTTCAAACCACAGCTCACGAACTGCTTCAGGGACCACGGGTGGGAGTGGGAAAGAAGCACAACGGGCAGGCTAGAGCACACTTTCATTTGTGTGGTAGAGTGCATGAACTGGACAGGAAGACATCAATGGTTGTTCAAGATGTTGAGAGATTTTGCACGATATGAAAGACAAGATTAGTAGTAGTTACGACAGGAGCATAACCATGAATTACCAGTTTGGGTTGGCTGCCCGAGCATATAGCTCATGCCGTAGTGGTTAACTAACCCACTGGGTTGTTCGTAGAATCTCTGCAGCAATATAACAGTCAACCAAGCCTGCTACCTTGACCTAGGTCATTTATATTGATTACAAGTCAGGAGACGTGAACACACGCTATTCAGCAAACGACGGTTCATGGTAGTTTGATTGGAATATTCATGTGTATGTCTATACATAGTAGTCATAACAGTTTTCAGTTGCCATCTTTATTGCTATTTCGTGACTCCAGGAACTACAGAGCATTCCTGTAGGGCATAACTTTTTTGGCAAGCAAGTGGAAGGCTATGAAGCTAATAAAAGAAGAAAAATAAAATGGAAAAAAAAAGTTCGTGTTCATGCACAACATGCAAAGTTCCGCCCGTAGTTCCGTGTGAACCGTTAGTTGAACGGGTTACCGGTATTTTTTTTAACGGTTCAGTTTCGGTATGGTGGGCTAGTTTCGGTTCAGCTACAAGATGGCGTCGACTGGTTCGGTTCTGTTCCGGTTCGGCCAAAAATAACTATTCAGGTTCAGGTTCAGGTTCAGGTTCAGGTTCGACTCTCTGGCTGAAACTTCAAAAGAAAAACACGTTACACATAAAAGAAGTAAGAATCGTGATGTACTGCGACCACAATTTTTCTTTTCTTTGTGCTCACCAATGCCACGGCGTTATAGCTCACACTTGAACACAAAAGCAACAAAAATTTTCTGCAATTTTCTGTGCTGAATAAATTTTTTTTTCAGTGACTTCGCTGTTGATTTCCATTCCCAACCGTAAAATTGGCAGAGATGCACACGAAGGCTGGCAACACTGTCCTTTTCGTTCTTGGTTTAGTGGCGTGTTCCACGTGTGTTACACGGTGGTAAGTTTTTACAACATATTCGCAATATCATGCATTTTCAGCGAGAACTTACTGAACACGTTAATAAAGGTTGCTAATCGCATTCATTATGTGGTAATAGTTGCCTCGCTAATAGTTGAAAATTTGGCTGTTGTGTTCCTTAGGCTTACGGTGCCATCGCCTTCGGTGCTGCGATATTGATGCTGTGATCCTGTAAACACCGCGTTAATATCACTAGTAATCGCCACGACTATACAGTATGATTTGGTTAGTGTAACAGCTTTGTTAAAGCGGGGATACCTAGCAGTACGCCCTCATAATCGTAGTTTCCTTAGCCGTGATGTGTGAAGCTGTTCAAGTACGCTGGTAGAAACGGCTCATGAGCCGGTATGTTTTATTGTCTATCGCAGAAGGAGTACGACTAAGCAGGAGTCAAAATGGGTCGTATGCACTGTGGTGGTAAAGGTATATCTCAATCTGCTCTGCCGTACCGGCGAAGTGTTCCCACATGGCTGAAGCTGACAGCGGACGACGTGAAGGAGCACATCTACAAGTTGGCCAAGAAAGGCCTGACACCGTCGCAGATTGGTGTCATTCTTAGGGATTCCCACGGTGTTGCCCAGGTAAGCAGCACACGAGGAGGCGTGCATTAGGGAATAGTGATTAGGTATGCATTGTGTTCGGCAGTGAAATCGTCATAGAAAACATAGCGCACTAATCACGCAACATATGGTTTTGAGAACCTTTATTCCCAATCAGTTGAAAGCACCGTTTCAGGTTCCTTGCATAGATTGAGATTGTATTACAAAGTCTCAATATTTTACATGAAGCGAGACACTCTCCCATCACTACCCAAGTGACTAGGAAGTGTGATCTGTGTCTAGTTTAGGTGCACCACTCGATTTAAACCTTGATCTACATTCCTGAATGTAATTATGCAAGTAGCATGGTACTCTCGAAACATGCGTGGGTAAGTTCCGTATATTCCTCCAGAGACGAGTTTCACGTGGGAAGTGTCGCCAGCCACGTCTCGCACGCCACCTCCATGTGCCCCTCGTTTAACTGGTACTGCTCTCGCACATCTCCCGCTCTTCCCTGTCTGCTTTTCACCTGTTCCTCATGCCTGTTGCTAATAGACTTTTTTCACATACGCGTCGTATCCTAGCGTGTCTCCAGCGAACAACACTCTGAGTGTGTCGGAACAAATCCGCGTGGGTAGAACAAAAGACCAAAACCGGTCCAGAATGGGGCCGACGAGCTCGTGCCGTTATTGCAGTCTTCCCATGTCTCTTGTCCCCGTACTGCACCATCTAGTGAAGACTGAGATAACCCTGTCTGGTGCCATAAGCCATTGTGAAAAAGGTCCATTGCGACCATGTTTCCATGCATTTCACCAGATTACACATTAGGTTTCTATGTATTACACCAGACCTGAAAGTTTCAAAATTCTCCTCTGAAAATCTTTGCCAAACTTATACATAGAGCCGAGTCAACTCCGCCGGCAAATTTAAGGACTTCTGTGATTGGCAGGCGCATGATGACTCGGAGTCACAGCGTAGTGCACCTGCTTGCTGCAGACTGTTGCCTTCATACTGATCATGTTGCAAAAGCACAGATCGGAGGCATCGTACTTAGAGCACATTTACGTGCTTTTAACAGACACTTAAACTATTCACGCTAAAAAAACACTTGGATCGGCTTCCCTGTCTGCCTGGCGTCTACCACCCCCTCGTGTGCACCACTGTCATTGTGCGGGCCACATCCTCCGCTTCTGTGCCTGCAGTTCTTGAGTTTTCTCGGAGTATACTTTACTTGCTTACAACAGTGGCACTCTCTGTGTGGCCCAGCATGGTGGAAATGTGGTTGGATGGCAGTAAGGGTAAAATATGATATGTCTAAAAGGAATAAAATGGTGCTTTGTAGTGCACAAATACAATTCTAGCAATAGCTCGAACATGTGTGAATGTTCATATGACCATGTAATAGATAAAGTGTGACAATGGCCGTTAGTGTTCTCCACTATGATCATCCACTGTCGCAGAACGTTCCTGCCAACTTCTAGCATTATAAATTGCATTCTGCCTCAAGTTTCAGTAAGTTTGAAGTTCATTAAAAGGCACAGCGGTAACAAATTACAAATGTGGGGTGTGCATAGTGCTTGAAACCACTTTGAAGGGAAGCTGCAACGTGCAGTAGGCCTTTTCCACACCTCAAGCGAGTCACTCGTGGTGTACACCAAACAGTCTCGCGTGGGTCGTATAGTGGACCAGAACTGGTTGTGGGATGAGTTTGCGTGGTGTCCCTCCTTCCTTCAGCTCCTAGCCATTTTGGGCCACGTATAGAACACCAATGTGGCAGTTAAGTGACCTAAGTGTGGCACAGCTTTTTCTTGGGAGCTTTCAGGTGTGGAGTACGTAGAGGCCTCTGCAGAGCAAAGCTATGCAGTTCTGCTAGCAGACAACCGTGCTGGCTGATGCGTGCATTTTGTTCCAAGTGCATGCAGAGAGAGAGGGTCACAACAGAAGGAATGCAGCTTTCTGTACGAAAGTCTTGTCTCATTAGAATTTAGATGCACCCTGCATCTCTATTGCCGGATACTTGCACATTGCTCTTCTACGTACTACGATGCCCGCAGATAGCCATTTTAGAGTTTTCTTAAGTACCTGCTGCTAAAGCACACCTTCTCCTATAGATGTCCACATTGACTTTTTTTAAATGCAAGGTTTGATATGCATCACTCTGGAATTACTGTATTCCCCCGCATTAGCCAGCATGCCGGAATATTCGAGGGAAACTGGCCTTTCCCGGCATGCCTCAAAATTTGAGGTCTGGATAAATGAGACCAATACAGTCAACCCTCGATTTATGAACACCCTCGGTTCCCCGAAAAATCGTTAATAAATCGAGGGATTCATAAATCGAAAATTCCGTTAACTGAGTACTATCGAGCAAATGGAACAGTATTTCCGAGTTGGGATTGTGTTTATAATGCCATATATTGTGTAATTTTGCTTTTGACCATGCCTTCTGCTGTATCAATCTCACAAAGAACGGACGTTAGCGCATTCACACTCTGTTTATTATGCAATACTAAATTGTTTAATTTTGCTTTGGACCATGCCTTCCGCTGTGTCAATCTTGAAAAGAAGAGATGTCAGCACATTTGCACTGGACTTCGGTAAAGGCATTCGGATTTCCTCCGGGATTTTTAACCTCCGTTTATTAATCTCCGGGTGACAGCGACCACCTTATTCATCAACTGAGGTCAGGAACACTTGGTCGCACCTTGTGCGACCCCGGAAAACCCGTTTGTTGTTCGGATTTCGAGGGGTTAAGAACCGAGGGTGCAATACCTGGAAAATGTTTTGTCCGTTCAGGCGTCATTCATAAGACCACGGAATTATCCCTTTGAAGGTTTCTGTTGACCTCGGAACGATCCGTTCATAAATTGAGGGCAAAAACGCTGGGCAACTCCTAGTTGGTTCCCAGAAATTCTGTTCATTATTCGAATATCGAGGTTCATAAAACGAGGGAAAAATGAATGGAAAAAGTTTGGTTCCCCGTGCTCGTGTTCATAAAACGAGGGAATTCATAAATTGAAGGTTCATAAATCGAGGGTTGACTGTATTTGCTTCTCTAATAAAATTTTATTTACTTTCTACACTTTTGCCTCTCTTTGGCTTTCTCAGTCATGTGGTCTTGTTTAGTTTGCCACACCTTTGAGACGTTCATTCATCTTCACATTCGGTGTCACTCTCCGTGTCGGTGAGACCCGTATGGCAAGCACTGCGTCCGAACAGTAACGAGACACCGTCCCACCAGAAATCAGCAAGTGAACTGACCCCCGTACATGAAAGATAGTGCACTGGCCAGGTGACCCGGATACACAATGGTCCCCTACATAGTCACTTGAAGTGCAGCCATGGTTAATCCGTTTGGGAACCTAGTCTTTGTCCGGATTCGGGTCGTGGGGTTCGTCGTCTTGGGGACAGAAAATTGTTCCTCCATCCTTCCAGGAAAACTCCCCCAAGTTTTCCGGCGTGCTGGCTTCCCCCACTTTTTTGCATCATGCCAGCTAATGCGGGGGAATACGGTATCAGTGTATTATTTTGTCGTACCTGAGACGTCCACATTCTTGATGCATTTTGCTTGGGTTCTTGTGCAAGGACTAGTACAGGTCTGATACTTTGGGACACGATTATCCTCATTCATGCAGAGTTAGATTTTCCTTACTTAGAACCAGGGTGTCGAACCGAACCCGAACCGAAAACCGTACCCAAACCGTTATTTTTGCCGGAACCGAACCCGAACCGAAATTTTTATGACACTGTTGAACCCGAACCGGAGCAGAACCGTAAAAAATAATAGCGGTAACCGGTTCGCAACAAAACGGTTCGGACATAAAAGAAGTCAGCATAAGAGTTCCCCTCTATCCCCGAACGAAGACACATTGGTATCATCATCACGCGCCTATGGATTTCAGAAATGTTCACCTAGCAGTCAGACGACGACGTATAGTAAGTATACTTTCAGCGTCTTTTTAACATGTTGAAGCGCAGTTGTCCTTGTGAGCGCCGCGGCTAGCGCCCCACGCACGCGGTGTGGCGTCTACTCTTCAGAGACGAGGTGCCACGCGGACGAATGAAACACGAATGGAGTAGGCCAGTTATATAGCTCTACAGGACGAATATGTGATCAAATAAACGCCCAAGATTTCCCTTTACACGTGAGCAGTACAAATTAAACAAGTCAGAAACATGAGAAGTGGAGAAGGAGCGTACGCAGAACGGTGCCTGTTTGATTGGTCGTGGTTTGAAAAGTAAATGTGGTTCTGCTTATTGGTAGCGCAGTTGTGTCGTGACACACTGCCGTTGTGTTGTGGATTAACTAGTACACTGCTGTGAGCTCGGGCAGAGTAAGGCTGGCAGGCTTATTTTCGACATGCTTCAGTACGGTTTCAGATCGATTCACGAAGGCGATTGCGAAGGCAGTGTGCCAGCATGTACTGTCGTCTATGTTACGCTGTCCATCTTATTAGGCTTCCTTCAAGTGTATTTTGCTGGCACTGTGCGTGTGAAAAAAGAGATTTTGGGAACAGAAAGTAGCAGGACTACACCACTTCAACAGCGTGAACTCTAGTTGCAATAAGTGTTCATCCATTTCTCATTTCTCTCGCTAAAGGGCTACCTCACCGCTAGAGACGTCAATGCAGACAACAGCAGTAAGCTATTAGCCATGCATTTTCTGATAAAAGCAGTTTTATGGAAAATATAAAACGGAAGCGTTGAACCGGTTCGGGGCTGCGAACCGGTTCGATTTCTGGTGTGGCCGAACCGGAACTGAACCGGAACGAAATCAAAACAACGCGAACCCGAACCGAACCCGTATTTTTTGCGGTTCGACACCCTGCTTAGAACGAACGTGGAAATTAAGGGAAAATGTCTTATTAAGCAGATGTCTTACCAGACACCTGACTGATCTCTAGGCATGAAAGGTGGTGAGATCCCCCCACAGCTTCAGATCAAGTGGGGCGACTGCCCCCTTGATCTCACCTTTCGATGTCCCTACTTGTTGGATATTCCTCTCGTAACATGTCAGAGCTACACTATCAATCATGGCTGCTCAGTTGTTGAGATGTCCCTATTCGTCATCCATTACGAGCCATTACGATAGTTGTATGCTTTTCTATTATGGTAGGGACTTGGTGGCTTGATCCAATTCTTTCGTGGAAGGGGTTTCAGCAGGAGCTATGCAAACTAAGAAGAGCCACTCCTATACGCTCTGCAAGTAACCGAGCGTTCTGCGCATATCTCCTTTCCCGGTTACTCCACTCTGAAAGCCCCATTGGCTAGGGGGGCGCCCTCCCTCTTCCCTCTCACTGCCTCCTCTCATGCGCAGAGACGCACTTGCACAGCGTATAAACCTTGTTCAAATTAGTCTTATTTTTTCTTTTTCATAATCGGATAGTTGGAAAAATATTGTCTTCGTTCTAAATGTCAGAGTGGCAGGTATCATTGGCTGCACAGCTTTCAAAGACATGGGGCAATAATGGAAGCAGTAGAAATGAAATGTGAAAACTGACTGCTTTGGTTGCTTTTAGAGATGGGCGAACCGAATCCGAATCCCAGTGCCCAAAACAGCGAATCGAATCCACCAACCACGTTTGTTCGTTTCTTTTCAAAATTGGTGCCTCCGTAGTCTGCCGAAAGCCTGATTGGCCGGTGGGCCCGGGGTGCACCAAAACCACAGCATAAAGCTCCAACTTTACAAGTTTAAGATCAACACGGTTTAGCTTTTGATTGTTTCTTAGTTTTATGGAAAGAATTAGTGAGAAGTTAGAATTAGGGAGACAATCCTCGTTGAAAGCCTTTCTATCTTTCTTTAAAGGGCACTACAGAGCTCCACGAATATTCTCCAATTATTATGCTCTATCAAAGAACGTGGCTCACGATATCGAATTATGAAAGTCATTTACTTCTAGCGAGCGTCTTTACCACGAAACAGTGCCATTCAAAGAGCATAATCCGCGCGAGTCTCTCCTTCCTACTTGGAGAGCACCTATGTCACACATCTCGCATCTCTCTCACGGAGCAATATAGCGCGGAAAACATAGTGTGCACATGAAATAGAATATTGTTGGCTTTTCGTACCTTTTGATCTGGCTACCTTGAGATTGACAAGTGTAAATGTGTTTAGAATTGACCTCACTTCCCGATACTACAACAAAATCAATGTATAGGCGTCCCGCATTTTGAATGGTTGATGGTGCGCGACGTCAAAATGACGTGTGGCTATTGTCGCCAGGGCATCGCAGGGCGGCAGCGCGAGCGCGAAAGAGTGCAGTGAATATTCAGTGGGTTTGGAGCCATTATTTACTTTTTTGCTATAAAAATTTTTGCTGGACGCCACTATAGGAAACGAATCACACTGCATGAGAAAAAAAGTGCACCTTGCATACCTGTTTATTGCCCCTTTAAAGGGGTTGGACAGGTTGTCCCACGTTACCCCAAGGTTTTTTGCACTAATTTGAACCTGCATTGAAAGTTTCACAGTGAAAAGAGTAATAGAAGCGGAGAAAATGGGCATCACAAATACCGAAACTCATGCGGCTCTGACATCACAGTGCATGCCGCTGCCAGTGAGGCAGCACACGAAAAGTCACATGCCTGTAAGAATGGACACAACTCTGAACAGTCTGACGTTTGCACTTTGTTTGGTGGCGTGTTCGAGGGCTTGTATCTCGCTAAGGAAGACACGTAGAAGAATAATTCTTTTCTCTTCTGTATTCTTTCGTGCAGTACAACGCGTCCATATGTCTAACGAACCACATCTATGAAAGTGTCCCAACCCCCTTCAAAAACTTTGGAATGAGTGCATGTCCCGAAATATTCATCATGGAGTGGGCGGAAATCAAAAACTGACCTTCGCCAACAGAGGCTGCGTCGCAAAGCAGTTGATCTGGCTGATGTGGTTCCCACTGGTCCTTGAAACCCTTGAATCCCCAGGAATTTGAAAATGTCAATATCAGGGACTGGAAAACCCTGGGATTTTCCCACAGTCCTCACAAAACCATTGATTTGCATCTTTTTAGCTGCATGTGCAAATCCAGCTTTTCCAGATTCAGAACTACAGCTTCGAAACCACAGGTATTAGCACTTGATGCAATAGGAATCAGCAGTGGAAACGACAAGTGCAGGAAATGAGTGGTGCCCTGCATTGTATTCATCAACCTTCCTTTCAGTCCTATGATCTTTAATGTTCAGGATTCATCAATCAGTTTGTGAACGCATCACTATTTTGCAGTCGGCATGTATTTGCTCGTGTGATAACTGTAGCTTATAAATATTTTAGTGAAATGTTGAGGCCCTGGTCATGAACTGTGTTCTGCATCCCAGGTAAAATCATGGCAGAGTCTTAAAAGGTCCTTAAAGACTCAAATTTTTGTTCCAAAATTCAGTGAGAACCATGGGCTAACAGATGAGCACTTACTGGAATAACCTCCCATCGCTCCAAAGCATGTGGCTCTCTGACATGAAATGAGCACAGTTCTGGTTTTGGCTCAGTTGCGTAGCGAAATTCATCTATAGATATTTGGATGCATGCGCACGCTTCAGCACTAAAAAAAAGGAATGGCTTTCAACTAGGATTGTCTCCCATTCTCCTATCTCGCTTTTGCCCGAAATCTCCTAATCGAGGGTTAATTCACGAATTTTAGATAATTAGTCATCTTGCAGACACAAACTCTCTTCGAGAAGATGTCCTCCTAGCCCTATAACTACTGTAAAAAAAAAAAAGAAAAAAAGAATGAGTGCACCGGCGGCATAGCCGAGCGGGTAAAAGCCGGTGGTGGTAGCCAAGGTCCTCATGAAGACTGAGGGTTGTGGGTCCAAATCATACCACCAGTGTGTCTGAGGCTACTACCACAGTGCTGTCTGAGGTTTCCCCTGTGTTTTCTGACACACTTACCAGTCTGTGCAGTGCCTCCAGAAGTCTGCCCAGCACACATACTAACCCCCTCTCCTTCCTGCTGTCCTCTTTCCATCTATCCACGTCTGTACACCGCTCATACCAACAGTTGCTTCGTGGCACTATCGTGGAATAAAAAATGGAGAAAAGACACCTTGTATAAAAAGGAGATGCACTTCCCAAGATTGCTGAGCAGAGTTGGTGTGCATACCGCTAGTTGCGTGTACAAAAATTTGAGTAATTCGAGGAAACTTTCTTGTTTGCTAGGTACGTTGGGTGACAGGCAACAAGATTCTGCGCATCCTAAAGGCGAAGGGTTTGGCCCCACAGCTGCCCGAGGACCTCTACTGCCTCATCAAGAAAGCAGTTGCCATCCGAAAGCACCTTGAGCGGAACCGCAAGGACAGGGACTCCAAGTTCCGTCTCATCCTGGTGGAGAGCCGTATCCATCGTCTCACCCGATACTACAAGACCAAGCGTGTTCTTGCACCTTCGTGGCGTTACGAGTCCTCCACGGCTTCTGCACTTGTGGCCTGAGTGATTCATTAAATGTGCTATCCCATGTAGCTATGCTCTCAGTGTTTTTGCCATTTTTTACTCAGGCTCTCAAATTTTGCAGAATTTTGATGCTTTAGTAGTTTAGCAGTAGTAGTAGTTTAGATGGGGCAGACGAGTCCGAGGTCAGAAGACAGGATGGAGGATAAGGACAAAGGTACGGAAGGGGATGGTCAAAACAGGTGGACAAATAAAAGGAGCAATAGAGAAAGTGGTTCATTGTCTCATCTCAGGGACAATGCGGGCAGCGAGGGGAGGGCCGTGTACGCGCACGACTAAGAAACTAAGGGTGGGAACCCCGCAACGGAATTTTGCGATGATTACTTCAATACGCCGCGATGGAGAAAGAAGGGAGGTCCAGCTGGACCGAACATGGCAAAGTTCTTGGCGAGATAAGGACGGGTCATCTGCGGATTGGCGACTGAGGAGATCAAACTGCTTGAAAATCTGGTACAGAATACGGGGAAAAAGAGGAATGGCAGCAAGGGAAGCAGCTTGCAAGGCCGCCTTGGCAAGGGCATCTGCAGTCTGGTTCACAGCGATACCTGCATGTCCTGGGGCCCATGGTACGACATTCGTGGATGTCAGCAGGAGAGAAATCTAGAATCAACTGGAAAGATGGCGAATCAGGAGAACCGAGCTCAGAAACGAGAAAAAGGCTATCAGAGAACACGCGAGAGGAGGACTGAGGCACCATCTCCTAGTAAAATACCCAAGAATTCTGTGAAGTAGATGGGAAGAGAATTTGGAAGGGGGCCGGAGAGAATTGCATGTACGGTAATTTCACGCGTATAAGCCGCACCGCAGGTAAGCCGGAGCACGCGTTTTTAGGAACGTTTGAAAATTTTCTGACAGATAAGCCGCACTCGCAGAGAGGCCGCTGGCAATTTGATGAGACCGATTTGTGCGGCAATAGAGACCATAGAGAAGGCCATAAACCCATACGCCGGGGTCGGCATAGTGTACAACAGAGAAGGTAAGTTCTAAGGTTTTACGAAGGTCGGATTGTGCCCTTGTTGGGCGTTTTTCATGGATTGATGGGTCAGTGGTCTTCCAGAAGACGAGACCACTTACCACTTTCGTTAAAGCTGCTTGAGGGAACGCACCAGGAAGACCAATCTATACTGGAATGTGAACCAGTCTCTGTTACGCGCTGTTCCAGAGGCACTGCCGGCCCTTTCGAAACCGGCGTATGGAGAAAATACCAGGAAAAATACTCATCAGACAAGTCGCACCGGTGGATAAGCCGCAGAACGCGCGTGAGAAAAAAAATCGCGCAGCTGACAAAGCTGCCACGTGTATTAGCCGCGGCTAATACACGTGGAATTACGGAGGGAAATTACGGGCGGGGATGAAAATGCCCCCTCCCGACTTCTCCTCTTGGTCCAATCCATCCGTAAAAATGGGAAGGTGGTGTTGGAATGAAAGAAGGGCAGGGCGGAGGAGAGAGTTTAGGAGTATGACATGGCACGAGCCACAAGGAAAGACAGAGGTTGTCCTGAAGATGAGGGAAGAACTAGTATTCGGGCTCAGATAGAGATCTAAGAGGGATATACAGAGCGAGAACATGGCAGAGACAGAAGATCCTCAGCAAAGGCTTGCTGCGGGAGTGCGCGGGATCTCCACTGGTAGTTGCAAAGGGACCGCGTGGGCAGATTAAGGAAAAACAAGTCAAGGAACCGCGGGTTTGAGAAAAGGGTTCAGTAGGTCCATAAGGAGTCGGAGTGACGCTACGGCAATGGTCCGGGTGTTACAACAATGTGGAAAACAACTCACCATAAATACTCCTCTACGCTTTTTATGAACACCTCCAATGTATGAACACCTATGCCTAGGAACATACCCAATGTCAATGGAAATGTCCTGCTACCGACCTCGGTGGCTCAGTCGGTAGCGTGTTCGCCTTCTGATCGCGGGTTCGAACCCGGCCGAGGACGCCAGCAACTTGGTGGCAGGGTACAAGTATCAGTAAGGAGGCGGAATACGGACGAGAGAGGCACGACACTGCTTTCTGTATAGAGCACAAAATTTGGGGTAGACAGTGGAACACCGAGGCAAAGGCGCGGCGCTTTCCGCTCTAAGAGCAGTAGGGCCGCAGTCTGAATTGGGGACGGCCGGAAAAGAGAATGTAAAGAAAGGAGGAAAGTGATGGGGCTCTTAGGTTAGAGGAAGACGAGTGGGCACAATATTTCCGTCTGGGCCGACTTCGTAATTTTTTCCCCCCGCTACAACTGCTTTGCGGTGGGCGCCAAGCGATGCCACCATCGCACGTAGGCCGACTTCACTCGCAATTTTTTTCTCGCTAAAACAGCTGGGTAGAGGAAGTGGTGTTCCTCTATATGAGTCCTGACCGGCGATGATGGAATGTCCCAGCGGGCAGATGGTCGTGGACTCACGCTAGGACGGTGCCGGTACAACTGTCGTACCAGCGAGGCACCTCTTTATCGTCTTCCACGGGTCGCCACATCACTCCCCCCCTCAGACGCGGAGCTCCGCTTGCCCACGCAGTTAGTAAGGGCAATCGTGCAGAAGGAGTCAATGTTGTGGGGTGATTGGCCAGGCTTGAGAAGGGGAACCACCATAGCGGTCTTCCAGACTTGAGAGACGTCGCCCCTTTGCCAGCTGGCGTTGAGCATTCGCGTAGTCTCTCATCCGGGTCGTCTCTCAGCACGGCGACGTAGGGCACAGAGTCCAGCGTATTCGCTGTCCACCGCAGAGAACTGAGCAGGTATACGGAAAGCCGTCGTAGCCGCCTGTACAGCGTTGGTCCCGGTGTCCCGGAAAATGCGCTCGTCTTCCAGCGTGCCGCTCAGAGAGACCGAGTCGATGGCCACCTTGTACTGCTGCCAGTCCGTTCGCATGACAGGATGGGACGTTGGGAGCTGGCGAATGCCCCTGACGCCAATCAAAACAGGGAGGTGGTCGACCGAGTGTGTCAGCATCAACCCGCCGGACCATGCTGCCTAGCTAAGGACGCTGAGGTGATCGTGAGGTCCAGGCACGACGAGAGGAACGCACCGTAGAGAAACGTGGGTGAGCCGTCGTTGAGGACACAGAGACTGTGGTCTGCAAAGAAGCTTGCGAGCCGCTCTCCTTTTGCATCGGTGTGGGTAGCTATCCCAGATGACATTATGAGCGTTGAAATCGCCGCACAGCACGAAAGGCGGGGGAAGGCTGGCAAGGAGCGCGGCCAGGTTATCGACATTGTAGTTGACTGCCAGCTGGAGGTAGAGATACATGATTGTGACATCCAGGGAGCCCAGGCGAACTGAGCAGCAGACGTACTCGCCGAAACCTTGCGCCTGCACGTCGCGCTGAATGGCCGGTGTGTCAGAACGAACGAAAATGGCAGCGCGGCTTCCTGCACCATGGGGCTCAGAAACATGAGTAACATAATTAGACAGACGGAAGTCATGCGACAGTCCACATTCCGTTCTTGGTTCAACGAGCTTGGGGTGCAGGAGGGGTCACCCAGTCGGCCAGGACATCTGGTCGGGAGCCTCAGGCATTACACGGTCCCTGTACCCTGAAAAAGCCTAATGTTCACTAGATATGACTGTTCTCGCATTCTTGTTATGCTGCGACAAAACAAAAAGCTTTTGTGTCAACCCATGTACATTCTTTTTGCAATCTCCTCTCGTCATTCTGGCAAGCTTGACGTCAAATAAAGTAGTCATTGCGGGTCCTAAGATTCTGTCGTCTGCTTCTTGTCGTGTTTCCTTCGTCCTCGAGGGAGATAGCGTATAAGTTATATGTATGCAGTATTTTGCTTTACATTCTACACCTTAAACCTTAGCTCTCCCTCGCCTACGTTCTTCTAGTTAACTTTCGTGACCAAAAACGCCGCAAGAGGCTCCGAAGGCCAAGCCGCCGAACATCACCGACGCCGACCAAGGAACAGTCGAGAAATTGTCGCATGCGGGTGTACTCAGCGGTTGTCTGTCAGACTCGTATGCGGGTCCCGCTTAAGTGTGGGGGAAGGAACCCCTTTCGGCAGCTTGGGAACGATGCAAGAGCCTTTCGGGAAGTTTTGTATGACGGGGACAGACCTATGTAGGAAAACAATGAAGGAGTCAGGGGACACGTTCTGCGAGATGCGGGGACGTACGGTGGCCTGGAATCACCTCGCGAACCATAGCAGAATAATAAATAAATGATGTAGAAAGATGGTACCACCAACTATTCAATGACTCTAGATACAACCCAGTCTATTTCCATTAATGTTTTTTTATGTAGCACCCAAAGTGATTTTCCACGTAAAGTGGAGTTTAAAGTTAGAACGTGTTCTTGCTCCAGTTTTGCAATAGTCAACAACAGACAGCAATGCAATAGGTGTAAAGAGAACAAAGTGGGGCGACATGTGAGCTTTACGTGTAACAGGTGCATTTTACTTATGTATGCGCCTTTTTTGGCGGAGAATGACCCACCACATCATCATCCCATTTATGTGTGTGTGTGTTGTAATACAATTATGAACACTTATGCTGTTTATAATTGTTACAAAAGAGGCGTACGCCTCCCGTTTTGAACAAATCAGGGCAGATAACGATATCATTCGTGATGATAGTTGGCCAGGAGCATGCTATGCGGTGAAGTTCATTTTTAAGAGTGTGGAGTGGCGCAAATCTCTGGATGAAGTCTGACGCACAAGAACGTCAACGTATTAGTGAGCTTAGTGCACTATCGACTTTGCGCACGTAAGCGATAGCGTACGATGCGCGAAAACTATTCTCTGAAATGTGATCGGTGATCACTGAAGGGTGGAGGACTTGAGGTACGAGCTCCAGTGGTTGATGCCTCAGTCAATGCTTATCCGCAATACCTAGTTATATGCAAGTATGACTACTAACTTAACTACTGTGTATGTAGCTACAGGGTTTGCAACTACTTCAGAAAAAGCACTACAAGCTTTGCAGTTACTCTGCTGCGTACACCTTTCTAGCAGGGCTGGGCATGTATTACAATACTTTGCATTATAATAGTATTACTGTAATACATTTTTGTATTTGTATTACGTATCATAATACTCCAGTAATACTTTTCGGTTTCTGACGTGTTCGTTCACCCCACCGTTTCTATTTTCGTTATTGCTGTATTTTCGTTTCTGTTATCTGTTTCTGATACCGGCCCTTCAATTTCGTTTCCGTTACTGTTTGCGGTAATGGAACGGTTGTTACAGAGCTGCGAGAGGACAGCTCTTCCGTCTCTGTCAGCACCCTGTTTTGCCCAAGTGCCTTCGGTGTCACGCGTATACACGACACAAGTATTTTTACGTCGTTGGGATGCGCACATTTTGCAAGATTAAAAAAATGTAGGAACATGTCTTCAGTCACTCGGAGTCCAGCAACTCAAGATGAGCGTAACCTTCATTCAATGTCGCATTCATAAGCAGACGCTCTCAGTAGTAAATAATACTGTCATGGCCACGGTGAAATTAAAAAAAAAAGAACAAAGTACAAAATAAGTAACTAAATAGTAGGCGGGATATGTTTATTAAGAAAAAAAGGAAGGAAAGAGTAGCCATAGGTGGCTGTCATCGTCGTGCTATGGTGGAGTATATTCATGTGTTGATGTCATGGAATTATGACGACTGGGATCATGTAAGCGACGGATATACCCTGGAGATCCAATATTGCTCTTTTCTTCCATGCTTTCGTGTAGTATTTAGAGCGTTCCAGGGAATGGAGTCATAAAAAAAAGAAAAGAAAAGTCACTCAAATGTCATCGCACAATTCAGGAACAGTCATTACCCGAATTCAATACCGGACGATAAATTCGTTTGCGTTTCTGTTTCCGGTAATGGAGGACCGTGGTATGCGTTTCCGTTATCGTTACCACCTCCAATTTCGGTAATATACCGTTTCTGTTTCCGTTACCATTACCGTTACCCTTCCCTGGTGACAATCCGCTCATGCAGGTAAGCGCACCACACGTTTTAGGTCATCCACTTTTTGAAAACCTACTCCTCTGGGGATTAGTCAGTGCACCTGCTCGTCAATGCGACAGAACACTTGGGACCATACCTGGGTAGTAATGTCATTACTGTAATGAAATTACAGTAATGAATTACTTTTTCTGGAAATTTGTAATGTAATGCATTACATTTGACATTATGTAATTTGTAATGTAATGTAATTACATTTGGGCAGTAATTTTAATGACATTACTCATTACCTTTTACAAAAGAATCGAGTGTGTGTTCTGTGTTGGCACTTTACGGAAACAGAGTTGGGGACTGGCGAGTTAAAAGAATTCCAACGCCCACTATGAACGGTGACGCACTCAATCGGCACGTGGAACGTCACTTCCCTTCCACAAGCCAGTTGCCTTAGTTGAAGCACCCATAAGCAAACGTTCTTCAGGTCATGAGAGAACTGATGTTCTCAGGGTTCGAATCCTACAGCTGGCTAACCTTCTCTGTGACTTCCATCTTTCATCGTTCTCCAGGTCAACGGTTCGTAGCCTTGGAGAATCATTGCGGGCCCCATCCTCCGGACAATCTTCCTGTTGTCGTCATACATTGTGTCATCTTCGTCTCTACATTATGGAACGATACGCCATACGTGGCACACTAGCCTGACACGTAGAAGAGACTGATAGAAGAGTACAAGCTAACTATTGTAACATTGTCAGCATACATTTCCCCGAATTTCGGGGAAGGCAAGTTTCGTCAACTTTTGTGTTTTTGTCCCCTGTGCTTTCCACAAAACTCGGGAACATGTATGCCAATAATGGTAAAGTAATGACTTTGTAATGTCATTACTTTTTTGTAGTAATTGTAATGTAATTTCATTACATTTCAATTGCAGTAATGGGTAATGTAATTTAATTAAATTCTAACTGGAGTAATGAGTAATGTAATCTAATTTTATTTTAGAAGTAATTTACCCAGGTATGCTTGGGATCTATCAAGACGAACATCATGGAGACCAAAGATGCCGTTGACGACGATGTGTTCTTCGAGTTCCCGACTGCCCCAGCCCACTGCTGCAGCTATGGCGCATGGGTGCCAGACAAAGCTAGAAGTGTTAAAATATACCGATGATCGAAAGGAAAATATGTCCATGCTGCACGACTACATGGCGAAGTCCGTATTTCTAAAGTACAACACAAATTTGTGTTCCTCGGCGCCAGTGGAGAAACTATTTTCGTCAGCCGACCTCATACTACGGCCCAACAGGCGAGCTCTCGACGATGCACTCTTCGGGAAATTGCTTCTTCTCAAGTCAAGCACTGTATAAGTAATAAGCATATTGCATGATGTAGTACGTTGTGTTTTGCCGCAACTGTTGCGGCGAATCACCTCATCCCATAATCATTCATGTAGTTGTTGTGCATATTTGCACATATGCTACGATGCTTAAATAAATGAATCACTTTTGCGGTGTTCACGTATTACTAGTATTACTGTATTAGTATTATAATACGCAATTTCGAAAGCATTACAGTATTAGTATTATAATACAAAAAAAATGTATTACTGCAAACCCCTGCATTCTAGCCTACCCTCGAACCGTGTTTCCGTACCCTCGGCAACAGGTGGGTTTTGGTTTGATCTGGGCTGCTACGAACCGTGGTTGCTGAGGTGTTTGGCAGGGGTCGTGTGTTTAAACTCTGCAGTTTTCGACTACGTGGAGTGCGGAGTGGCAGCCCAGCGAGGGCAAGATGGCGCATACCATGGTTTTAGCAAAAGGTTCGTCTATAACTACGAAACATTGGCAGCGGCTTAGATCTGTGCACACACGGTGCTTGCACGGCCTGCATGATAAAAATTGTGATCATTATGAATATTTATCCTCTTGAACAAGATTCTGCATCATATTTATTGGGCATTTGTGTTCTTATTTGTGGTGATGTGGCAAACTATATCCAATTCACCTACCCACCAACGTTCCTACCTTGCACTGAACATGTAGTTGGGTCATTCCAGCTCAGTTGTCCAGGTCGCGTGGCTCGACCATCTCCAATTTCTGCGAAAAAAAAAAAAAATTACAATGTTCGCCATATGCGCTACATGCGCTCCTGGTAATAGTTTTGTTTAACACAGTGCAGAACGGCCACTAGGCGACTCCGAATGTCGCCGTCAGACCGCAAAGTGTGGTGCGTTTGACGGCTGTGTAATAGTTACAACTAAACGTGCAGCAAAAATTCATGAGGACCTTCTTGGACAAAGACAAGACTAATTGCAGCCGCATCCACGCCTTGCCTGAGTAACCCGTTGAACGCCTTTTGACGAGTGAAAGGCTGACGAAATCTGCGAAGTTTGGCATTTTTTTCTCGTAGCATGTAAATTCAGAAGTCTAGAAACATATTTATTCTGTTTGGGATGACCCATACACTGCATTTAAAAAGTTTGAGGTCGAAGCGGCATTTAGGTACTCTAAAGCAGTAGCCAAGCAGGATATGCTGGCTTGACGCTTTGTTGCTTGTAAATCCCATATGCGGAACCATACGACCGACAACGCTCTCTAAATGTTTTTAATTTATCATGAAAAATCCGGCGTAGTGCAGCGGCGCGACGCCTGGTGTCGAACAACCCCCTGTATAATTATGCATGCAGCACTATTTTGTCGCGTTTTGTTCTTTTGGTGGCTATATTATTTCGTATCATATTTCCATAGGAGTGCAGAGACCCCTGTTTAGTGTGTTTTTTGCGAAATAAAATCAAAAAGAAACACAGCGCTCTTCGGCTGTCGGGCCCAGTGCAAGCAACGTATGCAACCCACGCATGCAACGTGGTTGCCGCCGTACGCGGCTGAGAGTACGGATCCCTTCCGAATACTAATACAGTGTTGCCCGTAATCTTTACTTGTAATTTTCTAATTAACTGCACCACTGACTGGAATGAAATTTGCGCCGTTTTTGTACGGATGGCTTGGACAATCGAATAGCCACGCTAAATAAAATTCGGCCTCTGCTGCTTTACAATACCTTTAAAAAAAATGCGAAACTGAGGGTTTGAGGCGGGAATGCTATAGCTTGCCAGGAAAAGCGGGATTGGTGTACGCGCCGTTTGTGGACCTGGCGCAGAGGTGTTGCCCAGTGTTGCCCAACAACCGAGTAATAAAAACAGGAAATATCTCGAGGGGGGTTTTCTTTTAGCACCAGTGAGGATGGTTTAGCG
The DNA here is from genome assembly GCF_037126465.1 of Ornithodoros turicata. Lineage (NCBI taxonomy): Eukaryota > Metazoa > Arthropoda > Arachnida > Ixodida > Argasidae > Ornithodoros > Ornithodoros turicata. Next base: position 70,550,771 of record NC_088203.1, on the reverse strand, counting down.
CACCCTCACTTTATCATCACTTTTGGTGAAACATCCGGGTGTCCCAGAAAACGTGTCATTGAATTATTATATAAAAAAAAGAAGAAAACTACGCCACGTAGAACAAACGCACAACGGCATGTGTTTCCTGAGGGAAAACAGATACTATATACATAGCTTATCTCGCGAGCTTCCGCAAACTCGGGAGTCCTGTTCGCGTGTGTGTCAAAATGAAGGGTGAGGTATCTAAGTTTAATTTGGCACGTACACAAAATACACTGAAATTATGAATTTCTTGTCGTATTAACTCGTCATGAAGGTAACGCTTCTGTTTCTTACTACTTTAGTTTTGAGAAATTCCTTTGGTCCATCGAAAGTCGAACTTATGTAACGCTACTCCATTCTACGTTACCCTCTCCTCCAGGGAAGATTCGTCTAAGCTTTGGCAAGTGCTTGGCCAACGAGCTCGTTTCTTGATATGGGTCTATACCCTGGCCGACGGCTTTCCAATCCTCGCTCTGGCTATCACTATGCAACGTTGCGCCAACTTTGGATGGCCAACAGAGTCGTTGGCCAACTGTCATCCGGCCTTCTGCCAACCGTCGGCCATTGCTTGCTTGGGAAGCCTGTAAGAAGTAAGTATATTCTCTATTATGTACACAGTCGAAAGCTGGGTCTGGTGTGTCTTTCACACCAGAGTGGGAATTCAGACACTGGTCTGGTGTCCTGGTGTGTCCCGCTCTGATGTGTTCCCGTTGTGGCGTGTTCACGATAGTGTACGCGTTTCACAACAGTGCCAGAGAAATGAAAGACAACGTGTAGGCTTCATATATATGTTTGGCGACTTAGTTGATTATTTAGCTCTCCTCTGTTAGAGCGTCTGGCAAGTCGAGCAGCAGTTCGAGTACTGTGCCGGTCGTGGTCTTCGATCCGTTGCGTCGCAGCTCACAGATCGTTTATGACAGCCAAAGCCTGATGTTTTCCTCTGATGGTTTTAAGATCTTCGCTATGTATTCTGCCAAGTACCTACGGGCTTCTCCATAATGCTTGCAAAAAACTGCGAGAACAATTCTGTCATGAGTGTTAGACAAGCGAATGGAAGTTGCAATTGCCATATGTGATACTCTCTGACTGCCATTCTCTAACAAATATATTCTCCGAGAACTAGAAATGCAACCACGATACTCGTTCCGTGTGGATGTAAGCAAGACGTAGTTTACCTGGATTTTGGTAGCTGTTCGCTTCACGCCAGAAGTAGACGCATGCCCCAACAGGCAAACACAGCTGTACAAACTTGACAGTGGTTGATGTCTTCACCTACAACCCGTACACCAGCCTTTCAAAGCAACGATAATGTCTTCTTGCACGCAACGCCAAAATCAAAATGTCCGTTAGTTGCAACCACACAGACAAAGCACGACGTGATCGAGCCGCAGCCGGCGCCGGCGTGCGTGCTGGCGCCGTCCTGCTCGCGCAGTTGCTCTTCCTGTCGATGGGATGACCGTGTTACGTGAGTGGAGCAGCGGACGCCGGTTCGTCGTCACAGGTTTCGGTTTTAAAGGGACTGTCGCATCCGGAACCGTGGTTACGAATCCAATACCAATGTGTTCTGTACATTACCACGAGCTATTTGCCAAATTTTCTCCTTCCAAAACGGACCGGGTGATGAGGAATCGAATTTAAAAGATCCGGTTTCGTTTTGATCCTCGAAAGCGCCAGCGCCAACAACATCGCGTGACGCAAGGTGGAATCTGGCTAATCCGCTGTGAAGGACGCTGTCGTCTGCCGCCAAGTCTGGGGCTGCTTTGTTTTTTTCCGGCACGTCGCCCCTATTCACATGTGACACTTTCTAGTGACGCGGATACTATCTCTACGCTTGCATCCTTCGCGTGAGATGTCGTTTGGAAACCGACGCAGCGTTCCTGACTCCAGGAAAACTTCCTTCGAAAACCTCGATGTTTGATTTCGCACCTCAAGGATACAGCTACAGCCAGACCCCAGACGAAGCGAAAGTTGGAAGCAGCTACATCACTAGCGGGTATCCAGATGAAGCAAGGAGTGTTCATGCTGTCCGTGTATGCTCCTCGCATTTCACCGATAATGTGTACCTGGATGAGAACATCATGCAAGTGCAACTTGGATTGACACAAAAAAGGAACGTAGTTAGTGTAGAAGTGTAGTTTCCCAATCGGATCTGTCACTCTTGCGCGTGAGTAACTTAGCAGCAAAAGACGAAATCGGTACAACGTAAGGTATCCCCTAACCTATGATTAATAACTAGATAAATAAAATACAATAAACAAGTAAAAGAACATGATGTCATTCATATGAACGTGATTGGCTTTTCTCGTTGTCGGACGCGTTATCATGAAACTTTCCCTGTTACTGAACGTGTGACTTTTGTGGAATGTGGTAGACATGATTGGTTTTCATATAGGTACTCATCCGGTTCATGCGGAGCACAGACGCCGCACAAACACTTTGATTGTTTCCTGCGTCGTAGTGTGAATATCACGGGATTAAGTATTGAGCACTCCGATCATGAACGTACCTAGAGCAGTGGTCCTAAGGCTCGTTCTGTTGCGCTAACGCAGCTGCGGCACGTACATCACCTGCGACTTGCAGAAGAAGCGGATCCGTCGAATATGGGCTGTCATCAAACATGTATATTCGTCACGGGAGCTATTACTAAAGGCATTTGAACAGCACGATTCGCCACTTCCGCGTTCCGAGTCCTCCATCTCCGTATGTGCCTTCGCCTTCGTCTCCCTGACCTTGCTCATGCAAGCTGCAAGCCGCGGGGACTCCTCTGGCTCGCCGCGTTCTTATTGCTCAGATTCCTTGTGACGTTGCTAAAGATTCTCAGCAGGGAGTTCCGCTTGACGACCGCATCCGTCGTCTGCTGTAGCGCCGCTTACACACGAATTATGCAAAAAGTATTCCCTCGATCGGAATGGGACTTTCGGAGTCATGGTCAGTGAAGGTCGGGGAATCTCATTTCACTGTGGTTTCGGAATCGATCTGTGGTCGATGCGACTGTCCCTTTAAATGCGTTGCAATATTACTGTCGTATTTGTGCTGAGTGATCAGATGGAGTCTTATGGTGTTCCGCAATAACATGGTAAGGCATATGGATTCCCACATCATCCCACCAGGCTATAGCGCTAGGGGACACCACACCAGGCTGGTGTGTACGCCAGGGCACGCCACAACGGTCCCACACAACAACATTTCAAATGCGTCGCACACCACACCACAACGGTTTAAATGTGTTGCAATATTGCTCGCGTATTTCTGTTGAGTGGTACATGGGGCCTTATGGCGTTCCGTAATATGTAATAAGGCATATGGATTCCGATATCAGTCGCGTATAATAAAATTGGATATATAGCTATATCCCGCCAGACTAGTGCTGGTGTGCATGTAAGAGCACACCACACCAAGCTGGTGTGTACGCCAGTGCTCACCAGACCGGGATGGTGTGTACGACAGGGCACACCACGTCAGTCTGGTGTGTACCAGACTTGTACGTATTTGGAGTGTTGTATTTAAAATACTGTATTTTAAATACAATTTGCGGTATTTTGGTACTCTACTCAATACTTTTTGTTTTGTGTATTTGTACTCCTTTTAAAATACATTTTATGGTATTTTTTACTCAATACTCTAATTACATATTTTGGATCTCCCTCTCAAACTTTCTGTGTCGGGTCTTTCCATTATCTTGCTTGTTCAGTGGAAATTTCTTGAGTCCCTCGGACTTGACCCGGACATTGACCCTTCTTGGAAGTCTCCATTTAGAGATCTTGCCCCGTGTGTACTAATCCTTGGCGAGTGAGGGTTCTATTATGTGTACCCTGACGCGGTAACGCCGAATTCTGACCTCGCCGAGCAGGGACCTGCTAGAAGTTTGCTTTGTTCTGGGTCACATATACTTAGTTGAGTTATGTGGTATCTCTTTGTTATCTTTTTGGGACTTGTGTTTAGATGACTCCTATCACACAGGGACGGCTTGCGTAGTACGCGGGGTATAGGTTATTCATGTCACATAGCGGCGACTTGCAGCAGTGACCAGTGACTGGTGACTTTTTGCGTTTAAGGATAAATAGTATCTTAATTGTATTTCAAATACTTATTGAAGTATTTCGTACTCTAGCTTAATTACTTTTATTTTCATGTATTTATACTCTATCTTAATTACATTCTAACGTCAGTATTTATTATCTTATCTTAAATACATTTCTGAGTAACTTGTACATGTCTGGTGTGTACGCCAGGACACACTAGGAAACATCAGACCAGACTGGTGTTTTTTTCAACTGGGGTATTGTATTGTGTTTCTTCTGTTTCAGGTTTTTTTTGGCTGGGTTTTTCTCCTTCACACAGAGTCACAACATAATTCCCTGCACTATTGGCTTTAATAAATATATTTCAACTTGGACTCTTGTGTATGATTGTCATTTGTATGTCTATACTTGCATGTAAACCGCCCACCGCACTGCTGTGGCGGCCCGTGGAAGACGATGAAGAGGTGCCTCTGCTGTCACGCGCTACGGCGCTCGTACGACAGTTCTACTGGCACCGTCGTAGCGTGAGGCCACGACCATCTGCCCGCTGGGACACTCCATCGTCGCTGGTCAGGACTCATGTTGAGGAGCCACCTCCTCCTCTACATTTAGTGACCCGAACAACGAACACCATGTTCGGCGCAATTCGGTCCAGTACCATCCCAAATTTCCGCAAGACCGCATTCGAAGCCATCTCTGAAGGTCCGGTGCATCGTTCTCCCGAGCAACCGCTAGGCGACGACATCAGTTCACCGCGGCTCACTCAACGTACTCCATCTCAACGCCCGGCCGCTCAACACCATGGTGTGCCAATCTTTCTGCTCATTTCGCCATAGTCACGCACTCTGCGTCACGTCGCTACACGCTTCGCGATGGCACTCCTCGGGCTTTCACCAGCGGCACCTTCCCGAGCATCACGCTCCCATACCGGTCGCGGTACGCCGCTGGCGACTGCATGGCCCCATCCTCATCGTCATACCAGTCCCAAGAACCCTGCCCGCCTTGCCTTCCCACCAGGCTTCGATACAGGGTGCTGGCAGCCCATCCAATGGCGCTCAAGAGGCACCGGGACCAGTGTTGGAGTGTCACAAAAGCGGTGCTCCGCTTTCTGCGTGATACGGACCTCCTGGGCTCCCTGTGAGCCAGGTTTCTTTCATTTTTTTCTTGTTTTGCTTTCTATTTATTTGTCCTTTTTATGATTTATGAATTTTTTGTTTAGGGGATTGCAAGCCGGCGTGCTGCATGGCTGCTCTTCCCCTTTTATCTTTCCTTTTCCTTTTTTTCCTGCCAATAAATCCCCCCCCCACTACAAAACGGATATGCGGGAAAATCGTCCCCGGAAAAGTCGTCCCTGGTGGGAACCTAGGTTAGGACCGGATCCTAGGTTAGTCTTCAGAAGGTAGGTTAGTTTAGGCTTGTTTTTGACAGTTCACCATGCGGTTGGGGGCTCCCCACAGCGGGTGTAGGAAAAAATGGTCACCGAAAATGTGGTCCCTGGTGTGTGGGCGGAAAATGTCTGAGTGTTATCATTCGCTCTCCCGATGTGGATGGACGTGTGGATGGGGTTGTATCTCATTACAGTCGAAGTCTCATTACGGACGATGTCTCATTAAGGCAGAAAGTCTCATTACGGCCAATAATCCTTTAATTCCCAAGGGTTTCATCACGGCCAAAATATCAATACGGCCGAAGGTAATCCCATTGCTGCTTCGCTTCGTCCCTATCTCCGCGCACCGCTTTCCCGAGTCTTTACGGGGCTCAAAGGGCTAACCGAGCCAGTTACCCAACGCAACCCGTTTCGTTCGCTCTCTTTGGCCACGGGACGCTCAGAAATGCAGCTGGCATAGCAGTGCAGCTGGAATATTGCGGCGGACTAACATCGTTGCCTACCGACGGTTTAACGTCCGCTCGAGACATACCTGTGGCCGATGTCCTACCGGCGGAACCTTCGCTCGATCAGATGTTCTTGCTTCCTGAGCTGGAATCAGCCTTGAGACATTCATCACTACATACCTCCCCAGGCGCTGATCTGATCACCTAGAAGGCCTTACGTAATCTTCCCTTGCGCGGACGCCATTTGCTTCTGCAAATCTACAATGATTCGTGGCGCACAGGGACGGTGCCTCCGGAGTGGAAGTCCGCAATGGTTGTCCCTATCCTAAAACCCAGGAAATCACCTCATCATATTGACTCCATCAGGCCGATCACCCTCACCAGCTGTTTGTCGAAGACCATGGAGCGCATGATTCACTTGATGGTTTTTTGAAAGCACGAGGTACTTCCCGGAGGTCATGGCTGGATTCTGGCAGGGCAGGTCATCCATCGATAGCGTGATAGACATCGACTCCAGTGTCCAGCAAGCGCGGTCTGAAGGGCAGCTCACGGCAGCAGTTTTCCTAGGCTTCATGAAAGCATACGACAGCGTCCTCCACAGCGCCGTCATCGCAACTCTGCAAGAGTCTGGTGCAGGCGCCCGAGCAGTCTCCTGGGTCCGGGACTTACTTTCTGCTCGCACCCTTTTCTACCCACCACTGGCACTTTTGGACGGTGATGATGAAGCCGTATTCTTATAATCGAGCGAACAACTGGCCCAGGTGGAGGCGATGTTGGTCGGGGCTCTCGCTGGCAACCAGGAGGTCGTCCATATACGCAAACACGAACGGAAGGCCCCTGACGACAGAATAAAAAATCGTAGAAATGCTTGAGCTGCGTTCTTGAGGCCGAAGGGCATTCGAACGAACTCAAATAGCCCAAATGGAGTTGTCACAGCTGTCTCGTGGACGTCTTCTGGAGCCGTAGGAATTGGTGGTAGGACTTTCTTAAGACTATTTTGGAGAAGAGGGTAGCACCTTGGAGATTTGCGGCGAAGTCTTGCATGTTGGGCAGAGGGTAGCGATCGGGTAGCGTGGAAAGGTTGAGCGCGCGATAGTCACCACATGGTCGCCAGTTTCCGGTCTTCTTGGAGACCATAGGCAGTGGTGACGACCAGTTGCACGAGGATGGTCTCACCACCCCGATGTCCATCATGTGCTGGAACTCTGCCTTGGCAATTACTAGCTTCTCAGGAGCTAAACGGCGTAAACGAGACGAGACTGATTGGCCTGAGGTGATGATGAGATGGACTACAGCATGCTTTACGGGCTTGGACCAGTCGGTAGGCTGTGTGAGGGACGGGAAATCTTTCAGGAGGTCGGCATAAGGAGACTCGAGTCCGGAGAGAGGCTCGGTTTGAAAAAAGGGGGCCGAGTGAGTAGTATTACTGTGCACCGCGAGAGAGGTAGCCGAGTCGACGAGACGGCGAAGAGCGAGGTCTACTAAGAGGCCAAAATGCTCCAAAAAGTCCGCGCCGAGGATGGGCTGGCTGACGGAGACGATGGTGAAGAGCCATTTGAACTGCCGCCGGAGGCCAAGATCAATGGTAAGAGATTTTTTGTCCGAACACCAGTATGCCCGTGTTGTTCCCCGCAGTCAGGAACTAGGTGGGGTTTTGATGACGTTGGGCGGCTGTTGCGGAAAGAACGCTGACTGCGGCACCGGTGTCGACAAGCATCTTGAGCTCCGAGTCCCGGTCGGTCATGTAGAAGAGGCGACTGGGTGAGGGCTTGGGGCTTGGGGCTGTCGCCTGTCGCCGCTAACGACGCCCCACGCCGTTTCCCGGCCACTGGCACGGCGGAGTGCACTTGCGTGCAGAGGCACCGAAGTTGTAGCAGTACCTGCAATACGGGCAGTCAGCGGGCAGGTCGGACGGGCGCCTCGAGTTAGGAAGTGGCGAACGGAAGCGGCGAGGGCTCCTAAATCGAGGGCGGAAAGTTCGCTGAGCAGACGGGAGGTGAGGGAGGGTAGCCTGGTAAACTCCGTATGTGAGGCGCTCTTCGATGAGGTGACGCAGCTCTTGAACTTCCCCGCGAGGCTACGTAACAGAATCCTTTCCTGAGGGGGGATTTTCCGGCACCACAGGGATGGGCGCAGGAGGAGACGGAGAGGAAGTCGTAGTCGGAATATGAACAATAGTGGCTCGCGATACCTCGGTTATTCTGTCTGCGACATCAGCGAGGGCGTCGATGGAATAGTCTAGCAGGGCCGCGAGCACCATACGAGTCTGGGGAGGTAGCCGGTTAAGAAAAAGTTCCTTGAGGAGGATTGATCAAAGGTTGGGAGCCGCGTACCTGGAAAGATGAGCAAGTGGCGGAGCAAGTGCAGCATGTGCATGCAGCAAGAGCATGTGCAAGTTCTTCGGCCGAGAGCAGAAGTCGCAAACGCTCGCGCTCCGGAGCCATTATTCGGTCCGTGACAGCCTTACTAAGAATGTCGTATGGGTTGGGCGTGGGCGGAGCAGTCAAAATATTCGTGATCTCGATCGCGATTTCTGGCGGCAGGTTGCTGACGATGTGGTAGAATTTGGTGTGTGACGCCGGCCAAAAGCGGATTGGCTGTCGGCCATCTGGAACAAGAGGTCCGGATGGGCGTCGAAAAATGGGGGAAGGCGGACGCCAATCCGAGCGGTGGTGGGGCCCGAGACGTCGGTACCCTGGGAGCCGCAGGGAGTCGTGAGCATTGGTGGACAGAGAATGTTCGGTTCGGGTCACCAGTTTGTGGAGCGCTAAGTAAGGAAGGACCGGCCAGCAGTGAAGACGGTAAAGGAATGAATGGTTTATTATGACGCGTGAGAAGATGCCTGTGGATGAAGATGGCGGTGAAGGCGAGCGATAGCGATGCCGCTACACCGTGCACTTTGCCGATTCTTTTCTTTCCATCAACTTTTTTAGAGCCGGATAACTTGTGGAATCTTATTTCGTATTGTCTCCTGATATGCTGAGCCAAATTTGTCTTCAATACATTAATATTGCCAGGAATCATCATTGCGAAACTTCCATGGCGGGCACTAAACGGTACATCTCATCCCGGCGCATGCTGAAGAAGAAGCAAGAAGCTTCCAGACACATCGCCTGCTCTCTGGCAAACGCACGTGCTGTTTCTAGACTTTTCGGCGCGACGCTTAAATGCTTGTGCGCTCCAGGCTGGAGCATTCATTCTTTGGACTCAGTTGTGTTCAGAGAGCTATCACTCTTGTGTTTTGCTACCAAGTAGTCTAATAAACCGTTCGCTGTTTATTCGACGACTCGCCGGCCCATTTCGCTTCGTGACATTTCTGGTGGAGGTGCGGGGCACTCCTTGTCCAACGGCCTGGAAGACCAACTGCGACAAAGCAGAAGACAGCTTGGTCTGCCTGCAGAATTCGGTCCATTAGAACCCCTAAACGCAAGAAGAAGATGACTGCGGAGACCAGTACCCAAGTGGCGCAACCTGTTGCCACGCCCATAGCCCCTGCACGGTCGCCGAAGACATTCAGTGGGGAGTATTACGACGACGTGGACGATTGGGTCGACCACTATGAGTGGATCGCCAAGTTCAACAACTGGAGTGACGACCAAAAGCTCGTGAACGTCTATTTCTCCCTGGAAGGCACCGCGAAGACATGGTTCGAGAACCGGGAGACTTCGCTCACGTCCTGGGACGTCTTCAAAAGCAAACTCCGCGAGGCGTTCGCTTTTCAACAACGAGCTGAACGCGCTGAACATCTGCTCCAGAGACGGATCCAGCTGCCAAACGAAAGCGTTACAGGCTTCGTCGAAGATGTGTTGCGGCTCTTCCGGCGAGCTGACCCCAAAGCATCCGAGGAGAAGAAGGTTCAGCGACTCATGAGGGGCGTAAAAGAAGAAATTTTTCGCGCCCTGTCCCGTGATCCACCCGCCACGACCGACGCTTTTCTGGACGCAGCCGTCCGCATTGAGAGGACACTGCTCTCTCGCGCTACCGTCAACGAACGACACCAGGGCTACGAGGCTTTCTCCACGATGGCTGGCCTCGACGTCGGATCGCTCAGACAGCTGATTCGAGAGGTGGTACGCGAAGAAGTACGAGCTCTCCTCTGTCCTGAGAAGGCTCAAGACCCTTTGTCTTCGATCGGTGCGATCATTAAGGACGAGGTTCAGCAGGCAATCCAGACGTCGTCAACCGCCAACCCCGAAGTACCGAGACCAACCTACGCCGCCGCTGTGAGACAGGTGCTACCTACTCGTCCGTCGTCTACGGAAACCGGTGGACGCCTCCTCGGCCTGTCCAACCTACTCCGAGCGTCCCGCCACACTCTCAGCCGTTTCGCAAAACGGACGTTTGGCGGACTCCCGACTTCAGACCGCTCTGCTACCACTGCGGAGAGGCCAACCACGTCTATCGCCGATGTCCCTACCGACGACTTGGCCTTCTCGGTTTTTCACCCGACGACCCCCGCCCCCAGCGCGGTAGTCGCCCCGCCGCAATTGAAGACTATCTACGGCAGCAGAATGCTTCTGCTGGTTCGCGACGCGACCTGTCCCCGAGCGTCCCCCACCGCAGCAGGTCGCCAGGAAGAGCAAGTTCACCGTCACCGGCAAGACGACCTGTGTGGCGCAGCCCTAACCGGGAAAACTGAAGACTGCAGCTCCGGGAGGTGAAGCTGCGGACCGACGACAAGTTACAATGCCTCCAACTCGACGAACAGCAACGCAGCACCAACACGACGCTCGAAAAATTACCAATAACCTGAAAATACTCATCGACGGCCATGAGATGATTGCGTTAATCGATACCGGAGCCGTCGACTCTGTTATAAGTGGTAAGTTGGCTAAGAAGCTTCGCAAGGTGCAAACGAAGTGGGATGAGCCTAACATCGGCACTGCTGGTGGACACGTCGTAACACCGACTTGCCGATGCACGGCAGTCATACAAGTGCGTGACATCCAATACGTCGTCAGCTTTGCCGTCTTGCCGAACTGCCCACGGGATATAATACTCGGAATGGACTTTCTAGTCGAAAACGAAGCAATCATCGACTTCACAAATGGAGTTATCTCTTTTAAAACGCCGGAAACAGCAGAAGACAAGTGGTGGGCACGAATAACCCCGGAGAAACGCGCAAACACGGACGTAACCGCCGTGACGACTCAGCACGTCAACCTGCCTCCCTTGTCGTCAGTCCTTGTGACGGCTACGTGCGAGAGAGTACCGACTGGCTGTTTGTTGGCTGAAGGTAGCACGCAACTTCTCCTCGAACGAGGAATTGGGATAGCAAGAGGAACTGTGCCCGTAAGAAACGGAATATTCGAACTCCGGGTCACAAATTTTCGCCCGGAGCCACAACACCTGGCGAACGGCACGAAGATTGCCATCATCGTAGACCAATACTCCACCACGGATGTTTGCCTGATGGACACTGCTCGCATCGCGGTCACCACGGAACATGAGGCCGAACATTTCGACGTAAACCCTCAGCTCAATACAACTCAAAAGCAAACCCTTCTCCAGATGCTCAACGATTTCAGTGACTGCTTCGCTGCATCGTCGAAAGTAAGACAAACGCCCATTGCGAAGCACCGCATCATCGTCGACGAAAAGGCCCGTCCAATTCACCGCATGCCGTACCGGGTCTCCTGCAAAGAGCGAGAAGCGATCCGAACGCAAGTAGAAGAGATGCTAAGAGATGACATTATCCAGCCGTCGACCAGTCCGTGGGCATCGCCGGTGGTACTAGTGAAGAAGAAGGACGGAACACTCAGGTTCTGCGTCGACTACCGGAAACTCAATGAAATAACGAAGAAGGACGTCTACCCATTACCGCGCATCGACGACACGCTCGATCGCTTTCAAAACGCAAAATTTTTCTCTTCCATGGACCTCAAGACGGGGTACTGGCAAACTGAAGTCGACGAACGGGACCGTGAGAAGACTGCCTTCGTCACTCCGGATGGACTTTACGAATTCAAGGTTATGCATTTCGGCCTTTGCACAGCACCAGCGACGTTCCAGCGTGTTATGGATACAGTTCTCGCCGGGTTGAAGTGGCAAACCTGCCTGGTGTACCTCGACGATGTTGTCGTCTTCGGAAGAACATTCGAAGAACATGTTGAACGGCTAAAGCAAGTCCTCGAGGCTATCAGAACTGCAGGGCTGACGTTGAAGCCTCAGAAGTGTCGATTCGGCTACAAGGAACTCAGATTTCTCGGCCATCTCGTGAGCAGCGACGGCGTACGCCCCGACCCCGACAAGACGGCGGCCATCGCAAATTACCGTATTCCTTCTAACGTGAAAGACGTTCGGAGCTTTCTTGGCCTTTGCGCCTACTACCGACGGTTCATTCCGAACTTTTCAAGAATTGCGTCACCCCTGAATGCCCTCACGAAGGACGGATCCACGTTTATCTGGAGTGAAGCCCAGCAACATGCGTTTGATGAATTGAAGACGCGTCTACAGACCGCACCCGTGCTTGCCCACTTCGATCCAAACGCCGAAACAGAAATACACACCGACGCAAGCAACGATGGTCTAGGAGCCGTGCTCGTTCAACTTCACGACGGCGTTGAACGTGTCATCGCTTACGCAAGCAGAACGCTAACCAAGGCAGAGAAGAACTATTCGACGACCGAAAAAGAGTGCCTTGCACTCATATGGGCCATCACAAAGTTGCGCCCCTACCTGTACGGACGGCCGTTCAAGGTGGTAACAGACCACCATTCTCTGTGCTGGCTGGCTGGTTTAAGGGACCCCTCAGGACGCCAAGCGGGATGGAGCCTCCGATTACAGGAGTATGACGTAACCGTCACTTGCGTGACCCAACGGGCACTAACTTTCCGAAACTGGAGGTGTTCATCAATGATAGTGTTCGATGTTCCCACAGAAAGGTCCATCTTTCGAGCCAGTTCGAGACACGTTATCCGCGGGTCCTTGAGGCGCTCCACAAGTTGGATGTTCTCAGGAACTCTGACACTGGGCTCTGAGCCGCCCCGGCCGGGATCGTCCTGCAATGATGTACGGCCGCTTCGGAACCGTTTGCACCACTCAAACGCTTTGCTGCAGCTAAGTGTATCGTGGCAACACTGATCCTGAAGTCTTCTGTGAATTTCAGTTGACTTAACGCCTTCATTCACGAGAAACTTCATGACAAGTATCTGCGCGGTCACCTCGTTGTCGGTCATCTTGTCCAGCACGTGTCTTCTGTTTTGCACAAACTTTGGACCGCCACGTGGTGAAAATGCCAAAAAAGAAGTAGAGCGAGTCATTCGTACACTCTGGAAACAGAAAGTCCCGGTTTGACTTGAACACCCCTTGTGCTGCCTCTACAGGCGTGTCTTAGTTATTGTGTATATTTGGTAGCGCCCCTTCGCGGATTGTACGCGGCAGCTTTCTTCGTTTTCATTTTAGAACTGGGACTGTCGTGCTGATGCATGGAGCGAAGCCGACGTGGCTCCCGTCCCGCTTATGAAGACTGTCTTTTTACCGTACTTTGAGTTATGTATGGTTTAGCCTTCTGATTAAATGTGTGCAACTAAGTAACGTCCTCATTGAGACCAGAAAAGTAAAAAGACACTTCGCTCTGACGGCTGCTCTCCGTACGCAAGGCTTCGGGACCATCATGGAACACAGCACTAGCAACGAGGCTGCGGGTGACGCTTCCAGTGTTGGAGCACCTCAAGCTACTCGACCAAAACGCAAGGTGACTTTGTCGCTAAAGGCATTGGAAAGGTTCGAGTCTGATAAAGAAGAATTCGAAGTCAAGTTAGACAGGGCATGGGAGGAAACGGAAGTGTGTCTGTCGAACATTTCACCGAGGTCATACAACGGACGCTGAACGAGTTAAGGGCCAGCTTCAAGGGGTATCAACTTCTCTCGGAAAAGTATTTTACCTTCCTCACACGGATCGACACCGAGGACAGCCTCCAAGTACGAGACGTACAAAAGGCTATTGATCAAGAGCGCGATACTTTGGTCCAGAGGACAGTTATAGAAGCAAAGCAGCGTTTGGAGAGCCTTCTGGAAACAGCTTCGCTTCGTTCTAATTATTCCGGACATTCCACGTTTTCAAGACGTTCCATGAGATCTGCGCGGTCCAACATTTCTTCTGTGAGTGCGTCAGCAGCGAGAGCGAGGGCCGATGCTGAAGCTGCCAAGGCCCACTCGGCTTACAGTAGGAAGGAGACAGAAATGAAACTTGAAAGAGCTCGTATGGTGGAGGAAGAACAGATGGCAGCTGCTGCCGCCAGGCGCAAGAGAGTGGAATGGGAGGCCAACTTACAATTACTTCGGGAAGAGAAGGAAGCAGCTGCGGTCGAAGCGCAGGCCAGGACACTTGAGGCAGCTGCTGACACAGAAACCGCTAAACTCGACGACGTTACAGTGGATGGAGATGGTTCGGTCCAGCAAGCCAAAGATTACTTGCTACACCGAACTATAAACCTAGACGATGGTTCACGTATGGCTGGACAAAGTTCACTTGGAACAGACGACTTACAACTTCAAAGAACTGATGTTCACGGCGGAGACATACACGGAGCACAGATCAATACGAGCACAAGTCTTCCACGCTGTAATCCACACGCGTCTTGGCAAACGGATATACCAAAGCAGTCTTACAACGCAAGCACGCTCGGAACTGGTTTAGAGATGTGTTCTTCTGCTCCTTTGAACGTAACGCCTGCGAGCATTATACCTACTGGTCAACGGATGGAAATGGACCCTCTTCACGCGGGTTTAAGGCCTGAAGTCGAAGAATTTAGAATGGCCAACGCTCGCCACGAGCCTGTTAACCATGTACCAGTCACAGAGGCCGTCGACAGAACGACGACAGATTTGGCAAAGTTTCTTCTCCGACGAGAACTGGTTAACACTGGCCTCGCCAAATTTGATGATCAGTCCGAAAACTACATGTCGTGGAAGTCATCATTCAAAAACTCTATCGACCACTTGGGCATCACCGCAAGTGAAGAATTTGACCTTCTGGTGAAATGGTTGGGAAGCGAGTCCTCGCAGCACGTGAAATGGCTCAGATCAGTGCACGTGGGCAATCCTTCTGCAGGGCTGCAGTTAGCGTGGGAGAGGTTGGAGGAATGTTATGGTAGTCCGGAAGCCATCGAGAGTGCTCTCCTGAAAAGACTTGAAGCCTTCCCCAAGATCTCCAACAGTGACCACCGCAAGTTACGAGAACTGGGAGACCTGCTTTTAGAATTGGAATCAGCAAAGGCAGATCCTCGCCTACCAGGACTGGGTTACCTAGACACAGCTCGAGGTGTGAACCCCATCGTGGGAAAATTGCCATATTGCCTTCAGGAGAAATGGATCACGCAAGGGTCAAGATACAAAGAAGAAAAGAGGGTAACATTCCCTCCATTCTCCTTCTTTGCAAAGTTCATTCGGGACATAGCAAAGACCAAAAACGACCCAAGCTTTCATTTCGGTTCATCCACTTCTTTCAACACTACTCGTCTGAGAGACGACAGAACCCCACCTAGGAATGCCATGCCAGTAACAGGACATCAGTCGCTGTCAAGAAAACAGATATTCTGTCAAAAGTATCCGATCCTGGCCCTACGGTATCTAGAGGCAAGTCTGTCAAAGATGCAAGCAAAGAATGCCCTCTGCATCGGAAGCCACATCCGCTGAACAAATGCCGTGGCTTCCAAACCAAGCCTCTGACGGAACGGAAGGCTTTGCTCAAGGAGTTCGGGATCTGCTTTAGCATCGGGACATCAGCAGGTGATGTCCAGCACGGCGGGGAGGATGACGTTCATCCTTTGTCAACTAAAGTGATGTCTAAATGCACAAGTGTGTGCGGAAGCAACACTTGGGGTAGGTCTTGCTCGAAGATATGTCTAGTCAGAGTGCACCCAAAGGATAAGCCGGACCTATCATTCAAGATGTACGCTGCACTGGACGATCAGAGCAACCGGTCGCTTGCCAGGCCGGCCTTTTTCGATGTGTTCGGCGTGCAGGGACATGAATCCCCCTACACACTCAAAACATGCGCTGGGACAGTTGAGTCATCGGGAAGACGAGCAAGTGGATATGTGGTAGAGTCCATCGATGGACGTGTAAGAGTTCCACTACCCACACTCATGGAATGTATGCAAATTCCCGACGACAGGAATGAGATTCCTACGCCAGAAGTGGCGCACCATCATCCACATTTGAAGAAAATAGCTGGTTTAATCCCGCCTCTGACGGACGACGCTGAAATACTGCTTCTACTCGGCAGGGACGTTTTGCAAGTGCACAAGGTACGGCAACAACTGAATGGTCCCAACAATGCTCCGTATGCCCAAAGGCTGGACCTCGGCTGGGTGGTAGTAGGTGATGTGTGCATCAATGGGATGCGGAAGGCAGACCGTATCAGTACATTCACCACTACACTGCTAGAGAACGGCCGCGCGAGCACTTTTACTCCGTGTCCAAGTCATGTCTTCATCAAAGAGAATGTCACACAAGGTGCTGCGATAGCCAACTTGACGTCAATGCCAGCTTGGTCATGCGATACGTTGTCGTACATCCAAGGGCTGGGTGACTCTGTGTTTGAGACGTCGAAGGACGAGAACAAGCTCGCTCCTTCGATTGAGGACAAGCAGTTTCTGGAAATAATGAACAAGGCATTCACCAAGGATGAAGCAAACAGTTGGGTTGCTCCGCTTCCCTTTCGCACAAGGAGGAGTCCACTACCGGACAACAGGGAACAAGCACGAACTCGGTTTGCCTCGCTCTGCCGTACCTTGGACAAAAGACCGGATATGAAAGAACACTTCTTTACGTTTATGGGCAACATCTTTGCCAACGGACATGCTGAGTTAGCCCCGGAACGACAAGAAGGAAAAGAAGTGTGGTACCTTCCTATTTTCGGCGTATATCACCCGAAGAAGCAGGAACAGATACGTGTTGTTTTCGACTTGAGCGCGAAGTTTCAAGGGACATCCCTAAATGACGTCCTTCTAACTGGGCCTAATCTTGGAAACAGTACTAATTCGGTTCCGTAAGGAACCATTCGCCATCACCGCAGACATTCAACAAATGTTTTACTGCTTCATCGTTCGTGAGGAGGACAGGGAGTACCTAAGATTCCTCTGGTTCCGCGACAACGACCCGAAGAAGGATGTTGTGGAGTACAGGATGTGCTTCCACGTATTCGGAAACAGCCCATCGCCAGCTGTTGCAACGTATGGACTTAAGCGAACCGCCCTTGAAGGTGAAAGGGAGTATGGTACCGACGCCAGGCGATTTGTAGAGAGAGATTTCTATGTGGATGACGGGCTGAAGTCCCTCCCTACCGAAGAAGCGGCCATCGATCTACTCCAGAGAACGGAGGACATGCTGGCTGTAGCAAACCTGAGGCTGCACAAAATAGCCTGCAACAGCGTCGCAGTGATGAAAGCTTTCCCATCTGAGGAGCATGCGAAAGATCTGAAAGATCTAGACTTGGGAACTGACTCCCCTCCGACACAAAGAAGCTTGGGCCTAAGTTGGAACATTAAACATGATGCCTTCACCTTCCACGTTCCTCCCAACAAGAAGCCACACACCAGGCGGGGTCTTCTGTCTACAGCTAATAGTTTGTACGACCCTCTTGGATTCGCAACTCCTGTCACTGTACGTGGTCGGCTGTTGTTGAGGGAACTGTCCATCTTGACAGAAGATTGGGACGTCGAACTACCACAAAGTAGTTGAATGGGAAGTTTGGAGGGACTCTCTATCAGATCTCGAAGATATCGAGATACCTCGTACCTACTCTGGTATATCTCTCGCCACTGCGTGTCGTAAGGAGCTCTGTATATTTTCAGATGCCTCAACAAAAGCCATTGCTGCCGTGGCTTACTTAAAGCTCACGGATGCTCGTGGTCATAACCATGTCGGGTTCATCCTCGGGAAAGCCAAGCTCGCACCGAAACGTGGACATACAATTCCAAGACTCGAGTTGTGTGGGGCGGTGCTCGCAGTGGAAATGGCTGACGTTATCATCAGCGAGCTCGACGTTTGCCTTGACGAGGTGAAGTTCTACACCGACAGCAAGGTGGTACTCGGCTACATATACAACGAGTCCAGGAGGTTCTACGTATACGTAAGCAATATGGTCGAAAGGATCCGGAAGTCATGTCAGCCCAAACAGTGGAATTATGTTCCCACTGAACAGAACCCTGCCGACATTGCCACACGGGCAGTATCGGCTGATCGCCTTGCAAAGACAACGTGGTTAACTGGCCCTAACTTTTCGTACAAGACAGACGACTCGGGCTCAGATTTCGAATGTCAAACGTTTCGATTGATAGACCCTGAGGCAGACGAGGAGGTTCGTCCTGTGGTGACCACCCTTGCTACCAGCGTGTCGTCGCAGCGTCGGCTGGGTGCTCACAGATTCGAGCGGTTTTCAAGATGGACGATTCTCATTCGAACAACAGCGAATCTTCAGCACATCGCTCGCTCATTTCATTCTCGGGGTGATACTGCATCGGTGTCCTGTCGACACTGGCACATTTGCCTCGAGCCCAGGACTAATGAAGAACTTTCCGCTGCGAAGAAACTCGTCTACAGAACCGTCCAAGGCGAAATGTTCTCGAGTGAGATTCGATGCATCCAAAATGAGCACAGACTACCGAGGGACAGCCCACTTTGGAAGTTGAACCCCTATATGGACGAGGATGGCGTCATGAGAATCGGAGGACCACTTCAGAACTCGACACTTGACCAAGACGAACGGCACCCTGTCATCATGCCCCGTTGACATCATATTACTACACTACTGGTCCGACACCATCACGAAAGGGTTGAGCATCAAGGCCGCCATTTCACTGAAGGTGCAGTCAGAGCGGCAGGATTGTGGATTGTGGGAGCAAAAAGCTGCATCGGCTCGATGATTCACAAGTGCGTCAAATGCCGCAAACTGAGGAGCAGACCTCAGAAGCAAATCATGGCTGATTTGCCAAGAGACAGACTTAGCATGGACCCACCGTTCACCTATGTGGGCCTCGACGTGTTTGGACCATGGAAGGTTAAAGCGCGCAGAACTAGAGGTGGACTCGCACATAGCAAAAGGTGTGCTGTGTTGTTTACTTGCCTGTCCGTACGTGCGATACACATTGAAGTCATTGAATCGATGGATTCTTCGAGCTTCATCAACGCTCTCAGACGGTTCTTGTCTATTAGAGGTCCGGTTAAACTGCTGCGGTCCGATTGCGGAACCAATTTCGTCGGTGCGTGCAAAGAGTTGAAGATCAACACTGCGTCGCCTGGCCACAACGATGTTGGCAAATATCTGCAGTCTCAAGAATGCACGTGGGTTTTCAATCCCCCTCACGCCTCTCACATGGGTGGTGCTTGGGAGCGCATGATCGGGATTGTTCGTCGCATCGTGGACTCTGTGCTTCTAGGCACGAACAAGTCAGTGATTTCACACGATATGCTTGTCACACTCTTTGCGGAGATCGCAGCGATCGTAAATAGCAGACCTTTGACTCCGGTGTCAACAGATCCGGAAAACCCAACGATTTTGACTCCAAGTATGATTCTCACTCAGAAGACGGGCAGAAACCCTCCACCTCCTGGAGAATTTGGGCATGACAGTGTCTACCGACGGCACTGGAAACAAGTGCAGTCAATGGCCAACACCTTTTGGGACCGCTGGAGGAAGGAATACCTTCCAACATTGCAGGGCCGTCGCAGGTGGCAAACAGCTCAACGAGACGTCCGAGAAGGTGACATTGTCTTGCCGAAGGACAAGGATGCCGAGAGAAATGAGTGGCCTATGGGTCGCGTTATCAAGACTCTACCCAGTTCTGACGGGAGGGTGCGTAAGGTAGAGCTTAAGATCCACAAGAACGGACTAGTGAAGGTTTTCCAGAGCCCCATTTGCGAAATTTTCCTTTTATTAAGTGATCATGAACTGTGAACATTTACATGCTTGTTGGGGAATTTGTGGTATCTTCAGATACCGGACGGGGAGTGTGCTGCCTCTACAGGCTTGTCTTAGTTATTGTGTATATTTGGTAGCGCCCCTTCGCGGATTGTACGCGGCAGCTTTCTTCGTTTTCATTTTAGAACTGGGACTGTTGTGCTGATGCATGGAGCGAAGCCGACGTGGCTCCCGTCCCGCTTATGAAGACTGTCTTTTTACCGTACTTTGAGTTATGTATGGTTTAGCCTTCTGATTAAATGTGTGCAACTAAGTAACGTCCTCATTGAGATCAGAAAACCCCTCATATGTGTTTGACAAACATTCTGTAGGATTGTACCGAACGCAAGCAAGGGAAGATTTTGAACATGAAAATGCTGAAAAATGAATATCGGTCCATGTCTAGTTTAGGTCCGTCACTCGATTTGAACCTTGAAATCTACATACCTGGATGTAATTATGCAAGGTGCATCGTAATCTGTAATGAATATGCGGCGCTCGGTTCCACAAATTCCTCCAGAGATCAGTTTCCCCGGGAAAGTTTCGGCAGCGGCGATCATGTCATCTCCATGCGCCCATTGTTTACCTATGACAGCTTACGCACACCTCGCACTCTTCCCAGTATGCCTTTCGCCTGTTCCCTCTCGCTCGTTGCCAAGAATGCATAATGAAAGCACTAGATCTCGACGGGTATCATTTGTGGTACTCCTACGCATCAGCCATAGAGCTTGGCTTTCGTGTAGTGAGGTTAGGTCAGGTTAGGTCAGTACATATTACACGCGCAGTTGTTCGAGACTGTGCTGGCAGAAGACGGTGCCAGTTTTGGCGCGGAGCAATTGCGTGAGGAGGAGGCCGACTGTCGTCCGCTAGCGGAGTCGCTGTGCGTCTTAGCAACGAACAGGCGAAAGGCATGCTGGGAAGAGTGCGAGGTGTGCGTAAGGTGTCATACGCTCACCTCCTCCTTTATTATCGCTCCGATGGAGGCCAAAGGAGCTCCTGTTTCTTCTGGGTGGAGGAGAGCTCGTACTTCTTCCCGAACCACCTCTCGGATCAATTGCCTGAGGGGGTGTACGTCGAAGCCTGCAGGCGCGGCGAAGGCTTGGTAGTCCTGAGGTCGCTGTCCGACCGAGAGAGTAAACCCCTCTCAATCCTGACGGCTTCGGTCAGGAAAGTTTGTCTTCGTGGGTTACGGGATAGGGCGTGAAAAATCTCCTCTTTCACACCTCTCATGAGCCGGTGAACTTTCTTTTCTTCGGAGGCTTTCGGATCAACTCGTTTGAAAAGCCGCATCTTCAACGAAGCCGGTGACGCTTTCGTTTGGTAGCTGAACCCGACTCTGGAGTAGTTGTTCGGCGATTTCCGTTCGTTGCTCGAAAGTGAACGCCTCGCGGAGCTTGTCTTTGAATACCTTCCAGGACGTAAAAGAGTCCTCCCTGTTCTCGAACCAGGTCCGCGCCGTCCCGTCAAGAAAGAACTAGATGTTGACGAGCTTCTGGTCATCGTTCCACTTGTTAAACCCAGCGATCCGCTCGAAATGGTCGAGCCAGTCGTCAACGTCGTCGTACTGTACGACCGCCGATCTCACTGAGTACCTCCAGAAATCAGTACCTCCACCAGAAATGTCACGAAGCGAAATGGGCCGGCGAGTCGTCGAATAAACAGCAAACGGTTTATTAAACTACTTGGTAGCAAAGACACAAGAGTGATAGCTCTCTGAACACAACTAAGTTGAAAGCATGAATGGATGCTCCAGCCTGGAGCGCACAAGTATTTAAGCGTCCAGAAACGTCGAAAGCTCCAGAGCGTCGAAAGGTCCAGAAACAGCACGTGCGGTTCCCAGAGAGCAGGCGATATGCCTGGAAACTTCTTGCTTCTTCTTTAGCACGCGCCGGGATGAGATGTACCGTTTCGTGCCTGCCCTCGAAGTTTCTCGAAGATGATTCGTGGCAATATGAACTAATAGTCCTCCATTGCGTGGAATTAGCTGCGTGTCTCTCGGACTCTCTTAGCATTACTCTCGGAAACATGTATGTCGGCCCGGGCCCGGCCCGTCGTGCTGGCGTCATTTGTGGGCCCGACCCGGCCAACGGGGTTGACGTATTTTGTCGGCCCGGGCCCGGCTGGCCCGGAGCACACAGCCAATAACAAGCCCGGCCCAGCCCGCGGGCCGGGTCGGGCCCGTACCCGTGCAGGGCTCTAATGGTGACTACTGCGAGGGATAAGCTGTTTTAGTGATGATAAGGCATATCGCTGTGAAGAGATAACTATTGAGATTCATGTAGCATTCCAAGGAAAAGAACGGAACGCTGCTTTGATTTTGTGGAAACCCGTGTTTCCACAACCTCGGGGCGTCAGTCCGTCCCCTCCGTCGCCGAGGAAGACACAGCAGGCAAAAGGTTCAAATAACAAACAAGGATTTATTGCATACCTTTCGCACAGCACTTGCCGTCCCAATCGCCACAGCAAGAAAGGCCCCACCGCATCAGTCTCGATGCCTTTTATCCAGTTTACGGCATACGCCCCCTCGTATCAATCATGTGACCTGAACCGGGGATTATCTCAAGCACACATTCCCCCACCCTCAAAGTTTACACCATCCCAAGCAGCAAAATGTACTGAAAGTCGAGTGCAATAGGGGTGGACGGGTAGGTGGAAGGCCTTGAACAGACTCGTGAAACTAAAGAACATTGATAAGACACATACCGTCCATCTCTATTGCACTCAACTTTCAGTACATTGTGCTGCTTGGGATACTATCCGACATGTCGAGGATGACATAGTCCGGGTAGTCGTCTGTCGGGGCTCGATGTGTTGAGGGGGCGACCGTTTCAGTTTCCTTCAGAAGGTCCGGCCGATGTCGACGAAGGGTGGCCAATGCAGCCGTGACATCCCCGGAGGTACGAGCAGCCTCTGTTTTTTCCTTGTGGAGTGAGCCCCGGCGATGGGTTTGCCGATGAAGTTCCGGCACCCCATAGAGAGGGCAGAGGAGCCTGAGTTCCTCGTCGGAGTGCGGGATCGGGGGGTCACAGGGGTGGCGGTCGCTCAGAGTTAAGCCCTTGAACGGGGCAGGCACTTCGGTCGAGTCTTCTCCTCTGAGGGGACGGGGCTGGGAGGACCATTTCGATCGGGATGCCCAACGGACGGGTCATCCGGCCAAGACAACGGTCCAGGTAGCTACGGCTCGTCAATCTGGAGTGTGCGTTGGCCCAGGTGCAGAGCAGGTCAAGCCGGAGGGTCCACCAGACTGAGTAGCGGTTCGCGCAGTGTCCGGCTGTGTCATGCATCGACTCTTCGCACGAGGAGGCATCGTAGTCTGCGAGGAAAGAAAAGGGGAATCCGGTAAGAAAGCTATTTCAAATCGCGAGGGCCTGAAAAGGCTCTCCCCCAGAAGATCATAGTTGAAGACTGCGAAACCTGCAAGAAGCTGCAAAGCCGTGTGGGGCGTCACTTAGCGGGTGAGTCCTTCGGAGGACGAGGTCACCGACGCTGTAGGTGAGGTTCCGTCGAGCTCGGTTGTACTGGCGAGCCTGGTCCAACCGTGCGACGTCCAGATTCTCCCGAGCCGTCCGAGCTGCATCGTCCAGTCGACTTCAGAGTTCCTCAGCGAACCTTGAATAAGGAGGCTGGGTACTGCCACCCCGGAGGCGTAGAGCATTCTCCACTGGAAAAGGTGCCTCTCGTCCCAAGTTCAGGAACGCCGGGGTGAAGCCTGTAGATCTGTTTACTGTTGTCCGTGTAGCGAACGCCAGTTCAGCCAGGCGAAGATCCCAATCACGGTGGTGCTGACTAGTAAAAGCAACCAACATCATTTTCAGCTTCCGATTAACACGTTCGGTAATGTTAGCCTGAGGGTGATATGGGGAAGTCTCCTTGTGCTGAATGCCTAAGACAGCGCAAGAATCTGAGAACACCTTAGTTGTAAAGTAGGTAGCGTTTATCTGTGATGAGCTGAGCAGGAAACCCGATCCGGCAAAAGGTGTCGAGTAGTCTTTGCCACACTCTCTGGGAAGTCAGTGTCCTGAGAGGAAACAGCTCAACCCATTTCGTGAAATGATCAGTAACCACAAACAAATACTGGTTACCTGTAGGACTACGTGGAAACGGTCGCATCACATCACAAGCAATTATCTGCCAGGGCCTATTTCTCTGAATAGGCTGTAAGCGCCCAGGGGGTAAACCACCACGAGGTTTTGCTCTTTGGCATACGGGACAAGTGCGAACATACTTAGTTACATCCTGCCTCATTCCTGGCCATGTCGCAACACGACACAACTTTTCATAAGTTTTCCTGCCACTGCTGTGACCTGCCAAGGCCGAATCATGAAAGTAACGTATGAAAGACTTACGCAACTTCCGTGGCACCACGACTCTGAATGGGGATGAGCCGTCATCGTCATCCGCCTGGGGTATGTATCTGAACAGGATGCCATCCTCGCCCAGCAGATAGGAGTCGTGCCGTCCGTCAATCGTTCCGGTGCCTGCCGAGTCCTGCTCAGCTAACCATTGAGACACCCGCTGACAAAGGCCGTCCGCTATCTGAGCGTCTAGGAGCTGCTCTCTGCTCACGACCGTGCCCCAAGACGAAGATACGTCTCGTGCCACTTGTGCTGCTGCCAGGAGCTGGGAAGGCGCCTCGGTGCCTTCCTCTCCCCCCTCCGGTAGAGGCGCACGGGAAAGCGCGTCTGCTACCACGTTCGTCGAGCCCCGCCTGTACTCCACGTTGAAGGAGTAGCCTTGTAGCGTCAGGGCCCACCTGGCAAGACGTCCAGATGGGTTGCGGAGCCGCTGCAGCCAAGAAAGTGCCTGGTGGTCAGTCTGGACGGTGAAAGTGGTGCCGTCCAGGTACAGATCGAACTACCTGAGAGCGAAGATGATCGCCAAGCATCCCTTTTCCGTGACGGAGTAATTCCGTTCTGCCGGATTCAGCGTGCGACTTGCAAAAGCCACTGGACAGAGAATAGCGTCATGCTCCTGCAAGAGAACTGCGCCAACTCCATAATCACTAGCATCTGTTTGCAGTACAAACGGTTTGTTCAAGTCAGGCAAATATAGCCTGGCCGTATTAGCGATTGCGTGAGAAAGAGCTCGAAATGATTGTTAGTGCTCCTCTCCCCACTGCCAGGGACAACTGCAACAACCGGTTAAGGGGCAGCGCTATCTCAGCGCAATTAGGAATGAATTGTCTGTAGAAACCAACCATACCTAAGAAACACTGCAAGGCTTTTACGTTACCGGGAACCGGATGCTCCATGATCGCCTTTAGCTTGTCATCGCTAGGACTGATGGTTCCTCTGTCCACCCTGAAGCCGAGAAGGCTGATCCTAGGCGATGCCAGCTGCACCTTGCGGGGGTTGATGGTTAGCCCCGCCTATTTCATCCTTGCAAGGGCGATTGACAGGTGTTTCAAGTGTTCCTGAAAGTTTCTGGAAAACACTACGACATCATCCATGTACGCCATCGGGAAGTTATACTTCGAATCTCCCAATACGGTATCCATGAGCCGTTGGAAACTGGCGGGAGAGTTAGACGGACCGAAAGGCATCCGTACAAACTCAAACAAACCCCTATGACAGGTAAAGGCTGTTTTCGGGACATCTTCCGGGGCAACTTGAATTTGCAAAAACCCTCTACTACAACCAAGCGTTGAAAACACTGT
The DNA here is from genome assembly GCF_037126465.1 of Ornithodoros turicata. Taxonomy (NCBI): domain Eukaryota; kingdom Metazoa; phylum Arthropoda; class Arachnida; order Ixodida; family Argasidae; genus Ornithodoros; species Ornithodoros turicata. Next base: position 70,525,330 of record NC_088203.1, on the reverse strand, counting down.
AGCGTTGCCCAGGGAATACGTAATAGACTCGATGGACGGAAAGGGGTCAGAGTCCCTTACAGTGACTGCGTTAAGTCTACGGTAGTCGACGCATAACCTAGCCGTACCATTACGTTTCGGAGCCAGGCCGACAGGAAACGTCCAAGGGCTTGGGACCTTTGAACTGCACCGGTTTGGAGCATTTCATCAAGAGCAGCGTCTAACAAAGCACGCTAATGCACACTCAGCGGTCTCGGATTACAACGCCAGGGCCTAGCGTTACCCGTGTCTATGCTATGCTGTAACACAGACGACTTCCCGGGTTTTTTCGTTAAGTCACCTTCAAACTGCCGCAGTACTTGTTCAAGGTGACGGCGCTCCTCCTCGGGACCATGGAATGACCCCAAGACAGTCGGGAGCGGGGACGGTTCGACGGACGTTGCTGCAGCTTGCTTAGCTGAACTGCTGTCCTGTGACACGGCGAAAGGAAAAAATCCTGACGATCCGTGGTAGATGTATCCTCCATTGGGCAGGTCCAGCACAAATTTCTGCCGGATGATGAAGTCTCTGCCCAGGATAACGGGCACTGCCAGGCCAGGAAGGTGGACGAAGCGCTGCTTTCGTCGTCTTCCATCAAAGCGAAGCCAGAGCACAACTGCAGTTTGTGCTGGAATCACGTCATTTGAAGCAAGACGTAAAGTGACATCTGTGGATTGCAATTCCGTATTCCGTGATGCGCAGTGCTCGTAAACACAATCGCCGATAAGGGAGACTGTAGCTCCCGTGTCGATAAGGGCGATGTAATCTCTCCCCCAAATTCGAACAGTGATGTTTGGCTCTTTGTCCTCGATGTTATCTCGGACAGAAAGAGCAAAAGGAGCTAAGGCGTCTCCTTTGTTCTTGCTGCTTGCAAAGCCAGCTTCTGAATTATCAGGGTCACGAATTGTAACCGTTCGTTCGCTCTTTCGGCAGATAGCCGACGTCGCTGAGCGATTGTTTACCGGCATCGGCTGCGACCGTTTCCCGTTGGCACATTACGGGGGTTTGGTCTTTGCTGCGGACAGTCCCGACGAAAGTGGTTCGGGCTGCCGCACGTCCAACAGCCGGCTGGCATTCTGCGTTGCTGCCGCGGAACATGCCGCTGCTCCTGCGGCCTCCTTGGGGTTTCGCCAGCTGAATAGCCGGGTTGACCATGATTATGGGACAGGACGGGTCTGCCAAAGCTCGTTCCTGCGGGGATCGCCCTCTGTTCATAACGGAAGGGATCAGGTGCTCGGCGTGATGGCTCCGCATAACAATTGCGGTTGTGCTCATCCAGTCCCACTGCAGGTGGGCGCTCAGCCGAGGCTGCTCCCGCTGACCACGCACAGCGCGGTTCTAACGCCAATTCAGGCGGGGTCGATACTCGAGTTCCGCTAAGAGGTCTCCTTCAATTGTGCGAGCCTCTTGCGCCAGCGCTTCAAGGCCATTAAAGCGATGGGCCCGAAGATAGGGCCGGTAGCGAGGATGACACTGACGGATAGCCCGCGTCACACGCTGCTCCTCTGTAGCAGTCGGTTCAGCTCTGCTCTACAGGTCTTGCAAGGCCCGAACGAATTCTGCTAAGGTCTCATCTGGATGCTGAGTTCGCTTATGCAGCTCCTCCAGGATACGATATTCGTAATCCGGGGGAAGAAATTCGCTCTTAAACCGCTTCTGAAAGTCCTGAACGGACGTAAACCTCGACTGCAGCCGAAGCCAGCGAGCGGCGTCCCCGATAAAAGCAATCTGCAGGATGCGTTGTATCAGGACCTCATCTGAGATTCCCATACCAGTCTGATAGGCTGTAAGGTCATCCAAGAAGTCGGCGACCGACTTTTTATCGGTATACCCTAAGAAGGTAGGGACCGGTAAATTCAGTCGCAGGGGCGCTTGTGCCTGCGGCGGCGAAACCGACCCGGCATCAAGGCGTTGTGCCACCAACGAACATAACTCTGTCATGCGTGACAAGAGTTCTGTCGTTATAGCGGAGTCCAACTGCGGCACTGCAGGTACCGTAGTTGGCGTACCTTCGGACGGAGGCACTGCATGTACCTCTTTGTCCTCGGCTGGTCCTTTAGGCTCCGAAGGCGCCGAGTTGTCCGAAACCAGAGTCTCCTCTGAACGGGACCGCTGATGAACAGGGCCTTTACTCCGGAGGTTGTATCGGCCTGGCGGCGAATGGTGCATCGGCTCCGGGGCTCGGGCACCGAGTGGGAGCTCTAAAGCACTCAAATACAAGCAAACGCACTCAAACAAACAAAAACGCTAGCTCAAAAAGAAAAAAAATGACACCCCGGAAAAAGAACACGAACAAATCGGCGGGTCCTGAATGAAAGAAAAAAAAGAAAAAAGAAAACGTACCAAACGAAAAATGAACAACGCGTGCTGCGTCCTCCTCGCTGTCGAACGGACGAACTGTGCCCCCAATCGTTGGGCGCCAGTTGTGGAAACCCGTGTTTCCACAACCTCGGGGCGTCAGTCCGTCCGCTCCGTCGCCGAGGAAGACTCAGCAAGCAAAAGGTTCAAATAACAAACAAGGATTTATTGCATACCTTTCGCACAGCACGTGTCGTCCCAATCTCCACAGCAAGAAAGACCCCACCGCATCAGTCTCGATGCCTTTTATCCAGTTTACGGCATACGCCCCCTCGTATCAATCATGTGATCTGAACCGGGGATTATCTCAAGCCCCCAATTTTTATGCTCTTTTTCATTCCCAGAAATGCGGGACAGAGTTTCTTAAAGTTTGCTTGACCGGCGTACTCGCTGCCCTCCATTGAAGCAATGCATTCTATCTGGTTTTGTTAGAATATCTGTTAACCCTGAGCTTCAGAAAGAAATCTCCACACACGGGTGTTGGTGTGAGAGGCCCTTCGATGGCGTGCCAGTGGAATGGAAGCGCATGAGCGTCACAGTTTTGTTCCTGGATGACTTATTTTCGCCGTGTTGGCTTCATGGCAGAATGCACAGGTGTGCTATTTTTGTTGTACTTGGCCAAAACAATGGGTTCTCCAGAAAATGTGCATGTAAGACATGAAAGTTGAATTTGTCTTGTGCGCAACTGTGGGACGCTCCAATTTTGTTCCCACGACAAAAGAAATGTTGACGGGTTCAGTGTTAGCGCAGTGGTAAAGACGTTGGTCGTAACGTTCGAGGGCTGCGGTTCAATTCGCGGTCTGCGTAGTTTTCTTTTTCCTTTTATTATTTTTTCTTTCTCTTTCTGTCTTTTGTTTGTAGGGGGAGTTATTAGAGTAACGACAGGTCGAGAGCGTCAGAGTTTCGGCTTAATAATGCCATACTTGATCTATACCATGCCGCATGGCGTTCGGTTTGATTTAGTTGCGGTAATGCTGTGCGATCGCCTGTGCACTTAATATGTGAATAGCAGATGACTTTCTCTTGCACTCCGACTTACTTCACCGTTACGGGAATCCCCCTTTTGCACAGTGCCACGCGTGTTTGTTGTAGTGTAGTCCATCACTTTACATAAATTTCGAACTTGTGGCTTAAACGTCCTTTCTTGCCTATGAAGTCGAGGTCGATATGACGACGGAGGGACGGAGTCGTACCTGACATGTGGAAGACTGGCCGCGTAATCCCGGTGCTGAAACCAGGAAAGTCACCAAGAGAACTGGCATCGTTTCGGCCCATCAGCCTCACTAGCTGTCTGTGCAAACTTGTTGAAAGGTTAATCCTGAACCGCCTCGAATGGTTGCTGGAATCCCGAAGCCTTCTGGATCCAGCGCAGGCTGGCTTTAGACGGGGACGTAGCACGATGGGCTGCGTGATAAATGTGGTATCCCACATGGAACAGGCTAGTGCTGACGGCCTCCTGAGTGTTGCCGTTTTTCTGGATGTTAAGCGACCCTATGACACCACAAGTCACAATCACGTGCTTCATGGGCTTTTTACTATGGACGTCACGGGGAGAGCCCTTAGGTGGATCTCTGACTTCTTGCGAGACAGGTCCGTATACGTGAAAACCTCAGAAGGCGAAACCCCTCATCACGGTACAGCAGCTGGTGTCCCACAGGGAAGCGTCCTTAGCCCGCTCCTGTTCAACGTTCTCATGGCCGCACTACCCTCCCTCCTGCCACGGGGCGTCAATGTTAGCTTGTACGCTGACGATATTTGTATCTGGTCTTCTGGAAAGCAGTGGCCAGCACTACAACGCCGCCTGCAAAGCGCGCTGGACATTGTAGCCTCCTTCCTGGCAGAGAGAGGTATGGACCTGTCCCATGAAAAGGCTGTTTTTGCCTTTCACACGCCGCCATTTGAGAAACCTTCAGCTCTACATAAGTGGGCACCCAGTGAGGCGCGTTACGCACCACCGGTTCCTTGGTCTCATCCTCGACCGCAGCTTATCGTGGAGAGCAGAAGTTCGCTGCTTGAAAGACACAGCAGAGTCCCGACTGAATGTTCTGCGCCACCTCTGTGGTACCCGGTGGGGGCTCACTTCTAGGGCTCTTTTCGGTCTTCACCGGTCCCTTGTACGTCAGGTATTGACTTACCACCTTCCAGTACTGCATCATCTCTGCCCCACATCTGAGCAACTGCTGGAGACCATTCTTGCGAAGAGCATCAAGACGTGCCTCGGCGTCCAGAAGTCCACACCAACTGCTCTAGTCTTCGCGGAAGCCAGGGAGCCACCTGTACCCATCATGAGGCTCGATCAGTCTCTTAGCCACTATCTGAGGCTGGCAACTCGCCACCATCGACACCCCTTAGTGCGCGCTTTGATTCGTCGTCCAGCGTCTGGGTACAGCCAAGCCGTTCTTGCCCACCGAAGCATCATCCCCAAGCACAAATCTCTGCCGAAGCACCCTGTATTCAAGAATGGACCCACGACTTCGAGAAAATTTCAAACTTCTTTATGGAACTGGTCGGAGCGCTTCGCTCCATCCAACAACAGCAACATAACAAACAAGAAATATTACCCAATCATTGGCTCACACGCTATTTAAGGTCCCCGAGAGGCCACATCGTCCTCCTCGTTCATGCCTTATTTACGCCGACAACGAAGTTATTTAACTCAAATCTGCAAAATCCTCCCCGGCAAAATGAGAAGTCTCATTTTTCTTGTGAAACTACTAACACACGATAACTCAGTCAATAAACCTCTAATGGATACAGCAACTGAATTGGCCTCCGTAGCACTGTCCCATCAGTCAATCTTACAGCGCACGCACGGACGTTACGATCTCTTCCGGGAAACAGCTCCACAACCCGTCCTGTCTTCCACATGCGCCGGGGCAGCTTTTCATTGTGCACTATGACCAGGTCCCCGACGTGAAGCGGTGTCGTTTCACCAGAGGATTTGACACCATGGGCGGACCGCAGCTGCAGAAGATATTCAGTTCTCCAACGTTTCCAAAAACAGTCTAGTAGTTGTTGATGAAGCTTCCAGTACGCCCGCGTGTCTGTGGTCGGCCCCTGAAGGTTGATGTCGAAAGGTGGCAAAGAAGTCACCCGCTTCCCTACCAGGAAGTGGGCCGGTGTCAGTGGCTCTCTGTCTTCTGGTGTATCGTTCACAGCCGTCAGAGGGCGAGAGTTGATGACTGCCTCTACGTCATGTAAAACAGTGGTGAGCTCCTCGAAGCTGAAGCAGTTCCTCCCGAGCGTCCTTCTTAGCGCAGTCTTGACACTTCTCACCAGTCGCTCCCAGAAACCGCCCCACCAGGGCGCGCGTTCGACGATATATTTCCAATTAATTCCTACGGTGGTGAGGTGGTCCTGGAAGGCTGGGTCTTTCAGTGCTTTCCACACTTGCTTCTCGGCCTTGTTGAAGGTTGCGGCGTTGTCGCTGTAGATAACCGATGGAAGCCCTCGCCGGGAAGTGAAACGTTTGAACGCCAGGAGAAAACTTTGAGTCGTCATATCCGATACTAGTTCCAAGTGCACCGCACGGGTGACTGCGCATGTAAATAGCGCTATGTAAGACTTCTTGTTGCCTCCACCTGTTGGTTTGATGATCAACGGTCCCGCGAAGTCTATCCCAACCACTTGGAATGGCCGGCTCTCAGTCACCCGCTCGCTGGGCAGTCGTGCAACAGGTGCAGACGCTGGCTTTACCCGGTGTCGTGTGCATGCGTTGCATCGAAAGAGAACTTTTTTGACTAGTTGCCGGCATCGCTGTACCCAGTATCGCTCTCGCACTTCGGTTATGGTGTCTTGCACACCCCCGTGGAGAAGCCGTCGATGAGCCGCCTCAACGATCAGTTCGGTGACTCTGTGTCCGTGCGGGAGGAGCACCAGATGTCTTACGTCCGTTGGCAATGTCGAGTGCTGCAACCGCCCCGAGATCCTTAAAATATCATCCTGGTCCAGAACTGGCTGCAAGAGGGCGATCGGAGACTTCTGGCTCACCATGCCCCCATCTGCGAGCTCCTGTAGCTCCTTGTAGTACTCGGACCTTTGTGCCTCTTTAACCCAATGGACCTCAGCCTCATGAACCTCATTAGCAGTTAGGGACCCTTGCCGCCTCTTCTTTCGCCTGCAACGGTCTGCAAAGCGGCGAATCCATGCTGTGAGCCTCAACACGAAATACCAACTACTGTGGTTCTCTAGCCTCAGTAGGCTGGAAGTAGTAGTGTCAGTGTCCACGAAGAGCACTTGTATCTTTACCCGTTCTGCTTCTACAGTCTCTTCGTTCACCTGCGGTTCGTGAGTGCCGCTGGGCCATAACTCCGCCGACTCCGACAACCATGCAGAGCCTCTGAACCATATCTTGCTGTGTAGCAGTTTCTCCATGCTTTCACCTCTTGTGAGCAGGTCCGCTGGATTTTGTTCCCCTGGACAGTGCCTCCAAGCAGCTGGATCGGTTGCAGTTTGAATTTCTGTCACCCTGTTGCGTACAAACTGCTTCCACCGCAGTGCCGATCCTTTAATCCAACAGAGTACGATGTTCGAGTCTGTCCAGAAGATTAGCTGGAGGGGAAGGTGAGAGAGCGCACCCAAAAGGCTTTTGGCCAGCCTACATCCTATTAGAGCTCCCATGAGTTCTAGGCGGGGTAGGGTCAGCGTTTTTAGCGGCGCAACTCGTGCTTTAGCAACCATCAGCGTGACCACGACCTTTCCATTGACGTCCTCTGTGCGCAGGTATACGCTGGCTCCGTAAGCCGACTGACTGGCGTCCGTGAAGACGTGCACCTGGATTGCGTTCGCAATGTCTTCAACCCCTTGGCTCACATACCGAGGTATTTCGATTCTAGCCATGTCCGGCAGTTCCTCGCACCAGCGCTTCCACTCCAAAGCTATTTCTTCTGGTAGTTCGTCGTCCCAATTAAGACCATGCTGCCAGATGCGCTGGAAAAGCATGCGAGCCCGTATCGCGAATGGACTGGCAACACCAAGTGGGTCGAAAATCGAGGCTGAGAGCTGTAGTACCGACCGTTTCGTGTTGCCCGCCGACGTGGTGTTGGGTGGGCTGCATTCCGCGAGCTTGATGCTGTCAGTGTGTCGATTCCACCGTAATCCCAAAAGTCCTGTTTCTATGGTCGCTGCGTAGTGCTGTTCTAAGAGTGGCTCGTGATCTGCGAAAGGGCGATTGAGAACCGGGGAATTCGATGCCCACTTTCTTAACTCCATCCCAGCCGCCCTCATGACGGTATTCGCGTCTTTGTACAGTTGTTCAGCTTCATCCTCGCTTGAAGCGCCAGTCAATAGATCATCCACATAAAAGGAATTTGCAAGATGCGCTGCCGTTTCCTGTAGGTGCTCTTCCACATTCTTTAGATGGTACCGTATTGTCGCCGACAAAAGGAAAGGACTGGAGGTTGTACCGAACGGTACTCTGGTCATTCTCCAGACTTCCACGTTGGGCAACTGACCATCTTCCTTCGGTGTTTCGTTACACCACAGGAAACGAAGTGCGTCACGATCCTCTTCCCTGACAACAATCTGGAGAAACGCATTGGCAATGTCCGCCACCAGAGCGACCTTGACCGTCCGAAAGCGCAGCAGCAGCGGCAGTAGTTCCGTGTTTTGCTTCGGTCCCTTTTCGAGATGCGCGTTCAGAGATGCGGTTCCCGGGGCATGCGAGGAAGCATCAAAGACAACTCTGAGCTTCGTTGTCGTTGAATTCTCCCGGACAACCGCCTGGTGTGGCATATAATAAATATGCTCTGTTGGTGCTTGCTCCGCTTCGGTAACTACCTCTGCATGTCCGTCGTTGAGGTACTTCCTCATCGCACAATCGTACTCCAGCAGAAGAGTTTTGTTCGAACGAAGTCTCTTCATCAGGCTTCTCAGCCTGCGCTCAGCTACTTCCCGGTTGTCCCTCAGCGAGGCACTGCCAGTCTTCCACGGCAAACTCACTTTATATCGGCCGTCCTCCTTTTGTATGGTGTCCTGGAAATGTAGCCACACTGCGTCGTCCTCTGAGCGCTGGTCATTTGCGCCGTCTGTTATCCCAAGACCATCCAGCTCCCAGAACATTCGGAGATCAAACGGCCTTTCCTCGGTGCTTGCCTCCACGTGTAACGCGCAGGTAAGCGTGACGTCTCCGGTGACTGACGACAGGACAGCGGTGGGACCTTGGAACGTCCTGCCTAACTGCGTGTTCACCGCAACTGTACGGTCATCCGCCCCTGACCGTCGCACATCGGACTTTAGGAACCTCCACATCTGATCCGCTCCAATCAGAAGACAGATTCCTACTTCGGCTTTCGCTCCTGGGAAGAACATTTCGTCGGCAATGGGACCGCCCTCCCTTCTGATGGCGTCCACGAAGCTGTCATTTGCCGTGGCGTCTGCCAAGTCCTTACAGATGAAAGGAATATCTACGGCTTCAATCAGATGCTCTTTCTGATCGTACTGGCTCCGCAAACGCACCTGGACCAGTCTTCTTCTGTGTGAACTTACTGACGTTTCTGGGTCCCCAAATGTGTTCAGTCGCACGGTTACTTCATCCAGTACCGGTAGCCCCAGCTGCCGTGACACATCTTCTTGAACGAACGTTTTCTGACTGCCGCCGTCGAAAATACCTCGGATATATGCGGATTGATTGCCAGCGATGACCCATGAGCGGAACGTGTGCAAAAGTACAGTGGCACTGACCCTGTCTCGATCGGAGCTTGCTGCGTGCATGGCAACTGTGTCAACTTCTTTCGCTTTCGTTGACGAGCTTCCCGACCATTTAGGGTCGCACATGGAGGTCACGTGTTTCCCCTTGCATGTTAAGCATGTGACTTTTCGCCTACAGTCCTTAGCTCGGTGCCCCTTGACGGTACACCTGAAGCAGCGGCCGTCCGTCGCGAGTACCTTCTTCTTTCGTTCCAGTTCTATGGGTGTGTTGCAATCTCCACTGCTGTGCTCTTCCGAGTCGCAGAAGATACACTTTGACGTGGCTTTCGCTAATGACTGCAGTACGGCCACGGCTGGGACGTTCTTCTCTTTCCGTAGACTCTTTCCCAGGGTTCCACCTCTGGGTGGCCCGTCTCTGTTCGTGCTGACCATACCGGACTTCTCACGGCTTTCCACTTCGATATGCAGGAAGTCCAGTACTCTCTCTAACTCCTTTTCGGTGTAGAGGTCTCGTGCTGTACTTCTCGTTGACCATCTCCCGATGCACTGTCCTGTTGAACAGCGGCTGCTGTTGTTGCACGTGCTGATCGGCGATAGTACTCCAGTGTGATGTCGCTGGGTAGTGCCTTGAGAAGGATGTCCACCAGCAAAGCAGCGTACGCTGAGTTGGCAACTCCCAGAGCTCGCAGACCACGGATATGAGCCTGCGTGTGATCGTATAGTCGTCGAAGTCCTCTGACATCACTTGGTGACGTCACCGCTGGGAGGGTCCGGAGCTTCGCAAGGTGGTCCTGGGTGATCCTTTTCCGGTCCCCAGATAGACGGGTCAGTATCTTGACAGCGTCCTCGTAGCACGCCTCCGAAGCTTGCAGACCAGCTATAGCGGCCGCGGGTGGTCCAGACAAGAGCGTCCGCAGGTATAGAAATTTCTCACTTTTTGTGAGATCGTCGTTTTCGTGCACCGGTTCGCAGAATTGTTCCCAGAAAGGGAGCCATCGATCCAAATCTCCACGGAAGGTCTGTAGCTGTAGCTTGGGGAGCTTTATCCTCTTTGACCTACCTCTCATTCCCTCTTCGGTTACAGCAGAGGCCGCAGGAGGTCTGCGGTCACCTTCCGTTAACTCCTCAATCTTACAAGTCCTTACAAGTCCTTCTCTACTCTACAGGATCGGGATGTCTGTCTCCAATGGTGCATGATGTCCTTGAAGTGTACACTTTTGCCGTATCACGGGGACATGACATCCAGTTGCAGTGGGTCCCTGGCCATTGTGGTGTCCCCGGAAATGAGGCGGCGGATGCAGCTGCCAGGCGTACCCGTCTAGCGCGTGGCGTTCGCACGCACCCCATCTACTTCACAAGAGGGGATGCAAAGAGCACGATAAACGCAGTAGTGAAACGTCTGAGCGGGGAACACTGGCGTCGATGCGTCCCAGTTAACTCACTGCTGCACAAAGTGGATCCAGACCTGCAGTTTTTAATGCCCCAGCGCTCCTCCGGGCCGTTACCTCCATCATTCACCGGCTACGTCTCAATGTGCCATATACCGGCCGCCTCCTCTTTAAACTTGGGAAGGTTTCCACACAGAATTGTTCCGAGTGCGGGATATTGGAGGACACAGAGCGTGTTATAGAAGCCTGCCCTCGATACAGAGAGCCTCGTCTTTCCCTTGGGGCGGCACTAGCCCGCCTCGACAATCGCCTTTTCTCCGTTGGGAAGGTTCTAGGCTGCTGGCCTGCACAACACCAGCTGCCGGCATTGCGCGCTCTTGTGGACTTCCTTACCGCTTCGGACTTGCTTGACACTCTGTGAAAACTTCGGTGACATTGTGTTCGCACTATATCTGACATTGTGCAGTGAGTGTTTCTCGGCGTCGAACGTCTCCCCCTTTCCTTTCCCCCGTTTTCCTTTATGCTTTATCCTGCTGCACCCACTCTACCCCTTTCTTGTTTCCTGTGTTTGGTTGTTTGTTTGTTTGTACTTCTATTTTTCGTAGCTAACCTTTTTCTTTCTTTTTTTTCACCCACAAACGCGTTTTGGAGTAGCCAGTTCTGACTGGGTCGGGACTAACCTCTCCATAATTTTCTTTCTTTTTCCAATCCAATCCAATGCCGAAGGGGACTTGCCGCTTCTGGATGCGCCATCTGTATATGTTGCTGTAGACGTAGAAAACTTCTCGTCTACCAGAGCATAAGAATGGGCTCGAAAGACTTGAGTGGAACCTGATCTCTTCTTTCCAGAAGGTTCGGAAGGCTTACGAAGGTCGGTGGTACCGGCAGAGACAACGGGACGTCCGGTGGTGTTACGTTCTTAGCTACGAAGCCTGTGAGACACTGGCGTGTCCTCTGAGCTACTCGATAGAAGTCGCTTTCAGAGCAGTATCGAATTTTCCTGAGGAACGGGTGACGGGGAATGTGAGCGCGCAAACGTAAGAAGTGCCGAGCCGTTTCACTTTCACGTACACTCTAAGGAAAAAAAAAAAAAGAGTACGGGAAACTCCCTTAGGGGTGTCCACCCGCGTCACACATATGACTCCCTTTGAGGTGTTTAGGCTAATCCCCTTGTAAGGGTGTTTTCTTGACTCCCTTACTAAGGGTGTTCACTTGGCTCCCCTTCCTACTCGACTCCCCTCCCTCAGGGCGTTCCCCTGACACTCTTCTTGCAGGTGTTCCCTTGATTGCCGTACCCAAGCGCATTATAGAGAACGCTAAGCACTCTGTTTTCCATTTCGCCATTAAGTGACGTTACCTCATTTAGTTTTTTGTTATGTTTTTATGTGCAGTACTAATCAGCGTTGCATTGCGTTACAAAAACAATACTTTCCCGGCCCCAATACAAGAACAGCACGTGCAGCGGTTCACCACCTTGCTCACGAATACAGGTAGTCTCATAGAATTACCCAAGCAGAACATCCCTGAGAAGTAGTCACTCGCATTGCAGTACGACACGACCCAAAAATTTTACATCCGGCTCCTAGGGTATACACAGAAGCGAAAAACTTTCGTAACCGTGACGGACAAACGGCTCATCAACGTGCAGTGCATATGCAGTAACTTGAAAGCACTTAGCATTACAGAACAGATATTCCCTTCTACCAGGCATGAAGTTTCTTACTTGACCTGCCGCTTCCCATGTGATTAGAAAATATTTCCACGGGCATTTTCCCTCAAATGAAACGACCGATCCGAGTGTCACTTACTATTATAACAGAAAAGACTGCATTGTAGAAGCGGACATCTTTACGAGCACAAGAAGACAATATGTAGGCACCAGCCTGCTTGTAAAGTTGCAGTATGTGTTTCTCGGCACGTAATGTTGGGTACTTTCCAAAGACATCTGCCACGAACGGCTTTTCTTGGTACAGCCAAGACTTGCTAAAAGTAAATGTCCTCTGCACTGATACAACTACTTTGGCCATGTCAGACACAGGCTTGTTCGTCTCTTTTTCCATTCTTTGCAGATGTGTCTCGATAATGTTAACGAATGAATAAAAGTACGAGGCTGCAGTGTTGCATAGTCTGGAAGAACCTCGTCATAAATATTGGGGAGTGAGGCTAACACCCGTCCATGAAGGGAGTGCACGCAATACCCCGCATTAAATACGGTCACAGAAGGGTGTCGCTGCAACGCTCTCTCTGTTTTCGAGTGTGTCCGAGCATCATTTGGCACCCTTTTGACTCCCTTTTCTCTGAGAGTGTAGAACCTCAACCCGGAGTTCAACAGCTTCAGCCAGGACTTGCCGTGTTTCAGCCATTCTTTGAACTCCAAGGCAGCGACGAAGGCTTCGAGCAAACAGGGTTCGAAGGGTATTTAATGATGTCGTTGATATCCTGTGCAGTATAGGAAGGCTGTAAAGCACAGTCGTCCTCACCAACGCCGCGTGAACTGCGAGAAGGGAGCGCTAATCACAGCCCCATCCTGAGCCATAAATATGTTGAATTGCAGGGAGCCATCGCTGCACTTTGGTTTCAAGGTGCTTAAGGTTGGCGAGCCCAGCGCAAGTCCGATTCGATTACCACGCCAATGAAGCGATGGAAACGTACATGCTCAAGCTTCTTTGTACCGACCCAAAGAGGGAAATTACTCATAGCCTTGTGAGTGAAAGGGAGCTGAATTGAATTGAATTGAATTGAAACTTTATTTTACATTGTTGCATGTACAATGTGGGAGGCCCAGTGCAAAAAGCTGCAAGAAGCAGCTTGACAAGGCTCTGGGTTCCCACTCTGACCGTGACAGTTGTCAACGATAAACACACACAAGGCAATGTTCACTGTGTCACATATCATATCATTCTATCAATACTAATGACCAACGCAAGTGGAACATAATCAGACACACTTAGACAAGTAACATTTGACGAATCTGCTTGTTGGAAGTGTTTGCATAGATTTGAAATTTATTTAAAATTACAGGCGCTTGAAAGGATAGTTTTTGATTACCATAGTTCGTTCTTGAGAACGGAATTTTCCAGGTGTCTTTGTGACGTGTGTTAGCACTGGAGGAGGGGGCTGTGAGCTTTAATAAGTTAAGAAAAGTGCTATTATGAGTTTTCACAGCATTTTTATATATTGTAAGTAGTCGATAATGGTATAACTTTGGAGCAGGTATCAAACTTGGTGAAGAGACAGTCTACAGGGTCTAGAGACGATAATTGAGCTATACTCCTCAGGCTCTTTTTCTGTAACCTTAATATAGAGTGTAAATTACCATGTGTCGTTGTCCCCCAAATTAGAGTGCAGTAATTTAAGTACGAATGAATTACAGTATTTTAGACCATTAACTTTATTCTAGTAGGTAATATGTAGCGATTTCGGCAGATGACTCCAACAGATTTAGATATTTTACGTTTTATGTGCTCAACGTGATCGTCCCAGGTGACGTTGCTCTGAAAATAAACACCGAGTAACTTTTGACTATTAACAAATTCAATTTTATCACCACCAATTTTTAGCGACATAGTTAAGGAGACCTGCTTATTTTTTGGCCTAAATAGAATTGCCTTGGTTTTACCTGCGTTAATCTTAAGTGAATTGTTTGTCGTCCATTGGTAAAGATTATGCAGATCCTCGTTTGCCATAGTTATAAGGGAGTCAGCATTTTGGCCAGAGAACAACAGAGTGGTGTCATCTGCATAAATAACCAGTTTAGCATATTTACAAGTATGAACTATGTCATTTAAATACACGTTAAATAACAGTGGCCCAAGGATACTACCCTGGGGGACGCCAGTTTTGATATCCGTAGGGTCGGAAATAAATTGCAATATAGCTACATTTTGTTTCCTGCATTGGAGATATGATATAATGAGCTGTAATGGAGTTCCACGTATACCATAATTCTGAAGTTTACAAGAAAGTGTGTCATGGTTCAGCATGTCAAAAGCCTTACTTAGATCAAGAAAGATACCTAATGTTATATTCTTACACTCAAAATCCAACAGGATTTGCTCCTTAATAGTTGATAGCGCAGTTTCTGTAGATCGCATTTTACGAAAACCGTGTTGGGAATTAGATATTATGTTGTGTTTATCAAAAAATGATATTAGCCTATTCAATATGATGCTTTCCAGACCTTTTGATAATACGGGAAGCACTGATATCGGCCGCTAATTAGATAAGATATTTCTGTCACCTCCTTTAAAAACTGCGACCACCTTCGCATTCTTCAGCCGGGTAGGAAACGTGCCCGACGACAAGGCTAAGTTGTAAATATAAACCAAGTGAGGGGTGATTAAGTCTAGCACATACTTTATAGGTAGGATTTGAAGCCCATCAATATCAGAGCTTTTAGAATTTTTCATATTGGCAAATACGGACATCACTTCAGGTTCAGATGTTGGAAAAAAATAGACTGAATTTGATGTTATGAATTGACACGATTCAGGGGGCTGTGAGTGCACAGCACTAGGCCCTATATTACTGAAATGTTGATTAAAGACGTCTGCCAATGTTTTACCAGTGAGTGTTTCACCATTAATTGTAAGCTCATCAGTTGAGTGATCTCCCACAGAGCGATTCATAAGACGATTAAGATTACGCCATACCGTTCGGATATCACATGTAGAGTCGAACAGCGAATTATAATATCGTTCTTTAGTTTGGCGTATCAGCTTGTTCGTAAAATTCCTACATGCTTTAAACTGATCATAATCCTGCTGCCTTCGAGATTTAAGGAACGTGTGAAATAATTTGTTACGTTTAGAGATCATACTGATTATTTCAGTTGTCATCCATGGTTTACGAGCTCTTCGGCAGCGTTTTTTTGTTATTACTGGAAAACTCCTTTCATATGCTTCCTTTACAAGGCTGGGAAAGCTATCATAAACTACATTTACATCAAGAGAAGAATATAAGAAATCCCAGTTGATTTCTTCGATGGATCTCCTGAAGTTGCTTAGACCATCTTGAGTAATTGGTTGTGAAGAATATACATTTTGCTTTGCATTTCTACTAACAGGTACACAAAGATCCACAAACATAAATATCGGTAGGTGATCTGCTATGTCACAGGCCATAACACCAGCTGAGACGTTCATTTGATCGTTATTCGTGACAAATAGATCAATAAGCGTTGACGACGAAACGTTAATGCGAGTTGGATGGGATATAACGTTAACGCAGAAATTAGATTCCAACAATCTACTAAGGTTTTGTTGTGGAGTATTACTGCTCATTAAATTTACATTAAAATCTCCCCCGAGATATAGGCGATAACCATTTTCATTGATAAACGATAAGTATTTCTCCAAATAGTCCAAAAATTTCGGAATATTTCCATGCGGTGGTCGATATAATGTCGAAAAGAAATGTTTTCCGGAATGAACTGTGATAAGTTCTATGTCATCGGTAGACATAGTAAACTCGCTAATATATAGACAGTTTAGGTTTTTCTGCGTCAAAATTGCTACTCCACCTCCACGTCTACACTTCCGATTCAAATAAAATGCATCAAAAGTATCTAAGTGAAATTCATCTCCTTCTTGTTCACACCATGTTTCAGATAACATAATGCAGTCAAATGAGAAACCAACATCGTTGAACAAAATATTGAGTCTCTCATGCTTGTTTCTTAAGGACTGTGTATTCACATGAAAACATTTTACACTATTCCCAGCAGGCAACCGTTCCCGAAGATTATCAATGGGTACAATCGATTCAGAATGCATTTAAGAACAGACAATGAAAAAGAAGGGTGACGTCTTGTCACTCATGCAATTCGCAACAAATCATCATCACACGCAATTTCTATAGCAGGACTGGAATCGTCTTTCCGCACAAACACTCTCCCTCGACTTATCCAACTGTACCTCCATCCTTGTTGTTTCCGTCTAGATACCGCCTTACCCATGAGTAGCCTCAACGCAGGGCAAAGGTGCTCGTTTATATAAACAGGACTATTAACCGGCATGTTTAAATCCGTGCAAGTAATGCGTTGCCTTTTTGCTTTGGCTAATACTGCGTCACGCTTTGCCCTTCGCTGAAACTGTACAACAATGTTCGCAGGCTGAGCGTCTGAAGATTTTTGTCCAAGTCTGTGGCAAGCAGCAATATCATCAACCTCTATCTGTTCACCAATCAGTTCACCAATACGTCTAATTATATTTGGGATGTTTTCATCTGATGTAAACGCAAGGCCCTTTATTTCAATATTTGCATTACGCGAGTACTGCTGAAGCTGTACGATGCTCGATGAACCTTTCGGGGGAAAGGTCTATCCCAAGTTGGGGGCCTGAAGTGCGTATGTATACTATTTAAAGCCAGCAATAGGCGGCTGGCTGGGTGTAATTTTCTTACTGTCCAAAAGGGCGACGTCATCTGCATACACGGAAAGGGACACTTTGCGAGGAATTACCGATTGTAGGTCGGCCATCGCCACATTAAAGAGCGTCGGACTCAGAATGCTTCCTTGGGGAACTCCTTGACCAACAGGATGCTTAGGGCTTCGGCCTTGGGATGTACGGACAGCGACAGTTCGGTCCGTAAGGAAGTCTTGTAGCCGGATGAAGAGTCGACCCAGAGGGATACCCCAAAAGAATGCAAGGCGTGCAGAACACAAATGTGCGAGACGGTATCATATGCGCGCTTGATGTCCAGGATAACAGATACGACGATCTGTTGATGAGCACGAGAATGTTGGACTGTAGAGACTAGGTCGAGAACTGGATCCATGGAGCTTTGGTGACTAGGCAATTCAGGAATTTCTTGAGGGAACACAGCTTGCTTTTCGAGCCATGCCGGCGGTGCAAAACTATTCTCTTCATCCAGAGCTGAGCACGGGTGCGGGTATACCCGCGGGTACCCGCAATTACCCTCACATCGTCACGATTTGCGGGTAGGAATTCGCGATCGCTGCGGGTAGCGGGTAAAATGCGGGGGTAGCCGCAATGCGACCGCGGATAATGCGCGTACATCCGCATTACCCACACTCCATGACCAACTAAGTTATCCCTCCCTGCCACACGCGAGCTCAGCAGTACCCTATGTTGTTGGCCTTATAAATCCATGTGCCAGACTGCAGCAGGCAAGTGCTGGCGGGCGAGTTCGATTATTAATGCAGACATATATGGCTCTTTGTTGAATTGCAGTTTTATTGGCAAACGATTGAATCCGTCCGAGACACGTAGCCAACACTCAGAATTTTCATTCTTTTAAAATAATAGAAACGGCGGTAAAGTGGACAAGGGGACGAGTGGACGTTCAATAACGAACAAAAGGAACGCATCCATTGATTTGGGGTAAGGCTAGTGTATCGTGCCCGCAGCGTCATCTTCATCACCTAGAATGTGAACTAGAAAACGGGGGTTCTAGCTGGCGGCAGAGCGCGTGTATGCCGCTCGCTTCCCCCTGCGGGTCCCAATGTGGGTACGCGGGTATACCGACAGCACCGCGGGTGCGGGTCGCCCAGATTAAATTCTTGCGGGTGCGGATGCGGGTGCGGGTCCAAGTTTGCTTACCCGCACTCACCTCTATCTTCATCAGTTTTAATGCATTAGCGTTAGGAGTGCGACAATTAAAAAGGCTGTATGTATGTGTGTGTGTGTGTTCGTTTGTGAGATGGTGAAGCGAAGCCTCACCGAGCCAGCGGTATAAGTGGACACGCAAAGGGGATATAAGAAGGTAAATGTAAATGGAGGCATATGATTTGAGATTGAAGTAGTCGAAGGTAATTAAGAGTAAGAGGTAAGGTTAATTGAAGAAAATTAGAGGTAATTAAATGCAATTAAAACACGGAAGTTGAGTTTAAAGGTATTGAATGTAAGATGTATGTAATTACGAGAAAGATTAAATGAAATTAAAGAATACCGAAGGTAACCGCAGGTTATACCAGAGGTAATTAAGGGGAATTGAGAGTAATTAAGGCAAGTAAAGGTAATTAAGGGAATTCAAGATTACCTAAGGTAATCAAAGGGCAATTACAGGGTAATTGAAAGTAATTGAGACTAATTAAAGGTTAATTAAATGGACTTACATATAGTAATTGAAAGAGTCAAACTGGGGGTGGACAACCAGAAGTCGGGTTTAGACTGGAAGTGGACAACAGGACGTTGGGTTTAAGCCGGAAGTGGATACCCGGAAGTCAAGTATGCACAAGAAAAGCCGGTTAATGCTAACGCATTCCTCTCGCATTTACCGCTAAATCGCCAGTGTTTTTTTTTCACACAGCGTGTCAGGCTCAGAGGGCGGAGGGAGGATAGGGCATTGGGG
This sequence comes from Ornithodoros turicata, assembly GCF_037126465.1. Classification (NCBI taxonomy): domain Eukaryota; kingdom Metazoa; phylum Arthropoda; class Arachnida; order Ixodida; family Argasidae; genus Ornithodoros; species Ornithodoros turicata. Next base: position 70,506,605 of record NC_088203.1, on the reverse strand, counting down.
GGCTCGCCTGGTTTCAGGATGAGAACAACTAATGCCTCCTTCCAGGTAGGTGGTAGAGATCGCTGTTGAGAAGACGTATTATACACATGAAGGAGAGCTTGGAGTGACCACCCTCCAAGGTTGAGGTTGCGCAGTGCGGCATAGGTGATTATATCGGGTTCCGCGTGGACGAGCCGGCGTTCACAAGCTTCAACGCTGTCTTTAGCTCGATTAGTGTGAAGTCGCGTCCATAACTTCCGGTGGGCTGGACCAGTCTTGGTGAATTTCAGCCGTCAAATTGTGGACAAAATGCGGTGTAATCGAGGCCGCAGTACCACACATAAGTCCGTCATTAGTGTGTTTTCGTCTACACCCTTAACGATAGCCAAGGCCGCGGGAGGATTCTTTTGTGGGGCGCCTCCATTAAAGATCGGATTGGCCGCCAGGTCTTCGTGGCCGGGTCGAACGGAGAAAGGTGGTGACAAAACTTAAGAAAGAAGTTCTCGTGTTACTTTAGCTTCCATCCGGCGGTATTCCACATTGTCAGCAATTGCCCTGTCCGACCAGCCGTTCATTCCGCTTGGCGATGTATGGCATAAGGTGGATAATTGCTGGAGAATGACTGACATGTCCTGTTACCCTTTTAGACATGACCACACGCGAATAATTGCTTTCGAGAGAGCCTCCGGGGACATACAGGTGTGCACAGATGTTCTGAGGACCTCACGAAAAAGTCTCTAGTCCATGAAAGAAATCAGTCAAGCAGTTGCTGAGAGGGTCAGTCTGTCGTGCGAAATACATAGAGGAAAACGATTGCTACCTCGGGTGTCGTCATCAGTAGCGCACGACAAGTGGCGAATTATGTCGGTCGAGCACCACGAAAGGTCCAATACATCGAGTGACGAGTGAGCGGCACATGTTATTATTCTCCATTGCTTCCAACAACCTCCTTTCCCTGCCGTGCGTCCTTCGGTTTCCCTAGGCTGAGTGATGGGCAGAGAAGTCACCCAACAACAGCGCCGGAGCTTCCCGTGAATCAAGTAAGCGTTCGAGATCACTCCACGGAACCTGTACCGCGGGAAGTATATCGATACTGACGACCGTTAACAGCATGGGTCCAAGGCGGATCTTGCAGGTGACATAATCATAAGAGCGATGACAGACTGACCCTTTGGGCGCAGCACCGTGGTCATTACGAACGTACTCTGCCCTCAGAGGATTGATGAGATGGATAGGTGTGTATCCATTAACGCGACGTGCAGAATCCATGCCGTGTTAGCATACAGCTATAAAAGGGAACTTGTTGTGTTCTAGATTTAAAATCAGGGAGCTTGTAACGCAGGCTTCGAGGATTCCACCGCATCGCCATGTCATACTGAGGTAAAGATTATGCCTCCAGTGGCAGAAGGCCTATAGGAGCTGGCCGAATGCAGCGGGTCACGTCAAATTCGCGACGTAAACGAGTGTGCCTACCTCCATCCCGACGGTCTGTCCTCGTTGTTGCACCAGATGAACCGCTCGTCCCAGAAAAAGAACTTTGGTTCAGGAAATACAATTCCACCTCATCAACTCTCTGCTGGAAAATGCAGAACGGTCAGAACATTAGTTAAAAACTTGTCTCAAGAATCGGTAGTAAGAACGTTCAACGAAAAAATACACATGCGCAATTTTTTATTCGTGCAGCCTATCTACTCATGCGAACAGAACGATGTTTGCGCCAAATAAACTCAACAACAAAATAATGAATCATGAATTGGGTGTAATTGAAAATTAACAATGCATAAATCAGTTTTGCCATACGTACCTGCAGTTGATGTGGATGTGCATTGTTGAGCATGGGCCAACTTATTGCAACGTTTTGGTGAAGCGCGAAACCTGTTGGAAAATCTAGACCAGCAATCCTGCGTCGTCTTTAGCATTCCCTGGATAACATATTGCGGTACCTAACACAGGCAGGCATGGACATATCAACTGAGAAAGCCTTGGCTTTTACGTGGAAGGATATGCATCGGTATCAGCTCTTCCTTTAAGATACCCCTCTTAGGCAAGTAACACATCATAGATTCCTCAGTGTCATCCTAGACTAGAGCACTTCACGGGCCCGGGCTTACCCGAAAGCCCGAGCCCGGCCCGGCCCGTGGGCAGGGCCGGGCCGGGCTTGGCGTTTTTTAGGCGGGCCTGTACCGGGCTCGGGCTTCAGCCACCGGCCCGGTGCCGGGTACGGGCTTGACAACGCCAGACATGGTCGGGCATGTACGCGAACATATTTCACTTCACGAGACTGGACAGCTGAATTCTCACGTTACTTTTTTTCCCAATTGGGTATGGGATATCAGGTATTCTCATCTGAGAACTATCACTTTTTTACATGTGATCATGCTTATTTCGTGAATGGGCGTGGATTTCACGCGTGCACTCACACACATTTGGGGACGATTGGTGTGGGATCCTGCACGAGCGTCAGTTAGGTTATGTGTTGGGACATATTTCGTTCTCGTGAAGGTCCGGCACGAGGGTCAGTGAGGTTAAGTGTTCTAACATATTTCATTTTTACGAGAGCCCGGCAATTCGGCAATTCCGGTCCGGTATTTCGTTCGCGTGAGAGTTCAAGAAAGAGGAACTACCACCGGAGCATGTGCAATAGAGCGGCGATGAGCCTCTCTTGAACCGCAATGTACATACGCCCACGCACCGCTGCGCGCTGCGTTCCCAAGCAAGCAACCACCAAGCACAGAGCGGCTTGCCGGCAGAGAAACACAGCCGCTGCTGCGTTCGAGTGTACCTCCTGACTCTCCACCAATCAGCTGCGTCCTTCTCCTTGCTGCGTTGTGCTCTTTAGTAAATCTAAATACGCCTCCGAACCTCGAGAACAAATAGAGCAGAGGCGGGCTTGGACCGAGCCTGAGCATGGAAACAGTCGGGTACGGGCTGGGCCCGGGCCGGTGGAGTAGGGCTCGGGCCGGGCCCGGGCTGGAAATATATAGAAGACGTCGGGCCTGGGCCGGGTACGGCCGTAGCAGCCTTGCCTGGGCCGGGCACGGGCCTGAAAATTAGGCCCGTGCAGTGCTCTATCCAATTTGTCCTGGAGAAACATATCGATCATCTGGACACAAAGGCACACCGATGAATTTCTGTCATTGGTCACTTTGCTGGGTTCAAGTGAGGAATGGATGAGAAGTCTCCTCTGGCCATCCACAAAGCTCTAGTCTGAAGGGTTCTGCAATATAGCCTACCTGTCTTGCATGGAATTTCACAGACGCAAGAACAACGACTGCGGTGTATTCTAGCACGGAGCTTAAGGGTGTATCTCGGCGTCCCGAGAGCTGCGGAAACGCGGATAGTGATAGCAGAAGCCCGCGAAATACCCATTGAAGTGCTACGGCAGAGGGAGACCATTCACCATTAGTTGCGCCTCAGAGCTCACCACAGCCGCCATCCACAAATAGCAAAAGTTTTGTCGCCGGAAGCAAAGTAATGCGTACAACTATTTCATGGAAGTGAAACCTAAGGTTCCCCCATTTTCTGCAAAATCAGCGTTGTCCACGACGCCTTCGTGGTCGCTTCTATTACCATCGATCTCACTGTCAATTCCTGGTCTTAACGTCAAAAGAAACGAAGTGCCTGCAGCAGTTCTGAAACAGCTATCAGCAGATATGATGCATAGTCTATATACTGACAACACTACAGTTTTCACTGACGGATCCACCAGTCATGAATGGTCATCTTCTGCGTTTGTTATCTCAACGGATGATGTGTCGCATGGATACCGTCTCTTACACCACAAATCATCAACGTCGGCTGAGCTATATGCTATCCTGTTGTTTCTACGTAACACATCGTGTGACGATCCGCGGACCTGGGTCATTTACTCAGATTCAAAGACTGCTCTTCAATGTATAGCCAACATTGGGATACGTGGATCGCTCGCCTCAGTTGTCACTGATATACTCCATCAGGTTCAGCGTCTAAGCGATCACGGTCATCATATATCCCTGCAGTGGGTCCCGGGCCACTGTGGCTTGAGTGAAAACGAAGAGACTGACAGAGCGGCAACGGCCGCCCAACAGCCTCGCGTAGTTGTACCAATAGTGTTGTCAAGGGGGGACAGGAGATCACTTCTGATTGAGCTCATCCAGCCACTAGCTTGCCAGCAAGGGAGTCGGGACATCACTGACAGGTCTGTCATGTATTCGGTGGATCCACTGGAGACATATATCGTGCCCGGAAGCAAGGGCAGTGTTGGCCATGGACATTATCATTGTGTGCAGGTCGTCTGTTGTTTTGGTGCAGTGTGAGCCGAGTGTCTCCAGTGCCGCCTTGCTGTCTGACAGGATCGTTCAGGTTCCTGGGGCGATGTTGTGATGTGCCTGAGGGCCGCGTGGATTGCGAAGAGCTCGGCTTCGGTGGAGGAGGTGGTATGGGAGAGCCTTAAAGCGTGCTCGATATTACCGTGCGGGACGTAGATGGCTGCAGTGGCCCCATCAAGTGTAACCGATCTGTCTGTATCATAGATTGAGAAGTTACCCGTCAAAAAGAACTCGTTAGAAGTTAAGTTACCGTGTGCAAAATGTAACTAAGTTAATAACGAAGTTCTTCAGCCTGAAATGTAACTCGCAGTTACTGAGTTACTTAAAAAAAAGAACGAGTTACTTCCAGGTTACTTCGGACACAAAATATCATTACGCAGGTGCAGCGCGCGTGAGCGTTGAGTTAGACCTTGAGTTGCCTGCGGAGGAGTGCAACACGCCTAGATCATTTTCGTTTATGTCCAACAATACGCCTCTCCCTGTTCGTAAACAAATGACGTCATAGTGTTCGACAGCGCCACAAATTTGGTAGAATTGAACTACGCTCGAAGCTAGAGGAGAACAAGGTGGCGCCGAAAGCCACGGTCTTGAGGGGATTACGATATGGTCCCTCAAAGAGACGCGACCCTCGGTCCTGCTTTTCTTTCAATAGGAGGCAGCGACCAAGTACCCGTTCGTGTAACCCAGCCCTCTCCTTCCGATTTGTTTCGATTTCAGTCTGTCTACCAATGTCATGATGACGTTTCTCTGGTAGAGGCGCCGGCGGTGTCGCTGGCAGTGTGGCTGCTACATTGCTGCTGTATTCGAACGCTTTGCATCTTACTCCCTGTGGGCGCACAATGGTTCAGCTTCATTTCAATGGCAGCGGTTCTTACTTCCCGAATAAAATACTGTCATTGATTGAATATCACGTTTTATGGCAAAAAATGCCATGAAGGAACCGGAGAGAAAACAAGAAAATATGTGGACGTGAGTGAAAAGCGGGTTAAAAATAACTTGGAAGTTAACTGAAGTTACTTTGGCAAAGTTACCTGAAAAAGGAACGAGTTCCTCTGAAAGTTACCACGGCGCAAAAGTACCGAGTTAAGTTACAAGTTACCACGGCGCAAAAGTACCGAGTTAAGTTACAAGTTACCAAAAAAAGGAACTTAGTTACAGTAACGAGTTACCAGTAACGAGTTACCTCGAACTCTGGATCGCTTGTCGCTGTTGATGCTGCGCCGATAAGTGTTCGAGGACGAGTTGGCGCGCAACGGCTAACGGCGTCTCCCTCTTTCGTCCTAGGCCAGGGACGCTCGTCAATACCTTAGGCTTGGCGAGGGCCCATAAAGCAGGGGCGTAGGATACACCTGAGTAGCGATCCGGGAGGATAGCCTTGAGCCTGCGGACGGCGCCGCCAAAGGCCGATGCAGGGCGGGCATCCTCAATGGACAGCAGGTAGTGGCAAGGGTGCTGCGTGAGGAAGCGCGCAAAGATGCGGAGCGTCCCTCTGTCCCGCAGGATATGCACGGGCGTCTCTCACGCCTCTGCAAGTACCGCGTAAGCTTCAGCCGTACGTGGCAGTCCGAGGCATACACGGAGGCCGCGCGCATGGGCATCGAGGAGGTCCCACCCACCCGTTCCACTGATTCCGTGGAGCGCTGGGAGGTGGTACCGTAGCAGCCCCAGCACAAGTGCGTTATGGACGTGTTGGAGGTTGTTTCACGAGGGACCCCACTACGCTCCAGAGATGCGTCATATGTCGTTCACGAATTTCTTCGTCTTGGTAGAGAGGGCCTTGATGTGCTGGAACCATGACAGCTTTTTGTATACGATGACGCCGAGATATTTGTAGTGGGGGACGAAATGAAGTGGCGTTCCCGCGACGTATAGTGGGTAGTTCTTAAATGAGTGGTTGGTGAACGTCATGGCGACTGTTTTGCTTGCGGAGACACGTAGGCCTCTGTCGGCAAAATATGATTTAATACGTCGAGGGCTTGCTGCACGCGGCGCTGAATCGCGTCTCTCCGGTAGCCTGAAGTCCAAATGCAGACATCGTCAGCGTAAATTGTGACCTTGACGTGGTCAAGTAGGTGTGCGAGGAGTGAGGCGATGATAAGGTTGAACAGCAATGGACTCAACACACTGTCCTGCGGCACTCCGCGGCTTACAAGGAAGGGAGCTGTGTCGCCGTGAGCATTACGCACGAAAAGGGTGCGATCAGATAGGCAGTCGAAGACGACTCGGGCGCCTGCACCAGACTCTTGCAGAGTTGCGATGACGGCGCTGTGGAGGACGCTGTCGTATGCTTTCATGACGTCTAGGAAAACTGCTGCTGTGAGCTGCCCTTTAGACCGCGCTTGCTGGACACTGGAGACGATGTCTATCACGCTATCGATGAATGACCTGCCCTGCCGGAATCCAGCCATGACCTCCGGGAAGTACCTCGTGCTTGAAAAAAAACAGCTTAGCCGTGAGTGAAGCATGCGCTCCATATCATCTTCGACAAACAGCTGGTGAGGGCGATCGGCCTGAAGGAGTCAATATCATGACGTGATTTCCCGGGTTTTAGGATAGGGACAACCATTGAGGACTTCCACTGCGGAGGCACCGTCCCTGTGCGCCACGAACCATTGTAGATTTGCAGAAGCAGATGGCGTCCGCGCAAGGGAAGTTTACGTAGGCCCCTGTAGGTGATCTGATGAGCGCCTGGGGAGGTATGTAGTGATGAATGTCTCAAGGCTGATTCGAGCTCAGGAAGTGAGAATATCTGATCGAGCGAAGGTTCCGCCGGTACGACATCGGCCAAAGGTATGTATCTAGCGGACGTTAAACCGTCGGTAGGCAACGATGTTGGCCTGCCGCAATATTCCTCGGCCAGCTGCATTTCTGAGCGCCCCGTGGCCAAAGAGAGCGAACGGAACAGGTTGTGCTGGGTAACTGGCTCGTCTAGCCCTTTGAGCACCGTCCAGACTCTGGATAGCAGTGTGCGCGGAGATAGGGACGAAGCGAAGCTCCTCCAGTGGTCCCTAGCCAGTTTGTAGAGGTGCCTCTTAACCACTTTCTGTATTCGTCTGGGCTCTTGGTTGTGGGCGGGGAGACGGGGGCGGCGGGCGCGCCTTTCCGCCCTACGGCGTATCGCACGCAGCCTAGCGTACTCTGTATCGACGGCGGCAAATTTCACGGGAAGTTGGAAGACGCTTGTGGCACTGCGAGTGGCGCCGACCACCGCGCGGCAGAAGTCGCGGTGACTAGCGTCCAGCTCAGCGGAGCTAGACTCGAAGGCAGCCCTATAGTTGCTCCAGTTAGTCTATCTGACGGTGCGTCTCAGCTCAGCCTCCGGAGCGCCGCGGACGTTGATTAGCAGTGGAAGGGAATCGCTTCCAAGGGAGCCTGCGTCGACCTGCCAGGTGAAGCGTTGTGCAATCGAGTTAGACACTGCTGTGAGGTCTAAGCATGATGATATCAGCGGAGACTGTACAATTGTCGGGGAGCCATCATTGGGTCGGTGAAGGTCCATCTCCTCGAAGAGCATGGCGTACCTCAGTTTTGTTTGTGTTTTCTAGATAGCCATGTGATGGCATCTCTCGTAGAGTTACTCAGTGTAATCAGTGTGCACCGTTTGGGATAAGGATATGTATCAGCCACACTGCCAGCGACACCGCCAGCGCCTCTGGCGCAGAGGGCGCGACAAATAAATATCGGGCCAGTCCGATTCTGCCTTCCGACAGAACAGCAACCAGTTCTCCGTCTCCTTTCCTGCCAACCGCTACAACTGGTGACCCGAACGTGAGTCTTATCTGCTTTAACCACATCATCATGTCTACAGGAGACGGCGATCCCAATTTGGCACCACTAACCGCCCCCTTCAGCCCGGGTCGACAGCCTGCCACCGGCACCGCTGTCACTGTCAAGCTCCCACCCTTTTGGGATCGGAACCCTGCCACCTGGTTCATACAAGCCGAAGCCCAATTGCATCTGGCTGGCATTGCTGCACAATCCACCAAGTTCTATCATGTCATTTCCGCGCTTTCCCCATCTGCGGCTGAGGAGGTTTACGACGTCATTGCTTCGCCTCCCTTGGACATTCCGTACGACAAACTAAAGGCTGCCCTGCTCAAGCGAACGACCTGCTCGGACCGCGCGCGCCTTCAACAACTACTATCGGCCGAAGAGCTCGGCGACCGACGCCCTACACAACTGTTGCGCAGTATGAGGCAACTACTCGGCGACGGAGCATCATCAACCAGTGACAGTTTCATCCGGGAGCTGTTCCTACAAAGACTCCCGCGGAACGTTCAGATGGTTCTCGCCGCAACCTCGAACCTATCCACAGACGAGCTAGCCACTCTCGCTGACGCTGTCATGGAAGTGGCCTCACCGACTGTAATCAATGTAGACGTACCACCTCTGATTCCTCCTGCTCCCATGTCTGCTCAAGCTCATTCGCATGATCGTTCTCCATGTTTGTCTGCCATCGAAAACCTTACACAACAGGTGAACAGCCTCACCCACCTGGTCTCTGAGCTAGCCACGCGAAGCCGTTCACCCAGTCCCCGTCGCTACCGCCGTCAGTCGCGCTCTTCCCGCGGCCGCCGCTTCTCAAGCCCCAAGGCCAGCGGGATGTGCTGGTACCATCAGCGGTTAGGCGCCGAGGCCCGACATTGTTTTCAACCGTGCTCGTGGACGGGAAACGCCTCGCACAGTCACTAATGGCGACAGGTAGACAAGGGTTTGCGCAAAGTCGCCTCTTCCACATCGTAGACCGTGTGTCCCGCAGACGATTCCTCATCGACACCGGTGCTGACGTAAGCGTGCTGCCCGCCACTAAAGTTCATCGACGCCATCAGCCCTGCTTCACATTGTCGTCCTGTTAAGCATGACATTGTGCACAATGTCATTACCCATGGCCCACCAGCCCACTATAGTCCGCGCCGACTCGCCCTCGAAAAATACACTATCGCTAAGGCGGAGTTCGAGCATATGCTCGACCTCGGCATTATCCGCCCATCCAGCAGCAACTGGGCCTCACCATTACACATGGTGCCCAAGAAAACTGGTGACTGACGTCCTTGCGGCGACTAGGCCACAGCCCCCCCCCCCCGGGGGGGGGGGGGTGGCTGTAGCAGCCACACTGCCAGCGACACCGCCAGCGCCTCTGGGGCACGGGGCGCGGGAAATAAATCTCGGGCCAGTCCGGTTCTGGCTTCCGACAGAACAGCATCCAGTTCTCCGTCTCCTTTCCTGCCAACCGCTACAACTATAATGAAGTCACCCTGTGGGAGAGGTGCACAGCAGCTTCAATGTGTAGTTCACCAGCATAGTCAAGTGGAGGCTAACTAAATGAGGGGCATTGAGGAGCCCGGATGTTTGGATAACATACGCAGAACACTATAGTATACACACTACAATCGATAATATGAACTGCCGCCAGAAGCTGTTCTCTGCCTGCTGTTCGCAACTTGCTCCATTACAGTGATCAATGAAAGGGGCACTGAAAGTAAAGTGAACAACAAGCGTTGAGATTCTTCGACAGCATGAAACGTTCAACGAATTCCTGAGACGATTACTCGATGAATTTTGCTAATCACTCAGAGGGCTAGGCGCATTCTTTTGCATAATGGCGCTCAGATTTCACGTACGGAATTAATGCACTACAAAGGCTTCCAGGAATGCATTGAGAGGAGGAATAACCACCGTCACAGTCATCCACGCATCCAAAGTACCTAGCAAACAAACGCCACTATGTTACAATTTCGTACCGTCAAAAGGGCCGTCACAAATTCCTCCTGACGACAAAATTGCAATTGCATTTTCTGTTCCCATGTTAGTACCACCAGCATGGGCGCCGCTAGGATTTTCTCCAGAGGGGGGGGGGGGGGGCAAACAAATGCCGGCCTGTCGGGGGGTACGGGTGCCGCGAGTGCAGGGCGGGAGCGGAGGGCTGGTGCTCAACGTACGGGATATTCCTCTAGCTCTGGGTGTCGAATGCGCCTGCAACTATATTGTTTTGGCTCAGTTTTGGCTCAGTAACCCTATGCCTTCGGAATTTTTACGTTTTGCCGTTTCTCGGCAACGCCATCCCTTGTCCGTGCCAAGGCTCGCTCCTGATTTTTTGTTTCATACTACGTTTGCTGTCGCCACTCCTGCTGCCGTTTCCGTCAGCGATTATATAATACAAGATAAATATCCTCAGTCAGCGTAATGTACAGAAGGCCATGCCACTCACCTGTAACTGCTCACATGAAAAGCCAGTCATTTAATTAACGAGGAACAGAAGGTTCGTTACCTGACAGTCAAGCATTGAACTGCTGTCAGAGTATGGCTTCATCATATAGTGCTGCGAAGAAAACGCTTGGTCACATAGGACGACTAGACCCACGCTGACCCCTTGCATTGTCACTATGTACCAGCCCTTGTAGTTGTAATAGTCTGAGCCAATGGTCCTTTGGAAGCACATCTCAATGTGGCGTCCATCCAGAGCTCGGGAGCCTTGAGAGAATGCTGTTACCCTGTCAAGCCCACATAGGTGATTATGCTTGTGTTATGAGCTTCACAAACTGAGATTGTAGTTTACGTAGTTTATCCAGTAAAACTAAGTAAAACTCCCAGTACACCTAATTCACAAAATAAATGCTGACACCGAAAAGGTTCTTAACAATTCTGTCTTCTGCGGATGATGATAAGCGATAAAGAGCACCTGCCACTCTTTCGCAATGGCACAGCCAGCCTCATATCCGTGTCTCTCCTAGCCATCCTTTGGCAAACGCCCACCATGTAGCTGAACGTTGCACGACTGACGCGATAGTCCCGTTTCAGTTTATTGAACTCGTCTGCGATGTTGAGCAGTGTGGTTTCCGACCAAGACGCTGGCCGCCGGTAGCGGCGCAGTTGCTTCTCCCTTGTGCACAGTCGCAGGGCTGCAGTAGCTGTCAGAATTTTCACCTGTTGTCGTGCTAGTTTCCGCTTTCGTCGCTTATCATCTACCGCGCACAGCATCCAGTTCATACTGTGTTTTCCTAAGTCGAGACTGGAAGTAGGGGAGGTACAGAAAAACATTTCTGTCCCTCTCCCGCACCACATCGTTCTTCGATTTGCTCAAAGACATCGCTTGTTCAACACAACGTACACGCACAGTACAGACACGGCAGCACAAGAACAACAACAACATAGATGAATGGATGATGATGATGATGTGGGATGTTTCCCTGCGTTGAGTGCAGGACCCTACCCCATTCCAAAAAGGTTCACATGAAAGGATGACGAGGGAAGGAAATCCCTACAGTTCGTGAAGGAGGCCGGTGGCCCTCAGAAAGGAAAGAAAAGCGCCAAGAACTTTGCAGATGTTGAATGGCCTCTGATCCAGCATTTCTAGTTGACATTTAAAGGCCCGTCGCTCGCATACGTACTGGCTACAGTCTTCTATAATGTGTCGCATTGTTGCCGGGAAGCCACAAGTTGTACACAGCGCCGTGTTGCTGTGGCCGAGCCTATACCGGAGCGCAGGGGTGAATGCAACGCTAAGTCGTAGACGACGCACGAGAGACGTAAAGAGGCGAGGGAAACCGCCTGGCATCTCAAATAATAATCAACAGCATACAGAAGCGACCACCGGGTGATGTCATGACACCATTCCTGATGGACCGAAGACGACGTCAACGCGGACAGGAGGGAGCGTCTATCCCCGTTCGAAAGTATGATGGAGACTGCTGGCTGGAGGCAGCACAAGAAATATTTGCATGAAATATCTAAAACTCAACGAGGACAATGACAAGTACAACAAAATAAAAGGCTGAATAACGCGGGTAAGAAAAAAAGGGTGTAGTTCCGTATCCGGACCAATTGTTTTTAAAAATGAGTGGAAGCGTTAGGAAGGTCAATATTGCATAGAAGTGGAAGAAGGTCATATACTGAATCTAAAAATGTAAGAATTATAAAATTCAGTGGATTAGAAGTTTTTTATATGCATTTCAACAACCCCATCTGATGCGCTTCTAGCGCAGGAGAAACACGGTAATGCTAACTTAACGGATTCGAAACTTGCCATCAGGTAGGGTCGTTGAATTGGGCTAAATAACCCCCCTCCCCCGTCACGAACTAGGCGGTGGGGGCGTCGAGACTGTGCCTTGGGTTAAGTCAGAAGGTCCTCAGTAAAGATGGCGGATCGCCTCCCATAAAACAAGCGCTAAAATTTAATTTTTATACCGTATTTACTCGAATCTAGGCCGATAGTTTTTTCGGAAAAAGCGGGCACGGTTTTGGGGGGTCGGCTTAGATACGAGGATTTGGCTCCTCCGTAGTGCCATCGTCATCACGCGTCATACGCATCGCCGCCGCCGCCGCCTACCTGAGACGCGCGGGGCGCACGTGACTTTGTTTTCATTGCATCTGTGGCGTGGTTTCGAAACGTGGTGACTGTCTGCGACAACTTCTCGCCTTGGACTGTTCTGGCTATGGCCCCGAGTACGCGATGCCATTACACAGCCGCGTTTAAGCGGAAGGTTGTGCTAGCGGCGGAGAAGTCGTCGAATCTTCAAGCGCAAAAGCGCAAGCTGCAACCGTTGGATGTGGCCATCAATAAGCCATTTAAGGACAGGCTCCGCAAGTATTATACGGACTGGCTTTGCGAGCAGGACCACCAGTTAACACCAACGGGTCGGATAAAGCGTGCGTCGCTAGGGCAGGTAGCGAGCTGGATCGCCGCTGCGTGGGACGACATCCCGGCTGAACTTATCGTGCGCTCGTTTCGAAAGTGTGCAATTTCGAATGCGCTGGACGGCAGCGAAGACTGTGCGTTGTGGGAAGAAGAAAGCGATAAGGAGCTGAGCAGCGACGACGACGATAGGGACTAAACATACAGCGGCATGTACATAGATGTAAATAAATAGTTTTGATTCACGTATCCGTCGGCTTACATTAGGGGAAAGTTTTTATTTTTTTTAGGCATGTCGATTTTCGGGGGTCGGCTTAGAATCGAGGCCGGCCTAGATTCGAGTAAATACGGTACGTTCCACGCACTGTACGAAGGTCATTTCTGTTTGATTTCGTTAATTAGTTCCTCTTTTACGTAAGAGCGTTTGATCTTTGTTTTTATTCCTTTTTCTTTAAAAAAAGCCAGTGGTCCCGATACGGAACTACATCCGAAAAAAGCACGGCGACGCACGAAAGAGCAGAAGTACAGCAGAAGAGATCGTGTGAATTAGTGTCGTGAACATACTTCGCGATTCGGCTGAAATGTAAATTTGGAAATGCGAAACAGTAGTAAAAATGTCGAGTTGCGTACGGAATACAGACTTGTACACGTTACCGAAAAAAAAGGAAGTAAATACCGTTACCCGTTACCATGAAAAAAAGGAACTAAATACGTTACCCGTTACCAAAGTAACAAAAGGAACGCGTTCCCGTTACTTTTACGTTACCACGCTATTACAGAGGCACAACCATGTCAAAATTGACACTTGCTTCATTTGGTCCGATTTCCAAGAAATTCGCTTTGAAAAATAGTTGGTACTCGAAATGGGCATCGGTTATTTTTGGTGCGTTTGCTCGAGAGAGCCTCTGTGGCAAGACTGAAAAATTGCTGTGGAAAGGCATGGTTGCATCAAATACAGCCACCTTTGTTTGATGCATGTGTTGGATGCGCCTGATTAGTAGCGAGGCTGACTTTCCTTCTTTTTTTGTTCTGTGAATTCAAGGTCAGCAGCTGCTTTTATCCCCCTATTTTGGCACCACTGTTAGGAGGCTACGCGACGTCAGCGCGATATTGTGCGTTTATGTAAACTGATAAATGCTACACCAACGTCTACAAGCCGTTGTATAAGCTGGCTCTTCACTGTTAGAAAAATTTATACCTTTCGGGGGATAAACGGCTTGTCCCAGAGCGCATACCTTTTGAGGTATAAACGCTATACCTTCCTCAAGGTATATCATCTTTATACCTCCCTGAAGGTATATTATTTGCACCTCAGGGTATAAAGATATACCTCCTTCAGGGTATATGTTGAAGACCTTGTGGGTATAATTGAAGAAAACGGTAATATGCGATGTGTTTCAGCGTCATATCCGAGTGGCGGCTTCCCAGCGCAGCTTTCCACAAATATTGAAAAAAAAAAAAAAGGACCAAAGGAACGATAACAAAAAAAAAAAAGAATACCTGGAGACTCTCACGCACAAACTCATAAAGCATGGATGTGAATCGGAGAGGAAAGAAATTAAGCAACAATTAGCATTAAATTGGAAACCAAGAAGCAACACCAACAAATATTAGGAAAAATATTTCCAAGAGCAGTTAGCATTTGCTGGAGAACAGATACATATATACAACACACCGCGGCTACACATGGTGGAGACCATCCTTCGCCCGGGAAGCAACTTAAGAAGTGAGGGCGTGTAAATTTATTTATTTTGGGATCAAACAGTTGGATTCCAAATGTCACTACCCAATATAATTAGAATGCTACTGTATTACTTACTATGTTTTTAAATCAACTTATTGTTTAACTGAGATGATATAGTCGCCGTCACAAATTAACGTGATCCCAGATGTTGCGGAAGAAAAGGTATACAAAACGCTGAAGGTATAATCCTAACATAGAACTACTTTTTTACACCCTCAGCTGCCGCAGAAGGTATAGAATCAGAGATCTATACCTTACACATGGTTTAAACAGGGTATAGACAATGGTGATGAGGTATAAATGTCCTACTCGGTAACATCTCATTACGGCCGAGGTCTCATTACGGCCGAAAATCCTTTAATCCCCAAGTGTCTCGTTACGGCCAAAGTCCCAATACGGCCGAAGGCAGTCTCATTACGGCCGAAGATGTCTCATAACGGCCAAAAAGAAAAAAGAAGCATCCACCATATTAGCTGTGTATATACTGTGTTTTATGCTTCCCAAAATGTGTCCGAGGCGGTGTGCCCCCACGGCTTGTGTCACACACAATGGTTCATGCGCACAATATTGCAACAGTGTTTCATGCATCCCTCGTGAAAAATGTTTTTATTGTCATATGTGTCACATGATATTTGTATGTGTTACGCCATTTTCTCTTGGTATTCAAGTAACATCCTACTCGTTGGTTCTGTGAACAACCTGTGTGTGTGTGTGTTCTGAAAAGTACTCCACAAGGGAGCCCACTGGGAGCTCCAGGAGCCACATGACCTATGGCCATGATCTTCTCCCCCACTAGCTGCCTTCTACAATTTACGTCCACCTGAAATTTAAAAAAAGTACATAAGGCACTGAACAAAATGACATATGCTCTTGTTTGATGATGACCATAAGACATATGCTGTCAAGCAGACTTTTTTTTCCATATATTCAAAACATATTCAAGAATTATGGACAACAATGACAATTACGTCATAATGATGCAGCTGCATAGCCAGGAAAATATTTCAGGAGGTGTTTTATGAGGCTTGACATGGGGTGGAGGAGTCCCCCTCGTCAGTGCTTTATCCAGACCCCCTGCACCCCCTAACTTTTTTGCCTGTGCACACCCTACAGGGGGTGCCCTTGCGATTTCAGCTTCAGATACGTCTGCAATGATATGTTAAGCTGTAATGACGTAACTATAATGATGACCTCCCCCCACAATTTTTTCCAACACCCCTCTCGTGCTTGGGATTCTGGATAAACAACTGCCCCTTGTTCATTTTTGTGGGGCACTACATTAGAGCTTATGCCACTGCACTGATGTCACAATGTTATAAGTGTGTGTGACTCTGGGCATTCGGAATTCCTCTAAGCTACAATATGTAAATTCAGAATATCCGAAGGGTAAGCATGAGATGTTACCTGCAGGCTTCATGCTGAAACGCGTGTACGCAAAACACTTCCGCCGTGGTGGGCGACGTCGTTAGTGTAATCATACACGCAAGGCAATTGCGGGCACATGCTGTAGTGGCAGCAACCTGAAAACGATACATTTTCTTGTTATATATGAGTAATCAAAAATATGCATTCCCACATGTTTCGTTTTGTCGTTTGTAGGGAGCTCTAGTAAGGGCACAGCACTTGGTTGATCACATGCAAGCCACAATGCGAGAGGTGCCGATATTTCGATTACGCGATCAAAAATGAAAAGTCTAGAACCATGCACGCTTCCCAACATCCTGAGACATGACACCCATGACATGACACCATGTATTCACGTATAGTGTAATGTGAAATGATATGCAGGAATGAAAAAGATGCCAACATACCTGTAATCCAGTGTCTCATAAGTTTGCTTCGTTTCCTGCAGCTACAATGAAGTGCAATGCAGGATTTAAAAGTTTCGTTTCGCCATGATGCTCACCGCACATTGCTGCACATTTCGCAAGCATCACGCAATCCCACGTGACCTCTTTTTGATCAGTGAAAATAACTCGCGTCATGGACATGCATGTTCATCTCAGCGCTAATCACGTTTTGCATGCTATAGAAGGAGGGGCGATCAATACTTTTCCTTTCGTGTTTTGATATCTTATTATATATACTCTCACTCTCACGCTCTCACTTCGGAAGTTGGATGGTGTCTAGCAACGTTGGGTATCTCGTTTCTTGTGTTAAGCTCCAGCTCCATCCATCCATCCATGTGTTAGCGATCAGTTGTAGCCACTGATCTCTATCTATAAAGGCTGGATGGCGCATGGGAGAGGGGCTCGCGGGGGAGAGGCGTGCATTCGGGCCGCCATGTTGGGAGGCCCTAAAGCGCAGTGTGCGCCCATAGAAAACAATGGGAGGCAACGGAGATTGTGAGTATTTATAGCGCTGCAGGCGTTGATCGTTCTTGTCATGACACAATTTTGTCAGGTGCCAGTATACTGATGTATCCTAACAGTGTTTCACAGGTGTCCTGCCGTTTGATTCTTAATTACGTTATGTTTTGCATTCCGAAACTAGACCGTCACCGCAGTGCAGCGCTGGGGATTGTACTACAGTACGTTTCCCAGCCAATATTTCAACAAGAAACGATGTGAGGTTAACAACCACCATGTATGTAATATCCCGTGCTGCGTTCTGGACAAAAATTGTTCCATAAAGAACGGTCCGGGAAAGAATATACTCGCATGGCAGAAAGAGATCGTTCTGTAGAATCACAGCCGTTGTTTTAGCCGTGTATCGGTTTCGTATGATTTATATCAAGCACCGCCGCAGAAAGTGTCTTTTAGTGAACGACTGCGGTGCTTTGCCTCGCAAATATGGACACACCGAAGCAGCCCAAATACGTTGTGAGCGTGATTTAATTGCTTCACGCAATTAGAACACGCTCGTTAGGACAGTTAATCAGGTAGTGATGTAAGCTTAATCAATTAAGTTACTTAAAAGTGGTAACACCTGCTTGAGACACAAGATTTACCTCTTTTTGAAGTACAGCCCTTCTATGTTTGTTTGTTTCTTCCTTCATTTGTTCTGATTATTTGCAGGCGCGGTTGTGCCAAACTGAATGTCCTTCTCGAGTACTCACATGCTTTTGCTGAATACAACTGCAGCGTGAGCAAAGCTGCTTAGGAACGGGGGCCTGCTATCCAGTGCTGACTTTGTCATGCTTGTTATGTGGAGCACGTTCGAAAAAATGCAGCTGCACATCTGAAACTCCAATGAGTATCATCGTCATCTAAAAGAGAGCGTCGTAGCACCGTTGTGAGACCAGACACGCTTTCTGAATATCTTCTATGGCACCTTCCGCAGTTTGTACAATTTTGTTCAGCATCGAAGTCTCTCATAGGAACCACTTTGCATTAACTGTGACTCCCATCTTACATTTTGATGTGCAAGGGCCTTCGTGCACTACACACGTATGGTCTGCAACAGGATAATTGCAGCAGGACGATTTGGAGCTTGAAACAGTTGTGATTTTGTCATTTTGGCCCTCGTGTACCCCGTCTGTGAAACGTAAACAAAAAAAATCTAACACGATATGCTTTTGTAAAGAAGGTCACTGATGGTGAGTAAAGAGAATATACAAGTTCAAGTTTATTCAACATTTTATATCATACATTATATTATTCAACATTTTATATCAAGTCAAGTTTATACAACATCAAGTTTATTAAAGTTATTTCTTGCACTTATGCGTTTCAGGATACAATGAACGTGCAGGGAGGTCACAAAAGACTACATTTATTGTTTTATGACCTTGCTACAATGCCAATATATATTTTAGGAATGACAATGGACAGGTACTCTCTCTAAATTTGTAGCACTCAATTTTAGGTTAGAATGAGCAATGAATAGCAACTTCCCTCCTGGTATTTTCTTATATATGATGAATTTTGAATTTAATGTGATCAAATATTTGTTAATATAATAATATATATAAGAATATAATATGTGATAAATGAATGTGATCAACAGTAGATGTAAACAACACCAGTAGCCAGAGAAGTGCATTCTCAAGAAATAATTTTCTTCTTATAGCATATATGTGCATGCCTATTAACTGAAACAATTATCACGGTTCTCACGGTTTTAATTTCTGAGAGTGTACTGTAGAGACGGCTTAGATCTACAACTGTTAATACAAGGTATTATATACTGTGAATACATTTAAAAATCCCATGTGACACATACTTTCTGGAGGTGCTGTGGTAATCAAAGTTTGTGGGCATTACGCAGGTTCTGCACCCATTTCTTGAGTATGTCGAAGCAGCTGTGAAGTAACCTGCATTGATGATGATTATTCCAATTTTTATGGTGCATCGACAACAAAGGAAATAATACATCAGAACATTGGTTTGGGTGCAACCAGTTAAAAATAAATATGTTGTTTAATAAATGCATTGGATAAATGTTAAAACATCAGTTTAAAACATGGTTTACAATCCCTGTATCTTCTAAAAATTAAAAAGATGAAAAACTATTCTAAAAAGAATATGGGGAACTCTTCTAAAAAGAATTATAATCTCTAATTATTATATTGCTGGGTGAAGGAGCCTAAAGTGTAAGGTGTGTTTCTGATGTGAACATGTAAGAAAATATGCAAAACTGAGAGAGGCTAACCACAGTGCGTGCACTGAGGTTGTTCCTTCCTGTAAAGTAGAAACCAGTGGATGAGGAACGTGATACTTACCTCTACACCCAGCCGTATCACACTACACAGATTATTCACTGGGTAGCCCTCATGATGAAACCTGTATTGAGAGACCACTTTTGCCTTAAAAGCTGCTTCAAATAGCACGACACGCTACAAATTATTACTATCGTAACAAGTTAACGATACAGCTCAGACAAAGGCGTTATTCAAGTCGCGCCACACCACCGTTACGTAGGATTCTTTGTCACAAATCAAACCAAGGCACAAAACAATACCAATACATGAAAAAAGGTGACAATCGTGGTCTCATTATGACGTAATACCGAACTTGTGCGTGAAGGTAATTCAAAGAAATGAATGTGGCACTTGCTTCCGCAGAGAACACCGTGTACCATGCTAGCAATACATGCAAAAAAGCGCTCGAGTGCTCGCACATATATTGATGACAACACTACCTGTGTAGTGTGTAGTGTCTTTCAAGCATATTATGCACTCAAACTGTATTCGCCGCCGGGTAAAATGCAAGTGTGCTCGATTGAACGTCGGAAGAGCGATCAAGCAACCTGCATCCAGTGCTCGTTTTGGGCAAAAAAACACTTCATAATGGTCAACTAAATATACAGAATGAACGCCTATTTATTCCTCGATAAAGAGTGACTCACCTGTATAAATTTAGGCCCTGTAACCTTGCCAGTACGGTTGGTACGACCGTAATTGCAAGAAGTTGCCATGATCGCTGCGGCCATGGAGGAAGGAAACACAGGAGCGGCCGTTTCTTCCTTCCTTCCTTATTATGGGTTCGAGCAGATTTCCGTGGGACCCCTCTGGCGGTCGCTCCTGTCAAAACCGCCATTACTTCCTGTCCACCACGTGATCCTCTCTAAAGTTTCGGTTTGGCAACGCTTTGTTGTTTGCGCTGCTTTTCGTGCTTTTCCAATGTCACTTACTCTTAAAATGTGAGCACAACTGCAGAAACAACGTTTTGTTAACGTGTCCTTACCGCGGTTGCGGCTGTCGTTCAACAGAAAGCAGCTCGGTCACGGGAATAACGTTTCCTTCGTAAGCACGTACTTGACCGGTTGTTTCGTACCCCTGTCTGTGAAAGAGTCATCTTGAATCGTTCCTTTGCAAGCTGGCGCTGTGCTACAGCTGCAGATTCAATTGTTTTCCTAAATCGTTGTACAAATTTGATTACTGGCATGCTTTACCACTTCAGCAACAAGCACACAAAAACGAGGCCACGTCGTCACACAAACATCGCTGCCGCGAATGATGTTTATAGTCCTGCGTGGTTGTCCTGCAGACACTGACAGGTCTTGTAGTAGAAGAGTAAACCAAGAGTAAACCTCCGAACACACACAAATAAAGATGGACGCGCGGCGTTCGTCACAATGCAGATATCTGAACTGCAAGACAATCACGGCTCCCGTCGTCTGCTTTGGGAGCTGGCCTGCGCATGCTCTTGGGGTCACGTGAGCGGTCACATGGTAGACAGGAGCATCCCAGAATGTAGTGCGAAGCTGGCACGCCCGTCCCAATCGCAAAAAGTTGGAAGGGCCGCCCCTGTGTTATGGTGAGCTAGAAGGACTGGTGTGTTGAACGGCGGTTGCAAACGGGTCGCGCCGACGGGCCTGCCGACAGGTGGCTACGAAGGGCTCCGCTCGCTGTCGCGGCGCACGCCCTCGTGGTCACGTGGCCCCATGTGCAAACAGCACCGCGGAGAACCCGGGAGTATCTGCGATAGGCGAAATTGAAGCAGTACGCTGCAAATTCGAGGAAAAGAAAGATGTGCGCGTGCTGGTGCATCACGCTGCGCACACATCGTAAACTTGATAAACTGATAAACTTGATAAACCCTCAACATAGCTTTATCAGAATGTCACTGGAAAGACGTGTGATTTGTCGCTTTTGTGTCCGAATGCCAGAAGCGTAAAAAATAAACTTGATGATTTCTGTGCGCTTTGTATACGATAACTCCTGATATAATTATGGGATGTGAATCATGGCTTGATGATTACGTGATTGATTCCAAAGTGTTTTCCCCGAACTATACGGCATTTCGAAAGGATAGAAATAGCCATGGTGGCGGAGTATTCATTTGTGTACGCAGTTCTATGCACGCTGAGGAAATTCAGATTAATTTTGACAACTGTGAGTCTGTATGGTGTCGTCTCTTGTCGAAAGGGAAATCTATTGCATTCTGTTCTTTTTACCGTCCGCCAAGCGCAGGCGAAGAATGTTTGAGAAATTTGTGCGATCAAACATCTTTTATCTCTGATGATATCAGATAAAAACGTTATCTAAATGTATTCGTAACGCAATTCGCAAAGAAAAACGGTCATATTTTACAAGACTTAAGTTGAATTTGGTGGGCAGTTCAAAGCTATTGTGGAGGTACATAAAATTTATGAACAAGGCGCCCATGGGCATTCCTTCAATTAAAACGCCTCACGGTCTTATTGATAACGGTCTCGCTAAAGCTTGCACCTCAAGTAACTATTTTCAGTCTGTGTTTCGCTCTCCTGGTGTAGCTTCACACCCTGAGTAGAACGTACACATTGCGGAGCCCATACTACCCGTAACCCTGCAAAAACGCAATTTCATATTCACCTTACGTACGATCTGCGCATTTAAAATCCATACTGGGATGGGTGTCTTTGGAGTCTCGGAGAACGCAAGCTCGGTTGAAATTTCTCCGTGATATTTATTTCCATCTTTCTGGTATTCCTTCTCGTAACTACTTGTTCCCTTCTAATTTTTTTTTGTAGACGCCTAGATCACGTACACAAGATTGAACCTTACCGTTATAAATCAACAATTTTTCAAAACTTTTTTTTTTTTGTTAGAACGATCCCTGATTGGAACAGCCTCCCTCGTGACTTAATTCATTCTGCCTCCAGGGACATTTTCTTGAAAAGAGTGCACGAATTTCTGTTGCGTAAAACGTTATTGTAGTCTTGTAACTTGAAATGATGTTCATTTGTATGCACTGTTATGTTCTCCTCTCCCCTACATAGTGCCACTCACGTGGAATTGCAGGATACTTGAAATAAATAAATAAACTGCTGACAACGAAGCGAGCTTGAAACAAATGACTCCTCCAAGTACCCGTACCATACAATAAGGATCGAGCCCCCCCTTTACAGCCGCCAAATGTTTTGTGACACTCGCACCCTTTGTTTCCTACCCACCTCTAGAGGGGTTATTATTGCAAGTGTAGTCTTGACGTGTGGCAGCAGCGCTGCCTGCACCACTACTCTGAGTCACGCAATGAAACGCATCCATACACCAACAACTTTAATTTTAAGATTAGGAATGGAGAGTTTCACTAGGCATTGGAAGCTGTCATGATGCCTTTGTATTCATAATGTTACGTTACGAACATCATGCAAAAAGCATGAAACAGCGAAAGCAAACGAAAACAAAGTTAAACTGCGCGAGAGCTCGCGGCTCCTAATGCCGCGATAGGCCATCCACCAACGCTGTTTGGTTTCTAAGTCGGCACGATGCAAGGTTCGGCGTTTCACGGGAAGGCACGTGAATCGAAGCAGAAGAGCTTCTCGAAGCCCCACAAAAATCGTTCCGCAAGGTGCGCAGCGAGCGTCAGCGCATCCATGTAAACAATCTTACGTCACCGGGTGCCATTTCCGCGACCAAGCGTTCCCATGCATTGGATAGGCCGGTAAGCACACCACTCCTTCTAGCTCACCATACCTGTGTTTCCTTCCTCCATGGCTGCGGCGACTGTTGTGGGCACCGTAAGATGGCGGCCGGTTTCATCACGCTCGCGCTCCCTATCCGCGATCCAGCCTTTTACAATCGAGATCAGTGGTTGTAGCAAGAGTATCGAGAGACCGTGGTTGTAGTTTACGACGCAATAATATTATCTATCGATTTGTAGTGCTGTAACGTGCAAATTAGCGGACTTAAGCGGCACTTTATTTTCCGTCGTTGTCTTTCGAACAGCGCGTATTGTTCCGGGGAAAATTGAGTTGGTTGAATGAATCGTCATAGTCCCAACGTATATCGCGCTGTGTTGACCAAGACCGAGAACAAAGAATTCTGGTGAGTTATGCTTTCGTAGACTGTCTAGTTTAGCAGTGTGTTATCCACACATAGTTGCATTCTGATACGAGTAATTCGACTGAATCAGAACAGCCGAAGTGCCTGTAATAGATGTAGGTGGGTATGTGTTAGTAGATTTGCACCGTTTGTGGTTCGTTGCGCGTTTGCGAACAACAAATTCATTCGAAGTTAAGACACCGATAATACCGCACCGTACAGCAGCATTTATCATTGTGAGCCATATTTCATTTTTTTTAAATTTGTCGTCATATTTGTTCAAAAATAAAAGCACAAGTCGGCATACTTGATCTCCTCGAATTGCTTACCGCGAACATCTGCAAATATTGCGCAGGCTTTTGCACTGTACTAAGCGCAAAAGCATATCTGATTACAATAAATATTTCAAGAGGAAGTCATTTAAGTACATTGTTATTTATAGCTATTTTCCATTTCAGTCATGTTATGTGGGTACGCGAAGGATTCCGAAAAAAAAACAAAAAAAAACATGGCTAACAGGATGTTGCTGCCCAGGGAGTCTTGGCTGAAGAGGTGAGCTGTTAAGATTACCAATTGTATCATACGGTTCTGTTGTGAAGTGAAAAATTGTGTATAGTAGTGCACGAGAGTTAATTCGTGCACTACTTTTATAAGAAGAAACGAGAAAAGGAAAGTCATGCATGCATCATTTCATGAATTGTAATGTATCACTGTTTCATATTCACATGTTTCCATTAGGTGAATGAACTAATGCAACTAAATTCATCTCATGGTTATTGTGGTATCGTAACCCTTTATTCCAGAGCCTATACAAAAAGCATCCTTCTTCGTCGTTGCCCGAACTAGAATGTTCTTGCCACGTCGCGCTCGAGCCTAGCCAGCAAATCGTCTTCCTTCACTTCACTCATACAACACAACACAACATATGTCCCCCCTTTGAAAATGTTTACAATGGGTAACGCTCGGGTGGACGACGATTTCGTTGAGAGCGCCGAGGTGGAGGACTGGCAGCGTGACTGTCTTCGTTCCTGGGATACACCGTGGGTGTGAGCTGACCTGATGAGCCGGCTGGATCCGTTGAACCAGACGGAGTCGGCCGGGAGGCGGACAACCGTGAAGCATTCCACGTTCGTCCATCGCCCGTCCTGTATGTCGCCGGGCCCACTTTCTCCTGAATGCGCAGTGGAGAACTAAATGACGATGAACCTTTGGGCTGGCTTCCCGGGAGTCTAACCCTGACGAAATCGCCACCTTCGAACGCCGGCTGCTTAACCCTGTTTCGTGAGTCGAAGTTCTGCTTCATACGCTTTTGATAGTCTTTGACCCTCGTCCGCAGCTTGGTCATTTCTTCAATGATGTTACCCTCAAGGCAAGGAAATCCCACGACGTCCAGGCACGTCCTCATACGCCTTCCATGTAACAATTCTGCAGGCGAAAGCTGTGTAGCAGCATGCGGTGTGCTCCTATAAATGCCGAGAAACTCCGGCAAGTCACGAAGTATGGTGCCTTGTTCTGAAGCGCTAAGAAGTATGAAGTCCTTCAGCACCCTGTTGAATTGTTCTATTTGTCCATTGGACTGAGGGTAGTAAACCGACGACTGGCGATGCTGGATGCCTCTGTCTTGTAGAAAAGACTTAAATGCATGTGATCGGAATTGACTGCCGCGATCAGAGACGATGATGTCTGGATACCCTTCCCTTGCGAAAAGTTGGCGGAGAAATGCGATTACTGTATCCGTCGTGACTTTTGGCGTCATTTTGACCTCAGGCCATTTGCTGTAATAGTCTACGGCAGTGATGGCGAAACGGCATCCTGACGGTAAGTTGCTGAAGGGTTCAACCAGGTCGATTCCAACTTGTTTCCAGGGTCCGGAAGGAAACGGTACGGGTTGCAGCGGCGCATGTCTTGTAACGGCTGTTTTATCCGCCGTGCTGCAAATATGGCAAGCTCGAACGTATTCTTCTATCTCCAAGTCCATCTTTGGCCACCAGTAGCGCATGCGAATCCGTTGCTTCGTACGTACTATTCCTGGGTGTGATTCATGACTCAGACTGATGATTCGCTTCCGGAGTGCTGTAGGAGGTACTACTTTTTCTCCTCTGGTGACGATACCCTGGATAGTAGAAAGCTCTTCCCGGACGCAATAGTAAGGTGCAAGGTTTTTGTCCTCCCTTGCCGCCGACGGCCAAGAAGTAGTGCAGAGTTTCAGGAGGTTAGTCATAACGGGGTCGTTACCCGTGCTATCCTGTAGCTCAGATAGTGTCAGTGGAGACAGTTGGAGTTGCTGAATGTAACAAACCAACTCTGATTCGTCGGGTGAGGCGCAGGGTGCTTTCTCGGTGTTGCTCAGTGGCATGCGCGATAGTGCGTCGGCCACCGTGTTGTCCTGCCCCTTCTTGTACTGAATTTCGTAATTGTATTGCAACAACCGTGCAGCCAATCTGGCAATCCTCATTGGTTGACGTCCGTAGCCCTGAGTCGACAGCAATGTAACAAGCGCTTGATGGTCGGTCCGCAGAAGGAACCGCCTTCCAAATAAGTAGATCTGCCATTTCTCGCAGGCCCAGAGGCATGCGAGAGCTTCTTTTTCGCCTGTAGAGTAGGCCTCTTCCGTAGAAGACAAGGATCTTGATGCGAAGCATACTGTTCTGAGACCTTCAGGATGTTGCTGTTGAAGAACGGCGCCAAGCCCGCAATTGGAGGCGTCAGTCGTAACGACCGTGGGCAAGGACGAATCAAAAAGCGCTAACGGGATGCAGTCCCTCATAAGTAACTTGACACTTTTGAAAGCATCTTGCTGCTCAGAAGTCCAAGTGAACGGGACACCGTTCCGAAGGAGTCGTCGTAGCGGCTCTGTCACAGAAGAATAATGAGGAATAAACTTCAAGTAATAACTTGCAAGGCCCAGAAACGAACGAAGTGCTGATACGTTCTGCGGACTGGGTGCCTGAATAATGGCTTCCAACGTATCCTGCGATGGCTTCAACGTGCCGTTAGCTATCCTGTGGCCCAAGAACTGTACTTCCTGAACGCCAAATATGCATTTCTTCTTGTTGAGACGTAACAGTGAGCTTTCTAGCCGCTGGAGAACCATGCGGAGATTGTTGTCATGATCCCTGCGGTTTTTCCCAAAGACAAGAATGTCGTCCAGGTAGTGAATTGTTCCTTCACAACCCTTTAAGACAGTAGATAACATTTTCTGTGTTTCCATTGTGTTTACCTGGAAGTCACATTTTTTTCTTTTTTTTTTGTCTAGATGAAGGTTTATGTTAGCCTTGTATGAAATAACAGACACATATCAACATGTATGCAGCTTGTGCACATTAATACCAGCCATGTAGAGTGAAATGCCTGTTTTTTTTAAATGTTCTAGCCTATTCACGGTTGCTCTTTGCGTATTGCAGGTCTACTCATTCCAGAAGCAAGAATTGTACCATTGTAGAGCGAATGGAAATAAACGGGAGTAATGGATGTGCGCAAAATTGTTTTGTTATTCGCTATGAACTTCGTCTTTCCCTGAAATGTGAGTTGCATCTGCGCAAATTTCTAGAGAACGAGAAGTGGAAACACGTTCCGGAAAGGGTAACATGGCGTTTAAAGCTCGCGATTTGCATCTGCGCAACCTTCGTTCATATTAAGTGGAGAAAAAAATACTGTGTCCAATAAGTGGTACATATTACTACTCTGACACTGTTATACTGACATCTAATACTTGCTGCTGTTATGGTCTACGTATTTAAAGCGATTGTGACATTCTGATAGACATGATTCATTACACATGCACACGATGTACTACATGTCACAGTATTGAGGAAAAAAGAATTGTAATGTCGTAGTCTGTGATTTATACAACGTCGCACGAACTAATTTGTGTAATTTTCAATGAGTTACACTTGCACTTGGTGTCATTCGTGTGCTGTGACACGGGACCTTTCATGACACTTGGCAGAAAGTGCACTAAGGGTAGTGTGAGTTTCACAAACTCCCTTCACTTCTCTTTGGCGGAGCGAGTGCGTAGCTTCGACGGCATGCTTTGTGGCATAGGTAAAAATGTTGAGAAAAAAAGGGGGCCCCACACCACAATATTTTTAAACAAGTACTTTTGACAGCGTGTTTATTTGCTTTAGGTATACAGTTATCAGTCTGTGAACACATGTTTGAGACACATGTTTCAGGCGAATTTGTTTTATTTTGGAAGAATATTTGCAGAAAGTGTTTCTAAGCAAAAGAAAAACATTATCAGGAAGGTATTGTGGCGCGCATTTAGAATTTTTGAGGCACTTTAATATTGCCTATCGTAATTGCCATCATACTGCTACTCGTGACACTTAAGCCATGTAGCAACAACGTAGTGAACGTGACATTCGCTTGGGAGTGCACTTCACGCCCATGTGGCACTAAATTAGCCTGTGTTAGAATTAGGTGTGTTAGAATTATTTCGGAATAAACTTCCGCATCACGCTCCACTCGAGAGGTGCGAAAGCCTCAGTTATTCCCATTGGTTCCCGAAAGCATGTGACCTCTCCTGTGGGCTGTGGCTGCCTCACTTGCTTGTGGGGATATCACAGCCCGATGAGTTTGGGTGTTCGACGTGTAGATTTTTTACGCGTGCGACTCCCTTTGCTGTAAAACTTTGAATGCAGCTTCACGTCGACATCTGCCTTTGGATTTATGCGGTGTAACTTGGTACAAAATGTCAGAACACCTCTCGCGCACAGGCGTGAAGAAGCTAAACCGAAATTTTACTTACTTAAATTCATTGTTAAAGTTTGCCCGCGTATGCCACGTGCACAAGTAATCCGAAAGCCGTTCGGGATACAGAGCTAGAGTACACATTTCCAAGAGTTCTTCTTAGAGATACATCTTCCATGTATATCCTGTGTAACACGCTTGCCCGAAAATACTTCTAAGGAGGTATGCTGGGTTTGAAACTGCAATCTTGCAATCTTGCAGTGCTCTCTTGTTTAATGATTTGATGTATACTGTCGCCTGTAACGGTCCCTTTGATAAGATAACAGCATGTTAAGCAAATAAGCTAACACCTTTAATATATGTTTCCTTATGACGTGCACATCATTTCTAATATATGTTCTGAATGATAATACACCGATGAGAATTGCAGTACACTGAAGGTTGACTAAACTTTATTAAAGCGAAGGCGGCGAAACACGAAAGACGGTAGTATCATATGTCTCTTGGTAGAGCGTAGTTTGCTACGCTGCGGACGAACTCGATTCGACTGATGGATCCCTGACGATAGTCTTTTATCTTGTGAGCTCAAAATTGTTTGTCGGTTCTCTGTGTCAGCGTCTCGGATACAGGTGCCACTTTCCGAACTACGTATCTTCAGGTATGTCTCCACCTGAAAGTCCAACAGAACGCTTAAGAATCGAAAGACATCTGGATGTGGACTGTAGAAGCACCATTGAAGCGACTGTGGAACGACTCACAGGCGTTGGTGGTATTCTGCATGTTGTCAGTCATCTCAGCCCACATTTCCGGAGGAAAGCGAGAGCCGTCTTTGATGTACTCATCGACAAGATAGTCCAGAAATAGCCGGAGCTTTTCTTCCCGCGGAGCTTCCGAGCACATATCAAACACAAAACAGTCTGCAACTTCTGATGGTGGAAGGTATGGCAAACCATACACCTGTTTAAGCCATAAACCCACTTCGGAATTCTCACACTTGAAAGACATTGACAGACCCAGTTCTGTATTTTGCGCCACCATGCCTGGCCTAGGTGGAATCGGCATCCTACAATGTTAGCATTTGGCCAGGAGAGTCTTACGGCATTGTGAATGGCTGTCTCAAAGTCGACAGCAACTGTTGTTGGTTCAAAAGTTTTGCCCAACTCCGCTGCCCCCTGCTTGACCAACTGCATCACCTTCAAGTAGCATGTTTCTTCTTTCGATGGCAGCAAGCTGAACACAAGCGGGACGTAAATACCATTCCGGAGGCCATGGATTGTGAAGAGTTGTTTGAAGTACTTCGTGCACGATCTGAATGTTCCGTCCATGAAAACTCCTCCTGGAAATCTTATGCAGGGTGCAAAGAAACGAAACATTTGATGCGCTTGAAAGGACAACCACTCCCATGCTGCTGTCGTTCGCCAGTACGAAGCTTTCTCCCCTGTTTGTTGTTGTTAAAGATGCAGACGATGCCAAAATTTTGTGTACGTCTTCTCTGGACTTTGGCAGACGAGGGAGAATACGTCGCCGCGCACGGTATGCCGCTTCTCGAAGTAATTTCATGTCAGTGTGATCGAGAGTTGCTTCATGTGTTTCTCCCTTTCGTATCTCCGCGCAGATTAGTCGCGACGGTTTTTCTGTGCAGTTAGCCGCAGCTTTTTGTTTCACTGCAGCTCGTACCACTTGCCTGTCTAACTTGTGGCGCGATGCCTCGTGGTTGTGGGAGAGACGCTGTAGGTGATCTTGTACCATGACTTCTTGGCCGGTGGTGGAAAAGCCAGCACTACAAGTTTTCACAGTGCATCGCCATCTTACAGATTTATCTTTCCTTGTGTAGCCACGGCGAAACTTAAATCCACTACCTAGAACAATTATATCCTTGGATTTGTCGCTACCGCACTTAACCAAATCCATGATGATAATAAGTGAAACCAGCGCGAATGCGTCCAAGTGCACGAGCAACAGGGCACGCGCATTTTGCGCTAATGCATTACGCCCGCTGTATTGTGTTAATAGACTGAATCGCTTAGCTCATTCCTAATTTGAGAACTCTCGCCCAAATAAAGCCTATTCCTTTTGCGCAGATCCATGGTGGTATTTTGCGCAGATGCATGACCCGAGCGCGTGCTCATGCAGAGTGCAATGACATTTTGCGCAGATACAATTCCCCCAAATAAACTGACGTCGACTGAGATAGGTGTTCCTTCTTGGCCAATGACTGTAGGATGTCTCCAAAAAACGTCACAACAAAGCCGGTGTTCATCTAGCTCTCCACAAGCAGCTAACCCCACCTAGTAGCCTGCTGCTTCACAGCAACATCAACACTACCTTTGGGGTGTACACATTACACAATATGCTGCATTGTGCTGTGGTATGATAACATACTGATTGTCACACAATATGTTTATATATATGATAAGGGCCCTAAGGGCATACTGCATGGCTTATACCCTCTGCAATGTATATCCATACCTGGCAGCAACATTGCATGTCAATGCACGTTACAATACACATTTTGACTTTTGGCCGTTATGAGACATCTTCGGCCGTAATGAGACTACCTTCGGCCGTAATGAGACTACCTTCGGCCGTATTGAGACTTTCGGCCGTATTGAGACATCGGCCGTAATGAGACTTCGGCCGTAATGAGATAACCTTTCCTTTCTTTTAGTAAACATAACCGCCCCCCCGACCCTCCCTTGTAAACCATCAAATCAGTCAAGGTTCTTGGGCTACCTCCTCACAACAAGGCATTGGCTCCACGAGGTATTCGATTGATTCGTGGATAGCAGTGCCTTTAACGTATAATCATCGATACGGTAACTGCTACAGCTAACTAAAATATTGAAGACTCTTCCCTCAGCACACTTTTCCAAATTCGAATGCGACGAGTGGGATGCACTCGGTCTATTTTAGTTTGTGAAAGCAAATAAGACACTAAAATGCTACATTCCCGTCAACTTTTGCCGCCATCCGCGGGCCGGCTGTGCCGTCTGGGGTTTTTCCTGGGTTTCCCTCAGATGTGTAATAGGCGTATGCCGGCACAGTTCCCCTGAAGTCGGCCCATGGACGCAGCTATCCTCCCCCCGAGCGGATTCCGCTCGGCCTTCCACTTCACCCTCTCCTCTCCTCCTCTCCACCACCTTTCCCTTCCCGAGAAACATGCCGCCTAATCAGGCAGGCAGACCTCTCGGGTTCCTCCCAACGACACTCCTCCTCCTCCTTCTTTGCCGCCTTCACCCTGAACGTCTCGTCTAACCCAGGCCACACTCACGAGACTTTCACCTGTGCCATCTTATAATCAAACGAGTGATCCTCACTGGAGCGCACAAGTGTGGAGGTGGGAGCGAAAATACGGGGACTAAGGTTTCTTCCCGGGATACGCTGCTAGACCAATGACACGCGCGAGCTGCATATAACAAACCTGGGATTTCGTGGTCCGCGTCAGGTGGACCCACTTTACAACAATACGGCGAATCAGCAGAGAATGACAATGCCATCTCAGGATCCGAGTTTCGGCGAACTTAGTTACTCTAGTCTAGTATACCCATTGGCAGCTGCTGGGAGATAACACCCACGCCCACAAAGAAACCCAGGGTATTTTCCAAGAATGCTTTCATGGTCAATGACACGACCCGGAAGTGTTGCGGCATTCGTCATGCCGGTCACCTTTGGACTCAACAAAAGAATGACTGTCGACCAGAGGCTCCCAGGAGCTGAACATCCAGGTCAGGTCACCTCGTGTTAGAAGCGCACGAGATTTGCATATACTAACTGACCATGCCGTTCATGTTGAAGCCGAGCGTAAACGAAGGAAAGGAATGAGTTACCGATTTTTGTAACTGAATACGTTATTAGTTACAATTTTTAGAAAAGTAACTAGGTCGTTACTTCGCTACGGAAAAAAGTAACTGGTTACTAGGTAACGAGTTACTTGTAACGAGTTACGTACAACTCTGACGGAATCCTTCCAACACACAATTACATATATTCTTGGGGCATTATACACCTCTGGAAAGCGTCAAAAGCATTATCTTGTTTTGACGACGTAATATTCGAAATTGTTATATGTTCAGGAGATTCTCTCTTTGCTCATCAGGTGACGTTGTCAGCGCTGCTCTCAACTAAGCTCACGGAAGTCCGTGTAACTGATTTCGTTGCTCAGCTCACTCGACCGTGGTCGAGCCATTCGACTGCAGTTGGCTCAACCGTGGTCGAGAAAGCTAGTGTAACTAACCCCTAACTTCCCTAACAACCCTGAGGGCTCCCTATGTAAGCGCCGGCCCTGAGGGAGGAGAATTTCGTTTCCCAAAGCGCCCGTATCTGCAAGGGGCGCCCTAAGGGCACGCGCCAGCCAAGCAAGCTCGCGAGCTCCCTGTACGTTCCCTGAGGGACGCTCACCTCGAAACAAACATGGAGGACATGTGCGATTTCATCCATGGATCGCGTCGAGCGATTCCATAACGGTTTTATGCCGACAGTGCGACGAATTCGGCAATGGGAAAAACCATCTTGAGCGGTACGACGAATATGAATTCAAAGAAAGATACTGCTTATCGAAGTCGTCTGTGCATTATACCAACGTCTCAACATCAGGAGGGGCATGGACAATCATGGGTTCCCTTGTCCGCCCATCCAGTGATTGTTACAATCTTGCCATTTTAGCGCAAGACACATACACACATAAAGAGACGATGATGAGATGGGTACAATTCATATTCGCAATACCCAACAGTTATAAAACATCTGAACACAATACTGACATCCCCGTATTCCCAACCAACCCTGAGGGCTCCCTATGTAACCTCTAGCCCTGAGGGAGACGAATTTTGTTTCCCAAAGCGCCCATATCTGCAAGGGGCGCCCCAAGGGCACGCGCCAGTCAAGTGAGCTCGCGAGCTCACTGTACGCTCCCTGAGGGACGCTCGCCTCGAAACAAACATGGATGACATGTGCATTTATGGATCGCGTCGTGCGATTCGAGCGTTATACCCTCACGGTGGTATTGCCGTAGTGACGGTTCGACGAATATGAATTGAAAGAAAGATAAGTTGGGGGGGGGGGGTGCATGAACACTACAGACTATACTGAACATCAGGAGGGGCACGGACAATCATGGCTTCCCTTGTCCGCCCATTCAGTGATTGTTGCAATCTGGCCGTTTAATACAACACACACACATAAGGAGACGATGGTGAGATGTGTACATATCATATCCGCAATATCCAACAGTTGTACAACATCTGAATACAGACATGAAGTAGCCCACCATACATGAAGTTTGCAAGTCGAACGCGAACAGAACAGGAGAGATACCAAAGTAGCAGACGACAGCCATCGGAAGCGGAAATCAAGCGCGGTCGTGCGCATGCGCTTCTGCTTCGTTCTACGAGGAATCGGGTCGAATCCCCTTCGAGCCTCCCGATGGCCAGCACTTCGCTGAGCGGCTGAGCGCGTGCACGTTTACGTTTGAGAAACACATGCTGCCCTGAGGGGATGTTCGCCCTCAAGGGTCCCTGGGCTACGGGCGCCCTTAGGGCGAAGTTGCGGGTGGTTTGGGAATACGGCCCTAAGGCCTCGATCTTCAACTTTCACATAGCGGTCGTTATCGCTATAGTTAAAGTTCGCGCGCTCGAAAGCAGCTTTGATAAGCTCGCGCGTGAGCTCGTGGCGAATCACGAGCCGAAGTGATGCATTTAACGCGCGTTATGGGATACCGACAAGTTGAAGATCGGGCCCTAGGGTATAAAAACGTGACCTCATTTGTGTGCACCACTAATACAAAGAAGCCACCCGTGACCTTCGTGAAGGAATATGGATTTGTGAAACGGCGGTGTTCTCCGCCCGCGCTGTTTTGTTTTCACTATGTCTACCAACGTCATGATTACGTCACTGTGATGTTTCTTCCGTAGAGCTCTATTGCCCACGTCGATCCACGCTGTTGATGGTTTCCGCTAAATGCCGCGTGGTGGCGGTATGATAGGTTCCCCTCACGAATCTTTTATCTTGTACTCGCCCTTCCCTCTTTCACAAAGGAGTTACTCTTGGCGCGTATAGCCTGAGCAGGCAGACAACACTCCAGTTTCTCGTTAAACATCGTGCTACGACCAGCAGCCCCAACGGCTGTGACCCCCGAACACAGCCAACGCCATCATATATTCCAATTAGTAGCGACGAGTATTGCGTAACTTTTGTGTGGAGTATATCCCTTTATTTATGGTGCATTCTACAGGTCGTTGTAGTCCAGAAAAAGTTACACTGGCTCCAGCGTGGCATGTTATCATGGGCGCTTCAGTCCACAGTGCGTCGCGTTCATTGGTCATTCCCTTCGCTTTTTGTTGATTTCTACGCTAGGCCCCGGATGCACATTCCCCCAGAGCGTTAGTCGTGACGTTGGCCACTTCTGTGAGGCAGACAACGGCGACCTCTGTCGCAAGCACCACCACCACAACATGCGCTGAATCCGGCCACGCCGGCACACTGCACCGCACTGCACACGAAAATGACTAGTCGATCGCGTGGGTACAACAGTGACTGGTTAGTAGAGCGCGAGCAATGTATTACTCTCATTTCTTTATTGTGGATTGTTTGTATGGTGCACCATTATAGAAGCCCTGCGGTCGTATCCGGGCACCTGAAAAAATTGAAATAAATGAATGAATAAATAAATGAGCGAATATAACAGTACGTGTATATGTACGTGTACGTGTTTGCACGCGTATATCTCCTGAGTTTTAAAAGATATTGCAATGAATTATTTTTACGCTTTACTATGCCTACAGGCCAGCAGGCCGGGCGCAAATTTTGGTGCGCAGGTGCAACCCTAGGTGATATAAAAAATGGCGAACATGCCCTCTCGCGCAATTTTGTTACAACTTCGACGCGTGATTTCTCTGGCTGTAGACGTCCCACATTACCGCACTTGGTATCATTCCACTCAGCTTTTAATGTTCTTTCATCTAATATATCTATCGTGAGTATACCTCTTACAGGCACAGTTCGAAAAAACGAGGGTTTTGCGCGTCCGTTTCTCAAACGGGACCCTTTTGATTTCATTAATGTTTTGCCAGAACATGGCCCGATGTTAGACCTTTCATCTGACGTAAAAAAAAATCTACTTCAAAAGGCGTACACTGGCGATTAGCACGTTAAAACGCGGCCCTACTCTGAGTGCGTACGTGTCGGAGCCTGCCTCTCGGTACCGCGGGATGGCGGGCCTCCTGCATAGTTTGGCATTTTCCTGCGGCCTCACTCATTCTCACATCACGAAGTACAAACTTTACCGGCCTCACTCACCCTCACCAAATTTTCCTCGTCAGTAACTTAACCTCAGTCGCCCTTACCCTCACATTCAATTTTAAATCTTAACCTCACAAACCTCTCCTCAGGGCATCAGGATCCCGAAAGGTCTCACCATCCTCTTCTTCACATGCCTTCACCTCATGAGGCTATTCACAACTCTAATGGCCATCATGGCCTCACGTGCCTTCACCTCATGCGGACCCTCATGGCCTCACGACCCCTCATCCTTACGAGCCCTCGCCTCGTGAATACCCTCATGGCCTCACATGTCTTGAAGTCACTAGGAGTTCACATGAGACTACGGCGCTGAACTACTGTGATGGTAGTTGGTATAATGATACTGCGCGGCATTAAGCTGTTTATAGGGTTTCGTGCTATGCTTGGATAAATTTGGTAACAGTTGTTGCTGTCACAGTGATGTTTAACGTCAGTGTTTGGCGTCAGTAAAGTGGAGCCCGAAATACTACAGTGCAGATGTACCCGTTATGAAAACGACGGGGTGGTTACGAAGAAAGTGCTTGGAGAGATCCTGTACTCGATTCTCAGAACACTATGACGCTGCTGCCAGAATCGAATGATACGCTCACAGCTGAAGTGTTTGCGCACAACGATGGTACTAATCGCACCGGCAATCACATCGTGTTTTTTTTCCTTCTCCTTCTTTTACATTTCAAACGTGCGCTGCAGTCATGGGGATTCCACTTTTCCTGGCTCCGTTTTGAGGAGACAAATAAAGGCCATGAAAATTATTACAACTCCATGATGGAAAACCCGAGACTGGGTGAAAGACGAAAACCAAACGACGCACGCAAAGTCTCAATTTCAACGTCTGTTTTTCGTCTTTTCCCCAGTTTCGATTTTTTTATCATGGATCTTAGTCATCAGATCGCTTGCTTTTTAACCATTTTATCTGTATTATTACGACTGTATTCTCCAGGAACATTTTCACCAAAATCACATAGAGTAGGGTATCATAGGGGCATTGTATCGCATCTCATTCATTACCATACGATACCATACCCATTCTCACAGGGTTCATTATGCCTGTGTTCGTGTTCCAACTTGACCAATTAAACCATGTTTCTTGTACGATGTGCAGTAATTGTCAGATAGTGGGCTTTAAAGGGGTACTGCACTCGCTCATTGTGATTTTCTTCTGCTGCCACAATCAAATAATCGCAGTAGTTTACGGACGTACCATGCACAACAACGTGTCACATTTTTCCAGGATATAGCGAAACGGTTGTGACAGGGTAAAAATATGAAATCAGTGCTAGCCACAAACATAGGCAGCCTAAATCTCAATAGTCAGTTGATACTCAGCGGGGAACTTGTTCGTTGAACAAATCCCAGATAAAACGAACACTTCGTGTACTTCTTGTGGTCCGCCAATGACAAACAAGAGGTAATTTATCAACGTGTGAAAATAAAGAGCTATCATGTCGTCGGTATAGCTTATTGCTTGATCTCAGTCTCGCACGCTTGCTTTACGTCAAGGTATGCCCACTGAGATCTCAAATTCGAAGACTACCATGGGTGAAACAGATAATAATTCTCTCCCATCAGTCCATTTCTGTCCTCCGCATTTAAGTCTGCACTTTCGCCTTATCTTCGAAATTGCATGCCCATTTCTTCTTTCCTTTGTTTATAAATGTCTGAATTTATTATTTCTTTGGCTGTTTTCCGTGTGTTTTTGAATGTTGTTTGTTTGTTCTGCTTTGTTAGTTCCATCATTAGTACTTTCTTCTTTATTGCTTTCGCACAGAATTTGGAGAACCCGGTAAGGGCCCCTTACGAAAGGCCGCATGCATGAGGTCTCTCACAAAAGGCCTCATGACCTCATCCGTGAGGTTCCTCACAAAGGGCCTCACGGCCTCATCTGTGGCGCTCCTCACGGAATATGTTGTACCCTCACGTATTGATGGCATCACGACGACTGGTCTCATGAGGGCCCTCACTGTGGGCCTCATGAGGGACAATGCCTCACGACTGTCCTCGTGAGGAACATTCAGAGTGGTCTGACCTCACTTACCATCCCCTCATCGTCGCGAGGTGAGGATGAGGCGTCCCCATGAGGGTCATCATGAGTGAAGCCGCCCAGCTATGGCCTCCTGTGAACGTCGTACAAGAAAAGGGACGACTCTGTGTAATCAAAAGTGGTAGTTTATATCGATCATTTGAAAGACTGCGAAACCGGAAGCAGTATTTTGCAATGACAGCGACAAATGATTTCACTCGGTTTCTATGAAAACGTCACTTTTCTGTATTCACTGTCCACGGTACGAGCTATGAAAGTTTCTCGGCCTCCACTTTCTGATGTCTTGCTTGGCGACGTATGCAAACCTTGTATGCCACTTATTTGATTCGGTATACATACATTTACCCATTCCTTTTTTTTTTTTTGCATGCTCAAAGAAGCCACGTCATTAGCGCGTACATGGAGTAAATGGACGCACTTTAGGTGTTTTGGCAAGCATATATTGTGACCCTAGGGTGACACCTTGCTCGGGTGAACGCAAGTTAAGTGTCGTGGCATGGTGCTTAATTATTTCACCGGTCCTGTCAAACGCACTTTTGTCGTGGCCTGTTCCTGTGAACAGCCATGTCGCGCTCGCAAATGTAGATTTGGAAAGCTCGTAGAGCCCATGCCGATTTTAAAACGGCTCGCCGCTCCATCGGACATGTAAATCATTAGCCGCATGAGGAACATTCTCGTCAAGCCACTCTTCAATGGCGATGGAAGCTAACAGTGAGTGTGCTGAATCGTCCTCGATCACCACACCAAAACTGTGCGTTTCTGTGCCAGCCGTTACCACACATGTGAATATGGAAATCGGTTTTTCCCTAGTGGCACGCTTGTATTCCGCTAGGCATAGCTACTGTCCAGTTTTCAGCAAAATCGCAGTGGATTATGTGCGTCTTGGAAGGTGGATTAGTATATTTTTCACCAGTATGGCTTTGCTCTGACCGTCTCTAATATAATTATGACAAGTATGAGAACTCTGAGAGGGAATGTACTGCTGCAACTTCAGCACAGAACACACGGTCCGTGCTGAAAGCCCTCTGCATATCTTAAAAATATCGTAAAATGAAGTAAAGCAAGCTCCGTAGGAACTTGCGGGAACCGTGGAAAAAGCAACTTCTAACTCAGTATTTATTTGTACAGTATGCGTATCACCGTGTATGCAGCTTCCAAGAGTGAGGTTTTATCTTTGCTGACCATTTAGTCGTTGAAATACGTCTTTACGGCAACGTAGGATTTCATTCAGACGCTTTGTGGGAAATAACTCCCAGGCGTAGATTCTTTCTTGAGCAGGTCGTCAAGAGCTTGCCGACGAATAGCTCAGCTGAGGCCACACAGCCTAGCCCAACAAGGGACGCAACGACAGGAGGCACGCCATCCCGTGGTACCGCCAGTCGGGCTCCGACACGTACGCATGCAGAGTACGGCCGCGTTTTAACGCGCTAATCGCATGTGTACGCCTTTTGAAGCAGATTTTTTTTTTGCGTTAGACGAAAGTTCTAACGTCGTGCCATGTCCTGGGAAAATGTAAATGAAATAAAAGAAAAGCCTTTTTGAGAAACGGATGTGCAAAATCCTTGTTTTTTCGAACTATGCCTAAACATTCCCTCTATCAGCGCGTGCCTGTAAGAGGTATACTCACGATAGATATATCAGATGAAAGAGCATTAAAAGCTGAGTGAACTGATAGCAAGTATGGTAATGAGGCACATCTACAGCTAGGGAGATCACGCGTCGAAGTTGGAACAAAACTGTGCGAGTGAGCATGTTTGCCGTTTTTTGTAACACAGAGCTTTGCACCTGCGCGCCAAAATTTGCGCTCGTACTGCTGGCCTGTAGGCATAGTAAAGCGTAAAAAAAATTCATTGCAATATCTTTTAAAACTCAGGAGATATACGCGTACAAACACGTACACGTGCATATACACGTACTATTATATTCGCTCATTTATTTATTCATTCATTTATTTCAATTTTTTCAGGTGCCCGGATACGACCACAGGGCTTCTATAATGGTGCACCATACAAACAATCCACAATAAAGAAATGAGAGTAATACATTGCTCGCGCTCTACTAACCAGTCACTGTTGTACCCACGCGATCGACTAGTCATTTTCGTGGCCTGTAGGCATGCTAAAGCATTTAAAAAATTCACTAAAACATGTTTTAAAATACAGGGCCGGAGTTTTTCGATTTTATTTATTTTTTATTTTTTTTTGCGCGAAAGCTATTTAGTAGAAATTATTTATTTTACCGCTGTTGATAATCATGTAGGATGAGCTTATAAATATAAAAAAAATAATGAAAATCCAGGAGGTCGATGGGATCTCCCTGCCTGAACCGACGTAAAACCGGCCTATAGTGGACATCACTACTTTTGCGCGTGCGTTGCAGGCCATATGTTTGACTCCCGGTAAAGCTGTTTAACTTGAGAAGAACACAAGGCGCCAACGTGAAAGCACAAGATGGAAGAGTGAGCGACAGCTACGTCTCACTGCCTCGAATTTTGGTGTAGCTACAAGGAGGGTGGATGGACAGCTGATGGGATTCGGGCACTGCTTTTTCCCCAAGGATATTTCCAGGATCCCAGCTGTAAGGTAGGCTTTCACTTTTTGCCAGTCATGGATTAGATACAACCGCTGCAAAAGAATATATCTGTTGATTTCTTTTCAGGAATGGCCAAATGAACGAGGTGGTTGTTGCTCAGCGATACAAAGGTGTCCTTCAAGGTCTTGGGCATGATGTGGCTGTTTTTGGTTGCGGACTACTAGTTAACCTGGAGACACCTTGGTTGGGCGCATCACCAGAGAGGGTTGAGTTGGACCCATCTGAATCCCAGCCACACGGAGTGGTGGAAATCAAGTGTGCTCACTCACTTTTGAATGCTTCTGCCGCTGATATTGAAACGTTGGACTATATCGTAAGGGATGAGCAAGGCAGATTTCATCTTTCTGCTGACCACAAGTACCATTACCAAATGGTGGACCAAATGGGGCTCTCGGGTCTGCCTTGGGGAGACCTCGTCGTATATTCAGATGCCTTCCTATTTGTCGAAAGGACAAGGTTTGACCATAGAGAAGGGGAAGCAACGAAGCTACAGCTTGAAAGCTTCTACTTTGACTGCACAAGAAGCAGTAAGGCCTACATGCAGATCCTCAACAGACGACGCTTTGAGCCTAATGTTAGGCCTCTTAATCTTCTTAAGTAAACATCTTGTAACTTGTCAGCACATGTTACATGCAGCCCTGAAAAAATATACGCAGCACAATGCGTACGGTGTTTTTTCATCTACTACACGCACACACACATACACACAATTTACAATATGTCTCACACATTATTTACAATATATTTCTTTGTTCACATTTCTCTAAGGAAGCATAGACACATCAGTCACACGCAGCCTGATTCACGATAACTGACTGCATGTTGCTAAGTATGGCACATAGTGTCCACATCTGCAGCGGTGCAAGCTAGAGGTGTTTGCTAGCGGTGCTAGTGATATATGGATGCATTTGTCGAATATGTGAAAAGAGAGAGAGAGAGAGAGAGATACATGATGACGATGATATGGGGATGACTTCCGCTCATTGAGCAGAATGCTACACCATTGCTATTGGGGAAAAATGAGAGGATGGTGGCCGATCAGGCCGGTAGTTTCAAGGAATTTGATGAAGGGTCGCAAGACGGACATCTGCTTTCGTGTGTCCCATGGTCCCAAAATGAGTCTGAGGTCAAGGGGTCGGCTGTCAATCCGCGCAAAGTCGTTTGCCAACAAGTGACGCTCCCTCCTATAAGTGGCACATGCGATGATCACATGGTCCGCGGTCGCTGGCACACCACACTGCGGGCACAAGGGGCTACTGGCACACCCTATCTGGTAACGGTAGTACGGCATAAAGGCAACATGATATGTGAAAAGACTTTATCCTTTGGCTCTTTCTTTCAATGTGTATCATCACTGCTGCGATGTCCTGGGTCTCCTGTGCTTCTTCTGCTGAGAACTGGTCTTTGCGTAGAATGGGGGAATATTTAGCTTCACATTCTTCCTATCAAGCAGGTCCTCAATCTTGAAACCCTTGTCAGAAATTTTTGAGTCACCAGCATCAAAGGGCAGCTCAAGGAAACCATTCTTGATAACGCATTTCCTGTCTGACACTGAACCCATGAACAGTTCAGAGCCAAATGGCAAAAATCCGTTTGGAGAGATTCCGATGAGACCCCTGAATGTGTGTGCTGATTTGTATTTTGAATAGGTGCCGGACAACAAATGAACTTGCAACTTCACATTTGATTTCCGTCGCGTCGTTGTGGGGTACTTCTCCTTGAACGTTAGGGTCATAGTCTCATCGATGTAGGATCGCGGTAACCAAAATGGAGGCCGTGTCAACTCTTTGTCGACGGCATTGATCCATGTGTTGAAAATCTTCGACACTGTTGTCTGAGATATGCCGAAAAGATGTCCTAGGTGCTGATGGAAGAAACCAGGACCAGGAACAATTGATGCTCAGTGCTGAGTTTCCGAGATCTTCTCGCACTTCTTCGCCCCAGTATAGGTGAAGTTCTCCTCTTTCTCTCCTGGCCCAAGGCAGTCGTGTATCTTCTTAAATTTGCTTTAGTTCAGGAGGTCAGTAGAAAACTACATGTCGCTGTAATTGGGCTTCAACTTTTCCACTTGAAATACTTCAGGTTCTTGTTTGAGTTCGGATATTTTGGCCACTGCGCGCTTCATTTCTGATCTCAGTTTATGCACCTGATTTGACCTCTCTTTCGAAGAAGCGCAATGCCTTGCAACTTCATTTGTCATGCGTCTGGCCGACTCTTCATGTATATGTAGCTCACTTTCGAGCACTTGTACCATTGCTGAGAATTCACATTCATTGCTTCTACGTCGTCTACATCGTTCACTGCCGGTATATTTTCCTGTCGACTGACTTCAAGAAGTGGTGACGGGGACTTCTGACCCAGCTATTTCCGCCATGCGTTGACGTGGTTGTCTTCGCTTCCTCTTCTGTGGACAGAAGTTGAAGTCTGACGGTACAGCGTGCTCATACAGGAGCCTTTGACCACTTGCAACGTTCGGTACAAAGTGTGATTCAATAAAATGCTTCGAGCACACCCCAGTTGCTTGACTTCTTCTGAAATGTTTTCTCTCATCTCTCCTTATTGCATATCTACCTTTTACGTTTTGCAAGGCTCTTTGGAAACTTGTGCAATGACACCTAAAAAACAAGGAAACAGACACACTAAAAGATTGGGGCTTTTCCGAAGCACAGTGCAGTCTACCAAGGTCAATAAGCGCATAAAAAGTCTGATCACGACATCTTATTACTGTATCATCACAGGACGACATACATTAACAGATCCTTGTTTCGCGAACTTCATATATAGGTTTCACTGTTTCATCTGGACCGGCAGCCCTGCGTCATGTACTGTAATTAATGTACTGACCATAGGTCGGCGAATTCATTCATGATGGCCTTCACCGACTTCATTCACCATCACCTCATAGAGAATGATGTGATGTTGAATGAAGGGCATGATGTGATGTGAAGTTGAAGTTGAAGTTGAATGAGCGGCATGATGTGAAGTGAAGTTGAAGTTGAAGTTGAATGAAGGGCTATGATGTGATGTGAAGTTGATGTTGAAGTTGAATGAAGGGCTATGATGGGATTTGAAGTTGAAGTCCGCGTGATGGGTTTTGAAGTTGAAGTCCGCGTGATGGGTTTTGAAGATGAAGTCCGCGTGATGGGTTTTGAAGTTGAAGTCCGCGTGATGGGTTTTGAAGTTGAAGTCCGCGTGATGGGTTTTGAAGTTGAAGTCCGCGTGATGGGTTTTGAAGTTGAAGTCTGTGTGGTGGGATTTGAAGTTGAAGTTCGCGTGATGGGTTTTGAAGCTGAAGTCTGCGCGATAGATTTTGAAGATGACGGATAGGTTTCGAAATCCTCAAAATAGGTTTTGAAGCCGACAATGTTTAGTCGATGTCTGACCTTCACGTGTAGTGACTGTTACTTGTGCGAACGCGTGCGGAGTGAATGGCAAATGTGTATTGGAGTGCACCAAGCGAACATAAACGCTTCGCGTTTCGTGTCTGGTGTGGGCGTATGGGCCTGACACTGCAGATGCCTGGCGGACTTCCTCCCCCCCCCCCCCTTGTTGTGTACCGGCGGTCGCAGGGAGGGAAAGTGTTTGGAACGCGTTACTCTCTGGCGTAGTGGGGCGCGGAGGGCAATGTCATGTAGCCGGGTGCAACTGTATGTTGCGAATGTGAGCGGTAGATTAGATCGAGATGCGATTTGGCGTTCTGCGGTCGCGCGGTCTGCACGTTGCGGTTGTTCCGTTTGACTCATTTGCTCGCCTACAGCTATAATGTGCGTATATATGTATATTGGATGGGTTTGGATTTGAGCCTCCGCCTTCGGTCGCTTACGCGCATTTTACTAGGCGACAGTAGACTGCTGTCGTGCTGACGAAGTGTTTTTTATTAGGCTTATTTTGTGTCTTCTTAGATTGCTTTTTTTCCTTTGCGTGATTGGGATCCAAATAGGACAAGATCGGGCCGGCATTGTTTTTGTGGACGTCTTTTGTTTTAAATGTAATACACAGAGGTCACTATAGGTCTCTTATTTATCTGAGGTGCATAGGTCATGTTTTGGGGAATTATGTGTTCGGCATGCATGTAGCATCCATCAGACACAAGTGTTCCATCATGTTCCATCAGAGCACGCAGCTGATATTTCTTAGATATTCATCGCCAATAAAGTACATTTCAGCAGAGGCGGGGAAGTTAATTACCACCCAAAAGTTGCTAGTTACGAGTTACGTTATTAAGCTAAATACGTAATGAAGTTACAACCTTCAAGTTATCAAAATGAAATTAAATGAGAAATGAAAGTTCTTGCTACTATGCCGAAATTAAGTTGGGAGCGGAGTTCCGAATATACCTTGTCAATTGGGCACAAGGTGAGAATTGGAATTCCAAGTTCTGCGAGTTCCCATTTTCC
This sequence comes from Ornithodoros turicata, assembly GCF_037126465.1. Classification (NCBI taxonomy): domain Eukaryota; kingdom Metazoa; phylum Arthropoda; class Arachnida; order Ixodida; family Argasidae; genus Ornithodoros; species Ornithodoros turicata. The sequence goes on along the minus strand of NC_088203.1, from coordinate 70,462,236 downwards.
GCGCACATTTCATAGAACCTTGCCAGTGGCCTTATCACCTTCCCCGCAAAAAAATGCACTCCACGCACTCCAAACGAACGCTCTGCTGCGGCCTAACTCAGAAGCACGTCGGAATTGCGTTTGCGTACATCCAGTACATCGCGCTGCAACAAGGCGGAGCAGTCAGGCTGCTGGCGCCGCGCACGTGCAAGAGGGGGGGTCACTGTCGTCGGATTTTTCAGCAACAAAATAAAAAGAAAGGAGCCCGCGTTGTGCGTTCTGCCTGCTTGGACGTGAAGCGAAATAGAAATTTCTAACTTTGCTCATGATACTTTACACTCAAGTGATTATGATGAGAGGTTGTTTCAAATATCAAATAAAAACAGGTGAGAGTGGGAATTGTTGTAAACTGTGTCGACACATATTTATTTAGAGATTGTGAGAGAGGAAAAGAAACTGTTTCACGGACTGTAAGTTGGTGGTCTTCCGAGCTCCTTGCAGTCTTCATTTCAATTTGCGCCTCACATTCTGTATGTATTACATGTGTCCAAACGCCTCGGTCGTTAAGAATGCACTTAGTGTTCATTCCGTATATACCCTCCTCGGAGGAAAAAGAATACAATGGGTTACACTTCTCCGAGGAGAGATTCTCAGTTTTTGGTGTCAGTGATTTATCGAGACCATGATACATCTCTGTGACACCCCCCACCCCAAAGAAAAAAAGTTTGGCGACACCCCCTGCAAAAAAGGGGGCTTGCCGTTTCAGCTGTAATGACATGTCGGTAATTATACGTGTAAAGCTGTTATCACGTAGCTGTAATAATGACCACGCCCCCTGCTTGGGATTGCGGATAAACCACTGCAGTGGTGTATTGCATGAAAGAATTAGAGTAAAAACATACGTCCAGCGAAGGTGATTACAGGTCGCTGAATTCGTTCATGACGGCTATTTCCAGTGTCAGTAAGCATCATGTCACAAGAACTCATGTAATACTGAGTGGCTGGCCACGATGTATTCCGATGCCGAAGCTAATAGCCGAAGATACCCCCGCGTCACGAGTGAAAAATGGCACGGCGGAAAAGCCAGACGTACGAAGCCACATGATCGTGCAATGCGGCAGACACGGCGATCGTACGAAGTCCTATGAACGTTCAATGTTCCGGCAGGCAAGGATGTCGTACGAAGCCACATGAACCTGCAATGTGCTATGCACTCACTTAGCTGTCAACAACGGGCGCAACATTGTGCAACAACCCTACCGTGTAAGCAACATACCTGCCGCCGTTCACATGCGACAGCGGAGGTCAAACGTTGCATCCCTCCCTTTCCTCATTTCTTGGTGCACCCTGATTGCAAGCCCAACCCAGAGCAAGGTGACCGCACCCTCCAAACAGCATACCCCTCCTCCGCTTACGCTTTCGTCGCCACTACCAGGAAATCCACGCTAACATGGGCGAGGAAGACGCCAACGTCGTAATCCTCCAGCAGCGAGCAGCCGGGCACACCAACGTAGGCCTTCGTTGGTATTCAACTTCAAAACCCCATCAGCGGTCACCAGAAGCCACATGAACGCGCAATGTGCTATGCGCTCACTTATCTGTCAACAACGGGCGCAATATTGTGCAACAACCCTACCGCGCAAGCAATACACCTTCCGCTGTTCGCATGCGACAGCGGAGGTCAAGCGTGGCATCCCTCCCTTTCCTCCTTCATTGGTAAACCCTGCTTCCAAGTCCAACCGAGTGCAGGCCGACCGCGCCCTCCAAACAGCATACCCCTCCTTCGCGTACGCTTTTGCTGCCACTACCAGGAAACCCACGCAAACACAGGCGAGCAGGACGCTAGCGTCGTAATCCTGCAGCCGGGCACACCCCACGTAGGCCTTTGTTGGAGTTCAACTTCAAAAACCCCATCACCGACTTCAGCATCCTTCATAGGAATTCAACTTCAAAACCCCATCACAAAGTTCAACTTCAAAATCCATCACCGACTTCAGAACCCATCATAGGAATTCAACTTCAAAACCGCGATGGGATCTGAAGTTGAATTCTGATGATGGGTTCTGAAGTTGAAGTTGAATGATGTGATGTGATGTGATGGGTTCTGAAGTTGAAGTTGAATGATGGGTTATGATCTGATGAATTCTGAAGTTGAAGTTGAATGATGGGTTATGAAGTGATGAATTCTGAGGTTGAAGTTGAGTTACGGGCTCGTGATGTGATGGTTTATGACGGTGATGTGATGTGATGGGCTTTGCGGAAAACTGACCATGATGTGATGTTGAATGAATTCTTAGCAAAGTGCCGACCTATGGTACTGACGTCTTCTGACAGCTGCGGCTTCGTGTGTGTGCATATTTCTGAGCACATGTCATACAGATACCTCAAGCCCTCACGAGTGTCAAGAGTAATACATGTCTTACACCACGTTAGTACACGAGCGACGAGGACAGTTCGCGCTTGTGCTTTTCAGCGGCTGGCTGTAAAATGTACAGTACGACATACCTTTTACCTTTCTGCCTTCTATGCCTTTCTACAGCGACTCCAAATCTGCGTTACAGACTCTGGCTTCCATGTTTACTACGGGATCTTTGGCATGAGCACCACAAGGTAGCTTGCACACATACCATGCGGCAGTTTTAAAAGGTCATGACATCCAAATGCAGTGGATTCCTAGTCACTGTGGCATTGCAGGCAACGAGGCTGTGGACGCTTTACCTCATCACCATTACCACCAGGTGCGCAAAATAACGTTATTCCTCTGAGGGATTGGCTTCATAGCGCCTTTGTATTGTCACGGGTGAAAACAGACGAGCGAGACGGCGAATAATCGGCGAACGCTTTATTCTAGCTGCTTTGCTCGCTAGCTCAAGAGCGGTAGCTCTTAGACAGAACCACGGTCACTCAATACTCTTTCTGGTCAGGAAACTCGCGCGAGAACTTCATTTCGGCGGCCGAGCGGCGCGTGGTGGCGCGGCGATCGTTCGGGGGAGACTTTCGTGTCCGCCGGTGCCTGCGCGTATGGCTTGCATAGTGTATCTATGGGTGTTTGGAAGTGTACACTTTTTCTTTCTTTGTGCTTGCGTTTTGAGTGCGTAAGCAGAGGTTCTTTTTTAAATATCCTTGAAGATAATTGCAATCTTTGCACTCTGTTCGTATGTAAGAATGATCTACACATACAAAGGAGACTTAGGTCGTCTGATTAGAGCGTGCAGTATTTCGTGATGGCTATATGTTCTTCATGGAAGGGGATCCTTAACTTGACGAGGACTGAATGAAAGTATTTTTTCTTTGTCTAAAAAACAGCGATGACTTGGTCTACGGGAATAAACAGAAAACATTCGTTAATAGCCTTATTGGAGATGTACTGGGATGAGCGTGGTTTGTTGAGCTCGTTCAAGTTGATCACTGTGTACATGTGTAGCATCAAGAACTAAGAACCGTAAAATTTTCAAAGATATATCATTCAACATGATATCAATACAATAACAAGTCTTAGGGTAGAACTTGGGGGAAAGATGTAATGCCAAGTCGGCTTAGTAAACGAAGTCCGCGCCTACCTATTAGTTTTTGCTGCACCGGAAGCATGCAGAGGGAGGGGTGATGTTTTTCTCTTTTTATCTATTAATTTTTCTTTCTTTTTTTTCCCTTTCCGCAATGCTTCTGCAATGCCTCAAAAGCTTCTGCCGACCATAAAATACAGACTCAGAGCCCATTCATAGCAGCATATAGTGCTAAAAATATATAGTTTCCTTGTCTTCATCCTGAATTTGAAGAGAAAGGCTAACACAAAAGATTTTCTCTCCTTCCCCTTGCTTATCTCTTTCCATTGTTTTCTTTTTTTTTTTTTTGTTACCACGTACCACCGTGTTGTTGGCAAATGTAGTTTTTGGGCAATCCCAAAGTTTCCTTCTGACCTCCCAAATAAAACTCCATTCCACCATTTTAAATATTCTGGATCTGATCTGACTCATATGCCGAGGCTATCTACATCGCGATGATAGTGTAGCCGTTGAGTTCGACATCTGAATCTTGTCAGCCAAATTCTATAGTTGGAAAGCGCTATCAGGCCACACTTCAGCAAGAGGAAATTCTATCATGTTAATTTAATAACCCGGTTTGAATGTTGTTGGAATCGGTAAAGGAAAATATCGTTTCCTAGGTAACTACAGAGTATTCGTCCAAACTACATTCAGGAGGCACCAATATTGTGCCTGCTGGCTTCGTTGTGACCGCTCACAACGGTTTTCCTATCGCCTCTTCCCAAAGTGTGTAAAAATTGCCCTCCCCCCCCCCCGGCTCTCATACCGCCAGAGCTCATTTTAGATGATTAAAATACAGGATTTCTATATTCATCTGAAGGCTTATCTGTCTGCGCTGAAATAGAATCATCTCGTGATTTTATCTCTGTTCAAGTTACAACAAACTGCTACAAGGAAAACAAGAAAATCACGCATTTGGAAAGTTTCGCCCTCACGTAATAACTACAGAAAGCGTCATTAGCTTACAATATATCGCTGGACCGAGTGACTGTGCAACAAAATGCCATAATATGTTTCTCGACCATCATTGAGAGCCACACGAGTGAGAGCAAAATTAAAATTTTCCGTATCAGAGAAAGAAAACAACGAAAGTTGTAATATACGCGGCAAATCTGCAAATTTACGTCCACTGAACTGAAATGTACCGGCTCAAATCATGAACCGCTTCGAGAATTAATTGTTTCTGCTATGAACAAGAAATGAACTCTAAAAAGTAGCTTATCAAATATTCGTTGAAAACACGCAGTGCTGCGGAAACGTCGTCTGCTCCACGAGGGTGTCTCCCCTCGAACGACGCGACCGCCCCAAGCGGGAGCAACTGTCCCTAAGTGACCTAGTCTATTGTATTCGAGCGGAGCTTCCTGACCAGAAAGAGTATTGAAGGACCGTGACAGAACTAAGGTAAAAGAATGCTCCGACTGGGAGCTCACAAGCTTTTATACACAGTGGTGAACATTGTAGAAAACACACGTCGGTGGAGAGAAGGAAATACAGACGCCTCTCCAAGGTCGTCGGTCCGTCCTTGAGATTGATGCGAGCGAAGGAGCAGATGCTTCCAGAAGGATCGCTTGCCATGTAGCGCGACGTGTCGCGCTGCCTCAGCCCGTCGTTCGACGCCTCGTAGCCTGTTGTTGTTGTTGCGTGTGGTCGCCCCAAAGACGATACATGGCAGTATTGTATAGTCAAGCATTAGGTGTCCACCGGAAAGAATAAATACAGGATATCACTCAATGAACTAGAAGGATGTGAGAAATACGTAAGAAACAAATTTGCGGAAAGTATATAATACAGAATGTTAGTAGACCGTTGATAACGTCACCGTGGTGGTAGTGGTGGTGACGAAAAACCGGCTTGCCGTTGTTGGCCTCACATATGTGGGCTGCGTCACGACTGTAGCCAGGATGAGATGAGGTGGTGTATAACAGACGAGGGAATGATGACGACAAGATCTAGGGCGGTCACTGCAGAGTTGGCGAGAAGTCCGAGCAGTACTCATAGCTTTTGAGCGTGGCCAGATTCCTGGAGAAAGTAGACAAGGCTGCGAATTTTGGAGTGTCTTTCCGCGAAAGAGCTTTTGGGATGTAGGACATTATCCACCGTACAGTTTCTGCAATGGCCAAGGTATTTCTCCCGCACCGCAGCATATGCACAGCAATGCAGTAGGATGTGCTCGATAGTTTCAATTTGCTGACAATGTATGCAGTTTGCGTTGTCTAGAGAGCCAATCTTGAGTAATTCGATTACCGTGAAGTTACCCTACCTATACCGGAACCAATGGTATGACTCAGAATCTTATATATTCGTTGAGTGCGGTAGACACGGTACTTCGGAAGCCACGTTATCGACGGTCTACTAACAGTCACTAATGCCAATGCTTTCCTCGTGCATGAATGTCACAAAACTTTTCAGTTTTTGCAGTGTGTATAACATATTCTGGTTTGTATAATTAGTAAATTGGTCCAGTTGCCCGTTATCAAGCTCTGTAATTCATTTCTTATGGTACTACAGAAACCGATACTCCCGAAGCGGAACATTTCTGTGTGATGCCCCAGCGGGTGGCCGTAACCAATTTCATAGGAATTCATAGCACTTTACATTAAGCAGAAAATGCTGCATGTCGATAGCCCATGACAAGAGAAAAAGGAACGGTGCACGTATACGTCAGCGATCGTTGAAACAATAACAACAATAGATGTTGACGATGAGATAGGGTGTGGGGTGACCGTTGAAACGCTCGTTGACTCACGATAACGAAGCTGTTACCAGCTCCGGTGGCGCAGCGGTAACGTGTGCGCTTGGAGACTGGGAGGTCCGCGGTTCGAATCCGCGGGCCGGCTGTGTCGTCTGGGGTTTTTCCTGGGTTTCCCTCAGATGTGTAATAGGCGTATGCCGGCACAGTTCCCCTGAAGTCGGCCCATGGACGCAGCTATCCTCCCCACGAGCGGATTCCGCTCGGTCTTCCACTTCACCCTTTCCTCCTGTCCACCATCTTTCCCTTCCCGAGAAACATGCCGCCTAATCAGGCAGGCAGACCTCTCGGGTTCCTCCCAACGACACTCCTCCTCCTCCTCCTCCTCCGAAGCTGTTCCATAAACTTCAAACAGACACATTGAGCCGCCTCGGTAGCCGTCATTCATTCCACCTCTTCCCCCTGACACCTAGTTCCAAATGCGGGGGAGGAAAGCCCGTCCTTTGCAGTTGCCAGCCTTTCAGTCCTATTTCGTGTTAGCGCCGCGAAGTGAGCATTTGGAAGATTACGATAAAACATGGTCTACTGGTTGCCCTTGCCAAATTGAGAAAATCTGGTGCTAATAATAGGCAATTCAGGTGAAGCAAGGAGTGGCTCACGTTTTCGTGTGCTACCGGACTGAAGAAACTCGAAATTGCATAAAACGAAGAAAGAAAAAAGAGCGAGAGAAAATGAAAATAAAATGCAGAACGAGAAAATCGACAATTGTGTTCTTGTCGTAACACGAAGGAGATATGAGGATATGCTGAACCATACTTTTATTGTGTCACAGACTCACGATTGATTGATTGATTTTTAAAAGAAAACACGACACACAGACTCACGAGTTGACGCGGAGTATGAAAGGTTACGAGCAATTTGTCGCAGGCGCTGAAAGGAAATTACGCGGATCTTGTCATCGGGATGACTACCGCGAAGCATGCCGCTTACAGTGCCTAATTCGGCGTCATTTAAAAAAATTGTCTCGTCAACAGTGGCGCTCTGTTTGCACCAGCCTCTCTCCGTTTACACCCACGACACGCTTGTGGCAGATAATTAGGACCCTTGGATCAACCAACATTACGCAATCACACCCTTTCAGAGCTCTGGCTATTTACCCCCAGTAAACCATGAATATCCTGGAGACCTCCAAAATGTGTTGCAGACGACGTCAAAACATCCTATGTACGTCCCACGGACATTCGTGATGTGATCAAAACTATGTCGCAGATGTCACAACTGTAGCTATGTTCTATGCATGTCACACGGACGTCCAATCTGTCTCCTCAAAATATCGTAGTTGTTGGGGGTATCCAATTCTGTATATCCTCTGTACGTCCCAAAGAGAATCTATTGGGGACATCGAGATTTGTATATTCTGAGGCGATCGCATCACGAACAAAAAAGGTACGTGCCAAACAGGGGCCGAATGACGTTTGTCAGAAACAAAAATCTCTTTCCTTCCAAAACTGACCGTCTGTGTTACATTGAGGATTTATGGCGAAAGAGACAGAGATGCGGAATCCTGTGGCACTCTCAAATTTGACTTTCCATGGACCTACTGAGTGTCTCAGACCAACAACAATAACAACAATAAGGTGTTACCTTGTTGCAGAGTTAATATAGCACGCAACTCCTCACTGGCTTTTGTGCATAATCGAATTAAACTTAGACAGCTCACCCTCAGTTTTGTTTCGGAGGCGAGCACTATGCCCTCGAATTCGCGGAAGTTCACGCGACAAGCAATATATTGTATTTGTTTTCTCTTGGAAAGGGAATGCTAGTACCGTTCGAAGTCAGCGTTTTGGACTGGGGACTTTTCCATTTCTCTGTTTGCTTTAGTTAAACCGCCCCGCTCTGTGTCGGTTGTGGGAAATACCAGAAACGGGCACAGAGGAGAATCAGGGAAGGAAATAGTGATGTACGTGGTGGCCACTGTCTTAGTTACAGGTCCGTTAATGGTGCGACACTCCCCCAACACAGCTGTCGCAAAATGTGTCAAAATATGTGTTACTGCGCACGGAGCAATTCGTGCCTTTACACTGGTCGGACGCTCCGTTCGGATTGGTTGCCGGAATTCGAAAACGGCGCTTCCTCGCCTGCGTGCTGCATACTCTCTCGGCGGTTTCATTCGAAATTTGAACGGTGGGCGGATAAACATACTGCTGTGATAAACAAACCAACAAACAGATATACCCATGCTCTGCTTTAAGAAATAAAATATTGTACAATACTTTACCACTGGCATCTTCGGTTTAGCATCACTGCATGAACGAACCTTGAAAATAACAGTAAATTGGAAGCCAGTGCCAATATCCTCTGAATGTCCGAAAGTCCATTAGTTGAGTTAGTGGGACGTTCCGTGGATGTGGAAAAAGTGGGACAAATGACAAGAAGAGGTGGAAAGAGGAAAAACTCCCTTCCATATACGCCGACCTCAAGAATTTGGCAGGTGATCAAGACCCTCAGCTGCCCTGCTGTTGCACAGGAGACGCCCTTCCGAGCACTGGCGCTTCACCAGGACGTACCGGAATTAACTGTTGGCGACGATTTCTGCCGTCTCCTCACTCGCTCATCCTGTGCCTCCTTAGGTGACGCTCACAAGGTAGTCGACTTCCATTGCGGTGCTCGCGAGCCTCTGATGGACCTAGATTTCTCTTTAAACGAACTGCAGTCTGCAATTTCTGTCGCAAAGAAAGGCTCGTCGCCAGGACCCGACGGGATCTCATACCAAGCCTTACTCTCTTTGGAACCTGAGACGCTTGGTAAGCTGCTGTGTCTCATAAATGAATCTTGGAGGGACGGAGTCGTACCTGACATGTGGAAGACTGCCCGCGTAATCCTGCGCCTGCTGAAACCAGGAAAGTCACCAAGAGAACTGGCATCGTTTCGACCAATCAGCCTCACTAGCTGTCTCTGCAAACTTGTTGAAAGGTTAATCCTGAACCGCCTCGACTGGTTCCTGGAATCGAAACCTTCTGGATCCAGCGCAGGCTGGCTTTAGACGGGGACGTAGCACGATGGACTGCGTGATTAATGTGGTATCCCACGTGGAACAGGCTAGTGCTGACGGCCTCCTGAGTGTTGCCGTTTTTCTGGATGTCGAGCGAGCCTATGACACCACAAGTCACAATCACGTGCTTCATGGGCTTTTTACTATGGACGTCACGGGGAGAGCCCTTAGGTGGATCTCTGACTTCTTGCGAGACAGGTCGGTATACGTGAAAACCTCAGAAGGCGAAACCCTTCATCACGGTACAGCAGCTGGTGTCCCACAGGGAAGCGTCCTTAGCCCGCTCCTGTTCAACGTTGTCATGGCCGCACTACCCTCTCTCCTGCCATGGGGCGTCAATGTTAGCTTGTACGCTGACGATATTTGTATCTGGTCTTCTGGAAAGCAGTGGCCAGCCCTACAACGCCGCCTGCAAAGCGCGCTGGACATTGTGGCCTCCTTCGTGGCAGAGAGAGGTATGGACCTGTCCCATGAAAAGACTGTGTTTTTGCCTTTCACACGCCGCCATTTGAGAAACCTTCTGCTCTACATAAGTGGGCACCCAGTGAGGCGCGTTACGCACCACCGGTTCCTTGGTCTCATCCTCGACCGCAGCTTATTGTGGAGAGCAGAAGTTCGCTGCTTGAAAGACAGAGCAGAGTCCCGACTGAATGTTCTGCGCTACCTCTGTGGTACCCGGTGGGGGCTCACTTCTAGGGCTCTTTTCGGTCTTCACCGGTCCCTTGTACGTCAGGTATTGACTTACCACCTTCCAGTACTGCATCATCTCTGCCCCACATCTGAGCAACTGCTGGAGATCATTCTTGCGAAGAGCATCAAGACGTGCCTCGGCGTCCACAAGTCCACATCAACTGATCTAGTCTTCGCGGAAGCCAAGGAGCCACCTGTACCCATCATGAGGTTCGATCAGTTTCTTAGCCAGTATCTGAGGCTGGCAACTCGCCACCATCGACACCCCTTAGTGCGCGCTTTGATTCGCCGTCCAGCGTCTGGGTACAGCCAAGCCGTTCTTGCCCACCGAAGCCTCATCCCCAAGCACAAATCTCTGCCTAAGCACCCTGACCCACTATGGGCCCTGCCCACACCCCCTGTCCGTGTCGAGGTACCTGGAGTGTCCTCGAAGAAAGCTGCGTCGAAGGTTGTTCTACGGCAGCTCACCTTGGCCGTACTTGACAGCGATAGAGGGAAGATTCAGGTTTTCACCGGCGCATCAACGACGCGTTCCGGCTCTCCTTGCGCCTATGTGATCCCGCAGTTCAGTTGCCAGCTGAAGGATGTGCAATACTCTCACACCGCACGTCGGCGGCGGCGGCGGCGGAGCTGCACGCGATTTGTATGGCGCTTGTCTTCATTGCATCCTCTCCATCCCCAGCTCAGTGGTTCATCTACACCGACTCCAAAGCCGCCTTACAAGTCCTTCTCTACTCTACAGGATCGGGATGTCTGTCTCCAATGGTGCATGACGTCCTTGAAGTGTACACGTATCACGGGGACATGCCAGTTGCAGTGGGTCCCTGGCCATTGTGGTGTCCCCGGAAATGAGGCTGCGGATGCAGCTGCCAGGCGTGCCCATCTAGCGCGTGGTGTTCGCACGCACCCCGTCTACTTCACAAGAGGGGATGCAAAGAGCACGATAAACGCAGTAGTGAAACGTCTGAGCGGGGAACACTGGCGTCGATGCGTCCCAGTTAACTCACTGCTGCACAAAGTGGATCCAGACCTGCAGTTTTTAATGCCCCCAGCGCTCCCCCGGGCCGTTACCTCCATCATTCACCGGCTACGTCTCAATGTGCCATATACCGGCCGCCTCCTCTTTAAACTTGGGAAGGTTTCCACACCGAATTGTTCCGAGTGCGGGGTATTGGAGGACACAGAGCATGTTATAGAAGCCTGCCCTCGATACAGAGAGCCTCGTCTTTCAATTGAGGCGGCACTAGCCCGCCTCGACAATCGCCCTTTCTCCGTTGGGAAGGTTCTAAGCTGCTGGCTTGCCCAACACCAGGTGCCGGCATTGCGCGCTCTTGTGGACTTCCTTACCGCTTCGGACTTGCTTGACACTTTGTGAAAACTTCGGTGACATTGTGTTCGCACTATATCTGACATTGTGCAGTGAGTGTTTCTCGGCGTCGAACGTCTCCCCCTTTCCTTTCCCCCGTTTTCCTTTATGCTTTATCCTGCTGCACCCACTCTACCCCTTTCTTGTTTCCTGTGTTTGGTTATTTGTTTGTTTGTGCTTCTATTTTTCGTAGCTAACCTTTTTCTTTCTTTTTTTTTTCACCCACAAACGCGTTTTGAAGTAGCCAGTTCTGACTGGGTCGGGACTAACCTCTCCATATTTTTCTTTCTTTTCCAATTCCAATTCCAATTCCCTTCCATCTGGGAGGTCTCCAAGGTGATTCCGCTGCTGAAACCTTCAGGCCTATAAGTCTGTCGAGCTGCGTCTGCAACGTTATGAAGAAAATGGTACTCAGCCGCGCAGAATAGGCACTAGAGAGAGAAAAACTGCTTCCAGAATGTATGTCTGGTTTCCGTAAGGGCCGATGTACTATGGACGGAGTATTGGATCTGGTGGCTTTTCTGGAACTTGAACGTGCACATCATTGTATCACTGCGGTTGCCTTTTTAGATATCAAACGAGCGTACAACACGGTCAGCTACAACAACGCCCTCTATGCTCTGTACAGCCGAAGGATCCGTGGTCGATCCCTCCGTTCGATAGCAGACTACCTCACCGGCAGGACAGTGTACATGCATACTGAAGATAGAGATGGTTAAAGGTACTGTAAAGCAGTAGATAAGTATGATATGCCGGTGATGTGACTAGAGACTCTGTTGCTTCTAAATACCATATGCGGAACCATACGACCGACAACGCGCTATAAATATTTTTAATTTGCCATGAAAGATGAGGCGTAGTGGAGCGGTGCGACGCCTGGTGTCAAACAACCCCCTCTACAGCGGGCAACACTGAAAATTGGTATTACACACTATGACATCGGAACTTCGTTATTTTAGTAACCATATTATTAGTTTTCCTGTTTACCTATGCATTCTGAAACCCCTGTTAACAGTTTAGCCTGTTAACCCCTGTTTTTGCGAAGTAACCCAGTGCTGGCCGGCCGCTGTTCGATGGGGGCTCTCCCTACTTCTCTGCTGTGCCTGCGCGCTCCTTTTGTTCGCGGCCTCTTTCGAACGAACAAACTCTCTGTGAACAAACAAGTCCCGACGCTGTCTGGCTTCTTGAACGTCTGACACATTTTTTTCAACGGCTCAGCATTTCATTTCAGTTCGCTTATCCGTTTATCCTCAGATGTGGATCGCAGGGGCGGATTTTATGGTGGATTGTGGTGGATTGTTATGTCTGGCCCAGTGTTACACGCATGCAATGTGGTTGCCGCCGGATGTGTCAGAAGTACAGATTCATTTCGAATACCTAGTACAGTGTTGCCCGTAATCTTTAATTGTAATTTTCTAATTAACTGCACCGTCGATTTGAATGAAACTAGCACAGTTTTTGTCCTGGTGGCTTGGACTATCGAATAGCCACACTAAATGACATTTGATCGGTGCTGCTTTACAGTACCTTTAATATCATGATCTTTCAAGCGGAGTGCCGCGGAACGGCGTCCTGAGCCCCCTGCTTTCCAACGTCCCAAGCAGCAAAATGCACTGAAAGTCGAGTGCAGTAGGGGTGGGGGTGTAGGTGAAAGGCCCTGAACAGATTCATGAAACTACAGAACATCGATAAGACACATACCGTCCACCCCTATTGCACTCGAGTTTCAGTACATTTTGCTGCTTGGGGTGGTTATGGCAAGTTTACTACATTGTCTGCCCAAAAATGTGCGCATTAGCATGCACGCCAACGACATATGTCTATGGTCTTCTGGAGTACAATTACTAGCATTACAGCATGGCCTGCAGAATGCATTAAATTGTACAGTTGCCTTTTTAAGCTGAATGGGCATGAATGTATCAGCCGAGAAGACTGTTTTCCTTCCCTTTACTCAGATAAAGATGACACAGTTTCAACTGATACTTAACGACCAGGCGATAAAGGGGGTGTCCCGTCAGCGGTTCTTGGGAATAGTTATTGATGCGCAGCTTTCATGAGCTGCTAACATCAATCAACGCGACACACGAGTCAACATTATATGTCGTATAACGGACTCCTTCTGGGGAATGTAGACGAGGTCCCTACTCTCCATACATAGTGATATGGCCACCGGTACGGCAGATGTTGGCCTACCATCTACCCGTCTTACATGGGATATGCGACTGCTCTGAGAAAATGCTGCAAAGCATCTTAGCCAAAAACCTCAACGTATGCCCAGGTGTACATCGTGCCGCCCCCAATACACTAGTTCCTGCAGAGGCCAGAGAACTTCCAATCGACATTTTGCGAGCGCAAGAAACAGTGCAACACTACATCCGTCTCTGCACGCGGCATCATGAAAATCCACGAGCAAAGTTATGCGTCGAAACGCTCGTTTCCTCGCCGCGATTGCTTCATATAATTGGGCTTTACGAAAAGCAATCTCTCTACAATCCACCTGCATCCCCTTTGGATATTTATGGCACCTAAAGTATGTTTAACTGTGCCCGGTGTGCACCGAAGGTCAGCTCTGCCGTCTGCTGCGCTGAGACGATACTGTCTGTCCATGATGGAAAGTAACCATTTTCATAACTATTTTCACCGATGGATCGACGACAACAGTTGGGTGTGCGTCTGGCTTTGTTGTCCCCGAACACAACAGGGAATGAATGACAGGGTTATCCCACAGAGCATCCTCAACAAGGGCAGAACTAGCTGTCATGCTACTCGTTCTTATGGTTGCATCCGTCTGCAGCGCAATGGGTCATATATAGTGATTCAAAGGCTGGACTGCAAGCCATAATATCATTCCTACGTAATGGGTGTATACCTGCGATGTGATGTGATAGAAAAAAAAAGGGGGGGGACGTAAGTAAAGACGAAGTCAGACTGGCTACCCCAGACCACTTCGCGCAGTTAGTTGAAAAACGAAAAAAGGAACGGCAGTACACTCTTAAAAAAAGGGTGTACTTTAACTCCTTTTTTGCCACATATATAACACCCTTTTGGAGAGTATAATTACGCTCAAAAGGGTGTCTCCCCACTCCCTCAAGGGAGTAGCATAACACCTTTCTCCCTACTGGAGAGTAATATTACTCCCCGGCAGGGAGAAGGTGTTATGCTACTCCCTTGAGGGACTGAGGAGACACCCTTTTGAGCGTAATTGTACTCTCAAAAAGGGTGTTATATATGTGGCAAGGAAAGGAGTTAAAGTACACCCTTTTTTTTAAGAGTGTAGTTGGGGGCGAGAGACGGACGCCCGAATTAGTCGGAAAACTTGTCACAAACGAGGGACCAGAAAGTGTCACAAAATGTCAATCAGCGTTTCTTCAAGAAAACGTAGGAGCGCTTTCAAGGCAGCCGCTTGATGATTGAATGGCTGAGGACCCAGGAGCTTTACATGGTCAAGTGGCCGGGCGTCCAGGCGAGCCAGACTTTCTTCTAGTGTCCTGCGGCTGTCGACATACTTGGAGCACCTGAGAAGGCTGCGCTCTGTGTCCTCGACAACATCGTACTCACTGCAGTTTGGAGATGGTGACTTGGCCAGTTTGTAGAGCCACTGACCGCTGTACGGGATATTCAGCCGGAGTTTATACAGGAGACACGCTGCTTGTTGAGGACGCCACGAAGTTACCTGGAAGCATAGCTCGGCGTCGACCCTGGTATAACAGCGAAGATCGAGCAGATCCTGCCAGCGAAGAAGAGTTGCACATTTGTTGTCTCAGTTCACGTATCATCTCCTTTGCGTCCCCTATGGTGAAATAAAAGCCTTTATTTGGACATGACCGCGTGTTTGAAGAGCTCGGCGCGCAGCAGCATTTGTAGCCTTGTTATCGGCTGTGCCGCAGTGATGAGGAATCCACTGTAATGTGATGTCATGCCCCTGTGAAACTGCGGCATCATATAGGTGTATCACGAACAATTAGGCATGGTTCCTGCTGTCCACGACATTCTGACTGTGTACATGCAATTCAGGGATGCTGGCCATGACATCACACTTCAATTGATTCCTGGACGCGCAGGCATACGGGGGAATGAAGCGACTTATGAAGTAGCGCACATTGCACATCTGTCCTCATCAAAACATCTCCTTACGCAAAGTCAGATGTGCAAGACATATTGAGGTGTCCTACGCATACTATGACTAGACATCAATGGTTATAAAAGTTGACGGGAACTCCTGGTTGCTTCATCTAGTAGACCCGGAACTGAAATATGGAGTTCCATCCACGCTACCTCGGTTTATTGTTTCGACAGGCTAATACACGTGGCCTTGTTTATTCTACGTCCAGCTGTGCACGAAGGGAGGCCAAGCGACCCTTTCCTGCGCTTGGACGTCAGAACCCCAAGGACGTCACACGAAACCCCGAGTACGAAAGATTAGTCTGATTCTCTCGGCAGTGGCGGGGGGGGGGGGGGGTCGAAGTAGCTTGCCGTTGTTGGCCGCACTCAAGTGGGCATCGTCATGACTATAGCAAAAAAATAGGAGGGGGGGTGGAGAGTTGAGTTGGCACTGGGACAAACCCAGTCAACAGGCGTTAAGCCACCTGTTGTTTCCGTGGTCAAGGCGAACCCCTTTATAGGCAAATAATATATCATCATCGCGCCAAGACGTCTCGCCAAGCTGTTCGGACAATGGTCACCAATCGAAAGCAGCATGTTGTGTCTGGAAGGCCACATACCCCAGATTTTGGATAAAACCAGAGGCCCTGGACGCCCTCCTTGTCTGTTTTCCTCGAGCCTTCATCATGCAATATACCTCTGTTGTTTCGTTAGACGGACCCCTGCCTGGCTACCTGCCGCTATACCACATGAATCCACAATTGCAAAACTGATGATGATGATGATGATGATGATAGGAGAAAAAAATTACAACACTATCCACACGCTCTTGCACAGGTTCCGTCTGAACTTCCCGTGCGGGCGCCAACTTCTCCATAAAATTGGGAACGATGATTCAGCGAACTGTGCACTTTGCGCAACAGTAGAGGGCACTAACCACATTCTCGTGCACTGTTCTAGGTACACATCTAAAGGGCTACAACGAAATCTGCTCTCGACCAACCTCTCCTCGACTTTGACCTCGTAAAAGTGCTGGGTCCTTGGTTACCTGACAAGAGGGGTGCTGCCTTGTCAGTGCTTATGACATTTATTTAGAGCAGTGCGTAGGAGTCAGTGTATTAGGAGGACCGTGTGATTCATTGTGCGCTACGTTAACTACTATTTAGACTTTGGCCGATATTTATAGCGAAAGCGGCTGGTTTTTCTTTTTTCTTCAGGTGGTCCGTTTATGGGAGTACCCGAATTTGTCATGTGACGAATTCAACCTCTCCCTATTATTTTTTTCGTCAACATCAACATCAACGTTTATTGTGTATAGGTCCTTATTTGCGGGATCTCATGGGAACCTGAGAGGCTCGAGAGAAGTCATCATCATTTAACAGAAATGGCTATTAGTGAAGGTAGCAACTCATATCCTCCAAACGCCCATTTCCACCGACGTCCCAAATCAACCAAAAGCTCATTTCATCCGAAAAAATATTCGGAGGTTCTGAGCTTTCGGTTGATGTGGGCACGCGGGTGGCAGTGACCCATATCCCCCAAATGCTCTTTCCATCCGAGCGCCCAGAACCACCGAAAGCGGGATACTTGAAAGGACACGCTTCCCCTGTTTAACAGGGAGAGGAGGAAGAGTGAGCGGTTCCCAAGTGGTGCGGGAATCCAATGTACAGCTCGAAGCAGAGTTAACTGGAACGCTACTTCGACTGGCGGAGCTCTGTCCAAAGCTTGTGCAAAGTCCAGAGCTCTGTCCAAACGGCTCTGCTAAAGTCGGGGAGAGAGCAACCCTAGCGGCTCTTATACGAGAAATAAAGGCAAATAGTGTTTCGACTGTGTCACTGTTTCTGCGGGGGTGTCCGCCTTGGCATGAGCTGTTGACTCGGCGTTGCCCTCAGCTGTGGTTATCATGGCGATATTTGTTTGTGTGTTTGCGGCGATTATGTGAAGGTGTATGTCGGCTGAATTGCATGGATGCGATGACTTTATGTCATTGATACACGCGAAGGTGGTCGCGTTCGCTCAGTGGGGCATTTTCAAATTTCTGATGAAACAAAGGAGGATACACATAGTCTAGTGGCAAATTTATTGGATTTGATGTCCACCTTTATGTGTTAATGGGATAACAGCATGGCATCCACGTGATATCGGTCAGCATACACCTTTACATAATCGCCTCAAACCCAAACAAACGTCGCGATGACAACCACATTTGATGGTAATGCCGAGTTCACAACTATTGCCAAGGCGGACACCCTCGCAGCATAATGGCGAATTCGGGTGGTCATTTCGTGGTTGTGATATCCAGTGTCAATTACGTCAGCACCGCCGCAAGGCTTTGGTAGCTTATCCAATATCACTGCGCCGCTATTCCTTTGATATACTACCTAGTGTTTATAAGTTCTCGACTGCGCCGCGTACCTTTGTGTTGATCGCGTTTCACTCTTCCTTTACGAAATAAAGTTCACGCACAGAGATCACGACGTTGCAGTTGCTACGCCGTGACTCGAAGGCATACAACTCGCCATGATGTCTGTGTGTTTCTATACTTACGCCATCCCGCGACTATGATATTGGCGACGAGGATTAACCACTTTGAATCTTTGCTGTTCGAGTAGACCTGCAACTACAGAGCACTCACCGTCATGCCAGTTTACGGCAATATTGAGCAGTTCGCCGGCGACGCTTCTGCGTAGACTGACTAAGCAACGCGCTGTCTTTTTGACATGCTGTGGAAAACAGACATATACGTTACTTCGGAGCCTGCTTGCGCCTGCTGCACCGTCCGCCACGGCACTTCCCGCCATCCTGGAGGCGTTGGATAGTCATTACTCTCCAAAGCCGTCACATGTGGTCGCTCGCTACAAGTTCAACACAAGGGTTCGTCAGGAAGGCGAAGCCGTAAGTGATTTCATTGCTGCGTTGAACAGATTGTCGGATGATTGCGAATTCGGCACATTTTGGGACAGTATGCTACGTGCTAGAATTGTGTTTGGCATTAATGACGCCCAAATGCAGACACGACTACTCGAAGTGCCAGATCTTACCCTAGCCACTGCAAAGAAGACTGTTGTCGCAATTGAAGCTGCACGAAACGATTCCAGAACGCTGTTCACAGCTGCGAGGGGTTCACAGCTGCGAGGGCGCAGCTGCGAATTTTGTTAAGAATAAGTCGACAAGAATAACGTGTTACCGCTGCGGTGAGAAGCATTCGGCGACACAGTGCCGACATCGTAACACAGTTTGTCATAACTGCGGGAAGAAAGGTCACCTGGCGAAAGTTTGCCAAGGAAAAGCAAACAAGAAGAAAGAACAGGTGGAAGATAAGAAAAAGTCTGACAAAAAGAAACCAGTACATGCCGTTGAAGATCCATCTGAAGACGAAGAAGAAGCTACTTCAGTGTCTCAAGTGTTCGATCTCTGGAATGCGTCGGATCGAAGCGATCCATTTCGCGCGCACGTCGTCCTTGATGGTGTTCCGTTGGAAATGGAACTCGATACAGGTGCTGGAGTATCTATCATCGGTGAAAATGTTCTGCGCAAGGTCCTTCCCCATGCAAAGCTTGAGACTTCCAACGTACTGTTGCGAAGCTATTCTGCTGAACTAACTAGTGTGAGAGGATGCGTGAACGTTCAAGTGAAGCTCCGTGACAAGCAGGAGTGCTTACCACTCTACGTGGCGCCGGGTTCTTGTCCAAATCTTTTCGGCCGCACTTCGATGAAAGCTTCTGGCATGGCTCTGACAGCAGAGGACACACAAGTCTGCGTGGTCTCAACTGTTGAGGACGTTATTGCTAAGCATCAAGACGTTTTTTTCAGATACTTTGGGTACCCTGAAGGATGTCACAGCGAAACTACAAATTCAGGACGGCGCACGACCAAGATTCTTTAAAGCGCGTGCAGTGACGTTTGCTCTTCAAGACCGAGTCGCCGAGGAGCTACAACGTATGCAGCGTGAAGGCATTATCGAACCAGTAAAGACGTCTGAATGGGCCGCGCCCATTGTTCCTGTCGTCAAACGCGATGGACGTGTAAGAATTTGCGGTGACTTCAAGATTACCGTAATCCCGTTGCCGTATCTGAGAAGTATCCGATTCCAAGGGTTGAGGAATTGTTCGCTAAGCTGTCAGGAGGAAAGAAATTCAGTAAGCTTGACCTCAAGGATGCTTACCAACAAACACTGCTGGACGAAGAGTCCAAGAACCTGGTGACCATCAACACTCAGAAAGGGTTGTATCGGTATGTAAGGCTACCGTTCGGTGTTTCTACGGCACCAGCGTTATTTCAACGAATAATGGAAAATCTGCTGCAAGATCTGCGTGGCGTCGTGGTTTACTTCGACGATATCCTTGTCACTGGAAAGGATGACGACGATCACAAGAAGAACTTGGAGATTGTACTGCGAAGGCTTGAAGAAGCTGGACTACGATTGAAACTTGAAAAGTGCATTTTTATGGCCCCTAGGGTGCACTATTTAGGTCACATAATCACGGAAGCGGGGTTACATCCTGATCCAAAGAAGGTAGAAGCTGTGACGAAGGCGCCAGCGCCAACGAATGTGAAAACGTTGCAGAGCTACCTGGGGCTAGTGAACTATTACAGGAAGTTCTTGCCTGATTTGTCGACAGTACTGCATCCTCTAAACAAGTTACTGGGAGCAAAAGCGCCATGGACTTGGGGCATAGAGCAGCAGCTCGCTTTCCAAAAAAGTAAGGACCTCCTAACGTCTGCTAGGGTCCTAGCTCACTTTGACCCCAAGAAACCTTTGGTGTTGGTATGTGATGCATCGCCTTACGGCGTGGGTGCTGTACTTGCGCACCGTGAACTGTCAGGTGAAGAGATTCCTATTGCATATGCGTCAAGGAGCTTAATGCCACCAGAATGTAATTACAGCCAACTCGATAAAGAGGCTCTGGCCGGAATTTTCGGTGTTCTGAGGTTTCATCAATACCTCTGGGGTCATTCATTCGAAATAGTGACCGACCACAAGCCACTGTTGGGACTTTTAGCGCACGATAAGCCTGTACCTAATAACTGTTCACCCAGGCTTCTTCGCTGGGCCCTGACGTTATCTTACCGCTACGAGTTGGTCTATCGACAGGGAAGCCGCATCGCACATGCCGATGGACTGAGCAGATTGCCACTACCTACTGAAGCTCTTCCAGTGGAACGACCAGCAGAGGTGCTCCTGTTGGAAGGAGTCTACCCAACTGTTTTATCCGCAAAGGTAGTCGCTCAATCCACGTCAAGAGACGTCATTGCATCCAACGTTCGCCACATACTGTTGTCATGCGGCAAATTACCTAACGCCACTGACTACAGGCCTTACCAAAGGCGTTTTGATCAACTGAGCGTGCAGGATGACTGTATACTTCTCGGAAATCGTGTTGTCATTCCTCAAGAGCTACGTGCTAAGGTTCTCGACTTGCTTCATGAGAGCCACCCTGGTGTCACAAAAATGAAGGCTGTGGCCCGCAGTCACGTCTGGTGGGATACACTGGACGAAGATATTGCTGCGAGGGTACAGAGATGCATGACATGCCAAGAACAACAACGTGAGTCCAGACGTGTTCCTATAACTCCTTGGCCTTTTCCAGAAAGAGCATGGTCGCGCTTGCATGTGGATTTTGCAGGCCCTTTTAAGGGTTATTACATCTTCATCCTTGTGGACGCATTTTCCAAGTGGGTAGAAGCCGAAGTTGTTCCATCACCATCCGCGGAAGCTACTATTTCTTGTCTACCTTCTATCTTTGCGAGACAAGGACTGCCCGATCTCGTAGTGTCGGATAATGGACCAGCATTTGTATCAGCAAAGCACACAGACTTTCTGAAGCGGAATGGAGTAAGAAAAGTCCTAATTCTTCCATATCACCCAGCATCGAATGGGGCTGCTGAAAGGGTTGTTCAAACAATTAAGAACAAGCTTAAGAAGGCAAGCACAGGTGATTTCAAGACGCAGCTATCTCGCGCACTATTCAGCTATCGAACAACGCCGCACGAGATAACCGGTGCATCTCCAGCAGAACTCTTGTGCGGAAGAAAGCTCAAGACTGCTCTGGATAATCTCCATCCGGACATGCACACCACAGTACTTCGTAAGCAACTGCGCAGCAAACGTTTGCATGACAAAAGCGCTCGTTTCCACAGCGTCTATCGTCCTGGGGATTCCGTGTTCGCAAGAAATTTTCTACCTGGACCAACTTGGGTCCCTGCTATTGTCACAAAGGCACAAGGACAATCGTCTGCTGTTGTGCAGCTACCTGGAGGGGTTATTTCTACCAGGCACCAAGATCATCTACGAAGGGATACACAACGATCAGAACCATCATCAGACAGCAACGCCGGAGCCGAACAGTCGCAGTTGTCACCGAGTGTACGACTACCTGATTTTCAACCTGATACCGTGGAGAATCATGGGTCATGCCCAGACGGCAGCAACACTTCAAGTGATAGTGCGGTGACATCGTCACCTAGACGGTCTACACGAACCAAGCGTCCTGTGGACAGATACTGCCCATAGTTGGTGCTGATGACATTTTTGTCTTTCTGGCTTTGTTTTCCTATATAACGAGTGCTGTAATGCTCATACGTAAGTCAGGTGTTCTGCTTTCTTTTCGGAGGGGGGAGGAGTGTGATATCCAGTGTCAATTACGTCAGCACCGCCGCAAGGCTTTGGTAGCTTATCCAATATCACTGCGCCGCTATTCCCTTGATATACTACCTAGTGTTTAAGTTCTCGACTGCGCCGCGTACCTTTGTGTTAATCGCGTTTCACTCTTCCTTTACGAAATAAAGTTCACGCACAGAGAGCACGACGTTGCAGTTGCTACGCCGTGACTCGAAGGCATACAACTCGCCATGATGTCTGTGTGTTTCTATACTTACGCCATCCCGCGACTATGATAGTGGTAACTTTTTTTTCCAGAATCCGAACAGTCATGTTCCTTGGTCGAAACAAAGCAATCTCGCATGTTCGCGTGGCGCTTTCCGAGCGCCCAGAATTTGCCAGCTAGCACTTTTTTTCGCGCTCTCTCGAAACTATCGAGCAGCGGGTTGCCCAACTATATCCGGTGTCGTCAAATCAGCACTGCAACGGTGACAAGTGCCCTCATTAGCCCGCACGACGAAGTTCACGCAATTTCACAGATGACGGAACCCGAAGACGGGCGATCGCGATGCCGCAAGCTTGATCCAAGTGTACGAACTCTGCCCTGATTCAAAAGGGATGCGGTGAGCCTGATCCTGAGCTTAAATCCGCTAGATCCCTGGCACTCATGTTCGGGTGACACCTGTCACGTGATCCAGCTCGGGAGCCGACTTAGCAATTTTCGAGCGCTAGGCCGTATTGCCATAAAATGACCACCCGAATTCTCCATAAGTAGGACAGTCGAAACATTATTTCCCTGTATTTCTTCTAAGCGCCGCCAGGGTGGCTCTCTTCCCGATTCGGCGGTTGAAGCCGCGTTCCAGTTAAGTTTGCCTCAAGCTGTACTTCCTGCAACTCACCAGAGAGGGTCACGTGATTCTAGCCGTCACGTGGGTCCTTGGTAGCTGCTCATCCGGTGCTCGAAATGTTATGTAACGTGATGTATGTAGTCCGCCGACTTCTACAGCTTCTTTTATTCTCGTACTTAATAATTCCCCGTAGAGATCTAGCATCTTGATATCCGCTAGATGTAAGAGATATGACTGATATAAAAATTTACTACTTCTTTTGTTCCCGTGCTTAATAATTCTCTTAAGAGATCTAGCATCTGGAACTCCGCTAGATGTAACAGATATGACTGATATAAAAATTAGATCTGATGCACGGAATCTAAACTAAAGAAGCCTGAGCTTGGGACACGACACTCACAAATGAGATCGCGTTCAAGAAGTGATCTGAACAGACAGATATTTCTAAAATGAATTTTATTCGTATGCTCGTCATTCACGGGATAAGCACTATCTTCGGAAGCTCATGGAGGTCCGCGTCATGACTCATGAGGCACGGAAAAAGAACATGGTGGGAATGGTATGTCCTGCTGCTGGAACGTGTAGCGGGACGGCGGAAAACACACAAACCTCAAGCGCCTTCTGATGAGTTTGACAGTTCAGACGACATGTTGGTTTCATGTATTCCTACTGCTTGCAAGCTTATTCTAGGGTTTGTTTCAGACGGTTAATAGGGTGTTTTCTGAACGTCTGAACTGTATTAACAGAAGGCATTAAAGAAAAGTAAAGGAGGTCCTTTTTGTAACCTTTTTAGGGACCTATGCCGTGGGCGCTTTATTATTATTCGTTTTCCATTATCATGTGCCTGGACTCCAGTCACTGATATAGAAAATATCTCTCGATTCCGATCGGATCACTTCTTGAACACGATCGACATCAATAATACCTTTCCTTGGCAAACTTCACTTCTGAGTCAGTTGCAGGAAGTACATTGGATTCCCGCACAACCAAGAACCGCTCACCCTTCCTCATTTCCCTGTTAAACGAGGGAAGCGTATCCTTTCAAGTATCCCGCTTTCGGTGGTTCTGGGTGCTCGGATGAAAAGAGCATTTGGGGGATATGGGTCACTGTCACCCGCGTGCCCAGATGAACCGAAAACCCAGAAGCTCCGAAAATTTTTTCGGATGAAACGAGCTTTTGGTTGATTTGCGACGTCGGTGGAAATGGGCATTTAGAGGATATGAGGCCTAACCATTAGTGAAGGGTGGTTTAGTGAATCGGAAGCAAAATGCGAAATCGATACGATAAAGCATGCAAGCTGTCAAATCGGTTGTGCCTCACATGCACCAAATGCTCATAACCTCCAAACGCTCAAAACCTCCAAACGCCCATATGCACCGAAAAAGAGTTGGTGATTTTGAGCGTTTGGTGGAAATGAGCATGAGAGGAGAAGCTCACCAAACTGCCAGAGGCCAAAGCATAAAGCCAAACTGCCATAAGCACGTCCAGAACATCCGAATGCTCATATGCACCGAAAGGCAGGAGACCACACCAGCTCCGGTGGCGCAGCGGTAACGCGTGCGCTTGGAGACTGGGAGGTCCGCGGTTCGAATCCGCGGGCCGGCTGTGCCGTCTGGGGTTTTTCCTGGGTTTCCCTCAGATGTGTAATAGGCGTATGCCGGCACAGTTCCCCTGAAGTCGGCCCATGGACGCAGCTATCCTCCCCCCGAGCGGATTCCGCTCGGTCTTCCACTTCACCCTTTCCTCTCCTCCTCTCCACCACCTTTCCCTTCCCGAGAAACATGCCGCCTAATCAGGCAGGCAGACCTCTCGGGTTCCTCCCAACGACACTTCTCCTCCTCCTCCTCCGCAGGAGACCACAAAGGACGGGTCTTCCTCTCCCGCATTTGGAACAAGGTGAGAAAGGTGGAATGAATGGAGGCTGTCAAGGCGCTTCCAGATCCAACGAGTCAAGAGATCCATCGAGTCAGGAGATCCAACCGATCACGTGACAGGCGAGTCAAAAGATCCAAAGCGTCAAGAGATCCAACGAGTCAAGAGATCCAACCAGTCAAAGCGTCATACTGGTCAGGATTCCCAACAAAAAGAAAGTCTATCCCTTTTTATGTTCATTGCAGAACGATTGCGCTGTACGTAGTATTAAGTTAGGAAGTAATATGCCCGGTAACAGTGAAGACTGTTCAGTGTTTTCTCTCTTCTTACCACACACGCACACGCGCAAAAAAAAGTAAGCGAGAAAATCCTGAGCTTACGCGGTAGGTTACGGCGGCCAGAATGGATGCTTGTTACCAAGAATATTGAGCTCAGCTTACAAAGAATCGTAGGCCGCAGGGCTTAAAACTTATCCTTGTCGCGTTCTTTTCATTGGCCCCCACCCTTATCACGTTATTCTATTCTTTTACTGACCGTTCGGGGAAATACTGTCTGACTGTGCTTTCCAATCAACGTTGACGTGCTACGTTCATTGACCTCAACCCCAAAATGCAGGGTATACTGCTGGACTCAGAGTTGTCTTTGTACTTTTGTGTCCATTGGCGCAGCCGTCCCCACGTTATGCCAGAACTGAAGTTTGTTACCAATAATGGGCCCAGCCACAAAGTGCTTTGTCTTTGTCCTTTTGTGGACGGTGGGAAAAATTAAGGGAAAACTTGATACAGAAAACACACACACACAAAACAGATGTTCGGGCATATGAAGCTATCTTTCGTACCCTGAGAGAGTTCATGATCAGACGGTGCCGCCATGTAGAACGTCTGTCCACAACAGCGACTTGGCTCATCGACTACGAGGCTGCTGTGATACGAGAAGTGTTTGAATAATCAACGTGTTTGAAACAGCCGCCGGCCCACCCAACGTGAGTGTACGTAGCCCACGCTAACTGTAGAAATAATCTCTAACACGCAGCGCTGTCAAAAAAAAAAAAAAAAGACAGCACTTCTATAAATCCTGTGTTACAAACAGGTTGATCTTACAATACAACCACCTGTTTTTAACACAAATGACATGCGAACTGTCGGCTTTTCTTGGACTACGCTATGTGTTACAGAGTAAGTAACTAAATCAATAAAAATGAGATGTTGATTTGCCACCTGCATTTGTATTCTATTTATACCTCACGTTAAACGAGTCCCTCGTATTTGGATACGAGTAATTTCTGCTTAGCGATGTTAGAGTTAACGACGTAACACAAAGGGGTCAAAGGATCCAAGCCTGGCGAACACTCAGATGAGTCAAGAGATCCATCGGTGGATCTCTTGACTCGATGGATCTCTTGACCCGTTGGATCTCTTGACGTGGAATCCTGTCAAGGCCGCTTAATGTGTCAGTTTGAAGTTGATGCAACAGCTTGGTCCTGCTTGTATGTAGCCAGATCGAATAGCGTCTTCTCGTTTATGAATTTGATTCTTTCTTTCTTGATTCTAGCGCGAAAGGCACTCGGCTCCCAGGGCTGTAGCAGCAAAGAACATGGCTCCCTCCGAACGTATGTCCGGGCTCACTTACAGTGCAGAGGCTGGAGTACGATATTTATGTAGGGTTCATATTTGCATGCATAGGCCTACAGTGAACATTTACGCAAAACCCGTTTTGGAGCCTTGTTCTTCGCAAGTTGGTTAATCAATGCGTCATAGTCTAGAGATATGATAATCTTGTTTTCCGTTCATTATATAAGCTCAGAATGCGTGACATCACTTATGGTTGAGTGCAGGATATTCTTGATCGATCAGTTTCATTGTGCTGAAGCTTCTCTCAGCATCAGCGGCAGTGACTGGTGTGGTCAGAAAATAGAATCTTGACGCAAATGCAAGGATTTAGATATATCTCCTGGAGGCTTTGTTGTATGTGTACGTTCAAAATTGTTTGGGGTCTGTTTGTTTGGAGTCCTCTCTTTTTCCAATGACACAAAACGATATTCCATTATGAGTTCGTTGGCATCAATGCCTACCATTTTTACTTCAAAATTTTTGCTGTGATTCCCCAGTTCAAGTTCTCGTTGACACTGCTCCAAGCTGTTAGGTCTTACAGAAATCCAAACAGCTTTTGCCACTCCACGAGTTAGTCGAGAAAACAGAAGATATGGCCTGATCAGTGAGAATAAGGAAGAACTGCGATCTGAATTTTCGTTCTGCAGAAAGCCGACTCTTACTTTTTTTCTTATTCTTTGTCACTTTTAGGAGAAGGTAGCAGACACTGTAGAACTGCTTCATGATCTGCTCGCGTTGTCTGTACTCCGCAAAATAAATAGAGGAACAGAAAGAACAGGCGCAATTTATACAATACAAGCGGTGTACCAAATGGAACCGCTTTTATGTTCCTCATTAAATGGCGGCAGCATTTATTGTTCATTAAGATTAATGTTAATTAAAAAGCATGTCTTCCAATTTCGAACAAATTCGTACATCAGATGTCCACAACCATGGTCCTGGATTTTTGGCCGCACGGGACCGCGCGGGACCATTTTTCCGCCACGCAACCAGGGACCAATTTTTCCGAGACTTTTTTGTTCGTTTTTCGGAACTCAATCCAACATGCTCTACACATTCTCGCTCCTATAGTTCTGCAGTCTTCGGTCTGGAAGATGACTGGTTCTTTGCATGATTGGTTTTCAACTCATTTCTGTTTGCCCACCGTTTTAGGTATTCAAAGACAACGTTACTTTCTCTTAGAAGTAGAACTCGGAAATTTACGCGCTAAAACCACGAAAACAGACATGTACTTAGGCCCTCAAAAATACCTAAATACGCAAGAACATTCAAAAACAGACACGTTGTAACACATGACAAAACCACTTCTAATGTACGCTTCACGAGGCAGACTGGAACTGCAGCGAATGCTACAGAACCATTCGACGAGGCCAGTGCCTGACTGCGACGCCGTGCAGCGCGAAGCCTGCTTCCTGCACCGCTGGTTCAAGCTCACTGGGTGTTATCGTTGATCCTCTAACGCATATTCAGTTTAATTTGCTGGTTTTCTCTTATGTTTACTTGCTTGGGCATATGGGTAGCTGTAGCCGCTATGGAGTAGACGGCGTTCTGTGTTGATTATATTATCCGTCCATCGGCCACATTTTCTCTTAGACGTTTTGCCAGCCACACTCTACCACAGGTAGGCGAATTTAGTGCACTGTGGTAATGATGAAAGGTTTCGCCGTTGTCGGCCTCACAGAGGTGGGCAACGTCACGACTGACGACCTGGGGGAATGTGCATCCTGGGCCGACTTCTAAAGGAACTGTGCCGTCATATGTCTGAAAGCGTCGGAGGAAAACGCAGGAAAAACCCCAGAAAGCACAGCCGGCACCGGGACTCGAACCCGGGTACATGAACCGGGAACGTGACATGACCAGGACAAAAAGCCCAGCATGAAAAAATGGCTAGGAAGCAAGCGAGCTGGTGAAGATGATGCGTAATGTAAACCCCCGAGACTATAGGGAACACGAAGGGACAGACACAATGCCAAGTCTCAAGGCTTTGTGTTGTGTCTGTCCCTTCGTGTTCCTTAGTCACGGGGTTTTACATTATGCATGACCAGCACGCTAGTCACTGAGCCACGCGAGCCGTGGCATCGTTCGTGATCACAGTTGTCTCGCGACGTAAGTGCATCAATTAGGAACATGCTGCATGCACATGACAAGAGAAGAGTGACGGCGGATCCGGACGGCCTGGACATTGATGTTCACATGGGGATTTTTTGCGCCCGGTGGATACAGGGCCCCTCTTCCGCTTATCGTCTACCATCTCTGCCGTATGCAGCACACACCAAAAGGGAGTGACCTCTGAGGAAACGGGAGTCAAACAGTACGAATGCGATGTGACCCTTGTGAGATGTCACCCTTTCCAGCAGTGCTGGATTTAAGGGGGGGGGGGAGCAAACGGGGCGCCTGCCCCGGGGCCCCCACCAAAAGGGGGCCCCACCATTGCAATTGTCACTGCTTCTTCTGCAAACGATAGGGTTCTGGGTTCTGGCCAAAATCACATATGCAGTAAGAACTTTCGTGCAATTGGAAAATACCAGCCCAGTTGAAAGATATTCGTACAGTTCACTTCTATAATTCAGTTGTTCATGTTCTTAGGCACCTTAGGAGGTATGAAGAACTATCGTCCTGGTTCTCTTTGGAGAAATCTGCATCCTCGAGGTATATACTTCAGTCTCTGTGCGAAAGCATTTTGCAAGACGAGGTCGGCAGCCGAGGAGCGTTCCTCTAGACGCTAATTATAGAGAACGGAGTGAAGGAAGTTTTCCCTTATGTAGAGTTGCTCTTAGTATATATCTCACTATGATGGTAGCAGCAGTTCCTGTGAGCGCTCATTTTCGATACTGAGGCTCATTAAGAACAGTCAACGGGCAACCATGACGCACGGCAGTCTTAATACCTTGTCACTGTTATACAAAGGGATATTCTTAAACAGCTTGATTTTACGGAGCTCATTACCGATTTTTGAGTAAGGAAGTCAACGAAGGCTCCAATTTGCGCTAGCAGCGTAATGTAGCCTTGAATAGCTTGCTAGATAGTAGATACGAGATCTTAGAAGATGTAAACTATAAAAGCTAATGTGAGGCACTGCATCTAGAAAATATGTGGTAATAAACGAACCAACTGCTGTACCATTCAACTTTTTCATATACGTATATATCGCACGGCATATTCGCAGCGAGGTCAGGCATCTCTGATGACCATAAGTTATCTTTATGAAGCACCATGAAAAGTACTGATGAGGCGGAAGGGCCCCCACCACTGTAAATCTGGCACTGGGCGGATGTGTTCGTCACTCAAGCACCCATTGACTCACGATAACTAGAGTCACTAAATAAGCTACGCTTCAGAATATCGACACTGAGTTCCAAGAGCGAGCATGCGCCATCTTGTTTCCGCGCCACGCTACCCACGCGCACACGCACTTCAGCGCACGATGCCATCTATCGTGTGCGGGTGAAATGCTCTTTTCGTTTGCAAGCAGCAGTTGGCGGCCTTGAGCTCACCTTGACGTCCTCGGTTGACAATACATGGATCATACACGCTTCTCTATCCCACAGGGAGCATTATGTTAGCCGTCTTTGATCCTCAAATGGGATGATACCGGTGTAGTGCCGAAACAAGATGGCGCTCCTGCTCTCCCTTGGAAATTGGACCTAAGTGTCGATACTCTGGAGCGAAGCTTATTTAGTGACTGTAACGATAACCTTATTCAAGCCCACATGTACATTCAGCCAAATTCAAGCTACACAAACTTCCAAACTGACACATTAGGCGGCCTTGGCAGTCTCCATCCATTCCGCCTTTCTCACCTTATGACCTTGTTCCAAATGCGGGAGACGAAGACCCGTCCTTTGTGGTCTCCCGCCTTTCGGTGCATATGAGCATTGGGATCCATGAAGAAGACCGAGAGACACGGACACAGAAGACGACACACGTAGGTTCTCAGACACAGCAATAAATTTATTAGCTCATCTCAACTTAAAAGCTAAAAATCTTCGAAGGGGTGCGAGAGGGATAAAAGACGCATTGCTAACTACGTTTCCCCTGGTGGCAATCTCCAAGGATTCCCGAAACAACCTTCGGTGTGCGTAGGGTTCCCACGCAAGCACTGTAGTGTCCTTGAAGCAAGGCTGGCAACCTTTACAATCCCGTAAATGATCTACCAGTTCCGAAGACCCGGCCATTCTTTCAACATTTGCTGCATGTTCCCTAATCCGGTCATTGAGGCACCGGCGCGTCTGGCCAACGTACACAAAGCCGCACCCAAGGGGAATAGAATACACAACGTTCTGCTTGCAAGGAACAAAAGGCTTCCTGTGCCTCACGCCACAAGATTCAGATTTAGAGCTGAAGGGGGTCAAACGACTTAATTTAAAGGCATTGGAAAAAACAACTTTGATATTATAATATTTAGCGACAGCAAGAATGTTGTGAGCAACTGCATGAAAATATGGAATTACAACTACATTACGAGAGTTTCCATCACTCCATGGTCTACACTGTGAACTTTCAAGCAATTTCATAGCCCTCTTCGCAATCAATTGGTTGTCATACCCGGCCTGCGTGAGTCTTTCACATTGCTTCCGCAAGCTACTCCAAACAAAATGAAAATAGCTTTTCTTCGTTGCAGCATTTAAGAGGGATGTACAAACACCGTCGCTTGAGTAGGGCAGGACCGGCTTGCAGTTTTCTTTTCCATATGACCAACAAAAACCCGGGTTACAATGAAATGTGAGGTCCAGGAACCTCAGCATCCCATGAGAGGGTTGCTCTACACAAAACTTTAACTCGGGTGCTACTGTACTAACAAACTGTAAGGTAGAATCCACACATATAGAACCAGCATCAGAGATAACAATGATATCATCAACAAACCGACGAATCAAAACACGCTTTTGACTCCCATAACTCGTAAGCTTGCCCAGCTCAATGTCCAAGGTATTTAGATAAATTTCTGATAAGACAGGCGCGACCGCGGATCCAATGCATACACCATTTTTCCGAACGACGAAACAATTGTCAACAGAGATAACCGTAGATTTCAAATAACACTCTAGAATACTGAGAAAATCATCACAGGAAAGACCAACCTCAGACTGAAAAACAACCAACTGATCTTCAATAAAATGTTTGACTGTCCTGAGTAGAACCTTTACGTTCAGCGAGTAATACAAATCTTTTATATCAAGGGAAAACATAGTTACCAGAGCACCGTGGAAGGGCTCTAAGCTCTCGATCAGTTCCTCAGAATTCCGTAGTGATAGAGAACCAGGAAGCTGTAGAACTTTTAGTCCGCGTTGGAGAAATTTTGCAACGAGTTTCTGCCAGGTACCAATTTCACTCACAACGACACGAAGAGGCATCTGCGGTTTGTGGTCTTTTAAAAGGAACTTGACGGATAGCTCAGAGCACTTGCAGTTTACAACAAGTTTGGACATTTGGTGGTTCGCCTTGGCGAAAATGCTTACAATAGAGGACTTGTACTTTTGTAACGAACCCCGAAACGGAGTGAAAAGATCACCAATAGCAGAATTGACCTTGTTCAAGTATATTGCACTGGGCAAAACAGCAAATTTACCAGACTTATCACATTGAAGTAACATGGCGTCAATGGAAAAAAGTTCATCCTTAACATTCCTGATCTGCTTCAAATGAGGTGATGGGCCGTTAGTATTGGGGGTTAGTATTGGGATTGAGGTGATGGGCCGTTAGTGCCGGGATGTTCTGGACGTTTGGTGCTTATGAGCAGCTTCTCCCCTCCTGCTCATTTCCACCAAACGGTCAAAACCACCAACATTTTTTCGGTGCATATGGGCGTTTGGAGGTTTTGAGCGTTTGGAGGTTATGAGCATTTGGTGCTTATGAGCTACTACCGTCAAATCATCGTATCACGTAACAGCCAGATGCTGGCTGACACGGTGTCAGGCAACATCTTCAAAATCCGCAACTTTCAGCGACTATAGAGGGCGCTTCGCGTTTCTCAAAATGGCGGTGGAGAGGTGATCGCGGAGTTGTTGTGTTTTATTCATATGCGTAGTTGTTTCGCTGGGTCGCGTTCAATCGTGAGGTCATGGCATGACATAAAACCTGAAAAGAAGAGGCTGAGAGCTTACTTCAAGTGCTATTTTCGCTCACATATGTGATAACGATTCGACCCGATCAGGGTACGTTCTGCGAAGACAGGCGTGGGTGTGCGGTGGAAGAAGAAGCCGTCCTCAAAGCAGCCCATGTAATCTACTGCGGGCCGTATCGCGTGAAAATGGCAACAGTATGTTTATCAGCTTGGTTCTTCAGACAAGCAATCTCAAAAGTCCGCCGCAAAACATTAGTGTCGCTGTGGACAACACGTCAGCTGTTGAGGTAAGCCGGCTTATCTTGACGTTCTCTGCAGTGCGGCAGATTAACAAGTAACAATTTTATTGTGCCGCAGGTGTTCATGCACATGCAGAGCGTGAGGAAGGCCTTGAAGACATTCAACATGATTTCATCAAATCATCTCCATGCTACGCTCTACATGCTGAAGAGATGCTTTAATCCAACCATGCGTCAGCTAACCTGAGGACCACCCACACGAACGATACTGACAGTGCGAATAGTGAAGCCTTCATCAATAACATATTATCTTACTTCGTATCTAGTGTTGTAAACAAACAGCTTTCCATCAAGTATAGGATTTTACGACATTGGTCATTTTAAAATTTACAAATGCTCACTACAAGAGGCCAAACAACAACTTTATTGCGAGATGATGGATGGGGAGCGATACTAACGTACCCATCTTGAATGTGAATGGAATTAAGGGTGATCGTGCCACCGACGCCGTGAATTAAGCTTTTTATTTAAGGATTTATTTAAGTATCAGTATTTAAATATAAATAAAAAGAGGTATCTAAATACTCTGCATCAATACTTTCAATATGAATATTTAAACACAAAATATAAACACAATATTTAAATACCGTAAATACTACCATAAATACTGTGAGGAAGATGTCACCTGGAACTACAGAAATAACGATCATCATAACAGCAAATCATCAAGGAACGGTGCCATTTATTTGTTAGATCATCATGGCGATTTTAATATCAGTACTATCTCGAAGATATCATCTTCTGAGAAAAAACTTGCATCGAAGATATCTTCTAGGCGTCTTCTGTTCGACCGTAGAATCTGATTCACAAAGAACAAACAACAACAACTTTATCTGATGATGATGAAGAGCTTCATCACCAGGGCGATACTCTGCCCCATTGGTGGTGGTGTAAATGTATCGTACCAAATCTGACCTGTTTTTGGCGCTGTATGGCCTTCGTCACTTTTGCGCAAAATAACGCCCAAAAAACAAATAATCAATCAATCAAACTAAATCTGACGTTTTTAAATCTGAACGAATCATATCACCGTATCAACGTATCACATCACCGCCATAGGTGAGCACTGTTGTAGTTTATACTTGGCTTTGGAAGCGTGTCTTCAAAGTTGGAAATCGTCCTCGGCTGCCGTGAGTTTGTTCGTACTTTCGTGACTATTCGAGGCCCCCTGCTATGGAGCTAGTAGCAGGAGCTCTGTCATTTTCTTCTTCTCTCCAGACATCTCTTTGGACACCCACCTTAGCTTAAAAAAAGGTGGGATACCGTTGCAAGGACGGCACCGTCTTCAGCATTCAGATACATGTGAAATCTGTCTTGAAGACCCTTCAGAAGTGCCGAACACGACTCGTCGCCCCAGAGTTCTTCGCGACGTAACTTCCACGTTGGGACATTAATGCAGAAATGTGTAACACAAGTTCATGTGTGCGACGTACTCATACTGGACAAAATTCACGAAGTGTGGTCCTGTCCAAAAAGAGGAAGGCGCGAATCCATGAAACACACCAGTATCTTGTGTATTTAGGAGTATTTATAAAGTAATCGCAAATATAAATACCCGAAAATTGGCATTGAAATATAATTACAAATACCTTTTTCGAGTCTGTATTTAAATACAATATATAAATAGCTGTATTTATATTTTAAATACAATGTATTTAAATACTGCCAAGCCCTGCACAGAGGTTAATATGTAGCAATGAAGAAGTAATGTAAGGCACTAGCGCTTTCTGCAATTTGCCGCGCTTGCTTGGTGCGCGTCACCATTTCGTCACACTGAAAAGGTGAGCCGCGAAGGGGAGGTGGGTTGTGTATTTTGAGAGCGTCAGTTTGTGTCCAAAAGTCGTTTGCCAGTGAAGTTTATATTATTCTTCCCTTCCAGGTAAATCAAAGTGGGGGAGGGTGCGTCACACAATTTCTTGTTTCGTTGCAGGTTCTTCTCGACATTATTTTATACGGAACTCCTCATCTATCGAAGCAAGAACTGGTACCAAGTATTGTTGTCTCCTAGGGTGGAACGGGAAACCCCCACAGAGCAACTCTGAGGCCGAAAACACTTGCAAAGTCGAACGAACGAGAGATGAAAGCAGCAGAGCGGCGCCACGCCACCTGGTGTTCGGCGCCAGCAACCTTTGATGGCGCCGTCGTGATCGCAGAATTGCAGACGACGGAGTGAGCGTCACGCGAGGTCGTCGCCGCCGCAGTTGGTGCGTATTTGGGAAGATTATGTGTTGCTGGATTGAACGGAAGGCTTACATGTGCTCCTGCATCTCTCCAAGCTGATTGTAGTGCAATGTGGATATTACATTGGATTCTGGTCACTGCCGCTGTCGGGTCAGCGCTCGGCAGTCGCCGGCTAGGTGAGTGCAAATCAATCTTCACATTGAACATGTTTCATGATCCACAGGATGAAACTGACCTGGACAATGGGTTGGAAATGCGTGCCAATCGAAATTGGGTGTCGATGAAACGTTTGTGTAACAGGCGCTTATTCGTAGCACATTTTGTCTTCGTCTTCCGCAGATAGTAATGAGTTCCGCTTTCGATAGTGAAAAATAAAACTTGGTCCGCGCGTTTAGGAAAACCCATTGCGTTTCGAAGTAAAAATAACAATCAATGCTGACAATACGTGAAAAGGCGTAGTAGGAGCCAGAATATGCAACGAGATATCCAGCATAAGTCTCAATATTTCGTTCAAAAGTCGCGCCGAAATTGTGTTCGAAAGTGGCGTCGCGTTTCGCTTCTTTGGTGAGCATTGAATTTCCATTTTTCTCGCCTTTCCTTTATATATTTCTTTCTTGCTGTCGGTGCCTAAAACGTGTGTAAGGATTGTTATACCCGCGGTGGCGGCGGCTACGAAGCTACTGGGTAGAAAAGAGAAAAAGGCAACAAACAAAATGAAACATGTAAGTGATAAGTGTAGCATATGAATTAACTTTTCTGGATGTTTCTTGCATTTTTTTTCTTCTTTCACTGTTCCTCGTTCTTTTGAAGCGCTTAACGGTTCCGTAGATAATTGCTAAAGAAAGTGAGCCGGTGACTAGAATACATAACGCGAAAGTCCGAAACTATGGACATATGTATAGGTCTTTGACCCAGTGAGGTTTATCTTGTTCCAGCATCGTCGTTTTGAAATGTCTGGACACTATTAAGTAGCGATGATACTTGAATGGTTCCTGCGGCGAAATTACACTTAGAGGAAGAATAAACAAAATACAGAAGCCGACACTGAAGATTTTTGCTTAAGTTTAATTTGTACAAGCTTTCGCGTGGAGGTCCACGCTTCCTCAGGTACCTACGCGAAAGCTTGTACAAATTAAACTTAAGCAAAAATCTTCAGTGTCGGCTTCTGTATTTTGTTTATGTGATCTACAGGACTTGACTCCCCTCTTCGTATACGCATCTAGAGGAAGAATGAAATACGCCGTGTTGTTTATTTATTTATTTATTTACGGTAGTTTAAGAGCAACAACCGAATACATCAGGTGGGAGATCCTTACGAATCGCGTTGTTACATTACGTTATAAGAAAAAAGCACGAATATCGGAAGATGATCTGCAAAATAGTGATGTACAAAAACTGAGTTCCACAATAGTAACGGTAGAAGAAAAATTATCTAAAGGACAGCGGCACAAACAGAACATTTGTGCTGTACGCGTTATATTGGGATTGGAATGGGAAATGAAAGAAAAATATGCAGATGTTAGTCCTTACCCACCACTCCAAAACGCGTTTGTGGGTAGAACAATAGAGCCAGAAAAAAGAGAACAGAAAGCACGCGTATATTATTTGGAGCCTATCCACGCCTTTGTGTTATATGCAAATGATAACCCCATCGCCACGTAGGGGAACTTGCGCCGCGCTCAACACTGCCTTTGTGCAAACTGAAAACAGCCACTGACGCAATTAAATTTGACAAGTGCGTCGCATTATTTTCAGCTTTTCACGCAAAGGTTCGTCACTTTTGACCTGGAGTGCGGAGAAGTTGCTTGGATTACTGTCACTGCCCCTTGTGCAAGATTGAGTTATTTTAGCTGCATTGCGGGTTGTCCGTTGCATTTTTCTTTCTTGTATTCCCGAGATAGAAGTTGTTGGTGCGGTGTCTTGGGATGTAGGGGACTTTTCAGCGGCGCTCATAGTAAAAGGCTGCGAAAGGCGATAGGAATATGAGGAAAAAAAGTGTAATATAACCGTGAACTTGATTAAAAGCGCTAAACCACAGAAAGATAACACACACAAACACCGAGCGCACGGTGTGTTCGTTGTCTTTCTGCGTTTTAGCGCTTTTAATCAAGATGCAATACCAACGGGCCCAGTCGGACGTTTCAGGTACTTACCAATAATAACAACTACTACTACGTGAATGATGATGGGATGACGAACTATTTATTTAGATCAGCAAGATGGCTTCATATCGTGAAGGATTTAAACGACGTTCTGGACAACAGCATATGGCCCAAAAGTCACGTACGTGGGTCATTAATATCCAGTAAAATAGGTAAATAACAACAGCAGAGCAGCACTAGTACATCTTATTGCGAACAACCTCCGAAGTTTCGGTGATCTCGTACAATTACTTAGTTCAATTCGCCCGACGGTAAGTCGCCCTTTAATGCTCCCTGGGCTGAATTGACTATGCATGGCACCGTGATTTGTTCGTCCGCGTTCCACGAAAAAGTGGTCTTCGGTCTAACAAAGGGCGAGGCATTTTCGCTCGTCTTTTAGTCTTTACATTTCATGTGCTTGTGCACCCATGACGAAAGGTATAACCATACTTGCATCACGTTTTGTCCAGTCCGCAATCACGACAGGGAGGGACTTGATCAGCTGAGGTTTCCTTTCCGTCCGAGCTGTGCAATTCACGTGTGTGCGCACGTGGCTGTTGCGTCTCTCTTTATTCCTTATCTCGACGAGCCTCTTTTTATCGACAGTTTTTCCGCTTCTTTCCCCTTCTTGCGTGCTATCTTCTGTATAGGGGGAACACGATGACGCAACGGACGTCAGCGTTTTTAACACCGTCCGTCCGCTAGTAGAGAGCTTTAGCTGTAGCGTACGCAAGGAGAAAACCTGCTCACGATGCGCCCAAACCCAAAGCTATGTTCGACGCATGCGGAGTGTGCACACGCTACTCCCTGCGTACGCATTACTAAAACTCTACTAGCCACTCATCTCAAAACCAGCGTTGCGGCTTCCTCTTAGCACATTTTGCCAGCTCGTGCCTTTGAATACTGCGCGAAATATATATTTTAATGCGTAGTAGAGCACGGCACGGGTTCGGACTTTAACGAACCGACGGAGACCGCGGGCCGTGCTTGCCGAGCTCGGGCCTGTGTTATAGAGCCCTGCACGGCCCGCGGGCCTGGCCGGGCTTGTTATGGGCTGTGTGCTCCGGGCCGGGCCGACAAAATACGCCAACACCGCGCGCCGGACCGGGCTCGGGCCAGCAAACATGTTTCCGAGAGACAGGCTCGACCGGGTCACGCAGCTAATTCCACGCAATAGTGGACTATTAGTTCATATCATCACGTGCTTGCGTCATAGTGGTGTACAGTATTGGCAAAAATAAGCAAGGGACACTGCATTGTACGTATGATTCGACCCTCTATAACATATCTCAAAGCCACTTTACATTGCTCCTGACTCCTCACGTATTTCACAAACACGTTCGCAAAGCTTGGTGAGGGGATTGGGAAGAGACTGTCGACGGTATCCTCTACATGTACAAAAACTTGGTAGTGTAACGGTAACGTTACACTACGGTAGTGCGTCCTGCATTTAATTCGGTCCCGTGCTGTTGTGGTGTCAAATCGACAGTTCTTGTATGTATGTTGCCGTGTCTTCTCTTCTTATAAATTTACTTTTAAATTTGTGTGATAAGCACTAGAAACGCGTACGTCACGTCTGGAAATACTAGGCCGCCATCTACGCGTTGAGTCACCGGGCCGGCCGTGCTGGGCCATTGGGCCGGGCCGGGCAGCATATAAACATGAAGGTCCGGGCCCGGGCCGACCCGGGCCATTTTTTGATGCGCCCGGGCCGGGTCGGGCCCTGAACAGTCGGCCCGTGCAGGGATCTACTGTGCTACACCTGTGTTGGTTATACACGGTCGACCTCTTGCTTCTCTGTGCCGTGCAGTGCTACATAACCTTCAAATTTCTGGGTCAGGGCCCCGGCCGTGAAACGTAGAAATTCTTCGAGCACGGCCCGGACTCGAGCCTGGTAGGGAGCAATAGGGGCGGGCTCGGCCGGGTAAGTCAAGGCAGGACTCGAGCTGGGCCCGGGCCTAAGAATGCGGCCCGTGCAGTGCTCTAATACGAAGCCTTTCGGTCACATAGAGAACCTGTCTCCGTTGCCATTGGTGGTTAATGGTTTTCGAACTTGATAGGGAAAGTG
This sequence comes from Ornithodoros turicata, assembly GCF_037126465.1. Classification (NCBI taxonomy): domain Eukaryota; kingdom Metazoa; phylum Arthropoda; class Arachnida; order Ixodida; family Argasidae; genus Ornithodoros; species Ornithodoros turicata. The sequence goes on along the minus strand of NC_088203.1, from coordinate 70,423,132 downwards.
AGTAAATTTCTGCGCTACGATTTTCTCCGCCGATATCAGAGCGCTTCGTTCGTTTGTTTGTTTGTAACGAAAAGCATAAACAGAGGAGAAATTGAACTCGTCTCCTGCTACTCCTAACAAAAATTCTCACCCCCCCCCCTTCTAACGGGGAAAAAAAAATACTTCTCACGTGCTCTACTCGCAAGTTCTCTATTCACATGTTCGCGAATGAGAAGTCCACTATTCATATGTTCACTAGAAGTCCACTATTCACAATTATCCCAAGATCATGCACAGAGAATCCTAAAAGGTTGTGTCCATCCCACAGCTCTGAACAAATTTCACAAGTGTTCGGTGCCCAAAGTCCCAACACCTTCACTGTCTTGAAGACCCTGCTGTCTAGTCGAGCAAGTGTAGCTTTCAGAGTAGCTCTTTGAGACGCATTCCTAGTACAATGCATTATAATATGTTCACTATCCTCCACTGTTGCACAAACCGAACAATTCGATGAGTCGTCTCTGAGAACGCTTCGTAATAAATTCGCTCGTACTAATTTTGATGAAGTTGACAGCACCTGATGGGGGGGGGGGGGCAGAGTCAAACTTGTGCGTTCTGAAAGTAAAGCTGAATACTTGCTAGATAGCGAGCGCTGGACTCGAAGATATATATTTGGAAAATTTATACGCGATACGCGAACAAAGAAAAACAAAGCAGAAAAGTCGAACGCGAGAATTATTGGAATAATCTTTGCACGCTGCTACAGGGTCTTTATTGGCTGTCTAGTTGACGCGTCAACAAAGCTCAGCGATATCGCGTTTCCTTAACGGTTACAAGTTTGGATCATTACCCCTGGGAATCTGCGGCCAGCTATTTTTCTGTTGGACGTTTTATGTAACTTTCTCCGTTTTGTCCCGAAAGCCGGCGAAAAGCCGCCGTATGTATGTTCCTACAAAATAAAATAACGCGCAAATTAGAAGAAGTTAACTATAATTACTCTGTCTGCAAAAGTAAGCCATCGCTTGTATCGAGATTTCCCCACCTTTGTTTTGTGAAGTAATTTGTATATGACACCTTTACACATAGGGAGATAAATCCCTTCTTCCCGGTTTTCGGGTCGGGATCGGTGTCTCACGTGGTTTTGTGAACCGTGAGCTTCCGCCCATGCTGTTGTCCGTTCCCCAGGTCGAAGAAGGCGCGATTCAATGTCAGTAATGAATGACTTCTTCTTGTATCACTTCTGTTTTGCGGAACACTGTTGTACACTGGTACGCCGTAAATAATCTCACTCACTTCATAGATAACGATGTTTGCCCTCGTAATTAGCAGATACGGTGTATACTAAGGAACGTCACTCTGTGAAACAGCACTTGTGTGTCTGTACATTTCGGTTAACGTCTGAGAGAGAGAAAGAGGTACATGATGACGATGATATGAGGATGACTTCCGCTCATTGAGCAGAATGCTGCCATGAATGCTGAACGTCTGAATGCGGTGTATAACATCGATATTTCGGTTTGGTAATAAGTAGGGTTTGTGGTCTTCGGCATTTATTTTCAACCCATTTCGGGGGGTGCTTATCGGCATTTATATTGGAGACTACAAATCGGATTTTTTCGGCATCTATATTCCGCCCAAAAAATAAATGCCCGAATACGGGCATCTATTTATTTCGCGTGAAGGAGAGCCTATTTTGCGGGCCAAGTAACAACGAACCGAAAAGAAGTGAATTGATTCATGGTTTCATTAACAATGTCTTTTATTGCCTGTCCCAAACCAGCAAACAATGAGACTACCTCTTGTTGTAATAGATGCAAGCGTACATCATCGTGCTCGCATCTGTCATAGCGGCTCGCTCCTTGCGATTAATAACACGCAGTTTAGAGAACGCGCGCTCAACATTAGCGTTAGAAACAGGAATAACAAAGGCCATGTGCTGGAACGGGTCGTCCAAAACTGAATGAGATATATAACTACCTGAGGGGCAGGGCATGCAGCATATTCGAAAAACTCGCGCTTTATATCATCCATACGAGATTCAGCAACAGAGCTGAGGTCATCCTCCTATAAGCGCTTACGCACAACGAAACAAGGGAACAGCCTGAAGATAATGCCACGCACGAGAAATAGTCGACAAAGGGAGGTTCCAAGGGGATTTCCCTTTGCGGTTCCAGGAATGGCAGCTGTCAGGATACGAGAAATTCGTATGTTTTCGGAATATTCGGAATCTGAAAAAAATCATTCCGGGGGTGTTTTCCGGCATTTTTCGGAAAATGCCGAAAACCACGAACCCTAGTATAATAAGCCGAGGAATCGCTTTCATTTGAACCATCTTTACTATTGTTGTTATCCGTTCTCCGCTATTTTTGTTCATCGTATCACAGAATTTATAAACTGTCAACGAAAAAACGCAGGTGCTCCGTGCGAGTACTTGGTACTTTGAGTTAGAGCCTCTGTTTTTCGGACATTCCGAAATGAGGCGCGGCCCGGTTTCGAGTCCGTCAGAGAATGACTAGGCCCGCCCGTGGGGCGCTCTGCCGTCACCACGTCGTACATCCAACAAACACCGCCGCCATTATGGTAGGAATAAGGGCTTTACCGACCAAGCACCTTGTGCAGTACGGGAGCACGATAGGTGGTTCGTCCCACACACCAGCCTCCCACTTTTGCTTTTCAAAATTCACAGTGCTGAAAATGTTCCAAAAGCTGGGGGGTGGACATACATTGTTCCGAAGACAAGAAGCACACCGGCACCACAACCAATAAAAACAGTTGAAAACAGTTAATAAAACATTGTTACCCTGCACGTTTGCAACTTCAGAGATCTCTGGACCGTCTTGATAGCCGATACTTTGACGTCATGAAAGCGCTGGGCGAATGGCCTGCAATTCATCGTCACGGTGCACAGCGCTCACTCATCACCTTCGTTAAGAGCATAGCAGATATCTCGTCTTTTTAGAAGTTTCTTTTTTTCTTTACCAGACCTGGAGTAGCATGTCCCACAGTGAGCGGGCTCACCATCTCCACTTTTTTTAATAATGCTATCATCATCATCATTGTTACGTTCCGGACTGCTACGCTCTTCTCTTTAATAAATAAGGAACGGCTGATTGTCAGGCTTTTTCATTCCCAATTCCATATTTTTCATTCGATATTTTCTCTTATGTGCCCGAAACGTCATTTGCTTTCTAACTGTTTCTAAACTATTTTGTTTGTTGTGCTGCCGGTGTACCCCTTGGTTTCGAATACATAATATTTACGATGGATTGGATCCCTATTTACTTCGCACGTAATTTGTGAAGCCGCACACGCAATCCCCCGAAACGTTCCAGTTTCACACATAGTACTTAGACCCTTCCATATTAGGTACCGCGGGTTACGACGGTCCCCCATATCACGCGTTGTCGGCGAATTCGGCTATGCGGGTACGTGTAAAATGTGCTAATTCTGCTGGACTTGTATACCAGCGGCGGAGATGGGAAGAAAAGTTCACCCAGGGACTCTCCCAGCACCCCCTAGCACCCCCAAAAAGCATACAACCCCCAACATACCGACCAGAAAGGCAGCGGATATGGGCGCCCCCTCCCCCCAAGATGAAAATCCTGGGAATCTATCTCATCCTTCTTTCACCGTTTGTTAGTTTATCCTTTATTTCCTAATGCTTTTCTTTTCTTTTTTATGTAATTTATTCTTCTTTCACTTCTTTTTTTCTTTTTTCTTTGCGGAATAGCAAGCCGACGTCCCGTTTGGTTGACCTATCCCCTTCTTTTTTTTCTCCTTTGGTCTAATAAATATATGCCCCCCCCCCCCCCCCCAACGGGAATATCCCCGACCCCGTCCTTGACGCCGAGAAACGAGATTTTTTAAATATGGATTTCAGCGAATTTCTGCCCTACCGTCATCACAAACATGATGCGACCACTGTATATAATAAAAAGTACACTACAAAGCACATTGAACGAACGTTTTTTTCCTAGATGCTCATATTGCGTCATTCACCGCAGGCGAAGGAGGGCTGCCACTCGGACACAAACCAAAGGGAAAGGAGAGAAAAAAATAAAAAACCCGATTAGCACGGATGAGAGAGGAGGAGGAGGACAATGAATACGAGAGGTTCTCCTCATGTATCTGGCCGTGTACAAACGGTGAAGGACGGCCGCCTAGACGTCGCCGGATTCCCCCACCGGCGGCGTCCGGGCGCCCCGTTCCTCACGACAGATAATCGCTGCCCATATACACCAACGGCATAGACACCTTCGCCCGCCAAATTTTATGCCTTCTCTCTTTCCTCTCGAAAGGCGCGTCGAATAGCGGAGAATTAAAAAATGGCATCTTCATTGAAGAAACGCGCCCAGAAGCGGCGGCTCAACGGGGCTTCTCCCTCTTCAAATCCTAACGGGTTCTTGGCTAAATTGCTGCATAATATCGCGTGCCATACCGAGTACATACTTTAATACTTGAATTTTTGTTATTTTTTTGTAGATCGAGTTTTTTCTTTTTTCTTTTTTGCGCTCGTTTATTCGATTTTTATCTTTTTTGGAATCGTACATTTTTGACTCGCTGACGTTTTATTTGCATGGACCGTGGAACTGTAAAGTTCGTCTCAGACATTGGAATCAGAAGCGAAAGAACGCACATAAGAGAGGAGGGAGTCTTGGGGTAGCCAGTTCGACGTCGTTACGACTCACATCCTCGTATTTTTTTCTTTACCGAATCACAATAAACTCTTTGCGAGAGAAGGACTATATTTATTATAATTCGGACCCTCATTATTACTTATTATGCGCTGGGAAATTACGTAAAAGTGTACGTTCAGTAAAATCGCTTAAACGCCGAAAATGTATCGTCAGTTGCGCAATATCCACAAACTATACCTATACGCACGACACGGAATTATGATGCTTTGGGACAACATTCTTTTCTCCAGATTCCAGTAAGCAAGAACAAGGCTTGTACAGTTAATAAAGGAATATTGAAGTTACTGGGTACCAGGCAAGAAAGTAACTGAGTAAGGTGCTAAATACTAAGGAAATTAACTGGCTATTTCGAGATGCTACCAAGAATTCACTGTTAAATAAAACGCAAAGCGAAAAAGAAGAAAAAAAAAACAGAGACTGTTATAAATAGTCTCGCTATTTTTCCGCGATATCTTCTTGGTGCATTCTGTCCTTCTCGCTCTGTGCCAGTGCTCGCTACGACATAGCCCATGACTCTATGAAACACCGGTCCTCTCCCCTGACCTTTAAAGACTTCGAGCGTTCACCAGTAACTCCCTTCAGACCAACACATTGTCCGGCGTAGCCACTGAACCTAATGTACTGCCCTGTACCACGGAATATCTGAGATAAAATGAATGCACATGTAAGGGGGGGGGGGGCATAGCGCCCAACTAAACACGCGACGTTAATCTTTCTCTCCATCTTCCTGTCTCGAGAAAAACAAATAATAAATTATAAAATGAGAAAAATATAAGTACTATATGTGATTTACATTTGGTTAGAACATCCTCTTCACATAGTGATCATCTTGATGAACTCAACGTTCCTTTCTTTTTCTAAGTTGGCGCATTTAAGTTCGAAACGTTGTGATTGGCCTTCGCTCGGGCGGTCGTGACGAAGCAAGTGATGTATATTTATCGCCCGTGACGAACTAAAGAAAAGTTTAGCTTCGCGGACCCCGATGCTGTTATTGAGCAAAATGCATCTTCGTGCCGGTATGTGATTAAAAGGAAGACGACGAATTGCCTTTCTTCTTCTTCTGGATCGTTTTTTTTATACAGGGTTTCGGCTCCGCTGCTTTGCTCTTCCACAGTAACCCACTCTTTCCACTCCCTGGAGAGTTCCGTGACGGACAGTGCCGTGGGCGTACAGAGCCGGTTCACACAGCTCAAGCACAGCCTCGCACTGGCGCTCCGTGGTAGCACGATCGTATCGGTTTTCAAAGCGGATGAGCAAGTACAGTCTGCCATTGTCATTTGCTCCGACATAGTAGCTCTGCCTCCTAGGCAACAAGCAGTGCATCACCACCGACGCTCTATGGGAAATTTTCCATGGGAAAATATGGGAAAATTTCTCTATTCGTTAGCCTGAGCCCTCAGTATACGCTTACATCCCAATTTTCGTCCCAATTACACTAATAGTCTTTTAGAAAATTTAAATTGAAAATTACGCGCAACACCGTGGCGTAGTGCTCAGCAACCTCGCACTGCACGTGAGGTACGGCAGAAAACTGCATTGCATGCGGACAACACTGGGCCTAAAACGAAAGAAGTTGGCTACGTAGCCATTACTATCAGCAGATCACTCGGGCTCGGGAACATAGATTACTGTTGCTTGACGAATTAGGAATTACTTCCCACCAGACGTCGCCCCGAGCCGTTTTACCGTAATTTTGGTAGCAAATTAAAAATATTAAGCGCTCTCTATAACATTTGTACCCGGAATCATTGGTACGAGGGTATCACATTAAAAATGTCTTCACGTCTTCACGTCTCACTCTTCTGTGGTGAGAACAATTGAGAAAGGGGTAATGCTTTTCATTGACAAGTGCTTGCACGTTGTACGGCATGGCCAGTTCCTTGCTTACTCACGGATATAAAATGAAACAAACGGAACGGAATAATTCGCGTTTTAACACTGCGCATTTAACATAATTTTAGCATAACATTTAACATAATTTGCGCGCACAAACAATCGGCTGTGCTCAGTGGCGTAGCCATGAGGAGGGGGGGGGGGGTTCAGGTTCAACCCCCGAAATCTTACCTTTGGTAGTGCATTTGGGAGAGGGAAACGAGAGTGAAATCCTCCTTCCCCATGTAGAGTCTCCGTTGAACCCCTCCCGAAATATTTTTCTGGCATACGGCGGGAATTCTAAAAAGAAGCCACGAAGAAATGCAAATTCTCTATGCCAGCAATAAATAAGTGAAAATCTGAAACGAGGCGTGCGCACTTTCTTGTCCTTTCGTCTTTCATTCGTCGTATAATAACTGAAAACACGCATACTCTGGTACCTGAGAGGAAAAGCATTTAAACAGCGACACGAAGCTTCCTGTACGGAAGAAATCACTTACTTGGCCTGTACTGGCTTATACGCGCTTTTTTTGTATCTCTCTGGTAGATCTAGCCCTCGTGCTTTAGTGGCTACGATGATGGCATTCCACGCCGAGACTGGGAGGTGACCCGGGTTGGTTCCAGCTGTGCTGTCTTAGTGGGGTTTTCCTCAGACACTTTTAAGACAAATATTGACAGAATTTCCTGTAAAGTCGGCCCAGGACGCACGACCCCCCGCGATAGCCGTTGCCTGCCTGAGCGTGGCTACGGCAAGCAGTTCATCATTGTCACTTTATGGTGTCTCACTTGAACTCTGCAAATGGTTTTCTTGCTATCTTTGCGGCCGGTATAACATTGTTCGATACAAAGATGAATATTCTCATCCGTACTACATGACATCTGGTATGCCCCAGGGATCTACCCTGGGACCATTACTATTTAACGTGTTTGCTAACGACTTGCCAACCTGTGTACGAAACTGTCACGTCCTACAATATGCTGAGTTATTTCGAGTCATTGATAAGAGTCACGACTGTATCGCTCTGCAAGATGACATTTCACGGATCCGTCGTTGGTGCTCAAACAATTTGCTTAACCTGAACATTTCTAAGACAGCCGCATCCATGTCACTATACTTACTCCCTCGACTCTGTTCATATTAGACGTGAATCGTCCATAAAAGACTTGGGCCTTCATCTTGACACTTGACTTTCCACACGCAAGTAACTCGCTTGCGCACTTCTGCGATGCGTAAGCTCGGCATCATCTCGCGGATCATGAGGAAAGGAGAACAGTCCTTGACGTTTCGTTTTCGCTGACCTTCACACCTCGTATAGGCCGAGAGAGGAGAGATCGAAACAGTTTGGAGACCTTCTGCTCCTGTCTTATAAGCTAGTTCCCATAGTTCAAAGCAGCATTAAGCTCTCTGGGATTGTCGTCTATCAATAAGGAGTAAAGTAGTACTTGGAAGCAGGGAAGAGTAACTGACGTATAGTTTCGTTACAATTTCCATTTTCGTTACTGCTATATTTTTGTTTCCGTTACCAGTTTCTGATACCAACTTCTCAATTTCGTTTCCGTTATATATCCGGAACACGGGTCACTATAGGATTTTATTTGATTGATTTTATTGTATTTATCCGTATATTGTTTATGGTACGGGATTGTACCAATCAAATTTGGGGCTTAATATGAGCTCATATAAAAATAATATAAAAAATATCTTAAGCTGGTTTTACAGAATGTATACATGAAATCCGGATTTCGGAGTTTGAGTCCCGTACCATTTTCCCCTTTTGCACCCTAAGAGGTCGCGTTTTACAAAATCGCTTCCAAAATGGCACTCGAAAGGGCCAGATGGCCGATTTCATCAACTTCGGGGCTTTGATATAACTTTGATATAACAATAATATTAAAGATGTCCAAAGCTGATTTTGTAATTTGTATATCTGAAAGTAAGATCACGGGGTTTGAACCCCGTATCTTGTTCCACTGTTGCAGCCTGAGAGGTCGTGTTTGACAAAATCGCTTCCAAAACGGCACTCGAAATGGCCAAATGGCCAATTTCGTCAACTTCGGGGCTTAATATATTTTGATATAACAATAATATTAAAAATGTCCTAAGCTAATTTTGGAATATGTATATGTGAAAGTAAGATCACGGGGTTTGAACCCCGTATATTGTTCCCCTGTTGCAGCCTGGGAGGTCGTGTTTGACAAAATCGCTTCCAAAACGGCACTCGAAATGGCCAAATGGCCAATTTCGTCAACTTCGGGGCTTAATATATTTTGATATAACAATAATATTAAAAATGTCCTAAGCTAATTTTGGAATATGTATATGTGAAAGTAAGATCACGGGGTTTGAACCCCGTATCTTGTTCCCCTGTTGCAGCCTGAGAGGTCGTGTTTGACAAAATCGCTTCCAAAACGGCACTCGAAATGGCCAAATGGCCAATTTCATCAACTTCGGGGCTTAATATATTTTGATATAACAATAATATTAAAAATGTCCAAAGCTGATTTTGTAATTTGTATATCTGAAAGTAAGATCACGGGGTTTGAACCCCGTATCTTGTTCCACTGTTGCAGCCTGAGAGGTCGTGTTTGACAAAATCGCTTCCAAAACGGCACTCGAAATGGCCAAATGGCCAATTTCGTCAACTTCGGGGCTTAATATATTTTGATATAACAATAATATTAAAAATGTCCTAAGCTAATTTTGGAATATGTATATGTGAAAGTAAGATCACGGGGTTTGAACCCCGTATCTTGTTCCCCTGTTGCAGCCTGAGAGGTCGTGTTTGACAAAATCGCTTCCAAAACGGCACTCGAAATGGCCAAATGGCCAATTTCGTCAACTTCGGGGCTTAATATATTTTGATATAACAATAATATTAAAAATGTCCTAAGCTAATTTTGGAATATGTATATGTGAAAGTAAGATCACGGGGTTTGAACCCCGTATCTTGTTCCCCTGTTGCAGCCTGAGAGGTCGTGTTTGACAAAATCGCTTCCAAAACGGCACTCGAAATGGCCAAATGGCCAATTTCATCAACTTCGGGGCTTAATATATTTTGATATAACAATAATATTAAAGGTGTCCAAAGCTGATTTTGTAATTTGTATATCTGAAAGTAAGATCACGGGGTTTGAACCCCGTATCTTGTTCCCCTGTTGCATCCTGAGAGGTCGCGTCTGACAAAATCGCTTCCAAAACGGCACTCGAAATGGCCAAATGGCCAATTTCATCAACTTCGGGGCTTAATATATTTTGATATAACAATAATATTAAAGATGTCCAAAGCTGATTTTGTAATTTGTATATCTGAAAGTAAGATCACGGGGTTTGAACCCCGTATCTTGTTCCCCTGTTGCAGCCCGAGAGGTCGTGTTTGACAAAATCGCTTCCAAAACGGCACTCGAAATGGCCAAATGGCCAATTTCGTCAACTTCGGGGCTTAATAACATTTGATATAACAACATATTTTGATTAACACATTTGATATAACAATAATATTAAAAATGTTCTAAGCTAATTTTGGAAATGTGAAAGTAAGATCACGGGGTTTGAACCCCGTATCTTGTTCCCCTGTTGCATCCTGAGAGGTCGCGTCTGACAAAATCGCTTCCAAAACGGCACTCGAAATGGCCAAATGGCCAATTTCGTCAACTTCGGGGCTTAATAACATTTGATATAACAATAATATTAAAAATGTCCTAAGCTAATTTTGGAATATGTATATGTGAAAGTAAGATCACGGGGTTTGAACCCCGTATCTTGTTCCCCTGTTGCATCCTGAGAGGTCGCGTCTGACAAAATCGCTTCCAAAACGGCACTCGAAATGGCCAAATGGCCAATTTCGTCAACTTCGGGGCTTAATATCATTTGACATAAAAATAATATTAAAGATGTCCTAAGCTGATTTTGTAATATGTATATGTGAAAGTAAGATCATGTGGTTAGAACCCCGTATCTTCCCCTCTTGCACCCTGAGAGGTCGCGTTTGACAAAATCGCTTCCAAAACGGCCCTCGAAATGGCCAAATGGCCAATTTCGTCAACTTCGGGGCTTAATATATTTCGATATAACAGTAATATTAAAAATGTCCAAAGCTGATTTTGTAATTGTAATTTGTATATCTGAAAGTAAGATCACGGGGTTTGAACCCCGTATCTTGTTCCCCTGTTGCAGCCTGAGAGGTCGTGTTTGACAAAATCGCTTCCAAAACGGCACTCGAAATGGCCAAATGGCCAATTTCGTCAACTTCGGGGCTTAATAACATTTGATATAACAATAATATTAAAATTGTCCTAAGCTAATTTTGGAATATGTATATGTGAAAGTAAGATCACGGGGTTTGAACCCCGTATCTTGTTCCCCTGTTGCATCCTGAGAGGTCGCGTCTGAGAAAATCGCTTCCAAAACGGCACTCGAAATGGCCAAATGGCCAATTTCGTCAACTTCGGGGCTTAATAACATTTGATATAACAATAATATTAAGATTGTCCTAAGCTAATTTTGGAATATGTATATGTGAAAGTAAGATCACGGGGTTTGAACCTCGTATCTTGTTCCCCTGTTGCATCCTGAGAGGTCGCGTCTGACAAAATCGCTTCCAAAACGGCACTCTAAATGGCCAAGTGGCCAATTTCGTCAACTTCGGGGCTTAATATCATTTGACATAAAAATAATATTAAAGATGTCCTAAGCTGATTTTGTAATATGTATGTGTGAAAGTAAGATCACGGGGTTTGAACCCCGTATCTTGTTCCCCTGTTGCATCCTGAGAGGTCGTGTTTGACAAAATCGCTTCCAAAACGGCACTCGAAATGGCCAAATGGCCAATTTCGTCAACTTCGGGGCTTAATATATTTTGATATAACAATATTATTAAAAATGTCCAAAGCTGATTTTGTGATTTGTATATCTGAAAGTAAGATCACGGGGTTTGAACCCCGTATCTTGTTCCCCTGTTGCAGCCTGAGAGGTCGTGTTTGACAAAATCGCTTCCAAAACGGCACTCGAAATGGCCATTTGGCCAATTTCGTCAACTTCGGGGCTTAATATATTTTGATATAACAATAATATTAAAAATGTCCTAAGCTAATTTTGGAATATGTATATGTGAAAGTAAGATCACGGGGTTTGAACCCCGTATCTTGTTCCCCTGTTGCAGCCTGAGAGGTCGTGTTTGACAAAATCACTTCCAAAACGGCACTCGAAATGGCCAAATGGCCAATTTCGTCAACTTCGGGGCTTAATATATTTTGATATAACAATAATATTAAAAATGTCCAAAGCTGATTTTGTAATTTGTATATCTGAAAGTAAGATCACGGGGTTTGAACCCCGTATCTTGTTCCCCTGTTGCAGCATGAGAGGTCGCGTCTGACAAAATCGCTTCCAAAACGGCACTCGAAATGGCCAAATGGCCAATTTCGTCAACTTCGGGGCTTAATAACATTTGATATAACAATAATATTAAAAATGTCCTGAGCTAATTTTGGAATATGTATATGTGAAAGTAAGATCACGGGGTTTGAACCTCGTATCTTGTTCCCCTGTTGCATCCTGAGAGGTCGCGTCTGACAAAATCGCTTCCAAAACGGCACTCTAAATGGCCAAGTGGCCAATTTCGTCAACTTCGGGGCTTAATATCATTTGACATAAAAATAATATTAAAGATGTCCTAAGCTGATTTTGTAATATGTATGTGTGAAAGTAAGATCACGGGGTTTGAACCCCGTATCTTGTTCCCCTGTTGCATCCTGAGAGGTCGTGTTTGACAAAATCGCTTCCAAAACGGCACTCGAAATGGCCAAATGGCCAATTTCGTCAACTTCGGGGCTTAATATATTTTGATATAACAATATTATTAAAAATGTCCAAAGCTGATTTTGTGATTTGTATATCTGAAAGTAAGATCACGGGGTTTGAACCCCGTATCTTGTTCCCCTGTTGCAGCCTGAGAGGTCGTGTTTGACAAAATCGCTTCCAAAACGGCACTCGAAATGGCCATTTGGCCAATTTCGTCAACTTCGGGGCTTAATATATTTTGATATAACAATAATATTAAAAATGTCCTAAGCTAATTTTGGAATATGTATATGTGAAAGTAAGATCACGGGGTTTGAACCCCGTATCTTGTTCCCCTGTTGCAGCCTGAGAGGTCGTGTTTGACAAAATCACTTCCAAAACGGCACTCGAAATGGCCAAATGGCCAATTTCGTCAACTTCGGGGCTTAATATATTTTGATATAACAATAATATTAAAAATGTCCAAAGCTGATTTTGTAATTTGTATATCTGAAAGTAAGATCACGGGGTTTGAACCCCGTATCTTGTTCCCCTGTTGCAGCATGAGAGGTCGCGTCTGACAAAATCGCTTCCAAAACGGCACTCGAAATGGCCAAATGGCCAATTTCGTCAACTTCGGGGCTTAATAACATTTGATATAACAATAATATTAAAAATGTCCTGAGCTAATTTTGGAATATGTATATGTGAAAGTAAGATCACGGGGTTTGAACCCCGTATCTTGTTCCCCTGTTGCATCCTGAGAGGTCGCGTCTGACAAAATCGCTTCCAAAACGGCACTCGAAATGGCCAAATGGCCAATTTCGTCAACTTCGGGGCTTAATATCATTTGACATAAAAATAATATTAAAGATGTCCTAAGCTGATTTTGTAATATGTATATGTGAAAGTAAGATCATGTGGTTAGAACCCCGTATCTTCCCCTCTTGCACCCTGAGAGGTCGCGTTTGACAAAATCGCTTCCAAAACGGCCCTCGAAATGGCCAAATGGCCAATTTCGTCAACTTCGGGGCTTAATATATTTCGATATAACAGTAATATTAAAAATGTCCAAAGCTGATTTTGTAATTTGTATATCTGAAAGTAAGATCACGGGGTTTGAACCCCGTATCTTGTTCCCCTGTTGCAGGCTGAGAGGTCGTGTTTGACAAAATCGCTTCCAAAACGGCACTCGAAATGGCCAAATGGCCAATTTCGTCAACTTCGGGGCTTAATATATTTCGATATAACAGTAATATTAAAAATGTCCAAAGCTGATTTTGTAATTTGTATATCTGAAAGTAAGATCACGGGGTTTGAACCCCGTATCTTGTTCCCCTGTTGCAGCCTGAGAGGTCGTGTTTGACAAAATCGCTTCCAAAACGGCACTCGAAATGGCCAAATGGCCAATTTCGTCAACTTCGGGGCTTAATAACATTTGATATAACAATAATATTAAAATTGTCCTAAGCTAATTTTGGAATATGTATATGTGAAAGTAAGATCACGGGGTTTGAACCCCGTATCTTGTTCCCCTGTTGCATCCTGAGAGGTCGCGTCTGAGAAAATCGCTTCCAAAACGGCACTCGAAATGGCCAAATGGCCAATTTCGTCAACTTCGGGGCTTCATAACATTTGATATAACAATAATATTAAAATTGTCCTAAGCTAATTTTGGAATATGTATATGTGAAAGTAAGATCACGGGGTTTGAACCCCGTATCTTGTTCCCCTGTTGCATCCTGAGAGGTCGCGTCTGACAAAATCGCTTCCAAAACGGCACTCTAAATGGCCAAGTGGCCAATTTCGTCAACTTCGGGGCTTAATATCATTTGACATAAAAATAATATTAAAGATGTCCTAAGCTGATTTTGTAATATGTATATGTGAAAGTAAGATCACGGGGTTTGAACCCCGTATCTTGTTCCCCTGTTGCATCCTGAGAGGTCGTGTTTGACAAAATCGCTTCCAAAACGGCACTCGAAATGGCCAAATGGCCAATTTCGTCAACTTCGGGGCTTAATATATTTTGATATAACAATAATATTAAAAATGTCCAAAGCTGATTTTGTAATTTGTATATCTGAAAGTAAGATCACGGGGTTTGAACCCCGTATCTTGTTCCACTGTTGCAGCCTGAGAGGTCGTGTTTGACAAAATCGCTTCCAAAACGGCACTCGAAATGGCCAAATGGCCAATTTCGTCAACTTCGGGGCTTAATATATTTTGATATAACAATAATATTAAAAATGTCCTAAGCTAATTTTGGAATATGTATATGTGAAAGTAAGATCACGGGGTTTGAACCCCGTATCTTGTTCCCCTGTTGCAGCCTGAGAGGTCGTGTTTGACAAAATCGCTTCCAAAACGGCACTCGAAATGGCCAAATGGCCAATTTCGTCAACTTCGGGGCTTAATATATTTTGATATAACAATAATATTAAAAATGTCCTAAGCTAATTTTGGAATATGTATATGTGAAAGTAAGATCACGGGGTTTGAACCCCGTATCTTGTTCCCCTGTTGCAGCCTGAGAGGTCGTGTTTGACAAAATCGCTTCCAAAACGGCACTCGAAATGGCCAAATGGCCAATTTCATCAACTTCGGGGCTTAATATATTTTGATATAACAATAATATTAAAGGTGTCCAAAGCTGATTTTGTAATTTGTATATCTGAAAGTAAGATCACGGGGTTTGAACCCCGTATCTTGTTCCCCTGTTGCATCCTGAGAGGTCGCGTCTGACAAAATCGCTTCCAAAACGGCACTCGAAATGGCCAAATGGCCAATTTCATCAACTTCGGGGCTTAATATATTTTGATATAACAATAATATTAAAGATGTCCAAAGCTGATTTTGTAATTTGTATATCTGAAAGTAAGATCACGGGGTTTGAACCCCGTATCTTGTTCCCCTGTTGCAGCCCGAGAGGTCGTGTTTGACAAAATCGCTTCCAAAACGGCACTCGAAATGGCCAAATGGCCAATTTCGTCAACTTCGGGGCTTAATAACATTTGATATAACAACATATTTTGATTAACACATTTGATATAACAATAATATTAAAAATGTTCTAAGCTAATTTTGGAAATGTGAAAGTAAGATCACGGGGTTTGAACCCCGTATCTTGTTCCCCTGTTGCATCCTGAGAGGTCGCGTCTGACAAAATCGCTTCCAAAACGGCACTCGAAATGGCCAAATGGCCAATTTCGTCAACTTCGGGGCTTAATAACATTTGATATAACAATAATATTAAAAATGTCCTAAGCTAATTTTGGAATATGTATATGTGAAAGTAAGATCACGGGGTTTGAACCCCGTATCTTGTTCCCCTGTTGCATCCTGAGAGGTCGCGTCTGACAAAATCGCTTCCAAAACGGCACTCGAAATGGCCAAATGGCCAATTTCGTCAACTTCGGGGCTTAATATCATTTGACATAAAAATAATATTAAAGATGTCCTAAGCTGATTTTGTAATATGTATATGTGAAAGTAAGATCATGTGGTTAGAACCCCGTATCTTCCCCTCTTGCACCCTGAGAGGTCGCGTTTGACAAAATCGCTTCCAAAACGGCCCTCGAAATGGCCAAATGGCCAATTTCGTCAACTTCGGGGCTTAATATATTTCGATATAACAGTAATATTAAAAATGTCCAAAGCTGATTTTGTAATTGTAATTTGTATATCTGAAAGTAAGATCACGGGGTTTGAACCCCGTATCTTGTTCCCCTGTTGCAGCCTGAGAGGTCGTGTTTGACAAAATCGCTTCCAAAACGGCACTCGAAATGGCCAAATGGCCAATTTCGTCAACTTCGGGGCTTAATAACATTTGATATAACAATAATATTAAAATTGTCCTAAGCTAATTTTGGAATATGTATATGTGAAAGTAAGATCACGGGGTTTGAACCCCGTATCTTGTTCCCCTGTTGCATCCTGAGAGGTCGCGTCTGAGAAAATCGCTTCCAAAACGGCACTCGAAATGGCCAAATGGCCAATTTCGTCAACTTCGGGGCTTAATAACATTTGATATAACAATAATATTAAGATTGTCCTAAGCTAATTTTGGAATATGTATATGTGAAAGTAAGATCACGGGGTTTGAACCTCGTATCTTGTTCCCCTGTTGCATCCTGAGAGGTCGCGTCTGACAAAATCGCTTCCAAAACGGCACTCTAAATGGCCAAGTGGCCAATTTCGTCAACTTCGGGGCTTAATATCATTTGACATAAAAATAATATTAAAGATGTCCTAAGCTGATTTTGTAATATGTATGTGTGAAAGTAAGATCACGGGGTTTGAACCCCGTATCTTGTTCCCCTGTTGCATCCTGAGAGGTCGTGTTTGACAAAATCGCTTCCAAAACGGCACTCGAAATGGCCAAATGGCCAATTTCGTCAACTTCGGGGCTTAATATATTTTGATATAACAATATTATTAAAAATGTCCAAAGCTGATTTTGTGATTTGTATATCTGAAAGTAAGATCACGGGGTTTGAACCCCGTATCTTGTTCCCCTGTTGCAGCCTGAGAGGTCGTGTTTGACAAAATCGCTTCCAAAACGGCACTCGAAATGGCCATTTGGCCAATTTCGTCAACTTCGGGGCTTAATATATTTTGATATAACAATAATATTAAAAATGTCCTAAGCTAATTTTGGAATATGTATATGTGAAAGTAAGATCACGGGGTTTGAACCCCGTATCTTGTTCCCCTGTTGCAGCCTGAGAGGTCGTGTTTGACAAAATCACTTCCAAAACGGCACTCGAAATGGCCAAATGGCCAATTTCGTCAACTTCGGGGCTTAATATATTTTGATATAACAATAATATTAAAAATGTCCAAAGCTGATTTTGTAATTTGTATATCTGAAAGTAAGATCACGGGGTTTGAACCCCGTATCTTGTTCCCCTGTTGCAGCATGAGAGGTCGCGTCTGACAAAATCGCTTCCAAAACGGCACTCGAAATGGCCAAATGGCCAATTTCGTCAACTTCGGGGCTTAATAACATTTGATATAACAATAATATTAAAAATGTCCTGAGCTAATTTTGGAATATGTATATGTGAAAGTAAGATCACGGGGTTTGAACCTCGTATCTTGTTCCCCTGTTGCATCCTGAGAGGTCGCGTCTGACAAAATCGCTTCCAAAACGGCACTCTAAATGGCCAAGTGGCCAATTTCGTCAACTTCGGGGCTTAATATCATTTGACATAAAAATAATATTAAAGATGTCCTAAGCTGATTTTGTAATATGTATGTGTGAAAGTAAGATCACGGGGTTTGAACCCCGTATCTTGTTCCCCTGTTGCATCCTGAGAGGTCGTGTTTGACAAAATCGCTTCCAAAACGGCACTCGAAATGGCCAAATGGCCAATTTCGTCAACTTCGGGGCTTAATATATTTTGATATAACAATATTATTAAAAATGTCCAAAGCTGATTTTGTGATTTGTATATCTGAAAGTAAGATCACGGGGTTTGAACCCCGTATCTTGTTCCCCTGTTGCAGCCTGAGAGGTCGTGTTTGACAAAATCGCTTCCAAAACGGCACTCGAAATGGCCATTTGGCCAATTTCGTCAACTTCGGGGCTTAATATATTTTGATATAACAATAATATTAAAAATGTCCTAAGCTAATTTTGGAATATGTATATGTGAAAGTAAGATCACGGGGTTTGAACCCCGTATCTTGTTCCCCTGTTGCAGCCTGAGAGGTCGTGTTTGACAAAATCACTTCCAAAACGGCACTCGAAATGGCCAAATGGCCAATTTCGTCAACTTCGGGGCTTAATATATTTTGATATAACAATAATATTAAAAATGTCCAAAGCTGATTTTGTAATTTGTATATCTGAAAGTAAGATCACGGGGTTTGAACCCCGTATCTTGTTCCCCTGTTGCAGCATGAGAGGTCGCGTCTGACAAAATCGCTTCCAAAACGGCACTCGAAATGGCCAAATGGCCAATTTCGTCAACTTCGGGGCTTAATAACATTTGATATAACAATAATATTAAAAATGTCCTGAGCTAATTTTGGAATATGTATATGTGAAAGTAAGATCACGGGGTTTGAACCCCGTATCTTGTTCCCCTGTTGCATCCTGAGAGGTCGCGTCTGACAAAATCGCTTCCAAAACGGCACTCGAAATGGCCAAATGGCCAATTTCGTCAACTTCGGGGCTTAATATCATTTGACATAAAAATAATATTAAAGATGTCCTAAGCTGATTTTGTAATATGTATATGTGAAAGTAAGATCATGTGGTTAGAACCCCGTATCTTCCCCTCTTGCACCCTGAGAGGTCGCGTTTGACAAAATCGCTTCCAAAACGGCCCTCGAAATGGCCAAATGGCCAATTTCGTCAACTTCGGGGCTTAATATATTTCGATATAACAGTAATATTAAAAATGTCCAAAGCTGATTTTGTAATTTGTATATCTGAAAGTAAGATCACGGGGTTTGAACCCCGTATCTTGTTCCCCTGTTGCAGGCTGAGAGGTCGTGTTTGACAAAATCGCTTCCAAAACGGCACTCGAAATGGCCAAATGGCCAATTTCGTCAACTTCGGGGCTTAATATATTTCGATATAACAGTAATATTAAAAATGTCCAAAGCTGATTTTGTAATTTGTATATCTGAAAGTAAGATCACGGGGTTTGAACCCCGTATCTTGTTCCCCTGTTGCAGCCTGAGAGGTCGTGTTTGACAAAATCGCTTCCAAAACGGCACTCGAAATGGCCAAATGGCCAATTTCGTCAACTTCGGGGCTTAATAACATTTGATATAACAATAATATTAAAATTGTCCTAAGCTAATTTTGGAATATGTATATGTGAAAGTAAGATCACGGGGTTTGAACCCCGTATCTTGTTCCCCTGTTGCATCCTGAGAGGTCGCGTCTGAGAAAATCGCTTCCAAAACGGCACTCGAAATGGCCAAATGGCCAATTTCGTCAACTTCGGGGCTTCATAACATTTGATATAACAATAATATTAAAATTGTCCTAAGCTAATTTTGGAATATGTATATGTGAAAGTAAGATCACGGGGTTTGAACCCCGTATCTTGTTCCCCTGTTGCATCCTGAGAGGTCGCGTCTGACAAAATCGCTTCCAAAACGGCACTCTAAATGGCCAAGTGGCCAATTTCGTCAACTTCGGGGCTTAATATCATTTGACATAAAAATAATATTAAAGATGTCCTAAGCTGATTTTGTAATATGTATATGTGAAAGTAAGATCACGGGGTTTGAACCCCGTATCTTGTTCCCCTGTTGCATCCTGAGAGGTCGTGTTTGACAAAATCGCTTCCAAAACGGCACTCGAAATGGCCAAATGGCCAATTTCGTCAACTTCGGGGCTTAATATATTTTGATATAACAATAATATTAAAAATGTCCAAAGCTGATTTTGTGATTTGTATATCTGAAAGTAAGATCACGGGGTTTGAACCCCGTATCTTGTTCCCCTGTTGCAGCCTGAGAGGTCGTGTTTGACAAAATCGCTTCCAAAACGGCACTCGAAATGGCCAAATGGCCAATTTCGTCAACTTCGGGACTTAATATATTTTGATATAACAATAATATTAAAAATGTCCAAAGCTGATTTTGTAATTTGTATATCTGAAAGTAAGATCACGGTGTTTGAACCCCGTATCTTGTTCCCCTGTTGCAGCCTGAGAGGTCGTGTTTGACAAAATCGCTTCCAAAACGGCACTCGAAATGGCCATTTGGCCAATTTCGTCAACTTCGGGGCTTAATATATTTTGATATAACAATAATATTAAAAATGTCCTAAGCTAATTTTGGAATATGTATATGTGAAAGTAAGATCAAGGGGTTTGAACCCCGTATCTTGTTCCCCTGTTGCAGCCTGAGAGGTCGTGTTTGACAAAATCACTTCCAAAACGGCACTCGAAATGGCCAAATGGCCAATTTCGTCAACTTCGGGGCTTAATATATTTTGATATAACAATAATATTAAAAATGTCCAAAGCTGATTTTGTAATTTGTATATCTGAAAGTAAGATCACGGGGTTTGAACCCCGTATCTTGTTCCCCTGTTGCAGCATGAGAGGTCGCGTCTGACAAAATCGCTTCCAAAACGGCACTCGAAATGGCCAAATGGCCAATTTCGTCAACTTCGGGGCTTAATAACATTTGATATAACAATAATATTAAAAATGTCCTAAGCTAATTTTGGAATATGTATATGTGAAAGTAAGATCACGGGGTTTGAACCCCGTATCTTGTTCCCCTGTTGCATCCTGAGAGGTCGCGTCTGACAAAATCGCTTCCAAAACGGCACTCGAAATGGCCAAATGGCCAATTTCGTCAACTTCGGGGCTTAATATCATTTGACATAAAAATAATATTAAAGATGTCCTAAGCTGATTTTGTAATATGTATATGTGAAAGTAAGATCATGTGGTTAGAACCCCGTATCTTCCCCTCTTGCACCCTGAGAGGTCGCGTTTGACAAAATCGCTACCAAAACGGCCCTCGAAATGGCCAAATGGCCAATTTCATCAAGTTCCGAGCTTGATATAATTTGATATAACGATGATAATAAAGATAGCCTAAGCTGATTATGTAATATGGATACTATGTGAAAGTAAGATCACGGGGTTTGAACCCCGTATCTTGTTCCCCTGTTGCATCCTGAGAGGTCGCGTCTGACAAAATCGCTTCCAAAACGGCACTCGAAATGGCCAAATGGCCAATTTCGTCAACTTCGGGGCTTAATAACATTTGATATAACAATAATATTAAAAATGTCCTAAGCTAATTTTGGAATATGTATATGTGAAAGTAAGATCACGGGGTTTGAACCCCGTATCTTGTTCCCCTGTTGCATCCTGAGAGGTCGCGTCTGACAAAATCGCTTCCAAAACGGCACTCGAAATGGCCAAATGGCCAATTTCGTCAACTTCGGGGCTTAATAACATTTGATATAACAATAATATTAAAAATGTCCAAAGCTGATTTTGTAATTTGTATATCTGAAAGTAAGATCACGGGGTTTGAACCCCGTATCTTGTTCCCCTGTTGCAGCCTGAGAGGTCGTGTTTGACAAAATCGCTTCCAAAACGGCACTCGAAATGGCCAATTTCGTCAATTCGGGGCTTAATAACATTTGATATAACAACATATTTTGATTAACACATTTGATATAACAATAATATTAAAAATGTCCTAAGCTAATTTTGGAATATGTATATGTGAAAGTAAGATCACGGGGTTTGAACCCCGTATCTTGTTCCCCTGTTGCATCCTGAGAGGTCGCGTCTGACAAAATCGCTTCCAAAACGGCACTCGAAATGGCCAAATGGCCAATTTCGTCAACTTCGGGGCTTAATAACATTTGATAATACAATAATATTAAAAATGTCCTAAGCTAATTTTGGAATATGTATATGTGAAAGTAAGATCACGGGGTTTGAACCCCGTATCTTGTTCCCCTGTTGCATGCTGAGAGGTCGCGTCTGACAAAATCGCTTCCAAAACGGCACTCGAAATGGCCAAATGACCAATTTCGTCAACTTCGGGGCTTAATAACATTTGATATAACAATAATATTAAAAATGTCCTAAGCTAATTTTGGAATATGTATATGTGAAAGTAAGATCACGGGGTTTGAACCCCGTATCTTGTTCCCCTGTTGCATGCTGAGAGGTCGCGTCTGACAAAATCGCTTCCAAAACGGCACTCGAAATGGCCAAA
Organism: Ornithodoros turicata; assembly: GCF_037126465.1. NCBI lineage: Eukaryota > Metazoa > Arthropoda > Arachnida > Ixodida > Argasidae > Ornithodoros > Ornithodoros turicata. The sequence goes on along the minus strand of NC_088203.1, from coordinate 70,401,085 downwards.
TGACCAATTTCGTCAACTTCGGGGCTTAATAACATTTGATAATACAATAATATTAAAAATGTCCTAAGCTAATTTTGGAATATGTATATGTGAAAGTAAGATCACGGGGTTTGAACCCCGTATCTTGTTCCCCTGTTGCATGCTGAGAGGTCGCGTCTGACAAAATCGCTTCCAAAACGGCACTCGAAATGGCCAAATGGCCAATTTCGTCAACTTCGGGGCTTAATAACATTTGATATAACAATAATATTAAAAATGTCCTAAGCTAATTTTGGAATATGTATATGTGAAAGTAAGATCACCGCGTTTGAACCCCGTATCTTGTTCCCCTGTTGCATCCTGAGAGGTCGCTTCTGACAAAATCGCTTCGAAAACGGCACTCGAAATGGCCAAATGACCAATTTCGTCAACTTCGGGGCTTAATAACATTTGATATAACAATAATATTAAAAATGTCCTGAGCTAATTTTGGAATATGTATATGTGAAAGTAAGATCACGGGGTTTGAACCCCGTATCTTGTTCCCCTGTTGCATGCTGAGAGGTCGCGTCTGACAAAATCGCTTCCAAAACGGCACTCGAAATGGCCAAATGGCCAATTTCGTCAAGTTCGGGGCTTAATAACATTTGATATAACAATAATATTAAAAATGTCCTAAGCTAATTTTGGAATATGTATATGTGAAAGTAAGATCACCGGGTTTGAACCCCGTATCTTGTTCCCCTGTTGCATCCTGAGAGGTCGCGTCTGACAAAATCGCTTCCTAAACGGCACTCTAAATGGCCAAGTGGCCAATTTCGTCAACTTCGGGGCTTAATATATTTTGATATAACAATAATATTAAAAATGTCCAAAGCTGATTTTGTAATTTGTATATCTGAAAGTAAGATCACGGTGTTTGAACCCCGTATCTTGTTCCCCTGTTGCAGCCTGAGAGGTCGTGTTTGACAAAATCGCTTCCAAAACGGCACTCGAAATGGCCATTTGGCCAATTTCGTCAACTTCGGGGCTTAATATATTTTGATATAACAATAATATTAAAAATGTCCTAAGCTAATTTTGGAATATGTATATGTGAAAGTAAGATCACGGGGTTTGAACCCCGTATCTTGTTCCCCTGTTGCAGCCTGAGAGGTCGTGTTTGACAAAATCGCTTCGAAAACGGCACTCGAAATGGCCAAGTGGCCAATTTCGTCAACTTCGGGGCTTAATATATTTTGATATAACAATAATATTAAAAATGTCCAAAGCTGATTTTGTAACTTGTATATCTGAAAGTAAGATCACGGGGTTTGAACCCCGTATCTTGTTCCCCTGTTGCAGCATGAGAGGTCGTGTTTGACAAAATCGCTTCCAAAACGGCACTCGAAATGGCCAAATGGCCAATTTCATCAACTTCGGGGCTTAATATATTTTGATATAACAATAATATTAAAGATGTCCAAAGCTGATTTTGTAATTTGTATATCTGAAAGTAAGATCACGGGGTTTGAACCCCGTATCTTGTTCCCCTGTCGCATCCTTGGAGGTCGCGTCTGACAAAATCGCTTCGAAAACGGCACTCGAAATGGCCAAATGGCCAATTTCGTCAACTTCGGGGCTTAATAACATTTGATATAACAATAATATTAAAAATGTCCTAAGCTAATTTTGGAATATGTATATGTGAAAGTAAGATCACCGGGTTTGAACCCCGTATCTTGTTCCCCTGTTGCATCCTGAGAGGTCGCGTCTGACAAAATCGCTTCCTAAACGGCACTCTAAATGGCCAAGTGGCCAATTTCGTCAACTTCGGGGCTTAATATCATTTGACATAAAAATAATATTTAATTTAATAATAATTTGATAATATTAATTTTTTAATAATATTTTGATATAACGATGATAATAAAGATAGCCTAAGCTGATTATGTAATATGGATACTATGTGAAAGTAAGATCACTGGGTTTGAACCCCGTATCTTGCTCTGTTGCACCCTGAAAGGTCGCGTTTGACAAAATCACTTCCAAAACGGCACTCGAAGTGGACAGTTTTATCAAGTTGTATAGTTTAATATAAAAACGATATAAAATACAAAACGGTATCATTTGTATATTACTTACTCAACATAAAGTTGTCTATTCTGTCACCCCTTTCGAGTTCTGGAAAAAATGACCGTTCGCCTTTCGAACTCCTTCAGACCGGCCGTACAGTCTCAGCGCATGCGTATTACGATAATACTGGGACTTAGTCCGTCGAGCGCCTAGGAGGGGAACCCTGTCTGAGTCGCAACTTTGAAGGCCCTGGGTGCATGAGGATTAACACTCACACATCGTGCCGCGGTTGGTATGTGGCCTGCAGGACGTACTGAACAAGAATAGGCGATGACATTTCCAGAATTTGACTGTCTTTGTCGAAAAATCGTAGTCTAAACATGGGCGCTGTGCAAAAATCGACGGAGTCCCCATAGGCGCAATGCATTAAAATTCATTTGGCCAGGGTGCACTAGGTTTATATTCTACTAGCGCCTTTCATGTCTCTAGGGGTTCTTTACGTGGTGTTGTTCTCTATTAGACGATGACATCTTAAAAATTTTATTCTGTTTTGCTGTTAATTGGCATAAACGCTGTCTCCCATTGAATTCACATCCTGTAAGACCGCTTCCCGCATAGCGGCTGAGCATAGTGGCGGAGTGCGCCGGTGGGGGTGTGACCGCGAAGTTTGGGATTGTAGAGAAAAAAATCACCCTAAATTCCGTTTTTAGGTTGACGATGACTGTAGAATGCAGTGCTTTGCCCTTGCACATATTTTGAATAAAGCAACATTATCGTCAAAACAACCGAGCCGAGATTCCTCGTTTTTCATCCCCAGTCATTTCGGAGAAGAAAAAGAAAATCCAAACACTTTGCAACCGAAGGCTTCGAACACCGGGCGGCACCCTTGAAAGAAAGTGCAGAAGTTTGCGCCCTTTTCAGGAGTCACCTACACCGAGTGTGCATTTTTTCCTCTCAAATTCCTCGACCAATCATGACAACTTTGACGAATCATTGAGACTTCGTCTGTGTGTGTTCGTTCTTAGTCGTCTCTCTAGTCTCGGGGTTTATTCACTATGTAATCATGACGATTTTTTACTCCAGGAAAGAGGACAAACAAAAATAGATCTTGGTCGAGGGTGAATCTAACGAGAATCCAGGAGATGGGCGGCGGAATAGATAAAGAGAAAGCGTCTTATTGTAGAGGAGATGGTGTTCTTCCTGCCCGGCGGTGATGGAATGCCCCAGCGGGCAGATGTTCGTGGCCTCACGTTAGGACGGTCCCGGTAGAACGGCTGGCAGGTGTATGCAGCAGCCGCAGTGGCGCGCAGCAGCAGAGGCACATCCTCATCGTCGTCGTCTGTGGCTGGGGCAGCTAGGCCGCTTCAGGTACTCCCCTGTCTAGACAAGAGCGTCAGAGGGTGTCGATGACTCTGCAGATGGAGGGAGGTTGGGTGAAGTCGCAGGAAAGTTCGAGCTTACGACGTCTGTTGATGTTGCCGCTGACATTTTTCATGATGATGACTCTGTGTACAGCCAGGGGAGTACCTGGGGCGGCTGATTACATGCAGGGGGAGTACACGACGCGGAGCAAGCTTGCAATCCTTTCGGCTTTCGATGTGGCTGCGAAGAAAGACCAGTAAGCTCGAAGACACCTGAAACAAGGCTCCTTGCTGGCAGTCCTGGAAGTCATCCTGTGGACGTCCGTATACCAGCATACAGGTGCTTCGATTCAGCCTCCGCGGCTAAACAACTTTCAGCCAACCGAATCGCTGTGTCCAAAGTCAGATTCTTCTCCAGGACGAGTCGGGCACGAATGCGAAGTCACGTAGTCCCACGATGAATGCAGTTATAAAGCAATGTGCTCTGACGTCCGTTTTCGACTCATATGCCGATTCAACAGCCGATAATCGTTGACAAGCGCTGAACAATATCCTTCACCGGCTCACCATCTTGCTGATGCGCGGAGAAGTGCTTATACCTCTCAAACTCTTTGAAGCATTTGGGAGTGAAGTGCTCAGACAGCTTGCTCGTAATGTCCTTGAATCAAGGTTCCTCTCTGATGTACGCTCTGAGACAGCAACAGGTTGTAGAGTCGCTTGAATATGTCCAGGCTGAGGAAGGACGAAAACAGAAGTCAAAATTTTTCCGCATCGTTCGTGACTCTTTCTACCTGAACCGAGGCCTGGAACCGAATCTTGTAGAGCTTGCAGTCTTTCTTCTCCGGAGCGAACGTTCCGGGAGGACGGAACCGTAGCACTACAATATCGCGGCTGCACCCGTCCCTTACATATCAGTCCAATAATGCCGGAGCCGTGCAACGGTCTCGACGGCGTTAGGTACCGTGTTCTTGCTCGTTCGGGTCATCAAATGTGGAGGAGATGGTCTTCCTCCACATCAGTCCAGACCGGTGATGATGGAATTTCCCAGCGGGCAGATGTTCGTTGCCTCACGCTAGGACGGTGCCGGTAGAGCTGGCTGGCAATAATAAGTGGTTTCCAAACTGTGGGTCGCGACACGCTCCGAGGGAGGTCGCGAAGCGCCCCACAAATAATAAGAATAATATTTTTAAAAAAATGCCACGCCGTGCAGGCTATTCTGCGTTGCCAGGAAGCCCGTTTCAGCAGACCTGGAGGTTTCTCATGAATGCACTTGCATGCGGGATACGTGACAATTTCGATGCATCACACAGCCTTGCTTTCATGTCTGCTTGAAAGCAGACATGAAAGCGAGGGCCACAAAAACACATGTGCACAAGGGCCAAAATCTACGACGTGAGGTCCACTCACTCTAACTAAAGGCCACAGCGTCTGCGTCTATGGCGGCATACACGGATGCCCTGCCTTCACGGTGCACCGCGCAGCAGACCTCGGCAAAACTCACTCATGCTCACTCACGCTCAATCCGACCAATGAACTGCGCGTGCGTCAGCGAGCCGAGAGCTGAGCGGACGGTGAGTGAACGAGCCGAGAGGGCGATCAGTGAAACTTGGATGAGTCAGCCGATTATTGGCCGGGCAGCGAGTGAACTTGAATGACGAAAATCAAAACTGCCAAGGTAGGTATGTCTGTATGAGGGTACGAATGCCACAGGCGGGCGACGCGTTCCCCTGTTAGCTCCATGCGCTTTCTGAATGGCTGCCTTCCTGCGTCTTCACTGACGAAGGAGGACTGTAGCGTGCCACGCTCAATGCATGGGCCATGGCGCATACACCCCGTGTAAACCCACTGCATTCTCAGCGCTATAGTTCGTGGGCGACGCAACATCTCATTCATTCTTCGTGGAACGCAATAACGTGAGCATGAGTGAGGAAATAACTCAAAACAGCACAAATGGTGAGTTGAGCTGAAAGTGAGGGAGTGAGCCTAGAGGTGAGCCTGCGGTGAGTGAGCGAGTCGAGAGCTCAGCAGCCGGTGAGTGAGTGTGAGTGAGCGTAAGTGAGCGAGCCGGGGACTGGGCGGGCAGTGAGTGAACTTGAGTGAGCAAGGGTCAAAACTGCCGAGGGCTGCCGCGCTGTGGCGTCTTCTCGAATCAGAGAGGACGCCAAAAACCTAAGAAAACCGTTTCGCGTACGTTGTCAGTGAGCGAAGCATACAGTTGCGCAGCATGCCGTTGTGCAAGGCCCTGAGAACTCGCTCTGAACGTAGGTCTAATAAAATGTCAGTGTATCGTTTTGACTAACGGTCATGCGCTGAGATCAGAAGACAATTGATCGAGAAGTTACCCGTCAAAAAGAACTCGTTACGAATTAAGTTACTGTGTGAAAAATGTAACTAAGTTAATAACGAAGTTCTTCAGCCTGAAATTACTTGTTACTTAACAAAAAGAACGAATTACTTCCAAGTTACTTCAGACACAAAATAGCACTGCACAGGTGCAGAGCGTGTGAGCAGTTGAGTTAGACCTGAGTTGCCTGCGGAGGTGTGCAACACGCTTACATCATTTTCGTTATGACCAACAATTCGAACGCTTTACATTTTACTCCCTGTGGGTGCACAATGGTTCAGCTTCATTTCAATGGCAGCGGTTTTTACTTCCTGAATAGAATACTGTCATTGATTGAATATCACGTTTTATGGCATAAAATGCCATGAACAAACCGGAGAGAAAGCAAGACAATATGTGGACGCAAGTGAAAAGCGAATTAAAAGTAAATTGGAACTTAGCTTAAGTTACTTTGGTAAAGTTACCTGAAAAAGAAACGAGTTCCTCTGAAAGTTACCACGCCGCAAGAGTACCGAGTTAAGTTACAAGTTAAAAAAAAAAAGAAAGAACTTAGTTACAGTAACGAGTTACCTCGATCTCTGCAGAGGATGCCCGCTATAGCGACGAGGTGCTCTACACTTTTATGGACCGCGGGGCGGCGAAGTTTGGGAACCATTGCAGTAGCGGTTGCAGAAGTCCGATTCCGGAAAGCATTGCTAATAGAAAAATGGTGCACCTCGGAGGGCTAGCTGGCACTTGCAGAATAATTACGCACTGTGCGTTTCTTGTCTGTCGTCTACGAATAAATCGACAAGCATGCATTTCATAACCGCACTAGATACAACTCTCTTAAGTCGTAAACAACTTACTTTCGCTTTGCGACCGTGCGGTCACCGTATGCACAAACGAAATAATCTGCTTCTGGAGGATGACGGTAAGAAGGTAACTTTTTATCAAGAAACAGAGCAAATCTGCTTTAATCCTTTAAAGCAGGGACTATGAAATTTCCCGAACCCCCTTTTTTCTGGAAACGGTCCTTCCCACCGAGAAACTAATATGCCAGAATTTTTTTCGTGCGAAGTCGCTCTCGCGTCTTATCGGCGTGAGCCCCGTGGGCTGTCAATATGTGTTCTCGGACGGGGACGAACGGACGCCTGAGGGCGGGGGCATTTTCTCCATCATATAGCGTCCTCGATAAACTGCACTGGTGCGCCCCGGTGCGACCTGGTGCGGCTTGCCATCCTCGATAAACTGCACTGTTGCGCGCTGAACGTCCTCGATTAAAGCAGTACACCCGTTCAGTGCAGCACTGAGTTGCCCCGAACCCACACCGAGAAAATCGGCCGAGCGCAAGAGTGCAATCCCAAGAAGCATCGCGATTGCCGGAAGCACGGAGGATGGCGGAAGCGGCAAGTAGCCAGATGTAGCCGTGCAAGTAGCAGCAGACAGTCATCGTCAGCATGGCATTCGATCGGTGCCGCTCGCCAGGTGCCTCTCGCTACGGGTCGCGCAGCCTACGAGCCACAACGAGCACAGATCTCTAGGTAGCGCATGCTAGTATTCATCAGATCCACCAGTGCAGTGCAGTTTGATGTTCGATAATGCCCCCGCCCAGGTCACCGCCAATGTAGAGCGTCACGCACCACTGTGGTTTCGGGGCAATTCCAGAGCAAGTTTATCGAGGACGCTATTAGATCATGAGACGATAGCAGTATTTATTGCACCTTGCGCCAAACAAGTACATCAGCACTGTATAAGCGCGTACTATGAAAGAAAACCAGAACACACAAAGGAATATTAGGAGAACGCACTTCAGGAAGGTCGTCACCCAAGCACTTCGACAGGGCCCGTTAAGGGCCGGTTTCGCTGGAGAAAACAACATAACTAGACAGTCAGGACGATGAGCCACCCCTTAAATGGTAACCACACGTAACAGTTATAGCTAGTGCCGAACGTTCACAGGACGACAACGCGTAAAAGCTTGTTCCAGTGATCCAGAGGCTCTTTTTGAGAAATTATATACATATATCTACTATAACTGAAAACGATATGACATAAGGCGCACCGATAACGTCATAGAGTTTTTTCTTCTTCTTTTTTTTTCAGAGGCTGTAGTTATCACGATGAAATACTGTAAAACCCTTTAATTTCGCAGCCCTAAATTTTCGCGAATCAACAGGGATATATTCGCAACCACTAAATTTTGAGCGCTCCTCGAGCTCCTTCTCCTCTGTTTTGAAATTTTTGGCGTGCCCTTAAAGTTCGCGAATTTTCCCGACTCGCGAAATTTGCGAAAATTAAGGGCTCGCGAAATAAAAGGGTTTTACAGTATAAGCTTGTCCAGAGCGAGTGGGTTGAGGCTAGCACGCTTCGCGCGCATTAGAAGCCGCGCGATCTCGCGATTGAAAACACCATCAGACGGAGTGCTTGTCGCCGGCACACACAAAACGCACTACTTGCTACGCACTTTTCGAGCGCAGAAAGATCGACAGGCAATCCACGTGAGAGGACCACGTGCTTTGTAGCGATCGAGCTGATTGGTGTAGGCGCTAATCTGTTGGCCAGAGAGATCGCTTTCCAACCCACATAAGGCGAACGTCTCGTCATTTCTGCGCTGGGAAATTGCGTACTTCTGGTTTCGGCGCATTTGCATAGCGACATTCAGCGTCAGATATTTCAACACACGTGCGCGTTTAAGGATTTCTGAAACAAGGAATTGCTTTCAACGAGGAATATCTTCCGTCCTCCCATCTCGCTTTTGCGCGAAATCCCCTAATTAAAGAATTAATGAATTTTAGGTAAATGATGATCTTGTAGTTACATACTTTCTTCGAGATAATCTTCGCCTGACCAACTAAAAAACAGCTAGCATCCATCTTGTTCCGCTAGTTTTCTTTTATTTTCTTTTTTTAAACGAAAATTCTGTAACGAATAAAAAGAAAACACCCTGTATATGGATAATGACTAGTGCTACGGTGTTAGTGGATGACCAGCAAACAACCTGCAGGAGTTGAATGACAGGTTTCCCTGGAGTTGTGCCTCCAGGGTGGACTGTGAAACGAAACTGTGAAGCATAAACAGTATATCAGTGATTAAATCCTTACGGCTAAAAACACCACAAATGAAACCTGGGACCTACGATGCAAGAAAAAACAAACGAAAAGATTAGATGTATGAGAGTTTTTTTCTTGTTATGGAAAACGGATCAAAATGGACGCATTCAACAACAGCGCTGATTTTTCAACATCGGCGGCGGCGGTGGAGCGCCGACAGTTTTGGGACGGCGGCGGCAGCGAGGTCCAGACCTCCGGCGGCAGCGCACACCTCTACCCACAGCTCTCGCAAAATCTGTATCAAAATGCTTGTTACTGCGCACCAGGTGGGAGTAAGTCGCCATCTTCCCATGCATTTCTCCCTATTCAGCGCGTCAAACGGCGGCGGCAGCAGCCATCAGACGTCCCACAGTTATTAGCACAGAAATTTCTCTCCCCATACTTGGCGCAAAGTATAAAGTGTCTGGGCACACTGTGCCTAAAGTTGGATTATGGCGGGCTAGATTGATAGATCGTCCTTCTAGCCCGCCATAGTTGGATGATTGTTTGGATCCAAGTGGATTACAGATTCAGTCCAAACCATGCAACTGGCAACTTGTCCAAGCCAAGCCTAAATGCTTCTAATGTCAACAAAAAGCGCTGCGAAGGCGAAGATAATGCGAAATCGTCGGTTTGTGAATTGAGGAAACGTATATTTTGAAGTTCTTGATCTACAATATGCTGCACAGTTTTGTGAAATTGGTTATTTGTGGCTTCCGGACTTCAAGCCTTGTTTACGTCGTCGCGTTTGTTGGAGTAGTGTTGTCGGTGCTGTGGCCTTTACATTTGCGTGCCTTTTACCACTTCTATCATGAACAATGACATGCCTTCGTTTTTGTGAATTCGTTTGAAGTTTAGCGAAGTGAAGTACGCAGCATATGGATCATCGTGCTAGCTGCATCATGCAATTGAACTATTAACAGATGCATCAAGTTGTTTGCATCGAATCAATTGCGCATGTTGACGGTACTTGGCAGAGAGCTCTGTAGGTCGATGTGCAATATCACAATCTGCCGTGATTCAGGCAGAATAGCTATTCGAATGCACGAAGTAGAGGGAAACGTGTAGGTGAATGAGAGAGCAACACACAACTTTGTTGCAACAAAGAAAATCTGTTTATTAATGCCCGTCACGATTTCATTAGAGCACAGTACAGTAAAATTAAGCTGTTTCACGGGGTAGTCGACAGACATGTAGCTGCTGCTGCTGCCAAGGAGCATGTCAAAACGTAGTTGTGGATGGGATGCTGTTCTACAGCGCTACGTCTGAGCAAACTATACTTGCATCTGTCTTTTTTTTGTCATCTAGAAAAGGGAAGAAAAATGTGGAGGTACAGTCTTTCATTTTCCCATCTGTAAATCAGGATGACATCAGGTGCTGCTGATGCATTTGGGTGTTATAAGCTTCGTAATTTTTCTCTTTTCCTCTGTGCAACTGGACCTCAGGTAAAGGAAGTCAAATATACAGTTGTCACTATTAATGGTCACAAATGCTGAATGTTGTGATATCAAATGTGCCTTGCATAGTTTATTTTTGCACTAAAATAATTTTACATCATACATACGTATTCATATTGCTACTAATTAGTAGATATGATACATGATTGGAGTTCAGACAGAGATCATGTTCAACCAAAATTGGGGCTCAACTGATTCGGGGTAATAATCAGTAGGAGATGAGTTTAACTTGAATAAGTAAGACCGTAAATATAATGTTGTAGGTACACAGGCTGTTCGACACAGGTACACCTCTATATTAAAAGAATGATTGGTGATTAAAAGGTGATCCTGAGTGGTCTACTTTATTGTATCGAATACAATTAACACACAATTTATGAATGGTCAGTATTCCTGCAAAATATTATAATTAATTGAGATTCATAAAGCGAGGCCTGTAATTTTGCAATAAATAAGGAAATGGGTTTTGTTTGAGAGGGCACTCGTAATAAAATAAAGGAATTTGTGAATTTGAAGAGATGATTCTATTTTGTTTCAGTGAAAATACAATTGCATTGACTTTATCTGTAACAAGCTGTGACTGTATTACACAGGCGCATTCACCACGCCACACCACGCTGCACTGTCAGTGTCGGCACTCCCCATATAAAAGAGATGATCGACTGAGCAGCCACGATGTAGAACATGTTGTAGCACATAGCTGTTTGATGTAGACAGTTGTAGTGCCCGCGCACTTTGCTGGAGATTCGTCCTTGGTTTTGGTATAATTGCACAAAAATTTAAACCATAGTTTCGTGGTTAGTACATGAATTTTAGTCATGTAACATGTGCTAGAAGAATATGCCTCACACAAACTATCTGGCCTCCCGTTTTTGGCTTTTCTGGCTTTTAAAAATTACATTTATGCAGCGATCATGTACTTTTAATTAGTATTTTACTTTTTAAAGGATTTGAAAAACCCTTGCTCAAGCAAAAAGTACGCCGCAAGCTGACTTTCAACTGAATGGCACAAGTGAAGCCCTTCCTGTGTCATGGCTTCATGGCAAATGCTTGAATGGGTTTGCATCTGAGACACACTTTGCTGTGGGTATACTCTTGCGTGACCTGCACACAAGCAGAAGCAGGATAAAATTGAGAAAATTCACAGAGAAGTACAGAGGTACATTGACACTAAAAGGAATGAAACAGTGTAAGCTCCATCACCTGAACATGTACACTTTGTTGACCTGGTGCCGGAACGCTAAGGCATGCACCAGGCTTCAGTACAGCTCGACTGTGTCCACCATAAAAGGAGCATTGCTGAAAATGAGTGGAGCACATGAGGTCGTGTTTGCAGTCATTGTAGGATTTCACATTCACTTCCTCAAGTCACTGGACCCATTTCGAATATCGTTCCGTATGTTGTTGTGGGAGCCTGTGAGGGCGACAAATTTTCATTAACAATATTACAGAAACAACACAAGTAGTGCCCTCTTTATCTTTACGTAGCACATGCATAACACACCTTCAGATGTGTCGGAAAAAGCTATAGGATCTCCAGCTGCAGGTGCATGCATCCCCATCGCAACAGAGCCTTCCCGAGTGGAGCTGTTCATGGGATGGTGCAGCATCTGCTTGGCATATTCCCAGAGTGAAAATATCTGAGTGCTTGTATTATCTTGAGGAAAATACAAGGTGCTCCTATATGTGTGTGTACTTGTATCTGAAATGCAATTATTTTCTTAGTAACTTGTACTGCTTCTTTCGGTACCCTTTCTCGGATGGTTGAACAAAAACGTGGCAGATGGGATCAAACAAATATAAGTAACTGGGATAAGGTGGGTGCTAAGCGGCATGCTACCTTGCGGCATGTGCCCTCTAGTCAATGCTGCATGTGTTAGTAAAATATTTCCGATGTTGAAATTTATAAGTTTGGGTAAATGTTACAAAAATAAAGCTATGTTTGTATATATTGGCACTCTGATGTACAAAGCTGCACGGCCAGGGAAAGACGAACTTAATTCACTCAAAAACATAGTGGAAGAATTTCACACACATGAAAGTAGTTACTCAAAAGTACTTACTTTCGGAAAGATACTCCTGATCCCTTGTAGTTCTCTTTGATGCATTTATTGTTGATTATTGATTTACAACAACAACTTTATTTTAAGATGATGAATGGGGAGTTCCATCGCCAGAGGCCAATGGGGAGTTTCATGTTTATGTTGCTGACTTCCGGAACTGAACGTCGAAGCTCTCGGATTTCGGCTCCATTTAAAGGCATCGGTACCCACGATATCTTTGAAATCGCCTCACTAATTAAAGTTACGTTCACGCGTTTTATGGCTTGACAGGTTTGACAACCACGGAATAGAAACCAAAATCTAAGTAGGCTCGAGTTAGAAAGCTAGCTGGAGGCCACTCTAAAAGAATACATCGGAACAATAAAACACAAGATATGACCCCACTCTAGATTTAATCGCTTTTTATCACGTTTCACATGTCTTTGTTTGGTACACACAGTGACAAAACGACAAACATGCACCAAAACCATTGTTCAGATTTCCTCCGCCAAAACTAGCGGGCTCCACCAGTTCTGGACTGGCAACACGGGGACGCCTAATGGCGGCTTCCGTAGTTTGACGGCAGTTTTGGATGAGCTCCGGTGACCTGCTGCGCACGGAGCAATCCGTGCCTCTCTATTGGTCGGACGCCACAAGCGTGTCTGGATTGGTTGCCGGAATTTGAAAACGACACTTCGCGCTTCATCGCCTGCGTGCTGCATACTCCCTCGGCGGTTTCATTTGAAATTTGAACGGTGGACGCCGGGTCGGCGGTGTCTTTCGTTGGGAGGCAAGTGCGTTCGCCGTCTTATCCGTGTATTATGGTGTCTTCGATCGTGTTGTACTGTTTCTCGACACAAGCATCGGTCTACGAACAGCCAATCGGATTTCAAACTGAAGTGTTGTCGTGAATTCTGGCACGATGAACATGTTCGAGCGCCGTCAGATCTGCATAGCGGTGACAAGAAAATAGGATTGATGAAGCAGCATCATTTTATGTTTGACGTGTAGCAGGCAAGGACATGATGATCAAGAGACTGTGCGCAAGTATGTGACAGTTGTTCGTTGCTGGGAATAAGCTGTGCCGATATGCGTGTTTTGCAAGTTTCAACTTTGTTCCAGTGTGCTAGGAAGCGCTACGCAATGGACTCAGTACGCTCAGTGCAAGTAAATGCGTCAGCCTGCCGATTGTGTCAGTATAATGACTCAAATAAATTTCTGTTCATTACGACGCTTTTCACAGTTGTTTGGGAATCACCGCGTGCATGAAAGCTAGCAGACTTCAGGGGTAGCCGGTACAGCCAGTATGGAAAGCAGAAGTCAGCAACAGCCAGAACCGGCCGGGCTGCGAGCCGGATGGAAACACTTCTGATTGGAGGATTTTGGGAGCAATCGCTGCATTCTCATTCGTCGTGTGCCCAGTGTTATGTGAATTTTCCTATACTATGGGCAGCTTGGTGAGAGCTGGCCAAGCCTCCCACAGCTCTCCCAAAATCGGTATCAAAATGCGTGTTACTGCGCACGGAGCAATCCGTGCGTCTCCATTGGTCGGACGCCATGGGCGTGTTCGGATTGGCTGCCGGCATTTGGAAACGGCACTTCGCGCTTCCTCGCCTGCGTATGCGTACTCTCTCGGCGGTTTCATTTGAAATTTGAACGGTGGACGCCGTGTCGGCGGTTTGTTTCGTTGGGAGGCCAGTGCGCTCACCGTCTTATCCGTTTATTATGGTGTCTTTGATCGTGTTGTACTGTTTCTCGACACAAGCACCGGCCTACGAACAGCCAGTAGGATTTCAAACTGAAGTGATGTCGTGAATTCTGACTCAATGAACACGTCCGAGCGCCGTCAGATTTGCATAGCGGTGAAATAGGATTCACGAAGCAGCATCATTTTATGTTTGACGTATAGCAGGCAAGGACATGATGATCAAGAGATTGTACGCAAGTACGAGGGGCGTTCAAGTCAAACCGGGACTTTTCATTTTTCGCAAAAGTAAAATGAACTTACAGGCGAGAAATTAGTTTTATTTTTCAACGTAATCTCCAGCATTAGCTGCACTAATGCACTTGTCCCGCGTTTCACAAGGATTCGGATGCCAGTAGCGTAGAAATCCTTACCGGCGCGTAGCAGCCATGATCGGACCGCATTCTCGACCTCGTCGTCGCAGCTGAAGTGGCGGCCCCCAAGGAACGCCTTCAGTGGCCCGAAGAAATGGAAATCGCTGGGGGCGAGGTCTGGACTGTAAGGAGGATGTGGCAGCAACTCCCAGCCAAGTTCCTGTAAGGTGCGTGTCGTGAGATGTGCGGTATGCGGGCGTGTATTGTCCTGTAGGAGGAGGACTCCTTTGGTGATAAGGCCCTGCCGATTTTGCTTCAGCGCCTTATGCACACCCCTGAGAATCTGGCAGTAATATGCGCTATTGATCGCACTATATGGACTATTGATATCGAGACATGTTATTCGTCAGTTCTTGAGGAGTTAGATATTCTCAGAAACTCTGACACTGGGCTCTGAGCCGCCCCGGCCGGGGTCGTCCTGCACTGATGTACGGCCGTCTCGGAATCGTTTGCACCACTCAAACGCCTTGTTGCGGCTAAGTGTATCGTGGCCATACTGAGCTTGAAGTCTTCTGTGAATTTGAGATGACTTTACGGTTTCATTCACGAGAAACTTCATGGCAATTCGTGCTCTTCGATGTGCGCGCTCACCTCGTTGTCGGTCATCTTGTCCAGCACGTGTCTTCTGTTTTGCACAAACTTTGGACCACCACGTGGTGAACGGGGAGGCCTGTCGCGTGTGAAAATGATCAAAAAGAAGTAGCGCGAGTCATTTGTACATCCAGGAGACAGAAAGTCCCGGTTTGACTTGAACACCCCTCGTATGTGACAGTTGTTCGTTGTTGGGAATAGGCTGTGTCGATATGCGTGTTTTGCAAGTTTGTTGCAGTGTTCCAGGAAGCGTTACGCAATGGACACAGTACGCTCAGTGCATGTAAATGCGTCGACCTGCCGATGGTGTCAGTATAATGACTCAAATAAATTTATGTTCATTACAACACTTTTCACAGTTGTTTTGGAATCGCAGAATAACTTTACGGCGTGCATGAAAGCTAGTAGACCTACCTAGACAAGTCAGGGGTATCCCGTAGAGACAAGTATGGAAAGCAGAAGTCAACAAGAGCCAGAACCGGTCAGGCCGCGAGCCGGACGGAGACTTCTGATTGGAGGATTGAGGGAGCAATCGTTGCATTCTCATTGGTCGTGCGCTTAGTGTTTCATACACTGTGGGCTCTATGGCAAGTTGCGGAGAGCTGGGGCTGCTGGCCCTCGTTACGTCACCGGTGTTGCATTGATTGTTGATTACGGTGACGAGCAGCGGCCGAATAACTTGTTTCCACTTTCATAACCTCTTTGGAGGTAAAAGTTGTCATACTCGTTGAAACACAAAATAGATAGTCCCGGTGGGGAAGCAATGGATCACTAAATTGCTAGAAGACGCACGTACGTCATCGTGACATTGTCTCGCTTCTCTTCTGTTCTGCTGAACTTTCGCTGTGATTTATTGCGCGGCAAGTGTTGAAATACCCCATCCCCTTCAAAGTGTTGCGCAAATGGGCTCTTGACGGTCAGAGGTTTGCTGAAGATAAGGTTTGCTAAACTTCGAAGCCTCCGCGCAGACCTCCATAACCAAAACAATTGGGGATCACGTGACCGGGCAGCTACAGGTTTGCCCGTCCATTTTAATCCAAGTGCCATCTGAGTTAGTCTAGGTGCCATCTGAAATAATCCAAGCGCCATTCAATTTAATCCGGGCGCCATCTGAAAAAATCCAGATGCTAATCAATTTAATCAGGGTGCCATCTGAATTAACCCATGTTTTTAAGCATTATAACCGTGTATGCACACGAGGGACATCCCTGTACACTCTTAGAAACGAACTTCACCGCATAGCACGCTCCTAGCCAACCATAATCTCGAATGATATCGTTATCTGCCCTGATTTGTTGAAAACGGGAGGCGTACGCCTTTTTTTGTGAGAATTATGAACAGCATAAGTGTCACAAAAAGGGCGTACGCCTCCCCCAAATCAGGGCAGATAACGATATCATTCGAGATGTTGATTGGCTATAAGCATGCCATGCAGTGACGTTCCATGGGATACGGGACATCATGCACCATCATCGCCCCCTTCTTCCCATGAAAAACCTTCCTGTGTGTGTGGGAGAGATTTACTAGACGGATTTCACACCTTCCTCGAAGCATACAGACCATGCTCCATAGGCCCCGCACTGCCATGTGCGTTCACCAAGTCTCAGCTATTAAATATCGGCTCTAGTGGTGGCGCTTGCTGTGACCACTGTCAACAACCCGAAACAATCGAACACATCCTGCGACACTGCCGAGCATACCATTCTGCGCGCGAAGCCTATCTCCCTCGCTCCACCTCAGGCACGCTAGCGGACAGCCTCTACCCCGGTGGTTCTTCTGCCGAACGTTCCGCCAAAGCAAGAAATCTCATTCTCTTTATGCAGAAGGCAGGCCTTGCTCAACAATCCATCTAATACTTTGCTCTCCCCGACGAACTCGTGCACCCTCACCGCATCTCCATCCTTCATCCTCCTCTATCCTCCATCCGTCCGTCCTTTCTTTGTGTTTTGTGTGTTTTTTTTTGGCTATAGTCGTGACGACGCCCACTTCTTGTGGCCAACAACGGCGAGTCTATCCTGCCATTACCCCCCCCCCTCATTTTTAAGAGTGTAGAGTATTCTTGTGGATGGAAGAGTGATAAAAAAAATGCTGATGGAACTGAAGTTGTGCCGTGTCTGATGTGGAACATTCGCACCACGCTGAGACATTGGGAGTTGGAGCGGAAGTATAGCAAACGACGCCACTGGTGCTGTCGTCTGCTACAGAATATGTTCTGACTGAGCTGCAGGATATTCTACACGGTTGGAAG
This sequence comes from Ornithodoros turicata, assembly GCF_037126465.1. Lineage (NCBI taxonomy): Eukaryota > Metazoa > Arthropoda > Arachnida > Ixodida > Argasidae > Ornithodoros > Ornithodoros turicata. Next base: position 70,383,819 of record NC_088203.1, on the reverse strand, counting down.
AGCACAAAAAGGCATGCCTCCCATAGCTGACGACACTATTGGTCCTTTCGTCTGCTACAGGATATCTTCTGACTGAACTGCTGGATATTCCGCGCAGTTAGTAGCACTCGAAAAGGCATGACTCACATAGCAGACGACACCACTGGTGCTGTCGTCTGCTACAGAATGTCTTCTGACTGAACTGCAGAATATTCCGCGCGGTTAGCAGAGCGCGAGAAGGCATAATGCTCATAGCAGACGACATAGTCCTGTCGTTTGCGAAGGAATATCTTGTGACTCTGCCGCAGGATATTCCCTGCGGTTTGAAGAGCACGGAAAGACATCGCACGCATCCTGCAGCTTAGTCGCAAGGTATTCCGTAGCAGACGAGAGGGCCAATGGTGTCGTCTGCTATGGGAGTCATGCATTTCGTGCTCTTCTAAGCGCTTGGAATATCCTGCAGCTCAGGCAGAAGACATTCTGTAGCAGACGACAGCACCAGTGATGTCGTCTGCTATGGTTGTCATGCCTTTCCGGGCTCTTCTAACCGTGTGGAATATCCTGCGGCTCATTTAGAAGATACTCTGTAGCAGACGACATGACCAATGGTGTCGTCTGCTATGCTTCCGCTTTAACTCCAGATATCTCGGCGCCGTGCGAATGCTCAACATAAGACGCAGCAGAACTAAGTCCTGTCACAGCTTTTTACTTTTCCTTCCACTGCATGTCTAGAGAATATTTTGCGGGGATGTCCCTCGTGTCAGTACACGGCTATAGTGCTTAAAAACACCATGGATTAATTGCCACCCGGATTAAATTGAATAGCATCTCGATTTTTTCAGATGGCGCTTGGATTATTTCATATGGCACCTGGACTAATTCAGATGGCACTTGGATTAAAATGGACGGGAAAACCTGTAGATGGGCGTGGCATTGCCAGGAGCGACCGCTAGAGGAGACCTACGACGCTCCGTGCTTTGCTTAGTTTCTTACCTAGATGACGTGAACCTCAACCGCGAGCACCCCTCCGTGTCTGAGGAGGAGAGTGATGTGGACAGCTGCATGTGTGCTTCGTCATCGAAAGTGCGCGGTTGCTGCATCCCGAAACACTAGAACGTGTTTGATTTAGAGCAGTAGCAGTAAAGTGGAGGTATAAAGGGGGGGGGGGGATTCTGGAGTCGGCGGAAGAGCGTCTGAAGCCTGAAGCATCCATTAAAGGGCTTCCGCCCGCGCCTCAGGCTCACGTTGTAATGTCAGTTGTGTCCGCGGAGAGGACGGAGAGGAAGGAATCCGTCGCTCTGCGCATGCGCTTTGGTTACGGTCTCGCCTTGGCTTGAAAGCAAATTAGACAAGCCACGTTGCTCGCCGAGTTGTGCGATGTGTGCAATTGCACAATGAGTTGACCGGTTGAGCGTTGAGCCGTCTTGTCGTGTGTTTCGTCATCCGTGTTTGTCTTTTTGGGCTCCACTCAGGTAATATGATTCTTACAAGTCGACCCTTTCATCCGCCAAATCGACGCCACACAGCGGTGAAACTCGGGACTAGCCGATCCAGGTTCTCACGGCCGACCCCGCGTTCACTTGCAGAGAAGTTGCTGCTTTTCATATGGGTCGCTGTGTTGCACCTGTATTTTGCTGTTGAAATCATGGATGAAGGAAATAGTGCAGAAAACGACCAGCAAACTAAACCAAACGACTTTTGTTCTGTGCCACAATGCGACTCTGCGCACCGAGGGGACAACCATTTGTCTTTCCGCGTTTTCTTCTTTCCACACATGGAATACCGCATACTTTGACGCATCCTCGGAAGAGACGGACCGAGCGACTCAAAATCGGCAAACCTGTTACATCATCAGTACTTGTGCGTGTGGCAGAGCTCTTGGAGCGGTACTGCCTACATATCCGAAGAACGTGCTTCCTTTTTTTTTTCTCTTTTCTGAAGCACAGTTTTGTGCAGCTCACATCAGGAAGGGAAGCAAAACCTTGTCTAGGCAGAATAGAACAAGTTTGTTTTCTCAACCTGAGTAGCCATTATGTGTAAGAAAGCGCAAGGTTTAGCTCGAAAACATATACCAAGTCAGTTTTGTAACTGTGCATTTGAATCAGCCCTTTCCCATTTGAAATGATTTGGGAAAGAATGCAGAAAGAATGCGGCGTTTCATTAAGGTTTCCTGAAAACATGCGCACTAGTGGCACACGGGTGTCGCAACATTACCTTGTAAATTCTGAAATGCATTCATACACGCGCTACACACCTATCTGTAAAAGAGCATCAGCACACCTGTCGTAAGCTTGCATGTCTCTCACATTCCTACAGCACAGAACACTCGCTGCTTGCTATTTCGGCTTCGCAAGCGGAAAACGTGATATTCACCTTCACGAAGTGTGTGGTTGATCAAAGACGCCGGAACTTCGCAAATAATACGTGACAACTATAGCCTTCTCTTTGGACAATTCGGTTTCGCCTACCAGAAGTATATGGGCAGCGTTTAATACTCGTTCGCCTTCAACGGATCGAAAAAAGCAACATTGCAGTTCAGAAATCTCGAAGTCGAAACTGGGCAACAACCTGGATACGTCCGCCATGTTGAAGCCTAGCTCTAGATGCGCCACCTACAGGTCATGCAAAACGCGAATAGTCCGCATGTGCGCGAGATCTACGAAGCCATGTACTGCATATAATCATGCAAACTACGCGTAGTAACGGAAGAAAATCAATCATGCTCACCACACAACACACACGCGGGACGTTCTGCTACCTCCGGTACCGCCGAAGTGTTTGCGTGGTGCAAACGGTTCCGAGACGGCCGTACATCAGTGCAGGACGATCCCGGCCGGGGCGGCTCAGAGCCCAGTGTCAGAGTTCCTGAGAACATCCAACATGTGCAGCGCCTGATCCTCAAGGACCGACGGATCACATGTCTCGAACTGGCTCGAAAGACGGACCTTTCTGTGGGAACGTTGAACACTATCATTCATGAACACCTCCAGTTTCGGAAAGTTAGTCGCCGTTGGGTCCCGGGGCAGTTCTCCGTGTTTGACCGGCAGAGAAGACTGGAAATCTCCCAAGAGCTAAGGTACCGTTTCGACACTGAAGGACAGCCGTTCCTTGATCGGATCATCACGCGCGATGAAACGGGGGGGGGGGCAGTTTCGGAAAGTTAGTCCCCGTTGGGTCCCGAGGCAGCTCTCCGTGTTTGAGCGGCAGAGAAGACTGGAAATCTCCCAAGAGCTAAGGTACCGTTTCGACACTGAAGGACAGCCGTTCCTTAATCGGATCATCACGCGCGATGAAACGGGGGGGCAGTTTCGGAAAGTTAGTCCCCGTTGGGTCCCGAGGCAGCTCTCCGTGTTTGACCGGCAGAGCAGACTGGAAATCTCCCAAGAGCTAAGGTACTGTTTCGACACTGAAGGACAGGCGTTCCTTGATCGGATCATCACGCGCGATGAAACGGGGGGGGGCAGTTTCGGAAAGTTAGTCCCCGTTGGGTCCCGAGGCAGCTCTCCGTGTTTGACCCGCAGAGAAGACTGGAAATCTCCCAAGAGCTAAGGTACCGTTTCGACACTGAAGGACAGCCGTTCCTTGATCGGATCATCACGCGGGATGTAACGGGGGGGGGGGGGGGCAGTTTCGGAAAGTTAGTCCCCGTTGGGTCCAGAGGCAGCTCTCCGTGTTTGAGCGGCAGAGAAGACTGGAAATCTCCCAAGAGCTAAGGTACCGTTTCGACACTGAAGGACAGCCGTTCCTTGATCGGATCATCACGCGCGATGAAACGGGGGGGCAGTTTCGGAAAGTTAGTCCCCGTTGGGTCCCGAGGCAGCTCTCCGTGTTTGACCGGCAGAGAAGACTGGGAATCTCCCAAGAGCTAAGGTACCGTTTCGACACTGAAGGACAGCCGTTCCTTGATCGGATCATCACGCGCGATGAAACGGGGAGGCAGTTTCGGAAAGTTAGTCCCCGTTGGGTCCCGAGGCAGCTCTCCGTGTTTGACCGGCAGAGAAGACTGGAAATCTCCCAAGAGCTAAGGTACCGTTTCGACACTGAAGGACAGACGTTCCTTGATCGGATCATCACGCGCGATGAAACGTGGGTGCACCATTTCACTCCTAAGTGTAAACGCGCATGAAAACAGTGGAAGCATCCGGGCTCGCCAAGAAGTTCCGAAGCACCCAGTCTGCGGGTAAGGTCATGGCCACGGTTTTCTGGGACAAGGCTGGCGTTGTTCATGTTGATTTTCTGCCCAGTGGTACCACCATCAATAGTGCATATTACTGCCAGGTTCTCAGGGATGTGCATAAGGCGCTGAAGCAAAAGCGGCCGGGCCTCATCACCAAAGGAGTCCTCCTCCTACAGGACAAAGCACGCCCTCATACCGCGCATCTCACGACACACACCTTACAGGAACTTGGCTGGGAGTTGCTGCCACATACCCCTTACAGCGCAGACCTCGGCCCCAGCGATTTCCATCTCTTCGGGCCACTGAAGGCGTTCCTTGGGGGCCGCCACTTCAGCTGCGACGACGAGGTCAAGAATGCGGTCCGATCACGTCTGCTACGCGCCGGTAAGGATTTATACGCTGCTGGCATCCGAGCCCTTGTGAAGCGCTGGGACAAGTACATTAGTGCAGCTGGAGATTACGTTGAAAAATAAACTAATTTCTCGCCTGTTCATTTTACTTTTGCGGTTTGACTTGAGCACCCCTCCTATTTCTGAGAAATATTCTGTTTGAGACTCATCACTACTTCCCGTGCCATCTTGGCCATACCGTTTGCATAAAAGTTGAGGATGAGTCTCAGTCTCATCCTCATCCATGCACTGCCGCCTGGCAGTGCATGGAGCACGCGCTTGGTGCGCGTGCAGGAAGCGTTGCCAAGGCTATTGAGAATGAGTATGAGATCGTGCTCAACTTTTATGCAAACGGGCCCTGGTGCTCATGGCATTCCATGTTGTTTAGATGAATGGGGCCTTTATAGTGCAGTACGGAAGGATGGCGATATTGATACAACTAGGAGAAAAGCTGGTTGCAGTATGTTTACAGCGTCTTGCAAAGACCAGAAACAGTAAAAAGAGCTGGCCACGCTCTATCTACCGTCCGTTGATGGCATCGAGGTATGGCATTCGGCGTTCCGGATGGCATTCGGCGTTGCTTCTCCTACACTCTAAAAAATGAACTTCACCACAAAGCACGTTCCTAGCCAGCCATCACCAGGAATGACGACGTTCTCTGCCTTGATTTGATGAAACCGGGGGGGGGGGGGCGTACGCCATTTTTGTAGCAATTATGAACTACATAATGCCACAAGAATGACGTACGCCCCCCATTTTCAGCAAACGAGGAGGAAGAACGATGCCAGTCGGGATGATGGTTGGCTAGGAACCTGCTTTGTGGTGAAGCTCTGTTTTTAGAGTTTAGCCATCCAAGCATTTTGGTACCCACTTGTTTGACAGCGTCCGCCTACCCAGCCTTTCATGGATTAGAACCCAAATGCGTCGCGCAGCCGGCGATGGAGACCGGGGCCTAATCGCTTCATCGTCGTTGCGGTCGTTACAAGCTAACGAGTGGCGGGAAATTCAAAAAGGCGGGCGGGAAATTTAAAAAGGTGGCCACGTGATAAAACATGTGCACGGCGCTCTTCGCGCGATACGTGAAGGCCGTGGTACACGTCACGTGCAATGTGTCACGTGCCCACCTTTTTGAATTTCCCGCCACTCGTTAGCTTGTAACGACCGTAACGACGATGAAGCGATTAAGCCCGTGCCTCTTGAGGGGCCCGCCCGATCCAAGGCCTGGCGGTTACTATCACCAGAAGAGGAGGACCCGGGTAGGACTGATCTCGAGTCATCCCCGGGGCCCGTGGATATGCCCAAAATATCCGCAGTTGTTTTAGCCGATATTCGCCGATCTGCCCAAATGAGGTCATTGGAAGTCTCTCTGATCATCCGGCGTCTTTGGTGTCAAAGTCCTCACGCTGAGTGTTGGCACACCACTTTTTCACGGTTGAATATGACTGGTGTACATGATGGAAAATAATTGTTCTGAGGCTGGAACATACAGAGGAATAAACACACCTCAGGCCTGGGGACATGAACAGTTGAAATACGGCAGTCGTCGAAAAAGTAATCGGTAAAAAATAATCGAGAGCTCGGTGGTTCAAACTCCGCCGCTGTCGGGCTTTTTCGACGACTCTCATATTTCAACTGAGTATGATGGGTGCTCGTGAACTCGTAGATTTCCTTTGGATATTTCTCCCGCATGAACAGGAATTTAACGACAGCCCGAAGCTCAGCCTTTGAGAGTTTCAACATGATTGTGTTGATAGCCGGAGCAAAAATGAGCGCTTTGCGTTACAAAGCTGCAAGTTCTCTTCTTCTTCTTCTTCGTCGTCTCATTTTTCGTCTTCGTCTCGACAGCAGCGGGTCGGGTTAGGTTGTCCGGTTCGACTCGCTCATGTAAACGCTGTCGAGTCGTGTTGACCCCGCGTCGGGTTGAGTAGAGTCAACCCAACAGCAGGGGGTAGGTTGACTCGACTCGACCTCGACACGCTCGGGCTGCTTGGGCTAGGCGCCGCTGCGATCGCTTCCAGATGGAGTGAGTTCATGTAAGCAGCGTCGGGTCGGGTTCGACTCAACCCGCAAGTCAACTTGATCTGCTTCTCTCGAGTTCGTGCAAACGAGACTTATGATGACGAGATCGCGTTGGTATATCTATGGATGTGGGTGGGGCAGAGCCCGAGCAACGTGCCTCCCCCCCCCCCCAACTGAGAACTTTTCAGGACGCTTTCGTAGAAACTTGTTAATGACTTGGGTTCGAATCGTGGTCGCGCTGCCTAGCCGTTTTCATCAGTCGTCCTAGTTTCCGGCACAGATCCCTGTGAAGTCTGCTCAGTACGCCCCGGCAGTGTACCATCATCAGACAGCTAAACAAGCTGGTGGTAACGACCAGAGCACCTTTCTTTGATGCATTAATTCTGTTGAACGCAAAACCGTCGCTGTCAATTTGTGCAACACCAATCCAATACCCATGTGAAAACGCGCTTGTTCGCGAAGAACGCAGTGAAGTGCAGCAATGCGAAATGCGTTGTTGAAAGAAATAACACTTTCTGTAAAAGCTTCTTGAAATATTCTTGACAGCTATATTCTGTGGCAACTACAGTAGCGCTGCAATCGAGAAGTCTGTGGTGTAAAACTAATGTGACATTTGGGCTATCATAGAACGTATCCAGATGCTCCAGGAGGAACAGAATGGTGGGATTGGTGATGGACGATCTACGCAAAGACCATCAAGTAGACACGTCCAAAAATGCATTTACACCACAGCGCCATGTTGAACCAGCAGAGCTTTGCTGAAATTTGTAAAGGTTGATGTTGATATTCACAAACACACACACACACACACACACAACAATAATAACAATAGGGAGAGATTGAATTCGTCACACGACAAGTTCGGCTACTCCCATAAACAGACCCTCCCCTTCCCCCCCCCCCAAAAAAAAAGGGATAACAAAAAGAAACCCGCCGCTTTCGCGATAACTATCGGCCAAAGGCCAAATCACCTGTTAACGTAACGCATATAATACAAAGGAAACCCGAAAGAAGCAAATGACTATATGCCGACATCCTGGCAATGCTTGTAGTTTTGGAGCATAAACATAAGCAGAAGCCGTCGACATTATCAAGAGACCCATTGCTACGACCGCTTACCGAAATTAAATCACTCAGGGCATCTCACTGTACTTTCAGAGGCAATTCTTCAGTCACTGGATTCAAGTGCTCATGCTGCCTACAGGATAGTGAGACCACAACTGGTGGACGATGCCGGCCATGTCGTCTCAGGCATTCGAGGGCGCCGTTCAGCGGAAGACCGCCTCCATTACCAGCTCCCTTTGCCGCATGGACCGGCAGTGCACGTAACGCTGGAGCCCAACCGGCGTCTGATCGGCCCGGGATTTGCGATTGAACGATGGGGTAACGACAGCAAGGCCAGCGTTCAAACGCCCAATTGTTTCTTCTTGGGCAGCGTACGAAACGTCACCGGAAGGTCAACCGTCGCCCTCTCCACTTGCTCTGGATTGGTGAGGAAGTGCTCTTTGGTTGCGTATATCATTGTAACCTATAGAAGTGACTGCCTGTCGTTGTATTCAGAACTTTCGTCAAATGTGGGCTACCCTATTGAAAACGTGTACATAATGTATGTTTACCAACTGCTAGTCTTGAATAGACTAGAGTAGCCTTGTCTTGAATATCCCTTACAAAAATGTTTAACGATTTTTTGTTGAAAAGTCAATGACTATTGGCATCAGAGCCATCAGAATTTCTGATGAATCTTGTGACGAATTTCTGATGAATTTATGTTTAAAATTGACCGGTCTTTTCTGATGCATACTTGATGAGTGAGTTTCTCATTGGTTTATGATGCTTTTCTGGTAAGTTTTCAAAGTTTTCAATGCTTTCCTAATTAGTATATGATAGGTTTCTGATTAGTCTACGTGCAATATATTTCTGATGACTTTATGTTGTGTGGCGATATTGCCTACACTGCACGCATCACGGACACAATAAAAATAGTACGTACATCACTCATTAAAAAAGTTAATGTAAAAATTCTGTAAGGTTGCTGATGATAATGTGATGTCAAAATACATGAGACCTTGCATTTCTGTCGTATTTTTGATGATTCATTAAGAACTCATCACAGGCTCATCAGAAACTCCAAAACCTCCCTAAACGCGTCGACGCTAAAAACATTGCAGTGTGTGTCACATGTGCGCTGCTATCTAGCATAGTATGTATAAGCCAAAGTCACGTCAAGGTTTGATTTGGTCAGGACGGAAGTCCATGTCACAAGCGTGTGATTTTATGTTAGAGTTGTAGGTAGCCTGTAGGTGGGCTTCTCTCAAACACTTCCATCCATCCAAGATTCTCACCCTGTTCTCTGTCCCTGTGCGAGGCTCTACAATGGAACTTAAAGGGGTCTATGATGTTCAAATTATAATGTGTATTTCTAAAAGAGACTTATTTGCGTCGATGTGAACCTGTATAGTGGGGTCATTCCATTTCAACTCAGGCAAGGCGGTCCGGGCACCTCAGTGATTCTTAGTGGAAAAATATATGTTGTAGCCTGACTTAGAGTGATAATGAAACAGCAAGTATTTTTTCTCTAGTTGGCGTAGTTGTAGAGAAAAAAATACGAAAGAATATCGCAGGTCTGACGCACTTTCAAGTGTAGCGTTTTCGGCATTCAATACCTTTCTAACGAACGCGTTCACGCCTTCGAATTCTTTTCCCCGCACTGTCAACTATGTCGGCTTTTAACTTGTTGGTTCAATTCCGACGAGAGGTGTGCTGTTTTGCAGCTAAAAATGTGCGAAGTTGGCGGCGACGACGAAAATTGATCATATTCTTGCGCCTAATGCGGCACTTCTGTGCACGTTGGTAGAACGAGAAAGATATTGCCATGCAGGGGAAACTGAGCTCTACAGTTTACTATCAAATTTAAGTGCCTAGGTCAGACTGCTGTAAGGCAAGGAGGTGCCTACCACATGTAACATTTAAAAAAAAAAATGCGGTTTTTGAGCGCCCTCATATCTCAAAAACTCGCCTCGAATATTCCTCAAACGTTGTAGGCCCATGATACCGTATATGGTATGTGAGTCCACAGAAAATAGAAAGTTTTTTCCTTGCACAATAAAGGTGATAGCGCGCCAAAGTTTCAGTGTCAGACTCTGCTGCGTGTGATGGCCATGCAAGCGCTGTGAGAATTCCACGGGTGATTATTCGCAATTTTCTCGTGACAACCGTATATGGTACTTGTAGCTTATCTTAGGAGACGTTCTTCAGTTAACATGCAAGCATAGACAAATATATCTGTGAAAGATGGAAGTCACTGAAAAGGTTAGCCAGCTGTCTGTGTTTGCCGGCGAGTACTTTGTGGTGTCAGGAGCAGCTGAGAATGAACAGTATATAGGGAGAGTAACAAGATTAGCCACCCGCACTGCAGCTGCATCCGGCTTTAGATACCAAGCCAAGATATCAAGGTAGTTCCGAGTCATTGGGAGAGTGAGTGGTTCCTCTACCTGCCTACCTGTGACCAGTATTCACTTTGTTTGCAAAAGCTGTATTTCACCACTGTTTCGACTCGCCGTTGCGTTGCCCTCCGCATCTGCACTATGAACGCGAAGTTCAGTAAAGGCCGTGCCTACTGCTCGGACTACATGAACAGGCACGTACAGAAGATACTGTTCTGTACAGAGCCCCGATAAACGTGATGTTGTGTCGGTTCATACTGAAGGACAAAAGGCATACCGCATAAAACGGTACATGACACTGACTATAAGGGAAACGTATACAAAGTCTTCCTGGACGCTTACCCAAATGCGACTGTGGGCCCTTCAAAGTTCTACTCGCTGCGACCAAAGTGGGTAAAGTGCAGCCCGTACAGAGGAGATTGCCTGTGCTGCTATTGCGCAAACTTCACGTTGAACCTCACAGCGATCAGCAATGCCTCCCGCAGGTGTTTCACTGAAAGTTCCGCAAATGACTTTGCCGTCCACCATCCGTAAGATGTCTCCTCCGTGAGTGCGAAGACTGTCGTAAAAAGCGTGGATTGTGTGATCTGTCAATAGACGAGCACGATGAGGTCACGTTGACTGCGTGGGAAAAAGGGGACCTTGGTGCTCCTGCGTTTCTGAGGGAAGTGAATGACATCATCCTGACATACATACCCCACGACTACATACGTGGAATTCAGAGAACCGCAACGCAAAATTGCGCCTAGTCAAACGTTCAGTCGTGTTCCTGTTCGACTTCGCCGAAAACTGGAGCATAGCAATCCCGCGAGCTGTGCAGGTTTATCACTGGCGGAACCAACAAATATCCATATTCACATGTGTGTTGTCACAACAAGCAAGGTAACATATAGCTTTGCCGTAGTAAGCGACAACACGTGCCACGACAGCGCCCACGCTTTGGAGGCGCTGAGCCTAGTCGAAGACTGGTTAGAAGCAAACCTGCAAATATTCACGTCCGGGAGAAAAACATTCGACTCTATGTAAGCTCAAGTATATACAGTGGGCAGCACGAGTGGCTGTGACGAGAACAATGCAAATACTGACGCGTGGAGTTCTTACACCGCATGTATGGCCATGCATCACGCGCAGTAGAGTCTGACGCTGAAACTTTGGCGTGCTGTAACTTTTATTGCGCAAAGACAAAAACCTTCTATTTTCTGTGGACTCAAATACTATATACGGGACAATGTGCCTACAACGTTTGAAGAATATTCGAGGTGGGGTTTTTGAGATATGGGCGCTCAAAAACCGAATTTTTTCAAATGTTACGTGTGGTATGCGCCTCCATGCCTGACAGCAGCCTGACCTAGGCACTTAAATTTGATACCAAATTGTTGAGCTCAGTCTCCACTACATTGCAATATCTTTCTCGTTCCACGAGCGTGCACAGAAGCCGCAATAGGCGATATGCGTAATAGGCCATAGGCGCAAGAATATGAGCGATTTTCATCGTTGCCGCCAACTCCGCACAGTTTTAGCTGCAAAATAGCAAACCTCTCGCCGGAATTGACCCAACAAGCTAAAAGCCAACATAGTTGACAGTGCTGGAAAAAATTCAAAGGCGTGAACGCGTTCGTGGGAAAGGTATTGCCGAAAACGCTACACTTGAAAGTGTGCCGGACCTACGATATTCTTCCGGATTTTTTTTTTCTCGGGAACTACAGCAACTAGAGAAAAAATACTTGCCGTTTCACTCTCACTCTAAGTCTGGCTACAACGTATATTTTTCCAGTAAAAATCACTGATGGTGCCCGGACCGCCTTGCATGAGTTGAAATGGAATCACCCAGTGGAGGTTTTATTTACTAAGGAAGCGAAAATAATGTCTCTGAATCGTTTTGTGCTGCCGTAACATTATGCCGGGCCTCTGCAACAGCGGACGACGACACGTCCAGCTAGAACCACGAGGAATGACGAAGGACTACTCTGTCCTGGTGTCATCGCTATTCTGGCTGCAATGTGTTTTCGCCGCGTGTCAGAGAGACTGATCGTGATCAATGAGATGTGATCAGTGTTCCTATACTATCCAGCAGAAACGTAACTATGGAAGCTTTGTAGTGAACATACGGTAAAAACACCCTGATAAAGTTCCGTTACTTCCTGTGCTTTCTTCATAATTCGGAACACGCTCCGCAGTTCATACAGAAGCAGACACACAATAACGTAACGCACACTGACCCGAAACTCTCGTATTGAATGTGAGGTTTGAAAGAGAACACAGTAACTTTTGAGCTGTACCTTTTATAAAGGTTACTTTGCAAACAAACAAACAAAACAAACAAACAAAGCAAATGCAAACGCGGAATTCGTTTAGAAGTTACAACGTCCCGATAAAGAGTGCAGTTTTAAGTTACGACGGTTGGATTTGGGTTGAACTCAGAAGTAACTTCGATTGCTCCTACAATGTCAGGTTACAAGTCGTTTTTAACCTTTAAATAGAGGTATCGGGCGTGTTACCTCTACGATATTTTGAAATCTACGTCTGTATAGAGGTTACACGTAGCTAAAAGTTACAATACAGGGTACCGAGTTAAGAGTATGGTACGAGTACAATGCGTGAATCACGTAACGAACAACTAACGTTTAACCTATGTTGCACCAAAAAATTTTTAGTACATCGACGCTATCGCCTTTGCGTACGGAAGGAGTTGCGTTAGTGGTCCTGCGTACCCAAAGTTAGTGGTCCTGCGTAAAACCCAAAGAGAGCGTTCGCGCATTGCGCAGAACTACTACAATATCGCTAGGGTTCGTGGTTTTCGGCATTTTCCGAAAAATGCCGGAAAACACCCCCCGAATGATTTTTTTTCAGATTCGGAATATTCCGAAAAAATCCGAATTTCTCGTATCTTGACAGCTGCCATTCCTGGAACCGCAAAGGGAAATCCCCTTGGAATCTCCCGTTGTCGACTATTTCTCGAGCGTGGTATTATCTTCGGGCTGTGCCCTGACCTCAGCTCTGTTGTGCGGTCCGTGACCGCCTTTTGGCAGCACACGTACTTAGTGACACACCTATCTTTAGTGAATTTACTATTCAGAACCTTTGTGGTCTGTTGTTGTCCGGTTAAAAAGAGATCACGAGTGTACGGAGCTCCCAAACGGTTTCAAAAGCCGATCGCTCATCCCCTGCCCTAGCCTTCTAGTTCATTTTTGTGTTCTTTGTATTCCTCTATGTACTCCCTTCCAGTTACGACTTGGAGTGACCCTTGTTTCCGTTCGTGAGGCACTTCCAGGCACTTCGAGGCACTTCACTGTATGAGGACTTATTCTTATTTGTTCTACGAGATGAATCGTATGGATGATATAAAGCGCGAGTTTTTCGAATATGCTGTATGCCCTGCCCTCAGGTGGATATATCTCCTATTCAGTTTTGGACGGCCCGTTCCAGCACATGGCCTTTGTTATCGCAGTGCGCCTTAAGCATACTGGCTATTCCTGTTTCTAGCGCTAATGTTGAGCGCGCGTTCTCTAAACTGCGTGTTATTAATCGCAAGGAGCGAGCCGCTATGACAGATGCGAGCATGATGATGTACGCTTGCATCTATTACAACAAGAGGTAGTCTCCTTGTGTGCTGGTTTGGCACAGGCAATAAAAGACATTGTTAATGAAACCATGAATCGATTCACTTCTTTTCGGTTCGTTGTTACCTTCGCGCGCAAAATAGGCTTTCCTTCATGCGAAATAAATAGATGCCCGTATTCGGGCATTTACTTTTTGGGCGGAATATAGATGCCGAAAAAATCCGATTTATAGTCCCCCATATAAATGCCGATAAACACCCCCCGAATTGGGTTGAAAATAAATGCCGAAAACCACAAACCCTAAATATCGCTTACGTACGCAAAGGCGATAGCGTACGCTGAACTGAAACTCTCTAGTATCAGATGGTTTTAGTTCTGCGTACGCAAAGGAATAGCAGATGAACATTCCACATGGTTGACCTTTCCTGTGAAAATAAATAGACCCCCCCCCCCTTCACTCCACATGTGCAGAACGTGACTTTCCGCACAGCGCGTGCGCAGGATGAACACGCTACGTGATTGTGTACGCAATGCGATTGCGTTCGCAGTATAGGGAGTTTTCACCTACGTCACATTGTGACGTGGCAGTGACGTGGCATGCTCGTAAGCTACTCCCACTGGTGGCCACTTTTCGTGCCTGCGGCATTGAAAGATGACAAACTGCGCTGCTTTTCAACGCGACAACTATAGTTTTCATAAAAGAAAATGTGAGAGCGACAATAACGAAGTGTCTTGGGGATAAAAGAAGGCTACGGACGCGACCGAATTTCAAAACACCGTTGAAGGCTTCGTTTTCGAGCAGATGCTAGATAATCTCGGCAGCTGCGCCGAAAAAGTGACCACCACCATGGCGGCCAAACGCGTTTGTTTGACGTCATGTGAAAACTCCCTATATAAAACACTTTTGTCGCCACCGTGTGGGTTGCGAGATTTAAGCCTTCCCGTAGCAGATTCAAATGTGGCTTGATCTAAGTCTGACATTGAACACGAAGATGGGCTACCATCATCACGTGCTTGTTGCTTAAGTTCGTTGACGCATGCTATGAGTTTTGTGGCTTCACAGACCAGTGCTTCTGGGCCGCAAATATATAGATATATAAATCACACCATCTCCGTCCTCTTAAATTTTAGAGGGGTATGGTACGTCTGGAGGACGACGACTACCTGGTGGAGCCCCTGGAAGGAGGGGGAGAGGATCGAGCACACGTTGTCTACCGCAGGTCAGCGCTGCGGAGAGGTTCATCGCTTTGCGCAACGAAAGGTCGGGAGGCATCCCTAGCCTTCCTGCAGCCTCGGGGAGCACAGTGTATTTTGTCTCGCAGACAGCAGCTGGGAGCGGACCAGGAAGGGCACCCAGAGGAAGAAGCGATCTGTGAGTCGGGAGCGCAATGTGGAAACCCTGGTTGTGGCAGACAGCACCATGGTTGAATACTACTCGAACGAAGACATCGAAACCTACCTGCTCACAGTACTCAACATGGTCAGTGAACAACATTCTTACTATTTATTACTTTCTCTCCTTTCATAGTTGAGAGCAGTCATAGGTAAGTTATTAAAAAAATAACTAATTTACAGTTAGTCTGCACAAATACAGTAACTGAGTTACCATTACAGTTTCTCTTTTTGAAATTTAACAGTTACAGTTAAGGTAACTTTGCTACTTTGCACTTTCATTTTAAGAAAAGAAAGACGAATAAATTTAACTCAAAAGAAAATTGTTTGGCGTGTTATAAATAGAGGATTTCCCACGGGCACATTGGGAGTTAAACCAAGGCGTATGAGATGACGAAATTCGTCCAATCCCTGGTTGGGAAAAATGGCAGGATATTTGAAGCCTCAACTAAACTAATGCTAGGGAACTGACGCGTGGAAACATTGCAATAGCCGAGTGACTTGGCTACAGTTATTTTAAACAAAAGCGGTAACTGGTTACAGTTACAAGGTACTTGTACAGAAAAGTAACTAGTTACTCGAGCTAGTTTCTGCAAACAGAAACTAGAAACAGTTACTACCCAAGATTGGTTGACAGTATTCTGCTAAGCGTACTTGGAAATATTGTGGGCGGGGGGTTATACTAACGTCAAATGTATCTTACGCAAGAAACCGTCCTGTATGTATGAAGATGTTTAGCTATAAAATGCGAATGAAGGGCATAGTTTGTTTCTTTTGTAACTGCTTCTCGTGAAACTTGTCGGCAAAAAACAATAATAATAATGGCGTCTTTCTCGCGGAGCTCTCGACCGTATTCCAAACAGGCTTCTCATTGTTGTGATAGGACTTGATCTTTCGATAGTGACCCAGTTCCTCTCAATTTTACCGAATAATCGCTTGCCTCAACAAGCAACAAGAAGCAAGCGTGTTTCATGCTTACGTCATATCGCGAATGTCTAGCGATACCACTGGCCATCACCACTTGCATCACAATGTAGTT
The DNA here is from genome assembly GCF_037126465.1 of Ornithodoros turicata. Classification (NCBI taxonomy): domain Eukaryota; kingdom Metazoa; phylum Arthropoda; class Arachnida; order Ixodida; family Argasidae; genus Ornithodoros; species Ornithodoros turicata. The sequence goes on along the minus strand of NC_088203.1, from coordinate 70,367,821 downwards.
TTCCCAATTTGAAGCTCGGTCTTGTAGTCCTTCTGAATGACCAGTTGCTCTCGTCATTGCTAATACTCTCATTTGTGCGCAATAGCAGGTGCTCCTCCATGAACGGATGCGGTGTAGCACAAGTAATATATACCTAAAACGTGTTGAGCAATACGAATGGGGATCATAGCGGAATAAATCGCGCATTGTTTGTCCAACTGGAATACTCCTCCTTGAAGGTGTCTTCTCTCTACCATGACGCCAGCATTGGTAATGCCATCAACGTGGTCCTCGTCCGCATGATCATCTTGGACAAAAGCAAGGTGGGAACTCAGAGACACTCCTCGTGGAGGCCTCACATTCAGTTATCTGTTACAGGAACTGGAGATTAACGCATCCTCAGCAGATAGCGCGTTGAAAAGCTTTTGTCGCTGGCAACGCTTTGTAAACCCTCTAGACGAGAACCATCCTAACCATCATGATGTTGCAATCCTGATAACCAGGTTAGTCATTGTTATTTCCCGAAGTTCGGGAGAAACTCCCATTTAGGTGTGCGTAATGACATCGCATAGGTGAACTACCTATTCCTTTAGACAGACAGAAACTGTGACTGTCATAGCAGATGACAACGGCTCCAAGAGGGAAAAAAATTATTTACGCTAGGCTTTAGGTGCATTTCACCGTCGTTTTAGGTAGTCAGCTACTGACATTATAGTCAAATCAAAACGCATTAGGGTCTTACATCTTCTGCTAGTCTCTGCGTTGATTACAGTTGCGCTAATTTCTGAAAATTGTCCCCTTTCTATTCTGCTCGTACCGTTCATACACAGAGTAGGGAGCTTTCGGGAACCGATGCAATTAGCATTGCCACTTTTCACCTTAAGATACCGACCACGGGAAAGGGAAACATTAAACGGAGAAGAGGAAAGGCGAGGGAAAGGGAATGGTGGCAGGAGCGGAGACACAGAGACAGTGCTTGCCCAAGATATTGCGCGAAAATAGCTATTACTGTCTTTGGCTGGACTCTTGATGTTGGAAATTGCAATGCAAAGAGGAAACAACGCTACACGTTATAGAGCCAGAGTGAAAATCAGGATTGGATCGCCACTCACTTTGAAAAAAACGCATCGACGCAGGCGCACCTGCTTTACAGGCGGAGAACTCATGGTGGTCGTACGTTCTAATCGAACTCCTAACTCTCTTCACATAACCACTGATACCGTGCCGCGTAGCGAGGAGTCGTTGCTTCATCGGCTGCGGCTGAATGTGGCACGAACTCCATTCCTCCTGCTTAAGATGAGTCGACTGCCTTCTCTTAGCCCCGCGTGTAACGTAGAAGCGGACGAGCGGCACATTCTCCTCGACGCGGTACGGAGAACACCCGCCCAGTCTCCAACGCCGCCTCGCCCATCTGGGCTACCCAGAACTTTCCCTCTCTGTGCTACTTGGCCCTACAGAGAACGCTAGGCACGCTGCTATACGGTTCCTTCGGGACGCTGGACTCTTGGGCATGTTGTGATGTCTTCCTGTAGTGCCAGCCTGCACAGCGACTAGGGAAGGAGCAGTGTTCCTTTTTGCATGAAATAACAAGCCTCATGCATGGCTAACCTTGTTATCCATTACTTACCCCCCCCCCCCGCGTAGTAAGCTTCTACAGGGTGGGATTGAAATTACAATTAAGTTTTGTCCTCGGTATCAATTTCAAATATTAGGTACTGAACTAAACAAAATTCTTGTATTGATCGTTAGATAAGTGCTAGAACATGCAACCACGCCTTCCTCAACGTAAATCAAAGCATGCGGGCGATAGCGGCGCACATCAATACCTCCATGGCGTGAGGAAAGCTTCCATTGCGTTCATAGCTGTGTTACGTGGATAGCTTTATTTTGTCTAATTATCTGTATTATCTGTATTGTCCTAATGTGAAATGCTACATTTATAGGACCACAATGCAGCCATTCATTCCACTGTATTGTATGAACTTGTCTTCGTTTTTATTAGTTAGCGACGTTATTTAGGCTCACATACTACTCAGTTGTGCTCCACCCATATTCTAATGTTACGTCAGCTTATGGAGCGAGCATCCTTCCTGAAAATATTTATATACATATGTGGGGCCTAGGTAGACAGTGCTCCACAATGGAACTGGACTTTAATGATTGCTGACGAGGGCGTATCGAAAACAAAACCTCAGGCTCACTGGCAGGCGCGTCCGTGCGATGATGGAAGATGACGTAGGGATTGCACGGGTGACGGACCGTGCGGCTGTTACAGGGCTCATCCCAGCGAAGAAAAGCTGCCCTAGTGGCTGTTGGAGACGGAAGGGTCCACTGGACACGGCGAAGACGCCGGCGACGGGACGGGGTCCGGGGAGGGGACGGCGAAGCAAACGGCCCAGGAGCGGAAGCAGAGGTGAAGTTGAAGTACGCCGGCTTGAGGTGGTCGATGGCGATGGAGTCGGGGCCATGGGAAGTTGCAGACGAAAAGTCTTCGGGTGCCGAGCAAGGACCAGGAACGGGCCGTCGTAAGGGGCCTGAACAGGAGCGCGGACAGCATCTCGACCAACGAAGACATGGGGAGCAGAGGCCAGGTCCGGAAAGCATAGCGGCGGGGCGAGAAGCGGGGTTCAAAGGACCGAAGGTCTGCGAGCGTGGAGCTGAGGCGGGCCAAGTAGGAGGCCGGGTCGGGCACGGCGTCCCGGGGCGTGGGGAAGGTGCACGAGAGACGCAAACAGGAGCTATAGATAAGCTCCGCCAGGGAACAGTTGAGGGCCCGCTTTACGGCGCCGCGAAGGCCGAGGAGCACCAGTGGCAACCGGTCGAGCCAGGACAGGAAGGCACCCTCAGCACAGAAAGCGGCCTTGAGGTGCCGATGAAGGCGTTCCACGATGCCGTTCGTCTCAGGGTGTTGCGCGGATGTGCGGATGTGGTTAACGCCAAGAAGCTTGCAGAGCTCACGGACGATGTGGGACTCAAACTGGCGGACCAGGTCAGTCGTGATAGAGGAAGGAACGCCGAAGCAGGCGATCCAGCCGAAGAGGTACGCAGAGGCGACGGATTCAACTGTGATGTCTGGAAGCGAGAGGACCGGGTGAACCGGTCGACACAGGTCAATAGATAGTGGTAGCCCCGGATCGGAGGGAGAGGTCCCACAAGATCAATGTGGATGCGGTCGAACCGTGTATCGGAGGTCAGGAACTGGCCAGGTAGAGAGATGGTGTGGCGGTTAAGCTTGGCACACTGGCAGGGAATACAAGTACGCGTGTAATACAGGACGTAGCGTGCCTGAACGAGCTTCCGGGAAGCTCAAGCGCCAGGGTGAGCCAGCCGGTGAAATGCATCGAAGATTGGGCGGCGGAGTCGGGTGGAACGAATGGACGAGGGAGCCGATAGAAGTGTCGTACCACAGGGAGGCAGAAGACGACCGCAGGCGCACATGCTCAAGCCTGAGGCCGCTGTTGTCGTCGAGACGACACACGGCCGATTGAGCGGCTGCCAGAGCCTCGAGGTCACGCGCTGAAGGGCTTAGGGCGGCGGTGACCGGCGCATACACAGCACGGGACAAGGCGTCAGCGGGTGTGTTGACGACGCCGGGAACGTGACGAATGTCAGCCGTGAACTCCAGGATGAAGGCCATGTGTCGAGCTTCACGGGGGGAGTGCTTCGCCGATGGGGACTGGAGAGCGAACATAAGCGGCTTGTGGTCTGTAAAGATGGCTAAATCCCTGCCCTCGAGGAAGTGTTGGTAGTGCTTCACGGCACTGTACGAGGCCAAGAGCTCGCGCTCAAAGGTGCTGATGTGGTGATTAAAAGGCATGTCGTTGCCTACTTCTCCGAGATAGTTTTCGTGGCAGTGCCGTCACTATGACGAGAGTCTACGTCCGTAGTGGCACGAACTATCAAACTATCAGATCGAGAAACCCATCAAAATGGCCATAGGACATGCTTGTTATGGACGAAATTTCCTTGCAACACTCACAATCTTTATACCACACATGCATTGGTGTGCAGTGTACTGTACGAGTAAAACTCAAAATTTAGTGCCGCTTATTTGGTCGAGTCCGTGAATATGCTTCCTCATTGTACCGTGCAAACTCACAAGTGTACGCGAATGATCCCTGTGGGGGAAAGAAACCGGAGACACCGAAGACGACCGTCAGCTGAGGATACCAAATTCGTTTTAATCTCAAACCAAAAAGATAAACTGAACGAGCGCCTCACATAAGGCGCGCTTCTTGGCCCCAAGGTACTTCGTCATCATTTACTTGCAACAGTCCCTTCAGGAGACCGTCTTAACGGCTTTCGGCGCCTTCTGTTCCTTGTGTCAGGGAAATAACGTCAATGGTCTAGGCCCTAGAGGATACTTCCCAACCATGTTCACATCTAAGTCGAACGGCCTTCACTTACATCCGAGGATTAATATTGAAGGGTCTTACCGTTGTGACAATTCGATAAATCAACGAGAGCACCAAACTTGTGGCGCCAAATCTGACGGTTCGGCTGAACATAGAATTGGGTCCTGGCAGCACCTTCTTTGCTTCTCGATGGTGGTGGCGGGCGTGTGCTTATTCTACCGAGCTGCTGGTTCGTCAGGCCGTCTTCATTTTCCTTAATGTGTTCGGAAGAAAATACCCACGGACGTGGCTCTCTTGGCGCGGTGTTTTTCTAACCGCTCAGCTACGAGAACAGTGAGATCCTGTAGAGCATGCTTTGCCTGCACTTTTACGAAGCATTGCGGGAAGCAATAACGGACATATATTTTTTAAATTATTAACAGATACAAAATGTGCATTCGTAATGGCGAACCCTGCAACACATTGGGCTTGGCTGAAGTGGCCGGGATGTGCCAGCCGCAACGCAGCTGCAACGTCAACGAAGACTCGGGTCTGACACTCGCCTACACTATAGCGCATGAACTGGGCCATAACTTCGGAATGAGTCACGACGGTCCCCAAAACGGCTGTCAGCATGTGCCGGGTGAACGACAGCACGTGATGGCACCTCAGCTAAGCGCTGACACATCGCCGGTGGTTTGGTCCGACTGTAGCCGCGAGGAGATCACGCGGTTCTTGGATCGTGACTGGGGACGTTGTCTGGACGATGAGCCACAGTCTCATTACGCCTTCCCTCAGCTTCCGCCGGGTGCAATGTACGACGCCCATCACCAGTGTAGACTGCAGTATGGGCCCGAGGCTGAACATTGTCCAGGGATCGAGGTACGTTTATTACTGCGGCTGACAACGGGCTTATGTGATGGTTAGGGCCCGGGACTTTATGCACAAAAATCTTGCAAAATATACACGCAAATGTGTGGTGCAAAACGTTTCAATATGCACAAAATATGCAGAAATATGATGCCGGAAATGCTAATCACGAAGCTTTTGCTTGCTTGGAATTGCATCACTACGTAGATTGTCTAAAAAATGTTATACAAATGAGAATGCCCATTCCTTATTGGGAGTTGGACCGTCCGTTCCCGTGTGCACACTGAGGTATTCCTCAATGGTCATTGCAGTATGCCACTGCAGGTTTTCAGAAGAGTGTGTGCGCGCAAGCACACACGAACGCACACACATGCATTTTTAAATGTGGTGATAAAACTTCCTGTTTTGCTAGTTAAGAAACCCATGTACAGCAAAAGTGTGCGCTTTTTGTCAGTGGATGTTGTTCCAGCAAATTCGCTAGCCACCTCGCTCATCTGCGCAATGCGTTTATCCAAGTTTATCCAATTCATCCTTCGTTGTGCTGTTCACGGCCTTCGTGAATGGCCGCTCACAAACTGCAATACTTCGAGTCCCTTATTTTTGTCAAGCACACCTACTGACATCTCCCAAGAGAAAAGTTTCCGATGCCAGTTTTTGTATGCCCGTGTGTTCTGGGTGCTATAATGGTGCTAGCGAATCTACTGAGTGCGGAGAACGAAGCAGCTTAAAAGCAGCGTAGTAGCTTAGATGTGTAGCTGGAACACATGTTTTGGGCCCTCCTCACAGGTTTTGACCTCCCTTTTGAAATAACGTGAGCAGTGGCAAAAAAGAAAGAGAGTTGTCAAACGTTAAGAAACGATCCCAATGGCTCCGAAATATGACATAATATGCAACCGTCATATTATATGACGATCAAGAAGGAATATGCCAGAATACCATTACATGACACGTAGACATTGTAGATTTATGACGTTGTAATTTGTAGTGTTTGGAGAAATGTTAGGAGAGAAACGTTGGAGAACGCACTATAAAAATATGCATTTTTGCATGAACTCCCGGGTCCTAATGATGACATACGTTTGCGTACACGTGCATACTGTTTAATTTGCTTTGTTGTGCTTGAGGCAAATCCTCGACGTCGCGATTAGAACTCTTTAGCGACGAACATGATTTGCCTCACCCTCTTGTGTTACCAATTTGATCTAGGGAGCAGTCTCGGACTAGAAATTATGTGTACGTGTGTATGAGAGAGAGGGGGAGCACACACGGTGCTGTCTGGGTGACCTGTGCATATCTAACCCTGGTAGCTCACCAGTGCCTTTCCTGTTAAAAGGCATCTGGCTAGTACGAGCTTGGTTTGGACCACATATGGGCTCCAGGTGCTTTTGAGCACCATCACAGGAAGAAAGGCTCCAGTTTGTGCGAGTTAGTATCCAATATTTGTAGTTCAGTGAAGTCTTATCCATATGCGTACTTTAAAAAAGAAAGAAAAATAAATGGTTAGACGGCACAGCAATATGATTGCGACAAAATTACAATTGGTTAGTACTGACCACGGCATACCAGGCGACTTGTAGCCGCCAGGTCCAGCGGAACGTACATCCTTTGTGCGGACATATCGGGGCCTTTATTCCTCAGATTTGCTCAGTATTTGCTCGGGCAGTTTCTACGCCGTTATTTTCCCTCTGTTTTGTCTCTTACCTACGATTACAGCTTGGATTTGCTTGAGCAGCCAATTTACCAAACGAATCGCGTTACCCGGAAGTGCTGTAGAATACGCTTCAGTTTTAGTAACCTTCAGATTTCAATTCTGTGTTTTTGCTGTACCATCCATATCTTTCTGAATGAGCAGTTGTGCACTACGGCTGTACTACAAATGGCTGCTTCAATATAGAGCGTTTCTTACAAAAAGTGACTCCAAGTGTATCTTTTCAGGAAGTGTGCCAGACCCTATGGTGCCGCCTGGACAGCAAGTGCATTACGAAAATGGAGCCTGCTGCGGAAGGAACAGTTTGCGGCAAAAACAAGGTTCGTTCAATAAGAGTGATTGTGATACGCAGAGTGCAGTGATCGCAAGGCGTCTTCATTAGTGGTGCCACCTCGGCAACTGCACGGAAATTGGAGACCGTCCTGCGGCGATAGACGGCGGATGGGGACCCTGGTCACCGTGGTCGACGTGTACGCGCTCCTGTGGAGGGGGCGTCGCGTTCTCGGAGAGACACTGCGATAATCCCATGTCAGTTCTCCTATTTATCAAAGTGTTTATCCAAGTCATCTTTGAACATCTCGAATTTTGCAGGCCCTCAAATGGGGGACGCTACTGCATTGGGGAAAGGAAGAGGTACAAGCTGTGCAACACTGAGGTGCGTGGCCTTCCTTGTGCCGTCATTTCGTGGATGCGTTTCTCGTTTCGTCACCCTCCTGTACCATAGACCATAGAATTATTTAGCTCTATACATATAGCTAACATACGGTGGAGCAGCACGAAAGCAAGCCACCAAGACAAATTCAGCTGATATTGTGAAGAATACGCCCTCTTGTTTGATTACGGACGTTCTTACTGGATTGGCTCTTGATTCTTCATCCCCACCGCACAACAAACGTTCCAGAGGACTGAGAGGAGCATTTGAAACGTGCGCCGCATCCTCCGAAAAATATGTTGAGCGAAGGGGTCGTTACTGTTGACGGGTCAACACTGGTAGAACAAGCGATTTTTATCACATATTGTGTGGGTGGGGCGTTTATACAAATCTGCACGAACCCTGAATGGCACAAAGAAGCTAGGTACGGTGTTAGGTGGTGGTAACGAGACAGGCTTACCGTTGTTGGCCTCACTCATCTGGGCAGTGTCATGACTGTAGCCGTGATGAAATGAGATGATATGATAAACAAAATTTAACCGGACAACACACTCCTAGCCACCCATCGTCCCGAATGACGAACGTACTGAAGGGGCATGGGGAGTACGAGTAGATCGAGTTTGTCTTTTTCGTCTGGAGCTCTTGTACATGACAAGCATTGTCGTGGTTGTCAGTCGCCTCCATGAATATGAACTTTCATTGTGCAGTTTTGGTTGGTCCTCTTTTGATCTTCAATGGGAAACATTCCTGCATTTCTTCGTGTTGTCACGCATCGTGTACAGTGTTTCCTTTTCCTTTTCTTTTCCATACAGCAAGCGTGTCCGGAAGGGTCGCCAAGTTTCCGTGCCGTGCAATGCAGTAACTTCAACAATATTCCACACAAAGGGGAACTATTCAACTGGTCTCCTGTTTCTTCATCTGGTACGCCCAGTTTCTTTTGATTAATGTAATAACGCGCTCTCAGAACCGTTTGCTCATTAGGATAAACTGTGCGATGATTTAGCCGAAAGAGGTGTAGACCACGGGTGTGACTAGAGCCTATGCTTGCCCTCCTCGGTAGCTAACGTGTTGGCCTGCTGAACTCAAGATCGCGGGTTCGGTCCCGGCCGAGGACGGTGGCATTGTGGGGAGGTAAACATTGCTTCCAGCACTGTGTATTTCCGGCGCACGTCAAAAGAACCCCTGCTGGTCGAAATTATCCGCAGTCCTACCCGGCGGCACGTGCAACGTTCCGTCATAGTACGCAGACAAACCTTACATATAACATCACGGCACCATTATTATTATTAGAGCCTATACATATATACAAGGTGGAAAACCTGTCATGAAACCGAGTAATAAAGTCTGGAATATCAATGTCAGTTTCAAAGAAATCGTGCTAAGTTCACTGAGCTAATATGGTACCGTTTTTCCGAACTGGGTGCCCTTGAATACTGTACCATCAACGACGTTCCTTGCAGGTGACCCAAGGGAAGTAAACTTAAAAGCAATGTTGCTAACATCACTTTTTATGTGTGGCAACGCTGACCCGCACTGGATGTAGGTTACAAAGGAATATACCGAATCCTAGCTCGCCGAAGGCAGCATAAGTTTGGGGGAACCATGTAGGAAAGCAATGGAAGAGAGAAGGGGCACGTTCTGCGAGATACGGGGACGTCCAGTGGCTCACGGTGATCTTGAGTCACTTCGGGAGCCGTAGCAGAATAATAAACCACCAACCCAGTGTATTTTTGTATGCACCATACCAAACCGATGGTACTACGAAGGAAGCCATGAGGCTTCATGCTTTCAAGGCACGGCGACTAGCTGGCATAGAACGGCAGAGCAATGTACTGGTATCAACAATGTATATGAATAACGATATCAGTATCTATACATACGTTGTTTCGTATCTTGATTACTTGTAATAAGAGAAAAAAAGCTGGCAGTATCTGTGCTGATGCAACGAGCCGTAATGCGATCGTATTGCTACTGCTTCGCTGAACTGCGAATAAGTTATGCGGATGAATTAAAATTCGGGAAGCGCTCAGTTCACACCTTGTTGACAGCATTGGCGAACCACAAACGGTCACATACTGAGCGTGGTGTCCGAAATGGGGGGGTAAGTTTAATGGGGGAAAAACAAAGGGAACAGCAACAACAACAATTAGATTTTGACAATGAAGTGGGGAGGTTTTCCACAGTAGGAGTGGAACGCTACCCCATAGCTAGGGGAAACAAACAAAGGGAAAGGTTAGCCATACTACAGGCTTGCTGTGGATCGCTCGCGAATTGCAGTTGCAGCTGAAGTTCCGCTCGCACATCCGACACAAAATCGTTTCAGCTGCTCTCCCCTTTCGTTGTGCAGTAGCATGCTTGGCGCGTTCTTCAGCTTTTTGTCTTTGTCGATAGGCCCGCAATGAAGCTGTGCGTCGCCTGGTGTCCTTCTTGCACGTTTCTCTCGCTGCACCTTGGCATATTTTCCTTCCTGTTCGATCTTCTGTTCGTCAGGGAGAAACAGTTTCCTTGGTCGTCACATGACAGCCTTTTGCTTCTCTGGCCCCCACACTGCCGTCACGACCATCGACGCCCCAGCTCGCTCAGATGACACGACAGACTAGACGACGAATGACCTGACCAGACGTTTCTCAGTCCCGTAGATAAACGACGCCCAGGACAGCAGCGTGCAGTGGCGGTTAAGCACGGCAAGCGGACCATAGGCACCGGACTACTCCGGGCACCGCAGCGTCACCTCATCCTTCTTCCACGGTCGTCCACGTCGGCCGCTAACATCAACGCCGACGACCTGACATCCTCGTTCATCCACATCCACCAGCGTGCCCAGGAGGTCACGACTTCAGGGGAGAGGGGTAATGTGACGACAACGACGACTCATAGCACGAACATTCTCATTCTGTCATTAAGCCATTGCCATCATGACGCTGTGCTGCTCGTAACAATTTCAGTCACCACGTCACAGCTAGCGCAAAGGGGAGTGCTAGATTGACCAATTTTGAATAGAAGCAGCGGTGTGCGGGCGACGTTCAGTTGGAGGCGGTGAAGGAGCAATTCCTCGTGATAAGTGTAGAGACATGTAATGAAGAGGTCCACCGAGAGGTCGATTGATTGCAGGTGACTGTTGTAGACGCAGCCTCAGCTCCGAACGCTTTGGTACGAGCAGCACACCTGCGGCAGATAGGCAGACGGCAAGCAGAGGGGCAGATGTACAGTGGCAAGGGTCATAACTTATGCAGCTCGTCCTGCAGCCGCATCTGCGCGTGAGTTTCCGGATAGAGCCAGGTGACCGGGAATCCACTGCAGAAATAGAACGTGGCCATTGGCGCAGAGTCGATTTTATGCCATGCTGGGTACGCATGATTTTGGGGCGGCAAGATAGCAAAAGAAGGGGACGCCCTGCTGTCAGTGAGGACAACCTATGACTTCTCGGGTGGCAGGCCAGCAATGTATTCTAGGGCTTCGAGGATGGCATACAGTTCCACCTCAGTAGAGGACACGGGATATGGCAAGGTGGAGGCTTGTTCGTGGTCTGTATCTATGATGTAAAAAGGCCAACTTGTTAAGCATCACAGAAGCAGTGGTGAAGATTTGACGACAGTGGAGGTAGATAGAGTTGATATGTGGAGAACAGGCTTCTGAACACAGGCAATGTGCACAATTACAACATAACCACAGTAGTCTAGTACAAACGACGACGGAAAGAATCAAAGACTTACTTATGGGAAAACAAGGATAGCAAGAAATGAAAGGAAGCAGCTACGTACTTCTTTGTAGAACCCCCAGATGAACAGCGGAGTGCATACACTGTGGAGACCACAATATTACGAAGCTCATCCTTCTGAAAAGTGGCGATGGAATGAGCGAGAAAAAGGTTATCAACACGTTAAGGGAACCAGATACTCCAGAGTCTTCCTCTTCTGTTTGTCGTTCTACTTCCCCACACCGGATTGTGGACGTTCATGTCGCCAACAACCAAAAAGGTGATTCTAGCCCTAAAAAGGTATTTTGAGCGTCCTGCGGCAAGAGGGGTGAAGCAGAGCAAGCATTTGGGCTGGTTGGTTCATATTGGATTAAAAAACAATTGAAAACCCCCAGTGCCGGGTAGGACGAGGACAGAGGATAAAAAAGGGCAAGGACCGGCACTGAACTGCAACCAAGTGAAGTTTATTTTTCTTTTTTCGAGCAAACCCGTGACACCCCTCTCACCCTGCAAAAAACGACCGATGAGAGCGCTATACACCAGAAACGAGTTCTTCCAAATCTGCTTGCCTATCTGTTGTTCCGTTCGTTGATAAAATCTTCGATTTTCTTTGTAAAATTAATGGATGTCATACTAACACAATTATTCCCTTCCTACCGGCCTCGGTGGCTCAGTCGGTAGCGTGTTCGCCTTCTGATCCCGAGATCGCGGGTTCGAACCCGGCCGAGGACGTCAGCAACTTGGTGGCAGGGTACAAGTTGCTTAGACACGCCGTCTTCCGCGAGGGACGTTAAATACGGGGTGCCGTGTGATGAGCTTTCATCGCACGTTAAAGAACCCTCAGGTGGGCAAAAGCAATCCACAGACCGACCGCTGTGGCGTCGCTCATGATCTCAGTTGTCTCGCGACGTAAACACCCAATTATTAAATTATTCCCTTCCTCTCGAATGAACCTAGCCTCCTGATAAAGAAGCTTCCCTCTTCCGTGCCTGTGAAAGCACGGGCACGGAAGAGGGAAGCTTCTTTATTAGTTCCTTTTTTATCCTCTGTCCTCGTCCAACCCAGCACTGGGGGCTTTTAATCCAAGAGGGGTGAAGGTGGTGGGACATACAAGCTGACGACTGAAAGCGACAGATTACCCAAACGGACCTTGCACCTTACATGGTCGATGGTCGCAACAATCTGCGGGCCCTGCAAAAGGGCAGCCGTCAAATCAGCCTTTACACATAATACAGTCCTCGATGACACGCTTAAGTTCCCGGACGTAATAATATTAGAACCACTAAGTCTGAAATCGTTCTTGACGTACTCTTCGCTGAAAGCCAGAATCGGAATGGGGTACTTAAGCAAAAACAACTTGAGTTGAGGGAGAGTGTTGGGCAAACCTCTTGCTTTCCACTGAATCACTGTAGCCCTCTTATAGAGACTGTCCATGATGGAACGATGCGAACAGGCCATCCACAGCGAAAAGCTGCTGAACCTGAGGTAACGATGTCGCGGCAGGGAACGCGGAAACTATCGCTTTCAGAGCAACAACCAAAAGAGGTAGCAGCGCAGACATTACAGCGCCAGCACTCGATGCAGGGGTGCAGGACCGCTTCAATCGACTCGAGGTCACCGGCTTCGGTGAGCTGATACTCCGTGGCCTGCTTACAAGTTACAGCAGGAGCATGGATGACCGGTGCATTGGAGACACATGTTCCTGACTGGATAGGTTGCTGAGGAGCAGAGAACTCTGTCGGTCAACACGTTGAGACTGGGGCTTCACTGCAGGAGCATTTTTCTGAGGGCGGCGCTGAGGGGGTGTACATGAGAGGCAGATACATTCTTGACCATTCGTCCAGACTTATGCGAGTCAGGCTGGTCCACACTAATAAACGAGTCTTGAAAACCGTTTATGAGGGCATGGCGAATGGGAGACGACATGAGGGCCACCACAGTTGGCACATTTAGGTTGACGACGAGTTGTGCAATCACTCACATGGTGTGGGCCAGAGCAAACTTTACAAAGTCGAGTACAACAGCAGTTACGGGTAAGGTGGCCGAACCATTTGCAGTGGAAACATCGCAGTGGACCTTCCACGTACTCGCGTACCTCTTCTTCTTCCACCACTAGGAACAGTGGCCGCCAGCCACACAGGGCGATTGGCCAGGGTTTGGTGCGGACTAATCTCTAGAGGCTCATGAGACCCACGGTGACATGTTAGTAGAAGGAAGCCATAGCAGAGGGGAGGGAGGAAGCGGGAGGTACAAGATGTTTCAGAAGCGGCCGCAGATGGTCAGAAAGGCGGCGGCTCTCGACGCTATTTCAAACCGCCACTTTTCGGTGTGGGAGGCTCCAAATGACAGGATGGCGTCCAGGGAGAGGGGAACCCCTTGTCTAGCCAGCGGCTGGGCAAGGTAGATAAGGCGGGAGCGGTCGTAGAGGGGGCAGTGCAGGAGAAAGTGCTCTACAGTTTCCTCTTGACCGCAGTGGACGCACGCAGGAGAGCGGCTGACACCCGCGCGGTGCAGGTAAAAGTTCAGTGGAAGGGCTAGACAGCGCAGTCGAGTCAGCAAGACTTCTACATGACGGGAGACGCAGCGGTCAGCCTGCCACGCGTGGGAAAGATGGGCGTACCGGGCTGGCAGAGAGCGGAGAGCGGTCAGCTCCAGCAGCCTTCTATACCTGGCCCGCGTGATAGAGGGCAGGGGCGGACGGACGTCAATGATAGGGCCGGAGAGGGAAATTTTTGCAAGGTTGTCCGCCAACTCGTTGGGAGATAGGCCACAGTGCCCAGGAATCCATGTCAGGACCACCTCCGTGATGTGGCTAGGACTCAGGGCCTGCAGGAGCTCGAGCCACTCGCTGGGGGGGCTGGCTAGGGCAGTGATGACCGACAGGGAGTCGGACAAAAGCAGGATCCTGGGAAATGTAAGGGGCGCCATTCTGAGAGCCAGTATCATGGCGAGGAGTTCGCTCTCCAACACGGGAGTGTAGTCAGGGAGGCGGATGGGGCAGTGACAGTCGAGCTGAGGGAAGACGACGCCGGCACCCGCTAGCTGAGCCGAGACCGAGGCATCTGTCGCGACAACAACGTGAGATGGGAACTGGTTGATGTGCGCCGAGAGGAGGGCTTCAAGCCGGGGAGACGGAGCGTAGGCAACGCCGGGCTGGAACGCGTCGGCAACTCGCAGGGCCATGGACGAGACCGGACAGATGGGCGCAGGAGGGGCAGTCAGAGAAGTATTCAGCGAGGCTAGAAGGGATTCGACAAAGACGAGCTGCGGGGTGTTGGATTTTCGCCACCTCCGGGCGATCCACTGGGCCCGATCCCTGAGAGACTGGTTCTGTCTGGAGGCTAATGGGCTCTGGCAGAGCGAGAGGAAGGTGTTCACAGTGAGTAGGCGGAACCGAGTCTTCAGAGGGGGAATGCGGGCTTCGGCATACAGCGCCTGGTTGGCCGTGTACTTGGGGAGGCCCATGCACAGGCGGAGGGCTCTCCTTTCTACCGCGAATAGCCTGCTCAGACGGTAGTCGGGGAGGTGCGAGAAGACGACACACCCAAACTCAAGAATTGGCCGTACGTAGCACTTGTACAGGAAGAGCAGGGTGCTCCTGCGCATACCACAGCGGGCGCTGGCGCTGCGGAGGATTGTGCCAATTGCTTTCGAAGCCTTCTGGCTTATGACTTCCACATGATGGTCCCAGTGGAGCATGTGATCATACCAGACGCCTAGGTAGCGCAGCAGGTTGGTCTGGCGAATGGTCTGGCCGGCAACATCCAGAATGATGGTCACAGCTCCTCCAGACCAGTTGGTCTGGGGGAACACCAGGACTGCAGATTTCTGGACGTTCAACGTGAGGTGGACGGAACGCATCCAGGATGACAGCGCGAGGAGATATTCTTGCAGTTTCTCACGTAGCGTATGCAGCGATAGAGAGCTGGAGAAGAAGGCAATATCGTCCGCATAGGTCAGGGTGAGGACGCCCGGGTCGAGAGGTAGGGAACTCATCAAAATGTTAAACAGCAGTGGCGAAAGGACGGACCCCTGGGGGACGCCCCTCTGCTGCGGATGCGAAGATGAGACAAAGCGTCCATCCGAGCAAAAGAATGCTCGTCCAGTGAGGAAGCCGCAAACCCATGAAACGATGTACGGGGGAATGTTGAGAGCTACCATACGATGGAGGAGGACATTGTGTTCCACGCTATCGTAGGCCTTCGCCACATCCAAGGTAACCAGGGCAGACATCTTCCCGCACTCACGCGCAAGGCAAATCTGGCTTTCCAGGTTGGCGTGCGCCATCCAGATTGAGCAACGGGGGCGAAAGCCGATCTGGCTGTCATTGAGCGCTGAAGAGGCTTCCAAGAAGGAAGAGAGCCGGCGGTGCAGAATCCGCTCAATGGTCTTGCAGAGGACGGATGTCAAGGCAATCGGGCGAATGTTATCCATGGCCAAGCCCCTCGAGGCGATCTTCTTGACTATAACCACCTTAGACACCTTCCAGTCATCCGGTATCCACGAGTGTTCGATGGAGACGTTCGCAATGTTCAGGAGCTCCTCTGGATGGGCAGCCCACAGGGACCTCACCATTCTGCCTGAGACGCCGTCCGGGCCGGGAGCCGAGCTTGGAAGAGCGCGCACCACTGAGTCAAGTTCCTCTGCAGAAACAGCAACGAAGCCGGACGACGACGTCACGGGAGGCTGCCGCGCGCAGGAAGTAGAGCGTTGGAAGCGGAGAGCCAGACCCCTGGCGATATCTTCCAGCTGGGCCCTCGCCGCGTCATCGGACATGACGAGAGAGTCAGGGGGGAATCCTGAGGAGAGAGACCTGCTGATATTGGAAACGTGCCTGTGTAGGGCTTTCCTGTTCTTCGGGCCGGAGAGGAATGCGTTTCGTTCAGTGAAAAAGGCCCGCTTTGCCGCAGAGATGGTACGCCTGAACACGGCTTTATGGAATTGGTAATTTTTCCAATTCACGTAGCATGTATTTGCGAGCACCTGTTTCCAAGCGGCCTTGCGGCGCCGGTAGGCCCTTGCGCAATCAGCATTCCACCATGGCGCACAGCCTGACGGCGATCGCTTGTCGATGCGGAATGTGGATGACGCTATCGAGCGGGTCAGCGAGGAGGCAGCACTTATAGCACGGTTGACGGGCGGGAGCTCAGAGCTGCCCTCCAGGAGGCGGGCCAGGTTCTTGTCTTGCAGGGAGTAATTACAGAGGGAGCGCGAGGTAGCAGCGAGTCTTGCCGGTATGACCACTTCAAAGAAGACGGGAAGGTGGTCACTGTTAGAGCCCGAGGCCAGCGTGCGCCACGAAGATAGGCGGGCTGCAGGCGAATGCAACGTGAGATCGAGCACCGACCTAGCGGTGCCACGCAGAAACGTCGGGGATCCATCATTTGCCACACTGAGGTTATGACGACATATCCATTCCCACAGCTCTCTGCCGCTAGAGTCAGTCTTGGAACCCCACGAAACATGATGGGAGTTGAAATCACCGGCGACGATGTACCGCTGAGAGACATGAGAGAGTGCGCCCCTGAGCGCCGAGGGTGACTGGAAGCCAGCCGGACAGTACACGTTGAAGACATCCAGGGGGCCGAAGCGTGGGAGAGTAACCCGCACCGCGAGGGCTTCGCAAAGAGGGGACAGGGTTTGCCACACACGGGCAGAATGCACTAGGCGAAGGGAGATGAGCGTTAACAGACCTCCTCCCCGTCCCACGGGCCGGTCCAGGCGAAATACCTGGAAGCCCGGAAAGGAAAAGGACCGTCGGGGGGATAGCCACGTTTCTTGAAGGAGAATGAGGTCAGGAGAGCAGTTCGAGACAAGCGTGTGGAGGTCGGGTAGAGCTGAAGAAATCGCAAGACAGTTCCTCTGTAAGACGCGCAGGCTACTCATCACCCAGTAAGGATTGAGCGACTGCGGCAGCAAGGACGTCGTCACCAGTATTCGGGCGGCTACCCTTCTTCGACCGCTTGCCATGGGGCTTTTCGCAGGGGCTGCACCACATTAGCGCAGACGAGGCGTCACGCTTGGAGTTGGAGGAGGACGCATCCATGGCCTCGTGGGACGAGGCTGGGCACACGCGGCCAGGCTGGGCGGCGGCCGATGAGCAGGAGGGAGAGCTGGGTTCACAGGGCTGAGGAGAAGGATCAGCCGAGGGCACAGCGGCTACAGCCACTTGTTTGTTGCCGGAGATGGCGTTGACCGTCTCAGAAAGGGCCGAAGAGAGGGACGCAACCATGGCGCAGAGTGAGTCGAGTTCCGCTCTAACCTTCGACACTGCAGCCTCGACGGCGGCATCAATCATCTTCTGAAGCCTATCGCCAGGGAATGGGGACTGGACAGCTTGCTGGGTTCTGGCAGCGAAATCCGAACCGCGCCTCTTCAAGGCAGCAGCCGCTTCCGCCCGTGAACAGTGGCGAGCATCCATGACCTCTAACAAGGAAGACTCTTGCTCACGGCAAGGGCATGATTGGTTGTCGGCAGAGTGCTTCCCGCCGCAGAGGCAACATTTCGGGGAGACACTAACAGGGCACGTGGGCTCGTCATGGCCGTCGCCGCAGTGGCGGCAGCGGGGATCAGATCTGCAGTTTTTGGTGGTATGTCCGAATCGGAAGCATCGCTTGCACTGAAGCGGTCTTCGCTTGTAGGTGTCTACACAGAAGATGAGTGGCCAGGACTTGATTTCAGATGGGCAGGCGAGTCCCGCAAAGGACACAACTACGGACTGGGTTGGGATACGCCGATCGTTGTCAAGCCTGCTGCAGCGGTACGCGTCGAGGGCACCAGCGTCGGAGAAGAGCTCGAGGACTTCAGTAGCGGGAAGAGAGACGTCGACGCCCCTCACCACCCCTCTGACACAGGCGAGATGGTGCGGGATGAATGCCTCCACCGGCTGCCTGCCGAAGGTGGAAGTTGACAGGAGCGAGCGGATGACGTTGACGTTGTCAGATTTGCAGATGATGCCATCTCTTCCATATTGGCGCACTTCGGCGATGTCCCGGAACTCAGGAGTAATGGCTTCCAGGCCTTGAAGCAGAGATTTCGGGTTCTTGGACCGGATGCCAGAGCCATCGGTAGGCTTGATTGCGACTGGGATGGACGTGAGGCCGTTGGCCTGGAAGAGGCTCAGGGGGACTGAGCGAATGTCCACAGACGCCGACCAGTAAGGGTCGGGCCCGCTGCGAGCAGCGGTCGCCATCGCCGCGCGTCTCACCAACCGGCGAGGTAAGCAGCGTCGCAACCGAGGGAGAAACAGAGAAGGCCAGACAGGCCTGAGCTTGCAGATAGGGCAAACAAGCTCCAACAACAAAAGGGATTGCCGCACTAGAGCAACAGAGGAACAGCCGTTCTTCTTCTTCTTCTTCGTCTTTCTCCGCAGCCGTTCTCGAAGCCTCTATCTGTCGCTTCTGCTTCTGCTTCTTCCAAACGCGTACCTTGGGGATGGAGAATACAATGGGGGACTTCTTCTTCTCTTCTTCTTTGTGCGACTCGCTGCACAAAGAGGACATGATTATGCGCCAGTACTGTAGTGGGAAGTGCGAATCCGCAATGGGGCCGGTAGGGAACAGCTCGCGGGACTTTAATTTCGCATGTTCGTTCTATGGGGTTGCACAGTCGAGCTTATTAGGTTCAGAAAGCTGGAAGTCTCAGGCTTCCCTAGAGCATGGAATTGATCTTTTACACATACGCGTCGTATCCTAGCGGCTCTCCAGCGAACCACGCTCTTCGCGCGCCGAAAGAAATCCACGTGAGTAGCACAAAGGACCAAAACTGGTCCGGAGTAGGACCGACGAGCTCACACCGTTCGTGCGGTCTCCCCACTTCTGTCGTCCTCATACTGCGCCATCTAGTGAAGACGGAGATAACCTCAAGGCCTCAAGGTCACGCGCACCTTGCGGATGCCGACCATTCTTTTGCGAACGTTGCGTTGATTTGAAGCAGTGGCTTGACCAGGGGTGAGTGGAGAGAGTTCGGACCCCCTTCTAATGGTTAGTGCATTTGGCCGAGGGAAAATAATGGTGAATGGTCCTATCCCATCTAAAGTACCCATCGTACCCTTTGGGAAATATATTTTTATGGCTCCGTTACTGCGTTAATCACTACTACGTTATACTACGTTACTAATACTACGTTATCAAGTTGAGGGCGATGGTGGGACGCCAAAATGATGTTCGAATTCCCGTGGAATCGATGTTGAGTGGCGAAAATGTTGTCAAAGTTCTACGCACTAAAATTGTGCTGCAATAAACTACGCTTAGTGGGCCAGCGCGACATACTGAAGTGACTTCATTGCAAATTACGATTTTTCTCTACGTTCCTCTCACATTTAACAATATTACCCGGGACTTTAAACTAGTGACGAACGGGAATTTCGCGAAAATTAACCGCGAAAACTACCACTTTTACAGAACTGTCGGCGAATAAACACATCAAAGAGCGCTAGGACTTGCGTACAATGTCAAAGCCTGTGGACCACCCTTTTTCGGGACAGGCACAATTTGGGTTGTATTTTTTAGGTGAGAATACAGCCACTGTGTTTTCACGTGATTTAAGCGAAGTGCTTTTGTTTTAGTAAGGTATTATATAGATATTTATGCTAGCTGAATTGTGCTGTAAGTGGCCAGAGTATATGGTCATCGAACACTGAGAAGTGACTCTCCTTTGACGATGATTCGAGTTTTTTATGGCGCATCCACAGCTAAGGCCATAAAGCTCCGTAATTGCGGAATTTCGGGGGGGGTGGGGGGGTAAAAGGACTATAGTACCTCAATAATTTACCCTTTCCTCGCGTCACCATACTTCGATTGTTATGATGTTATGCGTCGTGATCATAAACAATTAATCGGTTCGTTATGGAGCATTTCTAAGCAGAACTTGTTCCGACGGTCCGCCACGGAAGACTGTGCGTAATGTCAGTTCGCCCGTCTTCCGCGTTGGCTCGCGCTTCTTACGCTGCCTGCATAGAGGAGTAAAAGAAGGAAGAAATAATTGCACGACTTCTCGGCGACAGCGATAACTGTGGCAATCTCGCGCAATGGGTGGTGGTGGTGGTGATGGTGGAAGGGCTCGCCGTTGTCGGCCTCACAGATGTGGGAAACGTCACGACTGACGCCCCGGGGAATGTGCGTCCTGTGCCGACTTCAAAGGGAACTGTGTGTGTGTCGGATCGCGCAACGGGTAAAGCTGCGTTGGCTGCATCATTTTCGCACTTGCTTTATCGTTTTTTGCTGCGCTCGCCATCACCGTCAACGCCGCAAAACCTTCCTGATACAGCTGTGGCTCTAAAAAGCATCACTACAACTGTTGTCGAAGAACAAGACACAATTTATTTGCAGGGAGTGAAACACCCACGGATTATGGTTCGTCCAGACCGTTTACAAAGCATCCACTGACGTACTGTACCACTGCATAATCGGCTGCGATGGACCATGATTTGTCGCGTTATGTGTCGCCGCTCCTTGATAGGAGAACATTATCGCGACGCGTCTGCCGGGAGCGTTCTCTCACCCTAACCTTCTTACATCGTGCGCGTCGGTAACAACAACAACAAAAACAACAACAAAAAAGCTTTAGTTTTACCGTAATGTGTGGGCGATACTCTATCCCATTGCTCGCGGTAATCTGGTGAGGATATAACGAGGAGCTTCACAGTGAGGAGGTCATGTCCTAATCAGTGTCCAGTAAGGTCCGCAATGTTAGGGCATCGTGCTAGTGAGCAGGATTTGACCGCGTAAGATGGAATTTTGACCATAGTGTAAGATGGAACGTTTAGCTGTTTCTAGACACTGTTAATGACAGTATAGAACTAAAGGCTTGTCGTGCGGGCAATAATGTGCTCGAAATTTTCCAAGTAAGCACAGCGATGGAGCCTGGAGCATTTGTCGTAAGCGATGACGCAACATACCTGTAATGCGAGATTGAGTCGTATCAGGTGGATTTACGTGGCATTCGTGAAAACGACTGTTGGATGAACCCTTCCAAGCATAAATGGGAGAGGAACGTCGGTTGCCCAATGGCGCGAGGCTACAGTTTGTACTATCCGTGTGTTCACATGAGCGGCATGAGTTATTGTGAAGGGGCTCGTTATTTTATTCTCCCCATTCCCACCAGCAATGGGGCAGAGTATCGCCTGTGGCGATGAAACTCCCCACTCTCCAAGGTCAAAATAAAATTGTTGTTGTTGAGCGGCATCCCCATGTAATATTCTAGTGAAAAAAAATAAGAAGAAGAAAAAACTGCTGGCTGCCGTCCCTAGGCGAGCTTCCGCCTGGGGCACGATTACGCCCCCCCCCCCCCCCCCCAACTAGACGCTCTGTAGGCAAAAACGAAGAAGAAGCTGATATCAAGTTCTGAGCTTCAAATTCTCCCGATTCTCGTTTTATTGTCCAACCTAGCTCCCGGAACATGCCACCCGGCGCCCCCCTTGCGAAGGCTCCCAGCCGCGGCTGTCAGCAGGTTTTCAATTCAGTGGAGTGTGTAAATGTTTCTCAGAAATATCCCATGAGGATAGGGTGCAGTCCCTGCTCTCAATAATCAAGATTGACGATTTGAGTACACAACTTTTACATATTTCATGTATTTCATTGCCGACTAGCAACCCCGTGTCAGCTCCACTGTAAACCCGATGGGAAGTTCTTCTCCGTGATGCTCCAGGAATCTGTGGTCGATGGAACGCCTTGCAGTCCTGGATCGCGTGATGTTTGCATCAACGGAAAATGCAAAGTATGTGTTTTTTGAAGCCTCTCATCCGCTAATGCTGAGTGACATAATACCTGTTCAGCGCGTTGCGTGCGACTGGGGCATCGAGTCCAGCGCCCAAGAGGATCGCTGCGGTATCTGCCATGGCGACGGGACGCAGTGCATCACAGTTCGGAAGGAGTTCACCCAGAAGCAGGGGCTTGGTCAGTGATGTGAGCCACTTTTGCCGAATGCATCCCACGAAATTTGTATGCCAACGAGTTTTTCTTTCTATGGAGAGTTTATGCATGCAGAGATAGTTAGGATGAAGCTTTCGAAGCAATTCTTACATGTTCAAGAGGCTTCAGTACACAATGCGTGATGAATACGAAGGAAAATAGCATTGCGAGTAGATATAGCTACACATGTTTAGGGTTGTCTTATTGACGTGTCATATTCCTAAATATAAGAGCACCTTTACCCCATCTTATGGGGGAGAAAACTATTACTTTTGTGGGTAACACAGTCAACGAGGCGACTGACTCTTATTTCGTCAACCATATTGACTGCCTGATGTCAGATGACAAGATTGAAGGTTCACTGCTGCTTTTTTTTGATAAGTGCATCAAATACAACTTAACCGATGCTGCAACACCAAATTACGTTGCCAACAGTCGCTGTTCTTAAAGCGCGAAGAGCGTGTGCAAATCCTAATTTTGATATTGTGTGTACAAAAATTAGACATTGCTTCAAACTTCTTACAACAGGATTCTGGTCGTAAAGTTGAATGGAATTGTATTGTGAGGCTTAATCGACCCGTGGTTGGTATGATCCCCATAATTCGCACTACCAGCTCTCCAGAGGGGGTCATGTGCACTCTAAAAATATATCTTTACCACATAGCACCCTCCTCGCCAACCATAATTCAGATTGATATCTTCTCGGATTTTGCTTGCAATCGATTGACTTTTTCGGACACATTTATGCTAGTGGTTCCATGGGGGCGTACTCCCCCACTGTGACCTCAAATTAAACATGATAACGGTATCATTTTTTGCAGTGGTTGGCGTAAAGCTTGCTATGTAATGAAGTTCTATTTTTAGAATGTTCAATGAGGGTTAGCAATGTTTTTGATTAACTGTTAGCATCGCGAAGCAACTCTAGCTATGTGTGGCGTACAAACAGATGGAGCGAGGAGAGTAGGAAGGTGTGGGAGACGGGGGACTTGGTTTTCGTTTCGGGCCTCCTTTAGGGGCCAATTAGCGATGTTGTGCGACGTAGAAACAATCTGTTTGACCATAACAATTGGTCATAGTTCGAGCATTTATTCCGCAAGACTATCATGGCCGACGACACAATAGCCTCGAAATCTGAGCACGATCTCGTATTTCTTGCACAGTGCCCCCAAGTTGTTGGAGTTCTTTGCTGGGATGTTCGGGTCAGATACGTACGTTAACAACTGACCTCTAGGCCGGTAGAGGAGTTTATCTCACTACGAGGAACGGGACAACCAACCTTTGTTGGTTGTCCTG
Organism: Ornithodoros turicata; assembly: GCF_037126465.1. NCBI lineage: Eukaryota > Metazoa > Arthropoda > Arachnida > Ixodida > Argasidae > Ornithodoros > Ornithodoros turicata. Next base: position 70,344,378 of record NC_088203.1, on the reverse strand, counting down.
ATGAATTATTACGTATATCAGCATGGCCTCGCCTCCTTCTCAGGCCCTCTATTCTTAAACTAAGGATCCAGCCTTGCAAGTGTCTTCGCTTACGCTCGCTCGCTCGCACGCAAGTCTAAATGTGACAAGAACAATGAGCAGCGTTGCCCGCACATATTCCAAGAAAGCAGAATAGCTAAGCCAATGTAAAAACGTTATTCAGGGTCAACCGCTGTAAAGTTATACCGTCGTCCTTTGTTTACTTCGTGATTACAGGATACATTGAGGTGGGGAAAATTCCCAAAGGAGCTCGTAATATTCACATAGAAGAAGTCGCACAGTCTAGCAACTATGTGGCAATCCAAGGAGCTGCTGATGGCGAATTTTTTCTCAACGGAGAATGGTTCATTCAGTGGAGTGGAGAGTATGCTGCTGCTGGTACTACACTTTTTTATCAAAGGGATGGAGAGAAGGAAGTGGTACATGCACCGGGACCTATTAAGGGAGACCTGTTGCTATACGTGAGTTCACCTTCTATATTTTAACAACGACAATAATTAAATTATGAATCACGACGTCGTGGAGTGTTTGCCCACTTAGACTGCTGGTGCATGTGCATGTGGGTTGATATGATTTGATGAGACAGCGTGATTCGCACGCGAAGGTAGCTGGGCGTAGGGTTGTGACTGCCAGGAAAGTCATAAACGATCCAAGAGTCCGACACTGGTGGGCAAGGGGAGTCCAAAACTCTTGCATATACTGAACGCCATATACTTGAGTATCTAAATCAACTGCTCAGTTCCAGTTACATTCCTCATTTTTCTTTGGGAGGCTTTATAATTTTGCGAGTAATGCTCCCACGGAAAACTACCCTGTGTGTTCACTTTGTTGCTAAAAGACGTACCCTGGAAAAGTTTAGTTAAACCCTTTCTCAGCGAAAGGAACGCCCCGGGGAAGAAAACGCGCTACGTTGTGGTTAGAGAAAGTGCGACTTTTAGTAATAATTGTTCCAGCTGCTGTTCCAAGCTGAAAATCCGGGCCTCAAGTATGAGTATACAGTGCCAGACGAAAATGTGAGGCGCCAGACAGAGTTTAAATGGAACTTCCTAGAATGGACGCCCTGCACGGTTACCTGTGGTGGTGGTGTCCAGGTGTCTTCGGCCAAGTGCATGGAGAAGGAAGCGGGACTGGTAGAAGACACCTACTGCAACGCAACGCACAAGCCCCCAGCAGAGAGCCGTCCCTGCAACAAGCATCCTTGTCCCGCAAGGTGACGGACTTATGATACATCTATCCGTTCAATACAAAGCTTGCCAGATACGACACCGCTAGAGATGCAGCTAATTAATGACCGCCTTGGCTAATTCAGAAACGCAGGATAATCGTTCTTTGGTCAGTGTAGCGAGGACTTTCGTTGGCCTCCTTCGACTGTTGGTTCATCCTCATTTTGGCGGGGCTGGGGAGCGGAATGCCCGCGTGAAGCCGCTCTCCTTCCTTCTTACGTTTCACGTCTCAGGTGACGAGTGTAGAACGTAGAAGAAGGCACACGCCGAACATTCTACGCCACTACGGATGCGACCAATCTATTCTCACACAAGTGCAGTTCTTTGGTGACAGTGAAGACGTAGAACACCGTTATGTGCTTCGGCGATTTTGACTAAGTTTTGCGTACTGCTTCGCTGCTCCCTTAAGATTATAATGATTCCGCATACTGTGTGAGTCTCTAAATTTACTCGACTTAGGTGGTGGACAGGCCCTTGGCAGCCTTGCTCAGCTACTTGTGGCGGAGTGCGTCACCGCACAGTTCTCTGTGTGCGATCGCGAGGCATGAATGAGCAGCTTGCCCTGATGGATGACTCCTGTGCCGCACAAACGAGGCCAACTGAAACAGAACCCTGCTCCGGTCATCCAAGATGCCCAGAGGATGCCCCTCAATGGAACGTTGGCAACTGGACAGAGGTCAGTCCTATCCTTCATGGGCGGAACATGTGGCGTGTGTCGTTAAATGTGAGTGCGTGGGCGGTTATAATCGTTACTCTTTGCATGCAACGAGAAAAGAAACTGGGAGACAAACAGTGAATTGTTATGATGTCTCGTTATGATACAGTTGTGGGTTGAACGGGAGGGTCACGATGTTTATTTGCTCTCGGATATGGCTGCGTTCACTCCATGAAATGATATGGAGGATCTTCTTCCATATGCACGAACCTTTTCAACAGGCGCATTTCTACCCATGTAACTTGGGGCGCATTGCTGGCATCGCCTGGAGGTCGCAGTATGGTAACGCCGTCCGTGCTTGTGCAATGAGCGGCATTACGATGCTGCGATCTTCAGGCGATGAGGAATTCGCAGTTGGTCACGATTCGAGATGATGACCGAAGGAACAGAACTGCATTCTAAGCCGTATGACGAGCTCACTTGATGTGAACTACGTTTGAGGCCAAAGCTCTCTGCTGGGAAACCGTGGTCTTTTGGGCCTTGTACGACATATAGTGTGCTTGACCTAACGTGTCACAACAATATTACAACGAATCTACTTGTCCAAAATGGCGGGGTCAAGGGGTGTTTATCTTCGGCAAACTTCTGCCATGACAGATAGGTTTCACTCGCCAAAAATGAATTTTTGAATTCAACCCCGAAATTTGCCAAGTCAACGTAACGCTTTTCTTGAACCAGAAACCATACGTCGGATCTTGATCGCATCACCTCGATTGCATCACAAAATACATTTGGTACTACAATAGTAATAGCTAAAAAGAAAAAAAGGAAAGGGGGGGGGGGGGCGAAAACCGACTTTTCGGGTAGCGCAAACTGTCGGCTGGGCTAAGTGCTCTGTGAAGTTAAAATCGGAAACAGTGAAAAAAAAAAAAAAATCCTGTGACCCGCCTCTTCCTGTTTACTCCTGACTCTTGTTTCAAATAAGTGTGACGTTTTGGCCTTGCTGCCGTTGTCAAAAGAAGAATGGAAAAGCAATCTGAGGGGCGGGTCATCATTTTTTCCCAACGTTTCTTGCGTTGGTTTGAGCTGGCCAACAATTTTCCGCATCTAGAAACAATGGCCATTCACATTTTAACTTTCTTTCTTTTTTTCTTTATTTACCCTCAGGTCAGAGAATTACAGAGGGGAGTGGCAAAATAAAGGAACATACAACGAATTTACATACAAAGTAATTGGTCCAGCAGCTTGCGGAAGCTGTTAGGGTCCCGGACGATGACGGTGGAGGCGGGAAGATGGTTCCAGTCGTTCGCTGTTCTGGGAACAAATGAATTGGCGAAGTGATTTGTGCGACTAAATGGAACAAGTAGTTTCTCTGAGTGGTCGAGGTAGTTGGAAATATGATGGGGTGGTGAGAGCAGGAGGTACCTGGGCAGAATGTTGTGGTAGTAAAACTCGTGAAGCAATGTGAGGCGAGCTATTTTGCGACGAACAGAAAGAAGGGGAAGGGAGGCTTGTTTCTTGAGTAGCGTTACGCTAGAGTGTCGGGAGTAGTCGGAAAATATAAAGCGAACTGCTCGATTTTGTAAGCCTTCTAATTTGTTAATGAGAGAATCCTGGTGCGGGTCCCAAATAGATGATGCGTATTCCAATTTTGGGCGGACTAATGTAACATAAAGCTGCCGTTTTAAGTCGCAGGGTGCCTTTGAATAATTGCGTATAATGAAGCCAAGTGTTTGGCTGGCTTTGGAGAGCACAGAATTAATGTGGATGTCCCATCTAAGATCACTCGAAATGTGAACACCTAAATATTTGTAACTAAATACGCTATCCAGCTTAACGTTGCCATGGAGGTAGGAATTAACGAAGTGTTTAGTGTGACTGATTGCCACGTGCTTGCATTTGTTAACGTTCAAGGACATGAGCCAAGTTTCACACCAAGAAGATAAGCTGTCAAGATCATTTTGTAATGCAGATACGTCGCTGGAGGAGTTAATAATACGGTATATTATGCTATCGTCGGCGAAGAGTCTTATATGTGATGATATAGAGGAAGGTAAATCGTTAATGTATATTAGGAATAGGAGAGGCCCGAGGACGGAACCCTGGGGAACTCCCGAAGTGACAAGCGTAGAAGGAGAAAATGAATTGTTGGCGTACACAAACTGAATTCTGTTATGAAGGAAGTCCCCGATCCAAGCTACAATTTTAGGATCGATTTTCAGGGCTGACAACTTCAGAAGTAGGAGATGATGAGGAACAGTGTCAAAAGCTTTGCGAAAATCTATGAATATGGCATCAGTAAGTGACTTAGAATGCATGGCGGAGAATAGATCGCTCGTAAAACATACCAGCTGAGTTTCACATGATAGCCCTTGCCGGAAACCATGTTGTAAGTTAGAGAAGAAGGAGTTAGCTTCGAGGAAACGGATAAGGTTGGAATAAATGATATGCTCGAGAAGTTTGCAGGGGATGGAAGTTAACGAAATCGGTCTGTAATTACCCGGATCTTGCTTGCTACCAGACTTGTAGACAGGAACCACTTTCGCCGTCCTCCAGTCGTCCGGAATCCTACAGCACTCAATAGATTGCGAAAATATTTGGTACAATAAAATGCCAATGGTCTCCTTGGTACTCTTGAGAAACTTAGACGTGGTGTTGTCGGGTCCACAGCTGGAAGATAGCCTTCGATTGTCAATGAGTGAAAATACACCAACAGGGTCAATGATAACAGGGTCCATAGGAAAAGCTGTAGTGAATGAATCATTTATGGATGGTAATAGAGCCTGAGGATCTCTTACAGTGTACGACTTGGAGAACTCGTTGTTAAGAACACACGCGCACAAATCAGGGGATATAGCAGTATCATTGACCGTGAGGTTTACAGTATGACTATTATGAGGCCGAACGGAATTCCAAAACAGCTTAGGGTTAGTACGAAGAAGTAATGGCAATGTTGTTTCAAAGTACCTAGCTTTTGTAGACCGTACAGACTGTTTAAACTCATTCGCGCTGTAGTGATATCTAGCACACAGATCGGAATCGTTACTGCTACGTGCCCTGCGGAACAGCCGCTTTTTCTTGTTTCTAAGCCTCTTGAGTTCATTGTTAAACCACGGGGACCGACTACACGCTGGAACAGTAATCCGAGGTATATGAAGGTCAACAAGACGATTGATTTCACGCTTGAGAAGCAGCCAATTCTGGTTTAATCACCGCGATGAAAAACAAGAAAGGAAGTCTTCGGAAAAAGCAGAAAGGGCATGGTTGATGGCATCGAAATTCGCTCTCGAGTAACAAGTGATGGTCTTGGTAGTAACACGTTCACGAATGTAAGGTATGTCAATAGAGGAAACTACGATAGCGTGATCACTAATGCCAGCTAACAACTGTATAGAATGGACAGTATTCGGGTGAGTTGTGAACAAAAGGTCCAAGATACTCGAACGAGTAGAGCCAATTCTAGTGGGCTGCAAAATTAATTGGGACAAGTTAAAAATAGATGCAACTCGAATAAAGTCGTCACAAGTCTTATTGCGGGCAGATGAGACGGGTAGCGGATCCCAAACAATATCAGGGAAATTGAAGTCGCCGACGATGTATACTATTGATGAAGGGAATCTGATAGCTATTTCGTTGAGTGCATCATGAAACGATGAAACGAAAGATGGCGATGAACCAGGCGGGCGGTAACACACACCTACTACAAAATTATTATTCTTACAACGAAAGGAAATCCACACCATTTCAAGATCAACAACTGAAAGGTTAATGACAACAGGTTTCAAACATGGCCTGACTGCCAAGAGTACACCACCACCTATACGTTGTGCCCTATCACATCGAAAGATCTCGTACACCAGTGATGAGTTGGCGAATATTTCGTCATTATTTATATGGGGTGTCAACCAAGTCTCTGTGAGGGCCACAATATCAGCGTCACAATCATCAATGTGGGACAGAAGGCAGTCACGCTTATCATTGGAGCAGATGCTGCGAGTATTTGTATAAAAGAGCGTCAGGGGCAGACCCAGTACATCAGGAATTTTTATTTAGATAGTCAGCATGTCTACTAGTAAGAATATCGCTACTCAGAACCGTGGTCGCGGTTGCCGTGACAAGCTCCTTAAGAGAGTTAGCTACAAAATCCCAGCAATACACCTTGTCACGCAGATACAGTTTGTCGTAGGCAAGTCGAGCTTTAATACCAGAACTCCTATCATCTGAGCAGCTATTCCACAACAGTCTCCGCGCTTCCTGAATTTTCTTTGAAAAATCCTCACTCACAGAAATGCTTGTACCCTTCAATTTGCTACAGTTACGCAGTATTTGAGACTTTTCTTTAAAATCATACACCCTAAAGATAACAGGCCTACAACTGGACCGCTTACGCCCCAGACGATGGATGCGTTCTACCGTATGAACTTCTACGCCGATTTTCTGGAAGACAGAAGTGTTCACCAGTTCAAGCAGCTTTTCATTAGTTTCGTCAGGTTCTTCTTGAAGACCGTGAATAATCAAATTGTTCCGCCTAGAACGGTTCTCGAGGTCGTCGACCCTTGACAGTAGTTGTGAAACTGAGTTCTGAAGGGATGTAACAGTACTCTTTAACTCAGCGAAATCGGATAATAGCGTTTCCATATTACATATTCTTGCCGATAGCTGTTTAACCTCCTCGCTATTCTCTTCAACAGCTTTCTGGAGAGAACGCTGATCACGCCGAATGTCGTTCAACGTTTTAGCAGTGTCTGACTGTCCTTTCAGAATTTCATTTAGCTTCTTTTCAAATGTGTCAGAAGGGCCAGGGTTCATTTCGACGTCACCACATCGCATGAGCAACATACTGCACATAAGGGAGCAATCGTACAAAATGGAGACAAGCGTGTGTGGACACGGCACAATTACAAAAAACAAATTGTTGCTGCGGATTGTATGAACTGAGCTAGACCTCACCTGCGGGATAACAAACAGCAGTGGGTTAAGCGTTGTACTAAGCATTGTGCCGTGTCCACCACTGGCGCCGAGACAGGAAGATGCTGTTCTTATAGGATCTGGGTAGCATGGTTCCCAATGTGTACCGCTGTATCTCCAGAATGATCGGTAGTCGAAGTCATCAAAGGCACGTGTACCGATGCCGATATCAGCGCCGACAGGCGAAGCGAAACGAGTTGAAGCATCAAAGGCAGCAGTGCAAACGTGGAGACGATCGCTGATAAACAGGCACAGCTGCGGGATAACAAACAGCAGTGGGTTAAGCGTTGTACCAAGCATTGTGCCGTGTCCACCACTGGCGCCGAGACAGGAAGATGCTGTTCTTATAGGATCTGGGTAGCCTGGTTCCCAATGTGTACCGCTGTATCTCCAGAATGATCGGTAGTCGAAGTCATCAAAGGCACGTGTACCGATGCCGATATCAGCGCCGACAGGCGAAGCGAAACGAGTTGAAGCATCAAAGGCAGCAGTGCAAACGTGGAGACGATCGCTGATAAACAGGCACAGCTGCGGGATAACAAACAGCAGTGGGTTAAGCGTTGTACCAAGCATTGTGCCGTGTCCACCACTGGCGCCGAGACAGGAAGATGCTGTTCTTATAGGATCTGGGTAGCCTGGTTCCCAATGTGTACCGCTGTATCTCCAGAATGATCGGTAGTCGAAGTCATCAAAGGCACGTGTACCGATGCCGATATCAGCGCCGACAGGCTAAGCGAAACGCGTTGAAGCATCAAAGGCAGCAGTGCAAACGTGGAGACGATCGCTGATAAACAGGCACAGCTGCGGGATAACAAACAGCAGTGGGTTAAGCGTTGTACCAAGCATTGTGCCGTGTCCACCACTCTATTACACAACATTTATTACATTTATTACACAACTATTACCATTATAGTAGGGAATGTAATTTGAAATGGAGTGGGGGTAAATCTGAGGTGCACGTTGTGTTTCTGGCGAAGAAAAACAAAATGAAACCAAAGAAAACGTCAGTTAATTAGTTAATTTGACAAATTTTGGAGTTCAATTCATGAAATTCAGTTTCTCACCAGTTAAAATTGATCAAATTGCTCGTAAACCGTGGCAAAGGTTGGCAAATATTTTCAGTCAAGTAGATCTTTTAACAAGTTCTTGTGACACTTTAGGTGAAACACCCGTGTATGAAGGTCTGGGTAAGATACTCAGTCTAGAGTGGGACACGGAATCGCACTAGAGAAACGGTGTTCACTATTATTCACGCAGCAGCTAGCATACACTTCGTATCCTCAACAAGTCATGAAAGAAGAGGATATAATTCTGAATGACGGTTGTTTCTGACCCTGTTATGCAGTCAGCTTTCTCTCTCTCTCTCTCTCTCTTTCACAAGAAAGATACTCGAAAACTCTGCTTCCTCCTGCAAACTGGACTCCCCTAAAGACTATGACCGTCAGCATTTCACCGAATGATATCATATAATCTTATCTCATCCTGGCTTCACTCGCGAATTATGGCTGCTTAGAAAATTTCTGTGGTCGTCTTAATTTCATATTTTCATTTTTGTCAAAAAGAACGCAGTCAGCTGTCGGAGAACGCCTCCTAATGAGTCTCTCTACAAGGGTGGGCGTACCACTCCACTATATGTCGACTTGATCTAATATCTGAAAGATAGTGAAACGCAATGAAGCACAGTTGAGGGCCAATTGGTGGGTTGGTACCATACCTGGGTAAATTACTCCTAAAATGTAATTAAATTACATTACTCATTACTGCAATTGAAATGTAATAAAATTACATTACAATTACTTCGAAAAAGTAATGACATTACAAAGTCATTACTTTACTATTATTGGCATACATGTTCCCGAGTTTGTGGAAGGCACAAGGGACAAAAACACAAAAGTTGATAAAACTTGCCTTCCCCGAAATTCGGGGAAATGTATGCTGACAATGTAACAACAGTTAGCTTGTACTCTTCTATTTGTCTCTTCTACATGTCATGCTAGTGTGTCACGTATGACGTATCGTTCCACAATGTAGATAGGAAGATGACACAATGTATCACGACAACAGGAAGATTGTGCGGAGGATGGGGCTCCCAAACAATGATTCTGCAAGGCTACAAACCGTTGATCCGAAGAACTTTTGTTTGTGGGTGCCCTACCTAAGGCAACTGGCTCGTCGAAGGGAAGTGACCTTCCACGTGCCGACTGAATGCGTCACCGTTGATAGTGACCCTTGGAATTCTTTTAACGCGCCAGTCCCAACTCTCTTTCTGCCAAGTGCCAACACAGAACACACACTCGATTATTTTCTAAAAAGTAAGGAGTAATGTCATTAAAATTACTGGCCAAATGTAATTAAATTACATTACAAATTACATAATGTCAAAAGTAATGCATTACATTACAAAGTACCAGAAAAAGTAATTCATTATTGTAATTTCATTACAGTAATGAGATTACTACCCAGGTATGGTTGGTACTTACGTTCCTCGTTAGTTCGCGTGTATCACCAAAAGTCAATTTTGCTACAGTTTCTACCAGCTTGTGTGCTGAAGCAATACTGCCTGTCTATGGTGGCATTATCGCCGTTCTAGTTTCTGACCGCTCAGAGTACCATCCCGCGATTGCGCCCTGTTGGACTGCTGGAAGCCAGTTCGAAGCCTGTCGACCTGCTCCGGTCGACTCTGCATACTATGTGAAACTAAAAAAAATACATATATAGATATATATGTTTGTAAGCGCTTAAACATCGCCATATCAGTACTGGACAGCGGTTTCAGCGTTGTTGAGCCATCATCAGCAGTACGCAGGCAGGCAACGTTTGACAAGCGGATGGCGTCAGAAGGTCACGTAGCACGTGATTCCCCCCGTCATGGTGTGCAACACACCACTGAAAGCCCAGTGCGAAGTCAGTGCAGTATATAAAGAAAAAAAATTTAGCCGGGGCTATTTGACTGCACGTATAGCATATGTTTTTAAGTACTCAAACATCGCTATGCCAGTAGTGGACAGCGGCTTCAGCGTTGTTGAGCCATCATCAGCAGTACGCAGGCAGGCAACGTTTGACAAGCGGATGGCGTCAGAAGGTCACGTAGCACGTGATTCCCCCCGTCATGGTGTGCGACACACCACTGAAAGCCCAGCGCGAAGCCAGTGCAGTATATAAAGAAAGAAAATTAGCCGGGGCTCTTTGGCTGCACGTATAGCATACGTCTGTAAGTGCTCAAACATCGTCATGCCAGTACTGGACAGCGGTTTCGGCCTTGTTGAGCCATCATCAGCAGTACGCAGGCAGGCAACGTTTCACAAGCGGATGGCGTCAGAAGGTCACGTAGCACGTGATTCCTCCTGTCAGGGTGTGCGACACACCACTGAAATCCCAGTGCGAAGCCAATGTAGTATATAAAGAAAAAATTTAGTCGGGGCTCTTTGGCTGCACGTATAGCATATATTTGTAAGTGCTCAAACATCGTCATGCCAGTACTGGAGAGCGGTTTCGGCCTTGTTGAGCCATCATCAGCAGTCTGCAGGCAGGCAACGTTTGACAAGCGGGTGGGGTCAGAAGGTCACGTAGCACGTGATTCCTCCCGTCAGGGTGTGCGACAGACCACTGAAATCCCACTGCGAAGCCAGTGCAGTATATAAAGAAAAAAATTAGCCGGGGCTCTTTCGCTGCACGTATAGCATATGTTTGTAAGTGCTCAAACATCACCATGCCGGTACTGGACAGCGGTTTCGGCCTTGTTGAGCCATCATCAGCAGTACGCAGGCATGCAACGTTTGACAAGCGGATGGCGTCAGAAGGTCACGTAGCACGTGCTTCCTCCCGTCAGGGTGTGCGACACACCACTGAAATCCCAGTGCGAAGCCAGTCCAGTATATAAAGAAAAAAAATAAGCCGGGGCTCTTTGGCTGCACGTATAGCATATGTTTGTAAGTGCTCAAACATCGCCATGCCAGTACTGGACAGCTATTTCCCTTTTTATTTAAAATTCATCTCAGTTACAACACTGAGTCACACAACGTTACGGTACGCTCGAACGATTTTTATACAGAAACATAAAGGAGAGGAATACTAATGTCACATTTCTATATCCTCGTTTACAATGCATTGCACAACTAAATTGGGTTTGCGACATGCAAGTGTACCACTTCACCCCTACACTTCTCCTCTCATAGCCTCATTATAACTTCAGAAAGTCATGTAGCACGTGATTCCTCCCGTCAGGTGCCCTGACTGGAGGAATCACGTGCTACGTGACTTTCTGGCGCCATCCGCTCAAACTTGCTGCCTGCGTACTGCTGACGATGGCCCAATGGGGCCGAAACAGCTGTTCAACCAGACGTTTAAGAACGGTTATTTATATATGAACCCAGAACGGTTTATTTTCATTTGCTCGTACGAACCCGCTCGCTCGCTCCTCTTCCTCCAGTGCCGTCCCCTTCCGGCATACTCTACATCCTCCCTCGGCCGCGTTGGACGAGTCAGCTTCCAGCAGGTACAAACGTTGGGGATGGCGCCGGAGCTGTTGACCATTCGGGAGAAGTACTCTCAAACAGCGCTCGACACCATCTCTTCCTGGGAAGGAACCAACTATGCGTCCGACTTTCCAAACCAGAGGTGGCAGTGCATTGTCCTCCACTATCACGACGTCGCCGACGCGTATGCGCCGATGTGCCCTCGGTTGACTGTGGTGCGCAGAAGCAGGAGATAGTCCTTCTTCCAACGAGTCCATAACTGCACAAGAAGAGCCTGTCTGTGTCGAACTCTGAGACGAAGACCTACAGGAGTGGAACTGGGCACCTCTAACCCCAGGCTAGCCGGTAAGCCTACAGCGCGCCTTCCGATCAAGAAGTGGGAAGGAGTCAGAGCCTCGCAGTCCTCTGTGTCGTCGGCAAGCTGGGTAAGGGGACGGCTGTTGACGGCCGCCTCAGCTTCGAGTAGTACGGTGAGAAGCCCCTCATAGCAGAGGCTACTGCGCCCTAGACAACGTTTCAGTGCGTCCTTGATAGTACGAATGAGCCGTTCCCAAAAACCGCCCCACCAGGGAGCACATTCAGCGATAAACTTCCACTGGATGCGGAGGGAACTGGCATGGTCTTGGACAGAGTCGTCGAAGAGCGCGCGCAGTACTTTAGAGCAGTAACGGAACGTCTTGGCGTTGTCCGAATAGATGGTGGACGGCACACCCCGTCGCGAAGCGACGTGGCGAAAGGCAACGAGGAATGTTTGTGCCGTCATATCAATCGTTAACTCGAGGTGGATCGCTCTTGTCACTGCACACGAGAACACAACTATGTACACCTTCCTGTCAGTGTTTTGTGACGCGCGGCAGTACAGCTGTTCAGTACTGGCATGGCGACGTTTGAACACTTACAAACATATGCTATACGTGCAACCAAAGAGCTGCTCCAGCTAATTTTTACGTCGCCACACCAGCAACGTAAGATAAAAAATCACCAATATTGCAGGTTTTGTGCAACATTGGCAGTCGTTCTTCTCTGCTGTTCTGGGTTCAAAATCGCTAGAAACCCGCTCACATTTAGACATACCCTTCTCCAAGCGCATCCCGTTAAAGGTACTGTAAAGCAGTAGAGAAGCAAGATATGCTGGCAATGTGTCTTGAGACTCTGTTGCCTGTGTATGCGGAACCATACGACTGACAACATTCTCTAAATATTTGAATTCGTCATGAAAAATTCGGCGTAGTACAGCGGCGCGACGCCTGGTGTCGAACAACCCCCTTTGCAGCGGGCAACACTGTCGAATATGTATTATGTGTGCATCATTATTTTGTCACGATTTTGTTCTTTTGGTGGCTATAATATTTCGTATCATATTTCCGTAGGAGTGCAGTGTGTTTTTTGCGAAATAAAATGAAAAAGAAACGCAGTGCTGTTCGACGAAAGCGCCACCTGAACCAAGTGTCGAGAAATCACAGAATGATTGACATAACGGAAAGCAATGGTTCTGAGGATGACGCACACACTGCACAAACAAATCCCGATACTGTGTGGCCTTTTTAACGACTTCCACATTGCAACTGTTCACTATTTGTAAAACCCCGAGACTAGGGAACACGAAGGGACAGACACAACACGAAATTTGTTTCTCCGCAGATGTGGCTCGTTGTGTGGATTGCAGGGGCGGATTCTGTGGTGGATTGTTTGGTCGGGCCCATTGTTATACGCATGCAATGTGGTTAACGCCGTACTCGGCAGAGAGTAGATCCCTTCCGAATACTATTACAGTGTTGCCCGTAATCTTTAATTATAATTTTCTAATTAACTGCACCGCCGATTGGAAGGAAATTTGCGCCGTTTTCATACTGATGGCTTGGACTATCGAACAGCCACGCTAAATTAAATTCCACCTCTGCTGCTTTACAGTACCTTTAAAATTTTCCCGATCCGTTGAAGAGTTGGCACGCAAGGGCCGCGCAATAGGAGCGAGGTTTTGCGCATTGTGCGGAAGTTTGATGACACCTAGCGGAGAAGCGGTTAGCTTTGGAACCGCAATATTTTGCATTTGTCTTGTGCACGTGAAGTGGAAACCCACAAAAAAATTTCGTCGAAATCCCTGATGGTCGTGCCATCGAGTTCGGGCGGTTGAGCTGGAATGAGTCAGAGCAGAAAGTCAAACAATGGGCGCGTTACTCCTTCTCGAGCACTCCGAGTTTCGTGCTCCTAGAGCAGCTATTAAACGGCACTTGGACGCTTGAAACGCTCTCTGTGATGCCGCTTCTCCCGTTCTCTTTCTTTCTACTCTCTCTACTCTGTTGCTGCCCCACGTCCCGCGTTCTCTTTCTTCGCTTTCCTGGATAGGAGGGAAGATGTCACGTGACGGAGCATGATACGCCCTTTTCGTGCACCCTCCAAAAGCATGTGCGTGAAGAGTACGAGCGTAACCACTTAACGGTAAGCGCCCCAAACACTCGCGCTCCAGAGCAGTCACTTAACCTCTGAGGGTGTCATGGGCGCCTAACCTCTGTCACCATCACTCATGGTCTTCGCCCATTTCTGGGGGGTGGGGTGGGGGGCAACTGTAGCGGCCCGTCGCCATCGTCACCACGACTTCTTCTTGACCTGGCGCGAGCTGCAGAGCCTTCGGCCCGATCATATATCATTAAATCAGCTCTGGTTAGTTCTAGCACCACGAAGGTTGTCTTGTCTCCTTGATGATGAATGGCCGAATTACGCCGAACATGGTGTTCGTTGTTCGGGTCACCAAATGTAGAGGAGGTCGTGTTCCTCTACATGACTCCTGACCGGCGATGATGGAATGTCCCAGCGGGCAGATGGACGTGGCGTCATGCTAGGACGGTGCCGGTAGAACTGGCTGCCAGGCTCAGTAGCGCGCGGCAGCAGAGGAGCGTCGCCGTCGCCGTCCACGGGCCGCCACACGACCATTGTGTGAGTCGCAACGTCGTGGCTACTAAAACAGCGAGGGCGGCACCGGCTGGGGGCACTGCTAAAGGCAGCAGCTGCTTGCTTACTAGACGGGCTTCCCTGTTCGCTGGGGAAAATGGCTTCGTGCTATCGGCGGGCGTTGTTTCAGAAACGATTGAAGCTGCTCCTAATTTCAGAAGCTTCTACGATGGACAGAGATTGCTTGATATCTGTATGAATTGTAAAAACCGAAATAGAAAGGAAGTCTGAAGATCTTTACCCTAATCGTGTACAGGTCAGCTTTGCCGAAAGTATTCCACGCTTTAATGCTCTCCAAACTCGAAGTGACTTTAGGATGTCTTACTTTATCGCTTGAAACATACATAGCATTTTGCAGTCGTGTAGCCCCTTCTACAGACACTGATCTATGTGAGCGACAAAGAGGAGGCGCGATGCGCGAGCTCAATAAACGTTCATTCTAGGTCTAATCCTCCAAGGAAACGGTTGTCTGGGTCCCTATTGTAATCAGGCACAGTACAATCTATTTATTTTACTGTCGGACGTCCTTTTGAGACTGCGATCAGCTCTATGGTCGAAGTGGACGCAATGCTGAAACTGCGTAAACTACGCACGTTTGTTGTGTGTTTTCTGCTACGGTGACGTCACACACAAAGCAGCAGCGCCCTCAGCATCTCCTGACCTGCTGCCGGTGCTGCTCAGCGGGAGCGGCGGCGCTGCGGCAACAGGTTGTCTACCAAACCAGGACGCTGGCCTCGTAGACGGAAATTAGCCATTCGCTGGCAGAGCTGGCAGCGGCGCTGCGCTAGTAGACACAACAATAGTGTCACGGTTGTCGATCACAATCACAAAGTCCTAACGAATAGAAGTAAAAAGTTACACAGCACA
Source organism: Ornithodoros turicata (assembly GCF_037126465.1). NCBI lineage: Eukaryota > Metazoa > Arthropoda > Arachnida > Ixodida > Argasidae > Ornithodoros > Ornithodoros turicata. The sequence continues at coordinate 70,329,202 of NC_088203.1, read as the reverse complement.
TTTCAACTTGGTTGGCTCAAGAAACCGAAGCAGAGCCTGCAATGCGACCGCTTGGTGGTGTGCTGGCCAAGGACCTAAAGTTTTCGCAGCGTCGAAAGGGCGAGCAGGCACCCAGACGAGCCACATTCACTTCTAGGGCCACGCGACTGCCGGCATATTTCGAACAATCGTTTACGATGTCTTCTATGACTCCACATTGGCCGCAGTTGGGGGAAGCACACTTGCACAGTTTGTGCAGACATCTGTCGGCACAGTTCCTTTATATGTCGACAAAGGACAAATATTCCCCAGGGCATCAATCGTGACGTTTCACAATCACCACCACCACCACCGAGCGCTATCTAAGACATTCAGTCGAAGCCTATGCGCAATGGACACAGCAGGGCGAGGGATAAACTGTCACATTTAGATTCTAATATCCCAGAATCTGTTTCGAGGGACGTTTTTCAAAATACGTGTTTTTCCTATACGCGTTGTCATAACTGCGATTGAATTTTAGTACCTTCCCGGTTTCACATAACGTATTCTTAATTTTTTTTTAAATCGCAAATGTCTAAAGGGCAACCTCCATGGAGCGAATTTTTGCAACGAAGTTCGCGCGGCAGACTGCCACGCGCGTTCCGCCGCCAGTTGTTCGCCGGCACCAGCTCCATGGAGCGAAAAACCAGCGGACGGCGTCGGGAAGTCATGCTGTGATGTCACTGTTGCCAGGGTATAAGGTGAAAGCTTAGTGAAACCAGTTGCTCGAAAAAGTGCATTTAATGTCACAAATTTTGCAACTAAATCCAACAACTGTCTGAAAAGATGCGACCAGTAACGTACCGAAAGGCATATTCACTACTGCGAAAGGAAAACATGTTTCTTGGCAGAGAATGCCTCACGTTCTAACGATGCAGTTGGCGAAACAGCGAGCAGACGACAGCATCCAGTTGCAAGAAGAGGACGATGACGATGATTCACGAGAGCAGACGACCACGTGCAGACGGTCTGGCGTAGATTCGTATAGCGGAAGAGCACTTTGATTGGTTCATCTGCAGTTGACGCTTCCGGAATCGCTGACGCTGAGCGAAAATATCTGGCATGGGCAGATCGGCGGCGGACGCTCACATTTTTGACGCCTCGCGCAGGGCGTCCGACGCTGAGTGAAGTTCGCAGCTTTTTCGCTGTACATTCGCTCCATGGAGGTTGCCCTTAATAGTGTCGCGACTTGGGCTTCTTTGAAGTGTTGACCAATGAGCTGTAGGAAAGAACTAGAAACTCGAGAAAGTTTTGTCACATTGTCCGGATTATCTAATTCTGTGCCCAGACGGAGATGGCTGTCCTCTCGACTCCTTCTTTCGCAGTAAGGTTTTCATGTTTCTCGGAAACTTTGACCACGCGTAAATCGAGACCAGTTCAATATTTTTCAGTAGGGTTTCTGAAAATGGCCTTCCGATAGCACAGGATTGCATAGTAATGTTTGGAAACCAAACTGTTGGGGGGGGGGGGTCCGTGCGGACCCCCCCCCCTTTATACATCATCTCACGTGAAATGACCTGGCAGCCTGAATCACATATCGGCCGCAAGGTCACGCCGGCTCTGTCGCTGCAGCGCTACTGCAGGATACAAATTTCCCAAGCGTACGACTCCAGCGACGTAACGTAATGTTTATGTCAGGATTGTACCGCTAATGGTTAGGTTTTGAGTCCAGAAGAGCAACATAGTAGCGTATTGGGAGGAGTAGGGACACCATTTTCAGGAGAAAGCATTCTCTACCAACAACGAAAACAAAAAGACCAAGGTTAATTTGAAAGCAGAGCTCTGGTGTGGGCTAGTTGGCAATGCGTCATCTAATATTATTTGCGCTACACTTCAGGAAGCTTGCAAGTTCGTTTTCCTTACTGTATGATGCTTGAAGTATAGCGCAACAATATTAAATCGTGTAGTTTGAGAGGCTCTTTACATTTCTAGCATGGAGTTCAATAAAGCATGTTTCATGCATGTTTCAAGCCTATGGCGTCCTCATAGAGAAATGCTTACAACTTGACTTCTTGCATTCTTTTGTACCACAGGATTGTTCCAGCGACCCTTGTGGCAACCAAACGAGGGAAGTAACATGCTCTCACGATGCCTGTGATCCAAACACTCGGCCCTCAGATACAAGAGTCTGCAACTCAGTTGAGTGTGGAGTGTGGCTCGTCGGAAACTGGTCACAGGTAAAACTACCGATATTATCGCATCCTCGAACACGCAGCTTGGAAAAACGCGACCTCACCTCCACATTGAAATTGTGGAGATAAGAACGTTGATAGTGACTTATCACAGCAAGTTACACTAAAATTGCAAGTTGCACTCTGGAGACGTACTTGAATAGAAATTGCACGCTACAAGGTACCATCTCATGCTAGATGCGCTTTTTAGTTTTCACAGCCAGTGAGGGTACATACGGTGTTTGCATCAGTGAGAGACGACGCACAACGTTGTGTGCTTCTGCATGGTCCATTCGAAGAAGGTATAAAGAAGAAAGGAAATTAAAGAAAGAGAACACTGAAGAATATCTTCATGTAGTACTTGACTCGTTCTCCTCTTTTGGAAGCTCCAATAACCCACCTTAAATTGCCTTAAGGGAAGCAACATTTCGACGGTGAAGAAAATTTTCACATCATGGGGCACTCGCTGACACGTGTCGCATGACGACTGTTGTCTGAATATAAAATAGAGTTTGGCCATATGAAAACTAAAATAAGTTATGTGAAAAGGATTAAAATGTATCAGGATTTATGAGAATACGAACAGCATTGCTAAAAGTTTTTCCTACGGATTAAAACTTCTGCGCTGGCCTTAATTGTTCCTGTTCTTTTTCATTTTTTTTGTTCCTTTAGATTAATTCATTTGTGATATGGCAAAATGAGTGTCGGTCTTGCTCGTCTAATGTAACTTGTTAGTGAATGCATAGTGACGTGAGACCAGGTGAAATTGTTGACGCTATTCTCACTATCTCCTGTCCTCAGTGCTCAGAAAGTTGTGGTGGCGGGCAACAGTTCCGGGAAGTGACCTGCAGTCAGGGTGTCCTGTGCCACATTGCATCGCGCCCAGTCGCTGTACAAGAGTGCAACAATCTTCCATGTGGGGACACGGTGAATGAGAACGCTTCCCAACCAAATCTCACGTTAGTTCCCTCTTATTATTATGAGCTATTTGAGTGCTATATTGCCAAGACGGTTCCACAACGGAACTCTCACATAAGCTCAAAATGTTCTGCTTTGTGGTGTCTCCTGGATATCATATCTGGTGGAAGGCGCCTGATTACGTTGCAAACGAACTACTCGGCTGTGTTTGCTTTAGTTGAATCTGATTGTGCGAAACGAGGGAACCCAACGCCTCCACACTCTATACGAAGGCAGACTGAAAGAAAGCATGAACCAAGTGAACCCTCCGTAGAAGCGCATCCCGTAAGCTGTGACGTCACCGGATAACTAGCCAACGACGAGGGCAAGCCCCAAGGGAATGGGAAACGAAAGAAAGAGTGCGAAGGGAAATTAGCGCGGGTACCCCCAACTCCTGCTAGGTGACAGAGAAGGGCTCTGCACTCTTTCAATGGGCGGCTTCCAGGTTGAGAAGTAGCGCTACGAATGCTAGGACTTCAAACTTCCGGTCCGAAGCAAAAGTTTATCAACGCTGGTTGAAAGGACAGCCAAGATGAGTTCGCCTGGGAAGGCCTGCCCCCCCCCCCCCCCCCAAAAAAAAAAGTACATTACTTTAACAAAAACTTCGCACGCACTTGGCAAAGTTTAGATCCCGTGACACTTCGTGCATGTTTCGGTTTGAAAGTTAACATATTCGACACAAGTGTGTCTGGTTGGGTGAGAACTATGATAGTAACGAAAATCTCCAACCAAGGTACAGGACGGGGATACCCGACGTTTCGAAGCCGGTTCGGCTCCTTCCTCAGGGGCTACTGTAGGGGCCGCACGGCAGCAGTGTTCTTGCAGTGGTTCGAATTTCGTGATTCGTCGGATTGTTTTTCAGTCACGTGACGGAGGCCGCTGACGTATACGCTGGGTAACGCTCCGACAGATCGGTTAAGGTTTCCAGGTGTGGACTGTATATGCCAGGACTCTACAAACATTCTTTTGATCTGATTACACTCAAGGTCGATGATGCAGGCGTTTTGAAAGTCGATAGGATGGTCTCGAACTTAACAGTGTTCAGCGAGAACGCTTCGTTCGATGTCCGACTTCCGTACATCATTCTTATGTTGCCGTAGCCTTTCAGGGAAGTTCTTTGTCTCGCCGATATATGATGCGCTGCATTTGGTGCATGGAATTTTATAGACTACACCTTGTGCTTTTTCTTTCGGTGGGCGATCTTTCGGCCGCGGTATATAGTGTCCGATTGTTGAGACGGGTTTGTGAGACACACGTATTCCTTCCTTCGCCCCCTCGATTTAAAATCCCCCGATATTAAATCGAAAACATTCTTACGGTACGTAGACGATTGCTTCTGTATTTTGAAGAATTCCGATGTTGACGAGTTTTTGGCACGCCTAAACCGCATCGAGCCATCCATCCAGTTTACCGTGGAACTCGAGAAGGACAACGTTTTGCCTTTTCTCGATGTACTCGTAAAGAGAGAAGGAATTGTTCACCGTGTACAGGAAGCCAACTCATACGGGACGATATCTAAGGTTTGATTCCAATCACCCTACGTGTCACAAGGCTTCTGTGGTTTCGTCCCTTCTTTCGAGAGCGGAGATTTGTTTGTCGGAGAAAGACAAGAAAAAAGAAGCAGCAGCAATCACTTCCAATTTAAAAAAGAACGGATACACAAGTAGCTTTGTTCAGAGAGTCGCCCGTCGTCAAGCTCGCAGTCTCCGAAGCCGACCACGTCCAACTGACGACCAGCCCTGTCAGACTAGACGAATCACCAGGCCATATGTGAAGGGAATCAGCGAGTCTCTGGCACGTATACTAGCGAAGGAATGAATACGTGCGTCTCACAAACCCGTCTCAACTATCGGACACTATATACCGTGACCGAAAGATCGCCCACCGAAAGAAAAAGCACAAGGTGTAGTCTGTAAAATTCCATGCACCAAATGCAGCGCATCATATATCGGCGAGACAAAGAACTTCCCCGAAAGGCTACGGCAACATAAGAATGATGTACGGACGGACATCGAACGAAGCGCTCTCGCTGAACACTGCCAAGTTCGAGACCATCCTAACGACTTTCCAAACGCCTGCATCATCGACCTTGAGTGTAATCAGATCAAAAGAATGTTTGTAGAGTCCTGGCATATACAATCCACACCTGGAAACCTTAACCGATCTGTCGGAGCGTTACCCAGCGTATACGTCAGCGGCCTCCGTCACGTGACTGAAAAACAATCCAACGAACCACGAAATTCGAACCACGGCAAGAACGCTGTTGCCTACGGCCACTACAGTCACCCCTGAGGAAGGAGCCGAAGTGGCTCCGAAACGTCGGGTATCCCCGTCCTGTACGTTGGTTGGAGATTTTCGTTACTATCATGTTTCGGTTTCGCTTTGCACGTGCTTTGAAATCTCGATCTTTTGCTGTGCGAAATGGTCTGTTACAACGCGGTCCATTTGACGTTTGAGATAACAAAGATAACAAGCGACATTCCAGATGTGATGCTACGAAATGTACAGGCAGTATTTTATACAGCGATTTTCTGCACCGTAGGGATCATACGCATGTAGTCGTTCCCTTTTAGCTTGAGAGAAAGTTGTGATTTTAATTACATTATTTCCACATTATGAGTTTATAATGTTGTCACAGCCACCCACAATTTAACATGGTAAATACATAGCACTGCATTTTGTGACAACGGCCTGCACATTATAGTTCAGTTTTCTTTTACACTTATGACATTTTTTCAAAGGCGCAGGATCCAAGGGTACGCTATACATTTTATGCACGTTTTCCGCAGAATTAGTGCAGTAACGTCCTCGCATTTTTACGTTAAAAAACGCTGTCGCTATGCGACTCTAGCAGTAGTTAGGACCGGAAGCGTAAATCCACGTGATATTGCAACTTCCCTTACGTCATTTTGACAGGAAGTTTCAAACCACCCATTGACGTCTAAGAGTTCCATTCTTCGACGGCTCGTGACACCCCTGGCGTACTACCGATGGACAACTGACATTCTCCCCCATCTATGCTGAGAAGAGTTGATCGAACGCTCACTTTATGCATAACACGAAACGTCAAGATGCTGCATTAATTCATCGAATGCGACACAATGTGGCTTTCACAGCTCAGTGGCGTTACCGCTCGAGACAAGTTGACTCTCCCAGATGCTGTCACTGTGATGCTCGAAGATCTAGAGCACATTCTTCCTCATTGCCCACACTACCAACCTTCCCGAACGTCACTCTCCTGGTCTCTTAATCACCTGGACTATCGCCCCCTCTCTGTATCAAAATTGTTTGGTCCCTGGCCAAATCCAGCCCACCAACGGTCTGCCCTCAAAGCTCTGTTGATCGTTTTCGACACCATAGGACTTCGATCCTTATTATGAAGGGGCTTATTATTTCATTCCCCGCAACACAACCAGCACAGGGGTAGAGTATCGCCCCAGAAGATGAAACTCCCGATTCGCCATCTCAAAATAAAGTTATTGTCTGGAAGCCGAGTGCTCCGCACGTGCTCCACGTATTGAGCTTTGTTCTGTCGTCTGCATTCTGTAAACATGGCTATGGTGGGCTACAAAGACTGGTGTGCCGTTCGTCTTTTGTCATAGGTACCCGCCGATGTTTCTGCTGAGAGATGGCGCTAAGCGTATCTCGGCGCTATGCGACCTAATCGCCTTGTGGCGGCCCGTGTGTGATGACGAAGACGTGCCTCTGCTGCCACGCGCTACGGCGCTGGCACGGCAGTTCTACCGGCACCGTCCTAGCGTGAGGCCACGTCCATCTGCCCGCTGGGACATTCCATCATCGCCGGTCAGGACTCATGTAGAGGAACACCACCTCCTCTACATTTGGTGACCCGAACAAGGAACACCATGTTCGACATAATTCGGCCAAGCACCATCCCAAATTACTGCAAGCCCACCTCCGAAGGTGCGGTGCAACGTTCTACCGAGGAACAGCTAGGCGACGACGTCAATTCACCGCGTCTCCACTCATCGCAACGCCCGACCGCGCCACACCATGGTCCTACCCACCTTACCCATCTACCCAGATCACGTCGCCATGGTCTCGCACTCTGCGTCACGTCGCCACACGCTTCACGATGGCACTCCTCGGGCTACCACCAGCGGCACCTTCCCGAGCATCACGCTCCTGTACCGGTCGCGGTACGCCGCTGTCGACCACGCCACCCGCATCTGCTACGCCAGCGGTCAAGGAACCCTGCCCGCCTCGCACCTTCCTTCCTTCCTTCCTTCCCACCTGGCTTTTGTGCAACATAGTGGCAGTCCAGTCCATCCAATTGCGGTCAAGGGGCACCGGGACCAACGTTCCACCGGGGTCACGCACGGAGGCCACAGTGAGTTTTACTCCCGGTCTCCACGTGCTTCACGATGGTCCTCCCCGGCACTCTCCGTGGTGACAACACTACGAGCTCAACGCTCACGAACCGGTCGCGGTTCTGTCGCCCCACTCTCTTATCACTTCGGCCTACATGCATGCTCTCCGCTTTGGCCCGCCCCTGGAACCCTCCCGGCCAGCTCTTGTCCGCACCGTTCAGCCCGCCACTTCTGCCCACTCATCACAAGACGCAAGACCAGCCGTCCCTGTACTGCGTGTCGCCCGTCTTCCTCCTCTTCCTGTATCGACGCGGAATCTCAACCGCCAGCTCTACACCGCTCCGCGTCTGAGGGGGGGAGTGATGTGGCGGCCCGTGTGCGATGACGAAGACGTGCCTCTGCTGCCACGCGCTACGGCGCTGGCACGGCAGTTCTACCGGCACCGTCCTAGCGTGAGGCCACGTCCATCTGCCCGCTGGGACATTCCATCATCGCCGGTCAGGACTCATGTAGAGGAACACCACCTCCTCTACATCCTCTTGCGACTGATTTTAGTCTACTCGATACAGTATACCCCTCTCTTGCGGAAAAGTATTATTAGTGTATTAGTGTAGTAGTATTAGTGTAGTATTAGTGTATATTAGTATTAGTGTATATTAATGTATATAAAGTGTATTTGTAGTGGTCGCAAAGATTTTCGAGCTTGTTGTTCGCCATGTTCTGAACGCTTGGCCTATCCGCCGTACTGTTCTTGATCTGCTGCGAAGCAACGAACCGCAACGGCAGTCACTCGCCTCAGCGAAAGTCGTCTAAAGAAACCAAGTGTGCTCTCGTGCGGGCCTGACGGAAAAGTAGTTTTAACAAGGTTAGTACATTTATATTTTAGTTCCAAGTCTATGTACTGAAAACCATGTAAGTGCATCCGATCACTCTCGTGCACGCAAGTTCATATACAGTGCCCCAGTGAGATTCGTAGCTGTTGTGACGCGTATGCTTTCTTATACATCCCAAAGAACCCTCAGTTTCATAAACCGAGCTATGCTTTATGTAACCCGTCTTGCTTCTTACTATAGGCTATGCCGCTCTGGAGCATTGAGATGACGGAGGGTCGTGGTGGCTGAACCTCTGCTTTCGAAAGATGAGACAGTAATTCCACACCGTGCTTACTGGCTTTGTATCGAATCTGATAAATCCGACAGACCTGGACTGCGTTTTTCCACGAAAGTTTGAAATGTAAGTATGTGTTTATTAGTTTCGCATGCCCCCACCACATGTTGAGTGTATTGTATATATAATCGTACTTTTGATACAGTAGCATATCTAGCGTACATTATTGTCCAACACCTAGTGTGGCAAACTCGACAACAGTCACAGAATGCCAACAGTTGCTTTGTAGCATGAAGCAAGGCCTTTTGGTGATCGGTCTTGTATAATTACATGCCCCTCAATTATATGTAACACCTCACTCGGGTCTTTAACGTGTGATGAATAAATAAATATACTGCCAAGTAAGTTGTTTACAATGCTCATTATTCCATTACCACAAGCAATTGTTAGAGTAGTGCCCCTGAGGATGAAGCTCCCTCCTAATCACCTTTCAAATAAAGTTGTTGTTTCACAAAGCTCATTACATTGCAGAAATCGTTCTTGTTGCCTATTGTTTGGGGGATTGTTTGGGGGATACCATTCTTGCAGTCACATGAAGCACTGAAGGGCCACTTTCAAAAGTAAAGTAAAGCAATCTGATTTATGTCCTTGTCGACATGGCACAGCATATGCACCAGGTAGCTGCATTTCAGAAGCCTGGGCACACTCGAAGCAATTAGTGTGTTAAGAATAAATATTTGCTTTTGCTAGGGGAAGTAAGAAGGGTGGGTAGAGAGGCAGTTACAACCTGTTTCCACAAAATACACTCAGATTAATTAGCAATTTCCCGCCAGAGAGCTAAAGTTTTTCCAGATTACTTGAACTTGGGTACCTGGTTGTAAATAACAACAAGAATTCGTACACATGAGGTCAGTGTTTCCCACACGCTGCTATCCATCAAAACATGTAAAAGGTGCGACCCCCCAAACCTGTGCAAAATTTCTGGAGTGTCTTCACTGGACCCTGCCGCTGCCTCTCTCACAAGGTGGTCTCTGACCATGACGTCCAGTTCGGGAAGCACTGCCTGAGGTAACTTCAGCATGCTTTCCCAATACGCATGGCCGCAGCTTCCCTGAGCGGTGTCCTAGTGTACTTACTGAAAGCAATATGAAATGCAGTGCTTCGACGGGTTATGTTGATATCCTCCTTCATGAGTTCGTAGAGAGATGCTCCTTGCTCCCTTCATTCCAAACCGCGCTATCAAACACAAGCCCACTTGCCACCAAGCCAGTGAGTAGTGCCTCAGAGTCAGGGCAATCAAGGCGCGCACACACACACACACATAAATGGGATGATGATGTGGTGGGTCATTCTCCGCCGTTATGGCGGTACACTGCCCCATTGCGGTTGTGGAAGGGATGATAAAGTGATGATGATGGTGGAAAGGTGTCCTATTAGAGTTCGTCCATTAGTCCAGTGCTGGAGAGGAACTCGGCAACATCTCGTAGGTCTTACATCAGATGTGAGGGGTCCGACCATGGCAGGAGAATTCTGGCTAAGTCGAACTGGCGTTGATCGACGCGTTGGATAGCAGTTTCCATGAGGGCGCGCTCGCGATCATACTGTCCGCAGACCAGGAGGACGTGATGGAGGTCACCGCGCACACCACACGTGGAACAGAGGCTGGACGCGCCGACACCGAGGAGGTGTTTGAAAGCCGGTGTAAAAGCCACATTAAGTCTCATGCGGTGGAAGACTGTGGTAAAGGAACGCGGCATTCGGCGGGGGAGAGTAAGGGACAATGTGGAGTCAACGGAGTAAAGTAGAGAGTGGGTGGGGATGTCACATTGCCATTGAGACTGCATCATAGGGACAGTGAGGCTTGAGACGAGGTAACGGCGATCCCCCCGAGACAAGATAATAGGGACACGCCGTGTGTACTGGGGCGCGCTGCGGCTGTTCGATCCGCGTCCTCGTTTACGCTGATGCCCGCATGACCCGGGATCCACTGGAAGAAGGCCCTGTGCGCTTGCTTTCTTATATAGTTGTAGAATTTCGATGACCATAGGACTGAGGAAGCCGCGAAGTCCCATAGTTGCCACACACTGCAGCGCAGATCTGGAATACATAAAAGCAACCCAAGAGCGAACGGGGCTGTCAGTAATCTTCCGCAAGGCGAACAGAATAGCATAAAGCTCAGCGCATGTTGACGATGTTTTATGTGTGAGATGATGGCCATCTGAAATTGACTCGGAGGGAATGACAAAGGCAGATGACGAACTTCTCTTCGTGGTTGAGCCGTCCGTGAAAACTGCGGTGGAAGTATCATAACACGAGCTCATCACATCGAGAGTGAGCTGCTTCGTCACGCATGCAGAGCCGTTGCCTTTGTTCCCTGTTAGCCCAGGCACCGACAGGGAGATGCAGGGCATCGGAAAAGTCCAAAGAGGAGTGCTGGGAGCTGCGGGTGCGACCACAAAGTCAGGTATGCTAGTCTTCAGTTGAGAGACACATGGGTGTACGCTGCTGTGCTTGCGTCTCCGGAGTTTCCTAACTAGCGGATGCCGCCGATGGTGAGCTAGAAGGCGGAGGTATTGCCGACACGTCTTCCCGTAGCGAAGCACTTTAAGCGGGGCTTCCTTAGCCTCAGCAATGACCATATGGGTCTCCGCCGTCCGAGGGACTCCCAAGCACAATCGGAGACTGCGTGCCAGGAGGCACTGAAGCTTATGGACTGAGGAAGGTGGAAGGCCATTCAACGCAGGCAAGCTGTATGCAAGTGACCCGCGAACCAAACCTCGGTGGACGGTCAAAAGCGACGGCATGGCACTGCCCCACTTCATGCCTGCCAGATGCCTGATCACAGCAATCCACCGGTGGACCTTGGCTTCCAAGCTCGCTATGTGCTTCACCGAAGACAGCCTGGCATCTACCGTAACACGTATAGGAAGCGATGAAAAGCAATCAAGGGAGAGAGAGAGAGAGAGAGAGAAATACATGATGACGATGATATGGGGATGACTTCCGCTCATTGAGCAGAATGCTACCCCATTGCTATTGGAGAAAAATGAGAGGATGGTGATGAGGATGATGCTGACGACGCTGACAGGGTTTTAGAGAGAGTCGATCAGGCCGGTAGTTTGCAGGATGAAGGGTCGCAAGACGGACATCTGCTTTCGTGTGTCCCATGGTCCCAAAATGAGACTGAGGTCAAGGGGTCGGGTGTCAATCCGCGCGAAGTCGTTTGCCAACAAGTGACGCTCCCTCCTATAAGTGGCACATGCGATGATCACATGGTCTGCGGTCGCTGGCAGCAATCAAGGGAATCAGTTATTGAGGCTCAGAAAAGCCGTTTTCTACGGGGAACTGATCCAGGACTGAGCAATGAGAGCCCCGTGAAAGCAGCAAGGTTTCTTGGAAGTTTACATGTGTCACCTTTTGATTTACTCCTCGACCCCGCCCCTTGTTTACATAGTACCTCATTACTAGTAGCACGAAGATCCAACTCTCGATAACGTAGTAAGGATATGTCTTGCCCACGAGTCGGCGGCAATTCAAGTGAAGACCTTTCAAGAAAACACTCCCATGAAACAAAGCAAAGATGCCATTAACGCAGTTAGGAACAGAGGGAAACGCCCTAAAGCGAGGACAAAGGAAGCACACATAACTGTCGCTATTGTGGAAGACAGGGGGGGGGGATATATTTATTAGACGAAAGGGAAACGGGGGAAAGGTCAGCCAAACGGGACGTCGGCTTGCACGGCGTCGGCGTGGAAGACAGCACAAAAGGCAAAGAAGCGAATGGCCAGCGTGGAATAAGACTTGTGCGAAATGTGGAATGAGGAACCATTTTGCAAGGGTGTGCAAGCAGTACAAGATCCACAATGTAGAAGATGATGACAGCCCGGTCGGCAATGAAGAAGAAATACTGAATGTGTAAAACAATGACAAGAAGAGAATATTTCCAACCATGCTCCTGGAAGACAGGTGCACCATCCACTTTGAGGTATGCAGTGGAGCTACCTTGAATGTGATCCCTGCAAGGTTTGTGAAAGGAAGAAACCTGGAACTAATCTCAACAACTCTGAAAGCATGAAACATGAGCACGGTCACATCACTAGGGAGTTGCGAGTTGTGGTTGAAGAACGTGAAGCAACAGGAAACTAGACACTTCGTTGAATTTGATGTCGCCAAAGCAGAATACACACCGTTGCTCGGAAAAGACGCCTCAGAAAAAATGGATCTTCTTCCATTCAACCATGCTGTTGTGTTGTGTCGTAAGTCAACGAAGAAACTATCTTCGGCAGGTACAAGGATGTGTTCGATGAAAAGCTTGGGCAGCTACCTGGCAAGGTGCATCTGACTGCAGACCCAACCATACAACCACAACTATGCACTACAAGTAGAGTGCCTGTGAACATGAAAGCAGAAGTCAAACAACTCCCTGATAAACTTGAAAGTCATGGTGCGATCACCTCTGCGGATGAACCAATCCCATGTGTAAATAAAATGGTCATCGCAGAAAAGAAATCAGGCGAGATGCGGGTCTGCATAGACGTCACGTCATAGACACGTCAAGCGTCCTGGAACAGCTGGTCGCACCAGTGCGACCTACGTTTCCATTTTTTTCTTTATATTTCTATTCTATTCTGCATAGACCTACAGGCACTAAACAAGGCATTACAAAGAGAGGTCCGCCATTTGGCCAGGCTTGATGTCCTCTTACCAAACTTAGCAAAGGCAAAACTTTTCTCAAAGTTTGACCTCAGGAATTTATACTGCCGTCGCATACTGAACAGTCAAGCAAACTGACAACTTTTCAAACTCCATTTGGGAGAAAAAGATGGCTCCGGCTACCATTTGGCCTAAAACTCAGCAGCGAGATCTTCCAAAAGCGTCTCCAAATGACACTGCATGATAGCCCGGCACAATTTTTGTGGCCGACGATATTTTAGTGTACGGATAGGGCCCACACAAGAACAAGCCCAAAGTGACCACCATTTGAAGGTTCAGGAGCTATTAAACCGATGCCAGCAAAAGGGCATAAAGTTGAACCAACAGAAGTGAGAGCTTAACAAGACTGGAACAGTATTCCTGGGACACAAGCACAAATGAAGGTCTGGTTGTTGATGCCGAAAAAATGAAGGCAATTGCAACGATTCTGCGGCATGGTTAACTATCTATAGCGCTATCTACCACGCCTTTCAAGTACTGAACTACAAGAACTAGAACCACTGCGGGGACTGACCATAAAAGACACGCCATGGACATGGGGAAATGAACAGGAAGCAACATTCCAAAAGGTGAAAAGTTCCCACCAAAGCTCCCGTGCTTGCCTACTAGCTATGACAGCACAAATGAACTGACGGTACAGTGTGATGCTAGTAAGTACGGGCTAGGTGCTGTCCTGCTACAGGAAGGACACCCCTTAGAACTTGCGAGCAGAGCTGTCAGCCAAACAGAAACCAAATATGCACAGATCGAGTTTGAGTTTGATTAAGAAAAAACCCCGAAGATATTGAATTCGTCCCCTGACGAATTCTGCTACTCCCACAAATGAGGTGAAATGAATTGATTCAAAGGAGAAAGAAAACTGAAAAGATGAAAAGGTAAAAATAGAAAGAAATCACCCCTCCCTGACACCGAACTGTACGTGCACATACGTAGATACATCCCCTAGAAGTGAAATGAATTGCAAGAAACTAACAGGAACGGGGAACTCGACGACACATGCCTAGAATGCGGTCCTAAAATACAGATTCCATATCTTATCACTGCTCACTATGAAGTTTATAAGCGCTGATAACGCCGTTTTCTCTCTTCTTGGGTTCCCATACACCCAGCACCCAGACTATATAGAAAGTTCTATTGTCCAAGCGGTTTAGAGCAGACTTCAATGTTGCTCTTTGGGATGCATATTTTGTGCAGTGCATGACGATGTGTTCCGTGTTTTCTACAGATGCACACATACAGATCCACAGATCGAAAAGGAGATGCTGGCAATAAAGTTTGCCCTGCAAAGGTTTCACCAATACACCTGCGGAAGAAAGGCACGAAAATCTTCCAAACTATGCATGTAAATATTGGGGGGGGGGGAACCCGGTGAAATATGCTCAAAATATGCACAGCAAAATTCTCGCTTCATGAAACGTGATGCCAAGAGTATGGCACAAAAGCCTATTATATAGCATGAAACTCTTTGTGCAGCAAAATAATGAACGCAAACGGTTCATAGAATGTCAAACGTACATTTTTTATTGAAGCCAACTCTGAACTATACGACATTACCGTACGGAATCAAAGCCATTTTTAAGTTTTCAAATTTGAAAGACATCCTGTTGTGGGACAATACAGTGTTGTATAGAGAAAATGTGTGGTCTACATCGCAAGACGTTATCCTTGCGAACTTGGAATGGGGTAGTTCATCTGATCTATATGCAGACAGAGCTTCAGAGTCTTGTTCTTTGCCTTCAAGAATGGCGCCCACGGACTGAAACACATTCGGCCCCTTATTTTTGTCAAGCACGGCTTCAAGCTTTGCTTTAACAACAGATGCACACGCACCTCGAGCCTTTTGTAACGAATCATGCACGTCCTGAACGATGTCCAAAGCCTGAAAGAGAGTCAAGTTTGCAGACTCCAACTTTGTGATGAAAGCCAGAAGGAACGAGAAATTAGCTTCAATAGCTGCTAAGCCATTTTTCACGCTACATAACGTCTTCAAGGAGTCGCTGCGCCGAACGAATGCTTGCGGCGTCTTCTTTTTTGAGCTTGCTGACCACTTGAAGCACGATTTCCGCACTTGCGCACTTCAAAATTTGCAGCATAATATTTTGCTGCTTCGATCTACGTGCCTCATCTTGTCGGCACAGGCTGAGGAGACCAAGCCACATCTGGCGCGAAATCCTTAAAGAGCTGCACGCGCATGCGCTCTTTGCAAGCACTTTCTTCGTGTTCGGAATGAGGTCATCAACATTTTGGAAACGGCCACGAACTTGCTCTGCAACCCTGTGTAGCGCGTGAGCTGCTCTGGTGGCGTGAACAATTTTTGGGTACATAATGCGAAGAGAGGCACCATCCTTCACCGTGTAAGGAGCTGCGTCTGTAACAAAAAAACAAAAACAAAATAAAGCGCATCATTTGCATCCACATA
Source organism: Ornithodoros turicata (assembly GCF_037126465.1). Classification (NCBI taxonomy): domain Eukaryota; kingdom Metazoa; phylum Arthropoda; class Arachnida; order Ixodida; family Argasidae; genus Ornithodoros; species Ornithodoros turicata. Next base: position 70,313,486 of record NC_088203.1, on the reverse strand, counting down.
CTAGTCGAGCATCTGAACACAGTCTACGAAGAGCTGTGTCACTGTCGAATGATTGACCTTTCGCAGCTCCTCGACTGTCAGTAGGTAGCTCTTTTCACATGTGTCCAGCCCAAGTGGTCCGGCGACACCAGAGGCTACACAGCGTCCTGAAGCGTCTCTTGTTTCGTCTATGGATATCCACACTTTCCGTGACTCCAGATTCTCAAGGATGTTTTAGGGTAGCCGGATAGCAACGATGCAAGTAGCCTTTTCATATTGTCGACCCGTGAGAGACTTGCCGGCCTGTGTACTTCTGAAGAAAAACCCGTAGCTAAGCATTTTCCAACTTCCAAAAGGGAATATTTGCGGCACAGAATACAAAGGTACACCGCAAAATCAGAACATTTTGACGTAGAAGGTGCACTCTGGTCCATAAGTGGCTGCCTGCAACCTGACTTTCATTGACTGGCCTCCTGGTGCTTCGCTCCTTCAACTGCTGATGAACGAGAAAACGTCTGTCAGCGTTTACACTTTCTCGCATGCCAGGCAAAACAAGACGGATCCGTCCGTCTTGAATGTGCCTTTGAACTCAGCTGCAACCTGCCTCAGTCGTGAAGCCGTTGTTTTCGGCATTGCCGTACCTTACACAGGCACCACAAACCAAGAGAAGAGAACTCTTCTGTATTCTGCGTGCGCGCGTCCAACCTTTGTGGAATGCATGAGAAAGTGTGAATAGAAAAGGGAGACGCGCTGCAGCGTCCGATCCCCGGAGTGGAGTCGTGATGTTGCCTGCCATTGCACAATTCAGCGTAACAACTCAGAGGCAAGCAGCGAGCCGCGGTTAAAGGAAGCGTTGTGGTGAAGCGTTAGCAGCCTTTGCATCTGTCTGAATGTCTATCGACATGGAAAAGATACCGTCATTGCAGACACCATCTCACGAGCATAACTGAAGCACATAGGTGACACAGAGGAAGCTCCCACCATAAATGTGATCACGAGCACATCACTAATGCGAGCAACACTAGAGGAGGCACGGAAGACCACGGCTAGTGATCCTACATTCCAGGTACTAGCGAAAACTATCACAGCAGGATGGCCCGAAGATAAGACAAACGTTCCAACAGAAGCACTACCATACATCGCGTTTCGCGAAGAAATGAGCATACAGGATGGTCTAATATACTGAGGCTAGAGACTAGTGGTTCCAAAAGAAATGCGCACAGAAATGAAACAGAAGCTCCATACATCTGACATCGGCATCGAGTGATGCCTTCGTCGAGCAAGAGATCGTGTATACTGGCCAGGAATGAGTGCAGAAATACAAGAAGTGGTACAAGCATGCGGCATATGCCAGGCACACACAGCAAGGGAGCAGAAGCTACCTTTAGCATCGCACCTTATCTAAGCAAGTCCATGGGAACAACAACAACTTTATTTCAGGATGATGGGTGGGGAGTTTCATCGCCGGGGGCAATACTCTACCCCATTGCTGGAGGAATGGGTCCCGTTACAGTGAGGATCGAAGTCCTGTGGCGTCCAAAAAGGCGAATAGAATCTTGAGGACAGAGCATTGTTGAGCTGGATGCGGCCAGGGGCCAAGCAATTTTGTGAGGGAGAGGGGACGGGAGTCTAGCTCGTTGAGGGAGGCGGAAAAAGCGGGAAAGGCGGAAATTCATGGGGAAAAGTGCGAAGAAGTGCGAAAAAGTGGTGAACTAATAACGAAATCTAACTAATGACGAAATCTTCTTCCAGAATACGTGTCTGGTTTCCGTAAAGCCAGGCGCACTATGGACGGCGTATTAGACCTCGTGATCTTCGTAGAACATGAACGCGCGCAAGGTCGCACCACAGCAGCAGCATTTTTAGACATAAAAAGGGCGTATGACACGGTCAGTTACAGCCACGTCCTACGTGATCTGTATAGCCTAGGAATACAAGGTCGGTCCTTACGGTGAGCAAGAGAGAAACTGATGTTCTGAGACTGGAATAACATAGAAGGGACAGATACAAACAAAGCCTCAAATTGCTTAAGAAAGTGATTTTCATCTTTTTTCATTTTTTCATTTTCATCTTTTCAGTGACTTTCATCTTTCATCATTTTTCGTCCCTACGGTGGGTCGCAGAATACCTTGAAGGGATGTCAGTGTATATGCAGACCGAAGATGGGAATAGTGACAGTCATGACCTCTCAAGCGGGGTGTCACAGGGCGGCGTGTTGAGTCCTCTGCTGTTCAACGTGGTCATGGCGAACCTACCGCAACGGTTGCCGAAGAACGTGCACATTAGTATGTACGCGGACGACATATGCTTATGGTGCTCTGGCGTGCAAATGCCCGCATTATGGCAGCGCCTTCCAAATACGTTAGATTGTACGGCCTCCTTCTTAACGGAGATGGGCATGGACATATCAGTCGAGAAAACCGTATTTCTTCCCTTCAGTCGAAAGAAAATGAAGACTTTTCAACTGAAGCTTGACGACCAACCAATAAGCAGAGTGTCTTATCAGCGCCTGGGCATCGCCTGTGCAGCGCCTGGGCATCGACTCACAGCTCTCGTGGGCTGCGCACATTAAACATCTCAAGGAAAGAACTGACGCACCTATCAACATCAGCGGATCCCGGCAATGTCGGCAGCGTCTCTCCTCGCCATACACTCATTCGGCAGATGATGGCCTACCATTTGCCCGTACTGCATGGAATAAGCGACACGTCAGAGAGGACGCTGCAAAGCATATTATCAAAAAGCTTAAAAGTCTGCCTCGGTGTACCTTTTGCAACTTCAAATGTCCTAACTACAGTAGAAGCCAGCGAACTTCCATTAGATGTACTGGGGACGCAGGAAACAGTGCGGTTAGTCTATATGCACGCTGCATCACATACACCCCCTTGCAAGGAAGGTGGCACGTCGAAATTCGGAATTCATCAACGTGATCGCTCCATATCGGAGTGCTTTACCAAAAGCACAGTTGAAATTAAGGGCGGTCGATCCTCCGCGGACACTTTACTTCCTCGTATCGCGCTGGCTGTTCCTGGTGTATATCACCAAAAAGCTTCACTCTCACCTCCAGTGCTGAAACAGTACTGAAACGACTGTGTGTCTCTGATGGAGAACCATTGTGCTAGGACCGCAATTTTCACAGTAGGGTCGACGTCAACGTCTAGGTCTTCATCAGCGTTTGTTGTACCACAGCACAGTAGAGCAGGAATGGCAAGGCTTTCCCACAGAACATCGTAGACAACAGCGGAATTGATAGCCATGCAGCTGGCAATGCAGTATGTGACCGCACGCCAGGTGCCCGCGCAATGGGTCATATATTGCGATTCAAAGGCCGGTCTCCAAGCCATAACATCATCCTTGAGAAGTGGCTGTATGGCGCCAATAGTACGGGACATTCTCATCGCATACAAGAAAGCAGTAGATACTGGCCACGACATACTGCTTCAGTGGATTCCTGGTCATGTTGGCATACGGGGTAATGAAGCTGCAGATGAGATAGCAGATAAGGCGCACCTATCGTCAACGGAACACCCGGTGCCATATTCCAGGTCAGATGTGAAACACATGTTAAAATTGCTAACAGAAGACATATGGAGAAGGCGATGGTTATAAGTCTACAGACGGTCATCCTTGCTTCATCAGATTGACCCGGAGCTGAAATTCCGTGTTCCGGAAGCATACCACGACCTATACAAACCCTTTTGCATCGGTTTCGCCTTAACGTTCCGTAGGGTCAGCAGTTTCTCTATAAAGTCGGCAGCGCTGGTTCAGCAAACTGTCCAGTGTGTGCATCTGTGGAAAACACGAAACACATCGTTATGCAGTGCACAAGATATGCATCCAATGAGCAACATTGAAGTCTGCTCAAAACCGCTTGGACAATGGAACCTTCGATATAGTCAAGGTGCTGGGTGTATGGGAACCCAAGAAGAGAGACGCGGCGTTATCAGCGCTTGTCAACTTCATAGTGAGAAATGATATATGGAATCTGTATTTTAGGACCGCATTCTAGGCATGTGTCGTCGAGTTCCCCGTTCCTGTTAGTTTATTGCAGTTGAGTTCACTTCTAGGGGATGTAGCTACGCATGTGCACGTACAGTTCGATGTCAGGGAGGGGTGATGTCTTTCTAGTTTTACCTTTTCATCTTTTCAGTTTTCTTTCTCCTTTCATTCAATTCATTCAATTTCGTTTGTGGGAGTTGCAGAATTCGTCAGGTGACGAATTCAATATCTTCGGGTTTTTTTCTTTATCAAACTCAGCGAAATCGGGTGGTCATTTCGTAGCAACTTTTTTTCCTACACTCTAAAAACTGAGGCGATGTGGAAGTAGTTTACCGTTGTTGGCCGCACTCAAGTGGGCATACGTCACGACTATAGCAAAACGGAAAAAAAAGGGGGGGGGGGAGAAGAGAGTTGACGATTTCAAAGTGAGGCATAGGCAGGATGACAGGTACTGATGGTGTTTCGAATCGGACCCAAGAATTCCTGACGACAGTTCTGATGACCTTTGCCAAACTGCAAACACCTTTATTTCCTCTCGTGCTCCTCGTCTTCGTCCAACCGCCCAGCCTAAGAGCCCTGTCCTCCTCCTTTCTCTACATCCTCCCGGGCCACGGGTGGTGCGATATCCCCTTCCAAGCGGTGCAGCAACTGCACGGGACGGTGAAGAACGGTCTTGTTGGCCAGCATGACTGCACAGGCACGAACACCACCGTCGCGTCCGGGAATGGTCCGAGTTACGCGGCCGAGCTTCCACAGCAGCGGTGGTCCTCTTTCGTGGATGACGACCACATCCCCGATCCTCAGTTGACTTTCCGGGTCACGTCTCGCCATGTGCGCGGATCTCAGCTGGAAGAGGTATTCCTTACGCTACTGCTCCAGAACTGCTGGCGAAGACTATCCTATGCTTTCAGGTAGTGCTTGAGTCTCCCTGCGTCCAACGGCTGTGCAACTTCGCCCGGTGTTGGGGTGGCAGTCAAGCGTTTCCCTGCGAGGAAGTCTGCTGGAGTCAAATGGTGCAGGGCGGCGGGATCGGAATCCACATACGTCAGCAACCGACAATCCACTATGCATTCTACCTCGCATAAGGCCGTTGTAAGCTCTTCGAATGTCAAATGGCGCCTTCCTAAGCAACGCCTGAGGGAGTCCTTCACGCATCTGACCATCCTCTCCCACCATCCGCCCCACCAGGGTGCTCTCTCGACAATAAACCTCCATTGAATGCGATTCCTGGCGGCAAAGCCTTGCACGTCCTCTGAGGAAACGGTGGAGAGAATCCGTGACGTCTGATGGAAGTTACGAGCGTTGTCGGACATGATCAGTGACGGGACACCGCGTCTGGACGCAAAACGCCTAAATGCGCCGAGGAAGTGTTGAGTGGACACCCCGGTCGCGAATTCGAGGTGGATCGCGCGGGTGACGCCACATGAGAAAAGGACGATGTACGCCTTCCGCTGTTCGTTATTGTCAAATGCATAGAGCGGTCCAGCAAAATCCACCCCTACTACGTTGAAGGGAGTCGTGGGTGTGATCCTTTCCCGCGGGAGAGGAGCGACAGGTGCTGTTTGCGGATCCAGTCGTCGTCGTTTGCATTGTAGACACGTATGAAGAGCGCGACGAACCGTCTGTCGACCCCTTACAATCCAATACTTCTGGCGAATTTCACAGAGTGTGTCTTGAACTCCTGTGTGGTATAGACGACAGTGCGTGTCGAGCACGAATAGCTCTGAATCTGTCTGGATGGCAGAAGGATGGGATGCCGTACGCTGTCGCTTTCGTCGGCGTACCTCAGACGACCACCGACGCGGAGTATCGAATTCTCATCGATATACGGGTTCAATAGCAAAACGGCCGATGAAGAAGAGATGGGGCGTCTCGTCTGTAGGTCATCGATTTCAGTGGGGAAAGATTCCAACTGAGTCCAACGGATCCAGAGTAGCTCTGCTGAGTGTAGCTCTTCCGCTGAGAGTGAGCCACTGTGTTTTGACTGGGGTCTCCGGGTGTTGTTGATGTACCTGAGCACATATGCCGTCACACGGAGCAGGCGGTTAAGGGAGCTGTGATCTTCCGAGTTGAAGGACGGGGTCACGATGCTGAACAGCGATGGTACAACAGGTCTCCTCAATCAGGGAAGGGGGAATGCGTTTCGGGCCGCGACGAGACCATCCACGTTGCCGAATAACCAGGGTGGACCGGTCCACCACAGCTTGCTGTGCACAGCTCAGTCGCGGTGATTCCCCTCGTGAGCAAGTCAGCCGGGTTGCTTTTCCCGTCGCAGTGACACCATCGTCCGTAAGCTGGTGAATCTCTCGTGAGCGCCCCTCGACAAACTGAGGATTCTGCGACTGAGTCATCTTCCCATTCTTTATCTAGTGCAGTGCAATTTGAGAGTCCGTCCACAACGTGACCCGTGACTGCAGGGCAGGTATGACGTCACAGATGCTCTTGAACAGTCTAGCGGCGAGAAGGCAACCAAGGAGCTCTAAACGGGGAAGAGTGACCGTCTTCAATGATGCAATCCGTCCTTTGGCGATGAGCAGGTGGGAGATGACACCCCAGGGAGCCTTGTAGGTGCGTACGTACGCATCCGCTCCGTAGGCCCGGTGCCGGCCGGATTGAAGGGAGATCTCTGTGCTTGCATTGTGGAGAGCGCGGGAAGGCCGTGTACCCATTCGTGCCAAGCTTGGTGTGTCGGGGGCTTCGTGGATTGGTCCCAAGGAACTGCTTCCTTCCACATTGCTTGCAACAAAAGCCTCCCGGTGACCGTAAAGGGAAGGAGCAAACCCAAAGGATCGTACAGTCTAGAAAACGTCCTGAGAACCGTGCGCTTCGTGGGCTCATTTTTCTGTGCGAATTCGTGAACTGCGGTGACTGGTGCCAGGCTGACGTCCGCCTGTCTGTCCCATGGTACACCCAAGATACGAAGCACTGGGTTTGTACAACCGACGTTATCGTAGGCAGTTTCGTTTGCGTGAAATTTCTCTTGAAGTGCGGTTGAGTTTGCTGCCCATTTTCGGATTTCCATCCCTGCGTCCCGTAGGACAGCTCTGGTCTCGGCATATATCGTCTCGGCATCTTGCACGTCGTCGCAGCCAATTACTAGGTCGTCGACATAGAAGCTGGTGCGGAGGCGAGCTGCGGTGGCCGGGTATCGCGAAGCGACCGCGTCGAAGTGATGGTGCAGAGTTGCCGCGAGTAGGAAGGGACTGGACGACGCTCCAAACGGGACTCTGGTCATCCTCCACTCCTTGATCGCGGGATAAGGGTTGGATGATGACGGCAGCTCCTGGACCCACAGAAAGCGGAGGGCGTCTCGGTCCTCTGGTCGTATCTGAACTTGAAGATACGCCTTGCGAATGTCGGCGGTCAAGACAATGGGAGAAGACCGAAACGTGATGAGGAGATGGAGGTGGTTGCTGTTTAAGTTCGGACCCTTCGACAGAACCTCATTAAGAGATGGTTGGCCGGGAACATGGGCACATTCGCGCATCGTGGCGTCGTACTGTTTGAGAACGTCAGGTGCAGTCCGGAACCGCCGGAGTTGAGCGTTGAGTCTCGTCTCGGCGGTCGATTGTGGGCCTCTGGTGCCAGCCCAGGCGCCTGGATCATGAGGGGAACCTCGTACCCATCTGTCTGCCACTTGATGTTCTCTTGAAACAGTTGGAGGTCTGCCGCTCCGGAGGGAGCGGCTATGTCAGAATCCGTGATACCTAATGCACCTAGTCGCCACAGGTTGGTCAGGTCATGCTCGGGCGAGTCATGCGTGCAGCACAAAAGTGACGTGATAGTCCGTGATAGTGACGTCGTGATAGTGACGTGATAGTTCGGTAGAGAGGAACGCAGTGGGACAACACCTTGGACGATCCACCCAAATATCGTTTCGACGGCTATGACGTTGTTGGGAAGGCGTTCTATTCTGCCAGACACAAATCGCCAGTAGTAGTCCGCGCCTACCAGCACGTCGACGTTCTGCGATACACAAGTCATTGTGACCGGAGAGAGGCCACGATCGTGTAGCAGTTGCAAGATCCGGGCATCCGCAGGTGGGCTGAGCGACTTGCAGATCTGTGGGATAGCGATGGCCTCTACTTCCAGCGACTGACGTAAGCCATCGATACGCAGGGACACCTTCTGGTATGTGCGACGCGTATATGGTTGCGTGGAGCCAAACGCAAAGATCAACAGGTTTTCGGATGCCAATCCCGGGCATCGAAGCCGCTGAGCGAGTTCCTCGGTGATGAATGTTCTCTGACTTCCGTTGTCGAGAAGAATACGTATGGACGCGGATCCGCCAGGTCCGGCAACCTGAACCACAGCGATCTGCAGAAATGTGACAGTAGACGAGGTTGACGCGATGGTGGCTTGGATTTCAGGTGTCGGCGCTGGCGATGATGAAGCCGATCCAACGCTCCCGGCGGTGCGCTCTCGTGCTTCGCGCTTCGGTTGTATGTCGCAGAACACAGTCAAATGTTGACCGTGGCATCTGGTACACGTGAGACTAGCTGAAGAGCGACACTGACGGGCCAAGTGGTTCCGCTTGGCACAGCGGAAGCATCGACGCGCTGACGTGAGGCTTCGCCGTTTTCCCTCGGGTGTGAACGGCGCTGGACAAGTCGCCGTGCGGTGATCGCACGCGCGGCAAAGGGCACACGAAGGGAGATCGGACAGTGGTGCTGGTGGAGCTCCATCAGGGCGTGTGGAGTCTGTGCGCACACCAGCTGGCAGCGCTGCGGCAGAAGGAAAGGGGGCTGGTGCTTCGTCTTCCGCGTGGACCAGAGGCGTATGCTGAGGCCGGTGAAGAGCGACTTCTTCCCTTGCTTCCACTTGAATGCGTAGGAAATCCATCAGTGCACGAACCTCCGCGGCAGTGGGCGATATGCGAGTAGACTCTGTGGTGGGCGCTGTTCTGCTCTCGCTAGGAGAGGCCAATTCCTTCCTTCTCTGCCGAAACTGCACGAAGAGATCTGGTGGAAGGCAGCGAGTCACAACCCCATAGGGCACGACATCATAGCCAGACTGCGGAATCTCCAGTGATTCCAGGGCCCTCGTGTGGCGCGAGACTTCGTCGAACAAGTGACGTAGCTGGGTCGCGTCCCCAGAACCTTGCACTGCGCAGAGCGACAACAGCTTATGGATGTGCTCGGCTGCAAGGAGATCGGTTCGTCCGAACCGCTGCTTCAGGGCGTCAACAGCTATCTGGTAATTAGCTCCACTAAGGCTGATCCCATCAATGGCGCGCTTGGCCTCATCGGTAACGTAACACATAAGATACTTAAACTTCTCTACTGTAGCTAGCGCACCGTTGTTGTGGATCGTTGCCTGGAAGTGTTCCCAGAACCTGGCCCAGTCTTGCAACTTCCCTCCGAACTTTGGAATTTGCAGCTTCGGCAAGGAAACAGAACGGCTGGTTGATTGATTCTCTAGGACTGGAATTGCCCAGTGCGGCAGACGGCGCAACTGGCGATGTGAGCTGTCCTGCCGTTCGAAGGACCCGTCTCGCGCGCGTGATGGCCGCTTCGAGCTGCGGCTCGCATTCCAGGATGCCTTGGACTTCCTGGTCATACTTCTCTTCACCGGTCAGCGCCAGGATCTGACTGTTTAAGTCTTGCAGCGCAGCCTTCCTCGCCACTAAGTACTCGACGTCGACTTCAACATCTTCGAGGGAAACCTCCCCTGTCCGGGGTTCACGTAGTCGATTGACGGTGCGAGTGACTGCTGCTCGGGTCCCGGCTCGTGACCGCTTCAGGCCGTCTAACAGGTCATCGGGCATCGAGAACAGTCGTCTCTCCCTGGTTTCGGCACCAAATGTGTTTCGAATCGGACCCAAGAATTCGTGACCGACAGTTCTGATGACCTCTGCCAAACTGAAAACACCTTTATTTCCTCTCGTGCTCCTCGTCTTCGTCCAACCGCCGAGCCTAAGAGCCCTGTCCTCCTCCTCTTTTTTCTACAGATGGGACAGAGGCGCACTGTAGATGAGAGGTGCGCTAGAGTGGTCTCTAAAAACTGATGGTGGTGGTGACGGTGAAAGGGCTTGCCGTTGTCGGCCTCACTGAACTTCACAACATAGCACGCTCTGCGCCAACGATTGCCACGAATGACATGGTTATCGCTTCTGATTCGAACAGAGAGGGGGCGTCCGTCTTTTTCGTGTCAGTTGGGATACGTGATAATTGACAGAAAAAGGCCTACGCCCCCCTCTCTCCTCGAATCAGAAGCGATAACTCTACTGTTACTGACAATGGTTGGAGAAGAGCGTGCCATATCGTGAAGTTTTTAGAGAGTAGATCCGGCCTGTTCTCTTCTCGCCCATTTTGCCAGATCTCGCGTGTTCGAGTGACACTTTCCGAACGCCAGGAATTTGCCAGCTAGCGCTTTTTCCGCCCGGCCTCGAAGCGATCGGGCAGCGGATTTCCCAACTATATCCGGTGTCATCATATCCGCATCGCGAGGGTAGCGAAGACCCTTATTGACCCGCCCGTCAAAGTTCGCGTGGGTTAACAGACGACAGTACCCGAATACCAGCGACCGCGATGCGCCTAGTGTGATCCAAGCGGCTAAAACCGCTAGATTCCTGGCACTCGTATTCGGGTGGCAACGGTCACGTGTTCCAGCTCGGGCGCCCACCTGCCAATTTCCGAGCGCAAAGCCGTGTGGCTAAGCGGGACCGGTTGGCACTTGACAACAGCGAAGACGACGAAAACAGTACACAAAGATAACCGGAAAACGTCCAACTTCTTACACATTCCACTCTCATCTATACTGCATATTTTCCGAATCAATCAATCAACGTCGAACCTTCAACTTTTAACCATAATTAACCTTCAATCATAGGATAAGAAGGTTGGAAGTTCGACTTTCCCTGTCTGTCTCTGTGTTGCTTTTGCCGTCTTCGTTGATGACTCTCTAAACCTATTACTGTGTCTGATTTTTACGTGATTCATATCACTAGTACATTCCTACCGAAATTTGTGAGCACACCCTACATGGCCGATTTGTAATATTGGTGCCTTCAATGCCATCAGAAACGGACAGGTTCATTCGCAGGCTTGGTGATCTTCCGAGTGAATTTGGGCAAGGACTCTTCGTGTGCAGGATAACTGAAACGGAGCTTTTTGACTCGCCGTTTTCCGCACTTGCTGACAACGTTCCTGATGACTGACCAATCCCAAAAGTTGCTGTCACCCCTCCGCCGGTGCACTCCGTCACTATACTGAGCCGCTATGCGGGAAGCGGCCTTACTGGATGCGAATTCAATGGGAGACAGCGTTTATGCCAATTAACAGCAAAACAGAATAAAATATTTAAGATGTCATCGTCTAATAGAGAAGAACACCATGAAAGGCGCCAGCAGCAGATAAGCCTAGTGCACCCTGGCCAAATGAATTTTAATGTATTGCGCCCATGGGGATTCCGTCGATTTTTGCACATCGCCCATGTTTAGACTACGATTTTTCGACAAAGGCAGTCAAATTCTGGAAATGTCATCGCCTATTTTCGTCCAGTACGTCCTCCAGGCCACATACCAACCACGGCACGATGTGTGAGTGTTAATCCTGATGCACCCAGGGCCTTCAAAGTTGCGACTCAGACAGGGTTCCCCTCCTAGGCCCCGTCCCAGTATTATCGTAATACGCATGCGCTGAGACTGTGCGGCCGGTCTCAAGGAGTTCGAAACGAGAACGGTCATTTTTTTCCAGAACTCGGAGGGGCTGACAGAACAGAAAACCTTATTTTGAGTGAGTAATATACAAACGATACCGTTTTGTATTTTATATCGCTTTTATATTGAACTATACAACTTGATAAAACTGTCCATTTCGGGTGCCGTTTTGGAAGTGATTTTGTCAAACGCGACCTTTCAGGGTGCAACAGGAGAACAAGATATGGGGTTCAAACCCCGCGATCTTACTTTCACATATACATATTACATAATCAGCTTAGGATATCTCTATTATCATCGTTATATCAAATGATATTAAGCCCCGAACTTGATGAAATTCGCCATTTGGCCGTTTTGGAAGCGATTTTGTCAAACGCGACCTCTCAGGGAGCAACAGGGGATGGTACGGAGTTCTAACCCCGTGATCTTACTTTCACCTATACATATTACAAAATCAGCTTAGGACATCTTTATTATTATTTTTATATCAAATTATATTAAGCCCCGAAGTTGAGGAAACTGGACACTTGGCCATTTCGAGTGACGCTTTGGAAACGATTTTGTCAAACCCGACCTCTCAGGGTGCAACAGGGGAACAAGATACGGGGTTCAAACCCCGTGATCTTACTCTCACATATACACACTACAAAGTCAGCTTAGGACATCTTTTATATAATTTTACTGTATCCAATGATATTAAGCCCCGAAGGTGATGAAATAGGTCACTTGGCCATTTCGATGCCGTCTTGGAAGCGATTTTGTCAAACGCGACCTCTCAGGGTGCAACAGGGGAACAACGTACGGGGTTTAACACCGTGATCTTACTTTCACATATACATATCACAAAATTAGTTTAGGACATCTTTAATATTATTTTTATATCAAATGATATTAAGCCCCGAAGTTGAGGAAATTGACCATTTGACCATTTCGAGTGCCGGTTTGGAAGCCATTTTGTAAAACCCGACCTCTCAGGGTGCAACAGGGGAACAAGATACGGGGTTCAAACCCCGTGATCTTACTTTCACATATACATATTACAAAATTAGTTTAGGACATCTTTAATATTATTTTTATATCGAATTATATTAAGCCCCGAAGTTGACGAAACTGGCCACTTGGCCATTTCGAGTGCCGCTTTGGAAACGTTTTTGTCAAACGCGACCTCTCAGGGTGCAACAGGGGAACAACGTACAGGGTTTAAACACCGTGATCTTACTTTCACATATACATATTACAAAATCAGCTTAGGACATCTTTAATATTATTTCTATATCAAATGATATTAAGCCCGGAAGTTGACGAAATTGGAAATTTGGCCATTTCGAGTGCCGGTTTGGAAGCAATTTTGTCAAACGCGACCTCTCAGGGTGTAACAGGGGAACAAGGTACGGGGTTCCAACCCCGTGATCTTACTTTCACATATACATACTACAAAATCAGCTTAGGACGCTTTTTGCTTAGCGAGTGTCGTTTTGGAAGCAGTTTCTTCAAACGCGACCTCTCCATGTACGCCCTGGCACCAGGATTAAAGGGGCTTCGCACGTTTTAAAGGGCTCGATCTGCTGCCGAACGTTGCGGTAGCCTCTGTTACAATCCCAGTACAAGCCGTTCATAGTATCTTTTTGGCACCATGATGCATATCATTTGAGTCATTGTAAAGGGCCCTGCTGCCGCCCTTTTCCAAATTTTGCGGTAGTTTTCGATGCAATCACAGGAGAGGGGCATAACATAAGCCGTTGCGCCTTTATATGTGTGTAAAATGTCTGCCACCATGATTAAAGGGTTTTTTGTCCGTTTTAAAGGGCTCTGTAGCAGCCTTTTATGGAGTTTGCGGCCGCGTCCGTTATAATTCCACTAGAATGGCAATAGCATAAGTCGTTGCGAATACTTATATGACTTTGGAACTATGATACAAGGGGTATCGACCGTTTTGAAGGGCTCTGCTGCATCCTTTTCCGATATTTGCGCAATCCCGGTAGAAAGGCATAGCATAAGGCGTCATGAATATGCCTTTAGTACCATGACGCAAGGGGTTTCGTTCGCTTTAAAGGACTCTGCTGCTGCCTTTTCCGAATTTTGTGGTCGCTTCTGTTGTAATCCCTGCAGAAGAGCATCATATAAGCCGTTGATAATATCTGTTTGGAACCATGATTAAAGAGGTTTCGCCCGTTCTAAAGGGCTGTGCTACGGTCTTTTACGGATTTTGCGGTCGCCTCCGTTACAATCCCAGTGGGAAGGGCAATAGCATAAGCCGTCTCGAATATGCCTTTGGCACCATGATACAAAGGGTTTTGCCTGTTTTAGAGGGTTCTGCCGGCGCCTTTTCCAAATTTTGCGGTCACCACTGTTAAAATCCTAGTACAAGGGCCTAGCATAATATGTTGATAATGGCTTCGCTATGCAGAATACACCAGTGATCCTTTGTGGTATATTCCTTGGTTTCACCTGCCATCATCGGGGTAGCAGAAAGGTTACTTTTTACTTTTCTCAAAGAAGTTGGCAAGTGATGCAATGTGTCAGAAGGATACCGTGGGTCATTTCTTGTAGGTCGACGTGTAAGCGAATCGTGGACTTCTTTATGCGTGCTGCACTTCGAGAAAAATTGGTTGGTCACCATGAACAGCGAAATTCAGACGGCTTCCTAACGGATATGTATTTTCATCCTCAGACTTTGGCACCAGTGCTCGTTGGTGTCTGTTGTCGTGTAAATGTTGGGACTGCCGGCGATTTGCCGTGCAAGTTCACTTTTGTGCCCCGTAGCTTGGCAAGCTTTTTCCTTGCCATATCGTCGCGGCTCTCTCCTGCTGAATTCAAACGGAAGGTATAAGCTTTTAGTCCGTTGCGCAACTTGTATCAGCAGCGAAAAGGAACGACAATTTCTTCTTTGTCATTGTTGTTGCGGCTGGCACTATCATCAATGCGCATAGAAGCCAAGATGCGGTACCCGGCGTGATAAGATGTCTGCGTGATTTCGAGTGGAGCGAACCATAGGGTGGTATATATATATATATATATGGATACATATCTATGGATAGATGCATTGGTGGCCAAGCTGTATCGGGAAATCTCATCATTAATTACAGGGGAGTGGTTGATAAAATTCAGGGGGAGTGTGCACCTCCCTGGGGGGGGGGGGGGGTAATGACCCTGGAAAGGACCGCAATTATAGCAAAGTACCAGGCATTCGCATATACAATTCGTCAATGCAAAAATTCACTTGAAACACCAACAGAAACAAATGAGCTCCTTTTCCAAATGAGACATTGAAAATTTGAAAGGCGTTGCAAGTTCTTCATAGTTCTTCACGAACGATTATCCCAACGTTCAGGAGCACTGAAATTGTCGGTTTACACACTGTATTGTTGATTTTGCTTGCATTTTCATCGTGAAAAACAAAAAAATGAGGGAAAGAGAAATAATTAAAAATTTAAAAAATTTTCACAATGACCCTCGTACATAACTACTCCATCTATTTTTTTATATTTTTTTCTCTGCGCCTCTTTGTGCTCCGTATATAGTTTTTCGCGCATGATATCCGCAGAGGCTGCTGCTATGCTGTAAGCACATAAAATTAGTGTAATAATTAAGATGATGTCATTCTGCACTTATTTCCACTATTACTTCTCAGTTATCATATTACTTACAGTGTAGTTTATCAAAATGCAGGTTCAGACCAGATCGCTATAACTACTTGTTGAGGTTCATGAGTCGCAAGAACTGCTAGAATGTGAATGTACTTCCTAACGCCGACAGGAACAGCGCTACATCGAGCAAGGGTAAAAACAATGCCTGAAAACCTGGTTTCATTCCAAATTCTTCATTATTGGTGTGGGCAGCTTTATTCTATTTAGTGGTCAAGAACCCTCGGACAACAGAATAGCTGACTTCAAGCCATGCACATGCGGCCCGCGTGTGTGAGAGCCCTGATTGCCCTGATCTAAGCATTGCTTCATCTTAGGCGAGAAATAAATACTGTACTCGAGGGCGCGTAGCACTTGTTTAGCGTTATCTCCAGATCTGGTACTTAGTTCTGCTCCAAAATCTTTGTTCCGAAGAAGTCGCGTTTGATCAAATCATTGCCACTCGCAGACGCCACCACTCCCATCGCACCAGCACTCGCAGACGCCAAATTGTCCATATCTTCCATTTCATTTAGTAATAACTCTGGATATAAACGTGATATCGAAGATGTCATCACTTAATTACGTAGTCTGTATATCCATGCTTAATAGCTATGAGCCCGCGGCCTATACCTGTTTCCCTTGCTAGAGCCTGCGAAGTAGCGTTTGGTCAAATCATTCATTTTCAAGCGACCAAAGATCGCTTGTGGATATACACCAACCAGCCTAATCTATATACTTCAGATATTTTGCCAAATCGTCGCCCAAATGGCACTCACTGGCGCCAATTTTTCAGTTTCCTCTATTGTAGCTCGTAATAGCTCTTGATACCAGTTTGATACAGACGGTATCATCATAAAATTACGTAGTCTGTGTGTCGTCTGCGGACCGTAGCTGCTGTCGTTGCTGCACTCTTAGAACTCGCATTTAGTCAATTTGTCGTCCAGAAGGCTATCACAGGCGCTAACCTGCCAATTTCATCCGGCAATCTCCCGATGTCTGGAAAGTCTCATGCTCGTTCCCACAGTTATACATCACTTCTTATTCTTTATCTTACGCGAGTGCTCCCGGGCGTGTTATCGGTGCTGTTATCAGGTAGGGACGTGAAAAGGGAATTGTTCGCCTCAGATACGTCCTCCGTTCCCTTCCCAGATCTGTTCCTCCTCACGTACTCACGCACCACCCTGTAAACTTAGCTTCCTTGCGTAGTCCTCTGCTATCAGGTCAAGCCGGGTTTCAGAGGGGGTGTCCCTGAATGCTGCTCTTGAAATGGAAATTATTGACCTGCAGTGCGACGCAACGATAAGAACAAGTTCGCTGAAGTTGGTGGGCTTCGTCCTATACTTACGTTGGACGAAGATATCTGGAAATACGTATGTTGTCCTCTCCATGTTCCGTATAACATACGTCTAATAATAATAATTCCTGGGGTTACGTCGCGAGACAACAGTGCCAACATACGTCTGCGAGCACGCGTTTTCTGTGTTGAACCTGAATATGTCAAAGTTACGCTCACAACTAACAAACGAACGCCTCAACGAAGTCCTTAAGGTCGCAACTGCACAATCACTTTCACACGA
Source organism: Ornithodoros turicata (assembly GCF_037126465.1). Lineage (NCBI taxonomy): Eukaryota > Metazoa > Arthropoda > Arachnida > Ixodida > Argasidae > Ornithodoros > Ornithodoros turicata. The sequence continues at coordinate 70,296,645 of NC_088203.1, read as the reverse complement.
TGTTGACTCAGTAGTTAAAAGAAAGAAGTGTCAGGTTTCCTCTCTACACAGCAAATAAAAACGATTGCTGACCCTGTGATTGAGCAGCTCTAAATAACCTAAATATACGCGTTTTATGTTACTTAAATTCTGTGTTATGCATTCTATATCAGAAACAGGGTACCGCATTGCTGCGGTATGCGACCCGTGTAGTTCTTCCAAGGCTCAATGCGGCCCGCGGACACGAATGAGTGCGGCACCCCTGCTATACATGCAACCAACACACGCAACACGGACATATTGACTTCAGGCAACAGTAGCATTTCCTAGTGTGGCTCCTGCTATGTGACAACATGCAACTTTATTGGCCACTTATCTGGTAGACTAATTTTGTTCTCATATGTAATTGTTTTAATGGTTCAAGAAGCCTGAAAAACAGGAGGACATGAAACATATGTTTATTTCGTTTGTTCTGGTTTCAATGAAACTGCATGAGGACCTGCAAAATGATCAGTGGTTTATGGTTGCCGCTTTGACGTATGTGCGGGAAGCCCACAGCGGTAGCCGAGGTAAAAAAAAAAAAAGAGCTCTTGTCAACGGGGATCTGCATATTTGTGGTCTAGCTCCCCTCTGTATAATTTCTTCTTTGGGGATCTCTTTAGCGGCATTGTTTCTGAAGATAATGGAAGAACTGCAGCACAAGTTCAGACAACAATAACAACAAATAAATCATGACTATGGCCTGGTGTGATTCACCGCTTGAGAACAGTACACTGCTCCATTACACGCGAAACATTCGATGTGAAATATGAAAATGAAGTTATGTGCAAGTACTCGTATAACAGTTCAGACAATATGTTGTTTATTTGTATGGATAAACAGGACGCACGATGTAGATTTCAGTGACGAAGCTATGTGCGCAGTGACGTGCAAAAAGGACGGAAGGAGTGATCTCAAGTCACAAAGGACTCAGTCAAAAACATGATGTCACAAGTGGCTGGAGTCAGAGAAATGTCTTTGCTAGCAAGCTAGGCTTTTGTGAGACATCAAATAACGATCCTTTCGACGTATCACTTACAGGGGCACTATTCCGATGGTGTCGGTAGTGTTGATCATCATTCGCGTATGACCGAAGACGTCGTCGAAAGCTACCGCGTCACCTTCTCACGGCTTGAAATGACTGGACTTATGAATGTGCGGTACATGGGAGGAAAAAAAATTCCTCAACGTTATCGCCTCCGCATGCCAAAATATATGCTCGCAAAATATTGATGCTTGCGTTTAAGATGCTGTTTTCTTTGATTAAACCTCAGTTGGGAGTCGGCACTTGTCCCGTCTACTTCTACCTATGTCTTTGTCTTCTTGCTGCTAGGTCGCCGTTGTCTTACACTCAGTATCGGATAAGTAAGGGCATTCTCCTCGACGGTTCCTGGAAATTTCAGTCCGGATCCGGAAACCGAAGGTCGGATAAATGAAGGCAAATTTCTTGTCCGCATAGTACGGGATCCGGCTGAGTGTCGGCTTCTAACATTAATCCCGGGGCTGGATGATCTCGTACGTTTGCCATACGTTACACATGTCATAGCGCTCAAGCTTGGCTACTCTATCTATTCGTCGTATGCCCATCCACCGCAAGCTTGGACATTGGAGGTATTGGGATGCAACGTAATGTGTCGTACCGCTCCGGAAGAATTTGATAAGGGGGTGAATGTAGTGAGTGGGTGGACAACAGAGCTCGGGAGAAGGCTCACATAATTTCTAGGTTGTTATTCTGTCTCACTTATAGAGGGGCACACACTATTTGCCTGGTACTTTTGTCCCGCGTGTGGACAATACCAATATGGTGCCGCGTAAGAGCAACTCAGGATTCATAAGCAGAAATAACGCGATTATATGCAGGTCTTCCGCGAACGTGGTGTTATCCTCTCCTCAGCCAGCTGTAACAAGCAGCAGCGTACTGCACAAAGTGAATGACAGGCCGACGGAAACCGTGGTGGACATGAAGCCCAACTTCATCTTGGACATTCCAGACGATTTCTGGAACGTCACCGGGGCTCCACGCCGGACAGTTGTACTGGAAGATGCCCGTTATGCTTGGAGAGCTTCCAAATGGACAAAGGTATGCACCTAACTAACAATGGCAATTTCTATTCCATGCAATAGTGGCGGGCGTCAGCTTTGCGCTCCAGTAGGGACATGTGCAGACAACGTGGCCCTGTTATGCTCCAAGAGGGAAATTTTGGTGCGTGTGTTGGGATCAGCAGGAAACCCCAACCCGCAGAAGAAGAAAAAGTAGACAGAGACAGGCGATATTCGAAGAATTTGTAATATTATTAGTTCTTCGGCGAGTTGCGCGTTACAAGGATGGTCTCCTGTGCCCTCTACAGATACCGTTGTGTGCGACCACTATGCGACTGCAGAAGTTGACCATGGTAGGACAGCGGTTTCGCACATCATTAAAGAGCTATAACAGGATGTCGAGAGTGTCCCAAGATAAACTCCGGTAGTTCTTACACCCCAGCAAATCTCGCTGACATGGCATATACCCAAACTTTCATCAGTGATGTATGTGGGGCTTAACAATCGTGCCAAACATTTTCAGCTTTCGTATTTGTTTGAGTAAATTCTCAGCAATTAGAAAGCGCTGTTTCCTGTACTGTGTAGGTTTTCGCTGCTTCCCGGCACCCTGAATTTTTAGTGCATGACGCGTCCACCGGGGTATACCTGCTAACAAAAGGTATTTTTATTCAATTTTATTTCGTTCAAGCCCTAATTATCTTGCGAAAGCCCTGGAGAGTCGTCACTGCGGTGCTCAGCTGGTTCAGCCCGCGACTTTGCTAGAGGCCCTGTGTAGTGTAACATATCGTTGTTGTTTGTTTACTGTAGTGTTCTCGTGCTTGTGGTGGGGGTGAACGAAGAAGGAAAGTCAAGTGCGTTGACAAGGTCACTCAGAAAGAAGTGCCAGAAGACCTCTGCTACTTACACACCCAGCATCTCAAGCCTCCGAACAGGTAATCACAGTGGGCTGTTTTAGGTGTAAATAACTTAAGGAGTAACAAGGTAAAAAACAAAAAAAAAAAACTACAAAATGGACAGAAGTTGAAAAATTCATTATGTTGCGGGGAAAGTTGCGACGGTGAACGGTTATGAGCCCTCCTTTTACGGGCGGTTGGTGACTGGGATCAAATCTTGATCTACCACTGGTACCTCGGGAGCAAGCAGGAGGGCATGGCTTCCATTAAATATCTAGTTTAAGAAAAGAGAGAGAGAGATGTGCATTGTTGGTCCTACAGTTCACGCTTCTACGTTAGGCTCAGAAGTCATTGAACTCCCCTCGTAAAACCCAGTAGTAACGACGTTCTCGATTGTGTTGGCGGACGATGGCGACTCTACGGAACGATGCAGTTCATTCGTGGAAGCCTCGACTCCATAGCGGACAGCTTCTACAGCTCTGGCAAGCTACAGTGTGCAGAAAGTGGTTATAAATAAAGAGACGTTCCTTCTCCTTCCTATCATCCTTATCACACTCTCACCTCCTCCCCCTCCCCAGTGCCCCGGGCGAGATTTCCATGCACGTTGAACAACTCACAGGTGGGTAAAGTTAGTCTACGGGCAGACCACTGTGACGTTGTTTCGAGACGCAAAGGCACGCATTATCATATTTTTGATATGCTACTACGAAGGCAGCACCAGAATTGTCGGTCATTTAATTTCGACGCACTGTTGTTGAATGTCTCGTTGTGCAAGATATTTCGAGTGTCAGTCCCAAAAAATATGTCCCCGTTCTTCCATTGCAGATCTTTATGCAATATTGACTTGTGTCTCGAATGGCAGACAACAGAGTGGAGCAAGGTACGTCACATATTATATATACGTCTGCTTAGTGTGGTCCATGGTGTCCTCATTGCAGGTACTAGAGCAGGCGCTGCATTAAAGTTATTCCCCGTTGTGTGAGGATTCTTGTAGCTGGCATATAGCTGGACGATGATGGTGATGTGATAAAGAAAAAAAAAAGGGGGGGGTGAGTGGCGGCGAAGTCGATCTGGCTACCTCAGGACGCTTACACAGAGGAAATACAAACAGATGAACGAGTTAAAGTGATGGAGTTCAACATGTAGCTGGATGTGATGCGATGCGATGTAGGAAGAAAAAAAAAGGGGGATTTAAATCAGTACAAAGACAGACAGCCTACTCCAGACCACTTAGCCGCAGTTACTTGCAAAAAAAAAAAAGAGAGAGAGAGAGAGAAAACCCTGTAGTTGGGGGGCGAGAGACAAACATCCTGAACTAGTGGGAACACTCACAAACGAGGGACTAGAAAGTGTCACAAAATGTCAATCAGTTGCGTTTCATCAAGAAAATGTATAGGAGAGCTTTCAATGCAGCCGCTCGATGACTGAATGCCTGAGGACCCAGGAGCTTTACAATGTCAAGTGGCCGGGCGTGCAGGCGCTTCAAGCTAGCCAGATTTGCTTCTGGTGTCCTGCGACTGTCGACATACTTGGAGCACCCGAGGAGGATGTGCTCTGTGTCCTCGACAACATCGCACTCACTGCAGTTTGGAGATGGTGACTTGGCCAGTTTGTAGAGCAACCGACCGCTGTACGGGGCATTCAGCCGGGGCCTATGCTGGAGACACGCTGCTTATCATGGAAACGACGGAGGTACATGGAAGCATAGCTCGGGGTTGACCCTGTACAACAGCAAAGATCGAGCAGATCCTGTCAGCCAAGAAGAATTGCATGTAGCTGGGGTTGAAATCATTTTGGAACATTTAGGACAGAATTTAGCGTCGTCCGCCGAGAAAAAACACGACACTCGATCTCACACTTCCTGAAGAACTGATGCAGTTACGACAGGAGATGTTCATCTTCTAGACGGCGGCAGATTAAGCACTGCAACTCCGACTACCATGCGACGCAAGGGCTTCGCCGGCTACGATCGTGTGCGTGTGCTCCGGCAATGGGGCAGCAGTGGGGCAGAGCAGGGAATCATTGTGTCGGTTCACGCCGATACCACGAAGAGGAGAATGAGAACGACACATGGATGAGGGACGGCACACGGCTTGTGGTATTGCCCGGTGCTCCAAATTTGGAAGCAAATAGGCGCGACCGCTCGTCTCGACGGATGTGTAAAGAAGCCATGAATCACGAGCCAACTCCCCCCCCCCCTCTCATACGCCACACTCCCGTACGCACATCCCTTTGCGCCCATAAATTCTTCCTTAATTTTTCATTTGGGGGGTGTGAAAAGGGGAGATATACGTTTATTTTAAAAGAAGGAGGGGAAGCTTAGCCTGCGCAACGGTGGCTTGCTATTCCCAGCAAATAATAAAAAGGAAAATAGAAGAAAAGATAAAAGGAGAACTAAACACGGAATTGGTCATGGTTCACAGTTCACCCAAAAGGCCACAGACCCGCAGGAACTGAAGAAGCGCCTTCGCCACCTCACTATGCTGTGTAGGGCCTAGCAGCGTAGTTAAGGAAAAGTCCGAGAGTTTGAGGCGAGCAATGCGCGGCCGCAGGAGAATACGGTGTTAGCGGTAATGCGTGCAGGGGAGCAACAGGTGCGGAATGTCTCTTTTAACATGACAGGTGGGGCAGGTGGGCAATGAAAGGTGGTCTATCTTAAAGAGGAGCTGGTGGAGTTCGCGCCACGTTCACTCGAAGCCCGTGTGGAAAGGGATGATGGGAAAGCCCCTTCCCAAGCAGCACAATGCACTGAAAGTCGAGTGCAATAGGAGTGCACGGGTAGGTGGAAGGCCTTGAACAGACCCGTGAAGCTAAAGAGCACTGATAAGACACATACCGACCACCCCTATTGCACTCGACTTTCAGTGCATTGTGCTGCTTGGGTTGGTAGCTGGTCCCTTGCAAATCGACTGTGCCGGTATCGAAATGCCGTACAAATGTCTGGCCTCGGGACACGGCTAGCACCCAAAGTATCGGTACTGTCCGGCGGTGTTGTTGTACGCAGTTCCGTCGTTCATCCTCAAACCGAGCACCGATTTCTAGATACGCCTTGCAATGTAGGGATGATTGAATGGAAACGAAAGGTGAGCAACAGACGCGGACCCTTCGATAGGACATCGTTCAACGAAGGAAGTTCATAAATTTTGCGATGAGGCATTGTATATTATATTTATTTATATATGTTTATATATGTTTTATATATATATTTATATTTATATATTTATTTATACTTCAACTGATACAGATCAGCTCAGCAAAGTAATCTAAATACATCAGTGCTTGGCTTAGGAGGGCACATAACGCTTCTGAATCACGTAGACACAACTGCTGCTTGTGCACCTGTCATCTTGCGGGAACTCTCGTATATAAGAGACGACGTTTTTAGATTACATTTGTATGCTTTAAACGACAACACGCAAGTTGTTTGCCGTAACAAGTGTGGACGGCAGAGCCGCAAGTTTGCGCCCAGGGCAAGGTAAATCTGCAGCGCCCCCTCCCTCTCCCACTACCGTTAGAAGCCCCGTAAACAAAGAAATGAAAACGCTTATTTGTACTGCCGAGAAAAATTTTCTTCGTTCCCGCTTTATCCCACCTGCTACGGCCTGCCGTTCGGCGCCCTCTCTGGCGAGGGCGCCCGGAGCGGCTGTCCCTCTCGCTCCCCCCCCCCCCCCTCGTCGCTACGGCTCTGGTGAACGACTTCCCCGCCAGCCCGGTGGGGTACACTATCCGTTGGTGGAGGTATACCACAGTGACTGTAGCTCTTATGTTAGCTCGAAGTATAGTGGCGACGGCCTCTTAGCGTACACCGGCGTGACGTGGCAGGTAGTACACGTACCTTGTTCGGTTGGTGTCTCTCGGTATGGGCATCCGCATTGTCATGTCGTGTTCTCATATCAGTCCGGTGTGGTGCTGAACCGTGGAAGCTCTGATATCAGCCTCTTCCCGGCATTCACATTGTTGTTCGCTTCCACGGGAAGTTCGGGCTCCTTTATCATCAAAAGGACTCCGTGGCGGTCCTTTTGTTTCACACTCCATCCTTCAAAAGTTTGGAGATAGCTTCTTTGTCACTATCGGGTGTGACTGGGTTTGTAATGCCCAGCGCTACAAGTTTCTACATTTCGGCTGGATCCGGTACCGTATCCGCGTCTACACAGGAGAGAAACGAAATAGTTGAAAAGTGTTCGAGACGGGAGTCTGCGTCCGCTGATCCCTGTATGATCCAACCGAATGTGGTCTAACCGCCATGGGTCACCGGTATGGTCACTTCCTGGTCACGGCGGCATAGCAGGTAACGAGACTTCGGATTTTGCTGCGCGCCGAGCACTTCAACACGGTCACGTACAAACAAAGGTCATTTATTTCACCATAAGGGGCGCAAAGAGAATGATACGTGAACTGAGACAACAAATGGTGCAACTCTTCTTGGCTGACAGGATCTGCTTGAGGTGAGGTACAGGGTCGACCCTCAGCTACGCTTCCAGGTACCTCCGTCGTTTCCTCGGCAAGCAGCGTGTCTCCTGCACAGGCTCCGGCTGAACGTCCCGTACAGAGGTCGGTTGCTTTACAAACTGGCCAAGCCCTCATCTCCAAACTGCAGTGAGTGCGATGTTGTCGAGGACACAGAGCACATCCTCCTCAGGTGCTCCAAGTATGCCGACAGTTGCAGGACACTAGAAATAAGTCTGGCTCGCCTGGACGTCCGGCCATTTGACCTTGTAAAGCTCCTGGGTCATCAGCCATTCAATCATCAAGCTGCTGCATTGAAAGCGCTCCTATGTTTCCTCGAAGAAACTCATCTGATTGATATTTTGTGAGACTTTCTGGTCCCTCTTTTGTGACAAATGTTGCCACTAGTTCGGGATGTTTGTTTTCCGACCCCCACCTAATGGGTGTTCTCCTTCTTTTTATTTATTTCATCTAACTGCGGCTAAGTGGTCTGCGATAGCCAGTCTGACTTTGTCGTGACTTAAATCCCCCCTTTTTTTTCTTTTTCTATCACATCACACATCATATACACCGAACACCTTGGGATAAATATAGAATAGGCAAGGACATACCCAACAAAACAACGAACATGAGTATAGACTACTCTCGTTGCCCACAATGCTCCCTTTCTTGATGTCTTGTGTTAGCCGATCTTGTGGTGACCAACTCAGAGTCATAACGACAGTCATATATCCACGTTATTATATCCACGGTTACCATGACATGGTCTTTGCTTTATCTTGCCTTCATGAAAGCATACGGGTCAACAGCAGACCAGTAATATAAGCAACGCGGCCATGATGAAGAAATATGTTCCAGTTATTAGGAGCAGATATACCGCTTAAAAGGGGTACGATAGCCACTGCACGTAAGCGTAGTCAGTTGATATTTTGTCCAGCCATTGTGAGATTCTGCAACGAGATTACGATCGGGATGCACGACTTTCATCAATGGAAAACCAGTCTACATGAAGGAAATCGGCTGCATTACAGAGTACATATTGAAGTTGTTACGAAATTGTGTGTCGACGCCAGACATGTACGAAATACGCCAGACATACGAAAATTGCTCAAAAGTATTTAAAATAAGATACTAAATGCTCCACGTAAGAAATATTTAAAATAGAGTACAAAATATTCAAAACTGAAAGTAATTTGAGTAGAGTACTAAATACTCTAAGAAGTATTTAAGATACTGTTTAAAGTACTTTAGGATTAGCAGTAAGTGAAACAAAGGAAAGGAATAAACTTCATCATACGAGGGGTGTTCAAGTCAAACCGGGACTTTGTCTCCTGTGTGTACAAATGGCTCGCGGTACTTCTTTTTCGTCATTTGCACACGCGACAGGCCTCCGCGTTCACCCCGTGGTGGTCCAAAGTTTGTGCAAAACAGAAGACACGGCTGGACAAGATGGCCGACAACGAGGTGAGCGCGCACATTGAACAGCGAATTGTCATGAAGTTTCTCGTCAATGAATGCGTAAAGTCATCTGAAATTCACAGAAGACTTCAGGCTGAGTATGGCCACGATACACTTAGCCGCAGCAAAGCGTTTGAGTGATGCTAACGGTTCCGAGACGGCCGTACATCACTGCAGGACGATCCCGGCCGTGGCGGCTCAGAGCCCAGTGTCAGAGTACCTGAGAACATCCAACTTGTGGAGCGCCTGATCTTCAGGGACCGACGGATAACATGTCTCGAACTGGCTCGAAAGACGGACCTTTCTGTGGGAATGTTGAACACTATCATTCATGAATACCTCCAGTTTCGGAAAGTTAGTGCCCGTTGGGTCCCGAGGCAGCTCTCCGTGTTTGACCGGCAGAGAAGACTGGAAATCTCCCAAGAGCTAAGGTACCGTTTCGACACTGAAGGACAGCCGTTCCTTGATCGGATCATCACGAGCGATGAAACATGGGTGCACCATTTCACTCCTCAGTCTACACGCGCATCAAAACAGTGGAAGCGTCCGCGCCAGCTCCCAAGAAGTTCCGAAGCACTCCGTCTGCGGGTAACGTCATGGCCACGGTTTTCTGGGACAAGGCTGGCGTTGTTCATGTTGATTTTCTGCCCAGTGGCACCACCATCGATAGTGCATATTACTGCCAGGTTCTCAGGGATGTGCATAAGGCGCTGAAGCAAAAGCGGCCGGGCCTCATCACCAAAGGAGTCCTCCTCCTACAGGACAATGCACGCTCGCATACCGCGCATCTCACGACACACCTTACAGGAACTTGGCTGGGAGTTGCTGCCACATCCCCCTTACAGTCCAGACCTCGGCCCCAGCGATTTCCATCTCTTCGGGCCACTGAAGGCGTTCCTTGGGAGCCGCCACTTCAGCTACGGCGACGAGGTCAAAAATCCGGTCCGATTATGGCTGCTACGCGCCGGTAAGGATTTCTGCGCTGCTGGCATCCAAGCCCTCGTGAAACGATGGGACAAGTTCATTAGTGCAGCTGGAGATTACGTTGAAAAATAAAACTAATTTCTCGCCTGTAAGTTCATTTTACTTTTGCGAAAAATGAAAAGTCCCGTTTTGACTTGAACACCGCTCGTACTTAAGCATATCTTTTATTTGCAAGGACTTTGTGTCAAGTAATGTTTGGTGAAGTTTGGTGAACTCAAGTAAACTTTGGTGATATGTTCCGACACAAAACTTCCTAATCCCTCAGCGTATGTCAGCTCGGGTCTTTCAACTTCTGGCGCGTGTTTATTGCTTTGTTGGCCAAGGGAATAAATGCCGGGATTCACTTGTACCTAATTCCCTGGGGATTAACCTTGCAATATAAATAGGAACCGTTTTATGACGAAGGGGTCGGCATATTTACAAGCAAAACCAAGCGCGGGACCAGCCTATTGTACCAGATGACCAGATGCGCGAATTCCAAAAGTAAAAAAGAAAATAGAGGTTAAGTTCCAGTGAGCTGAAAATCTGGACACGGCAGGGAGTGAGTACGTACTCAAAATACGTACAAGTCTGGTCGACGCCATTTGTGGTTCAAGTGTAGTTTGCATGCCTGTGTTGGAACTAGGAAAGTTGGAACTTGGAATGGAAAGTTTTCTGTGAAAAACATTGTCCATAATCGTACATGTGATAGCACTATCGCAGCTTGCATCTTTCTATGAACAGTATGTATTACTCGAGTAGTAAGAGGGAAAACAAATCGTCCTGTAAAATCATATCCTTTGAAAAAAAAAGAGGTTTCTCTGCTTCCGTAAAATACAAGATTTACGATTGGAACGCAATTACCGTACGTAATCAAATTATCGGAAAACTTCAAAATCCAGCGGTCCGGTAACTTGAAGCAGAATCCTCTGAGGTCGCGAGACTGTTCTACACTAAGAGCTGTCTCCTAGGAAGAGTCTCTGTTCCAAATATCGGTGGCTCCCGATCTGAGAATTCTGCTTCAATCCAATGAAGGTCAATAACTGTTCCACACTTCAGGGATCCAACGCTGACTTACAGCTTGCTAATTTCAGTGCTCGGCAAAATGTGGCCCTGGACAGAAACAGAGAGAGGTAACCTGTCCGATGCACAATCGGTGTGATCTGGCAAAACGGCCACTTAGCACGACAACGTGTAACCGTGGCCCTTGCTTCGCCTGGGTGGCAGGTCCATGGAGTCAGGTAATACAGCATACAGTGCGCAGTGAGGTGAAATACATAATGCTCGGGTATGATTTTGTAGTGTTCTGTGAGCTGTGGCATTGGGACGCAAGTTCGTCACGTCAAATGTGCCAACCAGCACACTCTCGAACAATTCCCTGTGGCTACGTGTTCGAGGGTGCCACGACCCCCTAGAGAGCAGGCTTGCGGAGGAGAGCTCTGCCCACAGGACCCGTCCGAGAAACAAGGTAAGCGCATTTGCTGGTCCCAGTCTGTATAGAAACGACAGAAATATTTCCACGAAAACTGGTTTCTTGCTGCCGTAATTACAGAGCACGCCTGGTGCAGTACTTGGTGCATATATATATATTACTACGTCGTAGAAGCGTACTACCTTCCGGAACTCTCACGCAAAATATTTTTATTGGAAAGTGCGAATTTACTGTGAAAATTGCTGTACAAGACAGCGCGCAGCGGCGGCGGCCTCGCTGAGCGTCTCCTCGCGTCTCGTGATGTCAGGTGGCAGAGTACTCTCAATTGGCCATCGAGAATCATCTTCTAGATAGAGCGACCAGTCGAGACGCGGGAAGGGCGGAGCGAAATGCGGTTGCAAAAAGAAAGAAAGGAAAACGAAGGCGTATTGGCGAGGCACATGACGTTGCAGGCTGGCAGCCGAGGAGAGCAGGTTTCCTGACCCGCGAGATTGAACGCTCTCTTGCGCTCCAGTATTACGCGCTGCACTCGTAGTTTTTGTGCGAATGTGTGTCCCAGGGCTTCTAATCATTATTTCTAGTTCTCCCGACATATTTCTTCTAGAGTATTTTCATGCTTCTGGACTGTCGTTTACTTCTCCACGGAATGTATGCCAATGCTAAAGTACTCACATGTAAAAATCGCAGGGTCAGGATTGACCGTCGATAAAACCGTTCTGACACTCAGGGCTAATGTATGCACGCCAATCTGGTAATAGGATGTTAAGACGAGATCCTAAAATGTTAGGATGCTGGTCGTTCTCTACGTGAACGAAATCGATATTTCCTTCCGCGAGAATTAATCCTGCGTCGTCGTCCTAAAGCCACGCCATTTTGCCGATATGTGGCAATTTTTCTGCAAAACCAACTTCGCTTTGTTTCGCTGCAGCTGAACTGAAGGATTGCAGAGACTCCCCACAGCATGCGTGCCCTGTGCTTCGACACACATGTGCCAGGTCTCGGTATGTTCGAGTCCATTGCTGCCGTACGTGCAGAAGAAGAGAGGTCGTCCCGTGAACTGAAAAAGAAAGAATACACCAAGAAGCAAAACATATCGACGGGCGGTCTGGCACCCCGTATTTATGCACAGTCTGCTTTTGTTATTGAATCTTTCTGAAGGACAAACAGTGTCACAGTTGTTGTTGGATGTTTTTATGCCGGTTTACGTGGTGTATACTTCGGCGTTGTACAAACGAATATTATGGCACCTTTGTAGGGTGCAGCTGGACACAAACGGTTTTAAGAAATGGGGCACTAGTATCGTAATTTGGTACTTAAAAAGACACTTGAAATCTACTTACATATTTAATACCGGAGTAGTGCCACGAAGATGGATTTCACTGGAACAACGAAGCGACATTGCTCTCATTCAAAGCGTTAGTCACTGTACATGACAACTAGTGGATTCAGCTCCCAGCTCCAAATGTTCAGTTAACTGTTTGCCTTGGTTTTAATGTATGTTGTATTACTACAGCTTGTACAGCGTGCTTCGATGACAATAGATCCTGAATCGTCAGTTCTTTAAGCTACAGTGATATGCCGTCGATCTACATTTGCAAAACTGTTACATCCGGTACCACTCATTAGCATGTGGCAATGGAGCATGATGAACAAGAATAAAAGGGTATTTAAGGACGTACCAAGTGCCTGTATTGAAACTTCACTAACCGTGCACTACTACGCAAGGTGTTGCTCCGCAGAAATCGATGCGGACCCAGTTGAAAAAACAAAGTTGGATATAGTGGAACCACTTGAACAGCAAAGTGGTTTGAAATATAACAGTTTTCTTGCCAAGCGGTGTGTCCACTTGGAAATCAGAGTGGGTTTGGTCAGAGCAGTTTTGGGTTAAACTGGAACCCCTTTGAAAGTCAGAGTGGGTTAGGCAGGGTCCACTTGGGGTGTGACATGAGGAACCCTAAACAGGAAATGGAAGGAAATCCAATCCAACCCAATCTGTATCTTTGAATCGTTTGAACGTTGCGTCTGTTGCGTGGTGTGAACAGGAATGCACGTACTGTAATGGAGCTATTGAACCTGACCACAAATACAAGGTAAGGCAGCTACTTTTTGTTCTGGTAACCAACATGCACTTCGTTAATCTGAAAAGCTCATATTTGATTCGATGTGGTGGTTCACTAACATCTGCAATATTGAATGTCTCGCACAAGTAGTGTACATTACTGGTTATCTCCAATAAGAGCATGTCATAAGCAAAAGTGAGCACACAGCATAAGTGAACACAGGTAATATAGACCCATCACACATAACGTTTGATGGAGATTTATTGACAAAGGACAGAAGGGTTCATGTCGAAATCAGAAGGCCTCTTCTTTCATAGACAGAAGAGACATGGACAAAGTTACGCAAAACGAGCTTCCCCCATAAAAGGTCGAAGTCATTGCTGGTGTGTAGTTGTTATTATCGTGTTTGTACAGATCCCTCAAGTAGAGCAAGGGGCATATTCTATTCATGTGCATGCATGTGGGCTAATTTAATTGGTGTTTTGATCGGAACCCTTTTAATATCTATTTCTGCCTTTGTACTTCAGAGCTGCCGTATGTCCCTTGCACTGCCGCAAGACTAGCTGCGAGTGTAAAAATGTGACATAGAAGTACTATTCTGTAAAATACGTACATGGGTATGGCTGACTATAAGATGGCAACAGTAGTATTGGATCAGCTCAAGTATCCGGAAACTCACACAGTCATCTGGACGCCATTAATTAGCAATTAGAGCAATTTGGGACCCCCCACAGTAATTAGGATCATTCAGGGAGTCATTACACTAATTGGGCAGCATCTAAGACGTGTCCAGACCACTGTGTGAGTTTCCGGCTACTTGAGCTGATAAAAAATAAAAAATAGATAGACATAAAGTGGAGAGAAGAAGTTTAGTTGAAGATCAACGACGCCATCTTGAAGAAAGCAGTCCGGAACGGCCGCTGGCCATCGCTGGGTGACGGAGCACAGAGGCAGGTTGCAACGCATCGCACCTATGACCACCAGTTCCGGACATCCTGTGACGTCAGCTGTGACGTCTGGGCAGGTTAGGACAGCTCTGGACATGCAAGGATAAAAAGACTTGTAATACAGAGGCTGTGAAAGCAAGAGTAAATATGCTATCCATCAATAGCTAACAACAAAAAGAATTAGTTATACAACAAATGAGCCCACCACAACAGGAGCGCAGACCGATGCGACTGTTCCATCCGACAGCCAGGCACAAACTGAGCCGCGCGGGGACTGCGGAGCAACCGAGCGCACGTCTGCTCTCCGCGACAGCCAGCGAGCAACTGACTGGGACGCCGCGCTGCGGCCGCTACGCATGCGCGCGCTCTTAGCGCCCTCTGCGGCGACCACCTGTGAGAGGCTAAGAGAGAAGTGCATTCCTGCGCCCTCTTCTTGCGTTGCTCATTGGTCGTGACGTCATCCCATTGTCCCAAGGCTACACCGCTTTTTTTTTTCACACAGTCGACACAACTGGACAAGGTCAATCTGCAATGAAGCCGTGGCATGACGTCATCATGCACCTGCGTGGCTCAAGGGCGCGTACGCTGTAGGCAGGCGACCTATTATTTGTTGAATCACTATCCCAAGATTATTTCCTTTATTCTTCTATAACGATTGCATAGGAAACTATTGCAGAAGAGCACCATTGTAGGAATTCCAAAGTCTTACTAAATGAGACTTGCAAAAGAATATCCTAACACGTAACTCCATCAATGGCTAATAAGAGGACTAGGCACTCAACAAATCAACACAGAGTACGGGTAACAAGAAGCACAGAACGATACGTCCATTCCATCCGACAGCCAGGCACGGAACTGAATCGTAATGCTTTTTTCTCCTCTATAAAGTCATGCATCTGTCCCTCTTGCGGTTACTTTCTGAACTAACTTGATCGCAACATTATTAAGAATCGCTCTAGCACTATTCCCATTCAGGGCAGCACTAGCGTCATCGTCAAGACATGAAAGAAAAAAAATACAGAGCGTCAACAAAGGAAAGCATGCATGTCGGGGCATGTCAGGGCACGTAAGGACAAGTCGCACGACTGCTGGGCAACAGCGGAAAGCAAACACTTTAACAGAGTGAAAAAGACACTCACCATCATTGGACACCTACACTACATTCCCTCATTGTAAATCCGTTCGTCACAAAACCCACCACAATCGTCGAACACCATTCACCAGTGACGAACCACACGTCCGTACTCCGTCAGAGTTAAACGGAATCCCACCGAAGATACGCTCTTCCACTAACGGCCAACGCAATTGCTAGGAGCGGAATTAACGTGTCCACACCCGCCAGTGTCCAGGAGAGAAGTGAATCCCAGCGCCCTCTGCAGGCCGTGCTCATTGGTCGTGACGTCAGCCTATTGTCTCAGGCCTACACTGTTTTTTTCCAGTAATGCTCCTCTGGACAAGGTCCACCTGAAACAATAGTGTCACGGTATGACGTCATCATGCAGCTGCGTGGCTCAAGGACGCGTACGCTCTAGACAGGAGACCTGTTATTTATTGAATCACTATCCCAAGATTATTTCCTTTATTCTACTGTAATGATTGCATAGGGAACTATTGAAGAAAAACACCACACATGAGAGGAGATTGTAGGAATTAAGCATTTCATTCCCAAAGTCTTACTGTACAGGAAAAAAAAAATATCCTAACTCCATCAATGGCTACATATAACGAGCTAATCGAGACATGTCCATCCCATCCGAGAGCCAGGAAGATAACTGAATAATGACGCTTTGTTCCTCGACTGGATAAAGACATGCACCTGTCCCCCTTGCGGTTACTCTCTGAACTAAATGAATCGCAAAATTATTAAGAATAGCACTACTCCCATTCAGGGCAGCACTATCGTCAAGGCAAGAATGTTCCTTGTCGAAAAGAAGAAACTACATGTAGAAGGAAAGCATGTCAGAACAGGTCAGGGCATGTCAGCAGATGTTTGTCAGACAACAAAGGGGAAAAAAGCAAAAAGAAACACTTGGTTGGTGAATCGCAAGGTTATTTCCTTTGTTCGACCCCTAATCGCGTTCACTTTTACAATAAAATTCAACAAAAAAAGCACCGTGCATATTAGCGATTTTCACCCCAAAGGCTAATCATGGTCATTAGAACCACAACACCAGTACACTACCACTTCTCTTTTAAAATAATAAGTGAGACCACTCAACATCATCACCAGGCTTATGTAATACATGACCCTTTCTATGCTCGTATACTCATTGTCGGAGGCTACACCTGCGAGCAAAAAGGCGCGAAAGCCTAGGGGCAAAGTTCTATTCGCGCTCGACGGAGGACTAGACAGAACGCCTTTACGGGAACGTGATTGCATTCCTATACAATATTAATGATTATTGCATTGAAGTTTAAAAACACTACTACAAAACTGTAATTATAGGAACCTATTAAAATTCTACTTTCTATGGAAACTATAATTGCCCTGTTAGTTGTATCGCTATTAATCAAGCGCTCCAATTTTTTCTCTCTTCCCATTTCAGCCTTGTCATGCAGTGAAGCAGACTCACATCCAAAATAATTAATTTACACTGAGGGTGCCGTGTCCTGCGCTCAGATGCAAGCGCTTCTGCACGAATACCTCTATAACAGCTTACTTCTTCAACATACCGAGCTCCTAACAACATCTAACAAACAAGCAGAGAAACCCACTTCTCAGCTGTACCATGCGACTTTCTTCTGCACAAAAGCAGTGATTTGAGGAAAGAGCAGCAAAAATTGCGCGCACTTTTTTCGAGTGTTACAGAATGGAATGGTACTGACACGATGTGTTCATAAGGGAACACTGATTATGTGTGCAAAATAGTTATCCCAAACTCCTCGCGGTTTTTCGAAAAAGTGCATTTTTAGTTTCACTGACATTCCGTCATGTGGCCCGCAAACCCTGTGTCGACGACACATTCGTGGTCTGCCCGTGCTCCGGCTTGCCATGATTTTTGGCTTGGTTTCTTCCGCCAAGCTGGCCAGTTTCTTCTGCCGAGCCGTCTGCTGCGCAGATTGACATTGGGGAAGTGATAAACAGTTTGCTATTAGGGAGCCAGTATATTTCTGGACTTCACTGAACTCACGAGGAACGTGAGTTTTGCTTCCTTCGACTGCAAAGCATTTGCTAGGCCAGTACAGACTTCCTGGTGTGTTTCGTGTTCTGTGCTGCGTGCCGAGATGCGTGAGCTTTTTGCTCACGTCTGCAAGAACACTTCCACACTTCAGCATGCAGTTCCAATGTTTCAAACCACAACTTTCCAAAAGGCGAAAGAAAAAGCTATTGACTGCAACAATCGGTTACAACTCCGACTGGGTGCCACCTTCGAAAGCAGCGATTTGACCTGTTCATTTGGCTCATACGAATGTTACGGAAGCAATGCGCAACTTGTCTCACAAGAAGCCGAAGATGTCTCGTGCGGGATGCTGTGCCAACGTTATCTGCAGCAGGAGATGGCAGGGGCAGGATTAGGCAGCAGATAAAGGTAAGACGCGTAATGTTAGACAAGTCAGTCATGCGGTGCAAATGCCATCACATAAAAAAAGAAAAATATGCTATCTGTCAGTTACTGCTTCATTCTTTAGAGATTAGGCCCCAGCGGGTGTATTCTCAGTACAGATTTGGAATTGCCTTATTTGTTAAATGATTTCGCAGGCATTCTGGCACCACCGAAAAGCTTGCACTCCACGTCTCAACTACCACCGTCGGGGTTTCAAGCTGAAGGCTGTCACCAGTGCCAACCAGACGCCCCTTCAAAGTTCATCTGTTTTTGTTGACGGAACAGTGACGGCTGGTACTGAGACATTTTATTTTCTAATGAATCAAGTGCATTGCATCACTTGCGCTCGACTTCTTTTATTCGTATACCCTTGCTGTTGCTCGCTAGCTTAGAGCAACCATGCCTGAGGTGTTTGTGTTTTAACTCCAGCGCGTTCAGAGTACATTTAAGCAGTATCATCGTATCATATGCACGGCAGCACATCTTGTGTATTTTGAATAAGGTATAAATTAAAATGTTGGGTCAGCTGTTGTATTTTGGTCACAAATAAGGTGTTCTTCCAGAGCGCTCAAGGGCAGTTCAAGGAGTTTCATGTGTGCAACAGCACATACCTTTTCCCAGTTTTGAGTAAGGTAAATCGAAATCTTCCAGTTGATGTGTTTCGGTCATAAATTATGTATTTCGAGACGTTTCAGGATTACATTCAAACAGCATCATGTGTGCAACAGTACATTCTTTTTCTCATGTTTAAGTAAGGTAAATCTGTCCGCTGTTGTGTTCTGGCAATGCAGCAGAAGCTTGTGTTGCATTCAAGTGTTATCATGTATACAAAAACTTGTTTTATGCCTTTCTGTAGCTGCTGTACTAATATTGTGAGTACAGAGACATTCCTGCAGAACGTATCGGGGCATCTTGTGTGCTATTGTTGGTATGATCTGAAGCAGTATATTGATAATGTTAATTATTCAATGACTTCAGCTAACATTTACATTCTTACTCCCAGGTGAACCTCTCACGGAGATGCCCTACCCTTTGGTATGCTTAGTTCAATATTGTACCGAAACAATCCACCTGGAGCATTATTTTTCAATTGGTAGTGGCATTACTATCACAACACACCACACGCTGCATGTCTAAGGTGCGTGTACAATGCATGAAACCTATTCTCAGGTACAGGCGAGCTGGTACACAATTACAACATGAAACAACTCAGACAGAGATCGTAAAGTCATGCCTTTTCCTCCGCGCCTCGGGTTTCATGTTGTTATCCTCACATGCAGCTCATATCGCCTGTGCTGGGCAGCACGAACAAAAGCACATATTGTTTTTGGTCACATGACACAAGACATAAATACCTATACAGCATTCTACATCATGTAATCTAACAGTTGTTCACGTTTGGATATTTTAACCATGGAATTTGTCCTGCATGCACCATACCACGTCCAAACACGAACAACTGCTAGATAGCAGCATGTACTGTTGCCGTATAGCATTTATGGCTTGCGTCCTGTGATCAGAAACAGCGGTATCTTTTTCTGCTACAGCCGGTAAACTACAGTAAAGATTTAGAAATACATACTGTGTCATACCATAAAGTACTGTGGGAAATGGCAGTTTGAAAAACTGGAGAAGACTGTCATTAGAACGGGGGACATGTTCTACGGTGAAATTTTTTACAGTGTGTGCTTTACCACGTAATGCACTGCAGGCCCAGCACAGTATGGTAATGCTCTGAATACTGATTTGCACAAACAAGGAATGTGTGCATTTCTTGTACTAACTTCCCCTTTTGCAAAGTAGTAGAAAAATGTTTTCAGCCAATGGGAGAGGAGGACATAATTCTGGAGGGACATCATTCTGGAGTCTCGTTGACCTACAATGTGTCGTGTGTGAAGGTCATTTTGAAGAGTGTAGGTGGTAAAAGACTGTGTTCCCATATTCTTGGCAGTGTTGACTAATAACCATAATAAACTAGAGAGTACATTTGTTGCTTCATATATTTGTGTCATGGAAAAGCATGTAGAGCTACATCTGTCTCAACATGCAGGTGCCAAAACTGCTTTTTGTGCCTAAAATATGACAAATAGTTGTCTGTTCAACAACACTAATCACGTGCCGGCCTCCATGACATGTCTGTGACATTCCAAAGTGATTAACATGTCCCATAGATGTGTGCAATGCTGAAGATGATTGTGTACCTTCTATGGATTCTTGTTTCAAGAAAAGTACTGTGTGATTTGCTAACAGCACCTGGCTGTACCTTCACAATTCTACATAAAAATATGTCAAGTTTCCGGAAGGAAACATCATGAAGGTCCATAGCGAAAAACCCTGAGACGAGGGACAGGAAGGGACATACACAATGTCTCAACATAGTGTGTGTATGTCCCGTCTTGTATCTCCTCTTCAGGTCTCGCCATCATGGACACTATCACCAGCTCGCTTACTGTTGAACCGTTCTTTCAACGATAAAGGTCACTTTCATGAACTGGATGGCAGCCAACATGCTGTCAATAAAAAGAATAATGGAAGGAGCTCAATATGATCCTTAGGCTGTGCGTGGTCATTGCTTTCTGACAAATGGTGACTTAGAATTTCAGGAGAGTGCCTGCAGTGGTAGTGTGCTCTCTTGTGTTCTCACCCTTGACGCCCATTGTGTGTCATCGGTCACCTGTAATCTGCTAACATGCACATAGCTAAAACAAAGTGTATTTATATTTCTTTGAATACAGTTGGTACAGCACATTGTTTTTACATGTTCTTTAGGAAATAGAAATTAAAAAATTCTCTACTCTCCTATCAGCTCTACAGAGCAGCTTCGAATTTCACTAAAAGCCACGTGTGAAACCTAGACCAAACTAGTGTTGAAGGTCCATATAGGTCATAGATAGATATTATTATTATTAGATCATAGGTCAGACTTAGGTCCTGGTTGGTAGCAACGCAATTGAACCTTATTAAAAATTGGTGCAGGAGGTGACCAACATAACTAAATACACCAACTGACTCCCACAAATTTCGTGGTGTTATACTTTTGAAACAACATTAATACGCCGCAGTTGTCTTTTCTCCTTTGTTCCCTTTAACCTAGAAATATTAGGTCTTCGGCATCACCAGCCTTAGTTGCTGAACATGCTTTTACGCTGAGCGCTGCAGTTTCATATTTGTTTCTCTAGACAAGCAAGCCCGGGCTTCCCCATTTTGATAAGGGTATTTCAGCATTGACAGGGCATTTTTGGACAAGGAAAACATTTGGACTCTGTGTATTTTGCTACGAAGTGCACCGTACAAGGCAGAGGACAGCATCAACCATTTTCACCAAGGTTATTAAATTTGTGATGAAGTACATATACCTCTTGTCACTGACTAATTTCGTGGCAAAGTTACTTGTGTGGCAGTTGTGCAATTTAAACACATGTTAAAAAAATTCGGGTATGGCAAGTGCTGCCTGGTTGAACATGTGGAGTACACAATATAATAAATGGGGGGTTTACGTCGCGAGACAACTGAGTGTGAAATACACAGCACAGTGTAATGTTCCTTATTCTGGCAATGTTAGCATGGTTCAAGAAGTGGGAAATGTTGCACTACCCTTAATAACATCTGTTCGGCCCAGCAAACAGGATATATATACCCTGATTTGAAGACAGAGCAGCTTCGAATTTCACTAGAAGCCACGTGTGAAACCTAGACCAAACTAGTGTTGACTATGCCTAACTCAAAAGCACTATGAAGTCGACCCGTACGTGTTTATTTGCGAAACTATTATGAATGAAATATGGCCTGTGTGGTATAGAGCAATGCGCACACTCAAGTAAACATGCAAAAAATACGTATAAGGGCTCTCGATCTACATGCCGCGATGCGCTCTACGAGATAAACAAGACACTACAAAACTACATCCAACACTTCTTGTCCGGGGCAACTCTAATGACCACTTTCATATAACCGACGAATGGTTGAACGAATGCAGTTCGAATAGTCACGATACATTCCTACGTCGTTCATTGCGGTCACGCTATGATGCTGCACAATATATGTATCTCGTGTAACAAGCCTGGCAATCGCACGATGTGCACACGGGCAGAAATACGGTGTTCTTTCTTTGAAGACCTGTCCTCTGCAGGTGTATGCTCAAACGACCACCAAGTCTCACGTTGTTGCTCAATCGCGCCCATTCCTGGACTTGCAGTAAATCAGCAAACGGGTCGACGTGAATGTAGCTGAACGGTTGAACTGCGAAGTTCTCGAGCACATAATCACAATTTCACGTCGAAAATGTTGTTGAGATGAGTTCGCAGTTGTTGTTTCCATCGTTCAATAGTTCCCGGGATTACCTCGGACGAAACGCACATCGTAGACGGCCGCCATAACTGGATTTCCTCGCAAACGGGAGAGGCCGCCAGGGAAGTCGGAGAAAGCGTCAGCTTTCATCCAGTCAGAAGCACGATTCCCTATCTACGTAGATGGAGCAGGTTTATCCCATCTACGTCACAAAAATGGCTGCGCCCATGGCTTGTTTTGGTTTCTTTGATTAATTAATTTTCGTAATAGGGAGACAAAATTGAGAAACGAAGGTGCGTTTCGGGGGCAGTTGGTCGTGCTCGTTCTGAATATCACAACCGTTTTAACACATCGGGAAATTGGCGTAGCTCACCTTTAAGACCTCAGGCAGAGTCACCGGACATCGATACGCGGCTAATACAAGATAACAACAAGATAATAGCGGCGGGTAAAATTGCTACACTGCTAAACAAGCCCCAACATGCCATGATGACGTCGCAAACCAGGAAAAAAGCACGCACACATAGACATCAGCTCAGGAATGCACAAGGAGAGGCGCTTTATTGGAATTTCTCCTCCACGCTCACATACCAGCATTTCTGCACAAATACTTATAACTGCATACAGCTTACTCCATCAACATATCAAGCAAAGTGAATACTGACACTCAACAACATATAACAAAAACAAAAAAAATTCAATTCTCATGAACTCTCCTCTGCCGAGCGGCTTTCTCCTGCTCTACCTGGATGCTGACTTTTCCCCCTCACCTACATTCTGAGTAAAAGAAGTGAAAGAAGAAAAGAACCGCGAAAAATTACACGGCATTTGCGTCCCAATATATGTAACTGCAAGAAACCGTAGTGCACGCTAATAAACTGAGAAAGAGACACCCATTTCTGCCACCAGATAATTCTTGCCCCAGGGAGCACATGGTGGGCTAGTAAACGTCTAAATGACGTCTAAAAAAAGAGATAAGGAATGTCTATAGAATGTCTACGCAATTAGACCACATGTCTAGTATCCCTCCACTAGACGTCAAATAACACGTCTAACGTTACGCCACCTAGCCATCTAGCCCTAGACATCCGATGTCTATGTACCTAGCCGTGATTTAGACACTCTTTTGACCTGGATGTCTGGAACAGGGTCAGACACTTAACCATGTATTAGACATGCAGTCTACAGCTAGACCAATTTTATCCCTCCATTCAGGCGACAGGTCTAGGGTTATACATTTCCTGTACACTACTTTAGCCACCTTTAGACCTACTTTAGACCATGACTAGTCCTGCTACTGTCCTGGCATGCATTCATGCAGAAATATGATATAATTGATAGCAACACGGATCTCAGCATAAACATTTATTCGCAGTAAACCACACACGAAGTCTACGGTACAAAACTCTTGTCTAAAACTGGATTGACTTTGCCGCCAAGCAGGCGTCTTGTGTTTTGACTGAGGAGTGTTGAACTGGCAGCAGGGTGTTGATGGCCACCTCATTCCTTTCTTCCAACGAGTGATTGTTGGTGCTGTAGCACTGCCTCCAATGACTCACTGTGGCTAGAGAATAGAACAAAACATGTCAGAAAGCATTATGTAGCCTGCTAGTTCTAACTAGTTTGTTTAGTGGCTATGCACACTCTTTCACGGCATGCTTGTCTGGCCACATAAGAGCAAAAGCTGTATCAACACTGATCTGAGAGACACAAAGAAAAGCTGCACGTACAAAAATCACAGAACTGTTACAGCTACACAACACAAATTGCAGCAACAGCTGAAAATCTGTTTGCGCGTCACTACCTGATGTGGACGCTAGAGCCCTGCACCATCCGCGGATGGAAGCGGATATCCGTAAGATACTTGTGGATTCGGATGAGAATTTATCACTTTTTGCGGTGTGCGGATCGGATGGCTCGAGGTCGGATGCAGATATACCGCATGCTATAATTTTTCTACTAGCAATTTATTTGTATTGTGCACCGACAGCGAGCGCATGTCCGGGTTCACCTTTGACCATGCACGGCCAAGACGGGAGAGAAGCGTCCACACGAGCACCGGTGAGGAAGCGTTCCAGAAGTCTCTCCATATCGCGTTTGTTGAAAGGTTTACCTTTGCTTGTCGCCATGAGTCCTTCCATGAGAGCATGGAGGCATCCGAAATTATACCAACATTCTTCCGGCTGTGTTTACACGTCCTTCGAAACTTGCGGATCTAAACGGTTGTGTATGCAACGGTGCGGATCGGATAACGTGTACGCGGATGCTAAAAATCTTATCTGCACAGGGCTCTAGCGGACGCTGCCAGGATCTCAGGGAAATGAGGATGTAACAGCTTTCGCTGTGAAAGTACATCAATGTGACAGGCGTTTTCTCGTGACACACGGCCTTACCTGGTCGAGCAGGCAACTGCTAAGCACTCCATGATTGGTGCAGCACTTCCATCACTCCATTACGCTAAAACAACATCTGTGCTGCTCTCATAACTTTGGTGCAAAGCTTCTGTACAGGATAAAAATAAACACTGTGTATATTATAAAAGACAATACAAAGCAAGAGCTGTATCACCACGTCAAATATTATAAGTACGTACAAGTAGTATACAAGTTTATTCACATGATGTCATCCGCAGGAGACCGCCACTGTCGCTAGCAGGCAGATTTGCTGCCATCGGCCCTATTGTAGATTTCAGTCAAGCTGTTCCCCATATTATACTCACCGTATATCTGGTGTTTAAAACTTGTTGCTCTGTGATTTGTAGAATGTCTGAGCAATTTCCATATTTTTGGTGTTAATAGTCACCTAAAAAGCATGATGCAGCAAACAAATGCAAGGACTAAACATTGCGGGACCTATAGTATGGCGCTAAGGTGACTTCAGTGAATAAACCTTTTAGGAACTCAAATCTTGCACTACTACCAGATAGCTGTTTGGGTGAAGTAAGACGGAATGACATAGTCACGCTGTTCTCCATACAATACCAAGGATGTCTCAAAACGACAAAGCACAAAAATACTAGTTTTGTACCGTTTGATGAATATTTTGTCTGCTGCCCACACAGGTTGTGCGGTTCCTTAGCAAGCTTCTGGCAGTCGTTTCTTCTACATCACACTTCCCTGCTGACTTTCACAGCATCTGAAAAAAAGTTCGATTTCGTTAACCACAAGACAACCATGTAAATGGAAAGCAGTTAGAGTCTTCCACCAACTATATTTGCAATACTTTGTTGACAAAAAATTGAAAGAGGCACCCTCCAGAGTAAGATTAGGGGGCACATCGAACATCAGGAACATTGGAGGACAACACAGTCACACGTCAGTGACAACTGCTTCCCCTCACCTCACAGGGAACTGTTAAGCTTATGTGCAAACAGCTGTTTCGTAGGGTAGGTTACCACTATTTTCATATCCACAGATGCAAGATAGTCCAAGCACCTATAAAAAGAAATACCCAGTTGCTATGAAACCATGATATGCAAACAAAAGTACTTGCGCAAAATTTTCAGTGTTTAGTTTCACTACCAGCGAAAAATGCAACAACCGAAGTCGGGCTGACATGACAATGAACTAACCAGCATTTATGTTCCGGCATGTCCGCCCTGCAAACCGTAACTGTCGACTTTCGTTTACTCAAGACTTCAACAGTCATCGAAAACTCGTTAATCTCGATGGTTAATTAGTGATACCGTATTTGTTTTAGCACAAAGACGAACCAAGGCACTTAATGAAACGTTGTACTGCCGAACATACAACGTTAATCACTACTTTGAATGCAAGTGCAGTCAGGTCAACCCACACTTCCAATATGCTTCAATCGGTGATACGAAGCCGAAATAAAGGAAACGATATTCCAATATTATGCCACGCATCTCTACTACATGCGATTTGGTGCACAGAAACAGGCACATACTTTAATGAAGAGTGAACTCACCCCTTAAACTTGGGGGGGAAAGCCAGAGAACAAAGAAACGTTGTCCACCACAGTACTCTGGGAGCTCTGCTGTGCTCAACAGCTTTTATCACTGGACAGCACGGCGTACGTTCTCGCTATGCTCAAAAATTGCAAGACAAAACGCGCGGGAGATTAGAACTTTGAAAGATTTTCGTATAACAACCAGTGGAATGCAGCCGCGAAGACCCCAACTGCTACCCGTTGCGCGTCCGGAAAGTTTGAAGTTTCAACCGTTGAAACTCAACTGGTTCGAACCAGGCGCCCACAGCTCCCCATAGAGCCCATAGTTTGAGATAATTCAGGCAACACTGGACATACGACCAATGAAAATGCGTCGTGATGCCTAGCAGCCAACCAATCAGCAACCTCTCAGTTTGGCTCGGCTTTCGGCCGGCCCTGGCTGCCATTGACTTCTACTGGTTTTCATACCTGGCGCCCGTTATTCCAAAATAACTAAGACATTTTTGATAGGCGAAATACATATTTATTGATGCAACGTATAAACTCAAATGCTTGACTCATATATTCACCGTGCGTACAGGACGTTTCGTTCCTTGAACAGACAGCAACCAAACCAAGTTCGAACTTGCAAAGCACACATACAGTCTACTTCTGGAGGCGAGCGAAGTCCACGAGTGCGTGCGTTTCACAGATGAGCATCTTCTTCTCATTCTGGCGAAGCACCGTAGGTCACACAGTCACGGGAAATACTTTTGTCGTTACGAACACTCTCTTCTTAGTCACTGTATTTGAAAATGCGACAGCGCTCGAAAGTGTTCCTCAGGCGTCAGCTCACCAAGCATTCCAGTTCCGACCCGGCAAGAATGTCCGTAGGTTGACACTTTATCGGAGATCAGTACATGGCCAGAGTCACTATAGCTCACGAACAAACCCGCGCGTACACTTCCTCTTTGGTCGTTGTGGTCAACCGACATCGGCGAGCCGCGGAGACGCAGCGACCTTGCTTGGAGCTGCCCGCCTGGCCGACTGCCCAGACTGCCCGCGAAAAGTGAGCTGTGAGATATTTCGAAACTTTATCAACCAATCCCGGAGCGCGCATCCTCCTTTGGCCAATGGGCATCCGTCATGATGCCTGACGGTGTAGTACCACGTGACTGTGACGTGTTTTTATTTTTCTACTGCCGCAAATGCGGGGAGCTGTGGAGGCCTGGTTCGAACTGGTTGGATGGATGGATGATGGATGGTGATTGGGTAGACGGGCAGGCGTCATTGCCATTGCTTTAGCTCGTGCTTATTGAGTACTTATTTTTTGTAATACTTTAATTTCTGTGGCCGTTCATTATAATTGGGAGGTGGAGGTTAAATGTTAAATAACACATATGCCAATCCAGCGGAAGTTACACCAACATCATCATCATTATGCAATCGCCATCGTTGTTGCAGCGGCGAGTGTCGTGTTTTGTGATGTATGTGTTGAAAATCGCTGTTCTTTTTGCAAACATTTTATCAGTGCCTTTGCTACTGAGCTACAGGTGTGCCTAATATGTAGCGCATTGAATGTTCAGTTGTTTCAAAGAGATACCATGGGCAGTTTCAAGATTTTTTGAAGGGTTCTGAAATCCCTGAGTCACGTCAGATTCCATTTTACTGCTGCAGCTGTGTAGCTTGTGGGAAAATGTTATGTGCAGTAAACAAACATCTGCTATCTGCTGCCCACAGTACGTGCAAAGTGCTTCTGTGTTTGTGGAGCTATGGTTTATAGTGCTGCGCTGCACGATTCGTCGGCGTCGTCGACTTTTTTATTGACGTTTCAGTGATTCAATAATTTAGTTGCTGATTTCTTTAAGTTGGTGTAGCAGTTGGTGCTAAGGTGTTGGTGCAGGGGAGTTACGTCGTACAAAATTTACATTTACCAGCAACGGTAACGCCATCAGGAACGCTAGTTCAAAAAACATTGCCCCGAACAAATGCGGGCTTCCGTTAAGAAAAAAAGATATATATTCAGTAAAATAAAATATTACTTCACAGCACTTAGATTCTGGTAATGTCTTCTAGTTGTGGATGCTGTCAGTGTATATGCATGTCAGTGAGCCAAAAACACTCGGATCATCATATGTATGGACATTATTTAAATTATCTACATACCTCAGTCAGACTGCCTTCATTTGACTGATCTTTTGTTACAATATATGGGCATACAACTCACATAACATGAAAGACTACATACTATCCATTTGGTCATAATATAATGGGACAAAGTTAATGTGGTCCATTCCTTGCATAGTTTCTGAAGGTTGTTGCAGAGCCCCAGTTTTATTACCTCAGTATGATCATTTGCAAACAGATTGTACTTGCTGCTCCACACACGTGTGATGGAAAGTAAGAGAATAAGGAATTTCCTTCATGTATGAGGATCATCCAACAAAAGTTCCTCTGCTGTGATCAAAATAATAAACCTATAGCACAACATTGAAAAAAATTATGTACAGATTAGAGCTCAACGTTACTCCCTAACACAGTCACCTTATTTAGCTGAACATTTTTGATACTGTGATACCAAGTATTCAATACGTTGTCTGTGCCATGCTATGCCCTGTTTACAAAGTGAGGCATTCACTTTGCATTTCACCTGATCAATTTGTGTTTCATGATCACTTGCGAATTGGTGACTGCCGAGGGGTGCTTTGAGAGGAAGGTGGAACAGCAGATTGGGCAAATTTTCATTGAAGTAGGAATCATCACCTTGAGCACGAGGAGAACGAAGTATACAGGAAGCCCACGAAAAGGAAACTCACGTTTGTGTGTCTCCTGTATACTTCATTCTCCTCATGCTCAAGGTGATGCTTCCTATTTCAACGTTGTACCAGCTCGCTTGTGTACTTTTTCTCTCTTTGGCAAATTTCCAGATGAATTTCTGGAACAAATCCCGAGTCTTTCAAGACAAGTGCAGACAGCGTTGACGTGGTTGTACTACTCCCTTCCAAGTCCTGTGCGTTTTGGTTTCATCGTAGTTTGACGCTTTCCCAGGATCTCGCAGTACATCTGCATTTACTGTCATTGTGCATGTGAGATAATCTAGAAGTTGCACACAATGATAGTCCTAAAACATTGTCGGCATAGCCTTTCCAGACGAAAACGCGAGTTTGACCTCCTTCAGAATGCTTTCACCGGGCACCCACCATGACTTCCTATGGTATTTTGTCTCAGCACTTGCATAATGCATCCAGGTTTCATTAATAAAAATTGTCATTGCATCCAGGTTTCATTAAGTAAAATTGTCTTGATACCATTGAAGGAAAATGCAAGCTGCATTCATTCGTTACTCTTTACAAACGTTACCGAGCAAATGTAGCCCCCATCTCGCATAACTTTCGTTGACCATGCTGAAGGAAATTTGTTCTCATTAGTATCAGAGTGCAGTACCAGTGACCCGCCAGTCTCCGTTAACAATTCTCGGAATTTCAGAAAAGAAACGTCGTTTCGTGGTGTTATAGCTGATCTCCCACTGTACTGTTCATTGTGCAGATTTTCACGACCCTGTATAGAGGACACACCATTTCAATGCCTGTAAAGTGTTTTGTATAAACAGGTGTTAACTGTCAGTGGATATTCTCTAAAGTACTCTTTCACTTTTTTATTCTTTAACGAAAAATAGGATAACTCTTCCGTACTAGGATAGTCAGACGTACTCGGAAATATTACATCCATGCTTGAATGCCTGACACATTAGGTGAACGGCACTTCATTAACCAACATCTGCAGTGCCGGGATGTCACACCCAACTACTACACGATTCAGTTTGTCCTAGTGGTGTTTCCTTTGAATAACAAATATCGGGAAACTTATTTTTGGATGGCCCTCCTAATTCCAGTTCTCTTTCTGCATTTGGCTACATTTTTTAGATTTCTTGTGACGACTCTTGTGGACAAATACCAGCATGGAAGACTTAATAACAATTGGGGTTTACATTGCGAGACAACTGAGATCATGAGCGACACCACAGCAGTCGGTCTGTGGATTGCCCACCTGAGTGTCCTTAAATGTGCAATGAAAGCTCACCACACAACACACCGTATTTAATGTCCCTTGTGGAAGATGGCATGTCTAAGCAACCTGTATCCTGGCACTAAGTTGCTGCTGTTTTTGGCCGGGTTCGAACCAGCGATCTCGGGATCAGAAGGCGAACAGACTCACTCACCAGGGCCGGTTCACGGACAACTTGAACACCACAATTATGTTAACTCTGCCATCAAGTAATTCAGTTTCCTGCATATGTTTTGTAACAATTGAACTTCAGTTTTGTAAGCCTGAAAGCTAAGCTTAGAACCACCTCTTATAATATAGTGACTGTATTTGATGTGTGAATGTGTTCACACCTCTTAAAAAGCTAATAAAACAAAAATCTTGATGATTTCTAATATGTGGTACATACAAGGCCAGCTACAAGACGTCTACAATTAGACGTCAATTACTAAATGTCTACAAGATGTCTAGTAAATTACTAATTTTAGACATCTAAATAATGGTAAGACTTTTAGACGTCTAGTCAACGTCTAGTTTGGGCACTATCCCTAAAGTCTAGGGCTAGAACAGGTCTGGACGTCTAGTTGACTACCATGTGTTCCCTGGGATGCCACATACACAGTCGCATTGCCCTTGCGTAAAGAAAGCACAGGACAGGGATACACAAATTTCCTTAAGTGAGCAGGGAAAAGGCTTAAGTCGAACCGCTCAGGAATAATCGGTGAATCACCGCTTATCGCAACGCGGCTAGCACAACATGACAGCAGCAAGGTATTAGCGAAGGGTGAAAATTGCAGCAAGAAAGACACTACTGAACAAGTCCAGACATGCGACATCGAATATAAAATACTGCTCATCGGGGAAAAGGCCTAAGCCTGCGACAGAAACTCATAAAGCATACACAACTTCATTTTTCTATTTCGCGTAAACTATTCGCTGTCTGCTTGGAAAACGACGCACAAATTTTCTTAGGGAGCAGAGAAATATAGGAATTTATACTCCGTGCTCAGATGCCAGCATTTCTGCTCTAAAACCCATGACTGCAAATTTAAGCACTGCTTACTTCATCAAGATACTGAACACCCAACAAAATCAAACAAACAACCCCACTTCCACTGATAGAACACCATTCAGCTTTCACCAGGAGGCTTTCTTCTGAATAAAAGTAGAGAAAATAAGAAAAGAGCAGCGAAAAATTACACGCAGTTTTGCTCGCATAGCTATAAGAGAAAAAAAATAAAATAACGAGGCACACGCTAATAAACTGTGACAAAGACACCCATTTCTGCTATCAGATAATTATTGCATAATGCTAAATACTCAATTTCATTGTCCCTGCGTGAAGAAAGCACATAAAAAGGACACACAATGTATCTTAAGCGAGCAGGGAAAATCCCTTCTACTCGGACAGCTTAATACCATAAAGTCTGAATTATTGCAAAGAAAACAAAGCTTGAACAGCGCTACGAACGTGACAGATACATACTAACAAACAAACAACAACAGGGCCGGCGTCGGGCACTCATAAAATACACTGCCCAAAACAAAGACTTCACCAGGTTCGCGAGGCAATTCCATTAAAACGCTCGTCCTATCCTACAGATAGCAATGCAAACGCGACTAATACCCTTATTTTTTTAAACCACTATTTCACGCAATAGTACATAAATGTATCACTCGTGTCACACGAAAAGGCAAACACTTACTTGTCAAGTGGGGTCCCAGCGCGCGCGCACACACACAGACACACACTCACATTTTCACACTCACAAACACAAAGTCTATTAACAGCCACGTAAATTAATATTATTCCTCACGTCAATAATTATCCAACCAGCGTCAAAACGGGGGGGAACGCACATATGCGAACGCAAAACAATAGGTCTTCGTTCCGGATGTAATAGGATATCACCAGTCGACCGTCGCAAAGCAAAAAATAAAGTTTGTTTTCATTGCAATAATTCAGGCTTCATGGTATTAAGCTGTCCGAGTAGAAGTGACTTTCCCTGCTCGCTTAAGATAAATTGTGTGTCCTTTTTCTGTGCTTTCTTCACGCAAGGACAATGCAATTGAGTATTTAGCACTATGCAATAATTATCTGATAGCAGAAATGGGTGTCTTTGTCACAGTTTATTAGCGTGTGCCTCGTTATTTTATTTTTCTCTCTTATAGCTATGCGAGCAAAAGTGCATGTAATTTTTCGCTGCTCTTTTCTTATTTTCTCTACTTTTACGCAGAAGAAAGACTCTTGGTGAAAGCTGAATGGTGTTCTATCAGTGGAAGTGAGGTTGTTTGTTTCATTTTGTTGGGTGCTCGATATCTTGATGAAGTAAGCAGTGCTTAATTTTGCAGTCATGGGTTTTTGAGCAGAAATGCTGGTATCTGAGCACGGAGTAGAAATTCCTAAATTCCAATATTTCTAAAATTTGTGCGTCGTTTTCCAAGCAGACAGCGAATAGTTTACGCGAAATAGAAAAATGAAGTTGTGTATGCTCTATGATTTTCTGTCGCAGGCTTAGGCCTTTTCCCCGATGATCAGTATTTTGTATTCGATGTCGCATGTCTGGACTTGTTCAGTAGTGTCTTTCTTGCTGCAATTTTTACCCTTCGCTAATATCTTGTTGCTGTCATGTTGTGCTAGCCGCGTTGCGATAAGCGGTGATTCTCCGATTATTCCTCAGCGGTTCGACTTAAGCCTTTTCCCTGCTCACTTAAGGAAATTTGTGTATCCCTGTCCTGTGCTTTCTTTACGCAATGGCAATGCGACTGTGTATGTGGCATTATGCAAGAATTTTCTGGTGGCAGAAATGTGTGAATTTTTCCAGATTATTAGCGTGCACTACGGTTTCTTGCAGTTACAGCTATTGGGACGCAAATGCCGTGTAATTTTTCGCGGTTCTTTTCTTCTTTCACTGCTTTTACTCAGAATGTAGGTGAGGGGAAAAAGTCAGCATCCAAGTAATTTGTGGCGGCTTTGCCATCGGCATCGCGGCGCCGCTGTTGTTGAGGCGCGAGCAAAATAAACGTTCGTTCACTTGCTCCCTTGTGAGCTACCAGGAAGGTTGTCCCTTACTTGTGTCACTTGTCGCTGCAAGAGCAGGAGAAAGCCGCTCGGCAGAGGAGAGTTCATGAGAATTGAGTTTGTTTGTTTTTTGTTATATGTTGTTGAGTGTCAGTATTCACTTTGCTTGGTATGTTGATGGAGTAAGCTGTATGCAGTTATAAGTATTTGTGCAGAAATGCTAGTATGTGAGCGTGGAGGAGAAATTCCAATAAAGCACCTCTCCTTGTGCATTCCTGAGCTGATGTCTATGTGTGCGTGCTTTTTTCCTGGTTTGCGACGTCATCATGGCATGTTGGGGCTTGTTTAGCAGTGTAGCAATTTTACCCGCCGCTATTATCTTGTTGTTATCTTGTGTTAGCCGCGTAGCGATGTCCGGTGACTCTGCTATTATTCCTGAGGTCTTAAGCCTTTTCCCTTCTCGCTTAAAGGAATTTGTGTGCCCTCGTCCTGTGCTTTCTTTACGAAGGGACAATGCGGCTGTGTATGTAGCATTATCTGATACCAGACATGAGTGCCTTTTTCTTAGTTTATTAGCATATGCTTCAGTTTTTGAAGTCAAGCAAAAGTGCGCGCAATTTTTGCTGCTCTTTCCTCAAATCACTGCTTTTGTGCAGAAGAAAGTCGCATGGTACAGCTGAGAAGTGGGTTTCTCTGCTTGTTTTTTAGATGTTGTTAGGAGCTCGGTATGTTGAAGAAGTAAGCTGTTATATAGGTATTCGTGCAGAAGCGCTTGCATCTGAGCGCAGGACACGGCTCCCTCAGTGTAAATTAATTATTTTGGATGTGAGTCTGCTTCACTGCATGACAAGGCTGAAATGGGAAATTGGAGCGCTTGATTAATAGCGATCCAACTAACAGGGCAATTATAGTTTCCATAGAAAGTAGAATTTTAATAGGCTCCTAAAATTATAGTTTGGTAGAATTTTTCTAAACTGCAATGCAATAATCATTAATATAGTATAGGAATGCAATCATGTTCCCGTAAAGGCGTTCTATCTAGTCCTCCGTCGAGCGCGAATAGAACTTTGCCCCCAGGCTTTCGCGCCTTTTTGCTCGCAGGTGTACACTCTTAAAAATGTACTTCACCTCATAGCACGCTCCTAGCCAACCATCATCTCGAGTGATATCGTTATCTGCCCTGATTTGTTGAAAACGGGAGGCGTACGCCTTTTCTGTGACAATTATGAACAGCATAAGTGTCACAAAAAGGCGTACGCCTCCCGTTTTCAACAAATCAGGCCAGATAACGATATCATTCGAGATGATGGTTGGATAGGAGCGTGCTATGAGGTGAAGTACATTTTTAAGAGTGTAGCTTCAGACAATGAGCATTACATAAGCCTGGTGATGATGTTGAGTGGTCTCACTTATTATTTTAAAAGAGAAGTGGTAGTCTACTGGTGTTGTGGTTCTAATGACCTTTATAGAGAAAAAAGCATTACAATTCAGTTCCGTGCCTGGCTGTCGGATGGAATGGACGTATCGTTCTGCGCTCCTTGTTACCCGTACTCTGTGTTGATTTGTTGAGTGCCTAGTCCTCTTATTAGCCATTGATGGAGTTACGTGTTAGGATATCTTGTTCTTTTGCAAGTCTCATTTAGTAAGACTTTGGAATTTCTACGATCAGTTTTCATGCATGGTGCTCTTCTGCAATAGTTCCCTATGCAATCGTTATAGAAGAATAAAGGAAATAATCTTGGGATAGTGATTCAACAAATAATAGGTCGCCTGCCTACAGCGTACGCGCCCTTGAGCCACGCAGGTGCATGATGACGTCATGCCATGGCTTCATTGCAGATTGACCTTGTCCAGTTGTGTCGACCGTGTGAAAAAAAAGCAGTGTAGCCCTGGGACAGTGGGATGATGTCACGACCAATGAGCAACGCAAGAAGAGGACGCAGGAATGCACTTCTCTCTTAGTCTCTCGGAGGTGGTCGCTGCAGAGGGCGCTAAGAGCGCGCGCATGCGTAGCGCCCGCGGCGCGGCGTCCCAGTCAGTTGCTCGCTGGCTGTCGCAGAAAGCAGACGTGCGCTCGGTTGCTCCGTAGTCCCCGCACGGCTCAGTTTGTGCCTGGCTGTCGGATGGAGCAGTCGCATCGGTCTGCGCTCCTGTTGTGGTGGGTTGATTTGTTGTGTAACTAATGCTTTCGCACTTTGTCCCCGCTTTTTTCATGCCCGTGCACGTCGGGAGCTGGTTGCTGTTGTCCTGGCATCCCCGCCATTTTCTATCTTCTTCTGCCTTTGGAACGGGAGTAGCGCTGGCGTGATTCTTAATAATTTTGTCGTGAGATTAGTTGAGAAAGTAACCGCTGGGGTGCAGCTGCGGGACCTTATACAGGAGAAAAAACCATTATGAGTCAGTTCTCTGCCTGGCTGTCGAATGGAGCAGTTGCATCGTTCTGCGCTCCTGTTGTGGTGGGTTCATTTGTTGTATAACTAATTCTTTTTGTTGTTAGCTATTGATGGATAGCATATTTACTCTTGCTTTCACAGCCTCTGTATTACGAGTGTTTTTCTCATCGCATGTCCAGAGCTGTCCTAACCTGCCCAGACGTCACAGCTCACGTCACAGGATGTCCGGAACTGGTGGTCATAGCTGCGATGCTTTGCAACCTGCCTCTGTGCTCCGTCGCCCAGCGATGGCCAGCGGCCGTTCCGGACCGCTTTCTTCAAGATGGCGTCGTTGATCTTCAACTAAACTCCTTCTCTCCACTCCATCTCTATCTAATTTTTATTTTTTATCAACTCAAGTAGCCGGAAACTCACACAGTGGTCTGGACACGTCTTAGATGCTCCCCAATTAGTGTAATGACCCCCTGAATGATCCTAATTACTGTGGGGGGTCCCAAATTGCTCTAATTCCTAATTAATGGCGTTCAGATGACTGTGTGAGTTTCTGGATACTTGAGCTGATCCAATACTACTGGCAACTGAAGTGGACCCAGTTGCAAATGGGTTCCAAAGTGGAACAACATGCAAGTGGTTTCCGAAGTGGAACCACATGCATTTTTTTTTTCTTTTAGGTGGACTATCTCCAAGTGGTTTACCAAAGGGGTATTTGTTTCATAAACAACTTGCGGATATTTTTCGCCTGGGGAAATGCTAACAGATCCGCTCGTGAAAAAATAGGAACTAAAGCTACACCGCTGTGTGCTGTCGCCAAGTGCTGTGTTTTTCTCTCGAGCGGAGTATGATAACGTGGTGATAGAGGGCACCACCTATCATAAAAATGGGGGCGTTGCTCGCCTTTTATCGATTGATAAAAGAAGCCGCACAGAGTGCACAGTGTTCGACTGCTTCCTGTGTGCGTGTCATCTACCTGCTACCGTATGCTGCCTACATGAGGCTACAGCAACTGGTGACGAGCTGCGTTATCAACCACAGGGAACCGCACTGAAACAACAAAGGCCATACTTCGTGCAAGCGTGCATGGGTAAGCGAGTGCAGCACAGTTAAATCCAGTCAAGTTAAAGGAAACCTCACAAACTGAGCGACCAAAATGACAGCTCGAATATATAGGACGGCTACTTGAATTCGATGAGACCCATGACAGTTTTGTGTCGTACATGGAGCGTTTTGAACACAAGAAAAGAAGAAAGCAACGCTCCTGACTATAATACGAGCAAAAACGTACGAGCTTTTGAAGAATCTAGCTGTTCCCGGTTGAGTTTAGTTGTTTAGATGTGCCCGGAAACTAAAGTTATAATGAACTGAAGCAACTCTTCGAAGAGCACTATAGACCAAAGTTCATCCCGGGTGCCTGTAACGGTGCCTGCGGACATCGATGAACCAGATGAATCCGAAAGAAATCAAGCAACACTAAGCCAGTAGCCTGCTCCTTCAAATATCAGCGCAGAACTACCCATTGAACTTTCTTCCTCTAACCCAGGTGGTGGGGGAGACGAGGCTTCATCCCCTATACAGGACAAACATCCTGAGCCTGAACCCCTTCAGAGAAGCTTGCGTGTTTCAAAAGCACCTGCTCGCTATCAAGCTGAAGATTTCAGAAATTAATTACCAAATGTGTTCATGTCAATCATTGCAATTGCTTCATCAAGCCGTTGCTGCAGATGTACATTGAAGGGTCACCGAGCGAGAGACTGCAGAAGAAGGGTCAGCTGCGATTCTTGTAAAGGCCGTCACGTGACTGCGCTCTGCGACCCTAACTGGCTCCCTCTCGTTACAACCAAGCCAAAGGCTGTTGACACTACCACCATGTCACGGCTAACTCATCCGAAGACCGCTAGCTGCCGACCTAGCTACCCGCGAGCTACTGAAGCTACCGACGTGATTTTACTATACAGACTTTACGCGTGGCTGACTGTGGACAACAATTCGGTTTGCGCCTCGGCATCTTGGATGGTGGCAGCCAAAAAAAAAAAAAAAAACATATATTCGCCAGGATGCTTCAGAGTGGCTGAATCTGGAAACATTAGATGAAATAGACCTCAGACTGAATACGTTTGGTAACGCGCGTTACCAAACGTGTTCAGTCTGAGGTCTATTTCGCTGCATCACGACATGCCAGCCGCCGAAGGATAGTCAGAGTAAGAGTGCGAAATCAGTATGACCACAAGGAGTATTGCATGAATGGTATGGAAGCTCTTTTCATCTGCAAGGATGTCGTCGAAGCTTCTCCGGATATCACCCTGGTGGAAGGAGGGTGGATTGATCGCGGACGAGCTTTTCTTTTCCTTTTCTTTTTTTCTGGCGTCAAGGCAGAATTGGGTATAGCGCTCCTGGTAGGAGCCGATCAGATATGTAAATGACTACTGGAAATTGACTGGCGGCATGGTATCACGTTGGACACTTCCAAGACCGCCACTGGCGGCGCTGTCGCGACGGAGCAGCACGCGCCCTTTAGGTGTCGCACGGTCCCTTAGCTGTTAACGATACCGCATACCGCTGTCTGTCTTTTAAAAATGCGCAGAGGGCTTTCATTACTTTCACTTGCTGCTGCTGCTGCTGCACTTGGTTGCAGCGCCAGTAACCAAATAGTTTGCAGAAGGTCGGGAGTCAAGCTTATCATGCACAGCCTCAAGTCGTTCTCAGGGAGTTTCGTAAAATGGACACTGGATGACTATGTGAAGTGTGTCTTCCGGAGTGTTGCATGTGCGGTATATAACGAAGTTGATGTAAGGACTGTACTTTTGTAACGATGCCGCGGCGAAATGATAGGCGTGGAATTAGCTTTTGGCGTTTTTGGCACGTTGTCATTGTTGCTAGACAACACGACTGCATACGGGCGAGTGATCGGCTATGTATCGCATAGTCGTCTGCTATGAGCAAAATAGTCGTCTGCTATAGGATACAGTCGTACAGCACAAACCAAGCGCGCTCTACAGGTAACTACAATTTAGTTGCAGTAAGCACTTAATTGTGCTGGACGTTCCAAGGTCCAGCGTCAGTCAAGTCTTCATTGGTAGAGGACACCAAAGCTCTGACGTGTGTTCTACACATCGAAGCAGTCACCAATGAAACGTGTTGTGACATCGTAAGCTGTGGGAACTGGAAGAGTTGTGCATCACGGAAAAGGACGTCAAGTGTCCGGAAGACGACGAGGTCTTTCAACAGTTCAAGGCACTATCATGATCAGCACTATCATTCTATCAAAGAAGTGCAATAACTAGAACCTGTGACCGTGAGGGATCAGGAAGAATGCGGGAAGAATTTTTGTTTGGGAAGAATGCGTTTCTTGCAACCGCTGGCAAATCAGTTTGTTTTGAAACGTCAGGGAGCGAAGACGAGTCTGCTCGGTCTTTGAAGAAACTCGTTCGACGCTTTCAAGATTACAGTCATTTAAGGTGCGTATTATATCTATGAAGTAATTATTCGTCCGCACGACGCGTTTTCGTTCATTTTCGCTCTGATTCCCAGTGGTCCTGATCACCGGCAGGCTGGACACAACGACTGAGGGACGGAGACAACGAAGTTTGCGCTTCATGCACGAACGTT
The DNA here is from genome assembly GCF_037126465.1 of Ornithodoros turicata. Lineage (NCBI taxonomy): Eukaryota > Metazoa > Arthropoda > Arachnida > Ixodida > Argasidae > Ornithodoros > Ornithodoros turicata. The sequence goes on along the minus strand of NC_088203.1, from coordinate 70,257,603 downwards.
GACGCGCGAATTAGAGAAGCCTAGATTGCACTTTATACCTGGATTACACAAGCAAGTAGGCATGTTTTTCAGGCAAGCTATTTCGGGTGTTGGATTTTTTTTGCATTGTATTTTCTCCTAGGTTACATCCAGGCGATGTCGTAAATGGGTGAGTCAATCATCTTCTGTGGTTGGTATTATGTGGCGGAAAAAAACGGAAGTTGAGGAAGAACAGCAGTCCAAAGGCGTGGAAGAGATAAAGAAGCGAGCAGCTGCAATGGTGAAGGAGAGATGCAGTGGTCAGCGTTCATCAATATACGTTGTGCCCCGTGTGTTCGGCGTTTGTGCATCATGACAATGCAGGCTTGCGATGGACAAGCATCACCCCCTGAAATTGACGTAATTTTCGAATAAAGGTATTTGTTTGTGATATTTATCGTACAGCGTAGCTTCCTGGGGCTGTTAATATATCGTAGAGGAGGGGAACCACACCGACGGGTAGGCCTAAATCGCTGCGCGCTATCCGTTGCATGTACCGCATGTGAGGGCGGTGTACCTCTTAAATTTAAGAGGTACATTTTTTTTTAATGTAGCTCTTCGCCAAGCGGTACTTAACCGTTACATATGCGTTACCTGGTTTAGAGTGTACCCCATGCCGTCCACCGAGGCTGAACTGGTCCGCATTCTTACCGCCCTGGAATACATTACTCACTTGCCACCCCAGAAAAGGGTCATCCTCACCGACAGCACGGCGTCCCTCCTCCACTTGATGTCGCCTCGCACCAACCTCATACAGGATATACCCAGCATGATCATTCAGACGTACAACAGACTCCGTGCCAGTGGTCATGCTTTGTCCCTTTAATGGTTGCCCGGTCATATGGGCCAGACCGGTAATACACGCGCAGAAGCGGCTGCAAGACGAGCTGCCGCAGCTGCTACTCCTGCCACTGCACGTCTGCCACTTAGACTTTCGGCTTTCCATTTAGCTATTCGCCGCTGGTGTGCAGCCCAAGCATTTAGATCTCAGGCCGCCGCCCATAGTCACGTGCAGTCCATCAACCCCTCGGTTGCCTTTTTCATTGCGTGTCACTGCAGTCGTCAGGAGGAATCACTGCTGAACCGCCTGCGTCTCAACGTTGCCCGCACCCCATCGCTTCTTTACAAAATGGGCCACCCAGCTCCCCCTTGTGTTCCAGCTGTGGCGAGGTGGCCGACATTCCTCATTGTCTTGTGCACGTCAGCAGTACATTCCCCAACGGCCCAATGGCAAGCCCTCCATCGCCGTCTAATGCAGCTGGGCTGCAACACAATGTCCATGACCACCCTCCTTGGTCCCGTCCCTCGGCCTACTCAGTGGGCCCTCACCACAGCCCCGCTTCGCTTTCTGAAAGACTCGGGCCTTACGTCTGCCCTCTGACTGGACTTTTTTGGACCATGTCGAGCCAGTACTGCACTACCTGGTTTTCTTTCTTTTTTCTCGTCCTTTTTCCTTTTTCTTTATTTTCAGTTTCTTTCGTTTTTGGAATAGCAAGCTGGCATTAGCCTGGCTGACATTTCCTTTATTCTCACGTGTTAAGGATTACCGCATGGATTCAGTGCTTTGCTGACAAGTATCGACTGAAAAGAGGCCACGGCCCAGTCATCGCCGAACAGATTAGCAGGGCCGAAATATATTGGATCAAGGAGGCTCAGAAATCCGAGTACGGGGTCGAAATACAAGAATTGACGCACAGCGGTAGCGTGAATGAGAAGTGTTCAATCGCAAATTTCGTGTCGATGCTCTACGAAGACCACATTCTAAGCATATCAGGACGGCCTATCTGTGTCCAGCGGCAGCTGACTGCCGACTTAATACATAACGTCCGAGACCGAGTGGTAGTATACACAGATGGCTCCACTACAACGACTGGATCGACGAGTGCCTCCGTCATACCTGCCTGTGGTGTTGAAAGTGGAGTGCGTTTGTCCCATGCGACATCGTCGACACTGTACTGTACGCTCTGCTCATTGCTATGGAATATATAGCGTCGACTCATTCACGAACCAGTCGGCCCAGGACGCATACTAACCCCCCTGTCCCCCACTCCTTCCTGCTGTCCTCTCTCCATCTGTCCACATCTGTACGCCGCTCATAGCCACCGTTGCTTCGCGGCGCTAACACAGAATAAAAAATTCATTCACGGACCAAGTGGGTTATTATCTCGGATTCCCAGGCTGCTCTGCAGTCCCTTGTTTCTGCAGGAACTACCAGTGCTGTCAACCCTGTAGTTGCTGATGTTGTAAAATTACACGCAAAGGCGGTGGCTGCTGGACACGACATGTGCTTTCAATGGATTCCAGGATACTGCGGCATTCCTGGGCATGATGTGGCTGATGATGCGGCACGCAGAGCACATCAGAAGCGTGCGTCACGACTCATCTATTTCCCAAGTCCGACGCTAGGGCCCTGTTGACTGCTTTGTGTCGCCAACTGGCTGAGGTACAATAGCTGTCCGGCGGGGCTCGCGCCTCGCTGCGCACCACCAGCTCCGCCTAAACGTGCCCTACAGGCGACGTCTTCTTCACAAGCTTGGAAAGGCGAATTCACCCAACTGTGGCACCTGTGGGAATGTTGAGGACACTGAACGTATCTTATTATCCTGTCCACGGTATCAGCAGCAGGGCACAGACAATCTCTACAAGCTTCCTTAGCTCGGCTGGATGGCAGACCATTTGATGTTGTTAAGGTTCTGGGCCCATGAACACCCGACCATCAGTTTCACGCCATACAGGCGTTTGTGCGATTTTGTGCAGACTCCAAGTTGGTGGACACACTGTGACTGACAGTGTGTGTGGACAGTGTGTGGACAGCGTGTGTGGACAGTGTGTGTGAGTGACTGACTGAGTGTCTTTGTCACTCATTGGTTTTATTGTAGATAGCCATTTGTGTTTTCCCAAGTGATCTGGAGTAGCCGGCTCTCGTAATGAGTGCCTATTTCTCCATTTTTTTCTTTTTTATCAACTCAACTTAACTCAGAACAGCTGCAGTATATTGCGCTGCCAACAAACGTTAAACAACCAGTACTATTACCCCACAGTCATAGGTTTACCTAGCTGGTTGTAGGAAGAGTTCATCGTGAATACTGCATGGCGGTACGCAAGACACTATCACGTCAGTCCGAGAACGCTACTGGATCCGTAGATGTCGTCAGCTGGTCAAAAATGTGCAGCTCCGCTGCATTGTTCGCGCCCGACTCAAAGTGAAACCTGCTGCTGCTCCTATGGCACCGCTTCCTGCTGACAGAGTGACTGAAAATGGACCTTTCAATGTGGTCGGCATCGATTTCGCGGGGCCTCTGTACGTGAAATCTAAGAACAGCATTGACCAGAAGACATTTATCGTTCTCTTCACCTCGAGCGTTACATCTCGAGTTAGTATCCAGGATGACCACAGCTTGCTTCCTACTGGCCTTTCAACGCTTCACCTCTCGACGAAGACCACCTTCAGTCATTTATACTGACAACTCATTAACCTTCAAGAGAGTGGAGAAGGAGATTTGGAAAGCGCTAAATGGAACAAGATTCCATGACCACCTCTCCACTCTTGGTACTCGACGGAAGAACATCATCGAGCGTGCCGCTTGGTGAGGCGGCTTTTGGGAATGGTTCGTGAGAAGTGTGAAGACCGTCTTAAAAAAGGTGATTGATTGATTGATTATTTAAAAGAAAACCAGGGAGAAATTGAACTTGCCTCCTGACTAGTTCTGCTACTCCCAAAACAAAATAACAAACAAACAAACCCCAAAAAAAACAAAAGTACATTTCCCCATCCCCAACAATTAGTGTGTTAGTACACTAGGTGCAAGTGAATAAATATCACTAGAACATGCAGAGAAACAGATACACACTAATGCAACGATACACGCTACAAATACACACTAATACACATTACTGATAGAGGCACTCACACAAAATCCTAAAATATGAGTTCCATGCCGCAGCTCACAAGGAAGTTCTCAAGTGCCGCAAAGGCAGTGTCTCGCTTTCTTGGGTCCCACAGTCCGAGCACTTTCACCACGTCGAATCGCCTGTTGTCTAGGCGGTCGAGGGTATACCTCAACCTAGCCCTTTGTGGGGCATACTTTGTACAATGCAGGAGAATGTGCTCAGTGTCCTCCACTGTCGCACACACTGAACAGTCTGCAGAGTCAGCCCGCCCAATCTTGTGGAAGAACTGTTGACCGTACGGGACATTCAACCGAAAACGATGCAGCAGTGTCTCAATGGGCCTCCGTGTACCGGATGGGAACCGGTATTTCCCTTCCGGATCGATCTTGAAGAGGAGATATGATCGGTGATCAGCTTCCTGCCACTGTTCCTCCATACCTGCTCTTGAAATGGACGGAAGTAGCGATTTCACGTCTGCCTTTAAAAATGGCACCACATATTTTGTTGACGAAAGATGTCCTACGTCCGCTAATTTGTCTGCGGCCTCATTACCCGGTATGCCAATGTGCCCAGGTATCCACTGGATGAGGACGTCATGACCGGTGATGTACGATCTTGCGTATTCTTTTAGTATGTCGTGAACAACTGGATTAATACGTCCGCCAGTCAAGAACGATTGTATAGCTTGAAGTCCAGCCTTGGAAGTTACAGTATATAACCCACTGAGCCGGTATCTCCCTTGTGCCTATATAATCTATTGCCATTTTAATCGCAACTAACTCAGCCATGGTCGACGACGTGCGATGCGATAGTCTCGCGATCCCTTCCCTACTATGCTCTGGCACCACAAATGCAGATGCAGATCCTGAGGTCTTCGTCGAGCCGTCAGTAAAAATCGCCGTCCTGTTCTTGTGATTGTCCATTGCGGCAAGGCAGTACTGTCGGATTGCCAAGGTTGGGTGATGTGCTTTTTTCTGCAAACCTGGTACGGACGTGCAAACTACCGGGGGTATAAATGTCCATGGAGGATGCAGCGCCGTTTCCTGTCTTTGCGCCTTAGGAATTGTTCGGTGGTGTTGAGCGATCGCATTTGAAAAATTCCATTTTCGGTGGACTAATTGCCGTGCAAGCGGGTGTTTGTAGTGTGACGTGCTTAGCCGCGCATAATGACGCACTGATTCCTGTGTCCGCAGCACAGCGAGCGAAAGTTCTCGGGATTCTATTGTGGTTAGAATATTAGAAGTGGCGCACGGTACTCCAAGACATATCTTCAGGCCCTTGGCTAGTGCACTCTGCAGTGTTCGCTCTGAGGTGTCAGATATACCATGTAACACCGGAAGGTGGAATGCAATCATCTGCCGAATGAGAGCTCTGTGTATGGCCAATAGGGACCTGGTCGACAGTCCCCAGTGAGAACCTGTGGTATGGCGCAACACGTTGCTTCTCGCATCGGCTCTTCCTTTTATATATTTGACATGAGCAGCCCATGAGAGTTGTGCGTCGATGGTTACTCCCAGAAAGTGACAGTGAGATACTCTTGTTACTCGTTGCCCATTTAGATGCAAATGAAAATGCTTCAATTTCTTTCGGGTGAATGGAAGGAAGACCGTCTTCTCTGCTGAGATGTCCATTCCTCTCTGCATTAAGAAGCCGTCAGTTACGTCTAGCGCATTTTGAAGACTGAAGCACTCCGGAGCCCCACAAACATATATCGTCAGCGTAGATGGTAATATGTACATTCTTTGGCAGCAGCTGTGGCAGAGATGATAAGACCACATTAAACAGTAGAGGACTCAGTATGCCCCCCTGTGGGACTCCACATGTGAGAACATGATTATCGCTTGCACCGTTCTCCGTCCTCATGTAAACAGACCTGCCCTGGATGTAGTCAGCAATCCACCGTAAAGGACGCCCTTGGATGCCTTGAGTGAAGAGGTGGTGGAGCACGTGACCGTATCGTATGCTCTTTTAATATCCAGGAAGACTGCTGCAGTTGTCCGGCCTTGAGCGCGCTCATGCTCTACATACGTGACCAAGTCCAGCACACTATCCATTGTACATCTGCCTTTACGAAACCCGGACATGGAGTCAGGGAAAACGCAATGCGCTTCTCTGAGCCACTCCAACCGACTTAGGACCATTTTTTCCATGATCTTGCACACACAGCTGGAGAGACTGATGGGACGAAACAAATTGACCTCACGAGGGGACTTTCAGGGTTTGAGTAGAGGAACCACTCTAGAGACTTTCCATGACGCTGGTAGTCTGCCTTCAGCCCAACTGGCGTTCATGATATGCAGTAAGGCCGTCTGAGCAGTTGGGTCCAAGTTAACCACATGTCTATATATAACACCATCAGGACCTGGCGATGACTGGCGAGCCCTTGATTTCAATGCAGCCTGGAGTTCCGCAAGGCTGAAGTCGAAGTCAAGTGCTTCGCACTGCGCATTGCGAGTAAAGCACGTGGTGTCAGTGACCTCTTTCACAGATGTTTGATGCACGCTAGTTGCAGATGCCACTGACGGTTTAGCAAGTGACATGCAGAATTCATTAGCCACCGTCTTCTCGTCCGTATTCCGATAGATAGCCAAGGCCCTAAACGGGTATGTCTGGGTAGTCGGCGTCCCAAGCGTTCTAATGATCTGCCATACTCTCGTTGTAGGTGTGAAAGGAGTCAAAGTAGAGCAAAAGGTTCTCCATTGTTGCTGCGACAACCTTTGAAGATGACGGCGGATGACCCTCTGTAAGCGGCATGCTTCGCGGTAGTCGGCACGGCTTCCAGACCTACGGAACCTCCTTTCAGCCCTGCGCCGTATCGCCCGCAGTCTCTCGTATTCCGCGTCCACCTGACGATACGTGTCGGGAACTGTGACAACCTTGGTTGCAGCCTCTTCTTCCCCTGTAGTTACTGAGGTCATGTGGCGAGGGGACTGAAGCTTGTATAGCCTCCAGTCTCTTACCCGAACTTGCCTCCGTCCTTTCGTAGGTGTGAACAGACGGTGCATAACAAGCACAGGCATGTGGTCGCTGTCCAAAGAATCTGTATGGGTAGTCCATTCCATGTGGTGAGCTATGTCACAAGAGCACAAGGTGACATCTATGGAACTGTGGCAGGAGTGGCCTCGAAAGAATGTCGGCGAACCGTCATTGAGGACAGTCAAATTAAACTCATCCATCACACACTCAAGCACGTGTCCCCGAGTATCGGTGTGCCGGCTACCCCAAACAACACTGTCAGCATTCATGTCTCCACAGATGATGACCGGTGAAGGAACTCCTCGGAGAAAGTCGCGAAACTGATCCACGTTGATCCTTACATTTGGGGCCACATACATACTAGTCACTGTGATACGCGTACTCTTGAGGTGCACCCGGCACGTTACATATTCAAAATTTTCATCTGTCGAGCATCGTAGGAAGGCACACGGTATGTCTTTTCTCACGCACAACATTGCTCTACTGTGGTTACCTGTCCTCTGAGAACTGTACACCTCGTACCCTGAGAGACCAAAGCTACTGTCCCCTCTCGGTTCGCTGAATGCCAATATTGGAAAACTATGGCAAAAAATAACGTTGCGAAAATCTCCCATTTTCGGCTTAAGGCTTCCACTGGATTGGATAAGGAATTCCAGGAATAAGGAATAGGAATAAGGAATAAGGATAAGGAATTCCACTGGAAGATGATGGCCGACTTAAGAGCCGTTGCCATGATGTGAGTCAGTGCTTCTTTCACGGTTTTTTTCTAGTAAGATAGCCTCCATGGCTAGCAACGCTTGTACCTCTGGGAGGTTCTGTGACGCAGGGTGATCTCGCAGAATGACACGCAAGACGACGAATAACATTGGTACAATCATATCTAAGGACTGCACAGTAGTCCTGCACGAATTCGCTTTCACACGAAGTCGTCGGGGCTCCGGGGTTGTGCTATGACGTCCCGCCGACTTCTCAAGGGGGCCATGGGCCTCTCCTTGAACGTGAGGTTTTCCAGCTGCGACGACAGCATACGTTCCTATGCCCTTATTCTTCCCAGCTTTGGGCTTTGCCTTTTGCTTTGTCTGGCTGGTGAGACGGGGATACTCTTGTGAAGTAGCTCTTACGTAGTCGGGGTTGGGTGGGGCCATCTTGCTAGTAGTAGGCTGACCATTTGTCACCCGACGAACTTGGGCTGCGACTGCCGCTCTAACCACCCTGCACGCTCCGTACGTCGCCGCATGTGGGAGGCTACAGTTAGCGCACTTTGTCTCCCTCCGTGCGGTGCACACCTTGTAGTCATGGGGGCCCGCGCACACTTTGCATCGTTCATCGTATCGGCATTGCCGAGCAATATGCCCGAATCGTTGGCAGCGAAAACACCGAGTAGGAGGTGACACATATTCTTCTACAGGGTAGCTAGTGAAACCTAGTCGAACCTCCGACGGCAGTGCTTGCCCTGACTGAAATGTGAGGATGACGCTGTCCTTCTCAACAGAGGAGCACGTCCCGTCATCGTCTCGGATGAAAGCAAATTCACGTTTCACAGCTTGGATGTTATGTGCGCTCAGGTAATCTTTCAACTGAAGCTCGGAATATCTCTTAGGGACCTTCCTTATCCTTCTCATTGTTCGAAGATACGACGATGGCACAAATACCTCGACTGCGAGGCCGGCAACCACCTCAATTTTCAGCAGGCTAGTCGCGGACCCCTCCGATGCGACGTTGATGACCAAACAACCTCCTCCATTGATTCTGTGCGAGAGGATTTTCTCTTGCGTTTCTTTTAGAATGTCTTTTGCGATGGTGTTTGGGTTAACATCCCAAAACGTCCGACTTAAGTCCTTCGGTTTGAAGACAACTGGAATGCCCGCAGGACGGTTCTTTTTGTATGTGACGACTTGGAAAGGAGTCGTGTCGTCGTCGTCTTCGTTATCGATTTCCAGGTTTACCACTGTAGCGTCGGAGGCGGGATTCGCGTCATCGTGAGGGACGTACCCACGCTCAAAGACATCATCATTTTCGTCTCGTTGGCGTTTCGCTGGAGGTTCTGGAAGCCTAGCAGCTGCAACGGCACTTGTTCTAGCTGTGCCCATGACACCGGCGTGCCGACGTCCGTCAAAGGCCCCAATGGGGCTGGAGGGACCTCCCCCTGGCGAGCCAAAGGGCGGTGCAGGGCAGGGAAATAGGGAAAACTTCGTCTTGAGGATAAAATTGACAAAAATCGCTAGGCATAGAGTGAAGAACGCGCAGAAAACACGTCCTCTTCGGCCGTCTTCGTCTTCGTGTAAAAAAGGTACTTGGCAAAGACAGATCCGCTTGCTTTTTCCTTTTCTGTTTTTTTTTACAAGGAATAGGAAGTCGGCTTCTGCTTGGCTGACTTTTCCTTTTTGCCTGCCTTTTTTTCGTAATAAACATATCCCCCCTGGTTGGGAGGAGTTGACTACAGTGCTACACAGCGTAGAAGCCGTTATAAATTCTCGTGCATTGACGTTTCTCAGCGACCCAAACGAGACAGCACCACTCACACCAGGCCACTTCCGTCATTTAACGACTCCCAGGAACTGCCGCCCAACCTGCAAGTACGTTGGACACGTCACCAGCAAAAGACAGCATCTGAAAACGTTGGATGAACGAATATCTCCTAGAGTTGAGATCTGCTCATCAAGTAACGATTAACAAGAGTAACAGTCCAGCATTACAAGTCGGGAACTTGATGATTGTGCAAAACGAAAGGATCCCTCGGCAGTTGTGGCAAACGGGACGTGTTACGGAACTATTAATAGGAAGGAATAAAAACGTTCCTGCCTGTGCGGTAAAATTCGGTACCGAAACTATTTTACGTAGGCCTGTCCAGTTGGTTTATGAGCTGGAGGTTTGCTAAATGTTTGTGATTTGGGGTTCGGCTTTTCATAGTGTGAAAATGAGACATCTCATTTGAGGGGGAGGTTGTTTTGGATTTGTTTGAGATTTAGCACAACTTCGTCGTCGATGCGTACGCAACATAAAAGTCTGAAAGGGTGAGAACAATTGTCACGATGTGATTGGTGGATGGTTTGGATTCTTGGTGATGTCGATGTAGTGTTATTACACTAACTCTTCTTGGAGATGGAGGAACGCTGTTTCCCCTGAGTATGGAACGTTGGACTACCGCTCTGCTTCACCTGTAACTCTTCACCTTTACCTTTACCTTGCCTTACTTTACTTTACCCTTATCCCTTACCCTTGCTTTACATTGATTTACCTTACCCTACTCTAGCCTACCATACCTTACATTACCCTAGCCTACCTCACTTTACCCTAGCTTACATTACCTTACCTTAACTTACCCTACCCTACCTTATCCTACCCTACCTCACCCTACCTTACCCACAGGAGAGCAATACCGTGCATGGTTCTGTTGAAATGAGGCCAGTGATTTATCCAGATCCCCCCTACACCTCTCTAAACCCCCCAAATGTGCAGTGACACCCCCTAACTTTTTCACCTGTGTACCCCCTACAGCCGGGTGTGCCCTTGCGATTTCAGCTTTAGACACATGTCGGTAATGATATGTTAAGCTGTGATGATGTAACTATAATAATGCCCCCCCCCCCCCAATTTTTTCCAACACCCCCCCATGCTTGGGATTCTGGATAAACCACTGAATGAGGCAGTCGTTGGAAAAGCCAGACAGTAACGGACTCTATTTCAATTGTTCATGTACCTACGAGCTTGAGGCTGCTTATATTGACTAGAGAGGAGGTGGACGATGGTCAATCAACCCGAGCCATACCCGAGCTTTGTGGTGCTTTGTGGATCAGCGGGTGGACCAAGAGCGTTGGGTGCGTGATTTCGCTATATTATGGACACAGGAGGCTATTGTACGACGGACTGTGCGCTTTTGAGTGTGCCAGAAGCTTTAGTGATTACATACGCGACCAAGTCATGGGCTAAGAAGACGTGCTTTTGCGCTGCTTTGGCCTAACTCTCTATGCTCCCAGGCAGCACACGACATCGGGCCGATATCGGCAGCAAGTTGGGCGTGTCGGCCCAACATATCCCCGACACTGCCAACTTGTGACCGATGTACGACATAAGTTGGCAATGTCGGCTCGATGTTGATGGAAAAACGCGACATCTAGCCGACACTGCCAACTTGCGACCGATATCACGCTGAAGTTGGCAATGTCGGTACAGTGTTGACGGAAATAAGCGACATGTAGCCGACAATGCCAACTTGCCACCGATATCACTTTGAAGTTGGCAATGTCGGCTTGATGTTGACCGACACCAACGAGAAGACGCTGACAATGTCAACTTGCGATTGACATCCCACAGAGATTGACAATGTCGCCTTGATTATCATAGAAACCAGAGACATGACGCCGACATTGCCAACTTCCGACCAACATCCCACTGAAGTTGGCAATGTCGGCTCGATGTTGACCGAAGCCAACGACATGACGCTGACACTGGCTTTCCATAGACTGACTTGGTGTCCCGCGCCAAAAGCAAGTAGCAAACACATTCGTTACGTTGATGTCGAGTTAATATTCGAAGCAATTCCTCACTTGAGCCTTGTTTGTATGCTTGAGCGAATTAAACTGAGATACGTCACCTCCACCATTTTGATTCCGAGACGAGCAGGGCTCTCGAATTTGCGGAAGCTCGTAAGACATGAAATATATAGTATCTGTTTTCGCTTCGAAAGGAATGCCGGTACCTTTTGAAACCTTCTTACACTTCGTGGTCCTAGGAGCTTTGAAACTTTTTTCGTCAAAAGAAACCATCAGAAAATGAAACGAGTAAGAAATAATGGCAGAAATAAAACGTTGTTTCCTAGCAAATAACAGTCTAACTTTGTTTTTGTAGTTACGATTGCCCACACACGAATATAAATACAAAATTATGTTGGCGCAACATCGGTCACAAATCGGTAGCATGTCGAAATGACATCGGCAGCATGTCCAAATGATATCGGGCCAATATCCTGACCCCACATCGGCCCAACTCTGGGCGGTCTTGCAAAGTGTATGTTGGGCCGATATCGGGGGTGTCGGCAGGAGCACATCGGGCCGATGTCGGCACGATATCGGGGTGCTGCTTGGGCTGCCTGTGACCGGACCTGAAAAGTCCATAATGTCGGAAATTTTGAGTGTGTTTTTCGTGATATGTTCCACCAATACTGTGAGTGTTCTTGTGCGACGAATGTAGTTTTAGTACTAGCCCGTATCCGGCTACTCAAACGGCTCACACGAATGTTCCAAAGAGTGTTCGTGCCCAATTAATTTAACGCCAGCGGTGTAAGTGATGTGGGAATGGTAAATAAATGAAATGTATTACAGACAGAGCAGCTATATGCAAATTTATTGCGCTACAGTTGGTGGGAAAAGCAAGCAATCATGCGATTAGGTTGCCAATATGTAAAGCAGATTTCTGCATCTATTTCTGGTAACAGCATAGGTGGTAGCGCACAGCATAGGTGGTAGCGGGTGGAGGTATTTACAAAAGTAATTAATGAAAAACCTGACAAGACAATGGAGCTGACTTTGGTGTTTGAACACACCCCAGCAGGAGCACCTGTCCGCACAATTACAGGAAGGAGTGTTACAAAGGCACATATCCTTTTATTCTTGCATGTTCAGATTCGTTCACAATAAACGGCAGTGGTATTGTAAATGCTGCAAGCAGGAATGGTCAAACAATCACCTAGTAGTGGTAAATGGAAGCCGTTGTCAAACAGTACCATAGTAGAATCGTATGCAATGTGGAGTAATTATAAAAACAACCAGCAAATGCACTAGTAAGGAACAGAATTTCAGAGCTTGCTGTCGAAGTGAGGGGACAGACAAATTGGCAGCATCACTTTGTGTAGCCAGTAAACTCTTGACTACGCAAGGAAGTTAAAGACTGTAAAATAAAAGTGAAAAATGTACACATAATTTACACAAACACTCAACATATATTTGTCACACAAGATTGCACGAGCTACATCTGTGTAAGTCGCATAACAATCTGCTTCAACATTCACTGGTGGTGAAAGATTACCAGTTTTGTTAACTTTTGCCTAACTTGAGCCCTCTTCTGCTTCTCAAAGGTTCTCTTGAACAGCTCATGGAGACCTAGTACTGCAAACATCCGTATCAGTACCTTCGCTAGGGCAATGACATGGGTGGGTTCAGTGTTGAAGTGCGGCAACTTCCTCACAGCATCACTTCTGTCACTGACTAACTTGCTAAATGCAGCAAGGACAACAGTGTCCACTCTGAGCGCACTCGGGCAGCCTGCTGCCGTCCTTATAACCCTTTCGCAAACACGAAGTGCCTCGTAGACGAATACATCGCCTTTATAAGTCCTCCGTTGTCCCTTATCGCAATGAGGATACTGTCTACACCTGTCCTCCACAAGTGTACTCACAGAGTCAGAACATGTCAGGGTTTTCGACAGTTGACCCACTAAGAACCCGCCGATGTAGGTCAGTACTTCTGAAGAAAATGTGGAAAGTGCAACTGAGCTCTGCATGCAGAGCTCTTCCACAACAGCAGTGGGAGTGTCGTCAACCTCTTCCGTACGGAACGGCTGCGCAACAGTTAACGACACACCCTCGTAGTCGCTGTGCACATTTGCGTTCTTGGATGGTGTCACACCAACAGTGACGGGCAGTACTTGAACTACCAAGTACTCAAGTAGTACTTTAAGTAGATTTCTGTGTACTTGTACTTTACTTCCAAGTACATTTTAAATCGTGTACTTTGTACCGTACTTAAAGTACTTTTTTCCGAGTACTTCCACATCAAGTACTCAAGTACCCAAACTTGGACTCCAGACAAAAAATCACAAAAGAGTATCAAAAATGCACCCTACTAAAAGTGCTAAAATGACAACAAGAAAACGAGAACACACAGATAGCGCTATCTGTGTGTTTTCGTCGTCTTGCCTTCATTTTAGCGCTTTTAGTGGGATGCAGTACCAAGAGTCCCAGTCTGACATTTTACCAAAAAGGATTTTTGTGCTGTTGTAAAGAGCATATTTGTTGAAGCAAATTTATTGTTGAGAGGCTTGAAATGTTGAAAAAGTATCAACGCTTCTATGATTATGTAAAACGAATGAAATACAAAGACACGCGCACATTATGACACTGCAACCGGCAGCACAATGACTTGGTCAATTGTCATTTCAATTCTCCCAATGCAGGGTTCTATGCTTTTTTTATATTGTTTCCTTCTTTGGCAATTAATAATCATCTTATATCACAATGTGTGATTGCATTACATGGTGAACACTCTGAAAGACACACAGGCTTTAATTTTTACATTTTACGTTTTTTTAATTGGTCACGTGGATTACATTGCTGCAGATCACAGTCGTATAAAAATTATGGCTTACATTGTGCTTCATCCTTTTCTACTTTCTTCATATTCTTTTTTTAAACATGTTGTATTTGAAAAAGTAGCATGGAATGTCGAGAAGTATATAATCTCCGTTGACTTGTACTTTTTTTCCCTTGAAATTTCCCAGCCTGTTATAGAAGAAGATTAGTACCGGAACACCACACTAGGTGGGTGATCTTGGATCAGTCAGGGTATAATACATAATCACTGATTACCTCTCTACATGTAACTGCAAATTATGTCATCTGATTAAGTTCATATTCACGGGTTAGCACTTAACCTTGGACTTTATGGCTTTTGAGCATTTGTCAAGAATGCTCGCTAAAGTTTTGCAAAAAAAAGCAAGACACTTACAGATACTAAACAGTGAAATGCAAAGTGATACAAATTAAATTCGCAGTGTACTTGATGAATACTTGGACTTTGTCTGGTACTTTGTACTTTACTTGAAGTACATTTGGAATTGGGTACTTTGTACTGTACTTGAAGTACTAATGACGCCAGGTACTTGGCACTTTACTTTAAGTATAATTTTGAAGTACTTTGCCCATCACTGCACACCAACGTGGACGAGAAGTTTCCGGTACGCCAGCCGGAACTGTGCTGCTGTCGGGTTATTGCTCCAGCCACCTCGCTGGCGGGAGCAGGAGAAAAACATCTCAACAACAACAAATAAGTAATGATAATGAATGGGGAAATTCGCCACGTAAGGTGCGGCCCACTACCCCAAGGCACAATGGGGCAGGATGAGATGTGTCCTGATGATGAGGTGATGAACGATGCTAAATAGAGTCGATAGTCAGTGGAGTCAGTAAGACATCAGAACGGTAGGAAACACCACAGCACACAAACACACACACACACAGCACACAGCTACGCAGGCAGATCATAGGGTAGAGAGGAGACCAGTGTCCCGGAGAAAAATCTTTAAATACTCAAGAACTTGGCGATGGTCAAACTGGTTAGACCAAGGACCGAGAATGGTTGCCAATGTGAATGGTGCGGCCGTGATCAACTGCAGGTGACACTGTAGAGCTGCTCTTTGGGAGGTGCACAGATGGCAGTCGAGGAGCACATGCTTGGTATCCGCCAAAACAGCACAGCGAGAGCAGAGCACCGAGTCGGAGCGGCCAATGAGATGCTTGAAATGGGGGGAGAATGCAACCCCAAGACGAAGCCTGTGTACCAGCGACGCAAAATGGCGAGGCACACGAGAAGGCATGGTGAAGCCAAAGTCAGGGGATGGAACGTCCCGAGACCATTGCGCATGTGCGAGAGGCCTCACCACATCATTTAGGAAGGTTCGCCTGTCGCCTTTGGGGAGGGTAATCCGCACGCTTGATCGAGAATGATACGCAGATGCTGCAGCCTCGTCAGCTTCTTCATTGCCCCGGATGCCGCAGTGTGCAGGAACCCACTGGAAATAGTGCCCGCTGATCTCAAGACGGCTTAGTTCCTCGTATGTCCACCACCACAGGTGCAAGTGATCGACGAATACCCATGTTCGCTATACACTGGAGAGCTGCCTTGGGGTCGCAGTATATCACCCAGCTGCTGATAGCGGCGGATGCAATGTGCTTGAGGAAGAACTACATGGCATGCAACTCTGCAGACGTGGGTGAGGTGCAGTGCGAGAGACGGTATGCGTGGCACGACGACATGGTCGGGATTGTAAAGGCAGCAGTGGAGCAGTGTAAGTTGGTCGACCCATCTGTGAATACTGCAGTGTGCGAAGGGTAACGGCACTGCATCATGTCTAGCGCAAGTTCTTTCAACACGGGTGCTGCAACGTGATCCCTCTTGCTCTTGAGCCCAGGAATGGTAGTGGAGATCGAAGGTATCGAAAAGACCCACGGAGGGGACCTGGGGACGACTGATCTTCCAACAAAAGCCGGTTGCACAGCAGCGATGCATTGAGAAATGTTGCTCTGCCTCCGCCTTTTGAGCTTCTAAACCAAGTGGTGACGACAGTGTCCCACGACGAGGCGTAGATAATGGCGCACAGTTTCTCTGAGACGTAAGACTTCTACTGGCAGCTCCCGGGCCTCTGCCACCACCATGCGCGTTTCAGCGGCGCGGGGTACACCGAGGCAGATCCTCAAGCTTCTGGCCAACATACACCGAAGCCTCTGTTCAGATGTTCTTGAGATGCCGTGTAAGACCGGGAGGCTGTAGAGAATGGTTCCCCGAACCAATGCCCCATGAATCGAGAGGAGCACTTCCTGATCAATCCCCCATGCAGCGCCAGCGAAGTGAGAAATGACATTGGTCCAGCGTTGAACTTTCGCTTCCAGGTACCTGATATGGGCGCTCCACGAAAGATTGGCATCCAAGATAACACCCAGGAATGTGTGGCACCTCACTTGGCTGAGTGTATTATTGCCTAGCGAAAGAGGGAAGGCGCTCATGCGTTTCCGCGTGAACGGGAGCACAACTGTCTTCTCAGCCGAGATGTCCATGCCAGCCTTGGTGAAGTAATGCTGAACAGCATCCAACGAGTTTTGAAGGCGGCGTTGAATCGCTGGCTGGCCTTGATTTACCGGTGGTTCAAACGCACACATCGTCTGCATATACAGAGAGCTGAACTTTGCGATGAACGCATCGCTTGATATCCGCCATAACCAAATTGAAGAGGATGGGGCTTAATACACTTCCTTGAGGAACGCCTTTGGTCAAAACTGTTTTTTGCGTGTCACCATCCCGAGTGCAGACGAAAATGGTTCTGTTGGACAAGAAGTCAGCCACCCAGACAAAAAGCCTGCGAGACACTCTAGCCCGGAGGAGGGTGTGCAATACATAAGTGTGACTGACCGTATCATAGGCACGTTTGACATCAAGGAAAACAGCCTCGACAATCCTCTTCCAGCTCTTGGCGACTTCAACAGCAGTCACAAGGTCCATAAAGGAGTCAACTCAGCTACGGTGCCGACGGAAGCCCGCCATCTCATCATGGAAAACGTGATTCCTTTCCAACCACCGTTCCAGCCTGTGTAGAACCATCCGCTCCATGACCTTACCAACACAACTGGTAAGGCTAACTGGACGGAAAGAGGACAGGTGCGTGTTGGCAAATAAAGAAAGCGTGACCTCGTGATCAAGCTCGTTAGAGCAGAAGCTCTTCTTCTTGCGCTAAGAAGAAGCAGCATCAACCGTTCGTCTCCTTGTAGGACGAACTTCTCCTGTGAAGCAACCTCCGGTCGACGAGTCTTCGACTTCGCCTTAGGGACACCGGCTTTCCCGGTGCCTTTTCTCTTGGCACCCCCAGTCATCGACCTCCCCCCCTGTGCTCGGTAAGGGCGGTTGGCCCGGGTGGGCGCGGTTAGAGGAGATGCCGTCCACTAGTAGTGGACCCGACCCGTACTGGTCGGCGTCTGTGGACATCCGTTCGACTTCTCTTGAAGCTTTTGCGGCTAACGGGCTCCGCTCGGTCCCGGTTGTCATCAAGCCAACCAATGGTTCTGCTATCCGATCCCGGAACCCTAAAGCTCTGATACAATGCCTGGAGGCGATTACTCCCGACTTTCGAGAGATTAGCGAAGTTCGCCAATATGGCAAGGACGGTGTCATCTGCAAATCTGACAATGTAAGAGTCGTCAGGTCACTTTTGTCGACGTCCTCCTTTGGTGGTGTACCTGTCGAGGCCTTCGTTCCGCACCACCTTACTTGTATTAAGGGCGTCGTGAAGGGAGTGGACACCTCCCTGCACGCGACCGAACTCTTAGATCTATTCGCCGACGTCGGAGCTCTCGCCGTCTACCGCTGTAGCAGGCCAGAGAATGATCGCCGCGTTCCTACCGAATCTGTCATTGTTACGTTCGTCGGCCACTCCTGCCCTGAGGAGATTAAGTCCTGGCCTCTCATCTTTCGTGTTGACCCATTCAGGAGGAGACCCTTGCAGTGCAGGCGCTGCTTCCGGTTCGGTCACTCAACCAAGAACTGCAAGTCCGATGTGCGCTGCCGCCGATGCGGAGAAGCTCATGAAGAATCTGCGTGCTCTGACGGCACCCCCCTCAGATGCTGCCTTTGTGGTGATGCGCACTCTGCCGATTGCCAGTCCTGCTCTTACCGAGACCAAGAGGCTGCTCTGCTGGAGATTATGGACTCCCGCCATTGTTCGCGTGCTGATGCTATCGCTTCGATGAAAGGTCGCAGATCCGGCTTCGCAGGGAAAGCCCAGGTGAATGCGTGCTCTGACGACAAGCTCCAAAGAATGATCAACTCCGCAGTTGAGGCCGCTATGGCCACGCTTAAAGACGAGCTCAGCTCGTTATGCTCCATGTTCGCAACCCTCTCCTCCGTGATCTCTGGCGCTGTTCCAGTCATCTCTTGCAACGGCTCAGCCTCCCTGGTGCAGGAGCCAAAGGCCCAACCTCCAGCTGTATCTCCTGACCCTCGACCCCCCACGCGCTGCGAACCAGCGTCAAGCCAGGCCGACCCCCAGTGCATGGCTCCCTCTTCAGATTCCATGGACGCAACATCATTCAACCCTAAGCGCGGCGCTTCTCCGCCCGCGTTAAGGTGGTGCAGCCCCAGTGACAACCCCCATGGCAAACGCTCCAAGAAGGTGGGCCCAAATAAGGGATGCAGTGATGTTCTCGCTGCTGCAGTGGCGGAATCTCTCCTTGGTGATGGATAGCCTTCGGGTCCTCCAATGGAATTGCCTTTCGGTCTCATCTGCTTTACCGGACCTTTACTCACTCGTCTCTCATTGCTCTCCTGACATTATAGTTCTTCAAGAAACGTGGTTGGCTTCGCATCGGCCATTTTCCTTCCCCGGCTTCCATGTGTATCGCTTGGACAGGCCTGTGGGTAGGGGAGGTGGGCTTTTAACTCTCATCTCTTTAAAATTGGTGCATACTTCTTCCGTCGTTTCTCAGGTCACATCTTCCTCACTTGAGTGCCTTGCAGTTCAGCTTACGCTCCGAGATAACAGATCCGTGGCTGTTGTTAACGTGTACTGCCCGGCGGGCTTCCAGTCCCCCTCTGCCATCAATGGTGTTCTGACTGGTGTTCCTCGTGGACACCTTGTTCTCGGCGACTTCAACTCCCATCATGTCACATGGGGTCTGAGAACTGACTCTAGCGGTCGGGAACTGTGGAATTGGATCTGTCAACATAACCTCTCAGTTGCGAAATACGGGTCCCCCACGTTCCTTCGTGGTACTTCCCGCTCCGTCCTGGACCTTACCCTGTGCTCCACATCGATTCGCCTTGCAGCATGGAAAACTCTTGACTTGGGCACTAATAGTGATCATCTTCCCATCTACTTCGAAATTCTCACTCCTAGTAAGCTGACTGTGTCCGTGCGCCCCCTCTGTAACTACTCCCTGCAGGCAGAAAGCCTGGCCGGTCTCTTGAAGGAATGCGCAGGCCTCCCTGCCATCGATCGCGCCGCCAAGGCAGCGGCCTCTTTGTCTCGCTCTCTCGTGAAGTCCACGTTCCATATCCAGAAGCACTCGTCGTCGGACTGCGCGCCATGGTGGAACGAGGAATGTACAAGAGCGTTTCGTCGGCGCAAGGCCGCCTGGAAGCAGCTGCTATCGAATTCATGCCATGTAAACTGGAAGAACTTCCAGTTCCTTAAAGCTGTGTTCAAGCGCACCGTCTCGGCGGCGAAACATTCCTTCTATAATGGGCGCAACTCATTCCTCTCTCACCCGAAGCGCAGGAGGGACCTGCACAGGCACGTCTCCTACATCCGCGGATCGTTCTCGGGTACCGCCTCCCCAGAGCTCTCCGTCGCTGCCGACGATGTCGCCAAAGCCAAGCTCGAAGACATTGCCAGGGGTCTTTCGCTCCGCTTCAGGAATACTGTTCCCCACTCCTACGCAGGTCCCCACGTATCGCCCTCAGGCTTCTTCAGAGTTACTGAGGAGGAACTGGATTCTGTCGTGCACGCCCTCCCAAAATCAGCTCCTGGCCCGGACGGTATCACTGGCAAGATAGTAAAGTCCCTTTGGTCCTCCCACCCCCAAGAACTTCTCAACATCGTGAACATGTCTCTAGAGCACTCATGGGTTCCCGACGAATGGAAGGTGGCAAAAGTGGTGGTCATCAAAAAATCCGTCGCCAGGGGTCTTGACCTGGATAACATCCGCCCAATTGCCCTGACCTCAGTCCTCTGCAAGACGGTCGAGCGCATCTTGCATCGCCGCCTCTCTTCTCACATGGAAGCCGCATCCATTCTAAATGATAGCCAGATTGGGTTTCGTCCTCGCTGCTCCATCTGGATGGCTCATGTCAATCTCGAAAGCCAGATCCGTCTTGCCCGTGAAAATGGGAAGCTCTCCGCTCTCGTTACTTTGGACGTCGCCAAGGCCTACGATAGCGTGGAGCACAGTGTCCTCCTGCAAAGAATGGCTTCCTTAAATATCCCACCGTACATCCTCTCGTGGGTCGCGAATTTCCTCACCGGTAGATCGTTTTACTGCTCTGATGGCCGCTCCACTTCATCGCCGCATGTACAGCTTCGGGGAGTGCCCCAAGGATCTGTCTTGTCACCCCTGCTCTTCAACATCCTTATGAGTTCTCTGCCCCTGGACCAGGGCATCCTCACAATCACCTATGCCGACGACATAGCATTCTTCGCCTCATCGCCCTCATTGCTTTCGTTGTACGAGAAGTTGCAAGCGTACCTTGTCACCCTGTCTGCCTGGATGCGATCCGTTCATCTCTCGCTGAACGTACAGAAGTCTGCCGTGCTCCTCTTTCCCCATTCCGGACGCTCAACGGGCGTCATGACTCTCGATCTGAAGGTTTCGTCGGAGTCCATCCGCCAGGCAAACACACTCAAGTACCTCGGTGTGTGGTACGACAGCGAGCTTGATTGGTCCCTCCACCTTGAAGCCCTGAGCCAAAAAGCTGCGAAGGCCGGCAGCATCATTAATCGTTGCTCCGGCGCCCGCATCGGGATGCGTAGGAAAGCTTTACTGTTCCTGTATCAGAGTTACGTACGCCCGATACTGGAGTTTGGCTGCGTCCTCTTTTCTCATCTCCCAGACTACCGCTTGGCTAGACTCTTCACCATCGAGAAGCGGATGCTACGCCTTTGCCTCGGTCTCCCTAAGTATGCCTCGAACCTGGCGCTGTACTCAGAAGCCCAAGTTCCTCCTTTAAAGTCGCGCTTTCGCCTGCTCACAGTCAATACCTACCTTTCTCTATGCCAAAGCCCTCTCTCTCTCAGACACACGGCTGCCCTCAGGGACATGCCTCAGTGGCTGTCTAGGCGGTGGCGCAAGGCAAACACCCCGCAGCTAGTGTTCACTCAGCGCTTACTGGCGCCGTTAGGGGTATCGCTGACTGATCTCTTCTCACATGGATCTCCCCGGCCGAGCCCTTTGGTGCTGTCCGCTGACGCCTTCCAACCTGGCATCACCTCCGCCAATCCGGACAGGTTGGAAGCCATCCTCTCCGGCCATATCAACCGTTTCCCTCACCACCTAGCGGTTGCAACCGATGCGTCCGTTTCGGAGGAGCGGGCTGGCGTAGGCATAGTCTGCCCTCGTTTTGACGCGCATTTCCCTGTCCGCCTGCCTGACTACACCCCAGCTTTCGAAAGTGAGTTTCTCGCCATTACCCTTGCGGTTAGGATGGTCCCAGGGCCCTTCTGCAAAGTCCTAGTCCTGTCGGACTGTCTGTCCGTCATCTCTTCTCTCTCTAACCCGTCAAGCCCGCTACAGCAGCTCTTGGCCTCCCTTGCTCCGCCTCACGTCTCAGAGATTGTGCTCACCTGGATACCGGGGCACCGTGGTCTCTCGCTCAACGAGGCGGCAGACAGCCTAGCCAAGGCGGCACTCTCTGGTCCTATCATCAATGTTCTCCCCCCTCTGGCTGACGTTACTAAAGCCAGGTATCGGAGGTTCCTGCAGCTCACTGGGTCCCGCCTTGCTCCCTTCAGATACGCCCACCTCTCCTACTCATGGCAGCCTCACTGCTGCGCTTCTCGCCACGTCGAGGTGCTCCTTACACGTCTCCGATGCCTCGCCCTCCCGCTTGACTTTTATCTACACCGAGCTGGAGTCTCCAATTCTCCCGCGTGCTTGCACTGTGGTCAGGACGAGACTGTGGAGCACTTCCTTCTCCACTGCCACCGCTTTGAGCGCCTTCGTCAAGAATACCTGGCTCGCCCTCTGGCCAGAGCCGGCGCCCCCCTCTGCCTGCAGTCCATCCTATCATTTGGGGCTTCTCACTTGGGGAGGTGGAGCTGGGCCGTAGCGTCCAATGTGGCTGCTTTTGTCATCCTATCTGATCGTACCTGATATCTAAGGTCGCTTCACGCGTTACATCATGACTAGCCCTGGCCAATCGCCCTCAGTGGCTAACGGCCATTGCCCTGAGGTAGAAGAAGAAGAAGAAGAAATAAAGAAAGCGACAACATACGTGCTTATAGCGCGCGCGCTCAGCCCACTCTGCGCGGGACGGTTGAATAGACCATTGTTCTACCGTCATTGGATTGCTTTAGAGTTAGTGACTAGAGTTAGTGACTTTAGATTGCTTTTCTCCGACCCACATCAGGTTATGGGCCCAGGACACGGTTGCACTGTTTGCTGAAGGAGAAGATATGTCTGACTCAAGCAAGTTCGCGGTGGCCAAGTTGGTGGACGGAAACTACCAGGCATGGAAATTTAAAATGAAGATGCTTCTCATCCGTGAAGAAACCTGGAAGTATGTCACCGAGGCAGCACCGGAGAGTCCTCCCAGTACTTGGATCGCAGGAGACCGTAAGGCGCAAAGCACGATTTGTCTCAGCATTGATGACAGTCAGATTATTCATGTGTGCAATTGTTCCTCGGCAAGGCAAATGTGGGAAGAGCTGAGAAAGATCCACGAGAGGGCAAACCTCACGAATAAGCTCTACCTTTTGAGAAAGCTCTATCAGTTGAAGCTGGGTAAGGATGAAGACATGCAGGCATATATCAGGCGCGTTCTGGAACTGGTGTAACGTCTCAGAGGGATTGGTCAAGACGTCAGATTTCCAAGTGGCTGCCCTTCTTCTGAGTGGACTTCCGGACAGCTACGAAGCACTTGTTACAGCACTCGATACTCGCCCTGATGACGATCTCACACTGGAATATGTGAAAGGGAAATTGGCCGACGAGTACAAGAGGAGACACGAGATGACTGCTTGAACGTCTGATACGGAAACTGCGCTTCGTGCTCAAGGTCAGGGCACCGCAAGGACTTCTCGGGACAGTCGGGAATGTTTCTTCTGCAAGAAGATTGGCCATATTCGGCGAAATTGTACCGCATGGCAAGCCCAGAGGAGGAACCTTCAGCGACAGCGTGGGAGGCAGAGAGTCAAGACGGCAGCGTCCGAACGATCGTCATCGACAGAGATAACCTTCTTTTCGGGAGGTGATTCTTCTCTGAAGAACTGGTGCATCGACTCTGGAGCCACTATCCACATGTGTAATGACCGCAGATTCTTCACGAAGAATTATAAGGATAAGACGGAACTTGTCACCGTGGCTAATGGACAGCATGACACCTCTCAAGGCATAGGAGACGGAATCCTTTATTGCCAAGTATCCCAGTCCACAGTCAAGAGGATTCAAGTCAGAAACGTCCTTTATGTGCATGCTCCAGAAATGAACCTTCTCTCTGTGAAGCGGCTAACAGAGTTTGGGCACATGGTGACATTTGAGGACGACCGTTGCATCATTACCAGGACTGGTGCAATGGTAGCTACAGGAGGAATTCAGGGAGATCTATACCGATTAGGTACAAGCAGTACGGAAGGTGCCTACGTCACGCGAGTTTCGAGCCACAGGAACTGCATTCATGTCTGGCACCATCGTTTGGGACATAGGAGTTCACAGGCAGTTAAACGGCTTCACAGCGAAGCCTTAGCAGAGGGAATTCACATCCAAGACTGTGACCATATGCAAAAATGCACAAGTTGCATCAAAGGCAAGATGAAGCGGAAATCCTTTACGAAAGAAAGCTCCCGTGCTGATCACATCCTGGATTTTGTCCACACAGACGTTTGTGGGCCAATGAGCGTGCTCACGCCAAGCAAAAACAGATACTTCGTTACTTTTATAGATGGTTTCTCCAGATATACGGTGGTCTACCTGTTGACATCGAAAGACGAAGTTTCTTCTAAACTTCAAGAATATTTGGCGCTGGTGAAGAATAAGTCTGGGAGATATCCACGAATCCTTCGTGCTGATAATGGTTCGGAGTACACTGCTGGGAGAACTAGAGACATTCTACGCAATCAAGAGATCACACTCCAGACTTCTGTTCCGTATAATCCCGAACAGAACGGCGTTGCAGAACGGAAGAACCGTACCCTATGCGAAAGTGCAAGAAGCATGCTTTTCGGCGCGGCTATGCCGGAAATGTATTGGGGAGAAGCTATCTTGACAGCTTGCTACGTTCAGAATCGACTTCCCAAGAAAGCAGTTGATAACACACCGTATGAGCTGTGGAATGACAGTAAGCCGAACCTTGAACATCTGAAGATCTTTGGAAGCCATGTATTTGTGGATGTCCCGAAAGAAAAACGGAGCAAGTGGGACGCTCGTGCCGTTGAGGGAATTTTGGTCGGCTTCAGCGAAACGCAAAAAGGCTACAGAGTCCTTCTGAAAGGGAGCCGTAGAGTAATACCCTAGTTACACTAGCTTTCTCAACCACGGTTGAGTCGACTGCAGTCGAATGGCTCAACCACGGTTCTCAACCACGGTTGAGTGAACTGAGCAACGAAATCAGTTACACGGGCTTCTGTGAGCTCAGTTGAGAGTAGCGCTAGCAGTGTCGCCTGATGAGCAAACAGAAAAACCCCAAAACACATAACAATTTTAAATATTACGTCGTCAGAAAAAAGATAACGCTTTGGATGCTTTCCAGAGGTGTATAATGCCCCAAGAATGTGTGTTACTGTGTATTGGAAGGATTTCGTACGCAACTCGACATTTTTACTACTGTTCCGCATTTCAGCCGAATCGCGAAATATGTTCACAACACTAATTCGTACGAACGCTTCTGCTGTACTTCCGCTCATACGTGCGTCGCCGTCCATTTTTCTTATCCGCGTTATTTAGTCTTTTATTTTGTTGTACATGTCATTGTCCTCGTTGAGTTCTACATATTTCGTGTAAATATTTCTTGTGCTGCCGTGTCTGTACTGTGAGTGTACGTTCTGTTGGACAAGCGATGTGTTTGAGCAAACCGAAGAACGACGTGTGCGAGAGGGGGTCAGGAATGTTTTTCTGTACCTCCCCTACTTCGAGTCTCGACTGAGGAAAACAGAGTGTGAGCTGGATGCTGTGCGCGCGCGATAGATAAGCGACGAAAGCGGAAACCAGCACGGCAACAGGTGCAAATTCTGACAGCAAGAGCCCTGCGATTGTGCACAAGGGAGAAGCAACTGCGCAGCTATCGACGGCCAGCGTCTTGGTCGGAAACCACACTGCCCAACCTCGCTGATGAGTTCTTTAAACCGAAACGGGACTATCGCGTCACCTGTGCAACGTTCAGCTACATAGTGGGCGTTTGCCAAAGCATAGCTAGGCGAGACACGGACATGAGGCAGGCTGTGCCTTTCCAAAAGAGTGGCAGGTGCCCTTTATAACCTATTAGCATCTGCAGAATAGCCTTTTTGGTGTCAGCAGGCATTTTGTGAATTATGTGTACTGGGAGTTTTTACTTAGTGATTGGACAAACTACAATCCCAGTTTGTGAAGCTCACAACACAAGTAGAGCCATCTACGTCGGTTTGACGGAGTAACAGGACTCTCTCAAGATTCTGGACGGATGTCACATTGAGATGTGCTCTCAAAGAACCAAGGCTCAGACTATTACAACTACAAGGACGAATATGGTCGTCATGTGTACATAGTCACAGTTGTGTAGTCATATATGTACAGTCCCATAGTCATGCAACCTTGTGCATTACCTTGTATCTTGTGCATTATAACTCATTCCAACTAGTGTATTAGTGTGTATTAATATTAATAGTATTGTATTGTAGTAGTAGTGTGTAATTAATAATAGTATTAGTACTCGTAGTGTGCTCTATAGTATGAGTCGTATAATAAATTTTCTCAAACTACAAGGACTGGTACGTAGAGACAATGCAAGGGTTCATCGTGGGTCTAGTCATCCTATGTGACCAAGCGTTTCCTTTGCAGCCGTATATGATGAAGCTATACTCTGATGGCAGTTTAATCCTTGACTGTCAGATGCAAGACACGTGGTTGAAAATGCCTTTGGAAGAGTGAAAGCACAACTCTGCATCCTTCTAAAGGGGATTGAATGCGACATCAATAACTCTGACATGATAATCATGATAATTAGAGGTTGCATTCTACATAACATGTGCAAAGGCATGAATGACAGTGCAGGACTGAATGCAGGACTACCGCCATCATGTCAGGGAAATGCCACAACATTCAACACCAGTTTCCACTGAAGGTGGGGCATGTGTGCAGGATGCCATCGCATTGCACATTTATGGAGCAAGGCCCTCATGAAGTCGACATCTAGCGCGTCACCCCCACACCAAAAAGGGCCTCGAAAAGGCCAACACCAATTGTCTCCACCAAAGGACATCTCAGCATTAAACAAACCCTGCTTAAACACTAAGCATTTGCTTGTGAAGTAAATTATTAAAATGCCCATAAACCAACTAGATTGATTAGCATAGCAAAACGGTGCAGTATTGAAAATTTTTGCCGTAGCAAATAATGATGATTTTAGATGAGAGGTGCTGAAAGCGCCCATCATGCTTCAATAACATCGACGATTCCCCTCCCTCGTCAGGAATAGCCACCCTTGCTCTATGAGTTGGGAGATTGTGTACGTGTACTTGTTAAAGTTGCAGCCAAGGGCAACTGTGTGTCCTGTTGTATGAGGTTCGGTCATGTCCGTTGCTCTTAGCTGCAACTTTAGCAAGCAAAAACTGTCCATCATAAGAAACAAATGTCCACATTATCAAATAAAAAAAAAATGAAGAAAGCAACACCAATGACATTTTACAGTCTATGTTCATTTGAACTCTTATTTCATTTACTGGACACATCCATCAGGTGGACCCTGTTTGTTTTTTGTTTGTTTGTTTTGCATGGTTTTTCTTCTTTGCCTCTTCGTCATCTTGAGGTTGGTTTTTCTACTGTTTTTTATTCACGAGTTCTGCAGTAGCTGACCCGAACACCTCCATATTTTTTTTTAAATCTCAATCAATCAAACAAGGTTTTACAACACTATGACAGCATATTTATTGCGGGCAAGTACGTTTCTCTAAAGTGGATAATTTTACTGTCATGTTTCCTTATATGTAGATTTTATAACTACGGTAATATGCCTATGTTTTCTTGTTTTTTTGTTTGTTTTTTTCACGCAATGACCCTTAAGTAACAAAAGCCGAGAGTCACTGACATAATACATTACACATATACATTTAATGAGGCTTTGCAAGGACAATGCACTGTTATAAAGCTAAAAAACAAACTACGTATGCAAGTATTCTCTGTTATGGAAAAAAGAAAATTATTGTGGTGGCGATGATTGAAAATAAGTCTGCATCGAATGAAACATTTCTTTGAAGGAGGAAACATTTCCTTGAGTTTGAGGAACACACAATATGAACTGAAGGAAATGTTAGCTCTTTCCACAGTACACCATCTCGCTTGCACCATTTTAATTTGCTTATCGAAGCATTTCTTGTTGCATTCTATTAACTCCTTCCTGCAGCCTCAGTACTTTTTTTTGAAACCTTCATTCCTTTTTTCAGCTTTTGTAGCTCTCATTTCCACAGTTTTTTAGAGCTCTAGGACCTGCATCATCACAGTCTGGTTTTTGGGCTACTTCCTCTGTGAGGTCTGTGCAGGTTCCGAACTTGTCTCTTGTTGCTCAGTTGTTTGTTCTTCAGGCTGGGGTGCTGCAAC
This sequence comes from Ornithodoros turicata, assembly GCF_037126465.1. Lineage (NCBI taxonomy): Eukaryota > Metazoa > Arthropoda > Arachnida > Ixodida > Argasidae > Ornithodoros > Ornithodoros turicata. The sequence continues at coordinate 70,229,462 of NC_088203.1, read as the reverse complement.
AATGGTTTCCATCTGGCTGTTCGTGTACAATTGGAACCTTGAAGATACACAAGAATGTGTGAAGCGTGCAGTGAGACGACATATTACTGAGGAAGATGCCTCGATGTTTCCTCTGCAGTTTTTTGTACTCGTTTTGTCACTCCTTCGAAGTTTATCGGGACTACTTCCAACATAGCATGCTTATAGTGCATCACATACACATACACAGGGGATAAATAGCATGCATAACAAATGACATACAATACACACAAGCTACTGTTATTGTTTTTTTTTTTTTTTTTTTGCACATAAATCTCCTGACTATGGATCCCCACCCGCTAGTTGCCTTGCTATGCTTAGTAGTAATATGCATATGATCACATGCAGCATTGCCAGCACTGGCACTGATTTCCAGCTTAGTAAATGCTCATCCATATTTATCATTTTAGTGACTTGAAAATTGTTACTCTTTATTTTTTACCACGTAATAATGCCTTTACAAACTATTACATGTTTTAAGCACATGCTTGGTTCACAAGAGTTCAGAACAAGCAGTGATATACTAACTGCAACACATATTCCAGCGAAGAGGACGTACACACCCCATTTCCATATCTCCTCATCATCCTGAAGCAGATCAGTCAGATGCAGAGTTCCACACATCATATCAGCACACAGATTCAGATTGCAGCTGTGGTTATGCTCACCGATCATGACATCACATCACTGTTTCTGAAGTAGTCGTTTTATATACCAGTGCGAAACCGTCCAGTGTGGCTGTAGTTTTCATAGGTGAAGCTGGAAATTCAAGTATGACATGTCATCAGTTGTACCAAATAGTATGAAACATCGAAAAGGACACCAAACAGCATGTACATCATACGCGCTCGCAGGAATGCGACGAAAACGCCACTGATCGCACGGAATTATCTACCAGCAGGTTGTGGTAGCTGGATAAAATAGGCGTAATTAGCTATGACATACACAACAAAGCAAGCAGAAGCAAGAAATGAACTAACTGAGTTTCCTACCTGTATTCCATCGTCAGGTTTTCTATTTTAACCCGCACTTGTTTCCCGACGAAAATCGCAGTAGCTGTCTCGACGCGGTCGTAATCGGCAGCGTTTCTTTTCTGACCTCTTTGGTCCCCGATACGGCTATACTGTCGTCACAGGGGTTTATCAAGTGCATCGTCATGGCATCTGATCAAACGAAGTGTTTTTTACTGCACGGCAGCTCACTTATTGCTTCCGACGACATTACAGTAGCTGAAGTGGAGTCCGCCATCTTGCTTTTCAGTTGACCCGACCGTGGTTGAGGAGCTCAGTCGAAACTCAACCGTGGTTGTGCAGTCAACCACGGTTGGCGCTGCAGTGTAACACTCTCAACCACGGTTGAGTACAACCGTGGTCGACTCAACCGTGGTTGAGAGCGCTAGTGTAACTAGGGTATTACAGTAGCGCGCAGCGTAATCATTGACGAGAGTCAAGTGATAGAGAAATTCTGCTGCGAATCGAGACGCTATCCCACTGTTCCAACGGATATACAAGAATCGGAGAGTGCGGGCAAGACCGGGCAACATGATAACCAACAGCAAATTCCGCCTATTTCAAATGAAGTTGAAATCGAAATTCTCATCGAGAAACGAAGCTCTAGGGGAACAAGACGACATAGAGGACGACGTAGTCCCGCCTGTTCCTGTACCTCGTCGCTCACAGAGAAGCAACAAAGAAGTTCCGCCGGAACGGCTGACGTACATCACACAGATCGCCCCTCCCAACGATCCAGGAAGCTGGAAGGAATTGCAAGCGTTGCCCCCTTGTGAACGAACAAAGTGGATAGATGCAGCGAACGAGGAGATCGAGTCCTTACGTCAACTGAATACTTGAACCCTTGTGGAGTTGCCACCAGGGAAACGTGCGGTTGGGAGCAAGTGGATTTTTAAGACAAAGAGGGACAAGGATGGCAACATCGATAGATACAAGGCAAGAGTTGTCGCCCAAGGATATTCGCAAAAATATGGGGAAGATTACGACGCTACGTTTGCCCCAGTTGCAAAACTCACAACATTGCGGATCCTTCTCACCATATCGGCTACTCAAAAAATGAAGGTGCGTCACTTTGACGTGAAGACTGCGTTCCTCAATGGTGATATTGTGGAGGATATTACATGAAACAACCGGAGGGATTTATTGGACAGGGGGAAGAACATCGTGTTTGCAAGTTGCAGAAATCTTTTTACGGCCTGAAACAAGCCGCACGGGCATGGAATGTTAAGGCGAACACGGTGCTTCTGGAGGAAGGCTTTACCCGAAGCACGGCTGATCCGTGTCTGTATACCAAAGTGATGAGCAATAGCCCCATGTACATCTTGCTATACTTGGATGACATGCTGATTAGCCATGTAGATGACTTCTCCATCACGGAAGTATGGCGAAACCTAAACAAATACTTTGAACTGAAAGACCTTAGTCATGTAAGCCACTATCTCGGTATTGAGGTGGAAAGGCCACAGGAAGATTGTTTCCTCATTCATCAAATGAACAAAATAGACGCGCTACTGGAAAAGTATAGCCTCGTTGACGCTAAGCCCAGTGCGATACCTATGGAGACAGACCATATGAAGTTTACAGGGGAAGAGGATTTGCTGACTCACAATAACATTTACCTACAAGCTGTTGGGGAGTTACTGTACCTAAGTGCAAATACACGACCGGACATTGCATTTGCGATTGGTATTCTTTGCCGCCGCGTCAGTAAGCCGCGCACCCGGGATTGGAACGCCGTGAGACGGGTGTTCCGGTACCTAAAACATACTCTGGATTTCAAGTTGAAGCTTTCAGCAGACACGGAGATGAAGCTGGTTTGCTTTGTGGACGCAGACTGGGCTGGCAACCTCTCAGACCGTAAATCAACGAGTGGGTATCTTATCCAACTGGGAGAGAGTCCCATTGCTTGGTCCACCAAGAAACAGTGAACGGTGGCCTTGTCTTCCACCGAAGCGGAATACGTGTCTGCTGCTTACGCGTCACAAGAAGTTGTGTGGATACAAGAACTGTTGCATGGATTTGGCCACAGTGAGTGCGAGTCCACGTGCATCTATGAAGATAATCAGAGTTGCATAAAACTTGCACTCGGCGAAGGTCTTTCGGCAAGAACCAAACACATAGATGTTCGACACCATTATCTGCCAGACTTAATTCATCGCGGGTTGGTTGACATGCAGTATTGCCAATCAGCCGACATGATCGCAGACCTCCTTACCAAGCCTCTGCCGCGACAGCGACTGGAACCCTTCAGAAGATGCTTAGGTCTTGTCAAGGGGGGGTTGTCGTAGTTGTCGAGGGGAGGTGTTGGCAAATAAAGAAAGCGACAACATACGTGCTTATAGCGGGCGGGCTCAGCCCACTCTGCGCGGGACGGTTGAATAAACCATTCTTGTTGTACCGTCACTGGATTGCTTTTATCCGATCCACATCGGTGCGACGGATGCTTGCCAGGCTTCAGCAATGGGACCACCATGGCTTCCTTCCAGCTTGCGGGTACCTGTCCAGATATCCATGAGCTGTTGCATATAAACAGCAAGGTTCGAAGGTCCTCAGCGCCAAGATTTCGAAGAGTTGAATAGGTGATCCCGTCCGCACCAGGGGACGATTTGGGTCGGAACAACGAAGGGCAGTTTTAAGCTCTGGCAGAGAAAAATCCGCATCCAGCTGTGCGTTCGACAGGAGCGTTATACGCTCAAGATCCTCGCGAAGTTCAACCATGTAGGTATGAAACGTTGCAGTTCCGCAGCTTCCGCAGCCGCCGCCACAGTTCCGCAGAAGTCCAGAGCTACGTCTACCTCAGACTTGTTGAGGATCAGAACAAGTGACCCTAGTGGATTTGTGCAATGAAGGCCATCGCGCAGGCTACGCGCAACTTGCCAAATTCTGGCGGGTCTGCTGAAGGGCGACAGTGTCTCACAAAACCGGCGCCAACGCTGTGGATCAAGGGCTCTCAACCTATGTTGCACAGCTCTAAGTGAATGACGCGCTGCGACAATATCGGAAAGTAAACCCGTGCGTCGAGCTCTTCTCTCAGCTCTTCTACGGCAAGCACGTAGCTGTTCCACCTGGGGACTAGAGCCCGTATGTCCTCCTGCAACAGGTACGTGTTTGGAGGACTCACGAAGAGAAGTTGTCAACACCTCCGAGAAGTGTTCTGTGTTATATCTCCCGCTCTGATGACACCTCACATCGCTCCCGGAACACCTTCCAGTTAACCAGACAAACGGACCTATTGCCACGTCGCATGGTGCATCCACGGATCGCTATGTATATCGGAAGTTGGACACTTCCTCTCCCATTACAATCCGTAGACCATGACGCCTTTCTGAAGACATCTTTAGAGCAGATAGAGACATCGAGGACATCCGTGGTGAAGCCCCTAAGCATAAATGTGGAGGAGCCATCGTTCAGCGAGCACACATCGAGTTCGTCAATGACGTCGCTCCATATTCTCCCTTTGGCGTCCGTTTTCCGACTTCCCCACAATGAGTGATGTGCATTGATATCACCAACGTGAATGAATGGAGGAGCCAAGTTTTCCAGAAGATGCTTCACCTCACGTTTCGTAAGCGCTGACGAGGGTGGAACGTAGAGGCTAACCACAGTGAGCAAAACGTCACAAAAGCGTACTACACACGTGACGTAGTCCACAGCAATACCCGGCGTCCGTGGCTGTACAGCAGAAGTCATATCACTTCGTACGCACAATACTGTCCTGGACGAGGCCGCACCTCCTGATCGCACTATGTGGTACCCGCTAAGTCGAAGGTCATCCTTAACATAGGCTTCGCTGATGGCCAATATGGGGGTCGGATACTTCGATAAAAACAATTTCAGGTCAGGGAGCTTACTGCGCAAGCCACGTGCGTTCCATTGGAGGAGAGTTGCGTTTTTATAGCAGCGGTCCATGGACAGATGCGAGGAAACGCTCCGTTGCAAGAAGCTGCTTAACGGCTGAGAGCTCTGAAGAACTCGAGAAAGTTTGCAGGATGGCCTTGAGTGCCGCGAAAATCAAGGGAAGCAGAAGATCGGCCAAGCCATTTGTGTCGACGCGACGCTCAGGCTCAGACCGCTGTGGGCTCTTGTTTCCCACACTCGAGGTTCTCCCAGCAACACCAGCATATGTAGGGCAAACTTGAGGACGAGAATTCACACCGCCATTGTTTGGCGGGCCATGAGAATTCACACCGCCATGTTTGGCGGGCCATGGCGGGCTTGCTTGTCAGGTACACTGGTATGTGCTTGAACTGTTGTAAGTTGTCTGGAGTCCTGTTAGCCAGCATGCCATTTCCGCGAACGTTCTTGGACGGTTCCGGGTGTGGATTGGAACGCGAGGCGCCGACACGCCGTTGTTGGCCACGTCGCGGACTGCCGTTCGGAGGCGATGGGCTTGTTAGGTTCAAGACTTCCGTCTGGTGCGTCACTGTTGCCACCCGCTTCTTTGGGCACATGGAGTGAGAAGCGGCGTGAGGACCGCCACAGTTCGCACATTTAGGCTGCCTCCGAGCAGTGCATTCTTTCAACTTATGAGGCCCTGGCACATATCATGCACCATGTTGACCCTCGACAAGAGCGCGCCAGGTGACCAAAACGTTGGCACTTGTAACACCGGACGGGGCCTTCAACGTACTCAGAGACTTGGTAAGTATTGAAACCCAGCCGAAGAGTTTTCGGCAGCTTCATGCTGGATTTGAACGTAAGAATTACTGACTTGAGTGGCGTATAGTAGTCTAAACCCCCCTCCGTATAGACATGACGTCGTTGTCGGCGAGCCGAAGTGACACCTTCCTCTGCCAGGTAAGAAGCAATATCCTCGTCCTCGTAGTCAAGTGGTACATCATAAATTTTACCCATGTTGTTCAGATACGATGACGGAATGATGACTGCAACATCCAGTCCGGCGACATCTCAAGGTGGTCTTGGCTCAAGCGATATGTGCACAGGTACCTGAAATTAAGCAGTTGAAATTTAGCTGTGCAACACCCTTCTATGAAATGCAGCAAAAACTACTTCTGAACTGATATCCCCTCAGCAATATCACATACTGGCATAGCTGCTGTCTGAGTAGTTGTCTGCTAGCTCTGCTACGCTTTTCAGCGTGAATGCCAGTGATATCACCGACATCCTTGACTGTGAGCTTGCGACTCCCTTACCGCTGTCCAATTTCAGCGCCACAAGCATATCCGAAACCTGCAGCATCTTGTTATTTTTGTAGTCAAAGGAGGTGGGCCGCAGTGGTCCCTTTGATCCCACAGCCACGGGGTTCCTTGAATTCAGCGTGTCAAAGGCCCTAAAAAAATAAGAGTAGGGAAGTATGATGTGCATGCAGGCTGCCAACATATTCTTACCAGTCAATGTCCTCAATGAAGTCTGCTGTTGGGGTGCAGCCCACAAAGCATGAGATGTTCGCAGCTTTAGCAAACCTTAAGGCTTTGCTCACAGACTTACTAAGGGTTTGAGCGGCAAGTTTCACCTTCATTTTTTTATTTTAGAATTCCACGTGGGCCTTCGTGAGTTTATTTGCAGCCCGGATACCTTCCGTAGCCTGGACTTCGTGGAGTCTCTTTATGTACTCCCATCGAATGACCTGTAATCAAACAAGGAAGCCCGTAGTACAAATACTGCATTTGCCCACACCACATATAAATGCTTACCCCATGAGCATCGGACCTAAGCACCTTTTTATCACCAAGAAGGTTCCGCAGCAGTTTCAGGCCATGATATGCATCGAACATCACATGCACCACCCTGGATGCATCAGCAGGGTTAGGGAACGACGTTCTGAAATCTTGGCTTCTTTTCTCGTGAACATTGCATCCGAAGAGCTGTGCCATTGAAACGTTTGCTTATAACCCGTCGCAGGCAACGCCTACGACGTGAAGACCACAGTCCTCCAGGAACAGGATTGCGTCAGTAACAAGGCTTTTGAGCATTTCACCCGTCATTCCTCTATACAGAAAATACCCAAATGGCATCTTCCAGTGTGCTGCAACGCCGGCAGCCATGAGCACCAGAGCTTCTGTCGCAAGCGGAAGGTTCCTTGTGTCTCTTGGTAGTGATGTGCTTCCACAGTCCACATAGCCAACAAATTTTCCTCTCTTTGTGTCGAGCTGGCACTGAGTCATGTCATGTCAGGCACATGTCATCAAGCATAATCGTGCACAATTTGTCGCGGTCTGTCGAGCTTTCATTTTGCTTTTTCATGGTTTCCAATGACTCTCTCGTGAAGCCTGGAAATCCTTCCACTACCTGAAGCCAATTCGGTATTGTCTTCTCACTAGGCATAGGAAAACGACTTGCAACAAAGTCATAGGCTCTTGCAGAATAAAAATGGAGGGTGGATGCAAAGTTCCGTGTCTCTTCATCGTACCTGCGACCTTTAGGGTGTCGCATTGCATTTTTCTGCCAACCCTCAAGTAGCTCCTTTGGGAGCTCCTTGAAGGATCCTATGTGCGCTGCTGCTTCTGAAGACAGAAGGTTATCTTTCTTCACGCTTTCAATTATTTGCTTGACGCTCAGAAGTTTTGCATCTTCGCGCTTTCGGTCTTGTTGGGAAGCGTAGAGTCTTTTCCTCGTTTTTCCGAGGTTGTCGGAAAGTCTTTTAACCTTCTTGCAGGGCGTCTCCCAGTCAAAATAGTTATGTTCCAGCCAACTCAGGCGGTGGTTCACCCGTCTTTGAGGCAGCTTCTTCATTATCTGTCTCCTCTAATGTTTTTGACATGGTTTCATCCTGCAGAAGGAATAGTGGTAGAGATGTTTCAGACAAGTGGCACATCGTCTGGTTGGTACGAACTTAACATCAATAAATGCGCGTACCTCTAGGTCGGCATAACAACCTACCCATACACACTTCACAATACGCCCATTAGTAACACCAAATATCATGGCCTTCATATCACGGTTACGGTCCAGCGGCATACTCACATCTGCCACAACATTAGTGAATCGAACTGCTGATTAGTTACTTCCGACGCAGGTTGGGACAGTTCCACATCATTCCACACATCACCGACATCACCCTCAATCACACGCTCAGTTGTTCGCTCTACCACTAAAAGATATGCCACCCTGACGCAGGAGCCTCCCTCTTTCGTTCACATTTTGGTGTCGAAACCCGGGAACCCCGTCGGATTAGAAGAAAGCTCATGATCCTCCTGCACCTGCTATCTACTGGATGATGGAACGACCTGGACAACAGCAACCAGGAGCCATCCGTGCTGTCGCAGTTCCTGAAGAGGTCAGCCACATTGTTCGTTCTCCTGAATCCATTGCCCCAGAAGAGCGGAGGTCTACGCGTGACGCACCTTCCTGAAGGCCTCTGCCCTTACTTCAATGCACACGGACGATGCGGTACTGACAGACACCTCTTGCGACATTCTGCTTACGGATCCCGATGATGACATAAACATCGTCCCAACCAGGCCAAAAAATTCAGAAGAACTCCCGGTATTATTATTGTCGCCAATCATGGAACGTCGACACGCATGACTGCCTCATGAACTGCATCACCAACTGACCATCAAAATCATTACCGTGTGTCTGAATTCACCTGCCTTCATCAAATTGTTTCGCCATTACCGTCGCCGGGAGTGTGTTGTGGAAATAAAGAGGAGGAAGCCATCTGCCAACCATCCTCATCGACATCACTGATATCACTCTCAATCACGCCCTCAGTCGTTCGCTCGATTACAAAAAGATATGCCACCCTGATGCAGGAGCCTCTGTCTCATTATGTTTTACACTTTCCATCTTTGTTTTTCCTTGTTTGCGCCACATTACCCTTCTGGCTCCTCATGTCAACTCATGTGATGCCTTCTGGTTCTTGGGTATACAGCAACATATAAATAAATAACTTTACCCGTAGCAGCTCATCCTGGAGGGCTCGCCACTCAGCATCTCTGCTGCTTTCATCTTCCACGATTGGTTGATACGAGCAGCTCGGTCTGTCCAAGTCGGGTATCGATTCCTGCAAACAAAGCAGTAACCGGCAAGGGGGCTATAACAGATGCAGTACTTATTGTATATCAAAATAATTATTGTTTGATTATGCTCAATAGGTATAATTACGGATGGTGCATACTGAATTTACGACCTCAGAGACCTCGAATGAGAGTGTGGTGTCCTACCCTACATCCACTGTCTCTGCAGCGGTGCTCGATAAACTGTGCTGGCCTGTTGCAGATGCCCGAGAGCAGCTTGGCCTGTCCAATGGTGGATGATCCTGCAAACAGAGGCGTAACTGGCAAATAGACCATATAACAGACAGAGTACTGTATATTGTACCAAAGTAGCTACTGTTCCATTGGGCTGCGTAGTATAATTACAAATAGTACAGCATGGACTCACAGTTTCTGGAAGCAGCTGTGGCAGTGCAGGAACATCACCACAAGGTGGCTGGGGCTGCGCAGTATCTGGTGCCTCCATGGACATTCTTGAAGTACCATCCTATGCAAAAGTTAATATCCCAAGCACTGATATCACGTGATGTAGTATGTATAACAAAGACGCTGAAGAAACAGGTATTATCTGAACCTGAGCACTGGAACCTGGCCCAATATCGACCCAAAATTGGTCTGCACACATACAATTCCGCTATTACCACTGTAGTTTATATTAAAAGCAGTTCTAAAGATTAAGCAAGCGATCTGGTGAACAGAATACATGACAGTAAAACCCGAGTTTTGAATTTGAGCTTTTGTGTGTGTATATATTTCTCATTCTTTGTTAAAGAGGCATTAAACTGCAAACATTTTTCTTCACGGAATAAAAGATGTCGTTACCTTGACACCAACATAAAAGTAACGGGATCAACCCGTTTTGTCGTTCGTGATTTATGATCGGCAGAAAAAAAAAACGCATCAGCTAAACCAATCTTCGGCGTGGACACCTTATGCGTGCGAAGAGTGCTCTCTCGCGCAGAAAATACGCCAGCCACAAGAACATTCTGTCAGAGGCCTGGACTTGCAGCAGCGCGTGCAGCACAAAGGGCTGACTGACGGTATCGTAGACGTCCAGCAAAACTGCCATGACAATTTTCTTCTGGCTCTTGGCTTGTTCGACGGAGGTGACAATCAGCTGGAAGATTTAGATTTGCCTTACTCAAAACTGAAAAAAGGTGTGTGCTGTTGCACACATGAAACTGCTTGAATGTAACCCTTGAGGGCTCTCGAAGAACACCCTATTTGTGACCAAAATACAACAGCTGAACCAATATTTAAATTTATACCTTACTCAAAATACACAAGATGTGCTGCCATGCATATGATACTGCTTAAATGTACACTCTGAAATCACTGGAGTAAGAACACAAACACCTCAGTCATGGTTGCTCTAAGCTAGCGAACAACAGCAAGGGTATACGAATAAAAGAAGTCGAGCACAAGTGATGCAATGCGCTTGATTCATCAGACAATGAAACGTCTCAGTACTAGGTGCAGGTGTCACTGTTCCGTCAACAAAAACAGATCAACTTTGAAGGGGCGTCTGGTTGGCAGTGGTGACAGCCTTCAGCTTGAAACCCAGAAGGTGAAAGTTGGGACGTATTAGAGTGCAAACTTTTCGGTAGTTTAAGAATGCCTGCGGAACCATTTAGCAAGTAAGACAAATTCCATTTCAGTACTGAAAATAAAACATGAAAATACACCCACTGGAGCCTAATCTCTAAAAGATGAAGCAGTAACTGACATATAGGGTATTTTTCTCTTGTTCCTATTTGATGGCATTTGCACCGCATGACTGACTTGTCTAACATTACGCGACTTAACTCCATCTGCTGTGTTGTCCTGCCTCTGGATAGGTTGGCATATAGATAGATCTAGATAAGGTTGGCACAGCATCCCGATCGACATATATTCAGCTTTGTGTAAAACAACAAGTTGCGCATTTGCTTCCGTAACATTCATGGACAAAATTAACTGAGCAAATCACTGCTTTCCAAGGTGACGCCCAGTCGGAGTTGTAACCGGTTGTTGCAGTCAATAGCTTTTTCGTTCGTCTTTCGGAAACTTGTGGTTTGAAACATTGGAACTACATGCTGAATTGTTCTTGCAGACGGGAGCAAAACACTCACGCATTCTCGGCACGCAGCACAGAACACGAAACAAACCAGGAAGTCTGTACTGGCCTAGCAAATGCTTTGCAGTCGAAGGAAGCAAAACTCACGCTCCCCGTGGGTTCAGTGAAATCACAAAAATATATTGGCTCCCTAATAGCGAACTGTTATATCACTACCTCAATCCCCAATCTCAATCTGCGCATCAGACGGCGCGGCGGAAGCAACCAAGCCAAATGTCATGCCAAGCCGGAGCACCCCAGACCACGAATGTGTCGTCGACATAGGGTTTGCAGGCCGTGAAACTAAAAATTCACTTTTTCGAAAAACCGCGAGGAGTTTGGGATAATTACTTTGCATACATAATCACTGTTCCCTTATGAACACATCGTGTGAGTACCATTCCATTCTGTAACACTCGAAAATCGGCGTAGCTGAGCTTTAAAGAAGCGTAGATCACGCTTCCCCTTCAGTACATTTTCTTCAACGGTGTGCGACCGACTAGCACACCCCACAAACGCACAGAATACCATAACTCGAATGAACGAAGAATTTCCGAACAGAAGCGAGACGGAGCTATGGTGGCTAGCCACCACCATAACGGAACACCTGTTTCAGTAGAACAACTAAATGGTCGCCGCTCCCAGAATGCTTTCCGCCTGCGCAAAACAAAAGCACATTTGTGTTGTTTGAGAATCGTAAAGATGTGCTTGCTTTTAAATCATGGCAATCTGCTCAAATTTCACTTTCCTGAACCTGGTCGAACCGACATTTTGCGCTGCTGCAGAGCTGAACCCGAACACAACCAATACGCCTGAACCTGAACCCGACGCGAACCGAAAAAAAAAAACCGATTCCGATCCCTGGTTTGTACGCGATGCCTAGCGTCCTTGCAGCGGCGACCCCTGTGCTGGAGCGCCATTTCCCGCTGCCAGGGCGGTTCCTTTCATGTAGGCGTTATCACCACTTGTGCTCGTTGCTGTGGCATCCTCACGTGCGAGCAACCGTCCCGGTTTCCATGTCGGACTACAGCCAGGAATACTCGTATAGCGCAAGGTCTCGAGAGAAGCGCAGATACGCGTCCGAAAAATTGAGTTGTTCCTGGAAGAAATGGGCGAAGATAGTATTTCTGAATGGTATCCGTTTTGTAGGGCTCCGTGACGATTCCAGCACGTCGACACTCATGAAATCCGGAAAGTATGCTGTAACCCTCACTAACGTGCTGCTTAACGAAGGACTTCCAGTAGCAGTGAACGTTACAATGATGCCACCTCGCTCTAACGATCAGCTAACTTTGTTGTTCCTTCTTTGGGCTGAGCTGAGGAAGATAAACTCTAGTTTTAGAGCACTCACTGGTGCCCCTCAACCCGTCAAATGCGATTCTCTGAACGGTCTGTACAATGTGTCCGATTGATTTCCCTGAGGAGTCTAACCTGCTGAAACAAACGGCAGCGTCTCTCAGTGCTAGCGCGCAAGTAATCTCTCAGTTTCATTTTTTGGTTATATTTATATATACCCCTAGGGCCCTGGGGCAGGGCATTACATGGGGAGGGCAAGGTGATCTACGATAATACATTCATTTCATACATATGCACAAGTACAAAAGCGTATGGGAGAAAGACAATTATACAAAGATAATAGCAACTAAGTAAAAAGAAATAATATATTTATTTCCTTACAAACAAACAAACAGAAACCATGGCAATATAGTCAAATTGTTACGACATTTCATCCATTCGATTTGGTTAGTCAGACAGGGGAGTTAGTTGCCTGAAAAATAATTGTGCGCGTGCATGGCTTGCGGTACGCCAGAATAGAAGGTTGTAGTTTCGTTTTGTTGCATGTTAGCGCCACGAAGCAACTGCTGCTATCATCTTTTAGACGTGCACAGACAGCTGTTCTTTCCCCTGATTTGCCGAAAACTGTGGTGTTCACCGTTCTTGTGGCATTCTGCAGTTCATAATTGCCTCAGAAATGGCGTACTGCCTCCATTTTCATCAAATCAAAGGAGAGAACGTTGTCATTCGGGGTGATGATTGGCTAGGGGCATGCTGTGCGGTGAAGGAGTGGAAGACAGGGGGTTTGTGTGCGTCCTGGGCCGACTTCCAGGAGAACTGTGCTAACATTACTCGAAAGTATCCTCTTCTGCTACAAGGTCAGACCAATCATTCATCTACACCGTTGTATGCGGGTACGTTCATGAATGCGTGAAAGTGAGTGTGCCTGAACACCTGACTTTATATGGTAAAAGATTAAAACCAGCGGATAAAACACAGACAAGACAGAAACAAACGACACGCGAGACTAGCAATAGTTTAATGACCGTCGGCAGAGCCAGTGTCGTGTATTAAGGGAGTCTGGCCATTAATGGGACCTGCATATACCTAGGGCTCCACCCACAATTTGAAGTGTCTAGCCAATCACAGGTCGAAATACAGTTTCCTATTATTCCAGGCTATCGAGTAGTGATGTGTCGTTCGCGAATGAACAGTTCGGAATGAACGAATCCCGGGCACAAACTGAATGAACTCATTCACTATTGTCGATCGTACTCGTTCACCAGTTCACTTAGACGTCCCCGTTTTGTAAGGTTCCGCCTGCGTTCGCTTCACAGTTTCTCGTTTCTCCACTCTCCTCCAGTCGATGGTGCGCATGTCGCCATCTATGTTCGCCGCTGTAAAGCAGTGTTGAACAGAGGAGGCACAGTAAGCGGGTTTCGCCGCCGCGAAAATAGTGTCGCCGCTGTCATTTCCCGCCAAATTCCGGCTATTTGCTATTTACTTTCCATTGGCTCCGGTCCCCCACGTGACCTTTCTCGACCATGATTGGCTGAGGCTCATTTAACCGGTGGATTCTCCCGCGTTCGTTTCTCCGAGGCGCCGACCCGTCTGACCGTTGGGCAGCTAGCGTCTACGTATGTGAGCAGACGGTGATTTTGTTTCGTGGATTTCGAAGATGTTCGAGCCATGGTCGAACGCCTGAATGAAAGGTAAGCAGACAAACGTATGATGCATGTCAGTGATCAGACGTTTAATACTGTCGCCTAACTGTGTGCATGGAGGTACGCCTTGTCCCATATTACATCTGCCGGTTATCAGTCATGATCTGGTAGATGATTATGCGTGGCGTTACTTGTTGCGTTTTGTTGCGCTATTTGAATGTGTCTGATGTTTAATACACTGATGTGCATGAAAAGGAAAGCAGCGTGCATCGCGTACGCCGGGCTCCTCGAATTTTGTCATTAGGCGCGTAACGATAGCATGTCTTATATAGCGTATTCAGCCAATTAACGTTGTCTGTGCTCGGGTTTACCATATCATTAACAGGTTCCTTTTCTTTTTGCTTTCATTCAGACGCCGACAGCTGTTCGTTGCCTTGCGATCCGCGAGCATGTGGCCCTTGTCACCTGAAAATTCTACAGTTTGCTGGGGTGAAGCGGACGGCTTCTGCGACTCATCACGTGCTATGTATGTGTGTAATAATATTTACTTTGTCCAAACCTAATAGGTTCCCTTAAGGATAGTATAATATGATAGTCACGCTATCTGTTGCTCGGCACTATTTATTCTTTATTTATGGTGCAGTATTCTGTAATAATCGTGTAGATTTACTTGCATTCAAATGTTGCTTCTTGTTTATATGTTTACCGTGTCAATAAATTTGTACATGTGAATTCCTTCGTCTTCTGGATCTTCATTTTCTGCTTCTCGACACTAATAGTATTAGCAGATGGCCTGGCGAAGCCAGTGGAGTGCAGCTGTAGCTTCCACAGTTTCGCCACGAAAACCACCGCCCCCTTAGCCACGTGATCATCCGTAACGAATCACGACAAAATAGCCGGAAAACGGCGCCAAAAAGCGCGCGCTGGCTGATCGAACTGCGCATGTGCGCTGCGTGCCCTCTCCACACCCTCTCACTCATCTCCTCTCCCCCCCCCCCCCCTGTTCCGAGCGCTTCGCCAGGCCATCTGCTAATATTATCGGGAAGCAGAAAATGAAAATCCAGAAGACGAAGGAATTCACATGTACAAATTTATTGACACGGTAAACATATACACAAGAAGCAACAATTGAATGCAAGTAAATCTACACGATTATTACAGAATACTGCAGAAGAAATAGAGAATAAATAGTGCCGAGCAACAGAAAGCGTGACTATCATATTATACAATTCTTAAGGGAACCTATTCGGTTTGGAGAAAGTAGATATTATTATACATATATATAGCACGTGATGAGTCGCAGAAGCCATCCGCTTCATCCCAGCACAACTGTCGAATTTTCTGGTGACAGGGGCCACATGCTCGCGGATCGCACGGCCACGAACAGCTGATGTCGGTGGCTGAATGAAAAAACAAGGGAACCTGTTAATAATATAGTAAACCCGAGCACAGGCAACGTTAATTGGCTGAATACGCTCTGTATGACATGCCAGCGTTACGCGCCTAATGTCAACTAATGCCAAAATTGGAGGAGCCCTGCGTACGCGATGCACGCTGTTTTCCTTTTCATGCACACCAGTGTATTAAACATCAGACACATTCAAATAGCGGAACAAAACGCAACAAGTAACGCCACGCAGAATTATCAACCTGACTGATAACCGGCAGAAAGTCATGTAATACGGGGCAAGGCGTACCTCCATGGACACAGTTAGGCGACAGTATTAAACGTCTGATCACTGACATGCATCATACGTTTGTCTGCTTACCTTTCATTCAGGCGTTCGTCCATGGCTCGAAGATCTTCGAAATCCACGAAACGAAATCACCTCCCGCTCACATACGTAGACGCGAGCTACACAACGGTCAGACGGGTCGGGGGTCGGCGCCTCGGAGAAACGAACGCGGGCGAATCCACCGGTTAAATGAGCCTCAGCCAATCATGATCGAGAAAGGTCACGTGGGGGGACCGGAGCCAATGGAAAGTAAATAGCCGGAATTTGGCGGGAAATCTCAGCGGCGACACTATTGTCGCGGCGGCGAAACCCGCTTACTGTGCCTCCTCTGGCGAAGCGCTCGGAACAGGGGGGGGGGGGGGGAGAGAATTCGAGTGAGAGGGTGTGGAAAGGCACGCGGCACACATGCGCAGTTCGATCAGCCAGCGCGCGCTTTTTGGCGCCGTTTTCCGGCTACTTTGTCGTGATTCGTTACGGATGATCACATGGTCAAGGGGGGCGGTGGTTTTCGTGGCGAAACTGTGGAAGCTACACCTGCACTCCACTGGTGTTGAACGCATGCGCAGTAGTTAGCCAGGCGAAGCTCGGCGCGTGTGGCCCGTGGCCCTATCTGATGTGTTCGAACAAATCAGCGAACATGAAGGGACTCGTTCGAAAGATTCGTTCGCGAATCATTGACGCCAGTGGGGCATGTGACCCTTATCATTACTAGTTTTTTATGCGGAGCCTCTACCGTAGCCACTGAGGCGCCAAATTCGAAGTAGGCAGGCACCAGGGGACTGGTTTAAGATTTCTAAGTACTGATCATTACTAAATACGTACATGAAAAACATGTCCGCCATCTCACATACTAGCCAGAAAGGCCCTTTTCCTGTATACCTGACAAATAACTTGGGTTTATCGAGTGCAGATCACCACCAGCGATACGTATAGCGAGCCGATCATTAACAAAAAATCAGAAAACACATTTTTGATTCTGAATACTTCCACCCATACGACGTCCGCCACAAAGCTCGATATCGACGCGCCGTAGTGAACCAACGCTAAGATTCCAAAGGAGACCAGCAAGAACAACGCAGCGAGTCGCGGAGAACGCAGACGCGCCGTAGTGAACCAACGCTAAGATTCCAAAGGAGACCAGCAAGAACAACGCAGCGAGTCGCGGAGAACGCCGAGAACGCAGCGAGTCGCGGAGAACCGAAGAACCAGTGCGCCGTTTGAGAGCAAACGATTCCGTTGCTCTTCGATTCAGCTCGCGAGTGAACGGTTCTCTCCTCGTTCTCCTATTCCTTCGATTCAGTTGAGTTCTCTATCGTTCTTCGATCCCCGGCTTTGCGACTCGCCTTCAGTGCTCTCCGATTCATCCCAGATCGTGGGGCTTGGCCAATCACAAACCGGTAAGCTCTCAGTGTGGCCAATCGAGCTCGTGGCCTGTCATATTCAAGCTTCAGAGCAATGCCGACAGATGGCGCCCGCACTGGAATAGTTGAGTGTTGATTCATTCGACCAATTCGACCGCCGGGAACATCGGAAACACTACCTCGAGCGGGAAGTAAGCTCGATCGTGGGTGGCTTTCGATTCTTTCTAACAGGTCGCAGTGAGTCTCGCTGTTTCCCGTAGACTAAGTTCATTCTTTTCGAAAGAAAAGTGCTGCACAGCTCCATCACCAGTTCTTAAATACATGAGAGGCCCATGGCGAAAAGATTGTGAGAGGGTTGCACTGCTTGAACTAGTTCAGGGCCGGGGTGCAGGCGAAAAGAATGGACCTACTATGAAGGGGACCAAAAAGTAACTATGAAAGTGAATTTGCGTGATCAAAGAAAGCCCTGCCGAGAGGCGGAAGCAAGCGGAAAGTGGACTGAAGAAAATGTAAACTACGAGAGAATTACAGTGCGGCAGAATGAACTGTTTATTTTCTTCATGACAGCGAAAGACGGTCCCATAAACATGCATTCGCTTATCGCAACATAGGACCAATATGGCCTGCAGGTGACTGTCAGATTTAACGCGGTAATGTCATGGAACATTATGGAACACACTCGCCCACAAAACAGAACTCTTACTCAGTTACTTTCTACAACCTACAACCCTGCACATAAGTAGATGCCGGTTCGCCGTTGAGATCGGTCACGTGATGTTATGACGTCACGGAAAGATGAACGAATCTTTTGAACGGTTCAGTGAACCAAACTGAACTGTACGAACGAGTTCATCAAAGTGAACTGGATTGCCCATCACTACTATCGAGTACTTATACCTCACCCTTATTTCCTGGGTGCCACCATTTTGGAAAAAAAACTAGATTGATTTGGATTGTAACGGATATCACTGGTGACAGACCAAAACGACGGATTTTACGCGCGCATTCATCAACGCCACCGGCATGAAGAGGGGCATGCTGGGAAGACTGAGAACTGCAGAAATGGTTGCTGGCAGAACTGATTGGCGAGGAGAGCGGCAGAACCTCCTCTTCGCAATGGCGGCTGCCGGAGTGAACTTTCAATCACGTAACGTAAGTAGATGGAACCAGAAATGCCGAAAAATGTCTGTATAAATAAAATTCAATGCTATAATGCAAAATCTTGCGAATCAGTGACGTCTTTCGTGCTATTTTGTTGGGATCGCTGTCTTCACTAGGCCTAACGGTAGCGACGAAACACGTCATTTTCGCATAAATAATGATGGTGGAGTGAAAGTTGAAGGCAATTTTGCAGCTAGTTACATGAGGACGTATACTCGCAGGATAAAATTAGAGCAGTTTACGGAAAAAAAATTGTCACAAAATATCCGCTCGCCGTTCGAAGCACCATCCTCCATGTTGAAGAAATTTTTGTGTCATGGCGGCTGTCTTTTAAAACGGCAACCAATGAAAGGCGCCCAAGTTCGATTGACATTCTTTTTTTAAGCAGCTCCTAATGGCCAGACTCCCTTTTAACACACGGCAATGGGCAGAGCAACACAGCTGCGCTGTGAAGCGGTTAAAACATTTTTCGCAAGAACCAACTGCAGAGTTGAACGAAGTAAGAAGGAAGTCACTAAAGAGGTTAGCCAGCTGTAGGACTCGAGCCCACATCTTCTGTATTACCGGTACAGGGCTCTGCCAATCTAGAATCAGGTAATCCAGAAGATGTGGGTTCGAGTCCTGCAGCTGGGTAACCTTTCCAGTCGCTTCCTTCTTTCTTCCTTCATTGTTCTTAAGCACTTGGAGCTTTGTGTGTTTGTCATGTCTTCTGTGTTCCAGCCACAGACCATCAATTTCCATCGTGCCAAAAGGTGAAGGTCGAGTGCAGAAGGTAAATGTACGTGTAAGGAAGCTGACCACAGCCCTTGCAGGAATTATTTCTCTGATAATGATAAGGAGGGAGCACTTGTGTGTTCCCTCCTCTCTTTACCCAGTGTTACACAGGAACACTCTCGTTACACAGTTCTACAGATACAGCCTTCAGTACCATGAAGGGGGTCACAACCCTCCTCTCCCATACTCTTCGCCGACCGTTTTGCTCCTGACTACAGCTGCATTATTTTCAACATTTCACGTGAACCACGTCAGCCGTAAGCCAGGTGTAAGACATAAAAAAGAGGGTCGCAGGTGGCATCTCTCAGTTGACCTATTTTGCATGAGGCGAGCTCCATAAGTTTCTCCACTCCGGGTGCGTTTCTAGTTTGGCGCAGAACCTCCGAGCCAGATGTCTTCTATGGTAACAGTTGTTACGTCGTTCCTATTCCTTGCTGTGGCCAAACTGGAAGCCGCTACGGGGAACACGGGAAATTTTTATGGTCTTGATCCATCACGATCAGACCTTTCCAAGTACCAGAAAGGAAAGGTAAATAGTTTCCTTGATTCATGTATCGTCCATGGACTACAGTGTCTTTTTGCAAGTGCGCTGCACTATAAAAAAAAAAAAAAGTCGCAAGAGAGTATTAAGCAATTTTACACCCCCTGCTGCCAGTGAACTCTCACCAAAACACCCTTGAAACTCCCTCCTTGTGCGTTTCTACGTTTTGATGCTTTAATAACTCCCTTCAACCTGCGCGAGTTAAGCGCGAGACATCTGCATATTCTTGGACCGTTTTCCTCCTTGTCATTGCGCAGTCTAACAACACTGATATCGAGGCCGTTGAGCTTGAGCGTTTGAGCTCTGCGTGCGTCTCTGCTTGTCGTGCGGAGACTTGTTAACGGTCTATTGGCGATTTTCGCAAGCCACCGAATAATATTTTTTTCAAACAAGAACGTCTTCGGTGTGCTGAGGTGTAATGAATGCGACGACTGCAAATCATATAGCTGCGTGGTCGCGTGTCGTCCACTATATATTATGTACTCAAGGTAAGTCTGCGTCCTGTGTTACGAACAAGTATACATGGCTTTGAAAGGATGATCGGTTAATTTGGGGACACTGCTATCAAAATGGGGTAGCCGTTGGCCTGTACATTCTTCACGAATTGTGGTTGAGAGTTTCTTTCTTTTCATAAGTTTGGAAGTATATCTTTGTGCCAATCCCAAAATTCGCGGTCACCCCCCCCCCCCCCCCCCCCCGCCGACGCGCTCCTCCACTATGCTCCGCCGCTATGCGGGAAGCGGCCTTACAGGACGTGAATTCAATGTTCAATGGGAGACGGCGTTTATGCCAATTAACAGCTAAACAGAATGAAAAGACGCAAGAACAACGGCTGCGGTGTATTCTAGCACGGAGCTTAAGGGTATGTCTTGGCATCCCGAGAGCTGCGGAAACGCGGATGGTGATAGCAGAAGCCCGTGAAATACCCATTGAAGTCTTACTGTAGAGGGAGACCATTCGCCGTTACTTGCGCCTCAGAGCACACCACCGCCGCCATCCACTAATAGCAAAAGTTTGTCGCCGGAAGCAATGTAACGCATACAACTGTTTCATGGAAGTGAAACCTAAAGTTTCCCCGTTTTCTGCAAGATCAGTGGTGTCCACGACGCCTCCGTGGTCGCTTCCAGTACCATCGATCGCATTGTCAATTCCTGATCTTAATGTCAAACGAAACCAAGTGCCTACATCAGTTCTGAAACAGCTTGCAGCGGATATGATGCACAGTCGATATTCTGACCACACTGCAGCTTTCACTGACGGATCCTCCAGTCATGAATGTTCATCGTCTGCATTTGTTATTCCAACTGACGGTGTGTCACATGGATACCGTCTCTCACACCGCACATCATCAACGTCGGCTGAGCTATATGCTGTCCTGTTGTTTCTACGTAAGACGTGCTGTGACGACCCGCGGGCCTGGGTCATCTACTCAGATTCAAAGGCTGCTCTTCAATGTATAGCCAACATGGGAACACGTGGGTCGCTCGCCCCAGTTGTCACTGATGTCCTACATCAGGTTCAGCGTCTAAGCGATCACGGTCATCATATATCTCTGCAGTGGGTCCCGGGTCATTGTGGTTTGAGCAGAAACGAAAAAGCCGACAGAGCGGCAACGGCTGCCCAACAGTCTCGGACTGTTGTACCAACGGTGTTACCAAGAGGAGACAGGAGATCACTTCTAGGAGTGAGCTCATTCAGCCACTAGCTCGCCAGCAGTGGAGTCGGGACATCACTGACAGGTCTCTCAAGTATTCGGTGGATCCCACTATGGCCTTCTCAGTTCCTGACCGTTTACCACGTTATTTTAGGTCCCTCCTGCACAGGCTTCGTCTCAACGTAGCCTTCGCTCTCCAATTCAAGTGCCGAATCGGATACTGTGACAGCTGCCTATGCTCCAAATGTGGCGTCGTAGCGAACATTGAGCACGTCCTAATAGAATGTAAGCTCTACGAAACTTAGAGGCGGCAACTCTGTGCTCAGCTGAGTGGTGCTAGCCGACAGACGTTCCACCTGGCTGCAATTCTTGGCCCATGTCAGAGCCATGTGCAACACCGTCGAGGTCTTCTGATGTTCTTGGAGTTCCTCTTGGCTGCCGGCTTGCTCCAGACGCTGTAGGGTCCTCCCCTGCATCTCAAGGACCATTGGCGCTTCTTTCATATGCTTCTTCCTTTTGTGTGACGTAGCGTTGCGCAACCAGAGGACGGGAGTTCAAGAGTTGTACTTGCACATAACTTCATTTTCATATTTCACATCTCATGTTTCTCGTGTAATGGGGTAGTGTACTGCTCTCAACCTGTGAATCACCCCAGGCCATAGTCATGATTTATTTGTTGTTGTTGTTGTCTGCGTGGTTTCGAGTGGAGCGAACCATAGGGGGATATCTTTATGGATACATATTTATGGGTATATGCATTGGTGGCCAAGCTGTATCAGGAAATCTCATGAATTACATGGGGGTGGTTGGAAAAATTCAGGGGGAGTGTACACCTCCCTGGGGGGTGGGGGTAATGAAACCCCTGGAAAGGACCGCAATTATAGCAAAGTGCCTTAGCGTAAAAAATATAGAAAAAAAAAACAGCTGAGTCGTATAGTTATTAGGCATTCGCATATACAATTCATCAATGAAAAACTTCACTTGACACACCAACAGAAACAAATGAGTTTTTCCAAATGAGACACTGAAAATTTGAAAAGCGTTTTAAGTTCTTCGTACATAGTTCTTCACGAACGATTATCCCAACGTTCAGGAGCACTGAAATTGTCGGTTTACAGACTGTATTGTTGATTATGCTTGCATTTTCAACGTGAAAAAGAAAAAAAAAATCGGGGAAAGAGAGATAATTAAAATTTTTCACACATTGGCCCTCGTACATAACTACTCCATCTCTATTTTTTACCTTCTTTTTTCTGCGCCTCTCTGTGCTCCGTATAGTTTTTCGTGCATGATATTCGGAGAGGCTGCTGCAACGCTGCAAGCCCATCAACTTAGTGTAATAATTAAGATGATGCCATTCTCTGCACTTGTCTCCACTATTACTTCTCAATTATCATATTACTTACAGTGTAGTGTATCAAAATGCATGTTCAGACCAGATCGCTATAACTACTTGTTGAGGTTCATGAGTCACAAGAACTGCTCGAATGTGAATGTACTTCCTAACGTCGACAGGAGCAGCACTACATCGAGCAAGGGTAAAAACAATGCCTGAAAACCTGTTTTCCTTCTAAATTCTTCATTATGGGGGGGGGGGGGGGTCAGCTTTATTCTGTTTAGTGGTCGAGAGCCCTCGGGGCACAGAAAAGCTGACTGCAAGCCATGTGCATGCGGCCTGCGTGTGTGAGAGGCCTGATTACCCTGATCTAAGTATTGCTTCATCTTAAGCGAGAAATAAATAATGTACTCGAAGGCGGCGTAGCACTTGTTTAGCACTATCTCCAAATATGGTAGTGAACAACTTTATTTTTGACGTTGAGGTGTCTAATCGCCACCGGCGATATGCTACCCTGTTCCAGTTTCTACTCCCCTATACAGGCTATACTCAAATCTACAATAAACATTGGAGATCAAGTTGAAAGCTATATGCTGGGATTGAAGGAACGGGTCGCACCATCAAACCGCGTTATTGTTGTTTCGTTTCAAGCTGATCTAAACTCGCTGATTGCTATGCAATTTATTTTTGGAGCGCTTTACATTTTCCACGCATAGCTATACTAGTGAATACAGCAGACATCTGTCGACGTCTGTACGCCGCTCATGGCCGCAGTTACTCCGTGGCGCTAGCACGCAAAAAAAAAAAAAAAGAAAACTGAATACAACAAGATCCGTACGGTGCATCCGATGCACCCTACATTTGTAGTTGTATGGGACGAATGTCGCCTCGGTAGAAATACTTTAACCCACTGGATCACGTCACCGAAATGTTTCCTTTCCAGGCGGGGGGCGGTAGACGTGCATTGTCATTCAGAGATGCGATAACACACCACCGAACGCGTTTCAAAATGAACCCCCAGAAAAAAGCTCATTTTCATGTTATTTTGGTTTCATCACTGATTTTCCTTTCCCACACTTCAGCCAATCAAATTTTCCTACTTGCGGGAGGCAAAATCTGGCATGGGACTTACTGCAACATCTGTTGTAATTGTCTGTTCTTGTGTTGTTGTAAATTGCCGTGTGACCTATCCACCTGCGACTATACGCCTCGTGCACAGACTAAAGGTGGCGCTTTGCCTGGCCACGTAGCGGTGGGAAAGTGAACTTTTTGTGTGAGTCGTCCGATATCGAAACCAGTCAAAAGTGTACGTGGCGGGCGTCATGAAAAAAAAAAAAGTGTGAATCGGTTGTGCAACTTTGCCTATTTCAGTCGTTTTAGACTGCGAACGACTAATTTCTGTCCTTAGAGGTCAATAAGGCATAAGACTATATGCAGAAGTAGGCATGTCGTCGTTATTACAATTCTTTGAGCTTTTCTTCGCGCGCACCGCATTTGC
Organism: Ornithodoros turicata; assembly: GCF_037126465.1. Taxonomy (NCBI): domain Eukaryota; kingdom Metazoa; phylum Arthropoda; class Arachnida; order Ixodida; family Argasidae; genus Ornithodoros; species Ornithodoros turicata. Next base: position 70,205,381 of record NC_088203.1, on the reverse strand, counting down.
TTGTGTTTTCTTTTAAACTTTCTACAGCAAAGAGATGCAGAAGTCTCATTATCTGAGCGGACAAAGCCACAAGGTCCAAGCTAGTTGGAAATTAATGTCTGAATTGAGAACACACATCACGAACGATATATGGTCTGATTACGGCAACCAATTAGGGTCATTGGCCGAAAAAAGACATAGAATCCACGGAGTAGCTTATTTTGTGACATGTACGTTGTGATGTGTGGATTTGGCGGGAGACTGCAGAACCTTGTACCCGTCGGGGCATTCTCGGGTCCCGAAAAAAAAAGGGTCCCTGGTTGCGTGGGCGGAAATAATGGTCCCGCGGAGTTCTGTGCGCCAAAAAATACAGTAGCCGTTCTGGAGAGCCGATGAAATGGATCCTAGCGGGCCAAGTGTTATCATTCGCCCTCCTGATTTATTTGTTTGTTTGATCTGTTTGTTCGCCCTGATTGATGTTAATGCACAATAAAAGCGGCACCACATTCAATGAGGAACATAAAAAAACATAACATTCGCTGCACCAGTTGTATTGAGCGCATTGCAACTGTTCTTTCTGTTCCTCTCTGTTTTTGGTGGAGTATGGACAATGCGATGCGATTGCTTGCAGATATGTCGGAAAAAAGGTACCCGCGTTCTTTTATAACAGGACGAATTATAGAAGAATAAGCAAAGAGGCACATTACCTTCTGTATTCGTACCAATAAAATAAAACACACATAAACGCTTTGCACTGAGCTCACTAGCCTGGTTACTACCTCACGCTCGCTGTACGGGGTGGCTCGTTGGATGTAGTTCCCAATTCAACCTAGTGTTACAATTCACAAATCAAGCTATAGTGTCTTCCTACTGTTACAACTCGTGTACAACTCGTGTCTCCCTTTTTTTTCCTTTGACAATCAAGCTCAAACTTATAAACACAAAACTAGTGTCTGACCAACAGTGGGAAAATACTAGCATCCATCCAGCTAACGATATCGCTGGCGAACTAGTGCAGCGAATGATGTCTTTTTTACGGTACTCATTGAATGGCGTGCACATTTTATTATCTATTAACAGATGACAAGGGCATATGCAACGAATGGGGAGAGCCAATAGTAACACTCGGTCGGTTGTGATTTGTTTCATCAGTTATCCGCAACCACGCCCCTGCATTTTTGGCGCGCAGGAACCATTTTTCTGCCGCACCATCAGGGACCATTTTTTTTCCCTACACCCGGCATTCTCATACGTATTTGTGCACCCAACGACTCAACAGTTCGTGCGCTACGGCATTACTTTTAGCAGCTATGAATTCAAGCGCGGCGTCACCGAAGCAAGGTGACTACTGAAAGCGTACGAATAGCCCTCCAGAACCGAGCGGACTCACACAACTAGTTCCTATGACAGCCGCCAGGATTTTCCGTGGCGGACGCTTTGCACGAAGCGTATACCTACAAATATGGGTAAGCAGTATTGTAAATACACTAAAATAAAATTCACCCACTGCTCTCTACTTCTTCACCACCTCGTGTGTCGGTGACCTATTGTATTCCTACCCACTGCTTAGATTTGGGAATATACACTGTTAGAAAAATGTATACCGTTTGGAGTATAAACTGCTTGTCTCAGGGCGCATACCTTTTGAGGTCTAAACGCTATATCTTCCTCAAGGTATAGTATCTTTATACCTCCCTGTAGGTATATTATTTGCACCTCAGGGTATAAATGTATACCACCTAGAGGATATATTTTGAAGACTTTGTGGTATAACTGGCGAAAACGGTAATATTCGATTTATTTCAGTGTCATATCCGAGTGGCGGCATCCCAGCCGCTCTTTCCACAAATTTTGAGAAAAAGGGCCAAAGGAACGATAACGAAACAAGAAATACTTGGAGACACTCGCGCACAAACTCACACAGAATGGATGCGAATAGGAGAGGAAAGAAATGAAGCAACAATTAGCATCAAATTGGAAACACGCCGCGGCTACGCATGGTGAGACAATCCTGCGCCCGGGAAGCAACTTAAGAAGTGAGGACGTGTAGATTTATTTATTTTGGGAACAAATAATAGGTTCCAGATGTCACTGCCCAACCTATTTAGAATGCTACTGTATTGCTGACTATGTTTTTAAATTAACTTATTGTTTAACTGAGATGATACAATCGCCGACACAAATTAATGTGATCCCACATGTTGTGGAAGAAAAGATATACAAAATGCTGAAGGTATAAACGTAATGGAGAAGTACTTTATTATGCCCTCAGCTGCCGTGGAAGGTATAGACGGAGTGATCTATACCTTACACATGATTTAAACAGGGTATAGAGAGTGGTAAGGAGGTATAAATGTCGTACTTTAGGCCTGAATTATACCTTTTTTGTACCTTTTCTTCTAACAGTGTACACGCCTTCGATTCTGAATTTCTTTAGTTCTGCACCAAAATCTCTGGTCCAACGATGTCGCGTTTGATCAAATCACTGCCACTCGCAGGCGCCACCACTCGCATCGCCACAACACTCGCAGACGCCAAATTGTCCATATCTTCCATTTCATTTAGTGATAAGTCTGGATATAAACGTGATATAAAAGATGTCATCATTTAATTACGTAGTCTGTATATCCATGCTTAATAGCTACGAGTCCGCGGCCCATACCTGTTTCCCTTGCTACAGCCTGCGAAGTAGCGTTTGGTCAAATCGTTCATTTTCAAGCGACCAAAGAACAAACAGGAGATAAGATCACCGCTCTGTTGTTGTTTCGTGTTTGTTCTTTGGTCGCTTGTGGATTTACACCGACCATCCCAATCTATATACTTTAGACTTTTTGCCAAATCGTCGCCCAAGTGGCACTCGCTGGCGCCAATTGCCTCTATTCTAGCTCGTAATAACTCTTGATACCAACTTCACACTGACGGTATCATCATAAAATTACGTAGTCTGTGTATCCTCTGCGGACCGTAGCTGCTGTCCTTGCTGCACCCTTAGAACTCGCGTTTAGCCAATTTGTCGTCCAGAAGGCTATCACATGCGCCAACCTGCCAATTTCATCCGGCAATCTCCCGATATCTGGAAAGTCTCATGCTCGTTCTCACAGTTATACATCACGTCTTATTCTTTATCTTATGCGAAAGCTTCCGGGCGTGCTATAGGTGTTGTTATCAGGTCGGGGCGCGAAAAGGGAATTGCTCGCCTCAGATATGTCCTCCTCTCCCTGCCCTAATTTGTTCCTTCTCACGTACTCACGCTGTAAGCTGTAAACTTAAACTGTACTGTAAACTGTAAACACCCTGTAAACTTAGCTTCCTTGCGTAGTCCTCTGCTATCAGGTCAAGCCGTGTTTCAGAGGGGGTGTCCCGCAATGCTGATCTTGTTTGTTCTAAAGGAACTTCTCTGAAGGAATTTTGAGAATTATCAAGGCGATCTGAATGACGATAATTTCAATACTACTTTAGCTAGCACACTGTGTACATGTTTACCAATGTTAAAGGTATTGCAGAATAGTCTGGCTTTAATGGAACGCACTGCAGATGACGAATGTGGCAATTTCCACTGAGAGGCTAGCATAGCTTGGCATGACTCTCGAAACCAACTGTGCAGGTGGTGTGAAGGAGGTTCCCTCCACTGGTAAGTTTCAGTGGGAAAGGTATTACTGCCGTTCTGTGTTAGTATTTCATTCATGTGTATCATGTCGATGATAAGTGGTGTCAGTGCTCAGTTCTTATGCTGTCGTTACTGAGTTTCAGGTTGACGAGTGGTTTGCACCGCACAGTGGAAAAAAATTCACAAAGGAAGAAAGTAAAATGTAGATTGCAAGGAAGAGAAAAGGAACAGTTGAACAAAAGGATAGGTACAGTGCTGGACAAAAGTGTATGGAACACGCTCCGGAGCATATCTTCCTGATCCCATGCGATCCCATTCGCTGCTAGTGTGTCACTCTGAGGAAGGAATGTGGCGGAGCGAGTTTCGTGAACTTTTGTCTAATTTTGTGCCTTTTCGTCTAATAAACATAATCCCCCCCCCCCCGTACACATACCTATTTTAGGCAAGCTGTATTATGTAGGCTCATATACGGTGTGTCCCAAATTGCATGTGAGCAGTTCTTTATAAGGAAACTATTTTCTTTTGCCAATAAAAAAATCTAAAGTACATGCACTGCACTTTATGCCTGAGCCAGACGCATTTAAGAAGGCACTTCTCTCCCTGCTTTGCCACTGCAGATCTAAGAAGTGGGTGCGAATGTGCCAAATTCCTCCACACTGATCTGTCAATGTAGTGACAGATGAACAAGTCGGAGATTCACTCACACACCAATATGCACATTCCAAACACTGTGATCTCTACCAATCTTGGACAGCACACGCATCCTTACAGCATATAGTTTTTACAGTGCATCCTACTATCTGTCCAATCCTTATACTTGAGGAAGTAAAATGTTTGTAAATAAGCATGTTTTGAATTTTGGTGTGTGTGTGCTCTGTTTGATTTGATTCTTCTCCGTAACCTTTCAGCAACGAAAAAAAAATATTCTGCTCCTTAGATTAGTAGGTCTACATTGACTGACACTACTTGAGAAGGCTATATAGAAAGGAATGTAACATAACCTCGTAATATATCACTCTCATGTTGTCTCCTTAGCAGTGTCGCTTAGGACAAAATTGCTGTATACGTGGGCGTACCGAGAGGGGGACTAGGTGAGGCATGCCACGGAGATCCAAGGTTGCGTCTGAAAATAGTGCGCTCGTTAATCATAGGTCGTAATGCTTAATCTCAGATGTCATAGGAGGAACCTCTGAACACCCGCACTGTCCGCAACGTCCGCCTCCAGAAAGAGATACGGAGGGAGTTGAATGCTTGCCCCCCCCCCCCCCTGGGAGAAATTCTGGGAACGCCCATCGACTAACGCAGGGGTCCTCCCCTATTGTGGCAGTGCCACGGAAAGACAGCCGGTTTCGGGTTTACCTGTGGCCAGAGCCGTCGCGATGTCAAAGTCCACCTGGGGCACCATAAACCTGAAGTCGAACAGAAACGAAAACTTTTATCCGTGTGAATTGCAGTAGTTGGTCGCACAATAGACGATTTTACAAAGATGCGCGCTCCACCAAGCGCGCGACGTAAAGCATCATGGGAACTTTGAGGGACACTGCTCCGTCGTCTGCTTCAGTTATGGCTTATCACGGCTGCCGCTGCCGCTGCGCACACCGGGAATGTTCTGCTTCTTCTTCTACCTCCGCCTCTGGCCGTCTCATAATGCTCTAAGGCTCTGTGAGGTCCCATGAACCCTTGCGGGCCACACACACGATGAGAATACATGTACCGCTTCTTTATAACCCCCCACCCCCTTTCTCCTTCTTCTACTTTTTTCAGTAGTTTATAGGAGCAGCACTGAACACATTGTTTGGGTGCGGGTGACAATTATGCCGGCTGTCGCTTGTTTCCCCACGATGCTATGCAGACTTGCCGTCCGGCGCCCCCTTAGGGAAGGCGCCCGGGGAGGCTGTCCCTCTCCGCCCCCCTTCGAGACGGCTCTGTCTGTGGCCAATAATGTGTAATGTTGCGCGTCTTTGTTGTAATATCATTCGGATAAATATTATGTGCATTCTTCTGCTAAAGATTGTTATTCATTATCGGCTCTCACCGTATCAGGATATTCAAACCGTGCAAATAGCACTTCCAGCCAAGTGCAACAAGTGCCGTAGCCGTTGCTGATCTAAATGATTTTGTATCTGCCAATCTGGTGTAAGGGTCTACCACAACGCACCTGTGTTCACCCGTAGGTGATGGTTTACAGGGATTCACACCTGCGGTACACAGCTGTAGCTAAAATGCTGTTAAAGCCTTGTTACTACATTACAGTAGTTTTCAAAAGTAGTTGCAACAACAGCAGCGAACATTTGGTTGAACTACAGCTTTTTCCGCCGTTATTAATCCTCTTGTCGTACATTTTAATCCTTATACCATGACATTTAATCCATTTGCCAAGGAAATTAATCCTAATTTCACAGAATTTAATCCGCTTCTCATGCAATTTACTCCAAGTGACTATGTGTGGGCTACATGACTTTTTTGCGTATTTTGGGACAATTCCCATGTGTATGCATATCGCACATGCTTTTCACTAATATTGTGGGTTTCTGCACCATAACGGCATACTGTGGGACTGTCAATCTGGATTACGGTGTTGTGGGACTATTCTCATGTCTACGAGTATTACCCATGATTTTCATTAAAAACGTGGGTTTCTGCATTCTGCACTAATGGGATACTGCGGGACTCTGTATATGGATTACGATATTGCGGGACTATTCCCAGGTGTACGGATATTACCCATTAGATATGCGTGTTTCTGCACTGTAATGGGATAATGTGGGACTGTCGATCTTCATTACGACATCCTGGAACTATAAGCAAGTCTACGGTTATTCCGAGTGCTTTCCATGAAAAACGCGTTTTTTGCGCTGTAATGGGATACTGTGGGACCGTCAATCTTCATTACGATATTGTGGGACTATTTCCATGTCTATGGAATGGACTATATATAGTACCAGGATATCGTAACCAAGATCGACAGTCCCACAGTATCTCATTAAGGTGCAGAAACCCGCATATTTAATAAGAAGCATGGGTAATACCCGCACACATGGCAATAGTCCCACAATATCCTAATCCAGACAGAAAATCCCACAGTATCCCGTTATACTGCAGAAACCTGCATTTTGAATGAAAGGCATGGGTAATAGCCATAGACACGGAAATAGTCCCACAATATCGTAATCTAGATTGACAGACCCGCAGTGTGCCATTACAGTGCAAACAACCACGTTTTTAATGGAAAGGAAGTGGAATACCCGTAGACATGCATATAGTCCCAGGATATCGTAATCAAGATCGACAGTCCCACAGTATCCCATTAAGGTGCAGAAACCCGCATATTTAATGAAAAGCATCGGTATTACCGCACACATGGGAATAGTCCCACAATATCGTAAGCAAGGTTGACAGTCCCACTGTATCCCATTACGGTACAGAAACCCGTATTTTTAATGAAAACCATGGGTGAAATCCGTAGACATGAGAATAGTCCCACAATACCACAATCCAGATTGACCGCGCCACAGTATCCCATTATGGTGCGGAAATCCGCATTATTAATGAATAGCATGTGCAATACCCGTAGACATGGAAATTGTCTCAAAATACCCTAATCAAGATTGACAGTCTCGCAGTATCCCATTAGTGCAAAAACCCGTGTTTTTAATGAAAAGCCTTCAACCTTCAGCATCAGGCAACTCTTCGTGACGTCATCAAACGAGAACATTGAAAAGCGGCTGATCTACGACAGACATCTGGGGCATGGCACTGCGCCAACAGCTCTGGCTAAAAGAATGCTGTTTTTTATACAGGTTGTGTTGCTATCGCTCCGTGAAATACCATGGATAAGTTATCAGGATGCAGCCCACTCTTGCACTACGGCATATTTATCGCCATGGATACTGCAGGAGACTACATTGGATTATCAATTCCAAACCTCTTCGAATCAACCTTCAGCATCAGGCAACTCTTCGTGACGTCATCAAACGAGAACATTGAAAAGCGGCTGATCTACGACAGACCTCTGGGGCACGGCACTGCGCCAACAGCTCTGGCTAAAAGAATGCTGTTTTTTATACAGGTTAGTTACGATTACGTGGGATGCTTTCATAGTGATGATCTCTCTCTTTTGCGAGTGCCATGCCCCCGAAGGATTGGAAGATTGTTTTTTCAGTGTTTGTGTAACATGAAATTCCTGTTGCTTCTGTCTGGGGACGTTGAAATTAATCCGGGACCTATCCCACCAAGAGAAATGAAAACTCGCTCAAGTGCAAATGACGACCAAATATCAGCTATGATGGAAGTCCTACAAAGGCTGGAAGATGGGCAGAGAGAGATGATGAATGAAATCAGGTGTGTACAACAGAGGCAGCAGGAAGCTGATATAAAACTAGATACGTTGTCGTCCAGAATTACGAGTCTGGAAGGTGAGGTCACAGTTGTTAAAAATATGGGAAAAAAGGTTGATAAGATAGAGGAAACTACTAGGATATTGCAAGAACGACTGAATAGCCTTGAACACACACAAACACAAATAGAGATACGATGATGAGATGGGGCTGATGCCGGCCAGCAGGCTGGGCGCTGCCCCAGTGCCACTTGTACGTGATGAGAGATGATGATGGATATGATAAGGGGTCCGGTAATCAAAGCAGGGTGGAGAGGCCTGTTGATGACAAGAAGTCCCAGAGGTCACGCAGACCTTGGCGTGTATGAGCTGGACTGGACCATGGGCCCAGCACCATGCCTATGGTAAAGGGGCGATGATCGATCGCATGCAGTTCGTGCTGCAAGATCGCACGCTCCCGCTGGTAGTCCGGGCAGTCCATAAGTAGGTGATGCAGGTCTGCACGCACACTGCATGCTGCACAAAGGTCCGAGGGCGCACGGCCAAGACGCTGCCTCATAACTGGTGTAAATGCAACATTCAGACGCATGCGGTGAAGCAGGGATGCGTAGTGTCGCGGAAGGCGATGAGGAAGCGACAGTGAAAGAGAAGGATCCACTGCGTGGAGCAGAGCGTAGGGTGTAATGTCACGCAGCCACTGTGATGTTGTCTTGTCTGCAGAGAGAGCACGGACGAGGGCCTGACGATCACCTTTAGGCAAAATGATAGAGTGGGCTGAAGCTATATGATGACCCCGCAGGGCCGCCCGGTCGGCCTCTTCATTGCCGGGTACGCCGACATGACCAGGTACCCACTGTAATACTATGCAGTGGCCCAGGTCTAGCAGCTCCTTGTAAGTTTCAAGCACGTCAGCAACAATGGACACGAGAGGACCTCGAATGCCCATTGTTGCGAGGCATTGGATAGCAGCTTTCGAGTCTGTGTAGAAGACCCATGGCCGAGCTGAACACTGCAGGATCTTGCGCATGGCAAAGAGCAAAGCATGTATCTCAGCACCTGTTGACGACGTCAGATGCGAGAGACGGAAGACACCAGTTATGTCTTCGGACGGAATAATATAGGCGCATGCAGAGCTGGATTTTGTGGACGAGCCATCCGTAAAAACAGGAGTAAAGCCTGCATACAGCTCGCTCATCATATCCAGTGTGAGCGCCTTGGACACACCTGCAGCGACATCATCCTTTCTCTGCAGCCCGGGAACGGATAGTGAAGTAGATGCACTTACTCCGTGAGTAGATGGTAGAGGGAGGGTCCAAGGTGGAGTTGAACGCGCCTGGGGTTCAACTTGAAAACGTGGCAGGTCAGGCTTTAGCTGTTGAATGCAGGACCTGAACTTGTTATTCCTGCGACGGGAAAGCTTCAGCAGTAAAGGGTGCTGCCGGTGATGAGCCAACAAACGGAGATAGTGACGGCTCGTCTCATTAAAGCGCTGGATAGCAAGCGGAGTCTCTCTCACTTCTGCCATGACTAAACAAGCATCCGTTGTTCTTGGCACGCCCAGGCACACACGAAGGCTACGTGCCAAAAGACACTGAAGCTTGGACTCGGAGGATGGCGAAATCCCGTGTAATACTGGAAGGCTGTATAGGAGCGGACCACGCACCAAGGCTCGATGAATGGCCAAAAGAGATCGCGCATCACAGCCCCACCTAAGGCCAGCAATGTGTCGCATTAGGGCGATCCCTTTGGAGAGTTTCGTTGGAGAATAGCCTTGAAATGCAAAACGATGAACTAGAAAACAGGTTACGTAGGAATAACTTGCTGTTTCACGGAATCAATGATATGCCAAAAGAGACATGGAGTGAAACAGAGAAGAAAGTAATAGATCTTTGTGATAGACAGCTGGGTTTAAAGATCGAGTCTCTGAGTATTCAGAGGGCACACAGGCTAGGACGTGATCATCAGAATAAACAAAGACCAGTCATTGTTAATTTTTCAAATTACAAGGTGAAACAAGAAATTATCTCTCTTTGTTACAAACTTAAATCAACCAATGTGTACATCCATGAGGACTACTCACGGGGAATAAGAACACAACGGCAGAAGTTGAGAGAGTTTGCGCGTAGCCGCGATATGCCTTTCAAAATAAAATATAATAAGCTTTTCGTCGAAGGGAAAGTTTGGCAGTACGACCCAATCTCACAATCAATAAGATGTTGTGGGACGAGTGATGAAGCTAGACGTGATACAGTAGCTTGACACGTGCCCTCTCTTACGTATGACTCTATGTGTAAAGAATACGGAATAATTAGTATGAACATACGTAGCATTGTAAATAAGGTAACCTTGTTTGAACATATATTACTTTCATATAGTCCACAAATTGTAGCTTTGACAGAAACCTGGCTCCATGAAGGTATTGCTGATGAGGAAATTATACCACCTGATTACAAAATGTACCGTAATGACCGTATACACTCTCGTGGTGGTGGAGTAGCCCTTGTGTGTAAGAATTCCATGTGTTGCACATTGTTACCTGGCCCATTTCCCCCAGAAACAGTATGGTGCAAAATTAAGATTGGTGGATCAATGATTACCATAGGCGTCATTTATAGGCCTCCGAAGTCAGAGGAGTTTTTAATCAAGGTGCAGGATTATATGTTGGAGCATGTGAATTTTAAACAAAATATTATGCTGTTGGGTGATTTCAACTTAACGCATATCAATTGGGGTACGCTCGAAACCAGCGGACCAGAAAGACACGAGTCGGATGTATTATTACAAATAGCATTTCAGTATAACCTCGATCGAAAGGTTAATGAGCCAACGAGATATGGAACTGCGGTCTCAGTACTAGACCTTGTATTGGTATCAGCTTCACTTAGGAACATAGAAGTTACTGTTCAAGATGGCCTGTCTGACCACAAAATGGTCCTTCTTAAGTACTTGGAGAGTTTAACACTTAGCAAAAAACCGGTTGTTAAAAGACTAGTGAAAAGCTATAAGGATGCAAATGACAATTGTGTGCTATTGTATTTAGAAAATGTCCTTCAGGAATTGTATGCTTGTATGAATACCCTTCATGTGAACGATGTATGGCTTTTATGCTGTGTCTTATTGCCTGGAAAAGTATATCCCAAGCAGGCCTAAAATAATTCGAAAATGGAATCCCTGGGTGACTCGTGAAATAATTCACTTAAAAAGACGACTTAAGCGCCAACGCCACGCTGGTCACACTGCTGCATTTAATGCCGACAAGGCAGTATTGAAGACGAAGTTACAGAAAGCAAAGCGTAGTTACTGTTCAACTTCTTTGGAAACTTTTATGAGGACAAACCCACGAAAATTTTGGAATTTCTTTAAAGAATCAAATAAGTCAATTGAGAAAATACGTCATAATGACAAGTTGATATCGGAGCCGTCGCAAGTTGCTAATGCTTTTAATGTATACTTCGAATCGGTCTTCGAAATACATCAAGAAGAATTGTCCACATTAGCAGTAGATAATAGAGGGAGTGAAGTTGGCTTGTCTAGGGAAGGTATTTTGAACTTACTCCTGAAATTAGATGTTAAGAAGTCATCTAGACCGGATTCAGTACCAAATGAATTCTTGCGTAGGTATGGCGATATCAACTCCTATTTCCTTTTTGCCATATATGAAAAATCACTTTCGGAGTGTAATTTACCAGATGACTGGAGGAGAGCAAAAGTAATTCCTGTACATAAATATGGTGACATGGAAGACATAAGAAACTACAGATCTATATCACTGACGAGTCAATCATGTAAGCTACTTGAGCACATAATTAGCAATTATATAACTGATTACCTTGAAGGCATAGGATTCTTTTGCATGAACCAACACGGCTTCAGGAAGGGAGCGTCCACAACCACACAGCTAATCGAAGCTATTCATGACTTTACTAGCGCTATCAACCAGGGGCTTCAGGTCGATGTAATATGCCTTGATTTCTGCAAAGCGTTTGATAAAATACCACATCAAAAACTGATTCAGAAACTGATACGTACTGGAATAAATCCGCGCATAATTCACTGGCTAACAGCGTATCTGTCACGAAGAACGCAACATGTAGATCTGCAGACAGGTTTATCTGATGATGTACAAGTCAAATCAGGAGTCCCCCAGGGATCAGTTTTGGGTCCTCTCTTATTTTTAATTTATATGAATGATATTGAATCTTGTGTTAATGGTCCTGTTACTATTAGATTATTCGCAGATGACTGTTTAATATATTGCCCTATCAGAAACGTTGCTGATCAAAAATTGCTTGCTGGATGTTTAGAGAATATATCGAAATGGTGTGGCGACTGGGGAATGCATATTAACTGTCGGAAAACCGTTTTCTCTCAGCTAACAAACAAAAAAATCTACAGCAGAGTTTGAATATAGTATCCAGGGGCATAAATTAATTAGAGTTGACTCATTTAAATATTTGGGTATTAATGTGGCATGTAATTTACAGTGGGACGAACATGTCAGTGAAACATGTTTGAAGGCTAGGAACCGTCTTTGGTTACTCAAAAGAAAACTGAAGTACAGTTCGAGAGATGTGAAACTGACTGCATACAAAACACTGATCCGTCCTGTGTTGGAATATGGTAGTATAGTATGGGACCCATACAAAAAGAATCTTACGGCCCAAATAGAAAAAGTTCAAAGGTTGGCAGCCCGTTTTATAATGTCCAACTTTAGGCGAACTGACTCTGTATCTAATATGTTAGAAGCCTTGCAATTAGAAAGCCTAAAAAGCAGACGTAGATTAGCTAAATTAAAGTTCTTCTTTCTGCTATATCATAATAAACTAAAGCTCAATAGCCAGATATACTTAGAATCTTTGTCATCGCGGTCCTTACGTGCACGACATAGTAAGGCTGTGAAACCATACGAAGCAAGGGTAGACTTGTTCAAATATTCATATTTCCCACACACAATCACAATCTGGAATGCATTACCTGAACATATAATATCTGTGCAAAATGAATCTGCCTTCATTGAAGCCCTGAGCAATACTGATTTAATATAATGTTATGCTAATGTTAGCGCTATTATGTATTGTGTGCCGCCCTGGAGTCGGCCGCGGTGTCCCAAGGGCCGAGGATGGTCGACAAGTTGAAGGGGCGGCAGCCAAGGGTGGCAAGCTACGACTGCAGTGTACGCCTCTCGTTGACATAGGTCCGGCAGCGGAGGAGTATGTGCTCAACGTTGGCAAGTACGCCACACTCGTTGCACATAGGGCTAGCCTCACAGCCTAGCTGGTATCGATAGGACGGAGTGAAGGCCACATTCAGACGTAGCCTGTGGATGAGTGACTTCAGAGGACGAGGAAGCTTTGCAGGCAGTCGGTATGACAGCGTTGGGTCTACATTTCCCAAAGAGGACATAGTTGGAATGTCGTGTTGCCACTGTAGGGTAGACCAGGAATCGGACAAATGCCTGAGAAGGGATCTTCTGTCTCCTCTCGAGGGTATAATGGGCATAGAAGGTCGTTGTTGGTGTGCAGCGGCAGCGGCAGCGTCGGCCTCGTGGTTCCCAGTTATTCCGCAATGCCCTGGAACCCACTGAAAGGCAACGTAGTGGGAGCGATCTTGTAGGGACTTCAGGGCGCACAGGATGTCTATCACCACTGAGGCAAGGGAACCGCGGATGCCCATGTTTTTAATGCACAGGAGAGCTGCTTTGGAGTCTGTGTAAATTACCCAGTGCCGCGGTTCACAGTCTTCCGCATATGTCAAAAATAACAAGATAGCATAAAGTTCAGCGGATGTCGATGAGGTACGGTGAGATAGACGACACCCACGTGTAACAGACTGTGATGGAATGGCAAAGGCTGAAGATGAAGTGGCCCTGGTCGACGATCCATCCGTGTATACAGCGGTACTGTTGCGGTATTGAGCCTCGACGAAGTCAAGGGTAAGTTGCCTAAGAATAAAATCAGGATAGTTCTTTTTGTTGTTCTTGAGACCGGGGATGGAGACAGTGACAGACGGCGATGGCAACGTCCATGGAGGCACTTTGGGTGCCGTCTGGTCGACTATGAATTTGGGGATATGAGGTCTGAATGATGTCACAGCAGCATGAACCGTCGCGTTCCGTCTAGCGTGAAGCTTGCGAATCAGAGTGTGACCGTTATGATGGGCACGTAGACGCAGATAGTGGCGTGCAGTTCCCCGAGTACGGAGAACGTCAATGGGGATGTTCCTGGCCTCAGCCACTACTAGAGGGGTTTCAGCGCCTCGTGGGACCCCAAGACATACCCGAAGGCTGCGCGCTAGCATGTCTCGAATCCTTTGAATCAGTGTCTGAGGAAGTCCGTGTAGGACGGGAAGGCTGTACATCACTGAGCCACGAACCAGGGCATTGTGCAGCATGAGGAGATCCTTCTCGTCTCGCCCCCATCTCATACCTGCGAAGTGACGAATCACGTTGACCCAGCGTTGGACTTTCTGTTCAATGACGTCTATGTGGCGCTTCCACGACAAATTCCATGATAGAGTCACGCCTAGGAACTTGTGATGTGTCACCTGCTCCAGTGGGCTTCCACCAATATACAGGCGATATCTATGCATGTCTTTGCGCGTGAAGGCTAGAACTGCGCTTTTCTCTACGGATATCTCCATTCCTGCCTGGAGTAAGTAGAGGCGAATGGCATCTAACGTGAGCTGAAGACGCTGACGGAGTGCTGGACGGGAAGTGCCTGTAGTCCAAACACAAAAGTCATCGGCATACAGGGACAAGTTGACTTTCCGCTGAATGCAGGTTCCAATGCCCGCCATAACGGCATTAAAGAGGAGCGGACCTAGGACGCTTCCTTGTGGTACCCCCTGAGAGATGGGGAATTGCTCTGTGTCGCCTTGTCTTGTCCGGACGAAAATACCTCGTTGACTGAGGAAATCGGCTATCCAAAGCAACGTTGTACGTGAGAGCGCAGCGCTGTATAGAGCATGTAAGATTGATGGATGGCTAACGGTGTCGTATGCTCTCTTAACATCAAGAAATACCGCCGCCGAGATCTTCCTGCCTCGTCGTGCCTCTTCCACCGACGTGACCAAGTCGAGGACAGAGTCTATCGAACTGCGGTGCCGTCGAAACCCAGCTTGCTCTTGAGGGAAGAAGGCACGGCTTTCGAGCCACCACTCAATTCTACGCAAGACCATTCTTTCCATAACTTTCCCCAAGCAGCTGGTCAGAGTTACCGGGCGAAATGATGCCAGTTGGGATGGGTGTTTTCCTGGTTTTAGCAACGGTACCACTTGGCCGACTTTCCACTGCCTAGGAACCTGTCCATGCCTCCACGAGTGATTGCAGATGTTCAGCAGGGCCTGAAGGGAAGTAGGGTCAAGGTTTCGAATCACTGTGTATGTAATGGCGTCCGGGCCTGGAGAAGACTTCTTGCATGCAGCTGAAATGGCTGACGAAAGTTCTGCCACGGAGAAGTCCATATCCAAGGCAGGGACAGCTGCTGGGTTGGCATGCTCGAGAATAGATGTCACATGGGCTGTATGGGTTAGGTACTCCTCGGTGCTGGTTACATTGGCTCCCTTCGTAATGACACGGCAGAATTCCCTGGCCACCTCTTTCTCAGACGTAGATGTTAGAAGCGCAAGAGCTCCAAGTGGGTTCCGAACTGGACGGTTCTCCTTTAAACTTCTTGCGACTCTCCATATCCGAGCAGGGCTCTCAAAAGGTGATAAGGAGCAACAGAAGTGCCGCCACCGTTGACGGCCAAGGTTTCGGAGTTCTTTCTGGACAAGCCTACTCACGCGTCTTGCTTCCTGTATATCAGAAAGATCTCCTGTCCGTCGAGCTTTACGTTCAGCGCGCCTTCGGACAGCACGTAGTTGCTCCACACGAGGGTTAGACCGTCATACACTTCTGTGGAGCAGAAACCCACAATATTAGTGAAAAGCATGTGCGATATGCGTACACCTGGGAATTGTCCCAAAACGAAAAAAAAAAAAGTCATGTAGCCCACACATAGTCACTTGGATTAAATTGTATGAGGAACGAATTAAATTATGTCAAATGAGGATTAAAAATAATGAAAGGAGGATTAATTCCGTTGGCAAATGGATTAAATGTCATGGTATAAGGATTAAAATGTACGACAAGAGGATTAATAACGCCGGAAAAAGCTGTAGTACTTAAACTACAACTTTGTTAATTGCTTACTTAAAATAGAAAATGACTAGTTATTGACATCTCTCGTGCGTAAAATGCATGTAGCAGTGTCGCAATGCTATCATATATATGCATGATCATCGCATGATTATGTCCTCCGTCCCCTGATTCTGGGATTGTTCAATCCTGCTATCCCAGGACGAAACTTCAGGTTTGGGCAAAATCGAAACAGCACGCTACACAGCGAACTATGATGAGGTATTCGGCAGCAGGCAGGCAATTTGTTCATATCTGTCTACCATACACCACCTACATACATACCACCTAGCGCAGAATTTAGAATAAAGCTTGTTGAACTCTACTACGTGACAATTCGGAAGGTAACCGTTATGCGACGAACACAACTGTACCCAAGAGCAGCATTCAGGGACACCCCCTCTGAAACCCGGCTTGACCTGATAGCAGAGGACTGCGCAAGGAAGCTAAGTTTACAGGGTGGTGCGTGAGTACGTGAGGAGGAACAGATTTGGGCAGGGAGAGGAGGACATATCTGAGGCGAACAATTCCCTTTTCGCGCCCCGACCTGATAACAACACCGATAACACGCCCGGGAGCACTCGCGTAAGATAAAGAATAATACCCCCGTTACACAGGCAGTCTTAACCGCGGTTAAGCTAACCGAGGTTACGGGTAACTACGGTTTGGCGCAGTTACACGGCGAATGCAACTGCAGTTACCAGATTAGCCACGGTTATCGTAAACCGCACTTGGCAAGCTCGGTTTGTGCTCGGTAACGGACAATATGGCAGTATCCGTGTCGACCGTGTGTGAATCCGGTGACTCTTCTTCCCAAAATCATATGAATTCACATGTCTCAACCACAGAAGCATTGATACGCATTTGAGAAGATAACTTATCGGCGCTACGTTCCAACACATAAACCGCGTAATCACACTCGAATGGCAGAACAGTTGAATGCTGGACTGCCTCCCTGTAAAGGGCCGTACATGGTTCACGGTGTCATTTTCGTCTTCCTGATCTGCGCTGTCATGTAAAGGCTTGCTCTACGCCATCGTTTTTCAAGGGGGTCGCGACAGATCATCCCAGGTTATGCCAGCTAAACGTGAAGACGGTTCTTTGTGCCCGTGTGAACCTCCATTGAAAGTTTCACAGAGAAGAGGGCAATAAAAGTGGAGAAAATAAGCCTCGTGAATACCGAAACTCACGCGACTCTGACATCACAGCCCTCGCCGCCCCCAGTGAGGCAACGCACGAGAACGGCTATGGCTTACGGCTGACGGCTACCAATGGGAATGAACGCAACTTTGAACTCTGTGACGTCTGCGCTGTGCTCGGAAGTGTGTTCGAGGGCTTGTTTCTCGCTAGGGGCTAGCTCTGGCGTGAAGCACAATGCGCCCGAGATATAATGAACCACATCTATGAAAGTGCCCCAACCCCTTTAAGAACATAACATTGGGCCTGTCGGTGCAAGTTCATGCTAAAGGTGATAAAAGAGCAGACATAATGACAAGCGTTTGTGTCATTTTGTGTGCGCTTTTATCACTATTTATGTGGTTTTTCACGCCATGGGGGGGGGGGGTTACAACGTCCGCACGTCTACTTTCAGAGCACCACTTGATATGAACTCACAAAATTAAGGATGCACAAACAAAAATATCACGCAGACAATAACACTGAGGATCCTATAAGAACACGCAGCAAACATCGTCAATCAATTGCGAGCTAACAACAAAATCAATTGAGGAAGACGGCATTAAATGCACGAGGTAGGAAACCACCAGAAAACCACGTGACCTCCGTCAACGGTCTGACTGATTTGTGTGTAACAGCAGCGAACTGTGGTTCACGGTAACAGCGGTTTGGTCGGCTAACTGCTGTTAAGCGTAATAGCGGTTAAAGCTGCCCGTGTAACAGGGGTATAAGACGTGATGTATAACTGTGGGGCCGAGCATGAGACTTTCCAAATATCGGGAGATTGCCGGATGAAATTGGCAGGTTGGCGCCTGTGATAGCCTTCTGGACGACAAATTGGCTAAACGCGAGTTCTAAGGGTGCAGCAAGGACAGCAGCATCCGCAGAGGATACACAGACTACGTAATTTTATGATGATACCGTCAGTATCAAGTTGGTATCAAGAGTTATTACGAGCTCAAATAGAGGAAACTGACAATTTGGCGCCAGTGAGTACCACTTGGGCGTCGATTTGGCAAAATGTCTGAAGAATATAGATTGGGCTGGTAGGTATAAATCCACAAGCGACCAAAGAACAAACATGAGACAACAACAGAGCGACTTTTTTTTTAAATTCCGTGTTAGCGCCGCGAAGCAACTGTGGCTATGAGCGGTGTACAGACGTCGGCAGATGGAGAGAGGACAGCAGGAAGGAGTGGGAGACAGGGGGAACAGAGCGACTTGCGTGTGATCTTGTCTCCTGTTTGTTCTTTGGTCGCTTGAAAATGAACGATTTGACCAAACGCTACTTCGCAGGCTCTAGCAAGGGAAACAGGTATGGGCCGCGGACTCGTAGCTATTAAGCATGGATATACAGACTACGTAATTAAATGATGACATCTTCGATATCAGGTTTATATCCAGAGTTATTACTAAATGAAATGTAACATATGGACAATTTGGCGTCTGCGAGTGCTGTGGCGATGCGAGTGGTGGCGCCTGCGAGTGGCAATGATTTGATCAAACGCGACTTCGTTGGACCAGAGATTTTGAAGCAGAACTAAATACCAGAATCGAAGACGTGTATATTTCCAAATCCAAGCAGTGGGTAGGAATGCAAAAGGTCACAGACACACGAGGCGGTGAAGAAGTAGAGAACACTGAGTGAATTTTATTTTAGTGTATTTACAATACTGTTTACCCATACTTCGGGGTATAGCCGCCGGTGGATAGGTCACACGGCAATTTACAACAACACAAAAATAGACAATTACAACAGATGTTGCAGTTCCTCACTTAAAGTCCCATGTCAGATTTTGCCTTCCGCAGGTAGGAAAATTTGATTGGCTGAAGTGAGGGAAAGGAAAATCAGTGACGAAACCAAAATAGCATGAAAGTGAGCTTTTTTCTGGGGGTTCATTTTGAAACGCGTTCGGTGGTGTGTTATCGCATCTCTGAATGACAATGCACGCCCCCCGCCTGGAAAGGAAACATTTCCGTGACGTGATCCAGCGGGTGAAAGTATTTATACCGGGGCAACATTCGACCCTTACAACTACTAATGTAGGGTGTATCGGATGCACCGTACGGATCTTGTTGTATTAGGTTTTTTTTAATTGTGTGTTAGCGCCGCGAAGTAACTGCTGCTATGAGCGGCGTGCAGACGTCGACAGATGTCTGCTGTATTCAGTAGTATAATTATGCGTGGAAAATGTAAGGTGCTCCAAAAAATAAATTGCATAGCAATCAGCGAGTTTAGATCAGCTTGAAACTAGACAACAATAATGGGATTTGATGGTGCGACCCGTTCCTTCAATCCCAGCCTATACACCGTTTTCCCGTGGACGTCGCCATATTTGAACCGAAGCGCTGTCTAGCACGGGAAGCACGTTGAAGGCTGTTTACCACACATGCCAGAGAGAAGGAAAATACACGGGACGTACGCTTCCTCCGTGTTATCGCTTTCCTCCTTGCTGGAATGTGCTGGGTGCGAAAGTGCTGGGCGCCAGGCTGGCTGGAAAACGGTGTATACCTTTCAACTTGATCTCCAATGTTTATTGTAGATTTCCAATAACCAGTTGTATGGATCCATGGTATGAAGACTGGCATGTGATTGAGTATAGCCTGTATAGGAGAGTAGAAACTGGAACAGGGTAGAATATCGCCGGTGGCGATTAGACACCCCAACGTCAAAAATAAAGTTGTTCATTAGCAGATTTGGAGATAACGCTAAACAAGTGCACGCGCCCCCGAGTACATTATTTATTTCTCGCTTAAGATGAAGCAATACTTAGATCAGGGTAATCAGGCCTCTCACACACGCAGGCCGCATGTACATGGCTTGCAGTCAGGTTTTCTGTGCCCCGAGGGCTCTCGACCACTAAACAGAATAAAGCTGACCCCCCGTCCCCCCCCCCCCTCCAACAATGAAGAATTCGAAAAAAAAACATGTTTTCAGGCCTTGTTTGTACTCTTGCTCGATGTAGTGCTGCTCCTGTCGACGTTAGGAAGTACATTCACATTCGAGCAGTTCTTGTGACTCATGAACCTCAACAAGTAGTTACAGCGATCTGGTGTGAACGTGCATTTTGATAAACTACACTGTAAGTAATATGATAATTGAGAAGTAATACTGGAGACAAGTGCAGAGAATGACATCATCTTAATTACTACACTAAGTTTATGGGCTTGCAGCATAGCAGCAGCCTCTCCGGATATCATGCGCGAAAAACTTTACGGAGCACAGAGAGGCGCAGAGCAAAAAAGGAGAGAAAAAAAAAGATGGAGTAGTTATGTACGAGGGCTATTGTGTGAAACATTTTAATTATTCCTCTTTCCCTGATTTTTTTTTCTTTTTCACGTTGAAAATGCAAGCAAAATCAATAATACAGTGTGCAAACCGACAATTTCAGTGCTCCTGAACGTTGGGACAATCGTTCGTGAAGAACTATGTACGAAGAACTTGAAACGCCTTTCAAATTTTCAATGTCTCATTTGGAAAAGAAGCTCATTTGTTTCTGTTGGTGTGTCAAGTGAAGTTTTTCATTGGCGACTTGTATATGCGAATGCCTAATAACTATACCGCTCAGCTGTTTACGCTAAGGTACTTTACTATAATTGCGATCCTTTCCAGGGGTTTCATTACCCCCACCCCCCAGGGAGGTGTACACTCCCCCTGAATTTTTCCAACCATCCCCCTGTAATTCATCAGAATTCCTGATACAGCTTGGCCACCAATGCATATACACATAGATATGTATAAAGATATACCTCCCTATTGTTCGCTCCACTCGAAATCACGCAGACATCTTATCAAGCCGGGTACCGCATCTTGGCTTCTATGCGCATTGATGATAGTGCCAGCCGCAACAACAATGACAAAGAAGAAATTGTCGTTCCTCTTCGCTGCTGATACGAGTTGCGCAACGGACTAAAACCTGATACCTTCCGTTTGAATTCAGCTCGGGAAACTTGCCAAGATACGGGGCACAAATGTGAACTTTGCACGGCAAATCGCCAGCAGTTCGAACATTTACACGGCAGCAGACATCTACGAGCACTGGTGCTAAAGTCTGAGCAAAAAAACATCGTAGATGAAAATACATATCCGTTACGAAGCCCTTTGAATTTCACTGTTCTTGGTAATCAACCAATTTTTCCTGAAGTGCAGCACGCATAAAGAAGTCCATGATTCGCTTACACGTCTACCTGCAAGAAGTGACCCACAGTCTCCTTTTGAAACATTGCATCACTTGCCAACTTCTTTGAGAAAAGCAAAAAGTAACCTTTCTGCAACCCCGATGATGGCAGGGGCAACCAAGGAATACACCACAAAGGGTCACTGGTGTAGTCTGCATAGCGAAGCCATTATCAACGACTTATACTAGGCCCTTGTACTGGGATTTTAACAGTGGTGACCGCAAAACTTGGAAAAGGCGCCGGCAGAGCCCTCTAAAACGGGCAAAACCCTTTGTATCACGGTGCCAAAGGCATATTCGGGACGGCTTATGCCATTGCCCTTCCCACTGGGATTGTAACAGAGGCTACCGCAAAATCCGTAAAAGACCACAGCAGAGCCCTTTAGAACGGGCGAAACCTCTTTAATCATGGTTCCAAACAGATATTATCAACGGCTTATGATGCTCTTCTACAGGGATTGCAACAGAAGCGACCACAAAATTCGGAAAAGGCAGCAGCAGAGTCCTTTAAACGTACGAAACCCCTTGTATCATGGTACCAAACGTATATTCATGACGGTTTATGCTATGCCTTTCTACCTGGATTGTGCAAGAGGGGACCGCAAAATTTTGATACGGCGGCAGCAAGGCCTTTTAAAACGGACGATACTCCCTGTATCATGGAGCGAAAGAAAGTTATCAGTGGCTTGTGCAATGCTCTTCTGCTGGATTTATAACACAGGCGATCACCAAATTCGGAAAACGTGGCAGCAGAGCCCTCTTGAACGAGCAAAACCCCGTGTGTCATGCTGCCAAAGACCTATTATCAACAACTTATACTATGCCATTGTACCGAGATCATAACACAGGCGACCGCAAATATCGGAAAAGGATGCAGCATAGCCCTTCAAAACGGGCGAGACCCCTTGTTTCATGTTGCCAATGATATGTCATCAATGGCTAGTGCTATGCCCTTCTAGTGGGATTGTAACAGAGACTACCGCAAATATCGGAAAATGATGCAGCATAGCCCTTCAAAATGGGCGAGACCCCTTGATTCATGCTGCCAATCATATGTCATCAATGGCTAGTGCTATGCCCTTCTACTGGGATTGTAACAGAGACTACCGCAAATATCGGAAAAGGACGCAGCATAGCCCTTCAAAACGGGCGAGACCCATTGTTTCATGCTGCGAATGATATGTCATCAATGGCTAGTGCTATGCCCTTCTACTGGTATTGTAACAGAGACTACCGCAAATATCGGAAAAGGATGCACCATAGCCCTTCAAAACAAGCGAGACCCCTTGTTTCATGCTGCCAATGACATCTCATCAATGGCTTGTGCTATGCCCTTCTACTGGGTGAAACTACCGCAAATATCGGAAAAGGATGCAGCATAGCCCTTCAAAACGGGCGAGACCCCTTGTTTCATGCTGCCAATGACATGTCATCAATGGCTTGTGCTATGCACTTCTACTGGGATTGTAACAGAAACTACCGCAAATATCGAAAAAGCCCTTCAAAACGGGCGAGACCCCTTGTTTCATGCTGCCAATGACATCTCATCAATGGCTTGTGCTATGCCCTTCTACTGGGATTGTAAGTGAAACTACCGCAAATATCGGAAAAGGATGCAGCATAGCCCTTCAAAACGGGCGAGACCCCTTGTTTCATGCTGCCAATGACATGTCATCAATGGCTTGTGCTATGCACTTCTACTGGGATTGTAACAGAAACTACCGCAAATATCGAAAAAGCCCTTCAAAACGGGCGAGACCCCTTGTTTCATGCTGCCTATGACATGTCATCAATGGCTTGTGCTATGCCCTTCTACTGGGATTGTAGCAGGAACTACCGCAAATATCGGAAAAGGATGCAGCATAGCCCTTCAAAACGGGCGAGACTCCTTGTTTCATACTGCCAATGACATGTCATCAGTGGCTTGTACTATGCCCTTCTACTGGGATTGTAATAGAAACTACCGCAAATATCGGAAAAGGATGCAGCAGAGCCCTTCAAAACGGTCGATACCCCTTGTATCATAGTTCCAAAGTCATATAAGTATTCGCAACGACTTATTCTATTGCCATTCTAGTGGAATTATAACGGATGCGGCCGCAAACTCCATAAAAGTCTGCTGCAGAGCCCTTTAAAACGGACAAAAAACCCTTTAATCATGGTGGCAGACATTTTACACACATATAAAGACGCGACGGCTTATGTTATGCCCCTCTGCTGTGATTGCGTCGTAAACGACCGCAAAATTTGGAAAAGGCGCCAGCAGGGCCCTTTACAATGACTCAAATGATATGCATCATGGTGCCAAAAAGATACTATGAACGGCTTGTACTGGGATTGTAACAGAGGCTACCTCATCGTTCGGCAGCAGATCGAGCCCTTTAAAACGTGCGAAGCCCATTTAATCCTGCTGCCATGGCGTACCTGTTTCCCCTGTGCATGGAGAGGTCGCATTTGAAGAAACTGCTTCCAGAACGACACTCGCGAAGGCAAAAACAAAAAAGAAAAAGAAATAAAATGCTATCAAATTTGGGGCTTAATATGAGCCCATATAAAAACGATATAAAAAATGTGTTAAGCTGGTTTTACAGAATGTATACATCAAATCCAGATTTCGAAGATCGAGCGCTGCACCATTTTCCCTTTTGCACCCTGAGAGGTCGCGTTTTACAAAATCGCTTCCAAAATGGCAGTCGAAATGGCCAAATGGCCAACTTCATCGACTTCGGGACTTAATATCATTGGATATAACAATAATATTAAAGATGTCCTAAGCTGATTTTGTAATATGTATATGTGAAAGTAAGATCACGGGGTTTGAACCCAGTATCTTGTTCCCCTGATGCACCCTGAGAGGTCGCGTTTGACAAAATCGCTTCCAAAACGATACTCGAATTGGCCAAATGGCCAATTTCATCAACTTCGGGACGTAATATCATTTGATATAACCATAATAGTAAAGATGTCCTATGCTGATTTTGTAATATGTATATGTGAAAGTAAGATCACGGGGTGTGAAGCCCGCCTGTTGCACCCAGGAGAGGTCCCGTTTGACATAATCGCTTGCAAAACGGCACACGAAATGGCCAATTGAAGAAAATTCGGGGCTTAATCATTTCATATAAAAATAATATCGAAGATGTCCTAAGCTGATTTTGTAGTATGTATATGTGAAAGTAAGATCACGGGGTTTGAACCCCGTATCTTCTTCCCCTGTTGCACCCTGAGAGGTCGCGCTTGACAAAATCGCTTCAAAAACGACACTCGAATTGGCCAAATGGCCAATTTTGTCAAATTCGGGACTTAATATCATTGGATATAACAATAATATTAAAGATGTCCTAAGCTGATTTTGTAATTTGTATATCTGAAAGTAAGATCACGGGGTTTGCACCCCGTACCTTGTTCACCTGTTGCACCCTGAGAGGTCGCGTTTTACAAAATCGCTTCCAAAATGGCAGTCGAAATGGCCAACTTCATCAACTTCGGGACTTAATATCATTGGATATAACAATAATATTAAAGATGTCCTAAGCTGATTTTGTAATTTGTATATCTGAAAGTAAGATCACGGGGTTTGCACCCCGTACCTTGTTCACCTGTTGCACCCTGAGAGGTCGCGTTTTACAAAATCGCTTCCAAAATGGCAGTCGAAATGGCCAACTTCATCAACTTCGGGACTTAATATCATTGGATATAACAATAATATTAAAGATGTCCTAAGCTGATTTTGTAATTTGTATATCTGAAAGTAAGATCACGGGGTTTGCACCCCGTACCTTGTTCACCTGTTGCACCCTGAAAGGTCGCGTTTGACAAAATCGCTTCCAAAATGGCAGTCGAAATGGCCAACTTCATCAACTTCGGGACTTAATATCATTGGATATAACAATAATATTAAAGATGTCCTAAGCTGATTTTGTAATTTGTATATCTGAAAGTAAGATCACGGGGTTTGCACCCCGTACCTTGTTCACCTGTTGCACCCTGAGAGGTCGCGTTTTACAAAATCGCTTCCAAAATGGCAGTCGAAATGGCCAACTTCATCAACTTCGGGACTTAATATCATTGGATATAACAATAATATTAAAGATGTCCTAAGCTGATTTTGTAATTTGTATATCTGAAAGTAAGATCACGGGGTTTGCACCCCGTACCTTGTTCACCTGTTGCACCCTGAGAGGTCGCGTTTTACAAAATCGCTTCCAAAATGGCAGTCGAAATGGCCAACTTCATCAACTTCGGGACTTAATATCATTGGATATAACAATAATATTAAAGATGTCCTAAGCTGATTTTGTAATTTGTATATCTGAAAGTAAGATCACGGGGTTTGCACCCCGTACCTTGTTCACCTGTTGCACCCTGAAAGGTCGCGTTTGACAAAATCGCTTCCAAAATGGCAGTCGAAATGGCCAACTTCATCAACTTCGGGACTTAATATCATTGGATATAACAATAATATTAAAGATGTCCTAAGCTGATTTTGTAATTTGTATATCTGAAAGTAAGATCACGGGGTTTGCACCCCGTACCTTGTTCACCTGTTGCACCCTGAAAGGTCGCGTTTTACAAAATCGCTTCCAAAATGGCAGTCGAAATGGCCAACTTCATCAACTTCGGGACTTAATATCATTGGATATAACAATAATATTAAAGATGTCCTAAGCTGATTTTGTAATTTGTATATCTGAAAGTAAGATCACGGGGTTTGCACCCCGTACCTTGTTCACCTGTTGCACCCTGAGAGGTCGCGTTTTACAAAATCGCTTCCAAAATGGCAGTCGAAATGGCCAACTTCATCAACTTCGGGACTTAATATCATTGGATATAACAATAATATTAAAGATGTCCTAAGCTGATTTTGTAATTTGTATATCTGAAAGTAAGATCACGGGGTTTGCACCCCGTACCTTGTTCACCTGTTGCACCCTGAAAGGTCGCGTTTGACAAATCGGCACTCGAAATGGCCAAGTGGCAAGTTGTGGCTTAATAACATTTGATTTAACAATAATATTAAAGATGTCCTAACCTGAATTTGTAATATGTAGATGTGGAAGTAAGATCACGGGGTTTGAACCCGGTATCTTGCTCCCTTGTTGCACACTGAGAGGTCGCGTTTGACAAAATCGCTTCCAAACCGGCACTCGAAATGGGAAAATGGCCAATTTCGTCATCCTCGGGGCTTAATATCATTTGATTTAAAAATAATATTAAAGATGTCCTAAGCTAACTTTGTAGTATGTATATGTGAAAGTAAGATCACGGTGTTTGAACCCCGTATCTTGTTCTCCTGTTGCACCCTGAAAGGTCGCGTTTGACAAAATCACTTCCAAAACGGCACTCGAAATGGACAGTTTTATCAAGTTGTATAGTTTAATATAAAAGCGATATAAAATACAAAATGGTATGATTTGTATATTACTCACTCAACATAAAGTTGTCTGTTCTGTCAGTCCTTTCGAGTTCTGGAAAAAATGACCGTTCGCCTTTCGAACTCTTTCAGACCGGCCGTACAGGCTCAGCGCATGCCTATTACGATAATACCGGGACTTAGTCCGTCGAGCGCCTAAGAGGGGAACCCTGTCTGAGTCGCAACTTTGAAGGCCCTGGATGCATCAGGATTGACACTCACACATCGTGCCGTGGTTAGTATGTGGCCTGGAGAACGTACTGAACAAAAATAGGCGATGACATTTCTAGAATTTGACTGCCTTTGTCTCCATGTCTCCAGAGGTTCTTCACATGGTGTTCTTCTCTATTAGACGATGACATCTTACAAATTTTATTCTGTTTTGCTGTTAATTGGCATAAACGCAGTCTCCCATTGAATTCACATCCCGTAATGCCGCTTCCCGCATAGCGGCTGAGTATATTGACAGAGTGCGCCGGCGGGGGGGGGGGGGGGGGGGACCGCGAATTTTGGGATTGTTAGCTGTATAGCTTAGCTAGGGGCTACTTGCTCAGAGTAACTATTGACTTACTATTTACAATAACGTTTGTTAAGACTGCCTTGAGCAGGCTTCAAGAGTTTAAGAAGAGGCTTAGGTAGCTCAGTGTAGTGCCCATCGGTTAACTTGATTTATATCAAGGCCGATACGCGGCAGGCAAGCAACAGGAAGGGAAATTGGAAGGAAGGGAAATTGCTTAGGTAGGTACCACAGGTTGCTTAGTTTTGAAGAAAACGTAGGCTTTCGCCATTTTAGGTGGTTTATTTGCGCAACAAATTGTTCACGTTGCGTTGAAGGTTCTGAGGGAAGTGGCTATACTTTGTTTGTCCGCGTGCTCATCGTAAAAATTAAACCGATCCCTCTGATCATCAGCTTTCCTTTTACTTTTTTTCTTCTTGCTGTTGTTCACGAGCACGGAGCCACACAGTTGGGTTGGGGAAGTCCATGCCCCTCTGAAAGAACAAACCAATGCATGGAACTTCGGCGCTTGCGTTAAGCCGTTACTGAAGCTCTCTCGCCGGCAACGCGCAAGTAAAGCAGCCAGACTTAGCCAACACCTCCAAAGCCCATTCGCACACGAAACGAGGAAATGTGCATCGCTGGCGAATGGTGAACGTCATGTTGGAGCAGATGTTTGAGGAGACCTTTCGCAGGGACTTCTACAAGTACTTTGCTACATTACCTCCACTTAGTCTCCTGTTCATTGTCAGCACGGAAGCAGTAAAAACCGGACGCGGCTTCGATTCCCTGACTTCTGCGGGAAGTCGCTAACTATTTACCTCTTTTCGCTGTTGTTCATATGCACGGTACAACAGAGTCGGTTCTACGCCGCAAATACACCTAGAATAAGCAAGACAATGCGTGTGGCACAGGCACGCTATCTGCACTGTACAAGGAAGGACATATGCGCACGCTATTAGGGAGCAAGTAGTTAAGGACGAGGAATTCTGTAACACATAGTGAGAGCATGCGAGCTATTTCGTGTAATTACGAGGACGGCAGCATCTCCTTGAGTCTGAGGACAATTGACAGTTTGGATGAGGGATCCGTGAACAGCAGGATGAGGCGGTCTGCGCAGAACGAACTCCGTGTCACCTTGTTCCTTGCCGATTCTTCGTCAAGCTGTCCTTGTTCTGTAGCTCCAATTACACCAGCATTACACCAGCTAACTTGAATGTACTCGCTGTGTACTACAATTATTTGTTCTTATAACACATTCACAACTGTTCCGAACTCATCAGGGTCAATAAGATGCAACCGCCTTCGCAAACTGTACATAATTCGTACCAGCGCAACAAATTCAACAACTGCTAATTGTTACCCACCTTCTACGTCCCCATAGGTCAACAATAGTTTTGCAGTACGTATATATTCCCCTGAAGTGTATGTATGTATGTGTGTGTGTGTGTGTGTGTGTGTGTGTGTGTGTGTGTGTGTGTGTGTGTGTGTGTGTGTGTGTGTGTGTGTGTGTGTGTGTGTGTGTGTGTGTGTGTGTGTGTGTGTGTGTGTGTGAAGTGCCGAGATCCCTGGATTTCGAACTTAAAAAGCCGCCAAGATCCCAGGATCTGGAGCGTCCCGGATCTCAGCGCTAGTCAGGGCGATGTCCACGCTGGCAGGAAATGTAAACACGACTGTTTTTCGTTTCCCGTGACATCAGCGTATTCGCTGCGTGAAATTCAGCACAATGTCGACGCGCAGTCCCACGCATGAAAAACAGATATTGGGCGCGGAAGTTTACGTAGTGTGTAACGCGCACCCTTTTACATACGCACCCATCTGGGTCCATCTTATATCAGTATGTGCTCCACAGCACACGCCGAACGCTTCCACGTTGGTGTAATGCTCAGTAATATGCACGTGCTTTACCCGTGGAAACAGATAGGTGCCGCGAACTAGCCCCATATACGTCCCTTCTTACAACTTTCAGTGTATACTTCCCCTTTTAAGCCCGCTGTCTTCTACTTCACTTCTCACTTGGGAATGTTCGTACAAGTGATGTTTACTTTCCACTCGTAGGAGCAATGTATGCAAGGCGATGTATTACTGTACGCGACACTGTATTACTTTCGTCGCGTCCTGATGAAAGAACGGATCGGCATAGAAGATGATCAACCCATGCGTTAGCTCAAAGCGGCAGTTCGGACCTCCTGATGGTGTTAGGATTGCGACTACATTCGGCTGTGCTCCACGCGTATATCATCCACGTAAAATGGAAACGGAAGGAGCTTCCAGGTTTTAGAGAAAATGAATTAGATCCTACTGTTAACACATATCCGGTTTCGGTTTCTCCGTCACGTCACCCTCGTTCCCGACGTCGCAATTGTGCAAGACGACAGAACAACAATCGGCGCTTGGTTGATCCGCAAAGTGATATTTTCACGTGAGACCCTACCCAGTTCGGATTGACGATTTGTTTATTAACATATGTTATTCGGAACGAATGTAGCGTGTAACATTTGTTGTGCAGGTATTGGTGCTGTAACTCAGAGAGACGCGCCTGACAAATGTTTATGCTGTGTATGCCAAATATGTGACGAGAACGAGGTCGACACTTAATAACACTTACTTGTCTCTTCAAAAGGGGGGGGGGGGGGGGAATATGTTTATTGAGAAAAAAAAAAAACAAGGAAAGGTTAGTCAGGCAAAGGCCGACTTGCTATTCCTTTCGTAAAGAGGAACGGAAAAGGAAAGGGGACGAAAAGATAGGAAGAAAACGAAAAAAGGAAAGAAGGCGGCATGAAAGAAAACGAAAAAAAAACGAAAGAAAGAAAGCGAAAAAAAAGGGAGAAAACGAAATAGAGGAAAGAAAACGAAAAAATAGAGAGAGAACGAAAAAAAGAAAGAAAAGAAAAAAGAACGAAACGAAAAGAAAAGGGAAAGAAACGAAAAAGAGGAAAGAAAACGAAAAAAGGAAAAAAAGGAAAGAAGCGAAAAAAAGAAGAAACGAAAAAAAGAAAGAAACGAAAAGAAAAGGGGAAAAAACGAAAAAGAGGAAAGAAGACGAAAAAAGGAAAGAAGCGAAAAAAAGAAGAAACGAAAAAAAAAGGAAAGAAACGAAAAAAAAAGGAAAGAAAACGGAATACACACACACACACAGACAGATACACAAAAGGGCCTTAGAGGCTGGTCGAGAGACCGGTTGCACGGAGAAAGCTCAAGAGGGCAGTCGTAACTGCCCCCTGGTTGTGCAGGACCGGGCCGAGCAGGGTGGCCAAAGAGACGTTAGGGTAGCCAAGTTGTCGCAAGTGGCGTTGGAGGACGAGTCTTTCTGGGAGGTACCGGTTACAGAATAGGAGGTAGTGCTCGATGTCGGCTTCCACATAGCAAGTTGTGCAATCGGGGGAGTTCGTCTGGCGCATTTTATGCAGGAGTGAGGGTGTCCGTGCAACATTCATTCGAAGGCGGTGGAGGAGTGATTCTTCAGCTCTATTGCAGCGGCAGGCAATAGTGAAGTCCTGCATGGGGTCAATGAGGCGTACGAAATGATGATATGAGGTAGAGTCCGCTCGGAACTGCCGGGTACGGACATAACGCCACCGACGAATGTGCAGGGAGCAGACAGAGATCGTTAGGGGCAGAGGGGTGGCAGGAAGAGCTCTGTTAGATGTTGCGTCTCTTGCTGTTGTGTCTGCGCGGGTGTTACCCAGAAGGCCTACGTGTCCCGGGATCCATTGAAGCGTCACAGAATGGCCAGTTACCGCAAGTTGTGTCAGAGCTTGTAGTATGAGCGTGTGGAGAGTGCATATGGTGCTGGGGCGAAACGAGAGCAGCAAATCCAGTGAGGCCTTGCTGTCAGTCAGAACAACCCACTGTGCAGCCGGCAGACCGAGCAGATGCTGTAGAGCAGAGAGGATGCCGAGGAGTTCCGCTTCCATAGAAGACATTGGGTATGGGAGGACAACGGCTTGCTGAAAGTCACTATCAGGGATATAAAATGCAGCACCCGAGCTGTCTGCCGTGACTGAGCCGTCCGTGTATACCTGGCGATGATTCTGATACGTGGAGTGCAAACAATGGAGAGCGAGTTGGAGGGCTACAGGTGCGGGAGTGTCACGCTTGCGCTGAAGACCAGGGATGGTGGAGCAGATATCAGGACGCGCAAGGGTCCACATTGCTGGCGCATATGTGGGAGTGGTTGGGGAGGGAGGAAGATGATCCTTCAGGCGGGCGATGGTCTTGCCGAAAGCTGAGTCAGGGCATTCGTCGTCAATATGGCAAAGATAGTGGTGAGGGTGACTGGTTAGATAGCGAGAATATACTCGAAGTGTATCAGCATCCCGCAGAAGAGGGACAGGAGTCTCCCGTGCTTCAGCAAGCGTGCCGTAAGTCTCTGATGTTCGTGGTACTCCCAGACAAATGCGAAGGCCGCGGGCTTGGATGTTAAGGAGCTCGCGCTCCTGCGTTTGGCTGAGGGCATGCAAGATAGGGAGGCTGTAGCGTAGTGTCCCCAACACGAGGGCCTGATGGACGCGATGAAGATCAGAGCAGGACGGGCCCCAGGACGCACCAGCGATACGTCTGAGGACGTGAACTGAGGCAGTCGCCTTTGTGGTAATCATCTTCACATGGCGGGACCAAGTTAGGTCGCGATCAAGTATAACACCTAGGTATCGGCATGAAGTGGCGAAAGTCAGAGGGGAGCCGTCAAGGTAGAGCGGATACCTGCGGAAGCACTTGCGCGAGAACGCCATTGCAACAGTCTTCGCCGGCGACACTGTTAGGCCACGGGAGGCAAGATAGGTGGTAATCACATGTAGAGAGCTTTGCAGTCGGCGCTGGATCGTGTCTCGACGGATTGCAGAAGTCCAGATGCAGATGTCGTCGGCGTATATTGTGATGGATGTATGAGCAGGGATCAACGGGGTAAGGGAAGCCATGATAAGGTTAAAGAGGAGGGGGCTAAGGACACTGCCCTGCGGGACCCCACGGGTCACGTGGTGCTTGGTGGTGTCACCGCCAGCGGTGCGCACGAAGAGATAACGGCCTGATAAGAAGTCTTGTATCCATCGCAGGGGGCAGCCGCCAACTTGAGCCGCAGTAAGAGCGTCAAGGATGGCAGCATGGTAAACACTGTCGTAGGCTTTCTTTACGTCGAGGAACACAGCGGCAGTCAATAATCCCTCTGCTTTGGCTTGTTGCACCTGACTGACTAGGTTGATGACACAGTCCAGCGCTGATCGGCCCGGGCGGAATCCCGCCATCACTTCCGGGAAATACTCAGCAGTCTCAAGGAACCAGCTGAGACGTGTGAAAATCATGCGTTCAAGTGTCTTCCCTATACAGCTGGTGAGGGCAATGGGACGAAAAGAGTCAATGTGATGCGGCGATTGGCCCGGTTTGAGTACAGGAACCACCATGGCCGTCTTCCAATTTTCTGGGACTTGTCCGGTACACCAACTCTCATTGAGAAGCCGCAGGAGGTGCAAGCGGCCCGATAGGGGAAGGTGCCAAAGGGCCTTATAGGTAACCTGATCTGCGCCAGGTGAGGTGTGCTGGGGAGCGGCTGCAAGTGCAGTTTCGAGTTCAGAGAGGGTGAAGAGCGTGTCCAGGACAGGATGACTTGGCGCGTGGACTGGGACTACAGGCGTTACTGAGCTAGGGGTGTTGGTGGTAAGTCTTGCGCAAAAATCTTCGGCAATTTGTAGTTCAGGCTGTGATGTACAAAGGGACAGGGAGCGGAACGGATTCCGCTGAGATACAGGGGAGGAGAGGCCTCGTAGTACTCCCCATATCCGAGAGAGTGGTGTACGAGGGGATAAAGAGGACGTGAACCTGCGCCAATGGTCCCGCGCAAGCTGACGCAGATGACGCCCAATAACTTTCTGAACGCGCCGGGCTTCGAGGCGGTCAGGAGCGTGACCAGTGCGTCGGGCACGGCGTTCCGCGCGACGACGAAGAGCACGAAGCCGCTCGTACTTAGCATCGACGGCAGAGAAGCACACCGGGACACGGGAGCAGTTAGTAGCAGCCTGCGCAGCACCTGCTACAGTACGAGCAAAATCCTGCTGGTTTCCCAGTGCATCGTTTGACGAAGCTGACTCCAGTGTGGCCTGATAGAGCTGCCAGTTGGTTCGCTTGACGGAACGTGATGTAGCCGGCTGACGCGATCGTCGGATGCCGATAAGTACGGGCAAATGATCGCTTCCAAGGGTGTCGGCATCTACTCCCCATGTGAAAAGACGAGCCACTGATGTTGACACAGCGGTAAGATCAAGACACGAGGAGAGGTATGTGGCTTGAAGAAATGTTGGGGAACCGTCGTTTAATATACTTAGAGCTCTGTCGGCGAAGAGGTCCGCAAGGCGCTGTCCTCTTGCGTCGGTGCGTGTGCTACCCCAGACGGCATTATGCGCGTTGAAATCGCCACAAAGCACAAGCGGCGACGGGAGGCTGGCAATAAGTGTGTCCAATTCAGCAATGTCGTAGGGAACACCAGGGGGCAAGTAAAGGGAGACAACCGTGAGGTCAAGGGAGCCTAGCCGAACGGAGCAGGCCACGTAGTCACCAGTCCCCTGCGTGCGCACTGTCCGGCGGACTACGGGGATGTCAGACCGGACGAAAAGCGCGACACGACTTGTTCGTCCTCGGGGTTCAGAAAGGAAGGTAAGGTAATTCGAGAGCCGAAAATCTTCTGTGATACCGCATTCGGAGACGCAGAGCAAGGGGAATTTGTGTCGCCATGTGAACTGGCGAAAATCAGGCGTCTTCGACTGGAGACTTCGAGCATTCCATTGAAAAATAGTCGTGTGGCGATAAGGGGCTGTTGGAGGAAGTGGCGGGTGATTAGCCATTCACAGGTGGAGAGGGAAGATGACGCAGAAGAGGCTCAAGTGCTAGTACTGCTTGAACAGCCGGTAGATCTCCCGAAGCAGGTATTTGTTGGACAATGGCGCGCAGTGCAGTGAACATCATCTTCAAAAGGCATTGGTACTGCACCGAGCTTTTACCCAGGACGGTGAATACTGGCTATCCGCAACTGTTTTAGGGGTTCGATCTCCGCCAACCCCGAAAAACGACACGCACGTTTTGTTTTCCTTCTTGTTCTCACGATGAAATAACCAACACCTATAGGTACCGTGCGACAACTAAAGAGGGCGCGCTGCTCCGTCGCGACAGCGCCGCCAGTGGCGGTCTTGGAAGTATCCGACGTGATACCACGCCGCCCGTTCTATGCATTCTCAAATTGAAACGTAGCTTCCGTGGCTACCACCGTAATTAGAAGAGCTAATTTTCCAAGTGCAAATAATGTGGAACCTTTCAGGGGCGCGAGCGAAGAGAATGGAGAAAAACTGCACGGGAGCAACCACCGTACGTATTTATAATGTATCTAATAGTGCAGAAGGAGACACAGCCATTCGCGTCTGTCGGTGTCAAAACACCTGTAAGTGATACGTCGAGAGGATGGTTATTTGATGTCTCACAAAATACTGGCTTGCTAGCGAAGAGTATATAGGTGCATTTCTCTGACTCCAGCCGCTTGTGACATCTTGTTTTTGACGAGTCTCGTATTCATTTCGTCCTTTTGGCACATCACTGCGCACATAGCTTCGTCGCTGAAACGTACATCATGCGTCCGTTTGATCCATACAAATAAACACGTGTGGTCACAACATACTGTCTGAACCTGTGCCGCAGTTTTTCCAGCATCTTCAGATACAATAACGCTAAAGAGATCTTCAAATAAGAAATTGTATATGCGTTTTTACCTCTGCTGCCGCCGTGGGCTTGCGGCCCGACGGCTGTGAAATGGTCGGTGCGTAAATACTAAACTTTTTGGCCAACGTAGAGCTTCTATTCTCACTGTGAGGCTCGTCAACCAAATTACCGGGAGCTCTGGGCTGAGCTCTCCGGGAGTATCGGCTCTGGGCACAGGCAATAAAACACCTCAATCATTAGCTCGAAATAGGTTTCCGTTTGAGCGGTGCATTTGACGGTGATACAGTTTCCAGCGGCGTTTCACCGTCACGAAAGCGGCAACTGGAAATCATTGATCATCTTGCAGGCCCTCATTCAGTTTCATTGAAACTAGAACAAAGGAAATAGAACATATTCGCTCATGTTGTGTACACCCCATGCAAGGGCCGAAAATCATGTGAAACGAAACATCTGGTCCCTAGTTAGGAATTCCGTTAGGTGCTTGCGCAGTTAACGATGCAACAGTTCCGGTGTGGTAAAATTAGACGTTTGCACTTCACATGTAAACAAAGCTTGCTTCTCGGCGGCTATCACGCAAGGTACTTTCTCTGGAGGCCGCATCGCGGCGCCACCAGTTTGTCTCACAGTCCCTATGCCTCATCGCTCAACAACACAGTCACATATGCAGTAACCACTCACTGTTAATAAAAGGCAGGAATGCCGTGCGTATTGAAAGTTCGGAACCAGGAACGGCCACGCAAAAAGCACAACACGCAACTCGCCGAGAGGAGCCATGCAGACGCCGCAAAGGCCGGAAGAGAACGCTCCTGATGTCACGACTGTTCGAAGTGCGGCTTTCAGTCGGGGGCAAAGATGCAAGTTGAAAATTTCATTAAAAATTTTCGGAGCTGAATATGTAAAATTTTGCATGGTGGCTCGGAAAGATATAAGGAACCATCTGATAAGGCCTACTTACTTTACATCTGGGGTCCAGACTGTCCCTTTAATTTGTTTTACATCAAAACAATATTTTCAAACTATATATCGCAGATGACGCACTCGCTCACAAATTTATCGAACGAGCAAAAACAAAACCACGCTCCAGGATATGGGAAAGTTTAATAAACGTGAGTGGTGGTAAACTATTCCATCACACATGAATACTGATAGCTCGCAAACCAGGAAAACTTGGCAATTGATCAGCATGTAGTTGTCGATCCATTAGGCACGTTGTTCTACCAAGGTGGTTAACTGTATTCGAATTCGCTACTACGTCAATAAAGACACTGTTCCGTCTATGTTCTCTGATATGATGAGGCTTATGCGTCTGACAGCGGCTTTTCTATCTAACAACAGCAGCTGAATTCCCAGTTGCCAGGACTGCTTACGTGCACGCCACATGAACTGGTGATTTGACTTTGTTCAATTCGTTTGTACGCTTACAATTATTCATTAGAGTGCTCCTGCGCTCGCAACTCATTGTCTATCCCTTGACTCATTGACTCCGAGTCATTGACTATCCCTTTCATAGCCATATTAAATAGCGTTGTTGAAGTGAGGTCTCCTTGCGGGACTCATTTAGAGTTAGAACGAAAATACCAAAAATAAAGAAGTATTTCATCAAGAGGAATAAGACTTGTTCTGCCAACACAATTGCCGGTATCCACGCCAGTAGTCCTGTCTTATAGAAAATCACAAATGCATGTTATGTACGTACTCAGATAGATGAACATACTTTACAGTGCTTTGCAAGCCCCCCGAACAAGACAGTAGCATACCAGGCCTACAGAAATTACAAGAAGGACCCATACTACGGCGACGCGTGTTACAGATCAGAATTGACAAACACCCCAGGCAGCGTCGCTACAACCTACCTGAAGAAAGGAAAACTGTGAGTATAAAGTTTATGTAACCGGAATATGCTATATGGACCATACGCACACCGAACATAAAGAAAGCGACGCTTATTATTCGAGTATGTCGGCCCTGCTGCACGTATGCGCCACCAGCTTGTGCCAGTAGGAACTTTGGTCATCAGTATTCTCACTCTCTCTCCAGTAGCGGTCGGTCGACTATTTCGAACCGACGCTTTCATGAGTTATAACACCGAGTTGATGCGCGCACTTTTCCAAAACTCAAAACTAAGAAATAGAATATTCACTGAGCGAAAGTGCTTTAGATGTGAAAGTGGACGGATGAAATTTTGCACACCATTAGAAGGTTTGTCCAAAGCTGAAGGACAACCAAGAATGGGGGTAGCCTGTGTCAGGACACAGCCGCAAGTTTTTAACGTGATTACCTGATGTGAATGGAGACAGTTCAAATAAAATATAGTAGTTTGAATGAACCGTGTATAATTTCATTATGAAATATTCGTTTTGTTCAAGTTTAGTACATATTTATTATAGTAAATGAAAGAAATGCAATAGTTTTATATCACGATGTTGTTCCTGAAACAAACTCAGTGAGTATACGTTACAGCTATAGACGATCGTCTTGGTTGGGAGAGGACGGTATCGTGGGAGGCAGGGCGGAGGGTCGTGTCATCCCTCTGTTCAACACCGGGCGATGGTACGAGAAGTAGGTGTAATTTAGACATTCGAAGCTGATGCTGCTTGTAAAAGATAGACCTAGACAAGCATTGCACGGAGCAGTAGCCCTCGTCACCCGTCGCGCAATCGATGTTGCACGTGTCCCTCATCAAATCGACGAATTGTGTGCCCTACATTATGTTCACATTGAAGTTGCCTTAAAGGACTATCGGTATATCGGCGTCCACTTGGAGAAACGGACGAGGGCTGTTATGGAGGGCGAAGCGAGGAGAGGAGAAGTAGGGGGGAGAAATGGGGAGAAGGGAAAAACAACAAATTTATTTTGAAATGGAGAGTGGGGAAGTTCATCGCCAGAGGCGATACTCTACCCCATTGCTGGTGGGGAGGTGGGCAATAAAATAATGAGCCCCTTCACAATAACGATCGAAGTCCGATGGTGTCCAGAAATGTCAAAAGAGCTTTGAGCGCAGATCGTTGCTGGGCTGGACTGCGCCAGGGACCAAGCAATTTCGATAGGGAGAAGGGGCGAGAGTCCAGCTGACTAAGAGACTCGTAGAGTGCGGTTTGGGATGGTTGGTAGTGGGGGCAATGAAGAAGAATGTGCTCCAGATCCTCAAGAGCACCACAGTGGCAGCAGGTGGGAGAGTCAACTTGTCTCAAGCGGTAACGCCACTGA
This sequence comes from Ornithodoros turicata, assembly GCF_037126465.1. Classification (NCBI taxonomy): domain Eukaryota; kingdom Metazoa; phylum Arthropoda; class Arachnida; order Ixodida; family Argasidae; genus Ornithodoros; species Ornithodoros turicata. The sequence goes on along the minus strand of NC_088203.1, from coordinate 70,167,115 downwards.
GCTGTAAAGGCCACATCGAGTCGCATTCGGTGGATTAATGCAGCATCTTGACGAGAGGTGTTTCGTGACATGCGAAAGCGAGCGTTGGATCAACTCTGCTCAACATAGATGGGAGGAGAATGTCGGTTGTCCATTTGGCGGGAAGCCAGGGGTGCCACGGGGCGTCGCAAAATGGAACGGCGGTCTCCTCTCAGCAGAACAATACTGGTCCGTTTTCGATACGATAGTGCTGCTTCTGCGGTGCTGTCGGCCTGCTCGTTCCCCACGACACCACAATGGGCTGGAACCCACTGGACAACTAGCATGTGGCCTGCTGCATAGACAGTGTGGTAAGCCATTAACACATCTGTGACGAGGGGTGCGGATGGGCCTCGTATGCCGGAATTTTCAATAGCTTCAAGTGCAGATTTGGAGTCTGTGAAGACTGCCCATTCCCGCTGGGTAAAATCAGCGATGTGTTGTAGAAAAGAAAAAGGATGGCATAGAGTTCCGCAGCTGTTAAGGAGGTTGGATGTGAAAGGCGGTGTCCTTGCACTACGCCTTCGGATGGTATGACGAATGCTGAGGCGGACTTGTTGTTGCGGGATGCGCCATCTGCATATGCTGTCTATGCTGCCGTAAACGTAGAAAACTTCTCGTCTACCAGTGCGTGAAAATGGGCTCGGAGGACTTGAGGGGGGGCTGATCTCTTCTTTCCAGAAGGTTCGGAAGGCTTACGATAGTCGGCGGTACCGGCAGAGACCAGGGGTCTTCCGGCATTATAACGTCCTTAGCTATGAAGCCAGTCAGAGTCTGGCGTGTCCTCTGCGCTACTCGATAGAAGTAGCTTTCAGGGCGGTATCGGATTTTCCTGAGGAGCGAGTGACGGGGAATGTGAGCAGGCAAACCTAGGAAGTGCCGAGCCGTTTCACGTTCACGTAGAACCTCAACCGGGAGTTCACCAGCTTCAGCCAGTACTTGCCGTGTTTCAGCCATTCTTGGAACTCCGAGGCAGCGACGAAGGCTTCGAGCAAACAGGGACCGAAGGGTATTTAATGATGTTGTTGATATCCTGTGCAGAATAGGAAGGCTGTAAAGCACATTCGCCCTCACCAACGCGGCGTGAACTGCGAGCAGGGAACGCTGATCACAGCCCTATCCTGAGCCAGAAAGATGTTGAATTGCGCGGAGCCATCGCTGCACATTAGTTTCAAGGTGTTTAATGTGGCCAGTCCAGCGTAAGTCCGAGTCGATTACCACGCCAAGGAAGCGGTGGAAGCGTACCAGCTCAAGCTTCTTGGCACCAACCCAAAGAGGGAAACTGGTCATAGGTTTGCGCGTGAAAGGGAGCTCGACGCACTTTTCGGTTGAAAGGTCCATCCCAAGGTGCGTGAGGTACCTATGTACAGGGTTCGCCAAGATAAACTTCGGGGTTTGTAACGAAGATAAAACAAATAAGAACAGCGTCGGAAAGCTAAAGTAGATATTAGAGGACGTATTATGCCCCAAAACTGTATGTCGCTACTGCCACTTGCTCCGTTTCTCTGCCACTTGCTCCGTTTCTCTGCGGATAAATCGTGAAAATTAAAAAACCGCCGCTGCCTAATCGGCTATGTCTGCCTAATCGGATGTCGTCTGCAACACCGCGCTCGACTGCTTCGCCATCTGACTGAAAGGAGCTGAACCACAGTTTGTGTTTCGGCTCCTTTCCGTGAGATGGCGAAGCAGTCGAGCGCGGTGTTGCAGACGACGTCGAACATGTGGAACTGAATGCAGACTAGTTCTCTGCGACGCGGCTTTCGACCGTGTCGCTATCTGAGTAAAGTAGCTGGAACACAGGTATAGCCGATTAGGGAGCGGCGTTTTTTAAATTTTCACGATTTATCCGCAGAGAAATGGAGCAAGTGGCAGTATCTACATACAATTTTGGGGTATAATACGTCTTCTAACATCTACTTTAGCTTTCCGGCGCTGTTCTTATTTGTTTTATCTTCGTTACAAACCCCGAAGTTTATCTTGGCGAACCCTGTACATTATGTAAAGCGAGCTGCAGGCGGCGTTGTATGGCTGGGCGTGCTTTTCCAACTCTCCAAAGGGCGACGTCATCTGCATACACGGAAAACGACACTTTGCCAGGAATTACTGATTGTAGGCCGGCCATCACCATATTAAAGAGTGTCGGACTGAGAATACTTCCTTGGGGGACTCCTTGATGAACAGGATGCTGAGGGCTTTGGCCTTGGGACGTACGGACAGCGACTGTTCGGTCCGTAAGGAAGTCTTGGAGCCAGATGAAGAGCTGACCGGATACCCCAAACGAGCGCAAGGCGTGCAGCACACAAATGTGCGAGACGGTATCATATGCGCGCTTGATGTCGAGGAAAACCGATAGGATGGTCCGCCGATGGGCACCAGGATGTTGGACTGTAGAGACTAGGTCGAGAACTGGATCCATGGAGCTTCGGTGGCAACGAAATCCAGTCATTTCTTGAGGGAACGCACGTTGTTTTTCGAACCACCAGTCGAGGCGATGCAAAACCATTCTCTCAATCAGTTTTCCCATACAGCTTGTCAGGCTCACAGGGCGAACGGAGGATAGGGCATTTGGTAGCTTGCCTGGTTTCAAGATGGGAACAACCAATGCCTCCTTCCAGGTAGGTGGTAAAGATCCTTGTTGCCAAGACGTATTATACACAAGAAGGAAAGCGTGGAGTGACCGCCCGTCAAGATTTCGCAGTGCGGCATAGGTGATTTTATCGGGTCCCGGGGACGAGCCGGCGTTCTCAAGCTTCAACGCTGCCTTTAGCTCGATTAGTGTGAAGTCGCGGTCCATAACTTCCGGTGGACGGGGCCAGTCTTGGTGAAGTTCTGCCGTCAAACTGTGGACAAAACTGTGGTGTAGCGGTGTCGTCGAGGCAGCCGCCGGTGTCGTTAGTACCACACAGAAGTCCGTCGTTAGCGTGTTTTCGTCTACACCCTTAACGACAGCCAAGGCCGCGAGAGGATTCTTTTGAGGGGGCGCCTCCTTCAGAGATCGGATTGTCCGCCAGATCTTCGTGGCCGGGTCAAACGATGAAAGATGGGCAGCCAATTGCTTGCGAGAGAGCCTCTGGTGACATACCGGTGTGCACAGATGTTCTGTGGCCCTCACGAAAAAGTCTCCAGTTTGTGAAATAAATCAGTCCAGTATTTGCTGAGAGGGGCAGTCTGTCGTGCGAAATATATAGAGGAAAATGATCGCTACCTCTAGTGTCGACGTCCGTAGCTCACGACAAGTGGCGAATTATGTCGGTTGAGCACCACGAGAGGTCCAATACATCGAGTGACGTTGGGGATCGAATGTAAGTTGGCTCTCGGTTGTTCAGCAGGCACATGTTATTATTCTCCATTCCCTCCAACAACCTCCTTCTCCTACCGTCCGTCGTCCTTGGGCTTCGGGAGAAGGGAAGAAACGGATGAGGGCTATGAAAAGATGGCTAAGAAGCAAGCGAGCTGGTGAAGTTGATGCATAATGTAAAACCCCGAGGCTAGCTGTTATTGAGCGCGAAACGAGAAGCGGAGAAGTGAGGTGGAGAAAGGGCAGAAGTAGGTGGAGAAATGGAGCGAAGGGGAGAAACGGATGAGGGTTATGTTGGGTGCTAATGATCCAAACAACAGCATGCCGATGTCACGTGACGACGAGTCGGGATGTATCTAGACGGAGCCGAGGAGGAACCGAAGGGTAGGGTCAATCGTCATTTCAGCCAGACGTAAGCCACCACACTAGCGAATGCAGTGCATGTGGCTGTCGATCTCGATTGTGATCGGCCGACAAATGCTTGGGCTGGGTATCTGTTTGTATCCTGTGACACTGCAACACCAGCATCTCCCCGGAGGAATGGCTGCAGCCGTTGATTGGTCGCGAGGCTGACGTCATGCGTCTTGCTGTTACCTGGCAACGGAGGCCGCCAGAGATTCGTATGCTTTTGTTCAGAATGGGACAGATCTGTGCGGCCTCGGGAACTGAGGTTTTTATTTTGTTCAGTCTGTTGTGACTCTTCAAAGGACACGGAAGACGGAAAACAGCCGTTCAAAGGACAATGGCCGTCTTTTCTTTATTTCTCCTCCTTTTTCTCTCTGTTTGGAATGGCAGCCGTTGCGCTGTTGGCTGACCTTTCCTTTTTATATTTTTTTGTCAATATATACATATCTCTATACCCCCCCACACACACACACACTTTATGGGATGGTTGGAGAGTCCAACAAGCAGAAAGGCAATAGTTTTGCTAAATTTAACCCCCCCCCTATATCCACACTTGGACATAGGGTTCAATGGACCAATCCCAGCATGCACGTGGCACTTGTACACACTGCCCCCCCCCCCGGGAAAATCTTAGATCTGCCCTAGCTAAATGTACTGACACACTTTATTGAACATTATAACTCACAGAAATATCGCATAATAGCAACTATGATATTGGACGGAAATGAAAAAGAAAACAAAGGGCAAGCAGCTTTTCACAGTTTTGCATAGCCCTGGTGGTCCGGCCCTGTGTGGATGTCGACACTATCCGTGTTTTCATACTCACATCGTGCATCATACATCAACATTTCCTTTTCCGCAGCTGTTGGATTCCGCATCATTACCGAGCTATCACTCGTTGTAGCTTTCTTCTTTATCCTGTGCAGCCTCATCTGCTTTTCTATCTTTTTGTTGTGCGCTGGAGGTGGTTTTGCGGTTGCAGGGGACTCTTTGCGTATGTTATTCAACATCCTGGACAGTGACATATAGATGGGCTTTGCACTTTCTTCAGAGAGTTCATCAGTTCTCAAGTAGCCAATAATAGCTTCTGCTACAGTGACCGCTCTTCTTTTATATTCCACTGGTTCTTTGCTCGTGGAATTCATACATGATATTTGTTTGACAAGTTTGTCAGCTTGCTTTTCAAACCCAGCAGGGCAACTGCTGTCACTTTCATTGTCATCATCTGTCTTGGTTGGCTCCTTTTCATTTTCTTTGGCGACTTTCTGCTTAATAACAGCATGGATGTGCTTACACATGTTGAACCTCACCATGTGGTCGGTACATGAGCACACGTATTTATGGACGCAAATTTTGCAGTCAGCACACACTACTTTGCAATTCGTGCATGTTGTGGGTTTCCACTCAACTATGTGTGTGACACCTCTAGTGGTCTGCGACGTAACTTGGAAAATCCCAGAGCTTTCTTCACAGATATCAGTATCAGGTATTAGGAGACCACAGCTGTGGCTCTTAGCAATGGTTTGAACTCTGTATGTCTGCTTCCCCTTGCACATTTTGATGAGCCTGTCAAACAGTTTGTCTCTCGTCAGGCGCATTAAACATGAAATCAAAGTGTCGACTCTCCGATTTCGTTTTCCATCAAGATATATGTACTTCAGTGTTTTGTGAAATCGAGAATTTGCCTCGAGATACATGTTTGTATTGATACCTGTGCCAATTCGGTAGCAGAGTGCCCAACATTCTGCACGTTTGGCATAATGCTTTGCAAAATATTCAGCGAAGGACTTTGTGTCATCTGAGTACATTAGTTTCTTCGTGAATGCATCAAGCAGTGCTGTGAACTCCTCTGTGGATGAACAATGCATTAGGAGTTTACATGTTTTGTAAACTGTGGTTTTCATCATATGCCCCTGAACGTGCCCCTGAATGTTCTTTTACCAGTTTTGGTCCACGCGTGCCACGAGCACAAAAGTCGATGTCTTGGTTCACCCATCACACTCCTCCATCCGTGGTAAAATTCTGCAGCATCATCTAACATGAAGACATTCGCATCCAGTTTTCCTATCTTATCCCGTATGCATGTAAAAAAGTGTGCCATTGACTCGGAGTCAATCTTGCTGCTGATGCAAAATGCACATGGCACACCTGCACCAAATTCATCTACAGTCGCCACTGTTGTTAGCTGAAAATCGTACTGGTTTGTTCCATGTGTGCTGTCTACCCATATTTTGTTAGCGCCTAGCAACTGGAGAACTTCAGCTTGCCCTCAGTCATTATATATAGTGCAAAATATTTCTTTCTGTAGCAGCTTACTGTGGTGTCATCATCTTGCTTTTTATAGAAGAGCACTGGTGAGCACTGAGTGTCCATTCGCACCAGTTTTACCCACTCATGTACACTTATTGAGTCACTCTCATGGAGGCGTTCTTTGTGCGCGATAACAAAGGACTTGGCACTGTTGTGTGGACAGTGGCAGGTTAAGAGGTGCTGCCTTGTCAGGTTACTGGATACATTGCTGCGCACTCAGTCAAGGATAGCATCCATGGATACCCCAGCAGACAATCTTGCTCAAAAAGGTAGAAAAACACATCAGTGGTATTGACTTTTCTATGTGCTCCAAATGCCCCACCTATGCCGATAAATGGTAATTTCACGACTGAAGAAAGGAATGAATTACCAAGCAATCATTATTGCAAGTTACGCCATTTTAGGTGCAGTAATGTTAGAAAGATGTCTATAAACGCACGCATATACATTTTGAATAGAAACCACAGAACGATATTTCAGCAGATTCTGGTTCCAAAAAGTAGTCTGCGACTAAACCCAGTTCCACCACTGTATAAGTCAAAGTAATACAGCTCACCAGCAATAGCTGCCTTCTCATTCTGAGAGAGAGACAGGTGAGCGGGATTGAAGTCATGACCGTAGTGCTGTCGCTGAAACTTCACATGCACTGTCCCATCCTTGATCTTTGCCACGAAGGTAGAGAAGCAGTGCCTTCCTGACTTGCAGCTGCCCTGGCTTTTCGGCAGACGCTCACCATGTCCGCAGGACTTTCGTGGTTGCCCAGAACGATGGCATTCAAAGTATTTGCACAATGTGCCGTCTCTCAATCGCTTAACTCCAGTATTGCACACGTACTTGACACACATGTCAGCTTCTGTGTCAAGCTTCCAAACGTCGAACTCTGAAAAAAAAAAGAGGGGACAGATATACAGGTCGTTTAGTTTACCTCTACATGATCTAAACTAACCAACTTAACAGCTGACCTCAACTGAATCAATTGTGAAAACTTGCCTTCTCCAGTTTTGAATTCGAGTTCAGAAAACTCGGCGTGAAATCCGTGCATCTTGACGTGATGTCCCAAGAGGCCATTCAAAGTTCCGAAACTCTTGCCTTCGCACTTATCGCACACAAACGATCCAACATTCACTAGTACGTTGTGTACTCTCCTACAGTGCTGCAGCATATTCTTGCGTAAGGTGAACTGCTTTTCGCACAGATAACATGTTGTCGTTGCCTCCACTCGTTCTGATGTGCAGCTGTGTATGTCCTCACCGCAATCGCGGTCCTTTGATGACAATGTGGATTAAGCTTGGGTTGGCGGGGTCGACGGCGACACGTTGCAGTTGACAGGCTGCAGGCAGGTTGCGTAATCGTGGTCCTTCCATGATGAAGAAGACTTAGTATGAGCTGACATGTGCTCACTGCAATCATGGTCCTTCGACGACGGTGAAGTATGAGACGATTGAGTCGAGGGCATGACTAAACGCACGCCGGCACGCACACGAATCTCTGGCGGCTTCCGTTGCCAGGTAACGGCAAGACGCGTGACGTCAGCCTCGCGACCAATCAACGGCTGCAGCCATTCCTCCGGGGAGATGCTCGTACTGCAACAATGTGTCCGGTCTTGCCGCAGTAGTTAGAACGAGACACACATTCGTAGAGCGTGATCGATGCAGCGGACTCATGATCGCTTATCCATCTATCGTTGAGCACAAGGTACTCGCACTGGTGCAACATAATAGAGAGTTTTAGTAGACCGTACGCAAAGGGCGATAGCGTTTGTAACGGATAGAGTTGGTGGTTCTGCGTACTGCGCGAAGCTCTCCTTCTGTATTGGGCGTTCGCAGTACCATCAACGGTGCGTACGCAAAGGCGATAGCGTACGATGTACTAAAACTCTCTAGTGTCCGTTGTGATGTCGACTGAATGCGCGGCTCTGTACGTTGCTGCTGCGATGTCCATGATGGAACCTGAAATCTTTCTTGTCGTTCACCATGTACAAGCCCTAGATAGTGGTCACCCGATTCAGAGCGACGTAAGCAAGCTGATGTTGTTGGCCGCTGTCGGCTTTGAAGACGATCGGATCGAACGTGCCGCCCTGGGATTTCTGTATGGTAATCCCGCACACCACACGGAACGACAGGAAACTGCTGTCACTTGCATTCCACCATTTTGCTGAGACCGATGTTGTTGGCAGACGCACGAACTCTGCCCTACGTATGTGTATATGCAACAAGACTGTGCTGTGCGTGGTTTATATTCTATAAAGTTTTAAAATCTTCCCTATTTTCGTGACGCGCAACTTTTCAAACTGGCGTCCCGAATTATAAGACGTAGAAACCTAAACCTTACCCACCGGCTGTCATTGACATCAGAGAAGTGCATGTATATGTATATCCATATGTGCGTAAATTATGTTCACCAATAAAGTGTTTCTGCACTTGCAGTTGTACAATCTTCTGCTGAACGATAGCATCCGTTCGAAGCGACGTAACGTGTACCCTGACTTGGAACTTCTCGCCACAGGAACATGCTCAGACAGGCCGCCACAATGGTGTTCAGACTTGCGAAGGTCACTGCCTGTCAGGTTCGATTCTTGGCGTCAGCGCCTTTTCTCTGGGTTACTTGAATTCGTTAAAGGTCATCTACACCGATTTCCCGATGAATGGAAACGGTTGTGATATTCAGAACGAACACATCTGCCCGCAAAATGCTCCTTCGTTCCTCAATTTTGTCTTCCTCTTACGAAAATTAATTAATCAAAGAAAGCAAAACAAGCCATGAGCACAGCCATTTTTGTGACGTAGATGTGGGAAACCTGCTCCATAGGGTGTTTCAAAAAACGTGTCATTCGGACTTTATAAAAAAACGGGGCGACGGAAAAATACCAGGTAAACGGCATTTGTGTGGCAACTGAATTTGCTATCCTGCGAAAATATTTTCATTTGATTTTAATGAAAAGAAATTGAATTTCTTTAATTGAACTTCAAAATTTCCCAAGTCAACCTCCCGTTTTTTTTTACAGAATTAGAGAGCCCGTAGCGAACTTAGTCAGAACCACCAAGAAATCCGCTCGATATTGCAAAGGGAACTGCCCAAAAAAAAGTCCCGAAGTTGAGGCTTCAGAGTTTCGGGTATTCAACAGCGCACCAAATCAGTCGCAAAGATGCGCGGAGGGCAGGACATGTTCCTGCCCCCATGAAGCTAGAACAGTTTATCGCCTGACCGGCGTGCAGCACAAGACGCGCCGATAACATAGCGGGTGACATTCCACCATACGTTGATAAGCGGCAAACAAAAATGATTCCGCCTCATTTTTCCCGCCCTGTTTTTTTTTTTTTTTTGCGACCTTCTATCTTTCATGGGGGCAGGAGGATATCCTCCTCTCCACGAATCTTTGCGTCTGATTTCGTGCGCCGTTGAATACCCGAAACTTTGAAGCCTCAATTTCGGGACTTTTTTGGGGCAGTTCCATTTGCAATATCGAGCGGATTTCTTGGTGGATCTGACTAAGTTCGCTACGGGCTCTCTAATTCTGTAAAAAAAACGTGAGGTTGACTTTGGAAATTTTGAAGTTCAATTAAAGAAATTCGATTTCTTTTAATTAAAATCAAATGAAAATATTTTTGCAAGATGGCAAATTCAGTTGCCACACAAGTGCCGTTTACCCCGTATTTTTCCGTCGCGCCGTTCTTTTTATAAAGTGCGAATGACACGTTTTTTGAAACACCCTGTATGTATTCTGCAGCATCCTAGCGCGCCCAAAATGAACGACGTACGGATGTATCGTGACCTCACTCCTCTTTCATGAAAATCGTACCACAACCATTCGAATAGAATTGTCTATTAATGAAAGTGACCTTAGGAGTTGTTCCCCACAAGTGCTTATGTTGTAGAGTGCGTCGTGCTATGTTCATGGAGAGCCGTTATGTGTTTTTACATGTTTCGCATGCTTCAACCCACACAAGCAATATTCAATTCACAGTTGTTTCGTAAATAAATGTATAGGGTTCCACCTCATAGCGGTTTTGCGTCGCCATTTCTCACTTCCTGACCATGGTAACTTGTCATGTAAATAAGAGTATCTAAACATTGACAGACTAGGGAACTTGACACTGTGCTGTGTACCCCAACATGTTCAACCTGGCAGCACCTCCTATTCATTCATTTTTTTTTATTAGTGCATGTGTGCACAACTGCCACTGAAACAAACTTGTCCCCAAATTCTTCAGTGACATAGGGTATATAGGTTGTCACAAACCGAGTAAATCTGGTGGAAATGGTTGAGGTTGTCTTCTTCCTCGTATAGCGCACTTCGTTGCAGAATATACCGAGTATAAGTGTTCTCCTGGTCCACAAATGCTCTGTCGAAGCTGAAAGAATCTTACAAAAATGGGGAAGCGCGGCCTTGTTTGCCCAGAGAAACAAATATGAAACAACAGCATTCAACGTAAATAATGGCATCCTCGGCAACTAAGACTGGTGATACTGAAAACCTAATATTTTTAGGTTACAAAATTTGGTAAGAGTCAGCTGGTGTATTTAGCTATGTTGGTCACCTCCTACACCCCTTTGTTTCATTCCGCATCATTTGGATTTCTAGCGACCAGGAGCTAAGCCTGACTGTGTATCAAACCATGTCACAGGGTATGTGCAGATAAACCTAACCGGCATCCGTACACTTAGCTTGTTGTCTACATAACAGACGAACTTCCGGTGGCGCACCATGGCGCATTTATGCGTGCGAAATCAACAGAAAAAAAAAAAACGTGGAAGCTATATACTCAGCGTGAAAAATAAGCAGAGTGACGAAAACGACGGCTTCCGTGCATAAGAATAGGGCAACATGGCGGTCTCAGGAGAGTTTTGTGCAGGTACCACTACACTCTTAAAAATGAGGGGGGGGGGGGGGTGTCGAGGTAGCTTGCCGTTGTTGGCCGCACTCAAGTGGGCATCGTCACGACTATAGCCAAAAAAAAAAAGGAAAAGAAGGTGGGAGAAAGGGGAGTTGAGGACTTCGAAGTGATGTAGAAGCAGGATGACCGGTACTGATGGGACGGAAGCACACTGTAGGTGAGAGGTGCACTAGAGTGGTCTCTCCGCTAGGCCCGTTGCTTGGAGAAAGCGCACGAGGCCGCGAGTTTTTGAAAGTCGTTCCGCACAAGAACCTTCGGGGAAGAGGACGTCCGTCAGTATACCAGGCCTGGCGTGGGGAAGATGGGTTTCCCGCATGGCATGGTATGCACGGCATTCTGTCAGGATATGCGCAATTGTCTCCGGATGATTACAGTGTCCGCAACTGGAATCCTCCCTGGAGCCGATCTTGCACAGTTGAGAGTTCGTGAAAGCAGATCCTGTGCGTAATCGATGGAGCATTGTCTGCATACCACGGGGAAGATCTTTCGTGGGGAGAGAGGGTCGGTGATTCTGCATGATGTCCTGTATGCCAGGGTGACGCACCTCAACTAGCTGTTTGACGACCAAGAGCCTGTCAGTGTCGGCCGGGACTGCTAAGGATGGGCTGCAGCTGTTGTGTGCTGAGGAAGCTAGCTGGTCCGCTCGTTCGTTGCCTCTGATGCCGACATGAGATGGGATCCATTGGAGCGTAAGCTCACCTCCGGTTAGCCTATGCTGGGCACACGATCTCCTTATACATCGGGCCAGAATGCTACCACACATGGGGTTTATCACGTTGTTGAGGGCACTTTTGGAGTCCGTAAGCAAGACGGCCTTAGGTATTCCGGTGACTTGAACCGCAGCAGCTGCGTGTAGCAAGGCCAGGAGTTCGGCCGTCGTAGATGAGATTGGGTAGCGAACTGATTTCCCTTGCCAGGCCTTGTTTATTGACGGGATGTAGTACGCACTGGTAGCACTTTTGGAACGGTGGTCAATGGAGCCATCCGTGAACACCAGAGTATGTGTGTGATAAACGTCGCTGATCAGGTTCTCAGCCGCCATCCTGGCCACTAGGGGGCTGGACTCGCTCTTCTTCCGTAGACCCGGGATGTGAAGCGTTGTTGCGGGCACGAACTCCCGCCACGGCGGCGTAGGTGGACTAGCTGGGAGCCGAGGAAGAGCGCCCCTGTTGGCTAGAGAGCTGGTGGCACTAGCCAGGCGTCCTAGGGATGTGTGTGTCCTCTGTTCGAGGTCGGTGAAGAGGGAATGCTTGCTGATGGATGTTGATGCATCATCCAGAAACTGGAGTCCTTTGAGCTCAGAGTGGACACTAACAGGCTTTTCCTTAGCTTCCAGGTACGTTTGGGTGACGCTAGAGAACGTTGGGAGACCAAGCGCAGTTCTTATGCCAGCGCGATGAAGGCGCTCAAGGGCCTGCCATTGTGTAGGCGCGAGGTCTACGTATGGCGCCACGTAGAGAATGCGTGACAAGATCAGGGCTTTGTGGAGGGTGAGCAATGACCGCGCATTGCAGCCCCATGACTTACCGCTGATTCTGCGTAGCAGGTTGAGGAGCGTTTTCTTCCCCTTGCAAATAGTCTCGTTTACTTGCTTAGACCAGCGTAATGTGCTATCGATGGTGACACCAAGATATTTACATGACGCGCATCTTGGGATGGGAGTGTTGTTAATGCTGAGGCTTGGGAAGTCTTTGCCCACGTACTTTCCACGGGGAATGCAGACCATGCATTTTGACTTCTCTGGTGATGCTTCCAGCCCTCTCGCTAGCAGCGCTGCATTGAGCCCGTTCAAGGCAATATCAGCTGTGTCACGAACTTTCTCCTTGTCCGTTCCCACAATGCGGAGGCAGATGTCGTCCGCGTAGATGGTGAGATGAAGGGCATACGGTGTAGGGCGAATTCCTCGGTGAATCCCTGCCATGATTAGGTTGAATAGTATAGGTGATAGAACACTGCCTTGTGGGACTCCTCGCTCAAACTTCTTCACAGAGCTGATACACCCGCGGACGGAGACGTCAAACGTTCTGTTGGACAGAAAGTCACATAGGTATCCTAGAAGGCGGCCAGTGACTCGAGCTGCTTCGAGCGCAGCGAAACATGCCGAGTGCGTTACCGAGTCGTATGCCTTCTTCACGTCAATGAAGAAAGCGAGAGCAAACTCATTGGACTCTCTCGCTTGCTTCAGGCTAGCAGCCACTTCAGCGATTGCGTCAGACGCGCTCCAGCCCTTCCGGAATGCCGTAATGTGATCTGGGAAGCAACCGCCTCGCTCCAAGACCCAAGCCAGCCTTTTGTGAATTATACGCTCCAATAATTTGCCAACGCACGAGGTTAGGGCAATGGGACGGTAGGAGGACAGTTGGCTCGGTGGCCTCCCCGGCTTTAGGACGGGTATTACTCGAGCATGTTTCCAATCAGATGGGATGCATCCAGAGGTCCAGACGTTGTTATATAGTTGGAGCAGAGCGTCGAGTTGGTCGTCGCCTAGGTTCTTGAGGGCCTGGTTAGGGATCCCGTCCGGGCCAGCTGCACTGCGCCGCTTTAACCCTTGGATGGCGTACTTCAGCTCGGACATCGTGAGGTCGTCGTCCGCCGGGGAGCCATTTGCTCCTGTGTGGCTAGGAAAAAGGCGTTGGGCACTGCAACTTGCGACGCGAGCTAGCTCGCTGGCATAGTCTTCGGCTATGTTCTTGGGCTCCCTGTTTGAGGCTACCGATAAGGTGACAAGCGGGTCGACAGGCTCGGGAAGGCTTTCGATCGCTCGCAGGGTATGCCAAACCTTCGTTGTTGGAGTGTGGGCATTGAGGGACTCGCTGAACTGTCTCCATTGGGTCCGCCTTAATTTCAAGGTATACCTTCTATGGGCAGCACAGACACGCTTGTAAGCGACCCAATCGCCCTGAAGGCCGGTTCTCAGAGCTCGTCGCTGTGCTCGTCGTCGCGCAGCACGGAGGTTGAGGTATCGGAGGTCAGGGGCAGGCATACTGGCCAGGTAGGATACTGCTTTTGAGCTATTAGCCAATGACGCCTTTACAGAGTCGAGCAAGGTATCTACCGTGGAGCCGACCAGTCCCTCCCTGAACTTCACCCAGTTGGTAATAGTCTTCGTTTTCCTGGGGCCGTTGCTGCGACTCGGAGGCGAAAGCAGGATGGGGAAATGATCTGAACCCCATGTGTCAGGCTCGGCTTCCCACTTTAGGGTGACGTCAGGAGAGACCAGAGTCAAATCGATGGCATTTAGGTAGCGCGGCGAACGCATATATGTAGGAGAGCCGGTGTTGAGCACCACGAGGTCGCTGGAGGAGAGGTAATTGACAATGGAATTACCACGTCTGCAGTTTCGTCGACCACCCCAGAGACTGTGGCTCGCATTGAAATCTCCGCACACAATTAGGGGACCTGGACAAACGAGCCGCAGAGCCTTGAGAGACTCGACGTTGGGCGGAGCATGACCCCACTGGTAGACAGATATGACTGTGACTGACTTGGAGCCGGCCCTCAGTAGACACCCTTAAAAATGAACTTCACCACATAGCACGCTCCTAGCCAACCATAACCCCGAATGACATCGTTCTCGCCCTAGATTTGTTGAAAACGGGAGGAGGAGCCTATTTTGTGGCATTATGCACGGCACAAAGTAGGCTCTTCCTCCCGTTTTCAACAAATCAGGGGCGAGAACGTTGTCATTCGGGATGGTGGTTGGCTAGGAGCGTGCTATGTGGTGAAGTTCATTTTTAAGAGTGTAGGGGCACTACCGACGAGCAAGCATCCATGTGGGACATCGTTTCGGATTGTGCACCGATAGCGTCCCTGAGCACAACTCTCCTGCATCCACCACGTTGCCCGATTCTGATGCACGGAGGTCGACGTTTTCGTCGTTCTGTTTATTTTTTACGTAGGGTATGGCTCCCATGATTTTTGTGTACATTTCGCACGCATAAATGCGCCCTCGTGCGCCATCGGAAGTTTGCCAGTTAAGTAGACAGCAAGCTAAGTGCGCAAATGCCGGTTAGGTTTATCTGCATACACCCCCTATTAGGCCTCTATGGTCTTTATGGACCTTCAACGTTGGTTTGGCCAGATTTCACCCGTGGCTTTTAGTGAAACTTGAAGTACAGTCGACAAGAGATTGGAGAAATTGCTTATTTATATTTTTCAGGGAACACACATAAAAACCAGAAACAATGCACTGTACCAACTATGTTCAAATAAATACAAATATAGTTTATTGTAGACATGTGCATGTTAGCACATTACAGGTAACCAACAACCAGTGGCGGATCCATGGGGGTGAGAGGGGACGGCTGGCGATCGCCCCTCTCAAAACGTCAATTTATATATTGGATTTCCTTCTTTCCCTTCTATTGATTACATCACGTCCACGAATGAGCAGGCTTTCACTATATATGTTGTGTTGGTGGTGCCCAGAGTGCCGAACGGAACCGAGAACCGAAAAAAAAAGCACGCTGTTTTCTCGATCAACCGACTGAACCGATATTGCAACTGCCAAGCTGGAACTGAACCGCATGAGAAGAAAAAAGAAAAAGAAAGCGGATACACGGTTACCGGTTCAACGAAGGGCCTTGTAGCACTGAAATGCGCGCAACTGCGCACCAAAATTGACGTATTTTTATTTGTGTTAGTTGTCAATGAGTTGGAATGCTCGGCAGCATCTTGCGGATAATAGTCAAGCCGGAAAACCTCTCTGCTTTCTGGAGACCCCCAGCGACATTCAGAAGTATGCGCTCAGTGTCTGTTTCTCTTGCGACACCATCAGTATGCTCTTCGTGCACATTGCGCTACTTTTCCCAAGTTAACTTTCGTACACTATGAGCCATGACTGGACTTGTATTGTGCTTGCATCCATGTAAAACATATCAGGTGCCTTTTATACTCCGTGTTGGTGCAATATTTCGAAGAGCTGTGTCCCCGCGTACTAAATAAAACGCAAAAGGGTCCCATATCTTTCTCAAAAGCGTGTTTCACTTTTTGTCCACAGATTTAGGTATTCAGGTTCAAAGTTACTGCAATCATATGCGAGTTCTTGAATTCGCAGAACGGCGAAACGCAGCAGTAGCAGACGATTTCTCACTTTATATGTCCACGTAGCGAAGGAGGGAGAGGAGGTAATAAGCAGGCCTTCTGTATCTAGGTGGCGTTGGCACAACTGCCATCATAAGCGGTCACTCATTGAGCCATCAGTAGTGGCTACCACTCGGTAAAATAATCAAACGAATGACATGATCTTTGCTCTCGCCAGGGTCAACGCCGTGCTGTTGGCACACTGCAACAAAGCTTAGGTCTCACAGTCCTGAGCTAGCTGAGCTGAGAAAAAAAATATAAATCGTGTAACTTTTCCCTGAAAATGTCAAACGCTGTCAAGTGTCAACTGCTTTAAAATTAATTACCTGCGGGTACCGTCACCAAGGAAGTGTGCAAATAGCGTTAGTAAGCATGTTTGCATACACTGACTCCGGAATAATGTTATTATTTCATCATTTCTTGGGGCTCAGTACCTAGTGTAACAGCTACATCGCGTTCAACAACCTGTGTATGCTAAAGTAATTCTATCTCGCCAGAAATGCCTTACTTACGGCACGAACACCTTGAAGCAAAGTCGGCGGTATGTTTAGATGCAATAACAGGTTTGGAGCGATATGTCGTTGCGTTTCCGACACATTTTCGTATTCCTGTTCCAAAAGACACGACACTTTGTTTATCTGCTCCGAATAACACAGTTGCCAAAGACAGTTTTAAATATGCTGTCAACACGCTCACACTAGTTTTGCAACTGATTGTATGAACTATCTGAACTATGAACTAGTATTGGAACTATCTTATTCGTAGTCTATATTATATAATATGTAATGCATAATTGTTTGTGTTTCGGAGTTTAAAAAAGTTACAAATACATAAAACAACACAAATTATATCCCTTACTATCCGATTGCGCTTAGCTTATGGATGTTCATGAAGTTGACGAAGATCGTCACATATCAGTAAGAAATAACAAGAAAGAATTCTGCTTCGCCGTTATGTCACGTTTTTGCTCCTGAGTTCTAAATGTTCCATATTATGAAAAGTAGCGGTAGCGGTAGCGGAGAAAGAGTCCGCTGCTACCCATGTTCGTAGCGGAAATACTTTTCCCGTTACCAATCTAAAATTTACGGCGATCGCTACACTGCTTCTCAAAAAAGCAGCCAATAATGTATGCGATAGTAGAGCCGCTACGTACAACACTGGTGTGTGGCAAGTCAAACCTGGGTCTCGCTGAGACCACGCGGTTAGTTATTGCAGCACAGAGCAGACTGAATATGGTTATACTCAGCTATAAGATTTCCGATTTTGGAACAACAGCTCCATCATACACATCCACAGCTTCCCCACCTGCACACATCACCCTTTCATCAGTAGTTGTGTTTACAGAATAAGAGAAGTTGTGTCTACCAAACACGCTCCACTCAAGTAAACTGAAAACGATATAAAAACTGCCAGACGAAACGTAAAGGTATCAACTAGGGTTGTCAATCCCGAGCCATTTTTGCAGTCCCGGGATTTCGGAATTTTTTGCTGTCAATCCCGGGATCTCGGGACTGAATTTCGGGATTGTGACGAGTTCAGATGGTACTTCCAAGTATAGTCCTGCGGGGGTCAGGATTACCTAACCCGGCATTATCTAACTAAGCCCATTTACCTCAAGTGACTATATCGGTGTGTTGTGCGCAGTTCATGTGCGCTGTGTCAATTCTACCTTTTCCTGAAGGAAGGCACTCGGGAAGGCACTCGAAAATTCGCAGTGTAAACCCATTGGTAAAATAGTACCGACGAAATTCTTACATTTTATTTTTATTTTTATTCGTTTTTCTGCTATGACAATGCCACTCCTTTTCTATTCATGTGCATTTCACTGTTGCGCGTGAAAAGAAGGCGAGTTCCGCAACACTTGAAGTCGAAGGAAATATTATTTCCTCAAGCTGTGTAACATTCCACTGTGTAACAGCAACAAAAAAGTCGAATGGAAAGAAACGAAACACTGAACAGTTTACAACACTGTCGCTGCGTGCTTGTCACATTGTACAATGACTGACACACGACCTGAAAAGAAACAAGGGAAAGGGTGCAGGCTAGCTGGTATAGATCCATGAAGAAGACCGAGAGACACGGACACAGAAGACGACACACGTAGGTTCTCAGACACAGCAATAAATTTATTAGCTCATCTCAACTTAAAAGCTAAAGAAGATTTTTAGCTTTTAAGTTGAGATGAGCTAATAAATTTATTGCTGTGTCTGAGAACCTACGTGTGTCGTCTTCTGTGTCCGTGTCTCTCGGTCTTCTTCATGGACCTGAAAAGGCACAGAGCGTCGAGGGTGGTGCCTCCCAGTTCGGAGCGAAATTTTGTGAAAATACTGGCTGCCAAACTGAACGTCCGTTCAGCATCTGCGCTGGAAGAAATGACAGCCAGTATCTGTACCCACGCGAAGGCAGCAGTCCTCTGCTTCCTCCAGTCATAAAATGTGATATTTCCTTACTAAGGGGTGAGTCTGTGCCTGATGGCCTGCAGGTGTTTGATTTTTTATTCATATATGCTCACACGAAAATCCCGGGATTTTTCGGAAGAAATCCCGCGACTTCTGGACGTCAAAAACTGTCGGGTTTCGGGATGTCCCGATTGACAACCCTGGTATCAACACGTCCAAATAATGTAATGCATTTTTTCTCTAGGACCAGCACATCACCCACGTGGTAGCGATGCTTATCTACATATGTACTCTTGACGGTGAACACCCTACCACATAGGTGTTGTTTAGCGCACTCATGCACATCATCAATGCTGACCGGTCTGGCAGATGATGTCGACAATACCTCACCAGATGAAAAAGACTGGTTCGTAGCACTGAAGCAATTACTGCCTAAATACCAGCGTGCTGCAAACATATCGAAGGTTCTTGATTGTGCCTGCCAGTGATTTAAAACTCTGGTGCTTGGACTGAAACCGCATGGATCAGTACTGAGTCAGCGATCATAGTTGCATAATGAAACGAGGGTAATGCACAAAAAGTGCAGCTTCGGCTTCAGTGACGCTTCGGGGTCGGGGTCGAGACGCTCACCCCGGTGAACTTTTGCGGTGCGCTCGCACCTTCTGTGGTGCAATCGTACCGTTTCCTTTGTTTTTTCTTTTCTGCTTTGGGGTCTACCGTCTTTCTTCTTTTGGGGTAGCAGAATTCGCTTGCGCAAATTCAACCTCCCTTGTTATTTTACCAGCCAGCCAGCCAGCCAACGAACGAACGAACGAACGAACGTACGTACGTTTCGGGATACCTGGTTATAAATTGGTGCAACAGTTGTTGAAGTTTGAGCTGAACGTATATGCACTGTTATTTCGGGAGCAAAGCTTCAGTACTTCGCAGTATAGTCACAGTATTTCCCAGTGTGGATTTCCTGAGGAACACGGCTCCCTCAAATGAGAGGCTAGAGCCGCAAACGAAACCATTTCTGTGACGCTGTCCGCTTTAGGTTGGCAGTGCGATTGACGAAGGACTTTGCGATGGGCTCTGGCTTATTATTCTTGTCTTGGAAACCGTATGGAAATATATCAGTCTTCTTGAGAGCTTCAAACTTCAGGATGCCTTCAGTGATAAGTGCAGATAGAACACACTCTTAAACCCGTACCTTTTATTGTAACTTTTAGAAACATGTAACTTCTATATAGACGTAGATTTCGAGATTTCTTATAGGTTACACCACTGTAACGCATATTTAGAGGTTAAAAGCGACCTAGGTCATGTCTTTACAACACGAATAGAAGTTACATCTCGGAAAAAACAAAAACAGCTTGTTGTAACTTATAAATGTACCCTCTACTCCGACACTGTAACTTCTAAGCGAAATCTCCAACGATAATTTCTTTGTTAGTTTCTTATCGTTTGTTTTCCTTCTGTTTTTCAGCATAATGCCATGTTTCAGCCTCCGATTCGAGACGACAGTTGCGAATCTACGCTGTTATTTTTTATCTGTTTCAGCGTCATCTATACGTCGACTACATGTTATCAATGCTGTATGAACACAGATTATAAGTTCGCAGTCTGAAATACTGATAGTATGTTTCTTTCTAAAGGGTGGAAAACCATTGTCAATGCCGCAACCACCAAGATTTCCGATTTCGCTGCGTAGCCGAGCCTGGTCTAGGTCCTGAGAGCGGTTTCCTTGAAACGCTTAACGCTCGTCGTCCGTCCGTTAACAAGTGTAATCTGTTTTAATCAGTGGTTTCCCTCGCGTTTATCATAGTATCGTCAGGAACAACGGAAAAGCTAGATGTCGCTAGCAAACAAGGATATTTTCGGTGTTCTCAGGGGAAAGTGTAGCGAGTGCGAAGATTGCAAAGAATATATAACCGAAAACGAACATCACCACCGCAGCCCTAATTCACACACTTCATACACTGGGTAAGTGTACATTTTGTGCTAGGTACGTGCGTTATTTTGATAGCAAGAGCTCTTAGCGCATGTTTGTTGTTATTATGGCAAGCGTTTTGCGGTCCAGCATATGAACGCCACTAACGCTTGCTACTTTTCTGCTCTTACTTGGTCGCCAAGTCAATAGACCTCTACCTGTTTGTAAACAAATGACGTCATAGTGTTCGACAGCGCCAAGAGTTTGGTAGAGTTGAATTACGTTCAAAGCTAGTGGCGAACAAGGTCATGCCCGAAAGCCACGGTTTTGAGGGGATTACGATGGTCTCTGAAAGGGACGCGACCTTCGGTCCTACTTTTCTTTCAATTGGAGGCAGCAAACAATTGCCAATTCGTGGAACCCAGCTCCCCCCTTCCGAGCTGTTTCGGTGTCTGTCTGTCTACCAACGTCATGATGACGTTTCTCGGGTAGAGGTTTATACACCGGCGTGCATTTTGCGAGCTGCGGATATATGCATCGAGATATATAATTCGCAGCTTCCTACTTGTTGTATTCTTACGATATTCTAAGACTCAACGCCTCTCACTCACGCCAACTCAGAGTGAACGCCTTCCCGCATTTATGCTGCTTTATAGCTTGTGCTTTGTACGGATTTGAATGGTTCCGTAAATGTTACTCTCATTGCCCAAACTTTTGTTCCCAGGATCCCACATGCAGGTTCACATACCGTCACCAGCGCAATGCAGTACCTCACAAACTCGTCCCAGAGCGCCTCCAACGCTGATAACGCAGTAAGGTAGTGCTCACCTGCGTTACTGTACACTCATATTCCTCAAGGTTGTGTGCGTTTTATGTAATACTGTATTGTCATTTGCGCTCGCCTCTGCAACACGAATGTGGAATAAATTTTTTTCTGCTGCAATTCTCCATTTCGTTGGGTCTGTTCAGCTTAGCAAACATAGGTCAGTTGTTTTGACTCGCTGGCTTCCTCGCACTTTTATGCATTGCTTCTCACTTAAAAGATAGTTCTTTTTCCACATACATGGTAAAGCGACCATGGTTTCTCCTCACATCAGAATCGCACTTGTGCACAATGTGTCACCTCTCGACAGACTTCAGTTTTTGTAATATACATATGTTCAAGATCTCCTTTTCTGCTGGTTCATTTTGGTACCTTGGTGTGTTCTGTAAAGGTCGCTCCATATCCCACGCACAGGGTGTTTGTTTTTATTCGCATCACACCAGCGCTCATTTGACAGGTGGGTTGTGTTAATTTTCGCAAATTAACCCATCCGTAGTTAGAAACATTTCCGACATTTCCTGACGCATGTGTTTGTAACTACGGATCGATTAATTAGCAAAAATTCACATAACCCACCTGCCAAATGAGCGCTACTCTGTTGCGAATAAAAATAAACATCCTGTATAAAAAGCCGCACGTTGGCGTAACCTTTACGGGCAGGTGCTGGATTGAAGGCCGTAACCTCTAATTAGTGGGTTTCCTTGTAACTTTTATAAAAGGTACTGCTCAGAGGGTACCTGTAGCTTCTGAAATAGAGGGTAAAATATTGCGATTTTTTACCCTTTACTAAAGGGTACCGCGTTAAGAGTGCACTCCTCTAAATATACTCAAACGAGCCTTCGGGGATGTCATGCGTTATATCTGGTGGCAACTCAACTGTCACATCAAACCGTCGTAACTTCAAGAATGGAGATGGCCCTGTAACACCATACATCATCATGCTGGCAATGCCATTTTTCTGCTCTAGACCCAAACGTGAAGCGAACCGCTATGCTTGCAGACGAGCCGAACCCTAAAACATAACCGTCACAATCTCCGCGCCACAGTGGTCAGTCTGTGGATTAATTTTGCCTGCTGATGGTTCTTTAACGTGACGGAAATTTCGGCACACCGTGTTTCACGTCCGTCGGGGCATGGAAAAGCAACTTGTACCCTGCCACCAAGTTGCTGGCGTCCTCGTCCGGTTTTATGTAAAAGCACCGTACACGGACATTACCCAGACATTGCAATACTGGAGATACCTACAACATTTGGGATTCTGGCAACTAGCCTAAGTGGTTTCTGATAATGAAAAATGTCCAAATTTCACGTTTGCTATACTCAGGTCGCTACACTGCAGCACTCCGACAGGACGAAGGGGGGTTAAAACAAGCAGACAAACGTGTGTAGATACTCTCAACTGACAGGAATTTCATTTGAGCAGGCATATTTCAACAATCACAAGAACGACAGGTGGCGCACTAGCTACAGAAAATGTCATTTCCTTAGTGTGGCCCACGTGGGTATCCAAGGTAAGCCCCACACTCTACGTTTGGAAAATATTTTTCTAGGTTAGTCAGCGCAAGGGACGGGATACAGTGCACCCCTTTTCTGTGAATACAAAAAGCTTCAGTCTAGTCGCGTACAGTCTTACCAGTATTCCTGCACAGAACAGATGCTTTTTCGGAGCATTATATGCATTCGCTGCCCCTACAGTGTAGGCCAAGGTGGCCCGATGGGGTGCGGCATATGGGCGAGACATGTTCCAAAAGTCGGACATTCAAGCACCGCCCCGACTGACCAATATTCGCAAGTTCCGCGGCATATGGGTGGCGCGCCTAGAAATCCAATATGGCTGTCCGAGAGATGATCGTTTTCGCGTGCAGTGCCAGCTTACCCTTCACGCACATGTGCTCCTATTTATCATTACATGTTTAAGTGCTGCGCGTGTTTGGAACGATGCCGTTGCCTTTCGTTGGATCACTCTCCTTAGGCGACATCATGAAGCATGTCGGAAGTGCAGAAAAAAGAATCTGGTGCCTCATAGAAGGCGAAGAAGTACTGCATGCTGATCACATCATCTGCTGCGGCGTGAGATCTTGCACTGCTGATTCGGTGACAGTGCAGGGACTTTGTGTCCAAACATCCCACGTACAACAGAAGCCGCACGAAGTGGAGTTCGTTTACGCACGAGACAGCAAAATCAAGGTACGTGTGTTTATTTGCTTGAACGTGCACAAGGCGACACGCAACACCCGCTCCGTTGAACTGCCCAGCCATGTGCGCAGGTTGACCGCGAGGAGATCATGTGCTTTTTGAAGGGCCACATGAAGGGCCACTGTTCGTGCAAGGCCGGCAATTCCCAGCGCTGTAAACACCTCATTGCCATGTTGCTACTTGTAAACAGGCAAGGAAGCTTTTTTCTCTCTTACTTACTTTTTACTTGTAATCGAAAACAAGGTTAGTGGGCAGGAAAATAACCAATAAAAATTATGTGCACGACTGGAATTCAACACTTGGATTTGCTTACGTGCACCGACATAGAACAGGCCTGGGGAAAACTTCGCAAGAACCCAATTTATCAAGCAAGGAAGCTCAAGCAGTTATGCCATGTAAAGGGACTGCCGCGACTACAGCTTACTGAAAACAACCGAAAAGAAGTCCGACAAAGGGTAATTCCAGCTTTACCGCAGAGTGCACTTGCACTTCATGCTCGTGGAAGGTCCCAGCCAAGGGATGCTACTACACCTGCTGCTGCTCCAACTTGTGAAGAGCGTGTTCTTTTCAGGCACATGGCAGATGAACGCCTGATATCCTACACAGAGATGCTGTTCCACGAGGTAGCATTTTATGATGAAAGATGAAAGTCACTGAGTGTTGGTTAGCTGAGTCAAGGTTAGCCAGCTGTAGGACTCGAACCCACATCTTCTGGATTCAAGGCATTTGAGGCTTTGTATATATTTGTCCCTTCTACTATGTTGTTTCAGCCTCAGAACTTCAGTTCTCTCATGTTCAGCGTTTTATGATTCAGTGTAATTCAAGTATTTCAGGTTGACAGAGAGCGATATTTGTGAACAAGAAAAACAATTCTATCAAATGCACGTGAGAATAACATAAGAAGAGGCTCTAAAATATGTACAGAAACTAAGTGCCAGGAGAACACTAAGTGGCAAAAGCAGCGAAAAGTTAGAATAACAGGCAGCGCCTGTCGGGCATACTTCACGTTCATTCCTCGACAGGATCGGCCTTGGAATGACAAAGTGTCTGCTTTGCTGGAAGACAGCTTCAAGGGAAACGAGTCCACACGTTATGGCAAAGCTTGCGAGGAAAAGGCTCGGCAAGAGTACACAAGCATCACAAATAGTGCAGTCACACAGCTCGGCTTGGTTATCAACCCTCTTCTTCCTTGGCTGGATACAGCCCGGACGGTGTAGTGTTTAGAAATGGTGCACCGGCCATCCTAGTGGAAATCAAAAGCCCAGTTCAAGGCAAAGTGATGAAAGCTTCTGAACTTGTCACAAAAAAGCATTAAAATGGATGGAGAGAACTTCATTCTGAATACTAATCACAGTTACTTTTCTCAAGTACAGCCAGGAATGTTCCTCCTGAATATAAATGTTGCACACCTTATTGTGTGTTCCAAAGTGGAGTCACTGACTGTAGTAGTGCAGCGATGTGACACACACATTGACGAACTTGTGAGAAGACTGCTGTATGTTTATTTCAAACACTTGTTGCCGCAGCTTGCAAAAGCGTAAGTCTATTCAAGCATCATTAAAATCAATTTCTGTGCACTCAAATATGTCTCTCTTTCCCGTGCACACACACATACACACACAGTGTTTCACTTGTCTCAGCTGCATAGCGACATATTTTCAAAAGCGTTCATCGGATAGTATAGCGCTTGAAAAGTTCACGATGCCTGCAATTATTATCACTATGTGATCAAGGGCACCGGCCATCTCCCAGGGCAGAGGTCCCTTTAATATTTTGAATGTCTTCATTCTCTGGATGGCACGCTCTACATGTACACATGCACGTGTTCTGTTGGCATCTTCAGCTGAAAACTGATTCTTTTTGCGCAGAAAAGGTGGTTGTATCATTCCCAATCCGAGTTTGGCACACATGTCATCAATATTAAAACCTTTATCCACTATGACATCATCGTGGAAACTAGTGAGCTTATCGAGAACTCCGGATTTCTCTACACAAGCCTTGTCCGACGCCCTACCACCAAACGCACTGCTGACAAATGTTATCAGGCCACCTGGTGAAACTCCAACAAGCACTTTTGCAGTGTGGCAGCCCTTGTAGTGGGAGTACGTCAGTATGCGGCATGACGCACAGTGTGATTTTTCTATCGCAACCTCTGTGCAGTCCTGCACCATCCGCACATCGTGGTACCCTTCAAAGCAACGTGGCAAATTTTTTTAGACTTCTTCTTGTGAAGGCCATGGGATAGCAGCCTCAAGAACTGCTGAAGGGCTCTGTAAAGTCCCATAGAAGTGCCGATGGACTATGCCAAATAATGTAGCCAGACATGTGAGCGACAGGCAAGTCTTCAAACGGACAAGGACCAGAACAACACGCTAAAGGACAGAAATATCTGCGTCCGTGCTATCAACTGCTGCAACCTCTGCAGAAATTGTAAGTACACTCTTAGAAATGAACTTCCCCGCATAGCACGCTCCTAGCCAACGTACCATGATCTCGAATGATATCGTTATCTGCTGGGATCTGTTGAAAACGGGGGCGTACGCCTTTTTTGTGACAATTATGAACAGCATAAGTGTCACAAAAAAAGGCGTACGCTCCCCGTTTTCAACAAATCAGGGCAGGTAACGATATCATTCGAGATTATGGTTGGCTAGGAGCGAGCTATGCGGTGAAGATCATTTTTAAGAGTGTAGAGCTGTCATTCAGGTACCACCTGTAAATGCTTGCACTGCAGAATCTGTAGACAGCAGGTCCACAAATTTTTGCTTTTGCATAAAGGTCTCGGTGTCCACCTGTACACTGCTGTCAGTAGGCAGTGGTGAAGCCTGCAAGCTGTAGGAGGGCATCCGCCACTTCGTGTTCAGTAGGCGCAAGGTCTGATGTGTCTGCATTAATATTTACCAATGTATCTTGTCCAACACAGCTTTCTGCTTCTGAGGATATTGCGGGTTCAGGTGACAATCCTGGAAAGTAGGACACAATCACTTGTTTCTCATAGAAGAAATACACACAGCTAGTACCAGTCTTATCTAATTTTTTTTTAAACCATTGCACAGGCTCTACATTGCTTTAACAGCCCCTCTCCCTCTTTTCAACCTGGTGCTACAGTGGCTACTGATGCTTACAGGTCTTCAGAGCTGTTAGCATGTGCTACAGCACCACAACTGGGTGCTTGCTAGCACGGATAAATATTATCTGAAAATGTCACATTTTCAAGAACAAAGCAGGTTCAAAGGTTTAAGATCATACTACCCACAATAACAACATGTGACAGATTACATTACATACTGTGCGTGCCCCTGGCTGAATGTCGTGCAGCACGAGCAGCTGATGACCGAGTCTGTGTCAAGTCCTTTTTGTCGTGGCTTCTTGCAGGTATGCATCGCGATGGCACAGCATTTTTCTTGAGCCTTTTCCGAGCTGGTATACACACTTGAGGGTCTGCTGTAAATTTGCTCTGTAGGAGCTTTATTGTTTGAAACAATTGTCACAGGGCTCTACTACAACGATCATACGAGCCAGCTAAATTCAAAAGGTACAGAACGCCGGGGACATCCTATGATTCAATGAGATTCAATGTTATTTCGCTTACCCATGTTGCTCGAAAAGAAGTCGTCGTCCACGAAATGTGCACTGCATACTTTCATTGGCGGAGTCACAGGCTTTCCGATCCTAAGCCTCACTACCCATTCTTTCTTCATTCGTGGGTCATTTGGAAACGAATGGAGGCTTATTTTATTCACTAATGCTCTGTTCTGGCACTGTGCACGCAACAGATGCGATTGTTTTTACATCGTTTGCCCATCGTGTTGAAATAGCGCAAACAACGAGCAGACAAACTCACAGACACAGTAAACGCACGTACATGCATAAAGCAGTTTCCCACCAAACAGGCCAGGCGCCCGCGATAATCTCTGTAGTGCTTCTCACTTTGGCCGCGATGCGGCGTCCGCGTCTAAGGAACTTGCGAATAGCACGCAGCACAATCTAAACCAATAGAATATATGGTGCCTAGGACACAACCAACAATAGGCTTCTTGTGGCGAATGCCACACCCCCGTAATTTGGGCTCACCATTAAGGTGGGAGCAAAGACTTTGCAACTTATGCGGAGCAGAGAATATAACCTGTATTTAACCTTTTATTTAACCCGTGTTTAACGTTTGCCTCCTTGTTTTAACCCCCCTTCGTCCTGTCTGAGTGCTGCCGTGTAGCGACATGAACTATCACCAACTCCCGTTGATCTCCTACATACTCAGATCCCTCGTTTAACGTGCAGCGTCCATGTGGAGAAGAAGGTCATCGTCTGTTCACCTTCAGGGTCTGACACCGGGAACATCGTACGCAATAAAGTTGGCGATGGTAAGGGCTTTTCTTTGACGGATATTACTTAACTAACCGAACATAACGGGATGAAACCTGGTATAGGTAGATGTGAACTAAAGGCTCACAAACACACACGCATGATGGCCGACACGCAGAGCAACTTACCATTGCTGCAAAATTATGATCAGGTAATTGTTGAGTCTGTAGGCCAGTCTCGTAGTCACGTAGTCATATCTGCCGAAAGCGCAGAAAGAAAAAAAGAAGAAGGAAAGGGATTTACGTTCGACCTCCACAAAATGCGGCAGTGCTGTGGATCAGTTTAATTGCGGCTTGGTTGTTAATTCGAAGTAACTTATCCTAAGCGGTTGAAGAGTTCCCGTCTCGCTGAGACATAGTAATAAATGGGAATGCACCTAGGTAAATGTATCCACTAGCACTCGCCAAGTCCAGGTCCGCGGTGACTAGAAACTCGCTGCAAACTTTGGTATGTCCACCCTTACTCGGCAAGAAGAGAACAAGATGCCTACGATGCATTAAGTATTTGACTGAGGTCGACCTGAAAAGTGAGAAACAATTGAGATGGGCCTGTGGTATACAGGGTGTTTCACGAAAATCCCCCGGCTGAATAATTCGTGAACTGATGGTGCCATCGAAGAAATTTCGTTTTGGTAAAGTTCCTTGGGACATCGGCTATGAACTGAGTAGTGAGCGGCTCATTTGCATACTCTCACTAATTAAATAAATATCCTAACTTTTCAATTTTACTTCTCACACTTACGGAACCTATGTTTTACGCATGGGGACCTTCAGCGAAAACTATGGCAAGAAAAAAAAAACGCGTCGACACTTAGTGATTTTTCCGAGTAATTAATCGGTTTCGGTTTACATATTTCTTGCGCGGAGCAGTGCACCAATGCGCTCTTTGGATGAGCTATCCTAGGAGCTACAAGGAACAGCCGCAACCCTGCAGGAGGCGCTTTGGTGTTCCTTCTCTACAGGCTCAGCCTCCCGTTTTCAACAAATTGGGCGAGAACGTTGTCATTCGGGATGATGGTTGGCTAGGAGCGTGCTATGTGGTGTAGTTAATTTTTAAGAGCAAGCCCTTTCACCATCACCACCACCACCTAATTTTTAAGAGTGTACCCCACGAGTTCATAGCGCTCGCGGCGCATTCGTCATCATCCATGATAAGAGCTCGCTATCTCACCTACGGAACGACAGAACCGCCAGCGTTGTTTAC
Source organism: Ornithodoros turicata (assembly GCF_037126465.1). Classification (NCBI taxonomy): domain Eukaryota; kingdom Metazoa; phylum Arthropoda; class Arachnida; order Ixodida; family Argasidae; genus Ornithodoros; species Ornithodoros turicata. The sequence continues at coordinate 70,138,212 of NC_088203.1, read as the reverse complement.
CAGTCGCTTTGATAAGGAATATTAAAGCATCTCTTGCGGCTGTTCGTAATCTCCTGTCGACCCCGTGCGTGAACCGTGCGGTTTAACACGAAATTGACAGCCGGATAGCTGGTACAAAGAGCGCATTGGTGCACTGTTCCGCGCAACAAATATGTAAACCGAAACCAACTAATTACTCGAAAAAATCACTAAGTGTCGACGCGTTTTTTTTCTTGCAATATTTTTCGCGAAGTAAAATTCAAATGTTAAGATGTTTATGTAATTAGTGAGCGTATGCAGATGAGCCGCTTAGTACTGAGTTCATAACCGATGTCCCAAGGATCTTTACAAAAAAAAAAAAAAAATTCTTCGATGGCGCCATCTCTACACGAATTATTCAGCCGGGGTATTTCCGTGACACACCCGGTACACCGTTTTCCCGTGGACGTCGCCATATTTGAACCGCAGTATTGTCTAGCTGGGGAAGCATGTTGAAGGATGTTTACCGCACATGCCAGAGAGAAGGAAAACACACGGGACGTGTGCTTCCTCCGCGGTATCGCTGTCCTCCTTGCTGGAATGTGTTGGGTTCGAAAGCGCTGGGTGCGAGGCTGGCTGGAAAACGGTGTATAGGCCCTGCACCTGATGAGTTTCAAAAGTACATGCAAAATTTCGCTCATGCAATCGGGCAGGTCTTGTTGGTCTTGATTGTACTGCATGGGATAACAGGACACATGTTCCCGTACTAAAGCAGTATATTCCTTCCAGAACCTTCAGAACCTTCCATCTCAGTCACAGTGAATACTAGACACCTGATACTGCCTGTGCAAGAGCCTTTCTCGTTTGTTCCCTGCCACAGACACGCCGCTCCTCGTCCCATTCGGGATGGCGCTTGTGTGATTTTGGATGTACAGTATTGTCTTTGGCGTCATTACTCGGCGCAGTGGAGTGTGATCAAAGCAATACTTCACTTCCTGGGAGAGAGATAACTTATGGACAGCCTCTGAATAGGTGAATCATGTAGCATAGTTCCTTTCTCACCTTTTTTTTCCTTTCCTTGTTTTTCTTCTCGCTTTGTTGATTTTCAACGCAATGTAGGAAGTCGACCATGCGTATGACTGGCTTTTCCCTTTCCTTTCCGTTTTTATTCGAATAAATAGAAATGTTTTGCCTCTTTGAAGCACCGCATGACTACATTTCTTCTTAGGACTTTCGCGCCCTTGTGTAAAAAATGGTACTACAGTTCCAACATCGACAGATCTCATGCTGCAGACAAATGTAGGTTCCTACCTGCGGCATAATAACCCTTGCTCTGTCGTGCTGTCCCTAGTCATCCAGCTCACGTGGCGCTGGGCTCCCGTCTATTATTCGGAGACATCCGCTGAATGAAATCAATCGGCTTCGTTACGTCCAGGCAGTTCCATCTGAGCGTGCGCTTTTTCACGCTTTTGTGACGACGTTCTTTGTGCTCTTCTTTTACCAGTCCCTCAGAGAAGCTGCTCTTATATGCACGATGAGCATTTGATATATGGCATATGTAGCCATGTACGTGACACTATCGCGTAGGTGCACCAGAAGGACGGACCAGCCTCTGCCCAAACCACCCACGCACCCTGTCAGACGTGAGGATAGTGTCTGAGGAAATCGTAATAGTCGTGCGATGTGCTTCAGGTTACAAGGTGCTACACATTTCAGTTAATGTGCTACATGCTTTCATTCCAGATTATGTGTCGCAACAAAACCTGTATACCGGATGCGGTCAATGTTACCTGGCCAAACCGCTCTACATGCCCGGTACGTCATGTAATTTCAGGTTTCCCTGTATAGAATCCAGTCAAATGAAAATAGCGAAGATGTTACGAAATGCCGTTCTGTTGGAATGTGGATAGAACTGAACAACAAAGTGTAAATGGTAATATTATGAAATAATTTAGGCAAAACAGTTGGACCAGTTGGCACTCCGTCAAACATGAAGTGGTATCCCGTCGTAGAACAATAACAATAACAGATAAAGGATCATGGCTCTCGTCCCGAGGTACTTCCCTTAACATTTTCTTACCAGTTCGCTGGATTTTCTACCCTTCTCTGACTTTGAGTAGTGGTTCCCAAATTGTGAGTCAAGACCCCTAGGGGGATCGCGACACGTTCCAAAGGGGGTCGCGAAGCGGCGCACTAATTTAAAGTGCCACTTCGGACTCATAAAACAGCATTTACGTTATTTACTTCTAGAAAAGAAGTTCCCTCAAGGATTCTATACGCGAAATTTCACTCCTGAACGCTGTGCATTTCAGTCACTTTGTGGAGAACTGCTGAGCCTCCACAAGTACCGATGACGCAACCAGCGAGTGACGCAATCAAACGGGAAAATGGGAGAGATGTCTTCTCCATCCTTTGTGTTTTCTCGAAGGTCGCAGCGCCCGGAGGATATGCCACGTGGGGCTCCGCTAAAGGCGGGGTCTCATAGCCTCGATTTGAGCAGCAGCAGCAGAGCAACAGCAGCGGAGCAGCAGAGCTGCAGCGACACGAGTGGTCCCATAGCACTGGGCGAGAGCAGCAGAGCTGCCGAGCTGCAGAAATTCCCTGCTGCTCTCGTATCCGAATTTTTGGTTGCTGTGCTGCCCTGTTGCTCTGCAGCCTGAGCAGCCGGTCTCGAAAGCCAATCAGGAGGCTGGTTGGTATTGTTTTCGTTCGACGGTGTTTAGGGTTAGCAGGGCGGTGAGTGACGGCAGAAGTTTTGTTTCCTTTTGTTCCGTGATTTGATTCTGAAGATCTGGATACGCTTGTGATTGCCAGTAGTTTGGAGCGAGTGTTCAATCATCGGGACTGCGTGAAGTGCGCTTTCAGGACATAATTCAGTTCATAAAGTGTTCGACCGAACCTACGTGATTCATATGTTGTGTACCAGTTGTAGCTACATGTTCGCTTGTTTTCTAGAAAGTACTTCAAAACCCGTGACCTGATAACGTACAAGCAAATTACTTTCACGTCCATGCCGTGTGAAAACCAAACCGAACAAATTTCTTGTGGTCGGTATTCCAAGACCTTGCTAGGTGGTTGTAAATGAAACTGACCCTTGAGAAGGGTCAGATGGAGGTAGACAACGTTCAGACAACGAAAAAAGGTTCGACAGAGATAGATAATGAACCCATTCCTTGTGAAAACAGGCAGAAAGCAGTGAATACTAGCAGAAGGGGCCTTTGTTTTCGTTAGACAATTTTATTTCACTAATAGCAACGTACGCATTTGACAGTCACCGTAAGTCAAAATATCGAATACTATAGTAACGAGGCAATATTTAATTATTTATACGACAAAATCCCGTAGAAGAATCTCCACACAACACAGCAAGGACGGTTCTGCACAGCAGTAGGACGAACCTACGTTGAATGTCAGGAAACTAACTGCGCACACATCAACGAAGAGTCAATCAGGTAATACGAGGCTCAGACCACCACCACACTCATCTCAAAGTTCACTTATGAGCTCCAAATCCACAATATATATCTCACACAAACGCCTTTCACCTAGGATTGCGTTCCTAAGTGTGTGCACTAAAAGGCTTAGCAGCTGCGTACGCCTTCGGAATGTGCGAAATGTAAACAATGCCAGAGTTGCCAACACGCTTTGTGTTTCCTAAGCCGCTGCTGCCGCTAATTCAAAACGAAGCTGATTGATTGATTGATTTTAAAAGAAAAAAATGGAGATGGTAGTCTCGAGCCACTCGGGACTGGCTACTCCAGGACGCGTTATTAATAAAAGAAAGGGAAACTACACTAACCTCGACGCTTTGAAACGCTTTGAAAGAATAAATGAAAACATCATCACCGAGCTTGTCACCAAAAGCGAAGTCTCAAGGCACTAAAAACAAAGAGTGTCACAATGTGTCAAACAGGTCCGTCGAGACTAGAAATTGCACAAGGGCGCGCATGGCAGGTATGAGCTGATTTGCTGGCCAGCACCCAAGAACCTTTTCGGTGGAGTATGGCCGATTATCCAGGCGAGACAGGGACGACACAAGGGTACATCGGTGTGCACTGTACCTCGGGCAACGAAGCTATGGGACGCCTCCAGCAGCAGAGCAGCGGCAGCAGAAAGCTGCTCTGCTGCCATGTTGCCGTGTTGCTGCTGCCGCACCGCTGCTGCTTTGCTGCTGCTGCTCGCATAAAGCTATGGACCCGGCCCTAACAAAGTGCAAAAAGTGAGCCCCCCCCCCCCCCCGGAAGACGCGAACGAGAACAACGTTGCCAGATGAGAGCCGGGCGCTCCGTCGGAGCCTTACATGACGTCACAGTCCTAAAAAATAAAAGATAATTTTATCTAGCTGTCGCGTCATGTAGAGCCAAAATATTTTGCAGGAATGTAAAGTGAGACAAGAAGATTTCAATAACATAACTGTGGTAGAACTCTGAAAACACGAGAAAAGCCCGTAGTGGGACTTTAAAAAAAGTGTCACGTCGCGTCCGCTGTCCTGGGTTACCAGGAAGCCCGTGGCAGCAGACCCGGAGGTTTCTCATAAATGCGCTTGCATGCGGGGTACGCGACGCATTCGATGCATCACACAGCCTCACTTTCACGCCTGCTTTCGCTTGTGCAGGAGGGCCAAAATCTATGTCGTGAGGTCCACTCACTCCCGCTAAAGGCCACAGCGTCTGCGTCTAGCCTTCACGGCACACGGCGCGTCTTCCCAAATTAGAGCGGACGCTAAAAACCTAAGAAAACCGTTTCGCGTGCGTTGTCGATGAGCGAAGCACGCAGTAGTTAGCACATATGACTGCGCCACATTTGCTCAGGATTGAGCACTCGTTCGTAGTTGTTGTTTCCGAGTTTTGCGTGCTCCCAGCTGCTTAATAATGGAACGATTTCTGACCGCTGTCAAACGAAACTCATCTTTGGAGTCCGAAAGCACAAGTACTCCTGCCTTTGTGCAATACTTTTTGGCCTTCGCCCTCTGAATGTAGCGCCCGAATAAAATGTCAGCTTATATCGTTTTGGCTAACGTTCATGCGCTGAAATCGGAAGACGTCTGGCATCGCCGAGGGGAGGGGGGGGGGGGGGTCGCGACGAGGTGGTGTATATTTTGATGTGCCGTGAGCCGGGAAAGTTTGGGAACCACTGACTTAGTGTGTTTTACCGCTGGGCAGTGGCACCCATTGAATGTGTGACATTAGATGAGCGATATAAGGGTCAAGGCGAAATCAGATAAGTGCAAGTCGTCCGCAGAGATCATAGGCCGGCATTTTCCGAAGAATTCATCCTGCTTCGCACTATAACCGGATTTCCGCACAGCCCATCACCATTATAAACGATGGCATCACAGCCCTCATACACCCTCGCAGAAATTCAACTTCAACACCCATCATCGACTTCAGCTACAGAACCCATCACCGCCCTCAGAATCCATAATCGGAATAGAACTTCAGAACCCATCACACAGTTTCTGAAAAAAATTCACTGTATTTGAGGACCCTTCTGTCATAGTCCATACCTGTGGCCCCTAGAGCAATGATCATCCTCGTTTTTTCTTAGTTGGAATACACGGTCCTTGTCATCGCTGCTGCTTACTTGTTCACTGCATTCACTGAGACCGGAGTGCAAAACCCTCCAAAAATGTATTTCCTTCCCTACCGGTCAATACGTCGGGCGTCCTCATTTTTGATATGATAGCTCTGATCCCCCACTCACCGCGCGTGTTTGTTCCCTTTGTAAGGCTTGTAACGCTTTCCCCCTTCGTGTGGCGTGCCAATGTAACATCCTTTCTTCGCAGCTTTGCGCTCAAATTAGAGCCGTGAAAAACGAGGCGGAGCAAAGGGCTCATTTCCACAGATTTTCGGCGAATTTGTTTCGGCAATTGCCCTTGCATTACGAGTGGGATTATGTGCTATTCTGAGTAAAATGACCACGGGGAACCCATTTCCGCAAAGGACACGCTAGGTTGCCTTGGGAAATTTCAGAGTTCCATTCCAGAAATTAACTTTCCGTTAATTGAAATGAAATAAAAATGTTACCAATATGTGGCGAAAGTTATTGGCAGAAAAAAATCCGTTGCCCGATTGTCTCTCCGGGGCCTACGTTTCTTACTATGAATTTTTTATCATGGTTGGTGGACCACTCTGTATACAGGGTGTCCCAGAAAACGTGTCATTGAATTATAATTTAAAAACTACACCACCTAGAGCCATGCGGTCAACGGCATTTGTTCTTGCTGGGTTTTTGCCACCTCCTCACGTGAATGTCGTGTAACGTAAGTTTAATTATGTAAATTTTTGCGAGCTTAAGTCCGAAATTTGCCTAGTAAAGGTCACTTTTTTGCTCCACCAATGTGAGGAGCATGTCTAATTTAGTCCAATTAATGATAATTGACAGAAATATTCAGGAGCTATCCCATCGGAAAAAATAGCCGAACATCATGTTCTACGGAGGTCGCACAGAATAGCGCACGATGAATTTTACAGCGCAAACCTTGTCAGTCCGACAAAAGGAGGTTGGAAACCCAGCCCTCCCTGACATCACAGAAAGAGATAAAACAGGCACGGCTTATCACATCCGACTTGCGCTGGGATAATGCTTTCCCTCTCCCAATTTTAGGAACTGTTACTTTTTCTACCATCACTCTGTGGGCTGGCTTCGGAACCTCCTTTCGTCGCACTGAGAGCGATTGCGCTCAAAACGTCATCGCGCGCTACGGTCCGGTGCTCCGAAAAGCATGATGTTCGGCTATTTTCTCCGATGGGATATCTCGTGAATATCAGTGTGAATTATCATGAATTTGAGTGAATTCGGCACGCTCTTCATATTGATGGGGTAAAAAAGTGACCTTTACTTGGCAAATTTCCGAGTTCAGATCGCAAATATTTACATAATTAAACTTGGAGTACATGACATTCACATTAGGAGGTGGCAAAAACCTAATCAGAACAAATGCCGTTGACCGCATGATCCTAGATGGCGTTAGCTTTTTTATTATAATTCAATGACACGTTTTCTGGGACACCCTGTATACAGAGTGGTCCACCAACCATGATAAAAAATTCATAGTAAGAAACGTAGGCCCCGGAGAGGTGTCCCAGAAAACGTGTCATTGAATTATAATAAAAAAGCTAACGCCATCTAGGATCATGCGGTCAACGGCATTTGTTCTTACTGGGTTTTTGCCACCTCCTCATGTGAATGTCGTGTAACGTAAGTTTAATTATGTAAATTTTTGCGAATTGAACTCGGAAATTTGCCTAGTAAATGTCACTTTTTTACCCCACCAATGTGAAGAGTCAGTGTCTTCGTCAGTGTCTAATTTACTCAAATTAATGATAATTGACAGGGATATTCAGGAGCTATCCCATCGGAAAAAATAGCCGAACATCATGCTCTACGGAGGTCGCACAGAATAGCGCACGATGAATTTTTCAGCGCAATCTTCGTCAGTCCGACGAAAGGAGGTTGGAAACCCAGCCCACCCCGGCACCGCAAAAAGAGATAACGCAGGCATGGCTTACCACGTCCGATTTTCGCTGGGATAATGGTTTCCCTCTCTTAATTTTAGGAACACTACTTTTTCTACTATCACTCTTTGGGCTGGCTTCGGAACCTCCTTTCGTCGCACTGCGAGCGATTGCGCTCAAAAAGACATCGCGCGTTATGGTCCGGTGCTCCGAAAAGCATGATATTCGGCTATTTTTTCCGATGGGATAGTTCGTGAATATCACTGTCAATTATCATGAATTGGAGTGAATTCGGCACGCTCTTCATATTGGTGGGGTAAAAAAGTGACCTTCCCTTGGCAAATTTCTGAGTTCAGTTCGCAAATATTTGCATAATTAAACTTGGGGTACATGACATTAACTTTACAAGGTGGCAAAAACCTAATAAGAACAAATGCCGTTGACCGCATGATTCTAGGTGGCGTAGTTTTATTATTATAATTCAATGACACGTTTTCTGGGACACCCTGTATACAGGGTGTTTCAAAAAACGTGTCATTCAGACTTTATAAAAAAACGGGGCGACTGAAAAATACAGGGTAAACGGCATTTGTGTGGCAACTGAATTTGCCACCTTGAAAAAATATTTTCATTTGATTTTAATTAAAATCGATTGAATTTCTTTAATTGAACTCCGAAATTTCCCAAGTCAACCTAACGTTTTTTTTACAGAATTAGAGAGCCCGTAGCGAACTTAGTCAGATCCACTAAGAAATCCGCTCGATATTGCAAATGGAACTGCCCCAAAAAAGTCCCGAAATTGAGGCTTCAATGTTTCGGGTATTCAACGGCGCACCAAATCAGACGCAAAGATTCGTGGAGAGGAGGACATGCTCCTGCCCCCATGAAAGATAGAAGGTCGAAAAAACACAAGGCGGAAAAAAAGAGGCGGAATCATTTTTGTTTGCCGCTTATCAACGTATGGTGGAATGTCACCTGCCTTGTTATCTGCGCGACTTGTGCTGCGCGCCGGTCCGGCGATAAACTCTTCTAGCTTCATGGGGGCAGGAGCATGTCCTGCCCTCCGCGCATTTTTCCAACTGATTTGGTGCGCTGTTGAATACCCGAAACTCTGAAGCCTCAACTTCGTGACTTTTTTTTGGGCAGTTCCATTTGCAATATCGAGCGGATTTCTTGGTGGACCTGACTAAGTTCGCTACAGGCTCTCAAATTCTGCAAAAAAAACGTTAGGTTGACTAGGGAAATTTTGGAGTTCAATTAAAGAAATTCAATTTATTTTAATTAAAATCAAATGAAAATATTTTTGCAAGATGGCAAATTCAGTTGCCACAGAAGTGCCCTTTACCCCGTATTTTTCCGTCGCCCCGTTTTTTTATAAAGTCCGAATGGCACGTTTTTTGAAACACCCTGTATATACGAGGGTGGTTCCATAAGTTTCCGGCCCGAGGTAGAAAATGCGCGCGAATTTGAAAATGCGATAAAGGACGCGTGGCGCCATCTGTTGGAGGGCCGGCGCACCACCCTCAACCCTCTGCATGCTTTTGTCGGTTGGAGAGCGGCATTTCAAACAGCCAGGGTGCACTCTTCAGTTAAAATGGAAAAATCGAGTACCGCGCTGTGATAAAATTCTTGACAAAAGAGGGACTTTCGACTAAAGAAATTAAAGCGCGACTGGACAACGTGTACAGGGAAGACTCTCCGTCGTACACAACGACTGGGCTAAGCAGTTTCGACTGTGGCGAGAGTCCACTGAAGATGATCCACGCGATGGTCGTCCAGTGGAAGTGGTGACACAAGAAAATTTGTCTCTTGTCGAGGAGGAAGTGCTGAGTGACAGGCGTCTGAAGGTGAAGGAAATCTCAGAAAGGCTGGGGCTTTCCAAAACAACCGTTTTTCGCATCATCGGCCAGGGCCGTCACATGACAAAGGTCAGTGCGAGATGGGTGCCACGACTTCTCTCGTCATTTGAAAAGCAACAGCGCGTCGTCTGTGCCAAAGAGTTTTTGGAGCTCTGTCAAGAGAACGAAAAAGAAATATGAACGTCAATTGTCACAGGGGATGAGACTATGGTGCTCTATGATCCCCTTTCGAAAAAGGAGTCGATGGAATGGCGCAAACCAGGAGAAGCACCCCCAAGAAAAGCCAAGGTCACACAATCCACAAAGAAGATGATGGCAACAATATTTTGGGATTTTCACGGGATCCTCCTCATCGACTTCAAAGAGAGGAACACCACAGTGAGTGCGACTTATTACGCTTCACTCCTGCACCGACTGCGAGACGCCATCAAGGAAAAGAGGCGCGGCAGGTTGAGTTGAGGTGTCCGGTTGCTCCAGGACAATGCCCCTGTCCACACGGCTTCTGTTGCCAAGGCTGCACTGAAGGAGAGCGGCTTCGAAGAAATCCACCACCCACCCTACTGTCCAGACTTGGCACCGAGTGACTACTTCTTGTTCCCAAACTTGAAGAGGGATCTCAGAGGACGGAGATTTCAAAACGATAGTGAGGTGCAAGAGGCAGTTTTCCAGCATTTTGCGGACAGAACTTCTGACTATTTTTTCAACGGTATAAGAATGCTGGTTGAAAGGTGTCAAAAGTGCATTGAAGTTAGGGGTGACTATGTCGAAAAGTGATACACTTGTTTCGTCTCTATGCCTATTAAAAGTTGGTCGGGCCGGAAACTTATGGAGCCACCCTCGTATATATAATGAAGGGGAAAAAAGCCATTAAAGACACAGGTATATGACACTAGACGTATTTGAAATTACAAATTGCAGATTAAGATAGCTTCTATGGCTGCACGCAGAGAAACAGATACTCATGGAACGATGCGGTCCTGTCGCATCGTTCCATGAGTATCGTTCCATGAGTATCTGTTTCTCAGCGTGCAGTCATAGAAGCCATCTTAATCTGTAATTTTTAATTTCAAATACGTCTAGTGTCATTTACCTGTTTCTTTAATGGCTTTTTTTCTCTTCATTATAATTCACTGGCTTGCACTGTGGCATTGAGGAGTGCTCAGTCACCCTCCCATGTGTATATCGCTCGCTGAGCGACCCCTGGTTTGCCAATTTCGAACGATGAGCAGCTACCCAGACCTGACGAGCCGCAAACACGGCGAAACACGTGTCCTCTCGTACTGTCGCATCGTTCCATGAGTATCTATATATATATATAAGAGGGAAAAAAATAGCAGGAGCTCTTTGGCTGCACGCATAGCATATGTTTGTAAATCAAACGTCGCCATGCCAGTACTGGACAGGACTTGGAGCTTTTGCACTTGTCTAGAATGACGTGTGAATGAGGAGGGCCCCGCCACCTGGCGGCGCTCGATAGGTCAAGTCCAGGAATGCGGTGTCAAGTCTGGGTAGTGTCAACGTCCTTGGAGTCGGGGAGGGGGGCGTTGTCAGGACCTCAGCTGAAACGAAAGGAAAAAAGAAGCTTTCGTTTATGGCAGACTGGAATGTGTAGATAAGGTATGATTCGCGTTGTTCTCGGGATCGATCGGTAGTGAAGTTTGATTGAAGAAGAAAAATTGAAACGTCTTGAATTGAATGACCCGGTTGGTTGAAATGGCGCGAAACAGGAAGATTATATTTTTTCGTCACATGGGCGATCGGTGGTTATTGCACCTAATTCTAAAAGACGTTTTAGTCTGACCGACGTACTGTGCTTGGCACGTGTTACATTCGATTACATATACAACGTTAGAGGAGTTGCAATCTAGATCAGCGTTGATTTACGTAAAAATCGGATTTTGTGCTCTTGACTGATTGGATCGTTTGCATTAATTTACAAAGCTGGCATCTACGACCGTTGCATGGGTGGCAGCCTCTTGGTGAATTTTCTGGTACGGTTACTTAAAAGCGAACTAGGCTATCTTGTAAGTTTGGTGCACGCCTGTAGGTGGCACGCGGTGGTTCAGGGAAAATTTCTTTTGTGCGTTCGGACTGGAGTTATGATGGCAATTCAGTATATGCTTGATATTTGGGATATTTCCAGCGAATGTTAGCGTTACGTTTAAGGTACCATTTCGTGAGTCATTTTTTCGTTTTAGAAGTAAACTTTGGTGATCCATTTTGCGATCTATGTCTAGTGCGTCTTCAACTAGGTCGGAAGGAAATTGGCGGTCTAGAAACGTTTGTTTTAGTCGTGGGGGATTTATTGGCAGAAAATTTTAGTCGGCTAAGATCAGCGTCGTTTGAGCATGTTTTCCTCTATCTCACAGCCTGACTATAGGGAACAGCCAACTTTATGTGCCGTGGGTGGCAATCGTTGAATGACAAATGCTGCTGGGAATCCATGGGCTTGCGATAAAGATCAGTAGTTAGAACACCATCAGTTAATTTAACTTGCACATCCAGGAAGTTAATGGTGGTCGCCGAATATGAATGGGGATGGCACTCCAGGGAAAAACACACACACACACACACACATATATATATATATATATATATATATATATATATATATATATATATATGTGACGAAGGAACGGAGCGATCAGTGAATCGGGGAACGAACATATGTTTATTGCGCGAGCTGCACCTCCTCTTTTATACGTCACACTCCCCCCCCCCTCCAAGAGAAAAGCGAGTAGGGGAATGGTAGAGGCGTAGTTTACTAACGTGGACGATGTCGGTTAGCCGCCCAAGAGGTAAGATGGAGCGGTCGATTTTATAATTAACAGTTGAAATCTTGCGAAGTATGGTGTAGGGTCCTTCCATGGCAGGAGCGAGCTTCCCACGGTTGGGGTGCCACGGCGCTATCGGCAAGGAGTCGTCTTTGATGCAACTATCACTGGAGCGTGGTGTATCTTGAGGGGGTGACTCGTGCTTGAGCGTTCGGGTTGAAAGGTCAAGGGAAAGGTTGAAGTCTGAAGCGTAGTCGAGGCCAAGAAGGAATTCCGCCGTCATACCACGGAGGACATGGACTTCGACTTCCCGTATCGCCAATTTGTAAATGAATGCGGACGCGACCCAAGGTTTGTGTGGGAGATGTAACCTGTTGAACTGCGATGCTGGAATTCCTGAGGAGTTGAAGTTTGAGTCTCTTGTAAATGTGTTCACTGATGCAAGAAATTGTGGCTCCCGTATCCAGAAATGCAGTTACAGGATTCCCATTAATGAATGCGTTGAAATGGATTACTGAAACCTTGGATCGCTGTCCCCGTTTCCCTGGTCAGGGCCGAGGGCAGAGACCGACGGTCGGTTAGGGCAGGCGTTGTGCCAGTGAAACTGCTGGGGGAGCCCAATGGACGCGCAGTGCCTACATTCGGTCTTAGGAATGTTGGGATGCATTTGCACGGTGTCAGCCGCTGGGACGTACTTTCGGGGTTGCGATTGGCTGTAAGTGCTTCGCGACTTCTGACGATTTAAAGCAATATCGATTTTATGGGCGGCTCGAAACCAATCCGTGGAAGATTGAATGTCCAATCCTGCGAAGGCAAGCTCATAGTCTGGTAGAAGACCGTCTGTCAGACCAGAAACTACGTGAGCGGCCGTGAGTCCTGCGGAGTCGCCGAGCCTTCGCTTTTCTTCACAGTATGACTCGATCGACTGGTCCCTGCGCTCTCGATAATGAATAAACGCGCGGAAAGGGTCGGCAGCCGATGTTGCGAAGCGGAGACCCATGCGGGATTTGATGTCCTCCCACGTCTCGTTGGTGCCAAAAACTTCGTTTAGATACCACCGGAAAGCTTCGCCTTCGACATATTCGCTGAAATTCTGTACCTTTTCGTTGTCGGTCCAGTTGCAGGAATCAGCCTTCGACTCGAAAAGACGGAGCCATTTCTGGATGGGTACGCTGCCGGCCTCCCCGTCATATTTGGGAATCACAAGTGGTTGGTGTTTCGGTGGCATGCTGCAGGTGGCTTGGCTTCAGGTTTTATCCTGTCGACTCATGTGACGAAGGAACGGGGCGATCAGTGAATCGGGGAACGAACATATGTTTATTGCGCGAGCTGCACCTCCTCTCTTATACGTCACACACACATATATATATATATATATATATATATATATATATAATATATATATATATATGTGACGCCTTCTGACGCCATCCGATCAAACGTTGCCTGCTTGCGTACTGCTGATGATGGCCCAACAAGGCCGAAACAGCTGATTTACAAATATATATATATATAAAAGGCAATTGAATTGGAAGAATCAGACGGCCACGAATATGTATATATGAATAGATGAATAAATCAACGAGCCTTAAGACGAAAACGAATAGGAATAAGTTAAAATTAAGATTTATTATTATACAAAATAGGGATAAAATTTAGCTATTACAAAATCGACGTTTCGGCGGAAACTCCGCCTGCTTCAGGAAACCCTGGACGCCGAACGTCGATTTTGTAATAGCTAAATTTTATCCCTATTTTGTATAATAATAAATCTTAATTTCAACTTATTCCTATTCGTTTCCGTCTTAAGGCTCGCTGATTTATTCATCTATTCATATATACATATTCGTGGCCGTCTGATTTTTCCAATTCAATTGCCTTATATATATATTTGTAAATCAGCTGTTTCGGCCTTGTTGGGCCATCATCAGCAGTACGCAAGCAGGCAACGTTTGATCGGATGGCGTCAGAAGGTCACGTAGCACGTGATGCCAACCATCAGGGTGTCCTAAGACACCTCTGAAAGCCCAGTGCAAAGCCAGTCAAGTGTATAAGAGAGAAGAAAATTAGCAAGAGCTCTTTGGCTGCACGTGTAGCATATGTTTGTAAGTCAAACGTCATCATGCCAGTACTGGACAGCTGTTTCGGCCTTGTTGGGCCATCATCAGCAGTACGCAGGCAGGCAACGTTTGAGCGGATGGCGTCAGAAGGTCACGTGGCACGTGATGCCTCCCGTCAGGGTGTCCTACGACACCTCTGAAAGCCCAGTGCAAAGCCAGTCAAGTGTATGCTGATGATGGCCCAACAAGACCGAAACAGCTGTCCAGTACTGGCATGGCGACGTTTGACTTACAAACATATGCTATACGAGCAGCCAAAGAGCTCTTGCTAATTTTCTTTTCCCTTATATATATATGTATATATATATTGTTTTTTCCGAATCAATAGACCCAACTTCTGCGCCTGGTTCGATTTAAAATGAAACTCCCTCCGCATGTGTGGATCACTGGATGAACAACAAAGCAATGCAAATACTGTGAACCTTACTTATTCGGCTTCTTCGTCGATATCTGGGGACATCTTGTTTTTGATCTCCTTCCTGGGGTGACGGAGGTTTGCTTCCTTCAGTATTGTCTGCCAGTGATACAGTCTCTGCGACATTCAACTTGAAGGCTCATGTGGAGATTGAAGTGGTTCATTGTGTGCTGCTACAACCAACTAGCAAATGACCACTGCGAAAACGCAAATAGGAAGTACTAAAACCGTGTAAAACCCCTTGAATTTTTCCAAACCAACGCATATAAAGTCTCAACAGAAGCCGTACCATCACCAGGGTCAGCATCACGCACAATTGCGTGCCGCAGGTCAGCTTCACACGGCTCTTCTGAAGGGCCATCTTCAGGTTGACCCACGCCAAGGCTGATACCGTGCTCTGTGCTGGTGGCGACGCCTACGCTGCTGACATTTCTCAAAACGGTCACCAGATGTTTTTCTGCAGTGGTCAGCTGCTCGATGCACGGCGGCCACCTGTCCCGTTCTTCCGCGTGCATATCAAAGCAGCTTTCGCTTCACGATGGACTTCCAATCCTGTCATGCCTAGCTGCAAAATACATTAGCTCTATGTCTGTACCTTGTGTGCGTTCCTCGAAATGCAGTCACAGTATGACACAATTGTGCTGCATTGCCAAAATTGTTTACTGCCTCTCTGACAAGCACTTATTTGCGGGTTCATATTTTTCTTCTCTGTGCGGCTATCTACATGGCAATATCAAATGAGCATGCTTCATTGCTAATTGGGCAGAAAGGAATCTGAGTACTCACCTTTCGCCACTTCTCTACCGTCTTTACAGAACCGCCCGCAGCATCCAAGCTGTCGGCTAGTTGCGCCGAGTCCCTGTCCCGCTGCTGTACTGTGGAAGCGCGCGAGAAGGCACCCGGAAACAATATTTCGTTGTGGCGCATGTAGCGTGCCATGATTCCGTACTGCGGTGTGGTCGTGCGGCATGGATACCAGAACGAGATGACGCCAGATTTAAATGTATTGAAGCAGAGGAACAACGATGAACCGCATTGGTTGGAGAAATTGCACACTCGCTCGCAGGCTCCTGTTCTCTACCTGGGATGACGCCATGACACGGGAGAGCTCGTAACGAACACGATAGCCTCAACGAGCAAGTTTAACGTAAAGTAGTGAATCGGAGAACATTCGATTATCTAAAAGGTCTCTCGTTCGGCTAGCACCAACGACCCATTAAATCGATAACGTTAACGTGCGAGTGAATAAGCCCATTCATTCCAAGCCGAATTGTTCGCGAACGAGGCGTCACTACAGTCTGTATTGCTTCTTCCAATGGCATGAATGCGCAGGTAGGCAGCGTACTATACAGCGAAATCACGGATATCCGACACCTGCAAGAAAGATATATATATATATATATATATCCACGTTTACAGAATTCGAAATCCCGGGATCGTAAAAAAAGTCCGGGAATTCTTAACCCCAGGTACAAGCAGGAAACGCTATTCTGGCGTAGCACAGTTACAACACTGTGCCTTCGGAAGATTCGCTTCATGGTTTCCACTCTGGAATTTTCTTGCGTTCAGACGTGCCGATTGCTCACGAAGGTCGCTTTCTCCGTGATAAACGCCTCCGTGACCGCACACTCCTTAGGGAATGGCACGGTACCCCAACTAGTAGGAAATCCAGTAACCCGTAAAAGATAGATAAAAACAGTGTTCTTCCAGAAGGAGAGCTCTCTCCTTAAAGCTCACTTCACCTTTCTGGATACCATAGGACTTCGATCCTTACTGTGAAGGGGGTCATTATTTCATTCCCCGCATCACCACCATCAATGGAGTAGAGTATCGCCCCTGCCGATGAAACTCCCCATTCATCATCTCGCAATCAAGTTGTTGTTGTTGTTCAAAAAGAACAGTTTCAGTTGGAAATACAGGCGGATCCCGATCTTGTTTTGATGTATTTCATCAGTTTTTGAGCGTGGTGAGATTGCAAAGTCAAGCGTAAATCCTAGCAGCGAGAAAAGACGTACTGAGCCTGTCATGCGTATCACAGCGAATGCGCAAGATCGGCAAACAAGATGGCGTTACCTTAGATTATATTGCATTATGGCTCGCATTATATTTTTTTTATTTATGGCAAAACCCATATATAAGTAGGAAATTTCTTTCAGGCAACGCATGTTTCCTGCAGACGGTGGGCTCTCCACAAGTGCCATCGTGCTGCGAGTATGTGTACACCTTATTATGCGGAGACAAGAAGTTCATCAACTACAACCCGAAGAAATGCGACAAGTTCTATAAATCTCCTACGGAAACGTGTTGAATGTGAAACAACCACGCTGTTGCACTACATCAAGTTTTCTCATGTATAGCATGTGTGCCTACCATGTATTAAATGAGCCCTCCAAAGTAAAATATCTTGATGACGTAAGTGAGTTTCACATATGTTCGTTACGTCTATCACCGTCATGAATTATATTACAATAATATTTCGTTTACGTTATGCATATTTTTTCATAAAATAGTCTGGTACGCTCCAGAGGTATGCACGTTGTTAAGGAAGACGATTATTTGTCTGTTTGTATGAAAAAAAAGAGAAGAAATTGAACTCGTCTCGTCGTCACTCGACGGTAGTATTCATCTACTGTCACTCTCATTTGCTTAGAGGCATGGACTGCATATTAGTTCAAGCCTCTCCGAAATTTCGAGACTTAAACATCTTCACCACGGCTATCCGTCTCTCTGGCTCTTGGCCTACAGACATATTAAAAATTTCTGCATACCGCAAAGGTCCACATTGGGTTGTATTTCGTACCAGAATTCATTCATAGTTTACAACTGCCTAGTGGAGCTAGTTCCAAGGCCTAAGGAAGCCTCCCTCTGAGGTCATTTCAAATACCAGCAAATTAAGGTCACGGCAATGCTTGTATCGAAACCCTCTATCACCCCCAAATCAAATTAAATTAAATTAATTTATTTCGTTTTGTACAGAAATATGGACGCCAGGCACAAAGGGAAGTAACCTGACGAGCCGCCTGGCGCCAGCGCAGTGTGTGGCAGGTGCTGATAAAATATATATAATTTTCGCGCTGCGTCGCTATTAGTCAGTAAAACAAAGAACACCCACATAGGTACATTCTAAATTTTATGTAAAATTACAAAGAAACAGTTGTTAATATTTTAGATTCCCTCTTTCGCTACGGCATTCGGTAGGGGCCTTCACTCCTGCCTGGTAGGGGTCTACTCGCAATGGTTTGCCCACAACACCCTTCAGGGCAACACATCGCCTCAGACATGCTCCTAAACCAAAGGTGCTGCACTCTGCCGCTTCGAAAAAGAGAAGAATAAGTCCTGGGTTATAGAAAAAAACTGCTCTAGCAAAAAGCGCTAGAAAGAATGACACCGAAGAAATGGTCCCCAGCTAGCACGGGAGGAAAAAATAGTCCAGTGTCCATTGATGGTGCTTCTAGGTGCTTTATGGTGGCCTCGTTTTATCGTAGATATCATAGTGTAAAGAGTTACGTTTTAAGGGAAAGAGGCATGTTTTAGTGCAAAGTTTCGGTTTTGGTATGTAGGAGGTCTGGTGGGCCACCAGCCAGTGTAAGTCGGCAATGTGTTCAAGTTCAATTCAAGTTGGTCCACCCTCTATTATTTGGGAAGATCTGCAGGCATTTTGTGTTTCCAACTGCTTTCTTCAGAGACCTGAACCATGTTTTTTTTACCTGTGAAGGGCACAAAAGTTACAACATTATTTGTCAGTGACGAAGCACCTCACACCCGGCTTAAAAAAATGATTATCTGAGCTTGACGTGTATTAGTGACCTGCATTGTACGTAAAATACTCAGATATCTATTTATATTTCATAATTTTTAGATACAGCCGAAGCTTACTTATACTTGCATTTAAAAGTTATGTTTATTAACTTTTAATTAACTTTATTATGTTTATTAACGGTAGCATTAGAGTGTCAAAACAGAAAGAGCTGCATGTATGTGCGTGTGTCCGTGTGTGAGATGTGAAGCCTCACTGAGATAGCGGTATGAGTGGACATGCAAAAGGGATATTTATTTATAAGAGGGTAAAATGTAAATGAAAAAAAATGATTTGAAATTGAAGTAGTCAAAGGTAATTAAGAGTTAGAGGTAAGAGTAATTAAATCTAATTAGAGGTAATTAAAGGAATTAAAACAAGAAAGTTGAGCTTAAAGGTAATGAATTAAGATATGTGTAATTAAGAGAAAGATTAATTGAAAATAAAGAATAGGGAAGGTAGCCTCAGGTTATACCGGAGGTAATTAAATGCAATTAAAGCTAACTATAATTAATTAAAGGGGAATTGAGAGTAATTAAGGGAAGTAAACGTAATTAAAGCCAATCAAGGGAAGTCAAGATTACCTCATGTAACCTGCGGTTACCTAAGGAAATTAAAGGGTAATTACAGGGTAATTGAAAGTAATTGAGTCTAATTAAAGGTTAATTAAATGGAGTTACATACGTCCTTTACTTATAGGTGTCAAACCGGGAATGGAGCATTGACTGGAGGTAGACAACCAGAAGTCATGTATAGACGGCATGTGGACAACCGGAAGTCGGGTTTATACTGGAAGTGGACAACCGGAAGTTGGGTTTAAACCGGAAGTGGTACCCTGAAGTCAAGTATGGACTGGAAAAGGTGGTTAATGCTAACGCACTTCTCTCGCATTTACCGCTAAATCGCCAGTGATTTTTTACACAATTTTCTTGTTTAGTACTTCCTAAGTGTGGCAAAATACAGAGGGCTGGTTGATTGACAGAGGCAGGGCCGCCAACACTCTGCTACTCTTTGCCAACCACCCCAGTGAACATCATTAGGGACACTGGGCAAGCGCAAGGATTGGATATCGCTTCCCCTGCCCCATTAGACCGATGTCTGCGTCGTACAGTAGCCGAGTTATCGCTGTGGAAATGCCAAATCACTTACACAAAGCGGTTTATTGCAACCTAGTACAAAACGCGTGAGTGCATGAGTCTAAGGTAGGGGAGACAGTTAATGACTAAAGTTTCGGAATAGATACTCTTGCATGTTCTTGCGCAGTACTTCCAGGGTTGCCCAGTTGGCGACCGTGTTTATGCCGAAACCTGCCATAGTCTACATTCGGCCATCCTTCAGTGACGATCGTCCTGGTCGTCATCATCGGTGTCAGAAACAAGTCACAGACAACCCAACACGTCATGGACAACCCAATGTTACAACCTGCCGACTGGAGCACATCCAGAGTAGAAACGTCTGGTGAGCTGCTGTTCTGCAGAAGAGCAGGTATTCAATCCGTATCTGGTATTCAATTCCGTATCTGTCACAGGGCAATGCTCCGTCACAACGTATGGCCCTTTATATCGCTTCGAGAGCTTGGTCGGCTGGTCGTGCGGTGAAGGATCTCTCTCGACGATCACGAGACCACCGGGCTCGAACCGTTCTGCATCGCTCTGCATCTTTGTTATACGTTTCCGTTGTTTCCTTTGGTCACTTTCGATACAAGAGATTGCCTCTTGGCGCTTCTGTATCAAGGCTTCTTCGAAGTCCTCCCGTAGGGCACCATCCACGGGCTTCCATCAAAACGTCTGGGTTTAAAGTTGAACAGGAACCCAAATTGAGTTTTCTTAGTTGCTTTGTGCACGGTACTGTTGATTGCGTACTGCACTTCTAGTAGTTGCTTGTCCCAGTCTGTATTGAGGATATTCCGACGAACTTGCAGGAGCAGGAGTGAGGATACGGTTTACGCGCTCCAACTAGTCCGTTAGCACGGGGAGTCGCAATAGAAGTTTTCACGTGGACAATGTTATGCTCCTTGCAAAACTGCTCAAATTCTTTGTCCGTGTAAGAGGTCCCTATCTCTGTGATGACACGGTGAGGGCTACCAAAACGGCGACTAAGTCCTCAAGGAACTGCACATCAGGTACAGCGGCAGCGCTACGCAACAGCGCGCAGAGTTACGAATTTAGTCAAACCGTCGACTGCCACCACGAGGAAGGTATTTCCCTTTTTGCTTCGACTGAACGGTCCAAGGTGGTCAAGGTGGAGGGTATGGGGAGGCACCCCTACTCTGTCAATGGAATGAAGGTAACCTGGTCTTTTTTCAGAGGAATTTTATTGTAAAGGCACTCCAGGCAAGACGCAGGTACCGCCGTAACGTATCTTCTCATGCGGGGAAACCAATATGTCTCCTCTGTTCTTCGTTGTCTCCTAGAGTCCAAAAATGCCCTAAATGGTCATGGCACAGGGAGACCACTCTCCAACGAGCAGAATCCGGAACTGCCCAACCTACGAGGCTGTCGTCGCCAGAAACTTTCGTATACACCGGATTTCCCTTCATGGTTAGTTCTTCGTGATATCAAGATCATGACTGGACAATTTTGGTGTCTTCAGCAAAACACAACTTTACTACGGGATGATGACTGGAGTGTTTCATCGCCGGGGGCGATACTCTACCCCCATATGCTGGTAGGAATGCAGGGAATGAAATAATGAGCCCCTTCACAATAAGGATCGAAGTCCTGTGGTGTCCAGAAAGGTGAAGAGATCCTTGAGGGAAGAGCGTTGGTGCGCTGCATATGGCCAGAGACCACGCAGTTTTGTGAGAGAGAGGGGACGAGAGTCTAGCTCGTTGAGGGATCCGGAGAGTACGGTTCGGGAAGGTTGGTACTGTAGGCAATGGAGAATAATGTGCTCTAGATTTTCAAACAGCGCAACAGGCCCTTCAACAGGTCTTCTGCAGTCGCATATGTTCAAGATCATATGTTCAAGATCTCCTTTTCTGCTGGTTCATTTTTGTACCTTGGTGTGTTCTGTAAAGGTCGCTCCATATCCCACGCACAGGGTGTTTGTTTTATTCGCATCACACCAGCGCTCATTTGACAGGTGGGTTGTGTTAATTTTCGCAAATTAACCCATCCGTAGTTAGAAACATTTCCGACATTTCCTGACGCATGTGTTTGTAACTACGGAACGATTAATTAGCAAAAATTCACATAACCCACCTGCCAAATGAGCGCTACTCTGTTGCGAATAAAAATAAACATCCTGTATAAAAAAGCCGCACGTTGGCGTAACCATTACGGGCAGGTGCTGGAATGAAGGCCGTAACCTCTAAATAGTGGGTTTCCTTGTAACTTTTATAAAAGGTACTGCTCAGAGGGTACCTGTAGCTTCTGAAATAGAGGGTAAAATATAGCGATATTTTACCCTTTACTAAAGGGTACCGCGTTAAGAGTGCACTCCTCTAAATATACTCAAACGAGCCTTCGGGATGTCATGCGTTATATCTGGTGGCAACTCAACTGTCACATCAAACCGTCGTAACTTCAAGAATGGAGATGGCCCTGTAACACCATACATCATCATGCTGGCAATGCCATTTTTTGCTCTAGACCCAAACGTGAAGCGAACCGCTATGCTTGCAGACGAGCCGAACCCTAAAACATAACCGTCACAATCTCCGCGCCACAGTGGTCAGTCTGTGGATTAATTTTGCCTGCTGATGGTTCTTTAACGTGACGGAAATTTCGGCACACCGTGTTTCACGTCCGTCGGGGCATGGAAAAGCAACTTGTACCCTGCCACCAAGTTGCTGGCGTCCTCGTCCGGTTTTATGTAAAAGCACCGTACACGGACATTACCCAGACATTGCAATACTGGAGATACCTACAACATTTGGGATTCTGGCAACTAGCCTAAGTGGTTTCTGATAATGAAAAATGTCCAAATTTCACGTTTGCTATACTCAGGTCGCTACACTGCAGCACTCCGACAGGACGAAGGGGGGTTAAAACAAGCAGACAAACGTGTGTAGATACTCTCAACTGACAGGAATTTCATTTGAGCAGGCATATTTCAACAATCACAAGAACGACAGGTGGCGCACTAGCTACAGAAAATGTCATTTCCTTAGTGTGGCCCACGTGGGTATCCAAGGTAAGCCCCACACTCTACGTTTGGAAAATATTTTTCTAGGTTAGTCAGCGCAAGGGACGGATACAGTGCACCCCTTTTCTGTGAATACAAAAAGCTTCAGTCTAGTCGCGTACAGTCTTACCAGTATTCCTGCACAGAACAGATGCTTTTTCGGAGCATTATATGCATTCGCTGCCCCTACAGTGTAGGCCAAGGTGGCCCGATGGGGTGCGGCATATGGGCGAGACATGTTCCAAAAGTCGGACATTCAAGCACCGCCCCGACTGACCAATATTCGCAAGTTCCGCGGCATATGGGTGGCGCGCCTAGAAATCCAATATGGCTGTCCGAGAGATGATCGTTTTCGCGTGCAGTGCCAGCTTACCCTTCACGCACATGTGCTCCTATTTATCATTACATGTTTAAGTGCTGCGCGTGTTTGGAACGATGCCGTTGCCTTTCGTTGGATCACTCTCCTTAGGCGACATCATGAAGCATGTCGGAAGTGCAGAAAAAAGAATCTGGTGCCTCATAGAAGGCGAAGAAGTACTGCATGCTGATCACATCATCTGCTGCGGCGTGAGATCTTGCACTGCTGATTCGGTGACAGTGCAGGGACTTTGTGTCCAAACATCCCACGTACAACAGAAGCCGCACGAAGTGGAGTTCGTTTACGCACGAGACAGCAAAATCAAGGTACGTGTGTTTATTTGCTTGAACGTGCACAAGGCGACACGCAACACCCGCTCCGTTGAACTGCCCAGCCATGTGCGCAGGTTGACCGCGAGGAGATCATGTGCTTTTTGAAGGGCCACATGAAGGGCCACTGTTCGTGCAAGGCCGGCAATTCCCAGCGCTGTAAACACCTCATTGCCATGTTGCTACTTGTAAACAGGCAAGGAAGCTTTTTTCTCTCTTACTTACTTTTTACTTGTAATCGAAAACAAGGTTAGTGGGCAGGAAAATAACCAATAAAAATTATGTGCACGACTGGAATTCAACACTTGGATTTGCTTACGTGCACCGACATAGAACAGGCCTGGGGAAAACTTCGCAAGAACCCAATTTATCAAGCAAGGAAGCTCAAGCAGTTATGCCATGTAAAGGGACTGCCGCGACTACAGCTTACTGAAAACAACCGAAAAGAAGTCCGACAAAGGGTAATTCCAGCTTTACCGCAGAGTGCACTTGCACTTCATGCTCGTGGAAGGTCCCAGCCAAGGGATGCTACTACACCTGCTGCTGCTCCAACTTGTGAAGAGCGTGTTCTTTTCAGGCACATGGCAGATGAACGCCTGATATCCTACACAGAGATGCTGTTCCACGAGGTAGCATTTTATGATGAAAGATGAAAGTCACTGAGTGTTGGTTAGCTGAGTCAAGGTTAGCCAGCTGTAGACTCGAACCCACATCTTCTGGATTCAAGGCATTTGAGGCTTTGTATATATTTGTCCCTTCTACTATGTTGTTTCAGCAGCCTCAGAACTTCAGTTCTCTCATGTTCAGCGTTTTATGATTCAGTGTAATTCAAGTATTTCAGGTTGACAGAGAGCGATATTTGTGAACAAGAAAAACAATTCTATCAAATGCACGTGAGAATAACATAAGAAGAGGCTCTAAAATATGTACAGAAACTAAGTGCCAGGAGAACACTAAGTGGCAAAAGCAGCGAAAAGTTAGAATAACAGGCAGCGCCTGTCGGGCATACTTCACGTTCATTCCTCGACAGGATCGGCCTTGGAATGACAAAGTGTCTGCTTGCTGGAAGACAGCTTCAAGGGAAACGAGTCCACACGTTATGGCAAAGCTTGCGAGGAAAAGGCTCGGCAAGAGTACACAAGCATCACAAATAGTGCAGTCACACAGCTCGGCTTGGTTATCAACCCTCTTCTTCCTTGGCTGGATACAGCCCGGACGGTGTAGTGTTTAGAAATGGTGCACCGGCCATCCTAGTGGAAATCAAAAGCCCAGTTCAAGGCAAAGTGATGAAAGCTTCTGAACTTGTCACAAAAAAGCATTAAAATGGATGGAGAGAACTTCATTCTGAATACTAATCACAGTTACTTTTCTCAAGTACAGCCAGGAATGTTCCTCCTGAATATAAATGTTGCACACCTTATTGTGTGTTCCAAAGTGGAGTCACTGACTGTAGTATGCAGCGATGTGACACACACATTGACGAACTTGTGAGAAGACTGCTGTATGTTTATTTCAAACACTTGTTGCCGCAGCTTGCAAAAGCGTAAGTCTATTCAAGCATCATTAAAATCAATTTCTGTGCACTCAAATATGTCTCTCTTTCCCGTGCACACCACATACACACACAGTGTTTCACTTGTCTCAGCTGCATAGCGACATATTTTCAAAAGCGTTCATCGGATAGTATAGCGCTTGAAAAGTTCACGATGCCTGCAATTATTATCACTATGTGATCAAGGGCACCGGCCATCTCCCAGGGCAGAGGTCCCTTTAATATTTTGAATGTCTTCATTCTCTGGATGGCACGCTCTACATGTACACATGCACGTGTTCTGTTGGCATCTTCAGCTGAAAACTGATTCTTTTGCGCAGAAAAGGTGGTTGTATCATTCCCAATCCGAGTTTGGCACACATGTCATCAATAAAAACCTTTATCCACTATGACATCATCGTGGAAACTAGTGAGCTTATCGAGAACTCCGGATTTCTCTACACAAGCCTTGTCCGACGCCCTACCACCAAACGCACTGCTGACAAATGTTATCAGGCCACCTGGTGAACTCCAACAAGCACTTTGCAGTGTGGCAGCCCTTGTAGTGGGAGTACGTCAGTATGCGGCATGACGCACAGTGTGATTTTTCTATCGCAACCTCTGTGCAGTCCTGCACCATCCGCACATCGTGGTACCCTTCAAAGCAACGTGGCAAATTTTTTTAGACTTCTTCTTGTGAAGGCCATGGGATAGCAGCCTCAAGAACTGCTGAAGGGCTCTGTAAAGTCCATAGAAGTGCCGATGGACTATGCCAAATAATGTAGCCAGACATGTGAGCGACAGGCAAGTCTTCAAACGGACAAGGACCAGAACAACACGCTAAAGGACAGAAATATCTGCGTCCGTGCTATCACTGCTGCAACCTCTGCAGAAATTGTAAGTACACTCTTAGAAATGAACTTCCCCGCATAGCACGCTCCTAGCCAACGTACCATGATCTCGAATGATATCGTTATCTGCTGGGATCTGTTGAAAACGGGGGCGTACGCCTTTTTGTGACAATTATGAACAGCATAAGTGTCACAAAAAAAGGCGTACGCTCCCCGTTTTCAACAAATCAGGGCAGGTAACGATATCATTCGAGATTATGGTTGGCTAGGAGCGAGCTATGCGGTGAAGATCATTTTAAGAGTGTAGAGCTGTCATTCAGGTACCACCTGTAAATGCTTGCACTGCAGAATCTGTAGACAGCAGGTCCACAAATTTTTGCTTTTGCATAAAGGTCTCGGTGTCCACCTGTACACTGCTGTCAGTAGGCAGTGGTGAAGCCTGCAAGCTGTAGGAGGGCATCCGCCACTTCGTGTTCAGTAGGCGCAAGGTCTGATGTGTCTGCATTAATATTTACCAATGTATCTTGTCCAACACAGCTTCTCTGCTTCTGAGGATATTGCGGGTTCAGGTGACAATCCTGGAAAGTAGGACACAATCACTTGTTTCTCATAGAAGAAATACACACAGCTAGTACCAGTCTTATCTACTTTTTTTTTAAACCATTGCACAGGCTCTACATTGCTTTAACAGCCCCTCTCCCTCTTTTCAACCTGGTGCTACAGTGGCTACTGATGCTTACAGGTCTTCAGAGCTGTTAGCATGTGCTACAGCACCACAACTGGGTGCTTGCTAGCACGGATAAAATATTATCTGAAAATGTCACATTTTCAAGAACAAAGCAGGTTCAAAGGTTTAAGATCATACTACCCACAATAACAACATGTGACAGATTACATTACATACTGTGCGTGCCCCTGGCTGAATGTCGTGCAGCACGAGCAGCTGATGACCGAGTCTGTGTCAAGTCCTTTTTGTCGTGGCCTTGCAGGTATGCATCGCGATGGCACAGCATTTTCTTGAGCCTTTTCCGAGCTGGTATACACACTTGAGGGTCTGCTGTAAATTTGCTCTGTAGGAGCTTTATTGTTTGAAACAATTGTCACAGGGCTCTACTACAACGATCATACGAGCCAGCTAAATTCAAAAGGTACAGAACGCCGGGGACATCCTATGATTCAATGAGATTCAATGTTATTTCGCTTACCCATGTTGCTCGAAAAGAAGTCGTCGTCCACGAAATGTGCACTGCATACTTTCATTGGCGGAGTCACAGGCTTTCCGATCCTAAGCCTCACTACCCATTCTTTCTTCATTCGTGGGTCATTTGGAAACGAATGGAGGCTTATTTTATTCACTAATGCTCTGTTCTGGCACTGTGCACGCAACAGATGCGATTGTTTTTACATCGTTTGCCCATCGTGTTGAAATAGCGCAAACAACGAGCAGACAAACTCACAGACACAGTAAACGCACGTACATGCATAAAGCAGTTTCCCACCAAACAGGCCAGGCCCCGCGATAATCTCTGTAGTGCTTCTCACTTTGGCCGCGATGCGGCGTCCGCGTCTAAGGAACTTGCGAATAGCACGCAGCACAATCTAAACCAAAGAATATATGGTGCCTAGGACACAACCAACAATAGGCTTCTTGTGGCGAATGCCACACCCCCGTAATTTGGGCTCACCATTAAGGTGGGAGCAAAGACTTTGCAACTTATGCGGAGCAGAGAATATAACCTGTAATTTAACCTTTTATTTAACCCGTGTTTAACGTTTGCCTCCTTGTTTTAACCCCCCTTCGTCCTGTCTGAGTGCTGCCGTGTAGCGACATGAACTATCACCAACTCCCGTTGATCTCCTACATACTCAGATCCCTCGTTTAACACGTGCAAGCGTCCATGTGGAGAAGAAGGTCATCGTCTGTTCACCTTCAGGGTCTGACACCGGGAACATCGTACGCAATAAAGTTGGCGATGGTAAGGGCTTTTCTTTGACGGATATTACTTAACTAACCGAACATAACGGGATGAAACCTGGTATAGGTAGATGTGAACTAAAGGCTCACAAACACACACGCATGATGGCCGACACGCAGAGCAACTTACCATTGCTGCAAAATTATGATCAGGTAATTGTTGAGTCTGTAGGCCAGTCTCGTAGTCACGTAGTCATATCTGCCGAAAGCGCAGAAAGAAAAAAAGAAGAAGGAAAGGGATTTACGTTCGACCTCCACAAAATGCGGCAGTGCTGTGGATCAGTTTAATTGCGGCTTGGTTGTTAATTCGAAGTAACTTATCCTAAGCGGTTGAAGAGTTCCCGTCTCGCTGAGACATAGTAATAAATGGGAATGCACCTAGGTAAATGTATCCACTAGCACTCGCCAAGTCCAGGTCCGCGGTGACTAGAAACTCGCTGCAAACTTTGGTATGTCCACCCTTACTCGGCAAGAAGAGAACAAGATGCCTACGATGCATTAAGTATTTGACTGAGGTCGACCTGAAAAGTGAGAAACAATTGAGATGGGCCTGTGGTATACAGGGTGTTTCACGAAAATCCCCCGGCTGAATAATTCGTGAACTGATGGTGCCATCGAAGAAATTTCGTTTTGGTAAAGTTCCTTGGGACATCGGCTATGAACTGAGTAGTGAGCGGCTCATTTGCATACTCTCACTAATTAAATAAATATCCTAACTTTTCAATTTTACTTCTCACACTTACGGAACCTATGTTTTACGCATGGGGACCTTCAGCGAAAACTATGGCAAGAAAAAAAAAACGCGTCGACACTTAGTGATTTTTCCGAGTAATTAATCGGTTTCGGTTTACATATTTCTTGCGCGGAGCAGTGCACCAATGCGCTCTTTGGATGAGCTATCCTAGGAGCTACAAGGAACAGCCGCAACCCTGCAGGAGGCGCTTTGGTGTTCCTTCTCTACAGGCTCAGCCTCCCGTTTTCAACAAATTGGGCGAGAACGTTGTCATTCGGGATGATGGTTGGCTAGGAGCGTGCTATGTGGTGTAGTTAATTTTTAAGAGCAAGCCCTTTCACCATCACCACCACCACCTAATTTTTAAGAGTGTACCCCACGAGTTCATAGCGCTCGCGGCGCATTCGTCATCATCCATGATAAGAGCTCGCTATCTCACCTACGGAACGACAGAACCGCCAGCGTTGTTTACCAGTCGCTTTGATAAGGAATATTAAAGCATCTCTTGCGGCTGTTCGTAATCTCCTGTCGACCCCGTGCGTGAACCGTGCGGTTTAACACGAAATTGACAGCCGGATAGCTGGTACAAAGAGCGCATTGGTGCACTGTTCCGCGCAACAAATATGTAAACCGAAACCAACTAATTACTCGAAAAAATCACTAAGTGTCGACGCGTTTTTTTTCTTGCAATATTTTTCGCGAAGTAAAATTCAAATGTTAAGATGTTTATGTAATTAGTGAGCGTATGCAGATGAGCCGCTTAGTACTGAGTTCATAACCGATGTCCCAAGGATCTTTACAAAAAAAAAAAAAAATTCTTCGATGGCGCCATCTCTACACGAATTATTCAGCCGGGGTATTTCCGTGACACACCCGGTACACCGTTTTCCCGTGGACGTCGCCATATTTGAACCGCAGTATTGTCTAGCTGGGGAAGCATGTTGAAGGATGTTTACCGCACATGCCAGAGAGAAGGAAAACACACGGGACGTGTGCTTCCTCCGCGGTATCGCTGTCCTCCTTGCTGGAATGTGTTGGGTTCGAAAGCGCTGGGTGCGAGGCTGGCTGGAAAACGGTGTATAGGCCCTGCACCTGATGAGTTTCAAAAGTACATGCAAAATTTCGCTCATGCAATCGGGCAGGTCTTGTTGGTCTTGATTGTACTGCATGGGATAACAGGACACATGTTCCCGTACTAAAGCAGTATATTCCTTCCAGAACCTTCAGAACCTTCCATCTCAGTCACAGTGAATACTAGACACCTGATACTGCCTGTGCAAGAGCCTTTCTCGTTTGTTCCCTGCCACAGACACGCCGCTCCTCGTCCCATTCGGGATGGCGCTTGTGTGATTTTGGATGTACAGTATTGTCTTTGGCGTCATTACTCGGCGCAGTGGAGTGTGATCAAAGCAATACTTCACTTCCTGGGAGAGAGATAACTTATGGACAGCCTCTGAATAGGTGAATCATGTAGCATAGTTCCTTTCTCACCTTTTTTTTCCTTTCCTTGTTTTTCTTCTCGCTTTGTTGATTTTCAACGCAATGTAGGAAGTCGACCATGCGTATGACTGGCTTTTCCCTTTCCTTTCCGTTTTTATTCGAATAAATAGAAATGTTTTGCCTCTTTGAAGCACCGCATGACTACATTTCTTCTTAGGACTTTCGCGCCCTTGTGTAAAAAATGGTACTACAGTTCCAACATCGACAGATCTCATGCTGCAGACAAATGTAGGTTCCTACCTGCGGCATAATAACCCTTGCTCTGTCGTGCTGTCCCTAGTCATCCAGCTCACGTGGCGCTGGGCTCCCGTCTATTATTCGGAGACATCCGCTGAATGAAATCAATCGGCTTCGTTACGTCCAGGCAGTTCCATCTGAGCGTGCGCTTTTTCACGCTTTTGTGACGACGTTCTTTGTGCTCTTCTTTTACCAGTCCCTCAGAGAAGCTGCTCTTATATGCACGATGAGCATTTGATATATGGCATATGTAGCCATGTACGTGACACTATCGCGTAGGTGCACCAGAAGGACGGACCAGCCTCTGCCCAAACCACCCACGCACCCTGTCAGACGTGAGGATAGTGTCTGAGGAAATCGTAATAGTCGTGCGATGTGCTTCAGGTTACAAGGTGCTACACATTTCAGTTAATGTGCTACATGCTTTCATTCCAGATTATGTGTCGCAACAAAACCTGTATACCGGATGCGGTCAATGTTACCTGGCCAAACCGCTCTACATGCCCGGTACGTCATGTAATTTCAGGTTTCCCTGTATAGAATCCAGTCAAATGAAAATAGCGAAGATGTTACGAAATGCCGTTCTGTTGGAATGTGGATAGAACTGAACAACAAAGTGTAAATGGTAATATTATGAAATAATTTAGGCAAAACAGTTGGACCAGTTGGCACTCCGTCAAACATGAAGTGGTATCCCGTCGTAGAACAATAACAATAACAGATAAAGGATCATGGCTCTCGTCCCGAGGTACTTCCCTTAACATTTTCTTACCAGTTCGCTGGATTTTCTACCCTTCTCTGACTTTGAGTAGTGGTTCCCAAATTGTGAGTCAAGACCCCTAGGGGGATCGCGACACGTTCCAAAGGGGGTCGCGAAGCGGCGCACTAATTTAAAGTGCCACTTCGGACTCATAAAACAGCATTTACGTTATTTACTTCTAGAAAAGAAGTTCCCTCAAGGATTCTATACGCGAAATTTCACTCCTGAACGCTGTGCATTTCAGTCACTTTGTGGAGAACTGCTGAGCCTCCACAAGTACCGATGACGCAACCAGCGAGTGACGCAATCAAACGGGAAAATGGGAGAGATGTCTTCTCCATCCTTTGTGTTTTCTCGAAGGTCGCAGCGCCCGGAGGATATGCCACGTGGGGCTCCGCTAAAGGCGGGGTCTCATAGCCTCGATTTGAGCAGCAGCAGCAGAGCAACAGCAGCGGAGCAGCAGAGCTGCAGCGACACGAGTGGTCCCATAGCACTGGGCGAGAGCAGCAGAGCTGCCGAGCTGCAGAAATTCCCTGCTGCTCTCGTATCCGAATTTTTGGTTGCTGTGCTGCCCTGTTGCTCTGCAGCCTGAGCAGCCGGTCTCGAAAGCCAATCAGGAGGCTGGTTGGTATTGTTTTCGTTCGACGGTGTTTAGGGTTAGCAGGGCGGTGAGTGACGGCAGAAGTTTTGTTTCCTTTTGTTCCGTGATTTGATTCTGAAGATCTGGATACGCTTGTGATTGCCAGTAGTTTGGAGCGAGTGTTCAATCATCGGGACTGCGTGAAGTGCGCTTCAGGACATAATTCAGTTCATAAAGTGTTCGACCGAACCTACGTGATTCATATGTTGTGTACCAGTTGTAGCTACATGTTCGCTTGTTTTCTAGAAAGTACTTCAAAACCCCGGACCTGATAACGTACAAGCAAATTACTTTCACGTCCATGCCGTGTGAAAACCAAACCGAACAAATTTCTTGTGGTCGGTATTCCAAGACCTTGCTAGGTGGTTGTAAATGAAACTGACCCTTGAGAAGGGTCAGATGGAGGTAGACAACGTTCAGACAACGAAAAAAGGTTCGACAGAGATAGATAATGAACCCATTCCTTGTGAAAACAGGCAGAAAGCAGTGAAATACTAGCAGAAGGGGCCTTTGTTTTCGTTAGACAATTTTATTTCACTAATAGCAACGTACGCATTTGACAGTCACCGTAAGTCAAAATATCGAATACTATAGTAACGAGGCAATATTTAATTATTTATACGACAAAATCCCGTAGAAGAATCTCCACACAACACAGCAAGGACGGTTCTGCACAGCAGTAGGACGAACCTACGTTGAATGTCAGGAAACTAACTGCGCACACATCAACGAAGAGTCAATCAGGTAATACGAGGCTCAGACCACCACCACACTCATCTCAAAGTTCACTTATGAGCTCCAAATCCACAATATATATCTCACACAAACGCCTTTCACCTAGGATTGCGTTCCTAAGTGTGTGCACTAAAAGGCTTAGCAGCTGCGTACGCCTTCGGAATGTGCGAAATGTAAACAATGCCAGAGTTGCCAACACGCTTTGTGTTTCCTAAGCCGCTGCTGCCGCTAATTCAAAACGAAGCTGATTGATTGATTGATTTTAAAAGAAAAAAATGGAGATGGTAGTCTCGAGCCACTCGGGACTGGCTACTCCAGGACGCGTTATTAATAAAAGAAAGGGAAACTACACTAACCTCGACGCTTTGAAACGCTTTGAAAGAATAAATGAAAACATCATCACCGAGCTGGTCACCAAAAGCGAAGTCTCAAGGCACTAAAAACAAAGAGTGTCACAATGTGTCAAACAGGTCCGTCGAGACTAGAAATTGCACAAGGGCGCGCATGGCAGGTATGAGCTGATTTGCTGGCCAGCACCCAAGAACCTTTTCGGTGGAGTATGGCCGATTATCCAGGCGAGACAGGGACGACACAAGGGTACATCGGTGTGCACTGTACCTCGGGGCAACGAAGCTATGGGACGCCTCCAGCAGCAGAGCAGCGGCAGCAGAAAGCTGCTCTGCTGCCATGTTGCCGTGTTGCTGCTGCCGCAACCGCTGCTGCTTTGCTGCTGCTGCTCGCATAAAGCTATGGACCCGGCCCTAACAAAGTGCAAAAAGTGAGCCCCCCCCCCCCCCCCGAAGACGCGAACGAGAACAACGTTGCCAGATGAGAGCCGGGCGCTCCGTCGGAGCCTTACATGACGTCACAGTCCTAAAAAATAAAAGATAATTTTATCTAGCTGTCGCGTCATGTAGAGCCAAAATATTTTGCAGGAATGTAAAGTGAGACAAGAAGATTTCAATAACATAACTGTGGTAGAACTCTGAAAACACGAGAAAAGCCGTAGTGGGACTTTAAAAAAAGTGTCACGTCGCGTCCGCTGTCCTGGGTTACCAG
This sequence comes from Ornithodoros turicata, assembly GCF_037126465.1. NCBI lineage: Eukaryota > Metazoa > Arthropoda > Arachnida > Ixodida > Argasidae > Ornithodoros > Ornithodoros turicata. The sequence continues at coordinate 70,104,997 of NC_088203.1, read as the reverse complement.
GAAGCCCGTGGCAGCAGACCCGGGAGGTTTCTCATAAATGCGCTTGCATGCGGGGTACGCGACGCATTCGATGCATCACACAGCCTCACTTTCACGCCTGCTTTCGCTTGTGCAGGAGGGCCAAAATCTATGTCGTGAGGTCCACTCACTCCGCTAAAGGCCACAGCGTCTGCGTCTAGCCTTCACGGCACACGGCGCGTCGTCCCAAATTAGAGCGGACGCTAAAAACCTAAGAAAACCGTTTCGCGTGCGTTGTCGATGAGCGAAGCACGCAGTAGTTAGCACATATGACTGCGCCACATTTGCTCAGGATTGAGCACTCGTTCGTAGTTGTTGTTTCCGAGTTTTGCGTGCTCCCAGCTGCTTAATAATGGAACGATTTCTGACCGCTGTCAAACGAAACTCATCTTTGGAGTCCGAAAGCACAAGTACTCCTGCCTTTGTGCAATACTTTTTGGCCTTCGCCCTCTGAATGTAGCGCCCGAATAAAATGTCAGCTTATATCGTTTTGGCTAACGTTCATGCGCTGAAATCGGAAGACGTCTGGCATCGCCGAGGGGAGGGGGGGGGGGGGGGTCGCGACGAGGTGGTGTATATTTTGATGTGCCGTGAGCCGGGAAAGTTTGGGAACCACTGACTTAGTGTGTTTTACCGCTGGGCAGTGGCACCCATTGAATGTGTGACATTAGATGAGCGATATAAGGGTCAAGGCGAAATCAGATAAGTGCAAGTCGTCCGCAGAGATCATAGGCCGGCATTTTCCGAAGAATTCATCCTGCTTCGCACTATAACCGGATTTCCGCACAGCCCATCACCATTATAAACGATGGCATCACAGCCCTCATACCCCTCGCAGAAATTCAACTTCAACACCCATCATCGACTTCAGCTACAGAACCCATCACCGCCCTCAGAATCCATAATCGGAATAGAACTTCAGAACCCATCACACAGTTTCTGAAAAAAATCACTGTATTTGAGGACCCTTCTGTCATAGTCCATACCTGTGGCCCCTAGAGCAATGATCATCCTCGTTTTTTCTTAGTTGGAATACACGGTCCTTGTCATCGCTGCTGCTTACTTGTTCACTGCATTCACTGAGACCGGAGTGCAAAACCCTCCAAAAATGTATTCCTTCCTACCGGTCAATACGTCGGGCGTCCTCATTTTTGATATGATAGCTCTGATCCCCCACTCACCGCGCGTGTTTGTTCCCTTGTAAGGCTTGTAACGCTTTCCCCCTTCGTGTGGCGTGCCAATGTAACATCCTTTCTTCGCAGCTTTGCGCTCAAATTAGAGCCGTGAAAAACGAGGCGGAGCAAAGGGCTCATTTCCACAGATTTTCGGCGAATTTGTTTCGGCAATTGCCCTTGCATTACGAGTGGGATTATGTGCTATTCTGAGTAAATGACCACGGGGAACCCATTTCCGCAAAGGACACGCTAGGTTGCCTTGGGAAATTTCAGAGTTCCATTCCAGAAATTAACTTTCCGTTATTGAAATGAAATAAAAATGTTACCAATATGTGGCGAAAGTTATTGGCAGAAAAACATCCGTTGCCCGATTGTCTCTCCGGGGCCTACGTTTCTTACTATGAATTTTTTATCATGGTTGGTGGACCACTCTGTATACAGGGTGTCCCAGAAAACGTGTCATTGAATTATAATTTAAAAACTACACCACCTAGAGCCATGCGGTCAACGGCATTTGTTCTTGCTGGGTTTTTGCCACCTCCTCACGTGAATGTCGTGTAACGTAAGTTTAATTATGTAAATTTTTGCGAGCTTAAGTCCGAAATTTGCCTAGTAAAGGTCACTTTTTTGCTCCACCAATGTGAGGAGCATGTCTAATTTAGTCCAATTAATGATAATTGACAGAAATATTCAGGAGCTATCCCATCGGAAAAAATAGCCGAACATCATGTTCTACGGAGGTCGCACAGATAGCGCACGATGAATTTTACAGCGCAAACCTTGTCAGTCCGACAAAAGGAGGTTGGAAACCCAGCCCTCCCTGACATCACAGAAAGAGATAAAACAGGCACGGCTTATCACATCCGACTTGCGCTGGGATAATGCTTTCCCTCTCCCAATTTTAGGAACTGTTACTTTTTCTACCATCACTCTGTGGGCTGGCTTCGGAACCTCCTTTCGTCGCACTGAGAGCGATTGCGCTCAAAACGTCATCGCGCGCTACGGTCCGGTGCTCCGAAAAGCATGATGTTCGGCTATTTTCTCCGATGGGATATCTCGTGAATATCAGTGTGAATTATCATGAATTTGAGTGAATTCGGCACGCTCTTCATATTGATGGGGTAAAAAGTGACCTTTACTTGGCAAATTTCCGAGTTCAGATCGCAAATATTTACATAATTAAACTTGGAGTACATGACATTCACATTAGGAGGTGGCAAAAACCTAATCAGAACAAATGCCGTTGACCGCATGATCCTAGATGGCGTTAGCTTTTTTATTATAATTCAATGACAACGTTTTCTGGGACACCCTGTATACAGAGTGGTCCACCAACCATGATAAAAAATTCATAGTAAGAAACGTAGGCCCCGGAGAGGTGTCCCAGAAAACGTGTCATTGAATTATAATAAAAAAGCTAACGCCATCTAGGATCATGCGGTCAACGGCATTTGTTCTTACTGGGTTTTTGCCACCTCCTCATGTGAATGTCGTGTAACGTAAGTTTAATTATGTAAATTTTTGCGAATTGAACTCGGAAATTTGCCTAGTAAATGTCACTTTTTTACCCCACCAATGTGAAGAGTCAGTGTCTTCGTCAGTGTCTAATTTACTCAAATTAATGATAATTGACAGGGATATTCAGGAGCTATCCCATCGGAAAAAATAGCCGAACATCATGCTCTACGGAGGTCGCACAGAATAGCGCACGATGAATTTTTCAGCGCAATCTTCGTCAGTCCGACGAAAGGAGGTTGGAAACCCAGCCCACCCCGGCACCGCAAAAAGAGATAACGCAGGCATGGCTTACCACGTCCGATTTTCGCTGGGATAATGGTTTCCCTCTCTTAATTTTAGGAACACTACTTTTTCTACTATCACTCTTTGGGCTGGCTTCGGAACCTCCTTTCGTCGCACTGCGAGCGATTGCGCTCAAAAAGACATCGCGCGTTATGGTCCGGTGCTCCGAAAAGCATGATATTCGGCTATTTTTTCCGATGGGATAGTTCGTGAATATCACTGTCAATTATCATGAATTGGAGTGAATTCGGCACGCTCTTCATATTGGTGGGGTAAAAAAGTGACCTTCCCTTGGCAAAATTTCTGAGTTCAGTTCGCAAATATTTGCATAATTAAACTTGGGGTACATGACATTAACTTTACAAGGTGGCAAAAACCTAATAAGAACAAATGCCGTTGACCGCATGATTCTAGGTGGCGTAGTTTTATTATTATAATTCAATGACACGTTTTCTGGGACACCCTGTATACAGGGTGTTTCAAAAAACGTGTCATTCAGACTTTATAAAAAAACGGGCGACTGAAAAATACAGGGTAAACGGCATTTGTGTGGCAACTGAATTTGCCACCTTGAAAAAATATTTTCATTTGATTTTAATTAAAATCGATTGAATTTCTTTAATTGAACTCCGAAATTTCCCAAGTCAACCTAACGTTTTTTTTACAGAATTAGAGAGCCCGTAGCGAACTTAGTCAGATCCACTAAGAAATCCGCTCGATATTGCAAATGGAACTGCCCCAAAAAAGTCCCGAAATTGAGGCTTCAATGTTTCGGGTATTCAACGGCGCACCAAATCAGACGCAAAGATTCGTGGAGAGGAGGACATGCTCCTGCCCCCATGAAAGATAGAAGGTCGAAAAAACACAAGGCGGAAAAAAAGAGGCGGAATCATTTTTGTTTGCCGCTTATCAACGTATGGTGGAATGTCACCTGCCTTGTTATCTGCGCGACTTGTGCTGCGCGCCGGTCCGGCGATAAACTCTTCTAGCTTCATGGGGGCAGGAGCATGTCCTGCCCTCCGCGCATTTTTCCAACTGATTTGGTGCGCTGTTGAATACCCGAAACTCTGAAGCCTCAACTTCGTGACTTTTTTTTGGGCAGTTCCATTTGCAATATCGAGCGGATTTCTTGGTGGACCTGACTAAGTTCGCTACAGGCTCTCAAATTCTGCAAAAAAAACGTTAGGTTGACTAGGGAAATTTTGGAGTTCAATTAAAGAAATTCAATTTATTTTAATTAAAATCAAATGAAAATATTTTTGCAAGATGGCAAATTCAGTTGCCACAGAAGTGCCCTTTACCCCGTATTTTTCCGTCGCCCCGTTTTTTATAAAGTCCGAATGGCACGTTTTTTGAAACACCCTGTATATACGAGGGTGGTTCCATAAGTTTCCGGCCCGAGGTAGAAAATGCGCGCGAATTTGAAAATGCGATAAAGGACGCGTGGCGCCATCTGTTGGAGGGCCGGCGCACCACCCTCAACCCTCTGCATGCTTTTGTCGGTTGGAGAGCGGCATTTCAAACAGCCAGGGTGCACTCTTCAGTTAAAATGGAAAAATCGAGTACCGCGCTGTGATAAAATTCTTGACAAAAGAGGGACTTTCGACTAAAGAAATTAAAGCGCGACTGGACAACGTGTACAGGGAAGACTCTCCGTCGTACACAACGACTGGGCTAAGCAGTTTCGACTGTGGCGAGAGTCCACTGAAGATGATCCACGCGATGGTCGTCCAGTGGAAGTGGTGACACAAGAAAATTTGTCTCTTGTCGAGGAGGAAGTGCTGAGTGACAGGCGTCTGAAGGTGAAGGAAATCTCAGAAAGGCTGGGGCTTTCCAAAACAACCGTTTTTTCGCATCATCGGCCAGGGCCGTCACATGACAAAGGTCAGTGCGAGATGGGTGCCACGACTTCTCTCGTCATTTGAAAAGCAACAGCGCGTCGTCTGTGCCAAGAGTTTTTGGAGCTCTGTCAAGAGAACGAAAAAGAAATATGAACGTCAATTGTCACAGGGGATGAGACTATGGTGCTCTATGATCCCCTTTCGAAAAAGGAGTCGATGGAATGGCGCAAACCAGGAGAAGCACCCCCAAGAAAAGCCAAGGTCACACAATCCACAAGAAGATGATGGCAACAATATTTTGGGATTTTCACGGGATCCTCCTCATCGACTTCAAAGAGAGGAACACCACAGTGAGTGCGACTTATTACGCTTCACTCCTGCACCGACTGCGAGACGCCATCAAGGAAAAGAGGCGCGGCAGGTTGAGTTGAGGTGTCCGGTTGCTCCAGGACAATGCCCCTGTCCACACGGCTTCTGTTGCCAAGGCTGCACTGAAGGAGAGCGGCTTCGAAGAAATCCACCACCCACCCTACTGTCCAGACTTGGCACCGAGTGACTACTTCTTGTTCCCAAACTTGAAGAGGGATCTCAGAGGACGGAGATTTCAAAACGATAGTGAGGTGCAAGAGGCAGTTTTCCAGCATTTTGCGGACAGAACTTCTGACTATTTTTTCAACGGTATAAGAATGCTGGTTGAAAGGTGTCAAAAGTGCATTGAAGTTAGGGGTGACTATGTCGAAAAGTGATACACTTGTTTCGTCTCTATGCCTATTAAAAGTTGGTCGGGCCGGAAACTTATGGAGCCACCCTCGTATATATAATGAAGGGGAAAAAAGCCATTAAAGACACAGGTATATGACACTAGACGTATTTGAAATTACAAATTGCAGATTAAGATAGCTTCTATGGCTGCACGCAGAGAAACAGATACTCATGGAACGATGCGGTCCTGTCGCATCGTTCCATGAGTATCGTTCCATGAGTATCTGTTTCTCAGCGTGCAGTCATAGAAGCCATCTTAATCTGTAATTTTTAATTTCAAATACGTCTAGTGTCATTTACCTGTTTCTTTAATGGCTTTTTTTCTCTTCATTATAATTCACTGGCTTGCACTGTGGCATTGAGGAGTGCTCAGTCACCCTCCCATGTGTATATCGCTCGCTGAGCGACCCCTGGTTTGCCAATTTCGAACGATGAGCAGCTACCCAGACCTGACGAGCCGCAAACACGGCGAAACACGTGTCCTCTCGTACTGTCGCATCGTTCCATGAGTATCTATATATATATATAAGAGGGAAAAAAAATAGCAGGAGCTCTTTGGCTGCACGCATAGCATATGTTGTAAATCAAACGTCGCCATGCCAGTACTGGACAGGACTTGGAGCTTTTGCACTTGTCTAGAATGACGTGTGAATGAGGAGGGCCCCGCCACCTGGCGGCGCTCGATAGGTCAAGTCCAGGAATGCGGTGTCAAGTCTGGGTAGTGTCAACGTCCTTGGAGTCGGGGAGGGGGGCGTTGTCAGGACCTCAGCTGAAACGAAAGGAAAAAAGAAGCTTTCGTTTATGGCAGACTGGAATGTGTAGATAAGGTATGATCGCGTTGTTCTCGGGATCGATCGGTAGTGAAGTTTGATTGAAGAAGAAAAATTGAAACGTCTTGAATTGAATGACCCGGTTGGTTGAAATGGCGCGAAACAGGAAGATTATATTTTTTCGTCACATGGGCGATCGGTGGTTATTGCACCTAATTCTAAAAGACGTTTTAGTCTGACCGACGTACTGTGCTTGGCACGTGTTACATTCGATTACATATACAACGTTAGAGGAGTTGCAATCTAGATCAGCGTTGATTTACGTAAAAATCGGATTTTGTGCTCTTGACTGATTGGATCGTTTGCATTAATTTACAAAGCTGGCATCTACGACCGTTGCATGGGTGGCAGCCTCTTGGTGAATTTTCTGGTACGGTTACTTAAAAGCGAACTAGGCTATCTTGTAAGTTTGGTGCACGCCTGTAGGTGGCACGCGGTGGTTCAGGGAAAATTTCTTTTGTGCGTTCGGACTGGAGTTATGATGGCAATTCAGTATATGCTTGATATTTGGGATATTTCCAGCGAATGTTAGCGTTACGTTTAAGGTACCATTTCGTGAGTCATTTTTTCGTTTTAGAAGTAAACTTTGGTGATCCATTTTGCGATCTATGTCTAGTGCGTCTTCAACTAGGTCGGAAGGAAATTGGCGGTCTAGAAACGTTTGTTTTAGTCGTGGGGGATTTATTGGCAGAAAATTTAGTCGGCTAAGATCAGCGTCGTTTGAGCATGTTTTCCTCTATCTCACAGCCTGACTATAGGGAACAGCCAACTTTATGTGCCGTGGGTGGCAATCGTTGAATGACAAATGCTGCTGGGAATCCATGGGCTTGCGATAAAGATCAGTAGTTAGAACACCATCAGTTAATTTAACTTGCACATCCAGGAAGTTAATGGTGGTCGCCGAATATGAATGGGGATGGCACTCCAGGGAAAAACACACACACACACACACACATATATATATATATATATATATATATATATATATATATATATATATGTGACGAAGGAACGGAGCGATCAGTGAATCGGGGAACGAACATATGTTTATTGCGCGAGCTGCACCTCCTCTTTTATACGTCACACTCCCCCCCCCCTCCAAGAGAAAAGCGAGTAGGGGAATGGTAGAGGCGTAGTTTACTAACGTGGACGATGTCGGTTAGCCGCCCAAGAGGTAAGATGGAGCGGTCGATTTTATAATTAACAGTTGAAATCTTGCGAAGTATGGTGTAGGGTCCTTCCATGGCAGGAGCGAGCTTCCCACGGTTGGGGTGCCACGGCGCTATCGGCAAGGAGTCGTCTTTGATGCAACTATCACTGGAGCGTGGTGTATCTTGAGGGGGTGACTCGTGCTTGAGCGTTCGGGTTGAAAGGTCAAGGGAAAGGTTGAAGTCTGAAGCGTAGTCGAGGCCAAGAAGGAATTCCGCCGTCATACCACGGAGGACATGGACTTCGACTTCCCGTATCGCCAATTTGTAAATGAATGCGGACGCGACCCAAGGTTTGTGTGGGAGATGTAACCTGTTGAACTGCGATGCTGGAATTCCTGAGGAGTTGAAGTTTGAGTCTCTTGTAAATGTGTTCACTGATGCAAGAAATTGTGGCTCCCGTATCCAGAAATGCAGTTACAGGATTCCCATTAATGAATGCGTTGAAATGGATTACTGAAACCTTGGATCGCTGTCCCCGTTTCCCTGGTCAGGGCCGAGGGCAGAGACCGACGGTCGGTTAGGGCAGGCGTTGTGCCAGTGAAACTGCTGGGGGAGCCCAATGGACGCGCAGTGCCTACATTCGGTCTTAGGAATGTTGGGATGCATTTGCACGGTGTCAGCCGCTGGGACGTACTTTCGGGGTTGCGATTGGCTGTAAGTGCTTCGCGACTTCTGACGATTTAAAGCAATATCGATTTTATGGGCGGCTCGAAACCAATCCGTGGAAGATTGAATGTCCAATCCTGCGAAGGCAAGCTCATAGTCTGGTAGAAGACCGTCTGTCAGACCAGAAACTACGTGAGCGGCCGTGAGTCCTGCGGAGTCGCCGAGCCTTCGCTTTTCTTCACAGTATGACTCGATCGACTGGTCCCTGCGCTCTCGATAATGAATAAACGCGCGGAAAGGGTCGGCAGCCGATGTTGCGAAGCGGAGACCCATGCGGGATTTGATGTCCTCCCACGTCTCGTTGGTGCCAAAAACTTCGTTTAGATACCACCGGAAAGCTTCGCCTTCGACATATTCGCTGAAATTCTGTACCTTTTCGTTGTCGGTCCAGTTGCAGGAATCAGCCTTCGACTCGAAAAGACGGAGCCATTTCTGGATGGGTACGCTGCCGGCCTCCCCGTCATATTTGGGAATCACAAGTGGTTGGTGTTTCGGTGGCATGCTGCAGGTGGCTTGGCTTCAGGTTTTATCCTGTCGACTCATGTGACGAAGGAACGGGGCGATCAGTGAATCGGGGAACGAACATATGTTTATTGCGCGAGCTGCACCTCCTCTCTTATACGTCACACACACATATATATATATATATATATATATATATATATAATATATATATATATATGTGACGCCTTCTGACGCCATCCGATCAAACGTTGCCTGCTTGCGTACTGCTGATGATGGCCCAACAAGGCCGAAACAGCTGATTTACAAATATATATATATATAAAAGGCAATTGAATTGGAAGAATCAGACGGCCACGAATATGTATATATGAATAGATGAATAAATCAACGAGCCTTAAGACGAAAACGAATAGGAATAAGTTAAAATTAAGATTTATTATTATACAAAATAGGGATAAAATTTAGCTATTACAAAATCGACGTTTCGGCGGAAACTCCGCCTGCTTCAGGAAACCCTGGACGCCGAACGTCGATTTTGTAATAGCTAAATTTTATCCCTATTTTGTATAATAATAAATCTTAATTTCAACTTATTCCTATTCGTTTCCGTCTTAAGGCTCGCTGATTTATTCATCTATTCATATATACATATTCGTGGCCGTCTGATTTTTCCAATTCAATTGCCTTATATATATATATTTGTAAATCAGCTGTTTCGGCCTTGTTGGGCCATCATCAGCAGTACGCAAGCAGGCAACGTTTGATCGGATGGCGTCAGAAGGTCACGTAGCACGTGATGCCAACCATCAGGGTGTCCTAAGACACCTCTGAAAGCCCAGTGCAAAGCCAGTCAAGTGTATAAGAGAGAAGAAAATTAGCAAGAGCTCTTTGGCTGCACGTGTAGCATATGTTTGTAAGTCAAACGTCATCATGCCAGTACTGGACAGCTGTTTCGGCCTTGTTGGGCCATCATCAGCAGTACGCAGGCAGGCAACGTTTGAGCGGATGGCGTCAGAAGGTCACGTGGCACGTGATGCCTCCCGTCAGGGTGTCCTACGACACCTCTGAAAGCCCAGTGCAAAGCCAGTCAAGTGTATGCTGATGATGGCCCAACAAGACCGAAACAGCTGTCCAGTACTGGCATGGCGACGTTTGACTTACAAACATATGCTATACGAGCAGCCAAAGAGCTCTTGCTAATTTTCTTTTCCCTTATATATATATGTATATATATATTGTTTTTTCCGAATCAATAGACCCAACTTCTGCGCCTGGTTCGATTTAAAATGAAACTCCCTCCGCATGTGTGGATCACTGGATGAACAACAAAGCAATGCAAATACTGTGAACCTTACTTATTCGGCTTCTTCGTCGATATCTGGGGACATCTTGTTTTTGATCTCCTTCCTGGGGTGACGGAGGTTTGCTTCCTTCAGTATTGTCTGCCAGTGATACAGTCTCTGCGACATTCAACTTGAAGGCTCATGTGGAGATTGAAGTGGTTCATTGTGTGCTGCTACAACCAACTAGCAAATGACCACTGCGAAAACGCAAATAGGAAGTACTAAAACCGTGTAAAACCCCTTGAATTTTTCCAAACCAACGCATATAAAGTCTCAACAGAAGCCGTACCATCACCAGGGTCAGCATCACGCACAATTGCGTGCCGCAGGTCAGCTTCACACGGCTCTTCTGAAGGGCCATCTTCAGGTTGACCCACGCCAAGGCTGATACCGTGCTCTGTGCTGGTGGCGACGCCTACGCTGCTGACATTTCTCAAAACGGTCACCAGATGTTTTTCTGCAGTGGTCAGCTGCTCGATGCACGGCGGCCACCTGTCCCGTTCTTCCGCGTGCATATCAAAGCAGCTTTCGCTTCACGATGGACTTCCAATCCTGTCATGCCTAGCTGCAAAATACATTAGCTCTATGTCTGTACCTTGTGTGCGTTCCTCGAAATGCAGTCACAGTATGACACAATTGTGCTGCATTGCCAAAATTGTTTACTGCCTCTCTGACAAGCACTTATTTGCGGGTTCATATTTTTCTTCTCTGTGCGGCTATCTACATGGCAATATCAAATGAGCATGCTTCATTGCTAATTGGGCAGAAAGGAATCTGAGTACTCACCTTTCGCCACTTCTCTACCGTCTTTACAGAACCGCCCGCAGCATCCAAGCTGTCGGCTAGTTGCGCCGAGTCCCTGTCCCGCTGCTGTACTGTGGAAGCGCGCGAGAAGGCACCCGGAAACAATATTTCGTTGTGGCGCATGTAGCGTGCCATGATTCCGTACTGCGGTGTGGTCGTGCGGCATGGATACCAGAACGAGATGACGCCAGATTTAAATGTATTGAAGCAGAGGAACAACGATGAACCGCATTGGTTGGAGAAATTGCACACTCGCTCGCAGGCTCCTGTTCTCTACCTGGGATGACGCCATGACACGGGAGAGCTCGTAACGAACACGATAGCCTCAACGAGCAAGTTTAACGTAAAGTAGTGAATCGGAGAACATTCGATTATCTAAAAGGTCTCTCGTTCGGCTAGCACCAACGACCCATTAAATCGATAACGTTAACGTGCGAGTGAATAAGCCCATTCATTCCAAGCCGAATTGTTCGCGAACGAGGCGTCACTACAGTCTGTATTGCTTCTTCCAATGGCATGAATGCGCAGGTAGGCAGCGTACTATACAGCGAAATCACGGATATCCGACACCTGCAAGAAAGATATATATATATATATATATATCCACGTTTACAGAATTCGAAATCCCGGGATCGTAAAAAAAGTCCGGGAATTCTTAACCCCAGGTACAAGCAGGAAACGCTATTCTGGCGTAGCACAGTTACAACACTGTGCCTTCGGAAGATTCGCTTCATGGTTTCCACTCTGGAATTTTCTTGCGTTCAGACGTGCCGATTGCTCACGAAGGTCGCTTTCTCCGTGATAAACGCCTCCGTGACCGCACACTCCTTAGGGAATGGCACGGTACCCCAACTAGTAGGAAATCCAGTAACCCGTAAAAGATAGATAAAAACAGTGTTCTTCCAGAAGGAGAGCTCTCTCCTTAAAGCTCACTTCACCTTTCTGGATACCATAGGACTTCGATCCTTACTGTGAAGGGGGTCATTATTTCATTCCCCGCATCACCACCATCAATGGAGTAGAGTATCGCCCCTGCCGATGAAACTCCCCATTCATCATCTCGCAATCAAGTTGTTGTTGTTGTTCAAAAAGAACAGTTTCAGTTGGAAATACAGGCGGATCCCGATCTTGTTTTGATGTATTTCATCAGTTTTTGAGCGTGGTGAGATTGCAAAGTCAAGCGTAAATCCTAGCAGCGAGAAAAGACGTACTGAGCCTGTCATGCGTATCACAGCGAATGCGCAAGATCGGCAAACAAGATGGCGTTACCTTAGATTATATTGCATTATGGCTCGCATTATATTTTTTTTATTTATGGCAAAACCCATATATAAGTAGGAAATTTCTTTCAGGCAACGCATGTTTCCTGCAGACGGTGGGCTCTCCACAAGTGCCATCGTGCTGCGAGTATGTGTACACCTTATTATGCGGAGACAAGAAGTTCATCAACTACAACCCGAAGAAATGCGACAAGTTCTATAAATCTCCTACGGAAACGTGTTGAATGTGAAACAACCACGCTGTTGCACTACATCAAGTTTTCTCATGTATAGCATGTGTGCCTACCATGTATTAAATGAGCCCTCCAAAGTAAAATATCTTGATGACGTAAGTGAGTTTCACATATGTTCGTTACGTCTATCACCGTCATGAATTATATTACAATAATATTTCGTTTACGTTATGCATATTTTTTCATAAAATAGTCTGGTACGCTCCAGAGGTATGCACGTTGTTAAGGAAGACGATTATTTGTCTGTTTGTATGAAAAAAAAGAGAAGAAATTGAACTCGTCTCGTCGTCACTCGACGGTAGTATTCATCTACTGTCACTCTCATTTGCTTAGAGGCATGGACTGCATATTAGTTCAAGCCTCTCCGAAATTTCGAGACTTAAACATCTTCACCACGGCTATCCGTCTCTCTGGCTCTTGGCCTACAGACATATTAAAAATTTCTGCATACCGCAAAGGTCCACATTGGGTTGTATTTCGTACCAGAATTCATTCATAGTTTACAACTGCCTAGTGGAGCTAGTTCCAAGGCCTAAGGAAGCCTCCCTCTGAGGTCATTTCAAATACCAGCAAATTAAGGTCACGGCAATGCTTGTATCGAAACCCTCTATCACCCCCAAATCAAATTAAATTAAATTAATTTATTTCGTTTTGTACAGAAATATGGACGCCAGGCACAAAGGGAAGTAACCTGACGAGCCGCCTGGCGCCAGCGCAGTGTGTGGCAGGTGCTGATAAAATATATATAATTTTCGCGCTGCGTCGCTATTAGTCAGTAAAACAAAGAACACCCACATAGGTACATTCTAAATTTTATGTAAAATTACAAAGAAACAGTTGTTAATATTTTAGATTCCCTCTTTCGCTACGGCATTCGGTAGGGGCCTTCACTCCTGCCTGGTAGGGGTCTACTCGCAATGGTTTGCCCACAACACCCTTCAGGGCAACACATCGCCTCAGACATGCTCCTAAACCAAAGGTGCTGCACTCTGCCGCTTCGAAAAAGAGAAGAATAAGTCCTGGGTTATAGAAAAAAACTGCTCTAGCAAAAAGCGCTAGAAAGAATGACACCGAAGAAATGGTCCCCAGCTAGCACGGGAGGAAAAAATAGTCCAGTGTCCATTGATGGTGCTTCTAGGTGCTTTATGGTGGCCTCGTTTTATCGTAGATATCATAGTGTAAAGAGTTACGTTTTAAGGGAAAGAGGCATGTTTTAGTGCAAAGTTTCGGTTTTGGTATGTAGGAGGTCTGGTGGGCCACCAGCCAGTGTAAGTCGGCAATGTGTTCAAGTTCAATTCAAGTTGGTCCACCCTCTATTATTTGGGAAGATCTGCAGGCATTTTGTGTTTCCAACTGCTTTCTTCAGAGACCTGAACCATGTTTTTTTTACCTGTGAAGGGCACAAAAGTTACAACATTATTTGTCAGTGACGAAGCACCTCTCACCCGGCTTAAAAAAATGATTATCTGAGCTTGACGTGTATTAGTGACCTGCATTGTACGTAAAATACTCAGATATCTATTTATATTTCATAATTTTTAGATACAGCCGAAGCTTACTTATACTTGCATTTAAAAGTTATGTTTATTAACTTTTAATTAACTTTATTATGTTTATTAACGGTAGCATTAGAGTGTCAAAACAGAAAGAGCTGCATGTATGTGCGTGTGTCCGTGTGTGAGATGGTGAAGCCTCACTGAGATAGCGGTATGAGTGGACATGCAAAAGGGATATTTATTTATAAGAGGGTAAATGTAAATGAAAAAAAATGATTTGAAATTGAAGTAGTCAAAGGTAATTAAGAGTTAGAGGTAAGAGTAATTAAATCTAATTAGAGGTAATTAAAGGAATTAAAACAAGAAAGTTGAGCTTAAAGGTAATGAATTTAAGATATGTGTAATTAAGAGAAAGATTAATTGAAAATAAAGAATAGGGAAGGTAGCCTCAGGTTATACCGGAGGTAATTAAATGCAATTAAAGCTAACTATAATTAATTAAAGGGGAATTGAGAGTAATTAAGGGAAGTAAACGTAATTAAAGCCAATCAAGGGAAGTCAAGATTACCTCATGTAACCTGCGGTTACCTAAGGAAATTAAAGGGTAATTACAGGGTAATTGAAAGTAATTGAGTCTAATTAAAGGTTAATTAAATGGAGTTACATACGTCCTTACTTATAGGTGTCAAACCGGGAATGGAGCATTGACTGGAGGTAGACAACCAGAAGTCATGTATAGACGGCATGTGGACAACCGGAAGTCGGGTTTAGACTGGAAGTGGACAACCGGAAGTTGGGTTTAAACCGGAAGTGGTTACCCTGAAGTCAAGTATGGACTGGAAAAGGTGGTTAATGCTAACGCACTTCTCTCGCATTTACCGCTAAATCGCCAGTGATTTTTTTACACAATTTTCTTGTTTAGTACTTCCTAAGTGTGGCAAAATACAGAGGGCTGGTTGATTGACAGAGGCAGGGCCGCCAACACTCTGCTACTCTTTGCCAACCACCCCAGTGAACATCATTAGGGACACTGGGCAAGCGCAAGGATTGGATATCGCTTCCCCTGCCCCATTAGACCGATGTCTGCGTCGTACAGTAGCCGAGTTATCGCTGTGGAAATGCCAAATCACTTACACAAAGCGGTTTATTGCAACCTAGTACAAAACGCGTGAGTGCATGAGTCTAAGGTAGGGGAGACAGTGAATGACTAAAGTTTCGGAATAGATACTCTTGCATGTTCTTGCGCAGTACTTCCAGGGTTGCCCAGTTGGCGACCGTGTTTATGCCGAAACCTGCCATATTCTACATTCGGCCATCCTTCAGTGACGATCGTCCTGGTCGTCATCATCGGTGTCAGAAACAAGTCACAGACAACCCAACACGTCATGGACAACCCAATGTTACAACCTGCCGACTGGAGCACATCCAGAGTAGAAACGTCTGGTGAGCTGCTGTTCTGCAGAAGAGCAGGTATTCAATTCCGTATCTGGTATTCAATTCCGTATCTGTCACAGGGCAATGCTTCCGTCACAACGTATGGCCCTTTATATCGCTTCGAGAGCTTGGTCGGCTGGTCGTGCGGTGAAGGATCTCTCTCGACGATCACGAGACCACCGGGCTCGAACCGTTCTGCATCGCTCTGCATCTTTTGTTATACGTTTCCCGTTGTTTCCTTTGGTCACTTTCGATACAAGAGATTGCCTCTTGGCGCTTCTGTATCAAGGCTTCTTCGAAGTCCTCCCGTAGGGCACCATCCAACGGGCTTCCATCAAAACGTCTGGGTTTAAAGTTGAACAGGAACCCAAATTGAGTTTTCTTAGTTGCTTTGTGCACGGTACTGTTGATTGCGTACTGCACTTCTAGTAGTTGCTTGTCCCAGTCTGTATTGAGGATATTCCGACGAACTTGCAGGAGCAGGAGTGAGGATACGGTTTACGCGCTCAACTAGTCCGTTAGCACGGGGAGTCGCAATAGAAGTTTTCACGTGGACAATGTTATGCTCCTTGCAAAACTGCTCAAATTCTTTGTCCGTGTAAGAGGTCCCTATCTCTGTGATGACACGGTGAGGGCTACCAAAAACGGCGACTAAGTCCTCAAGGAACTGCACAGCAGGTACAGCGGCAGCGCTACGCACAGCGCGCAGAGTTACGAATTTAGTCAAACCGTCGACTGCCACCACGAGGAAGGTATTTCCCTTTTTGCTTCGACGGAACGGTCCAAGGTGGTCAAGGTGGAGGGTATGGGGAGGCACCCCTACTCTGTCAATGGAATGAAGGTAACCTGGTCTTTTTTCAGAGGAATTTTATTGTAAAGGCACTCCAGGCAAGACGCTAGGTACCGCCGTACGTATCTTCTCATGCGGGGAAACCAATATGTCTCCTCTGGTGTCTTCGTTGTCTCCTAGAGTCCAAAATGCCCTAAATGGTCATGGCACAGGGAGACCACTCTCCAACGAGCAGAATCCGGAACTGCCCAACCTACGTGGCTGTCGTCGCCAGAAACCTTCTTATACACGCGGTTTTCCCTTCATGGTGTAGTTCTTCGTGATATCAAGATCATGACTGGACAATTTTGGTGTCTTCAGCAAAACACAACTTTACTACGGGATGATGACTGGAGTGTTTCATCGCCGGGGGCGATACTCTACCCCATTGCTGGTAGGAATGCAGGGAATGAAATAATGAGCCCCTTCACAATAAGGATCGAAGTCCTGTGGTGTCCAGAAAGGTGAAGAGATCCTTGAGGGAAGAGCGTTGGTGCGCTGCATATGGCCAGAGACCACGCAGTTTTGTGAGAGAGAGGGGACGAGAGTCTAGCTCGTTGAGGGATCCGGAGAGTACGGTTCGGGAAGGTTGGTACTGTAGGCAATGGAGAATAATGTGCTCTAGATTTTCAACAGCGCAACAGGCCCTTCAACAGGTCTTCTGCAGTCGCATATGTTCAAGATCATATGTTCAAGATCTCCTTTTCTGCTGGTTCATTTTGGTACCTTGGTGTGTTCTGTAAAGGTCGCTCCATATCCCACGCACAGGGTGTTTGTTTTTATTCGCATCACACCAGCGCTCATTTGACAGGTGGGTTGTGTTAATTTTCGCAAATTAACCCATCCGTAGTTAGAAACATTTCCGACATTTCCTGACGCATGTGTTTGTAACTACGGATCGATTAATTAGCAAAAATTCACATAACCCACCTGCCAAATGAGCGCTACTCTGTTGCGAATAAAAATAAACATCCTGTATAAAAAGCCGCACGTTGGCGTAACCTTTACGGGCAGGTGCTGGATTGAAGGCCGTAACCTCTAATTAGTGGGTTTCCTTGTAACTTTTATAAAAGGTACTGCTCAGAGGGTACCTGTAGCTTCTGAAATAGAGGGTAAAATATTGCGATTTTTTACCCTTTACTAAAGGGTACCGCGTTAAGAGTGCACTCCTCTAAATATACTCAAACGAGCCTTCGGGGATGTCATGCGTTATATCTGGTGGCAACTCAACTGTCACATCAAACCGTCGTAACTTCAAGAATGGAGATGGCCCTGTAACACCATACATCATCATGCTGGCAATGCCATTTTTCTGCTCTAGACCCAAACGTGAAGCGAACCGCTATGCTTGCAGACGAGCCGAACCCTAAAACATAACCGTCACAATCTCCGCGCCACAGTGGTCAGTCTGTGGATTAATTTTGCCTGCTGATGGTTCTTTAACGTGACGGAAATTTCGGCACACCGTGTTTCACGTCCGTCGGGGCATGGAAAAGCAACTTGTACCCTGCCACCAAGTTGCTGGCGTCCTCGTCCGGTTTTATGTAAAAGCACCGTACACGGACATTACCCAGACATTGCAATACTGGAGATACCTACAACATTTGGGATTCTGGCAACTAGCCTAAGTGGTTTCTGATAATGAAAAATGTCCAAATTTCACGTTTGCTATACTCAGGTCGCTACACTGCAGCACTCCGACAGGACGAAGGGGGGTTAAAACAAGCAGACAAACGTGTGTAGATACTCTCAACTGACAGGAATTTCATTTGAGCAGGCATATTTCAACAATCACAAGAACGACAGGTGGCGCACTAGCTACAGAAAATGTCATTTCCTTAGTGTGGCCCACGTGGGTATCCAAGGTAAGCCCCACACTCTACGTTTGGAAAATATTTTTCTAGGTTAGTCAGCGCAAGGGACGGGATACAGTGCACCCCTTTTCTGTGAATACAAAAAGCTTCAGTCTAGTCGCGTACAGTCTTACCAGTATTCCTGCACAGAACAGATGCTTTTTCGGAGCATTATATGCATTCGCTGCCCCTACAGTGTAGGCCAAGGTGGCCCGATGGGGTGCGGCATATGGGCGAGACATGTTCCAAAAGTCGGACATTCAAGCACCGCCCCGACTGACCAATATTCGCAAGTTCCGCGGCATATGGGTGGCGCGCCTAGAAATCCAATATGGCTGTCCGAGAGATGATCGTTTTCGCGTGCAGTGCCAGCTTACCCTTCACGCACATGTGCTCCTATTTATCATTACATGTTTAAGTGCTGCGCGTGTTTGGAACGATGCCGTTGCCTTTCGTTGGATCACTCTCCTTAGGCGACATCATGAAGCATGTCGGAAGTGCAGAAAAAAGAATCTGGTGCCTCATAGAAGGCGAAGAAGTACTGCATGCTGATCACATCATCTGCTGCGGCGTGAGATCTTGCACTGCTGATTCGGTGACAGTGCAGGGACTTTGTGTCCAAACATCCCACGTACAACAGAAGCCGCACGAAGTGGAGTTCGTTTACGCACGAGACAGCAAAATCAAGGTACGTGTGTTTATTTGCTTGAACGTGCACAAGGCGACACGCAACACCCGCTCCGTTGAACTGCCCAGCCATGTGCGCAGGTTGACCGCGAGGAGATCATGTGCTTTTTGAAGGGCCACATGAAGGGCCACTGTTCGTGCAAGGCCGGCAATTCCCAGCGCTGTAAACACCTCATTGCCATGTTGCTACTTGTAAACAGGCAAGGAAGCTTTTTTCTCTCTTACTTACTTTTTACTTGTAATCGAAAACAAGGTTAGTGGGCAGGAAAATAACCAATAAAAATTATGTGCACGACTGGAATTCAACACTTGGATTTGCTTACGTGCACCGACATAGAACAGGCCTGGGGAAAACTTCGCAAGAACCCAATTTATCAAGCAAGGAAGCTCAAGCAGTTATGCCATGTAAAGGGACTGCCGCGACTACAGCTTACTGAAAACAACCGAAAAGAAGTCCGACAAAGGGTAATTCCAGCTTTACCGCAGAGTGCACTTGCACTTCATGCTCGTGGAAGGTCCCAGCCAAGGGATGCTACTACACCTGCTGCTGCTCCAACTTGTGAAGAGCGTGTTCTTTTCAGGCACATGGCAGATGAACGCCTGATATCCTACACAGAGATGCTGTTCCACGAGGTAGCATTTTATGATGAAAGATGAAAGTCACTGAGTGTTGGTTAGCTGAGTCAAGGTTAGCCAGCTGTAGGACTCGAACCCACATCTTCTGGATTCAAGGCATTTGAGGCTTTGTATATATTTGTCCCTTCTACTATGTTGTTTCAGCCTCAGAACTTCAGTTCTCTCATGTTCAGCGTTTTATGATTCAGTGTAATTCAAGTATTTCAGGTTGACAGAGAGCGATATTTGTGAACAAGAAAAACAATTCTATCAAATGCACGTGAGAATAACATAAGAAGAGGCTCTAAAATATGTACAGAAACTAAGTGCCAGGAGAACACTAAGTGGCAAAAGCAGCGAAAAGTTAGAATAACAGGCAGCGCCTGTCGGGCATACTTCACGTTCATTCCTCGACAGGATCGGCCTTGGAATGACAAAGTGTCTGCTTTGCTGGAAGACAGCTTCAAGGGAAACGAGTCCACACGTTATGGCAAAGCTTGCGAGGAAAAGGCTCGGCAAGAGTACACAAGCATCACAAATAGTGCAGTCACACAGCTCGGCTTGGTTATCAACCCTCTTCTTCCTTGGCTGGATACAGCCCGGACGGTGTAGTGTTTAGAAATGGTGCACCGGCCATCCTAGTGGAAATCAAAAGCCCAGTTCAAGGCAAAGTGATGAAAGCTTCTGAACTTGTCACAAAAAAGCATTAAAATGGATGGAGAGAACTTCATTCTGAATACTAATCACAGTTACTTTTCTCAAGTACAGCCAGGAATGTTCCTCCTGAATATAAATGTTGCACACCTTATTGTGTGTTCCAAAGTGGAGTCACTGACTGTAGTAGTGCAGCGATGTGACACACACATTGACGAACTTGTGAGAAGACTGCTGTATGTTTATTTCAAACACTTGTTGCCGCAGCTTGCAAAAGCGTAAGTCTATTCAAGCATCATTAAAATCAATTTCTGTGCACTCAAATATGTCTCTCTTTCCCGTGCACACACACATACACACACAGTGTTTCACTTGTCTCAGCTGCATAGCGACATATTTTCAAAAGCGTTCATCGGATAGTATAGCGCTTGAAAAGTTCACGATGCCTGCAATTATTATCACTATGTGATCAAGGGCACCGGCCATCTCCCAGGGCAGAGGTCCCTTTAATATTTTGAATGTCTTCATTCTCTGGATGGCACGCTCTACATGTACACATGCACGTGTTCTGTTGGCATCTTCAGCTGAAAACTGATTCTTTTTGCGCAGAAAAGGTGGTTGTATCATTCCCAATCCGAGTTTGGCACACATGTCATCAATATTAAAACCTTTATCCACTATGACATCATCGTGGAAACTAGTGAGCTTATCGAGAACTCCGGATTTCTCTACACAAGCCTTGTCCGACGCCCTACCACCAAACGCACTGCTGACAAATGTTATCAGGCCACCTGGTGAAACTCCAACAAGCACTTTTGCAGTGTGGCAGCCCTTGTAGTGGGAGTACGTCAGTATGCGGCATGACGCACAGTGTGATTTTTCTATCGCAACCTCTGTGCAGTCCTGCACCATCCGCACATCGTGGTACCCTTCAAAGCAACGTGGCAAATTTTTTTAGACTTCTTCTTGTGAAGGCCATGGGATAGCAGCCTCAAGAACTGCTGAAGGGCTCTGTAAAGTCCCATAGAAGTGCCGATGGACTATGCCAAATAATGTAGCCAGACATGTGAGCGACAGGCAAGTCTTCAAACGGACAAGGACCAGAACAACACGCTAAAGGACAGAAATATCTGCGTCCGTGCTATCAACTGCTGCAACCTCTGCAGAAATTGTAAGTACACTCTTAGAAATGAACTTCCCCGCATAGCACGCTCCTAGCCAACGTACCATGATCTCGAATGATATCGTTATCTGCTGGGATCTGTTGAAAACGGGGGCGTACGCCTTTTTTGTGACAATTATGAACAGCATAAGTGTCACAAAAAAAGGCGTACGCTCCCCGTTTTCAACAAATCAGGGCAGGTAACGATATCATTCGAGATTATGGTTGGCTAGGAGCGAGCTATGCGGTGAAGATCATTTTTAAGAGTGTAGAGCTGTCATTCAGGTACCACCTGTAAATGCTTGCACTGCAGAATCTGTAGACAGCAGGTCCACAAATTTTTGCTTTTGCATAAAGGTCTCGGTGTCCACCTGTACACTGCTGTCAGTAGGCAGTGGTGAAGCCTGCAAGCTGTAGGAGGGCATCCGCCACTTCGTGTTCAGTAGGCGCAAGGTCTGATGTGTCTGCATTAATATTTACCAATGTATCTTGTCCAACACAGCTTTCTGCTTCTGAGGATATTGCGGGTTCAGGTGACAATCCTGGAAAGTAGGACACAATCACTTGTTTCTCATAGAAGAAATACACACAGCTAGTACCAGTCTTATCTACTTTTTTTTTAAACCATTGCACAGGCTCTACATTGCTTTAACAGCCCCTCTCCCTCTTTTCAACCTGGTGCTACAGTGGCTACTGATGCTTACAGGTCTTCAGAGCTGTTAGCATGTGCTACAGCACCACAACTGGGTGCTTGCTAGCACGGATAAATATTATCTGAAAATGTCACATTTTCAAGAACAAAGCAGGTTCAAAGGTTTAAGATCATACTACCCACAATAACAACATGTGACAGATTACATTACATACTGTGCGTGCCCCTGGCTGAATGTCGTGCAGCACGAGCAGCTGATGACCGAGTCTGTGTCAAGTCCTTTTTGTCGTGGCTTCTTGCAGGTATGCATCGCGATGGCACAGCATTTTTCTTGAGCCTTTTCCGAGCTGGTATACACACTTGAGGGTCTGCTGTAAATTTGCTCTGTAGGAGCTTTATTGTTTGAAACAATTGTCACAGGGCTCTACTACAACGATCATACGAGCCAGCTAAATTCAAAAGGTACAGAACGCCGGGGACATCCTATGATTCAATGAGATTCAATGTTATTTCGCTTACCCATGTTGCTCGAAAAGAAGTCGTCGTCCACGAAATGTGCACTGCATACTTTCATTGGCGGAGTCACAGGCTTTCCGATCCTAAGCCTCACTACCCATTCTTTCTTCATTCGTGGGTCATTTGGAAACGAATGGAGGCTTATTTTATTCACTAATGCTCTGTTCTGGCACTGTGCACGCAACAGATGCGATTGTTTTTACATCGTTTGCCCATCGTGTTGAAATAGCGCAAACAACGAGCAGACAAACTCACAGACACAGTAAACGCACGTACATGCATAAAGCAGTTTCCCACCAAACAGGCCAGGCGCCCGCGATAATCTCTGTAGTGCTTCTCACTTTGGCCGCGATGCGGCGTCCGCGTCTAAGGAACTTGCGAATAGCACGCAGCACAATCTAAACCAATAGAATATATGGTGCCTAGGACACAACCAACAATAGGCTTCTTGTGGCGAATGCCACACCCCCGTAATTTGGGCTCACCATTAAGGTGGGAGCAAAGACTTTGCAACTTATGCGGAGCAGAGAATATAACCTGTATTTAACCTTTTATTTAACCCGTGTTTAACGTTTGCCTCCTTGTTTTAACCCCCCTTCGTCCTGTCTGAGTGCTGCCGTGTAGCGACATGAACTATCACCAACTCCCGTTGATCTCCTACATACTCAGATCCCTCGTTTAACGTGCAGCGTCCATGTGGAGAAGAAGGTCATCGTCTGTTCACCTTCAGGGTCTGACACCGGGAACATCGTACGCAATAAAGTTGGCGATGGTAAGGGCTTTTCTTTGACGGATATTACTTAACTAACCGAACATAACGGGATGAAACCTGGTATAGGTAGATGTGAACTAAAGGCTCACAAACACACACGCATGATGGCCGACACGCAGAGCAACTTACCATTGCTGCAAAATTATGATCAGGTAATTGTTGAGTCTGTAGGCCAGTCTCGTAGTCACGTAGTCATATCTGCCGAAAGCGCAGAAAGAAAAAAAGAAGAAGGAAAGGGATTTACGTTCGACCTCCACAAAATGCGGCAGTGCTGTGGATCAGTTTAATTGCGGCTTGGTTGTTAATTCGAAGTAACTTATCCTAAGCGGTTGAAGAGTTCCCGTCTCGCTGAGACATAGTAATAAATGGGAATGCACCTAGGTAAATGTATCCACTAGCACTCGCCAAGTCCAGGTCCGCGGTGACTAGAAACTCGCTGCAAACTTTGGTATGTCCACCCTTACTCGGCAAGAAGAGAACAAGATGCCTACGATGCATTAAGTATTTGACTGAGGTCGACCTGAAAAGTGAGAAACAATTGAGATGGGCCTGTGGTATACAGGGTGTTTCACGAAAATCCCCCGGCTGAATAATTCGTGAACTGATGGTGCCATCGAAGAAATTTCGTTTTGGTAAAGTTCCTTGGGACATCGGCTATGAACTGAGTAGTGAGCGGCTCATTTGCATACTCTCACTAATTAAATAAATATCCTAACTTTTCAATTTTACTTCTCACACTTACGGAACCTATGTTTTACGCATGGGGACCTTCAGCGAAAACTATGGCAAGAAAAAAAAAACGCGTCGACACTTAGTGATTTTTCCGAGTAATTAATCGGTTTCGGTTTACATATTTCTTGCGCGGAGCAGTGCACCAATGCGCTCTTTGGATGAGCTATCCTAGGAGCTACAAGGAACAGCCGCAACCCTGCAGGAGGCGCTTTGGTGTTCCTTCTCTACAGGCTCAGCCTCCCGTTTTCAACAAATTGGGCGAGAACGTTGTCATTCGGGATGATGGTTGGCTAGGAGCGTGCTATGTGGTGTAGTTAATTTTTAAGAGCAAGCCCTTTCACCATCACCACCACCACCTAATTTTTAAGAGTGTACCCCACGAGTTCATAGCGCTCGCGGCGCATTCGTCATCATCCATGATAAGAGCTCGCTATCTCACCTACGGAACGACAGAACCGCCAGCGTTGTTTACCAGTCGCTTTGATAAGGAATATTAAAGCATCTCTTGCGGCTGTTCGTAATCTCCTGTCGACCCCGTGCGTGAACCGTGCGGTTTAACACGAAATTGACAGCCGGATAGCTGGTACAAAGAGCGCATTGGTGCACTGTTCCGCGCAACAAATATGTAAACCGAAACCAACTAATTACTCGAAAAAATCACTAAGTGTCGACGCGTTTTTTTTCTTGCAATATTTTTCGCGAAGTAAAATTCAAATGTTAAGATGTTTATGTAATTAGTGAGCGTATGCAGATGAGCCGCTTAGTACTGAGTTCATAACCGATGTCCCAAGGATCTTTACAAAAAAAAAAAAAAATTCTTCGATGGCGCCATCTCTACACGAATTATTCAGCCGGGGTATTTCCGTGACACACCCGGTACACCGTTTTCCCGTGGACGTCGCCATATTTGAACCGCAGTATTGTCTAGCTGGGGAAGCATGTTGAAGGATGTTTACCGCACATGCCAGAGAGAAGGAAAACACACGGGACGTGTGCTTCCTCCGCGGTATCGCTGTCCTCCTTGCTGGAATGTGTTGGGTTCGAAAGCGCTGGGTGCGAGGCTGGCTGGAAAACGGTGTATAGGCCCTGCACCTGATGAGTTTCAAAAGTACATGCAAAATTTCGCTCATGCAATCGGGCAGGTCTTGTTGGTCTTGATTGTACTGCATGGGATAACAGGACACATGTTCCCGTACTAAAGCAGTATATTCCTTCCAGAACCTTCAGAACCTTCCATCTCAGTCACAGTGAATACTAGACACCTGATACTGCCTGTGCAAGAGCCTTTCTCGTTTGTTCCCTGCCACAGACACGCCGCTCCTCGTCCCATTCGGGATGGCGCTTGTGTGATTTTGGATGTACAGTATTGTCTTTGGCGTCATTACTCGGCGCAGTGGAGTGTGATCAAAGCAATACTTCACTTCCTGGGAGAGAGATAACTTATGGACAGCCTCTGAATAGGTGAATCATGTAGCATAGTTCCTTTCTCACCTTTTTTTTCCTTTCCTTGTTTTTCTTCTCGCTTTGTTGATTTTCAACGCAATGTAGGAAGTCGACCATGCGTATGACTGGCTTTTCCCTTTCCTTTCCGTTTTTATTCGAATAAATAGAAATGTTTTGCCTCTTTGAAGCACCGCATGACTACATTTCTTCTTAGGACTTTCGCGCCCTTGTGTAAAAAATGGTACTACAGTTCCAACATCGACAGATCTCATGCTGCAGACAAATGTAGGTTCCTACCTGCGGCATAATAACCCTTGCTCTGTCGTGCTGTCCCTAGTCATCCAGCTCACGTGGCGCTGGGCTCCCGTCTATTATTCGGAGACATCCGCTGAATGAAATCAATCGGCTTCGTTACGTCCAGGCAGTTCCATCTGAGCGTGCGCTTTTTCACGCTTTTGTGACGACGTTCTTTGTGCTCTTCTTTTACCAGTCCCTCAGAGAAGCTGCTCTTATATGCACGATGAGCATTTGATATATGGCATATGTAGCCATGTACGTGACACTATCGCGTAGGTGCACCAGAAGGACGGACCAGCCTCTGCCCAAACCACCCACGCACCCTGTCAGACGTGAGGATAGTGTCTGAGGAAATCGTAATAGTCGTGCGATGTGCTTCAGGTTACAAGGTGCTACACATTTCAGTTAATGTGCTACATGCTTTCATTCCAGATTATGTGTCGCAACAAAACCTGTATACCGGATGCGGTCAATGTTACCTGGCCAAACCGCTCTACATGCCCGGTACGTCATGTAATTTCAGGTTTCCCTGTATAGAATCCAGTCAAATGAAAATAGCGAAGATGTTACGAAATGCCGTTCTGTTGGAATGTGGATAGAACTGAACAACAAAGTGTAAATGGTAATATTATGAAATAATTTAGGCAAAACAGTTGGACCAGTTGGCACTCCGTCAAACATGAAGTGGTATCCCGTCGTAGAACAATAACAATAACAGATAAAGGATCATGGCTCTCGTCCCGAGGTACTTCCCTTAACATTTTCTTACCAGTTCGCTGGATTTTCTACCCTTCTCTGACTTTGAGTAGTGGTTCCCAAATTGTGAGTCAAGACCCCTAGGGGGATCGCGACACGTTCCAAAGGGGGTCGCGAAGCGGCGCACTAATTTAAAGTGCCACTTCGGACTCATAAAACAGCATTTACGTTATTTACTTCTAGAAAAGAAGTTCCCTCAAGGATTCTATACGCGAAATTTCACTCCTGAACGCTGTGCATTTCAGTCACTTTGTGGAGAACTGCTGAGCCTCCACAAGTACCGATGACGCAACCAGCGAGTGACGCAATCAAACGGGAAAATGGGAGAGATGTCTTCTCCATCCTTTGTGTTTTCTCGAAGGTCGCAGCGCCCGGAGGATATGCCACGTGGGGCTCCGCTAAAGGCGGGGTCTCATAGCCTCGATTTGAGCAGCAGCAGCAGAGCAACAGCAGCGGAGCAGCAGAGCTGCAGCGACACGAGTGGTCCCATAGCACTGGGCGAGAGCAGCAGAGCTGCCGAGCTGCAGAAATTCCCTGCTGCTCTCGTATCCGAATTTTTGGTTGCTGTGCTGCCCTGTTGCTCTGCAGCCTGAGCAGCCGGTCTCGAAAGCCAATCAGGAGGCTGGTTGGTATTGTTTTCGTTCGACGGTGTTTAGGGTTAGCAGGGCGGTGAGTGACGGCAGAAGTTTTGTTTCCTTTTGTTCCGTGATTTGATTCTGAAGATCTGGATACGCTTGTGATTGCCAGTAGTTTGGAGCGAGTGTTCAATCATCGGGACTGCGTGAAGTGCGCTTTCAGGACATAATTCAGTTCATAAAGTGTTCGACCGAACCTACGTGATTCATATGTTGTGTACCAGTTGTAGCTACATGTTCGCTTGTTTTCTAGAAAGTACTTCAAAACCCGTGACCTGATAACGTACAAGCAAATTACTTTCACGTCCATGCCGTGTGAAAACCAAACCGAACAAATTTCTTGTGGTCGGTATTCCAAGACCTTGCTAGGTGGTTGTAAATGAAACTGACCCTTGAGAAGGGTCAGATGGAGGTAGACAACGTTCAGACAACGAAAAAAGGTTCGACAGAGATAGATAATGAACCCATTCCTTGTGAAAACAGGCAGAAAGCAGTGAATACTAGCAGAAGGGGCCTTTGTTTTCGTTAGACAATTTTATTTCACTAATAGCAACGTACGCATTTGACAGTCACCGTAAGTCAAAATATCGAATACTATAGTAACGAGGCAATATTTAATTATTTATACGACAAAATCCCGTAGAAGAATCTCCACACAACACAGCAAGGACGGTTCTGCACAGCAGTAGGACGAACCTACGTTGAATGTCAGGAAACTAACTGCGCACACATCAACGAAGAGTCAATCAGGTAATACGAGGCTCAGACCACCACCACACTCATCTCAAAGTTCACTTATGAGCTCCAAATCCACAATATATATCTCACACAAACGCCTTTCACCTAGGATTGCGTTCCTAAGTGTGTGCACTAAAAGGCTTAGCAGCTGCGTACGCCTTCGGAATGTGCGAAATGTAAACAATGCCAGAGTTGCCAACACGCTTTGTGTTTCCTAAGCCGCTGCTGCCGCTAATTCAAAACGAAGCTGATTGATTGATTGATTTTAAAAGAAAAAAATGGAGATGGTAGTCTCGAGCCACTCGGGACTGGCTACTCCAGGACGCGTTATTAATAAAAGAAAGGGAAACTACACTAACCTCGACGCTTTGAAACGCTTTGAAAGAATAAATGAAAACATCATCACCGAGCTTGTCACCAAAAGCGAAGTCTCAAGGCACTAAAAACAAAGAGTGTCACAATGTGTCAAACAGGTCCGTCGAGACTAGAAATTGCACAAGGGCGCGCATGGCAGGTATGAGCTGATTTGCTGGCCAGCACCCAAGAACCTTTTCGGTGGAGTATGGCCGATTATCCAGGCGAGACAGGGACGACACAAGGGTACATCGGTGTGCACTGTACCTCGGGCAACGAAGCTATGGGACGCCTCCAGCAGCAGAGCAGCGGCAGCAGAAAGCTGCTCTGCTGCCATGTTGCCGTGTTGCTGCTGCCGCACCGCTGCTGCTTTGCTGCTGCTGCTCGCATAAAGCTATGGACCCGGCCCTAACAAAGTGCAAAAAGTGAGCCCCCCCCCCCCCCCCCGGAAGACGCGAACGAGAACAACGTTGCCAGATGAGAGCCGGGCGCTCCGTCGGAGCCTTACATGACGTCACAGTCCTAAAAAATAAAAGATAATTTTATCTAGCTGTCGCGTCATGTAGAGCCAAAATATTTTGCAGGAATGTAAAGTGAGACAAGAAGATTTCAATAACATAACTGTGGTAGAACTCTGAAAACACGAGAAAAGCCCGTAGTGGGACTTTAAAAAAAGTGTCACGTCGCGTCCGCTGTCCTGGGTTACCAGGAAGCCCGTGGCAGCAGACCCGGAGGTTTCTCATAAATGCGCTTGCATGCGGGGTACGCGACGCATTCGATGCATCACACAGCCTCACTTTCACGCCTGCTTTCGCTTGTGCAGGAGGGCCAAAATCTATGTCGTGAGGTCCACTCACTCCCGCTAAAGGCCACAGCGTCTGCGTCTAGCCTTCACGGCACACGGCGCGTCTTCCCAAATTAGAGCGGACGCTAAAAACCTAAGAAAACCGTTTCGCGTGCGTTGTCGATGAGCGAAGCACGCAGTAGTTAGCACATATGACTGCGCCACATTTGCTCAGGATTGAGCACTCGTTCGTAGTTGTTGTTTCCGAGTTTTGCGTGCTCCCAGCTGCTTAATAATGGAACGATTTCTGACCGCTGTCAAACGAAACTCATCTTTGGAGTCCGAAAGCACAAGTACTCCTGCCTTTGTGCAATACTTTTTGGCCTTCGCCCTCTGAATGTAGCGCCCGAATAAAATGTCAGCTTATATCGTTTTGGCTAACGTTCATGCGCTGAAATCGGAAGACGTCTGGCATCGCCGAGGGGAGGGGGGGGGGGGGGGTCGCGACGAGGTGGTGTATATTTTGATGTGCCGTGAGCCGGGAAAGTTTGGGAACCACTGACTTAGTGTGTTTTACCGCTGGGCAGTGGCACCCATTGAATGTGTGACATTAGATGAGCGATATAAGGGTCAAGGCGAAATCAGATAAGTGCAAGTCGTCCGCAGAGATCATAGGCCGGCATTTTCCGAAGAATTCATCCTGCTTCGCACTATAACCGGATTTCCGCACAGCCCATCACCATTATAAACGATGGCATCACAGCCCTCATACACCCTCGCAGAAATTCAACTTCAACACCCATCATCGACTTCAGCTACAGAACCCATCACCGCCCTCAGAATCCATAATCGGAATAGAACTTCAGAACCCATCACACAGTTTCTGAAAAAAATTCACTGTATTTGAGGACCCTTCTGTCATAGTCCATACCTGTGGCCCCTAGAGCAATGATCATCCTCGTTTTTTCTTAGTTGGAATACACGGTCCTTGTCATCGCTGCTGCTTACTTGTTCACTGCATTCACTGAGACCGGAGTGCAAAACCCTCCAAAAATGTATTTCCTTCCCTACCGGTCAATACGTCGGGCGTCCTCATTTTTGATATGATAGCTCTGATCCCCCACTCACCGCGCGTGTTTGTTCCCTTTGTAAGGCTTGTAACGCTTTCCCCCTTCGTGTGGCGTGCCAATGTAACATCCTTTCTTCGCAGCTTTGCGCTCAAATTAGAGCCGTGAAAAACGAGGCGGAGCAAAGGGCTCATTTCCACAGATTTTCGGCGAATTTGTTTCGGCAATTGCCCTTGCATTACGAGTGGGATTATGTGCTATTCTGAGTAAAATGACCACGGGGAACCCATTTCCGCAAAGGACACGCTAGGTTGCCTTGGGAAATTTCAGAGTTCCATTCCAGAAATTAACTTTCCGTTAATTGAAATGAAATAAAAATGTTACCAATATGTGGCGAAAGTTATTGGCAGAAAAAAATCCGTTGCCCGATTGTCTCTCCGGGGCCTACGTTTCTTACTATGAATTTTTTATCATGGTTGGTGGACCACTCTGTATACAGGGTGTCCCAGAAAACGTGTCATTGAATTATAATTTAAAAACTACACCACCTAGAGCCATGCGGTCAACGGCATTTGTTCTTGCTGGGTTTTTGCCACCTCCTCACGTGAATGTCGTGTAACGTAAGTTTAATTATGTAAATTTTTGCGAGCTTAAGTCCGAAATTTGCCTAGTAAAGGTCACTTTTTTGCTCCACCAATGTGAGGAGCATGTCTAATTTAGTCCAATTAATGATAATTGACAGAAATATTCAGGAGCTATCCCATCGGAAAAAATAGCCGAACATCATGTTCTACGGAGGTCGCACAGAATAGCGCACGATGAATTTTACAGCGCAAACCTTGTCAGTCCGACAAAAGGAGGTTGGAAACCCAGCCCTCCCTGACATCACAGAAAGAGATAAAACAGGCACGGCTTATCACATCCGACTTGCGCTGGGATAATGCTTTCCCTCTCCCAATTTTAGGAACTGTTACTTTTTCTACCATCACTCTGTGGGCTGGCTTCGGAACCTCCTTTCGTCGCACTGAGAGCGATTGCGCTCAAAACGTCATCGCGCGCTACGGTCCGGTGCTCCGAAAAGCATGATGTTCGGCTATTTTCTCCGATGGGATATCTCGTGAATATCAGTGTGAATTATCATGAATTTGAGTGAATTCGGCACGCTCTTCATATTGATGGGGTAAAAAAGTGACCTTTACTTGGCAAATTTCCGAGTTCAGATCGCAAATATTTACATAATTAAACTTGGAGTACATGACATTCACATTAGGAGGTGGCAAAAACCTAATCAGAACAAATGCCGTTGACCGCATGATCCTAGATGGCGTTAGCTTTTTTATTATAATTCAATGACACGTTTTCTGGGACACCCTGTATACAGAGTGGTCCACCAACCATGATAAAAAATTCATAGTAAGAAACGTAGGCCCCGGAGAGGTGTCCCAGAAAACGTGTCATTGAATTATAATAAAAAAGCTAACGCCATCTAGGATCATGCGGTCAACGGCATTTGTTCTTACTGGGTTTTTGCCACCTCCTCATGTGAATGTCGTGTAACGTAAGTTTAATTATGTAAATTTTTGCGAATTGAACTCGGAAATTTGCCTAGTAAATGTCACTTTTTTACCCCACCAATGTGAAGAGTCAGTGTCTTCGTCAGTGTCTAATTTACTCAAATTAATGATAATTGACAGGGATATTCAGGAGCTATCCCATCGGAAAAAATAGCCGAACATCATGCTCTACGGAGGTCGCACAGAATAGCGCACGATGAATTTTTCAGCGCAATCTTCGTCAGTCCGACGAAAGGAGGTTGGAAACCCAGCCCACCCCGGCACCGCAAAAAGAGATAACGCAGGCATGGCTTACCACGTCCGATTTTCGCTGGGATAATGGTTTCCCTCTCTTAATTTTAGGAACACTACTTTTTCTACTATCACTCTTTGGGCTGGCTTCGGAACCTCCTTTCGTCGCACTGCGAGCGATTGCGCTCAAAAAGACATCGCGCGTTATGGTCCGGTGCTCCGAAAAGCATGATATTCGGCTATTTTTTCCGATGGGATAGTTCGTGAATATCACTGTCAATTATCATGAATTGGAGTGAATTCGGCACGCTCTTCATATTGGTGGGGTAAAAAAGTGACCTTCCCTTGGCAAATTTCTGAGTTCAGTTCGCAAATATTTGCATAATTAAACTTGGGGTACATGACATTAACTTTACAAGGTGGCAAAAACCTAATAAGAACAAATGCCGTTGACCGCATGATTCTAGGTGGCGTAGTTTTATTATTATAATTCAATGACACGTTTTCTGGGACACCCTGTATACAGGGTGTTTCAAAAAACGTGTCATTCAGACTTTATAAAAAAACGGGGCGACTGAAAAATACAGGGTAAACGGCATTTGTGTGGCAACTGAATTTGCCACCTTGAAAAAATATTTTCATTTGATTTTAATTAAAATCGATTGAATTTCTTTAATTGAACTCCGAAATTTCCCAAGTCAACCTAACGTTTTTTTTACAGAATTAGAGAGCCCGTAGCGAACTTAGTCAGATCCACTAAGAAATCCGCTCGATATTGCAAATGGAACTGCCCCAAAAAAGTCCCGAAATTGAGGCTTCAATGTTTCGGGTATTCAACGGCGCACCAAATCAGACGCAAAGATTCGTGGAGAGGAGGACATGCTCCTGCCCCCATGAAAGATAGAAGGTCGAAAAAACACAAGGCGGAAAAAAAGAGGCGGAATCATTTTTGTTTGCCGCTTATCAACGTATGGTGGAATGTCACCTGCCTTGTTATCTGCGCGACTTGTGCTGCGCGCCGGTCCGGCGATAAACTCTTCTAGCTTCATGGGGGCAGGAGCATGTCCTGCCCTCCGCGCATTTTTCCAACTGATTTGGTGCGCTGTTGAATACCCGAAACTCTGAAGCCTCAACTTCGTGACTTTTTTTTGGGCAGTTCCATTTGCAATATCGAGCGGATTTCTTGGTGGACCTGACTAAGTTCGCTACAGGCTCTCAAATTCTGCAAAAAAAACGTTAGGTTGACTAGGGAAATTTTGGAGTTCAATTAAAGAAATTCAATTTATTTTAATTAAAATCAAATGAAAATATTTTTGCAAGATGGCAAATTCAGTTGCCACAGAAGTGCCCTTTACCCCGTATTTTTCCGTCGCCCCGTTTTTTTATAAAGTCCGAATGGCACGTTTTTTGAAACACCCTGTATATACGAGGGTGGTTCCATAAGTTTCCGGCCCGAGGTAGAAAATGCGCGCGAATTTGAAAATGCGATAAAGGACGCGTGGCGCCATCTGTTGGAGGGCCGGCGCACCACCCTCAACCCTCTGCATGCTTTTGTCGGTTGGAGAGCGGCATTTCAAACAGCCAGGGTGCACTCTTCAGTTAAAATGGAAAAATCGAGTACCGCGCTGTGATAAAATTCTTGACAAAAGAGGGACTTTCGACTAAAGAAATTAAAGCGCGACTGGACAACGTGTACAGGGAAGACTCTCCGTCGTACACAACGACTGGGCTAAGCAGTTTCGACTGTGGCGAGAGTCCACTGAAGATGATCCACGCGATGGTCGTCCAGTGGAAGTGGTGACACAAGAAAATTTGTCTCTTGTCGAGGAGGAAGTGCTGAGTGACAGGCGTCTGAAGGTGAAGGAAATCTCAGAAAGGCTGGGGCTTTCCAAAACAACCGTTTTTTCGCATCATCGGCCAGGGCCGTCACATGACAAAGGTCAGTGCGAGATGGGTGCCACGACTTCTCTCGTCATTTGAAAAGCAACAGCGCGTCGTCTGTGCCAAAGAGTTTTTGGAGCTCTGTCAAGAGAACGAAAAAGAAATATGAACGTCAATTGTCACAGGGGATGAGACTATGGTGCTCTATGATCCCCTTTCGAAAAAGGAGTCGATGGAATGGCGCAAACCAGGAGAAGCACCCCCAAGAAAAGCCAAGGTCACACAATCCACAAAGAAGATGATGGCAACAATATTTTGGGATTTTCACGGGATCCTCCTCATCGACTTCAAAGAGAGGAACACCACAGTGAGTGCGACTTATTACGCTTCACTCCTGCACCGACTGCGAGACGCCATCAAGGAAAAGAGGCGCGGCAGGTTGAGTTGAGGTGTCCGGTTGCTCCAGGACAATGCCCCTGTCCACACGGCTTCTGTTGCCAAGGCTGCACTGAAGGAGAGCGGCTTCGAAGAAATCCACCACCCACCCTACTGTCCAGACTTGGCACCGAGTGACTACTTCTTGTTCCCAAACTTGAAGAGGGATCTCAGAGGACGGAGATTTCAAAACGATAGTGAGGTGCAAGAGGCAGTTTTCCAGCATTTTGCGGACAGAACTTCTGACTATTTTTTCAACGGTATAAGAATGCTGGTTGAAAGGTGTCAAAAGTGCATTGAAGTTAGGGGTGACTATGTCGAAAAGTGATACACTTGTTTCGTCTCTATGCCTATTAAAAGTTGGTCGGGCCGGAAACTTATGGAGCCACCCTCGTATATATAATGAAGGGGAAAAAAGCCATTAAAGACACAGGTATATGACACTAGACGTATTTGAAATTACAAATTGCAGATTAAGATAGCTTCTATGGCTGCACGCAGAGAAACAGATACTCATGGAACGATGCGGTCCTGTCGCATCGTTCCATGAGTATCGTTCCATGAGTATCTGTTTCTCAGCGTGCAGTCATAGAAGCCATCTTAATCTGTAATTTTTAATTTCAAATACGTCTAGTGTCATTTACCTGTTTCTTTAATGGCTTTTTTTCTCTTCATTATAATTCACTGGCTTGCACTGTGGCATTGAGGAGTGCTCAGTCACCCTCCCATGTGTATATCGCTCGCTGAGCGACCCCTGGTTTGCCAATTTCGAACGATGAGCAGCTACCCAGACCTGACGAGCCGCAAACACGGCGAAACACGTGTCCTCTCGTACTGTCGCATCGTTCCATGAGTATCTATATATATATATAAGAGGGAAAAAAATAGCAGGAGCTCTTTGGCTGCACGCATAGCATATGTTTGTAAATCAAACGTCGCCATGCCAGTACTGGACAGGACTTGGAGCTTTTGCACTTGTCTAGAATGACGTGTGAATGAGGAGGGCCCCGCCACCTGGCGGCGCTCGATAGGTCAAGTCCAGGAATGCGGTGTCAAGTCTGGGTAGTGTCAACGTCCTTGGAGTCGGGGAGGGGGGCGTTGTCAGGACCTCAGCTGAAACGAAAGGAAAAAAGAAGCTTTCGTTTATGGCAGACTGGAATGTGTAGATAAGGTATGATTCGCGTTGTTCTCGGGATCGATCGGTAGTGAAGTTTGATTGAAGAAGAAAAATTGAAACGTCTTGAATTGAATGACCCGGTTGGTTGAAATGGCGCGAAACAGGAAGATTATATTTTTTCGTCACATGGGCGATCGGTGGTTATTGCACCTAATTCTAAAAGACGTTTTAGTCTGACCGACGTACTGTGCTTGGCACGTGTTACATTCGATTACATATACAACGTTAGAGGAGTTGCAATCTAGATCAGCGTTGATTTACGTAAAAATCGGATTTTGTGCTCTTGACTGATTGGATCGTTTGCATTAATTTACAAAGCTGGCATCTACGACCGTTGCATGGGTGGCAGCCTCTTGGTGAATTTTCTGGTACGGTTACTTAAAAGCGAACTAGGCTATCTTGTAAGTTTGGTGCACGCCTGTAGGTGGCACGCGGTGGTTCAGGGAAAATTTCTTTTGTGCGTTCGGACTGGAGTTATGATGGCAATTCAGTATATGCTTGATATTTGGGATATTTCCAGCGAATGTTAGCGTTACGTTTAAGGTACCATTTCGTGAGTCATTTTTTCGTTTTAGAAGTAAACTTTGGTGATCCATTTTGCGATCTATGTCTAGTGCGTCTTCAACTAGGTCGGAAGGAAATTGGCGGTCTAGAAACGTTTGTTTTAGTCGTGGGGGATTTATTGGCAGAAAATTTTAGTCGGCTAAGATCAGCGTCGTTTGAGCATGTTTTCCTCTATCTCACAGCCTGACTATAGGGAACAGCCAACTTTATGTGCCGTGGGTGGCAATCGTTGAATGACAAATGCTGCTGGGAATCCATGGGCTTGCGATAAAGATCAGTAGTTAGAACACCATCAGTTAATTTAACTTGCACATCCAGGAAGTTAATGGTGGTCGCCGAATATGAATGGGGATGGCACTCCAGGGAAAAACACACACACACACACACACACATATATATATATATATATATATATATATATATATATATATATATATATATATATGTGACGAAGGAACGGAGCGATCAGTGAATCGGGGAACGAACATATGTTTATTGCGCGAGCTGCACCTCCTCTTTTATACGTCACACTCCCCCCCCCCTCCAAGAGAAAAGCGAGTAGGGGAATGGTAGAGGCGTAGTTTACTAACGTGGACGATGTCGGTTAGCCGCCCAAGAGGTAAGATGGAGCGGTCGATTTTATAATTAACAGTTGAAATCTTGCGAAGTATGGTGTAGGGTCCTTCCATGGCAGGAGCGAGCTTCCCACGGTTGGGGTGCCACGGCGCTATCGGCAAGGAGTCGTCTTTGATGCAACTATCACTGGAGCGTGGTGTATCTTGAGGGGGTGACTCGTGCTTGAGCGTTCGGGTTGAAAGGTCAAGGGAAAGGTTGAAGTCTGAAGCGTAGTCGAGGCCAAGAAGGAATTCCGCCGTCATACCACGGAGGACATGGACTTCGACTTCCCGTATCGCCAATTTGTAAATGAATGCGGACGCGACCCAAGGTTTGTGTGGGAGATGTAACCTGTTGAACTGCGATGCTGGAATTCCTGAGGAGTTGAAGTTTGAGTCTCTTGTAAATGTGTTCACTGATGCAAGAAATTGTGGCTCCCGTATCCAGAAATGCAGTTACAGGATTCCCATTAATGAATGCGTTGAAATGGATTACTGAAACCTTGGATCGCTGTCCCCGTTTCCCTGGTCAGGGCCGAGGGCAGAGACCGACGGTCGGTTAGGGCAGGCGTTGTGCCAGTGAAACTGCTGGGGGAGCCCAATGGACGCGCAGTGCCTACATTCGGTCTTAGGAATGTTGGGATGCATTTGCACGGTGTCAGCCGCTGGGACGTACTTTCGGGGTTGCGATTGGCTGTAAGTGCTTCGCGACTTCTGACGATTTAAAGCAATATCGATTTTATGGGCGGCTCGAAACCAATCCGTGGAAGATTGAATGTCCAATCCTGCGAAGGCAAGCTCATAGTCTGGTAGAAGACCGTCTGTCAGACCAGAAACTACGTGAGCGGCCGTGAGTCCTGCGGAGTCGCCGAGCCTTCGCTTTTCTTCACAGTATGACTCGATCGACTGGTCCCTGCGCTCTCGATAATGAATAAACGCGCGGAAAGGGTCGGCAGCCGATGTTGCGAAGCGGAGACCCATGCGGGATTTGATGTCCTCCCACGTCTCGTTGGTGCCAAAAACTTCGTTTAGATACCACCGGAAAGCTTCGCCTTCGACATATTCGCTGAAATTCTGTACCTTTTCGTTGTCGGTCCAGTTGCAGGAATCAGCCTTCGACTCGAAAAGACGGAGCCATTTCTGGATGGGTACGCTGCCGGCCTCCCCGTCATATTTGGGAATCACAAGTGGTTGGTGTTTCGGTGGCATGCTGCAGGTGGCTTGGCTTCAGGTTTTATCCTGTCGACTCATGTGACGAAGGAACGGGGCGATCAGTGAATCGGGGAACGAACATATGTTTATTGCGCGAGCTGCACCTCCTCTCTTATACGTCACACACATATATATATATATATATATATATATATATATATAATATATATATATATATGTGACGCCTTCTGACGCCATCCGATCAAACGTTGCCTGCTTGCGTACTGCTGATGATGGCCCAACAAGGCCGAAACAGCTGATTTACAAATATATATATATATAAAAGGCAATTGAATTGGAAGAATCAGACGGCCACGAATATGTATATATGAATAGATGAATAAATCAACGAGCCTTAAGACGAAAACGAATAGGAATAAGTTAAAATTAAGATTTATTATTATACAAAATAGGGATAAAATTTAGCTATTACAAAATCGACGTTTCGGCGGAAACTCCGCCTGCTTCAGGAAACCCTGGACGCCGAACGTCGATTTTGTAATAGCTAAATTTTATCCCTATTTTGTATAATAATAAATCTTAATTTCAACTTATTCCTATTCGTTTCCGTCTTAAGGCTCGCTGATTTATTCATCTATTCATATATACATATTCGTGGCCGTCTGATTTTTCCAATTCAATTGCCTTATATATATATATTTGTAAATCAGCTGTTTCGGCCTTGTTGGGCCATCATCAGCAGTACGCAAGCAGGCAACGTTTGATCGGATGGCGTCAGAAGGTCACGTAGCACGTGATGCCAACCATCAGGGTGTCCTAAGACACCTCTGAAAGCCCAGTGCAAAGCCAGTCAAGTGTATAAGAGAGAAGAAAATTAGCAAGAGCTCTTTGGCTGCACGTGTAGCATATGTTTGTAAGTCAAACGTCATCATGCCAGTACTGGACAGCTGTTTCGGCCTTGTTGGGCCATCATCAGCAGTACGCAGGCAGGCAACGTTTGAGCGGATGGCGTCAGAAGGTCACGTGGCACGTGATGCCTCCCGTCAGGGTGTCCTACGACACCTCTGAAAGCCCAGTGCAAAGCCAGTCAAGTGTATGCTGATGATGGCCCAACAAGACCGAAACAGCTGTCCAGTACTGGCATGGCGACGTTTGACTTACAAACATATGCTATACGAGCAGCCAAAGAGCTCTTGCTAATTTTCTTTTCCCTTATATATATATGTATATATATATTGTTTTTTCCGAATCAATAGACCCAACTTCTGCGCCTGGTTCGATTTAAAATGAAACTCCCTCCGCATGTGTGGATCACTGGATGAACAACAAAGCAATGCAAATACTGTGAACCTTACTTATTCGGCTTCTTCGTCGATATCTGGGGACATCTTGTTTTTGATCTCCTTCCTGGGGTGACGGAGGTTTGCTTCCTTCAGTATTGTCTGCCAGTGATACAGTCTCTGCGACATTCAACTTGAAGGCTCATGTGGAGATTGAAGTGGTTCATTGTGTGCTGCTACAACCAACTAGCAAATGACCACTGCGAAAACGCAAATAGGAAGTACTAAAACCGTGTAAAACCCCTTGAATTTTTCCAAACCAACGCATATAAAGTCTCAACAGAAGCCGTACCATCACCAGGGTCAGCATCACGCACAATTGCGTGCCGCAGGTCAGCTTCACACGGCTCTTCTGAAGGGCCATCTTCAGGTTGACCCACGCCAAGGCTGATACCGTGCTCTGTGCTGGTGGCGACGCCTACGCTGCTGACATTTCTCAAAACGGTCACCAGATGTTTTTCTGCAGTGGTCAGCTGCTCGATGCACGGCGGCCACCTGTCCCGTTCTTCCGCGTGCATATCAAAGCAGCTTTCGCTTCACGATGGACTTCCAATCCTGTCATGCCTAGCTGCAAAATACATTAGCTCTATGTCTGTACCTTGTGTGCGTTCCTCGAAATGCAGTCACAGTATGACACAATTGTGCTGCATTGCCAAAATTGTTTACTGCCTCTCTGACAAGCACTTATTTGCGGGTTCATATTTTTCTTCTCTGTGCGGCTATCTACATGGCAATATCAAATGAGCATGCTTCATTGCTAATTGGGCAGAAAGGAATCTGAGTACTCACCTTTCGCCACTTCTCTACCGTCTTTACAGAACCGCCCGCAGCATCCAAGCTGTCGGCTAGTTGCGCCGAGTCCCTGTCCCGCTGCTGTACTGTGGAAGCGCGCGAGAAGGCACCCGGAAACAATATTTCGTTGTGGCGCATGTAGCGTGCCATGATTCCGTACTGCGGTGTGGTCGTGCGGCATGGATACCAGAACGAGATGACGCCAGATTTAAATGTATTGAAGCAGAGGAACAACGATGAACCGCATTGGTTGGAGAAATTGCACACTCGCTCGCAGGCTCCTGTTCTCTACCTGGGATGACGCCATGACACGGGAGAGCTCGTAACGAACACGATAGCCTCAACGAGCAAGTTTAACGTAAAGTAGTGAATCGGAGAACATTCGATTATCTAAAAGGTCTCTCGTTCGGCTAGCACCAACGACCCATTAAATCGATAACGTTAACGTGCGAGTGAATAAGCCCATTCATTCCAAGCCGAATTGTTCGCGAACGAGGCGTCACTACAGTCTGTATTGCTTCTTCCAATGGCATGAATGCGCAGGTAGGCAGCGTACTATACAGCGAAATCACGGATATCCGACACCTGCAAGAAAGATATATATATATATATATATATCCACGTTTACAGAATTCGAAATCCCGGGATCGTAAAAAAAGTCCGGGAATTCTTAACCCCAGGTACAAGCAGGAAACGCTATTCTGGCGTAGCACAGTTACAACACTGTGCCTTCGGAAGATTCGCTTCATGGTTTCCACTCTGGAATTTTCTTGCGTTCAGACGTGCCGATTGCTCACGAAGGTCGCTTTCTCCGTGATAAACGCCTCCGTGACCGCACACTCCTTAGGGAATGGCACGGTACCCCAACTAGTAGGAAATCCAGTAACCCGTAAAAGATAGATAAAAACAGTGTTCTTCCAGAAGGAGAGCTCTCTCCTTAAAGCTCACTTCACCTTTCTGGATACCATAGGACTTCGATCCTTACTGTGAAGGGGGTCATTATTTCATTCCCCGCATCACCACCATCAATGGAGTAGAGTATCGCCCCTGCCGATGAAACTCCCCATTCATCATCTCGCAATCAAGTTGTTGTTGTTGTTCAAAAAGAACAGTTTCAGTTGGAAATACAGGCGGATCCCGATCTTGTTTTGATGTATTTCATCAGTTTTTGAGCGTGGTGAGATTGCAAAGTCAAGCGTAAATCCTAGCAGCGAGAAAAGACGTACTGAGCCTGTCATGCGTATCACAGCGAATGCGCAAGATCGGCAAACAAGATGGCGTTACCTTAGATTATATTGCATTATGGCTCGCATTATATTTTTTTTATTTATGGCAAAACCCATATATAAGTAGGAAATTTCTTTCAGGCAACGCATGTTTCCTGCAGACGGTGGGCTCTCCACAAGTGCCATCGTGCTGCGAGTATGTGTACACCTTATTATGCGGAGACAAGAAGTTCATCAACTACAACCCGAAGAAATGCGACAAGTTCTATAAATCTCCTACGGAAACGTGTTGAATGTGAAACAACCACGCTGTTGCACTACATCAAGTTTTCTCATGTATAGCATGTGTGCCTACCATGTATTAAATGAGCCCTCCAAAGTAAAATATCTTGATGACGTAAGTGAGTTTCACATATGTTCGTTACGTCTATCACCGTCATGAATTATATTACAATAATATTTCGTTTACGTTATGCATATTTTTTCATAAAATAGTCTGGTACGCTCCAGAGGTATGCACGTTGTTAAGGAAGACGATTATTTGTCTGTTTGTATGAAAAAAAAGAGAAGAAATTGAACTCGTCTCGTCGTCACTCGACGGTAGTATTCATCTACTGTCACTCTCATTTGCTTAGAGGCATGGACTGCATATTAGTTCAAGCCTCTCCGAAATTTCGAGACTTAAACATCTTCACCACGGCTATCCGTCTCTCTGGCTCTTGGCCTACAGACATATTAAAAATTTCTGCATACCGCAAAGGTCCACATTGGGTTGTATTTCGTACCAGAATTCATTCATAGTTTACAACTGCCTAGTGGAGCTAGTTCCAAGGCCTAAGGAAGCCTCCCTCTGAGGTCATTTCAAATACCAGCAAATTAAGGTCACGGCAATGCTTGTATCGAAACCCTCTATCACCCCCAAATCAAATTAAATTAAATTAATTTATTTCGTTTTGTACAGAAATATGGACGCCAGGCACAAAGGGAAGTAACCTGACGAGCCGCCTGGCGCCAGCGCAGTGTGTGGCAGGTGCTGATAAAATATATATAATTTTCGCGCTGCGTCGCTATTAGTCAGTAAAACAAAGAACACCCACATAGGTACATTCTAAATTTTATGTAAAATTACAAAGAAACAGTTGTTAATATTTTAGATTCCCTCTTTCGCTACGGCATTCGGTAGGGGCCTTCACTCCTGCCTGGTAGGGGTCTACTCGCAATGGTTTGCCCACAACACCCTTCAGGGCAACACATCGCCTCAGACATGCTCCTAAACCAAAGGTGCTGCACTCTGCCGCTTCGAAAAAGAGAAGAATAAGTCCTGGGTTATAGAAAAAAACTGCTCTAGCAAAAAGCGCTAGAAAGAATGACACCGAAGAAATGGTCCCCAGCTAGCACGGGAGGAAAAAATAGTCCAGTGTCCATTGATGGTGCTTCTAGGTGCTTTATGGTGGCCTCGTTTTATCGTAGATATCATAGTGTAAAGAGTTACGTTTTAAGGGAAAGAGGCATGTTTTAGTGCAAAGTTTCGGTTTTGGTATGTAGGAGGTCTGGTGGGCCACCAGCCAGTGTAAGTCGGCAATGTGTTCAAGTTCAATTCAAGTTGGTCCACCCTCTATTATTTGGGAAGATCTGCAGGCATTTTGTGTTTCCAACTGCTTTCTTCAGAGACCTGAACCATGTTTTTTTTACCTGTGAAGGGCACAAAAGTTACAACATTATTTGTCAGTGACGAAGCACCTCTCACCCGGCTTAAAAAAATGATTATCTGAGCTTGACGTGTATTAGTGACCTGCATTGTACGTAAAATACTCAGATATCTATTTATATTTCATAATTTTTAGATACAGCCGAAGCTTACTTATACTTGCATTTAAAAGTTATGTTTATTAACTTTTAATTAACTTTATTATGTTTATTAACGGTAGCATTAGAGTGTCAAAACAGAAAGAGCTGCATGTATGTGCGTGTGTCCGTGTGTGAGATGGTGAAGCCTCACTGAGATAGCGGTATGAGTGGACATGCAAAAGGGATATTTAT
This sequence comes from Ornithodoros turicata, assembly GCF_037126465.1. Lineage (NCBI taxonomy): Eukaryota > Metazoa > Arthropoda > Arachnida > Ixodida > Argasidae > Ornithodoros > Ornithodoros turicata. The sequence continues at coordinate 70,062,046 of NC_088203.1, read as the reverse complement.
TTATAAGAGGGTAAATGTAAATGAAAAAAAATGATTTGAAATTGAAGTAGTCAAAGGTAATTAAGAGTTAGAGGTAAGAGTAATTAAATCTAATTAGAGGTAATTAAAGGAATTAAAACAAGAAAGTTGAGCTTAAAGGTAATGAATTTAAGATATGTGTAATTAAGAGAAAGATTAATTGAAAATAAAGAATAGGGAAGGTAGCCTCAGGTTATACCGGAGGTAATTAAATGCAATTAAAGCTAACTATAATTAATTAAAGGGGAATTGAGAGTAATTAAGGGAAGTAAACGTAATTAAAGCCAATCAAGGGAAGTCAAGATTACCTCATGTAACCTGCGGTTACCTAAGGAAATTAAAGGGTAATTACAGGGTAATTGAAAGTAATTGAGTCTAATTAAAGGTTAATTAAATGGAGTTACATACGTCCTTACTTATAGGTGTCAAACCGGGAATGGAGCATTGACTGGAGGTAGACAACCAGAAGTCATGTATAGACGGCATGTGGACAACCGGAAGTCGGGTTTAGACTGGAAGTGGACAACCGGAAGTTGGGTTTAAACCGGAAGTGGTTACCCTGAAGTCAAGTATGGACTGGAAAAGGTGGTTAATGCTAACGCACTTCTCTCGCATTTACCGCTAAATCGCCAGTGATTTTTTTACACAATTTTCTTGTTTAGTACTTCCTAAGTGTGGCAAAATACAGAGGGCTGGTTGATTGACAGAGGCAGGGCCGCCAACACTCTGCTACTCTTTGCCAACCACCCCAGTGAACATCATTAGGGACACTGGGCAAGCGCAAGGATTGGATATCGCTTCCCCTGCCCCATTAGACCGATGTCTGCGTCGTACAGTAGCCGAGTTATCGCTGTGGAAATGCCAAATCACTTACACAAAGCGGTTTATTGCAACCTAGTACAAAACGCGTGAGTGCATGAGTCTAAGGTAGGGGAGACAGTGAATGACTAAAGTTTCGGAATAGATACTCTTGCATGTTCTTGCGCAGTACTTCCAGGGTTGCCCAGTTGGCGACCGTGTTTATGCCGAAACCTGCCATATTCTACATTCGGCCATCCTTCAGTGACGATCGTCCTGGTCGTCATCATCGGTGTCAGAAACAAGTCACAGACAACCCAACACGTCATGGACAACCCAATGTTACAACCTGCCGACTGGAGCACATCCAGAGTAGAAACGTCTGGTGAGCTGCTGTTCTGCAGAAGAGCAGGTATTCAATTCCGTATCTGGTATTCAATTCCGTATCTGTCACAGGGCAATGCTTCCGTCACAACGTATGGCCCTTTATATCGCTTCGAGAGCTTGGTCGGCTGGTCGTGCGGTGAAGGATCTCTCTCGACGATCACGAGACCACCGGGCTCGAACCGTTCTGCATCGCTCTGCATCTTTTGTTATACGTTTCCCGTTGTTTCCTTTGGTCACTTTCGATACAAGAGATTGCCTCTTGGCGCTTCTGTATCAAGGCTTCTTCGAAGTCCTCCCGTAGGGCACCATCCAACGGGCTTCCATCAAAACGTCTGGGTTTAAAGTTGAACAGGAACCCAAATTGAGTTTTCTTAGTTGCTTTGTGCACGGTACTGTTGATTGCGTACTGCACTTCTAGTAGTTGCTTGTCCCAGTCTGTATTGAGGATATTCCGACGAACTTGCAGGAGCAGGAGTGAGGATACGGTTTACGCGCTCAACTAGTCCGTTAGCACGGGGAGTCGCAATAGAAGTTTTCACGTGGACAATGTTATGCTCCTTGCAAAACTGCTCAAATTCTTTGTCCGTGTAAGAGGTCCCTATCTCTGTGATGACACGGTGAGGGCTACCAAAAACGGCGACTAAGTCCTCAAGGAACTGCACAGCAGGTACAGCGGCAGCGCTACGCACAGCGCGCAGAGTTACGAATTTAGTCAAACCGTCGACTGCCACCACGAGGAAGGTATTTCCCTTTTTGCTTCGACGGAACGGTCCAAGGTGGTCAAGGTGGAGGGTATGGGGAGGCACCCCTACTCTGTCAATGGAATGAAGGTAACCTGGTCTTTTTTCAGAGGAATTTTATTGTAAAGGCACTCCAGGCAAGACGCTAGGTACCGCCGTACGTATCTTCTCATGCGGGGAAACCAATATGTCTCCTCTGGTGTCTTCGTTGTCTCCTAGAGTCCAAAATGCCCTAAATGGTCATGGCACAGGGAGACCACTCTCCAACGAGCAGAATCCGGAACTGCCCAACCTACGTGGCTGTCGTCGCCAGAAACCTTCTTATACACGCGGTTTTCCCTTCATGGTGTAGTTCTTCGTGATATCAAGATCATGACTGGACAATTTTGGTGTCTTCAGCAAAACACAACTTTACTACGGGATGATGACTGGAGTGTTTCATCGCCGGGGGCGATACTCTACCCCATTGCTGGTAGGAATGCAGGGAATGAAATAATGAGCCCCTTCACAATAAGGATCGAAGTCCTGTGGTGTCCAGAAAGGTGAAGAGATCCTTGAGGGAAGAGCGTTGGTGCGCTGCATATGGCCAGAGACCACGCAGTTTTGTGAGAGAGAGGGGACGAGAGTCTAGCTCGTTGAGGGATCCGGAGAGTACGGTTCGGGAAGGTTGGTACTGTAGGCAATGGAGAATAATGTGCTCTAGATTTTCAACAGCGCAACAGGCCCTTCAACAGGTCTTCTGCAGTCGCATATTGATGTCATGGATTTTGGAGGTGTCGCTTGTGCTGCAGCGAGTCAATCGTCATACGTGAGTCCACCCTTATGAAAAAAAAACTATTGACGGTCTATAAAAACTCTGTTGCAAATGTCAATGAGAGTATAAAGAAACACGGTAGATTGCCTATAGAAATTCTATTGACTTCCTATTCCAAATTGGCCATATATATATATATGTATGTATTGAGAAGTGTCAATAGACATTATGCAATAGAGACTCCATACGAAGATGCTAAAAAGCCGTTTAGGCAGCTGCCATTCGCTACACCCTGGCACGCAAGACATTTCTCCATAGTTTTGATCATCGGACATCACATTTTCTGTTTCTCTACATTTGTTTCCGGCACTTCCCGTATCGACAATAAGCACGGCAGCTGAAAAACGAAACAGAGAAATATAGAGACAACCAAGAAGTCCAAAATGCTCACTGCGAAAGGTTAAGAAAATTCTTTCCAGGACCACTAGTACAAGCAGTAATGCTCCGCGACTTCGAAAGGTACTGGCCTTCCCTTCCTATTAGAAAACAGGTACTATATAAGTAGTAATCACTGGACACAGACTGGCGCCAACTCACAACTAGCCTTAAACACGATTTAATTAGCAATTAGAGTTAATTTGTACCCCCCACATTAATCAGCATCATCCAACGAGTCATCACACTAATTGGGGACTGCTTTTTTGACCCTCACGATATCGAGGATGAATCAGAAGACGATTCTCGGGACGGCGCACCTCCTACATTGTGTGCTCATGTGATGAGATCGCACCCCGACGTGGATATATCCTTCCTGCCCTTCTTCCAGACTGACAGTGCATTTAGAGGTGTCGTCAAAAGGTACGTGCTATTGGCATCTGTTCACGATCAGGGAGTAGAGGATTTGCGACAATATTTAATGAGTCACTTTCACGATATGGTCGCCATATTGAGAGTGCAACGAATACCCTTTAGGTTTTGAATTTCTTCTGATGTTTTAATGATAAAGGAAATTCATGGGGAGATAATCGCGCACATCGCCCACTTTACGGCGTTTGCTCGCGAAGTCCACAGTGATGGAGCCATTGCAAATACCCTAATGGACGTGATTCAGGAGTCCACAGGGCGCATAGAAAATTATCAGCGGGAAGGGAGTGGGTTCGTGTCCACCGACGTCCAAAACATTCAGATTCGGTGAAAACTAAAAAATTCGGATGCAATGGGGCGCTTCCCGAGCATTTGGCTAAACGCAGGAGCGTGCTAACAAATATTCATTTACCGGCACGTAAGGAGGGTGAGTGTTTTAAAAACAACACGCTCGCCCTCCTGCATCCACAGAGTTGGAATACATGGTCAAAAAAATATGAAAATTACGCCGCAGAGTACTGGTGGCCTAGTCGCCTCCCCGTTTCCTATTCTGACCTGGACGAATTCGAAGACAAAAACATGATATCGGAGTACGTCGATCAAGGGTGCACGTGCCGCAACCCCCAAAACTCGAGTATGAAAAGAAAATTCACTTATTGGCTATAGACCAGCATTTTTTTTTAATCAAGTCCTCGAGCGGTTACTGATTAGGAAAGACAAGCGTTTCGTATGCGAGCGTTGCACGCGCTCTTTCCTGAAGGAAGAGAGCATGGCGAAACATCGTCGCCTGTGCGCGGACGTAAACGAAATCATATTGGAATTTTATGAACCGGGCAAAAACTTTGTAGAATTTACTAAAATACAGTACAAGCAGCAGTATAACTACGTCGTCGCGTTGGACATGGACGCGTAGTCGCGCCCAGTGGTGTTGGCATGCAGCGTCACGTCACCTCTAGCTTCTGTGCCGTGCTCGTGCGCACGTACGACTCGAAGGTCATGCGCATCAGGACGCACCACGGTGAAGATTCCGCGAGACAGTGTGTGAAAGCTTTGATGGAAATGCGGGACGAGATGATCGCCCTGAACGCCTGCCCCGCCGAAATCGTGCTGAATGATGAGCAACGAGCACGGCACAGAGCTGCCACCCACTGCGCGTACTGTAAGCGGGAGTTTGCGCAAGGTCTACCCCGTGTCCGGCACCACGACCATTTCAAGCGTTGTACTGCCGGCGAGACAAATTACATCACGACACTGTGCAACCCCTGTAATGTGGCGTGCACGACGCAGGAAAAACTGCCCATCATGGTGCACAATCTGGCCTACGATTTGGCCGGACCGCTGGAATTTGGAATTTCACCTTCTCGGGTGGAAGTGAGCCACCCATCGTGGCCAGTTCCATGGAAAAAATCCGATCGTTCGAAATTGGCACCTTCCTATTCAGAAATACCATGCAGTACCTAAATTCGTCGCTGGGAGAGCTCGTGGAAACCGTCAAATCCATGGGGGGCGCAGAGGCGTTCCAATGCCTGAAGCAGGTATTTGGAGTCGACTACGAAATTTTGCTTCGTAAAGGTGTATTCCCGTACAGCCACGTTAGCTCGTTCGCGATCTACGACGGCTCTGCCGGCAAAATCCGCATTCCTAAACGACCTCACGGAGGAGGATATAAGCGATGAAGACTATCAGTACGCGCTGCACGTATTTGAACATTTTGGATGCTCAAATCTGAGGGATTATAACCAGGGTGTCGAACCGCAAAAAATACGGGTTCGGTTCGGGTTCGGGTTCGCGTGGCTTGGATTTCGTTCCGGTTCAGTTCCGGTTCGGCCACGCCAAAAATCGAACCGGTTCACAAACCGGTTCGCAGCCCCGAACCGGTTCGCGAACCGGTTCAACGCTTCCATTTTATATCTCCCATAAAACTGCTTTTATCAGGTAATGCGTGGCTAATAGCTTACTGCTGTTGTCTGCATTGACGTTTTTAGTGGTCAGGTACTCCCTTTAGCGAGAGGAAGGAGAAATGTATGAACACTTGCACATAGCGTCCCCGCTGATGAAGTGCTGTAGTCCTGCTACTTTCTGTTCCTAAACCTCACACGCACAGTGCCAGCAAGATACACTTAAATGAAGCCTAATAAGATGGACAGCATTCACGGATGGGCATAAATACATTTTTTTATTTAAATATAAATACAAAATACTTTGTTGAAAGGGGTATTTAAATACTCTTCATAAATAATTTTCAATGTGAGTGTTTAAATAGAAAGTAATAATACAGTATTTAAATACTGTAACCAGTAGTACCATAAATGCTGTAAGATGGCGTCTGGATGGCATCTGGAATTACAGAAATAATGATGATTATAACAACAAATCAGCAAGTAACAATAACATTTATTTGTTAGATTATCATGGCGATTTTAACATTATAAATTTCTCGAAGACTGCATCTTTTAGGCGTCTTCTGTTCGGCCGGACAATCAGATTCGCAAAGGAGAACAGCATCTCCACAGGTGCCGATGAACAAAGGCTTGTACTAAATTTGACGAGGATGCTTCTTACAACAAGGTAATTGGGTAGTCGCGATCGTTATCCGCAACAGCAGTGAAAAACTCGTCATCTAGAATGGTTGTCGCATGCGCATGCTGGCGCAAACACGGCATAACTGCGCCCGAAACTCGCCCGTCTTCCCGAAAGGTCAAATGCAGGGCAATTTTCGGATATGAGTCAGTACATTCTGTATATAGGAGTATTTATAAATTATTTACAAGAATAAGTACCCAAAAGTTGGTATTTAAATATAATTATAAATACATTTTTCTAGTGTGTATTTAAATACAAAATATAAATACATGTATTTATATTTTAAATAGTATTTTATTTACAATGTATTTAAATACTGCCCATCCGTGACAGCATTTTACATAGACGACGGTACCTGCCGGCACACTGCATTCGCAGCGTGAATCGATCTGAAACCGTACTGAAGCATGTGGAAAATAAGTCTGCCAGCCTTGCTCTGTCCGAGCTCACAGCCATGTACCAGTTAATCCACAACGCAAACGCAATGTGTCACGACACGACTGCACTACCAGTAAGCAGAACCACATTTACTGTTCAAACCACGACCAATCAAACAGGCACCGTTCTGCGTACGCTCCTTCTCCACTTCTCATGTTTCTGACTTGTTTAATTTTTGGTGCTCACGTGTAAAGGGAAATGTTGGGCGCTTGCTTAATCACATATTCGTCCTATAGAGCTACACAACTGGCCTACTCCATTCATGCTTCATTCGTCCGCGTGGCGCCTCCTCTGTGAAGAGCAGACGCCACAGCGCGTGCGTGGGGCGCTAGCCGCGGTGCTCACAAGGACAACTGCGTTTCAACGTGTTAAAAACGACTCTGAAAGCATACTTACTATACGTCCTCGTTTGACTGCTAGCTGAAAATTTGCGAAATCCATGATTCGTCCCAATGTCCAACGAGGACACCAATGTGTCCTCGTTCAGGGATTGAGAGGCAGTTGAACTCTTATGCTGATTTCTTTTATGTCCGAACCGTTTTGTTGCGAACCGGTTACCTCTATTATTTTTTCCGGTTCTGCTCCGGTTCGGGTTCAACAGTGTCACGAAAATTACGGTTCGGGTTCGGGTTCGGTTCCGGCAAAAATAACGGTTCGGGTACGGTTTTCGGTTCGGGTTCGGGTTCGGTTCGACACCCTGATTATAACGCATTGTACCTGAAAACGGATGCCCTGTTACATGCTGACGTAATGCAGCACTTCCAGTGCCTGTGCTACGACACGCGCGGATTGGAATTCCTTCACTGCGTTTCTCTAGCATCCTATTCGTGGCAATGCGTTCTAAATTACACGCAGGCAAAATTGGAACTGATCATCGATGAGGACATGTACCGAACCATTGAATTGGAATGTAGAGGCGGGATCTGTCAGGCCAGCAGGCGTCATTTACGGGCTAAAAACCCGCTGTGCAGTGGCTACGATCCCGATAAAGAGGAGGTGTACATATCGTACATAGATTGCAACAATCTTTACAGATTCAGTATGATAAAGCACCTTCCCATCGGCGATTTCGAATGGGTCGAGGATTTTTGCTCCGTGGATTTTATGCGTCACCCCACGGATTCGGACGTGGGATACGTGTACGTGTGCGACTTGAAGTAGCCAAAATTTATCCGCGCGCTGACGCGGTACTTCCCCCTGGCTCCCGAGAAGGCGGTCGTCCCGAAGGAATGGCTCTCACCATTCCAGCGAGGGCTCCTCGAAGAGTTAATGTAACAGCCCGCGAACAGCAAAAAGCTACTGTTCACGTGCAAGGACAAGATCGAGTACGTTGTTCATTACGCGCTGCTCGAGCTCTATTGTAGACTGGGCATGAGGGTGACGAAAATTCACAAAACTCTAAAATTTCGTCACGCACCATTCCTGCGTACCTATATCAAAGACAATGTTGCCAGACGCGTTGCCACGAGCACGAGAAAAACTGGGCATTCGAGAAAAATTTCTATAAAATCTCAAATAATGCGGTCTTCGGGCGTACGCTACTAAATAAATTTAATATGCGGGATATTCGAGTAGCCTTCGATGAGGAGACGGCAAGACGCCTCGGGAGTCGGGCGGAATGGATACGAATGGAAATTTTGTCCCCGGATTGCGTCATGTACGAAATGCGTAAAAGAAAAGTGAGATGCAATTTCCCCCTGCAGATTGGCTTTACGATTTTAGAACTGAGTAAGTTAACCATGTACTCGTTCTGATATGAAACCCTGCTGAGTAAGCTTACTTGTCCGGTGATTACCTGCTACAGTAGAATCTCGATGATACGAATCTCACGGGGTCGCGGAAAAAATTCGTATCATCCGAAATTCGTATCAAACGAATTAAACCAAAATAAAAATTGAGGCAAGAAAATAGACAGTGACTGTTAATTTTCTGTTACTGTCAATGAAAGAGGTCGGTGGTGGTGGTGGTGGTGGTGATAGGGCTTGCCGTTGTCGGCCTCACGTATGTGGGCAACGTCACGACTCACGCCCTGGAGGAATGTGCGTCCTGGGCCGACTTCTAAGGGAACTTTGCCGAGGTCGGTTGTAACGCTTTTTTGTCTCCGTTTTTGGTCAATGGTGCCCAAATACGCCAGATGATTCAAAAGAAGTAGCACGTGCTTTTCACCCGCGAGTCGCACGACAGTGGTCTAAAGCGAGCTTCTCCTAAAGCAAGCAGGCGTTAGGTGAAGCCGACTTGCGGAATGGTGACGCGTAATGTTGCGACAAGTTGTCCTGATATGTTCCCTCCACGTGTTCTGGGGTTCTGGTCGCTGTTTTTCGCCAGAGATAAGGTGATAAGGTTCCGGGTCGTTCAATCCCTTGAACTTATCTCCACCACCACCAAAAGGAAAGTCATTGCTTGCATTGCGCTTCATGATGTAAGGGAGTTCGTGGTGAGGATCGCCCTCCCTTTTCGAAAGACGCAGCAGCATCACTCGCATGCTCTCGCGTCACGGGGGAACGACCTCTGTCGCATCCTCGGCTCATTCGTATCATCCGTAAAGACAAGATAACGCGTTCGTATAATCCGAACTCTAATACATGGGAAGAATAGGCATTCCGGCCAGGACCGGAAAAGAATTCGCATCATCCCGAAATTCGTATAATCGAGATTCTACTGTACTTTGACACGGACTCTCTGATCCTCAGCCTATTCTGCAAGGACTACGAAGATCAGTTACGTGCGATCGCCGACGAACATTTAGACTTGTCTTCCTTCGATCGGGATCATCCGCTGTACAGCGAGAGGAATCGCGGTAGGCTTGGCGCGTTCAAAAGTGAAACGGGTAGCATACGCATCGAGGAAGTAATATGCTTGAAAGCCAAAATGTATTCCATCAAATTAGCCGGGGGAAAACAGATAGCAAGAGCTAAAGGGGTAAAAAAAAACATTGTGCGCAAACACCTTCTCCATGATACGTACCACGATACCCTATTCAAGCACACTAGCATATCGCACGAACAGGTGTCAATAGTGGGAAAGAAATAGTGCATGTACACCATCAGAAATGTGAAAAGAAGTCTGAAGGCGTACAACAACAAACAATACAACTTCAATGACGTGGACTCCTACCCGTACGGGAGCTGCGAATACGGTAAGCTCGAGTGGATGACGTAGATAGCGGAATTTCACCTGGCGCTCTTTCCCCCGCACAGATAATGCAGTGGATGAGAAGGAGTAGCGTCATTTGGACTGCGTCACTGGAAGGATGTGGTACCTTGTTCTCTTCTCGCTCGTATCGTGCGCGCTGGCGCTGGATGCCAGCAACTGTACGGCGAGCATCAAGCTGGAGAAGGATAAGCACACGTGTGCGCACGAATGCCCTGGTGACATCTTGGCCATCAGAGAGTGGCACGTGGTACCTATGCGGTCCGGCATTAACCTGGACAGGAATGCTACTGGATCACTGCGCACGTGCCTTCACTCGTTGGACGTGAGCGACAGCTACGAAGATATCCAGTGCACGTAGAAGTGTCAACTCACGGAGGACGGAATTTTTCTCACCCGCTGTCCCGAAGACGTCTACATGATCCGCGGAACCACGCCCAGCATCAAAGGAATCAATCTCTCCAAGACTGCCATGCTTTTTCTCAAACATGTACTCAATAAACGTTGAAATGTATTTTTTTTCCTGTCTGTCTGAGATAAAGCCGCAGCGGGGTCGCTGCCGAGCAGGCGTGCGCTAACGAAGGCTATGTTCAGCGGGCTTAATGATCCAATCAGTGGGCTAAGAACGGGCCAATCGGTAGGCTTAAATTGGGGACGGCCAATCAGAGGGCTTAGAAAGCCTGGAAAATGTGGAGAGTGATCAGTAGGCTTAGAATGGACCAATTAGCGGAGCCAAGTAATTAGCATAAAGGGGTAGAGCTACGGTCAACCAATCAATGATCAGTAGGCTTAGCACAGGCCATTCAGCGTGAAGTGGGCGGAGCCAAGACAATTAATTAGCATAAAGGAACGGAGCTACAGTCAGCCAATCAAAGATCAGTAGGCTTAGCATGGGCCAATCACCATGAAGTGGGCGGAGCTAATGGCGGCCAATCAGAAGGCTTAGATTTGTCTTGTGTTGGATTAGAACTAGATTATGGCTTAGAATTGGATTAGGATTGGATTAGAGAAAACTCTTGGCTATAGGACATATATTTATACTACTAGCGTCTTGGCCGTGCGTCATCGGACCTTTGTGCATCATGCAATGTGCGCGCTGACCTGCACCACCTACTTATAGACTGCCCTGACTACCAGCAGGAGCGCGAGATCTTGCAGCACGGACTGCATGCAATCGATCACCGCCCATTTACCATAGGCAAGGTGCTGGGCCCATGGTCCAGTACCGTTCATATGCACCAAGGCCTCCGTCACCTTTGGGATTTCCTGTCATCAACAGGCCTCTTCACCCTGCTTTGATTACCAGAATCCTGATCTCCATCATCATCCCTCATTACGTACAAGTGGCACTGGGGCAGCGCCCAGCCTGCTGGCCGGCATTAGCCCGATCTCCTCATCGTAGCTTTATGTGTGTGTGTGTGTGTGTGTTGTCCCCTCCTTTGCTTTTTCCAGAGTTCGAGGTAACTCGTTACAAGTAACTCGTTACTGTAACTAAGTTCCTTTTTTTGGTAACTTGAACTTAACTCGGTACTTTTGTGCCATGGTAACTTCAAGAGGATCATTTTTCAAGTAACGTTGCCAGAGTAACTTAAGTTAAGTTCCAAGTTACTTTTGACTCGCTTTTCACTCACGACCACATATTTTCTTGCTTTCTCTCCGGTTCCCTCATAGCATCTTTCGCCATAAAGCGTGATATTCAATCAATGAGAATGAAATTAAGCTGAACCATTGTGCGCCCACAGGGAGCAAGTTCCTTTAAGGGACCATATCGTAATCCCTTCAAGACTGTGGCTTTCGGGCGCGATCTTGTTCTCAAGTTTCGAGCGTAGTGCAATTCTACCAAATTTGCGGCGCTGTCGAACACTATGACGTCATTTGTTTACAAACCGGGAAAGGTATATTGTTGGACATAAACGAAAACTATCTAAGCGTGTTGCACCTGCGTAATGCTGTTTTGTGTCCGAAGTAACTTGGAAGTAACTCGTTCTTTTTTTAAGTAACTCAGTAACTGCGAGTTATATTTCAGGCTGAAGAACTTCGTTATTAACTTAGTTACATTTTTCACACGGTAACTTAACTTGTAACGAGTTCTTTTTGACGGGTAACTTAATATATGGCTTTTTCCAATCGTCCGCGAGGCCGTCTCGCACTGCCGGATTGACAATTTCACCGACTTTGTCCATGATTGTGCTTGACATTATGCTGCAGCACGTCTCGGTGTACGGGCATTTCGGTGTACGCACATTTTGGTGTACGGACTACGTACCAGGAGTAGGACAAAATGTGGTTGTGTGGGCGAAAGAAAAAATGATCCCGCAGGCTCCTGCACGCCCAAAAATACAAGCGCATGGTTTCGCACGGCTCATGAAACATATCACAACTGACCAGGTGGTGTTATCATTCGCTCTCCCGATTTGTTGAAGTTGGGAGACACATTTGTTTTTAATGAGTTAATGTCGAAAAGTCGGATGGCTAATTATAACAAGGCCGAAAAATAAAGAGTTCCAAGAGGATGTCGCAGCTATTAAATATATCTTAAGGAGTAAGTGAACGACCAATAAATACATTAGATTATTACATTCATGCTTCACCTATACCGACATAACCCACTAGCACGCGAGTCCTACCACGCTTCTGTGCTTGTGCACATGTATGCATCGGTCATGCGCGTAGTTAAAAACATGACGCTGAAATTTGATGGTCCTCTCCAGCCCCCTCCCCCCCTCACCAGGCGCAACAAAGTGTGTTCTCCTGCGAGAAACATTTTTCTGTTGTACTGTGCCACCGAACGCGACACTTAACTTGAGAAAACAGCAGGCAAAAGATTTGGTGAGCATTTGTCCACTTTGAGCTTTCGTACGGTGACTAAATGCCCTGGATTCGCATTTTTGAGCGCGCAGGAGCCTGCGGGACCTTTTTTTTTTTTTTCGTTCATGCAACCACCGACCTTTTTTTTTCGGGACCATTTTTTCCTCCACCCAGCGCGATCCAGGACATTTGCTCACCGGACATTTAGGCAATGTCCGAATGCTTAGGGCGGACCAATGCTCAACAGGATTTTTACGTGAGTCCTGTTTTCACAAATTATGTGTCGTGTTCGGTGACAACAGTATAATAATAATCCCAGGAGAACGTACTGTGCATACATAGTAAAAATTACTTCTGCCAATAGAGTTATAGTAACGGTTATGTTTTTCGAGTAACGCGTACAACTCTGCGAATAGCATACAATATAACAAGTGCAGACGCCCATCACGGCTTTCGTACGTGCACATGACTCTTCAATCTTCGGGCCCGTATGAGGCCAAGAATTTGAAAACACGGAAATAGTACTGTTCACGTCTCTGTTGCATCCCACCTGTTATTTCTAGGTTGTACTGCAGAAAACCAACCAACCAAACCAACAATCCGCCACTTGCGAAAAAAACACGGCGCATGCGCACGTCCCCCACTCCCTCGTGCTTACCGCCGGGTTTCGAACTGGCTGGAAAACAGACGCCATATCGCCGCTTCTGCAAGCCATGCCTATGAATTGCGTATCTTATGGCTGTACGAATTATTATGTGCAGGACAAGAAGTTACGTTTTTTTTATGTTTCCGTGTGATATGCTATATCCTCAAAAACGCGAAGCGTGGGTTTTGGCTGTGAAAAGACAGGAAGAATTGCGAGGCATGGCAGGCATTTCCAACCGTCCAGGAAACATAAACGAATTTTCCCAAAGCTTTTCGCAAGCTTCCCAACACAAGATTAGTACTCGATGCGACTGAAGTCAGAATCCAGAGGCCATCCTCACTAAATGCACAGAGACAAACTTTTTCGCATTATAAACATTACAACACATATAAAGCAGTTGTTGGCTGCACCCAAGGCGGCTACATCAGCTTTGTTTCCCGGCTTTGGGGTGGGTCCATACCTGATGTGGACATATTGAGAGTAGTGGATTGTTAAATTGCCTCGAAGCTGGTGATGCCATAATGGTAGATAAGGGCTTCAATGTTCCGTGTCTTGCACAAGGAATTGAAGTGTACAATCCACCAATTAGGGTGAGAGGCGAAGCATAAATAACCAAGAGCAGTGTTCAAAGTACAAGAGAAATTGTCAGAGTGCATCTTAACGTGTGATCCGACATGTGAAAGAATTTCACATTCTTGATCGGGCCTTTCCCATCAGCATGGTGGACATTGCTGAGCAGATATTTCATGTATGCTGCTACCTTAGTAATTTCCAAATTCCCTTAATAAATAAGGCCTAACACGACACAGGGAAGGTATTAAACAACTGTGAAATGACCTTATGATGAACAAAGTAATAAAAATTACTCAGTAAAGGCTGGTTCACACTGTCACGTTTACGCTTGCGGCTACGGGTTACGAGCACTTACGGTGGGGGTTGCCATGACGACGAAGAGACGGCGCCTGCAAGATCGTTTCCGCAAGGAGTTGAGGCAACTTCAACTTTTCTCCCGCAAGCTCCGTAACCGTAAGCGCACTGGCCAATAGGATGGCAGAAAAGTTCGGATGCCGCGCATGCGTTTTGTCTCGCGCGTCTCCTTGCAAAGATGGCGGAAACATTGGATGTCTTAGAAGCTCCTATTTTCCAAGTTGAGAAGTTTCCCTGGCTATACAATAGCAAAAGAAGCGACTACAGGGATGCCACGAAAAAAGAAAACTCATGGATGACAATTAGCATAGCAGTGGGTCTGTCAGGTGATATCTTCACTCAATGAATCTGTCCGAAGTAGTGAGTTGCACGTTGCACTGTCGACGATGGCGTTAAATTAAGAACATTAACAGTTAAGGACATCGTCAAGGAATGTCTGATTGTCTTCCAAAGCAGCCGGCACCGGGGTGCTGGACGCATGCTACTCTGTGGCTCTATTTCACTTTTCTTCGGAAGGATGGCACTATAGGAGGAGCGGAGCGCCGAAACGTAGTAATGTGAACGATGGAGGAACGCAGCCGGCAACGAGATGGGTACTACGTAAGCGCAACCCGTAGCCCGTAAGCGCGAACGTGGCAGTGTGAACCAGCCTTAAGACATTAAGACTATATACAGTCAAGTCTCGCTTATCCTGAGTTCAGATATCCGGAAAACTCGTTATCCGGACTATATCACCTGGAACGAACCTGCTACCATTGGATTTTGCCTCGGTTATCAGGGATTCATTATCCGTATCCGGACAGCAAGTACGGGGAACGATCTTCCAGGACAAAGGTCATTCTGATTCGCTTATCCGGTGAAGTGTCAACGTCCTCTGTCCCTGGCATGTGCTGTATTCGCACTACTCAGGAAAAGGGTAACATCTCACCGTGGCATTCTGTATACTGTTTGACTCCCCTTTCTTCAGAGGTCACACCCTTTTCGTGTGTGCGGACACACGATAAGCGGAACAGGTGCCCTGTTCCCACCGTGCGCAAGCAATCCACATGTGAACGTCGGTGTCCAGGCACTTCGAAAGCATCGTTTGTTTGTTTGTTTGCAAGGAAAGCATCGTCTTTTGACCTATGCCAAAAATGTTTGCAGAAAGACAAAAACATGTATACTGGACCAACTTTCTGTGACATTACTCTTCTTTGAACAGCAGGGTGATGCAGCGTGTGCCGTGGCTGTTACCAAGATTCTGTCACACGCGTGCCTACTAATTTCAAGCAGCTCACTTCGCATGAATTTCTGAAGTAACGATCTTTTACCTGTTTCCTTTTCTGGAGCTATTAAGAGGTCTCCCAAATTTTCAGGTTTCCCCGGAAGTTTGCTTGGTTCGGTTATCCGGAAATTCGTTATCCGTACGAAAACGGACGACTCCCGAAGTGTGCGGATAATCGAGACATGACTGTACATTATATACACTCACTATATGCACTACAAGTTACAATATAGACATTCATTTTGCAATGAAAAAATGGCTAGGAAGCAAGCGAGCTGGTGAAGATGATGCATAATGTAAAAACCCCGAGACTAGGGAACACGAAGGGACAGACACAACGCGAAGTCTCAATTGTGTCTGACCCTTCGTGTTCCCTAGTCTCGGGGTTTTTACATTATGATTCATTTTGCGCTTCACGAGTGGAGCCTCCTTGGGCGGATCTTCAACTCCCTGATACTGTCTACGACCATTACGACCACATCCCCATTACAGTCCAGACCTCGCCCCCAGCGATTTCCATCTCTTCGGGCCACTAAAGGCGTTCCTTGGGGCCGCCACTTCAGCTGCGACGACGAGGTCAAGAATGCGGTCCGATCATGGCTGCTACGCGCCGGTAAGGATTTCTACGCTGCTGGCATCCAAGCCCTCGTGAAACGCTGGGACAAGTGCATTTGTGCAGCTAGAGATTACGTTGAAAAATAAAACAGGCGTTTTCTGTGTTGAACCTGAATATGTCAAAGTTAAGCTCACAACTAAGAAACGAACACCTCAACGATGTCCTTAAGATTGCAACTGCACAACCACTTTCACACGATGTTGACACAATAGTTTAAAAAAAGGTTCCTCTCCATACACAGCAAATAAAAACGATCGCTGACTCTCTGATTGAGCAGCTCTAAATAACCTAAATACATGCGTTTTATGTTGCTTTAAGTTCTGTGTTTTGCGATCTATATCAGAAACAGGCTACCGCAAAGCTTCGGTATGCGGCCCGCGTAGTTCTTCCCAGGCTCAATGCGGCCCGCGGACACGAATGAGTTCGGCACCCCTGGTCTACGACATAGTACCCATTTATATACTTTTTGTATGGGATGTAATTCCCCACGGACCCCAACCGGCGGATGCGTTTGGTGAGAACTTCTGGGATAAGAGCATGCTCAAAAAAATACTGTTCAACCGCACATCAAGAACGGAAACGGGATCTCCTCGATCATGGACAGAAATTCTCACTCTTCTCGATCAGACCGACAAACACCCAAAAGAAACAGTCAGACAGACGACAAGAAACAAACGAAACCACTGCGAGATTTCGAGAGCATTCTAACCGAACACTCTCGAACGAAGGGAGCCCTATAGTTCCTTCCGCGTCTAACAGACGGCGCCAGTTTCTCCTTTGCTTTGTGTATGTAACTCTGGGTTAAGTATGCCCAGCAGACTTGGGAAGAAGGTTGCTGCTTCCTTTTTGTGGTTTGCCAAACAACAAACATTTTTGACAAATCAATCAATCAAATAAATATGTGACATCTTTGGATGATGCTCACTGGGTGGTGCTCCTATATCGCATATCGTATCTCCTTTATCTTATTTTCCTATTGTTGGTCAGACACAGACTTTGCAGTTGTTCTCTCATACTTTTGATGTCGATGAACCGTATCTTCAGCAGAAGCGGAGTTGTATACGGGCCATGAAACAATGAATAAATGGGTGTACATCTTTCATTGTACATTAACATCGACACAAAAAAAAAAAAACGTGCCGGGGACAACTGTAAAACCCGTGCTTGCCCACTGTAGAAAAATACTAGCGTCCAGAGGACGATGTCACTGGCGAACTAGTGCAGCGAATTATATCGATTTTATGTTGCTCATTGAATGGAATTTCAAATCAGGAGAGCGAATTATAACCCTGGGTCGGCTGTGATGTGCTTCATCGGCTATCTGCAACTATACGCCCCTATATTTTTGGCAACGCAGGTGCCTGCGGGACCATTCTTTCCGTCCACACAACCAGGGACCATTTTTTCCGGGACCATTTTATTTCTATACCCCGCGAATTTCGAGATCGGGGATTTCGCAACCGGGAATATCGAAGTCCTCCCGAAAAGTTCTCAAGTTCAGAACTGACGGAGGCGTGCACTCTTAGCGAAAAGAAAAGAAAACGACAAATTATTACTATGGGAGGCGACGGTAGAATTTCTAGCATTGTTTCAACATTAAGAACATTAGAGGACAGTCCTGTTGAACGTTACTGGAATGACTAAAGCCCGGCTTGCACTAACCGAAAATACGAGATTCTCGTTAGCCTTATAAGACAGTTCAAACAGTTGACTGAGTCCGCACAAACTCGAACCGGCAAAATCGGGCAAATTGACGTCTCACTTCTCTATACGCGCACCGTGCGCAGAGAGCACAGGGGTGACACAAACCCGCCATTGTTGTAACTACCCTCAAGCGGGTGCTTTTGGCAAAACTGCCATCTTGTCCTGGTCGCACGTCATAGAAAACGTCATTTTGAAGTCATGTGACTTTGTTTGTCGTTTTGCCGCTTACCGACATATTTCTGTCGTCATAACGCCAAGAGATGGACGTATTTTGCCAGCGTGAACTATGCGGTGCTTCTTCCGCAACATGGCAGCCCATTTCTCCTTAGTTTAAGTACATCGCATCGGCTCAGTGAGTCTTAACGCGCGGTCGTCATCGCATATTTGGAAGTCGTCAACAGTACGAGGCCTTATGTGCAAAACTGCGCGTTTTAATGCGAGATTATCGGATAGAAATAATTACCGTGATCGAAAGACATCCAAAACGTTGCGCAGAAACAACAACCGCATTGTTTACAAACGGTTTGGCTGCCGACCACGGGCACCACCATCTTTAAGGTCACGTGTGCCTTGACGTTTGCTGTGATGTGCGACCAGGACCTGTCCAGGATGCATTGCGTTCGCCCAGCTCGCTTTCGTCTACGGAGCAATGCACTGGATGCCACCCCTGTGACAGAGAGAGAGACAGAGAGAGAGAAAAGAAGAGAGTTGTTGGTCTCAGTGCGCTTTCTCTTTATATTACACGGGCCACAACTGTGCAGGCTCAGAGGATACCTTTATGAGCAGCTAAGCAACCTTTTGTACTGGTCTCCAAGGCCATGCCCTAAGTCAGTGGGTCATGAAAGTAATTAGAAGAGACAGAAAGAAAGAGAGAGGATGCAGGAAGCAGCATGATGCCATCCACACCCTCACACCACCCGTACGAGCCAGCACTATGCTGCGCATGCGCACCGCTTGCTCAGTGGATTGATACGGTCCGCATGGTTTGGATGGATACGGTCCGCAAAAAGCAAGTGAAATTGTCAATCTTGATCACTTGTCAAGATGAGTAGACGGGTCAGCACCGACACGAGGCACAACATCGTCGGCTTGTCGCAGGCTGGGATGTCACAACGGGAGATTGCCCGGCGAATTGGATGCTCCCTTTCCACGGTAAACCGCGTCGTCCAAACTTACAGGGATGAAGGTAGTGTAGAAGACGCACCAAGAGCAGGGAGACCACCAGTTACCACTATGGAAGAGGACAGGGTCATCATCGCCGCCAGCGCCGTCGACCCCTTTGCAACGGCAACGGACATAAAGAGGGAACTTGGCGTGAGCGCGTCAACAAGGACCATTCAACTGCGCCTCACGTCTCTTGGCGGCCTGAAGTGCGGCGTCGCCGTAGAGAAACCACTTTTGACAGCGGAGCACAGAGCAGCACGGCTAGAGTTTGCGGTCCACCACAGCGACTGGGACGTCGGCCGCTGGAGCACAGTTGTCTTCAGCGACGAGGCCGCCTTTAGTACTCGGTGGTCTCAGTCGAAACGGGTTTGGCGGCCTCCAAATTGCAGGTACACTTACATGGTCTTAATTCACTTTGATTTAAGGAGCACCTATAACATGACTTGTATTTTTGTTCATTTGAAGGTACATGCCCGCCTATGTTAACAGAGTGCTATCAAGTGGCCGGCAGACCGTCAGCGTGTGGGGCGCGCTCTCCTACTAGGGACTTGGTCCCCTAGTGCGCCTGGATGGAAGGTTTAACGGCGGCGCCTACTTGGACGTCATCGAGGGCACCCTGCTACCCTATGTCCTCGACGGCCCGTTCCCTGACGGCTGCTACATATTTCAACACGATGGCAGCTCCGTGCACAGGTGTAGAACCGTTCAACGCCGCCTCGACGAGCTCTCCATTATGCAGCTGCAATGGCCTGCGAAGAGCCCAGATTTGAACATAATTGAAAATGTTTGGGGAATAATGAAATATAGGATGAGTGCTAGACGTCGGCCTCTCAGGAGTAAGGACGCGCTATGGGAGGCGATTCTGGCTGAGTGGACCGCGCTCCGCGAAGATAACTCCCTCGTCCACCGGCTGTACGCGTCTTTACCAGAGAGAATGAGTGCTGTTATTTCTGTTGAAGGGGAAGCCACTAAGTACTGAATAAATATGCAATTCCTCGTTTAATTTTGTTCCTTTGTGTTACAAAAGCGTCATTTGTTTATCACCTGGTCACCACTGAGTTCCATAACAAAGCAACTGTCTAGAAAATTTCTTTCTTTCGGTTGTCTACATATCTCGGCTTTCCAATAGCAGCAATACGCCGTAAAGTGTTGCTACGTGATTCACCCTCGCTATCACGATGATAGCGGCCAGCTCTGTCAACATAATCATTGAATCACGTGTTGTTGGCGGGCGCGACACTGAAATCCAACTTATTTCGCGGGCCCATACAAGAGTAGTCATACCGAAACTACCACAGTGTGTCGCTAGGACCGCAGTCGCCCACCCCTCTGAGGCAGTGGACTGGCCTGATTTCGCCAGCTTCCGCTTGCCGCTAGGGTGTCGTACCGAGGAGAAAATACATCGCTCGCGCGTTCCGTAAACTTTTGTCGGGACCTGCACAAGTGGAAGGAACTTCGGCGATAATGTGCCTGCTGTTCAGAGTCACATCATAAGTCCTGCTTATTGCCCGCTATTTTCAAGAAATGCGACTCCATGTAAGAACTGAAGGAAGTGGGTTTCGGAAACCCACGACTTGGTGTAGCCCGTGTAGCCCGTATGTGTACATCTCGCACTGATTTTACTGTACACACCATCAGATCAGTGTAATAAAAATTATTTATATATAACTAGCTTGTTGAATACCAGTACTCAATAACAAGCAATGGAAGAAAGTCGCTAATAATACAGTGTTCCCTTTTTCTCTCGCATACAGATGCGTCGACGTTCCCGGCCGCGTATTTCCAAACCCGCTCCTGTACAACAGATCGGCCGCCGCCGCCTCTAGCGCGGGCGGCGGCGGCAGAAAACCCTGAAATGTCATGGCGGCCGCTGTGCTGTGTTGCTCTGTTTCACTGTTTGTGGTCGGAGCGTGTTACTGGACGGCTAATGAGCGAAAAGTAATCCATAGATATGTTTAGGTGTCGTTGGATGACGATAAGCAATGTACAAGTTCTTCGAACATTTATGTGCCTTGCTTTTGAGAACGTGAGACCACGGATAGTCAACGTTTTCAGTGAAAGTGACGATGTGGTGCTGCTTCGTGTCTCCGGTTTGCGATGGCATGAATGCCCATTGTCGTTCAAATTATTTTGAGAAACAAAGCCTGAAGAGTGAAAAACCAATATAGCTAGCTAAAGCTTTGTTTTGTGCACCGTCGTTGAAGTGTAGCAGTATGAGAAATAACGCTTGTCAATCCCGTCGTAACGTTCTTTGCTGCGATTCTTCATAGCGACCACTCTCTCTGAAGCTGTTTACGAGGAACATTGGAATTCAGTCATTAAAGAAATAAACTGTCGTCGAATTAAGACATGGTCATGGCGCATCTGCAAAAATAGCAAGAAGTAACTGCATGTACTTAGGTCCGTACATAGTGCATGCACAAAAGATAACACTCCTGTGTGTAAGGACACCTGTGCGTCCTACCTTTTCGGTTTCGGGGGGATGTGTGATTCGGGTTGTATTTTCCACCTTATAAACAGCTGTGAAATGGAGTCTTGCTAATACATTCAGATGATGTCCTTTTCTTTCTGCTTACTTTTTGCTGATACTTGTTGGCCTATCTTTATGTAACTAATAGCTTTGAACAACTGTACGGTGTACTACAACAAAGAATCTACTGAGCTTTTCTCCTGATGTTTTTTATTCAGTACTTCTGAATCCACGCAGGTAACTGTGTCAACGAACAGGAGAAATAGCATGCATAATATGCACAAACATGGGTATGTTCAAATACAGCAAGTGTACCAAATAGCAACAAAATAAAACAGAATGAAAGGCTACCAGCAAAGACAAAAACCATAGAAAGAGGTAACATTCCCTTGAGTTTGAGGAACACACAATACAAAGAGGATAACACAAGACTATAGGTACATATCATGATGACATTATGAAGCATGCTGCATTACTCACCTCACAATGAGGAATGCCATTCACACTTTTTGTTGTTTGGAGAGAGATTTTCATTGTTTGTTTTTTATCAATTCATTATTGTGTAATTAGATAAGACATTACTTGATTTTCTGCCTTAGCACATGTCCCCACTGCACATTCCACAAGGAATATTCAAAGCTAAATTTAATGGCCATTTGTGATGTTAACTACAGTCTGCCAATTAGATTTTCGCTCTGTATCTCATGTGTCTTTAATTTCGGGGGTTTGCCTGTATATCTTCGCAGCGTGATTTCCACTGCACGCTCCACAGTCAGCCCTTTGTCACCACTCCATGTGAACCTGAATGCCCCTTTGCATGCATTTCACGTAAATTAATTCTGCTGAGCTTCCTTCTTGATTTTCCTTCTGATATTCCACTCTCAATAGCAAGGAATTCATCAAACGGTGAGGAGTGCCTGCGTTTAGTGCATCGTGTCATGTTGTACCTTGTCTCGCTGGTTGTTTTTGTCAAATTATCAGCATCCCTTCTGCTGTCAGTTCTGAATCATGTAGGAAGTACAATACAAGACAGAGATTTGCTGGGATTTTCTTCTTGCGGTAATGTTAAGGCTCAAAAGGAACTTGGAACTTACCCCAAGATACTTTGACAAAGTAACCTTAAAAAAGAACAAGTTCTCAAGAAGTTACCGGAGCTCAAAAGCGACGAGTTAAGTTTAAAAGTATACAGGGGGACCCCCAATGTAGTCAACTTCTCGTCAGCTGTCTGACTAAAGAAAGGTAGCTTTACAGTAATGAGTTATCCCCAATACTGACCCCTGTTGTTATTATTAGAGATTGAATCAATGTGCACTAAACACTGCCAAAATATGCATGCAACTATGCGCTGAAATTCTTTGAAATATGCAGTAAAAATCCTTAATATGTGCACTGTTTTGCATTGTTTGTGGTACAAAAGTAATGCACCAACATCCTTTTTTTTTAAGTGAGTATTTTGTTAGGGATAATACGGTAAAATAAAGCCGCATTCGTTCTGCAGAACACAGCAAAGGGTACTTGCGCCACAGATATAAATCATGGAGCTAAGGCGTTTGTGATTGATAAACTAGCGTAAACGCAGTCTAGGTGGTAGACGAAACCCATGACGAAACAAGCTTGAGCATGAGCAACACAAACACATGTGTATGTTCGTGTAAATCCATGTTCAGGTTATTATTATTTAGGAAAGAAGTGATACAGTGGGCAAACAGACCTCTAGGTCCACACGTTTACTGGTCAAGGCCTAGGGGGGTATATGTTTATTAAGAAAATAGATAGGAAAAGTTAGCCAGGCAAGGATCGGCTTGCTATTCCAACAAAGAAAAAGAAGAAAGAAACGGAAAGAAAAAGGAGGAAAGAAAGAAGAAAAGAGACACTAGAACGACGGTCACATGCAGTTCACGAGTCCTCAGATTCTGAGAAAAACGAGGCTGTGACAGCCCACTAGTTGGTGCAAGACGGGGCCAAGGAGAGCGGCCAACGAAAAGTCGTTACAGCCAATCTGGAGAAGACTGCAACGAAGGGTGTTCCTATGGTGAAAATGCTGCTGACAATGTAGTCGTAGTCAATGTGTAAGTCGTAGCTTCGGCCCGGAACTGCCGAGCACATATGGCGCACCGACGGCGAATATGTAGACGACATAGGGGTTAACTAAAAAAATATCCAATACCGGTGCTCACACACTCACTTGACCTCATCTTGATCATACTCAAACCATCATGTCACTACTTCCTTACATCACATACATGCATACATGTAAATTGAGGTTTATGTGCCACAGGATGCTGTGTTTGCAATTCGAAGAGCACTGCAGCCCTGTAAAAAATAGTATGCGCTGCCATGCTATGAAAAAAGGCACAAGCTATTCATGTCAGATGAGTGATGTGTCATCTTTGTTCATCTCATATGTTCCCTGTCTTCGTCACTTCACCATGATTCCTAACGTATCCCAGCTTCCACAATGTGCTGACAGACTGATATTGTAATGTTGCACAGCTGTGTCCTTTCCATGAAACCACTATATGTTGCAGAGTGAATTACTTGCTTGATCTACATGCATATCATAGTGCCTGCACATTTGTTTTGGTACTGAAACCTTTTCATTTATTGCACACACCCTCCGACGCTTAAACAGCCTTCACCCGATTTTGCCACTACAGTCTGATGGGCACAATACGGCACATTAATGATGGTAGTATCGCATGACTAGTGATACGGCTTTGGTTTTATCCGATAAGCTCTGAAAACACCCACCAGTAATTTTTAATATGAAAGTTTGTACAAAATATTGAGACTATTCTGATCCACAACGCCAAACTCTAACTGCCAGAACACTTTAAATAGCACAAAGTCATGTATTGGCTTGTTGTAAAAGGCCACAAAGGGACCGTGATGAATTTGTACAGCATTATGGCTTTCAGCGAATTCTCCTGCCAGGGAGCTTCAGGACATCTAATGAGAGTAGGCCATTTTTGCACGAGCAAGCGTGAATATAAAAGGTTTTCCAGTGTCCGATGTTAATGTTAGGCATTTACTAAGTTGAGATAATCAAATAGAAGTACACGTCTCAGATTACCAACACTAACTTCTAACTTGTCTAGTACATACTTCACTTCAGTGTAACTGGGTATTTTACATATTGTGCTGCCGATGTGCAATGTCAATGTGCAAACGAAAAAGTTGCACGCTGCATTACAAAAGTGTGGTTCACACGCTCATTTTTTTTGTTTAACATTTGCTTGTGATTTATCTGATGAACTTCAGCAACTGCCACCATTTGCACCGCTCCCTGGAACCTCTGAACAAGTGGGTTTTCTAATGCCAGCCACTGTCATGTAACCAAATTAATGTGTTTAGTGTATATCAGGGCACTAAAAGAAATCCGCAGGCTGTTCGAAACGTATCCGTACACACTTAAGTGTTGTGTTTACATCATTATACGTACAGACTTCAGTAGATGCACTACGTCTTGCTGTTTTTCCAGGTACGCCATGACCACGTCATAATTCGACGACGGTTTATTTCTTTAATAACTGAATCCCAACGTTCCTCATCAATAACTCCACAGAGTGGTCACTATGAATAATTGCAGTAAAGAACGTTACGACGCCAATGACAAGCGCTATTTCTCTTACTGCTACACACTCCATCGAAGGTGCTTAAACACAACAAAGCTTTTGCCTAAATTCGGTCTTTCGCTGTTCGCGCTTTGTTTCTCAAAATACTTTGAACGACAATGGGCATTCATGCCATCGCAAACCGGAGACACGAAGCAGCAGCACAACGTCACTGAAAACGTTGACAATCCGTCGTCTCACGTTCTCAAAAGCAAGGCGCATAAATGTTCGAAGAACTTGTACATTCCTTATCGTCATCCAAAGACACCTAAACACATCTATCATTTACTTTTCACCCATTAGCATTCTAGTAACACACTCCGAACCTCCGAACACAAATATAGCGGCCGCCATGTATGACACTTCAGGGTTTTCTGTCGCCGCCGCAATACGCAGTACACCGCCGCCGGCGCGCTAACTGGAGGCGGCGGCGGCGATCTGTTGTACAGGAGCGGGTTTGGAAATACGCACCCCGGCCCCATTTCGAGGCCACACTCTGACGGAGCGGCACCCCGCGGACCCACTCAGCTCAGCTCAGCCAGACGGAGCTCGGCTTGCTATTCCAAAAAAAAGGAAAATGGGGAAAAAAAGAAAAGGAAAATAAAAAGAATGTAAGGAAAGGATAAGAAAAAGGAGAAAGGGGAAAGAAAAGAAAAGGGGAGGACAGAAGAAAAGAAACGAAAAGGAAAAGGAGAAAAGAAAAGGGGAAGACAAAGAAGACAAGAAAAGGAAAGGAAGAACACAAAACTAAAACTGAAAAGTCACACACACGGTCACACAATCACAAGGCGTTGACAAGGTTCGAAGCGTGGAGAAAGCGGGGCAGCGCAGTGGTGACTGTCCACTGGGTCGACTGACGAACGGGACCCAGTAAGGTAGCCCGTGTCATAGTGCCGTTGGGATAGACGACGACAGAGGGCGTCACGGTGCAGAAGGAGTTGCCGGCAATGGGGAATGCAGTGGGGAATATCACCCACCACGCCACAGCTAGTGCAGAGGGGAGTGCTAGATTGACCCATTTTGAACACTTGCAGCGGTGTGCGGGCGACGTTTAGACGGAGACGGTGAAGGAGCGATTCCTCGTGACGAGTGCAGCGACACGTAATAAAGAAGTCCACTGCGGGGTCGATTGATTGCAGGTGACTGTTGTATGAGGCAGCCTCAGCTCTGAACGCTTGGGCCCGAGCAGTACACCGGCGGCGTATACATAGACATACAACAAGCAGAAACAGTATGGGGCAGATGTACCGTAGCATAAGTCAACTTCTGCAGCACGTCGTGCAGCCGCATCTGCGCGTGAGATACCGGATAAGCCCACATGACCGGGAACCCACTGCAGAGAAAGAACGTGACCATTTGCACAGAGCCGATTGTATGCCTGGATGATCATGCTGGGCAGGTCACGTACGATGGTATGGTGGGAAGACAGCAAAAGGAGAAGGACGCCCTGCTGTCAGTGAGGACAACCCAGGACTTGTGGCAGGCCAGCAATGTACATTCATCATCATAAATTTTTCGGCAAACCAGCAGCGAACCACCTTCTAGCAGGCAAGTCGCACCGGGACCACTGTTCCACCGGGGACACGCAGGGAGACGTTTACGGCTTCAGCTGCTTCATGATGGTCCTCCCCGGCATTTCTCTGGCAACAACCAGCATTCACGCTCTTGTACCGGTCGCCGCACTCTCGCCCACTCAGCAACAATCACGCAACGCAACTCACTCACTCAGCAACAATCAACGCTCAGCGACGATCACTCAACGCAATCGCCAACCGCTCAACACAATCAGCAACCACTCACACCTCATCTCTGGAATCCGCCCGGATCGCACCGCTCTTGTTCCCGCCATCCCGCTGCTGCTGCATCAACAGCCACAATCACAAGCTGTTTGTCCAGCCGTCCACCATCCACGGGTCGTCCTCATCCTCCTCTTCATATGGTATCGACGCGGACCTCAATCGCATGCACCGCTCCGCGTCTGAGGGGGGAGTGATGTGGCAGCCCGTGGACGACGACGACGACGCGCTTCTGCTGCCGCGCGCTACTGCGCCTGGCAGCCAGTTTTACCGGCACCGTCCTAGCGTGAGGCCACGCACATCTGCCCGCTGGGACATACCATCATCGCCGGTCAGGACTCATGTAGGGGAATACCACCTCCTATAAAAAGTGTCTTCACGTGAGGAGGCCATGTCAAGCCTCGGTCAACGGTAAAACCCAAGTAACGGCAGGTTGAGACAAATGTGATGGGCGACCCAGCAAGTGATAATGGGTACTTGTGAAATGACTTCAATGAAAAGGCCATGGCTACAGTCTTAGGCCTCGGTCGGCGAGAGAATGACATATTGTGTCCAAGGAGCCTTGCAGACGACGTTGGATCGCATCACGACGAAGGTCAGATGTCCAAATACAAATATCGTCCGCATAGAGCGTAACGTGAGTGTGTTTTGGCAGCTGTGCTGGAAGGGAGGTTCATGACGATATTAAAGGGACTATGAAACGATTTTTTGCTTCGTTTCGTTCGAAAGAAGACATTTTTCTGAGTCTAGAACCGAAATTTTACTTTCGTCGCGCGAGCGGATTTCTCGGGAGCGAATTTAAACGGAGCGGCGAAGGGGGGACAGCTGGTGCCGCGCCGTGACGAGCTGCCGAGCGGAGACACAACGGGTAACTTGACGCGACCACGGCCGGCTCAGCAACACGTCATCGTGACGTGTTGCCGAGCCGAGGAATCCCGCCAGGAGCATGCGCCGTAGGATCCCGCGTATGCGTTCATCGGGAGTGGAAATCTTCATGACAGCAGCTTTCGCGCGATCGGCAGATTTCGGCAGTGGCGGCAGCCACAGCGCGAGCTCGCGGCATTACTTGCCATTGTGCAACACCGGTGACGTAACGGGGAACCGAAGAGCGGTCCGTACAGTTACACCATCGGCAGGGAAATATGCGCGGGAGAGGAGGAACGCGGAAGAGACATTTCCAGCGCGCGCTCCTCGCAGAGTGGAGCGATTTCGTCCGGAAAAATTTGTGGCATATTAGTTTCTCTGCGGGAAGAACAGTTTCCATAGAAAAAAAGTATGGGGGTTCGGGAAATTTCATAGTCCCTTTAAACAATAGGGTGCTGAGTAAGCTACCCTGTGGGACACCTCGTTGGACGTGATGCGAAGCAGTATCCCCGTCCGTAGTGTGACGACTGCTCTGCCCAACCTGCCACGTTCCCGAGTTGCACCGCGCCACCCACCGCAAGGGCTCCCTCCATCTCTCACGGGTCGAAGCCGCCCGCAAGGACACCGATGGCAGCTCGGCCCTCTCAACTCTGAGACGACTCAAGCCAGAATTACTGGCAGAGGCAAGGACTCCTCCACCTCAGACCGAGCCCCGCAGTCACCATTCGACGAGGCTGTGTAGGAACTATCAGACGACCTGATGTCCCTCTAAGGGGAGGGGAAGTATCGGATCCACCGTCCAGATCCCCAAGGGCTCTGAAATGTTTGAACTGCACCGGTTTGTAGCATTTCGTTAAGAGCAGCGTCTAATAATGCACGCTTATGAACACTCAATGGTCTCGGATTACAAGACCAGGGCCTAGCGTTACCGGTGTCTACGCTATGCTGTAACACACACGACTTACAGCGACTTCAGCGAAGATTCCGTCAAACTTCCGCAGTACTTGTTCAAGCTGTACACATATCCTCCATTGGGCAGGTATAGCGCCAACTTCTGCCGGATGATGAAGTCTCTGTCCAGGATAACAGGACCTGCCAGGCAAGGAAGGTGCGCGAAGCGCTGCTTTCGTCGTCTCCCATCAAAACGAATCCAGAGCACAACTGCAGCCTGTGCTGGAACGGCGTCATTGGAAGCAAGACGAAGAGTGACATCTGTGGATTGCAATTCCACATGCCGTGATACGCACTGCTCGTAAACACTGTCGCCGGTAAGAGAAAGCGTAGCTCCCGTGTCGATAAGGGCGATGTAATCTATACCCAAAATTCGAACGGCGATGTCTGGTTCCTTATCCTCGATGAAACATCGGACAGAAAAAGCAAGAGGAGCCAAAGCATCTCTTTGCGTTATCTTGCTGCTTGCAAAGCCAGCTTTGGGGATCAAGGCCACGGATAGTAACCGTTTGCTCGCTTTCTTCGCAACTTGCCGACGTCGTTGAGCGAGCATTCATGGACGCCGGCTGCGACCGTTTCCCGATGGCACATTACGGGAGTTGGGTCGTTGGCGCGGGCATTCCCGACGAAAATGGTCAGGGCTGCCGCAATTCCAACAGCCGTTGGGAGCTCGTGGCTGCGGGGGCGCAGGATGATGCCGCGCCCGCTGCAGTGGGGTTTTGCTAGCTGAAAGACCAGGTTGACCGCGAGTTCAGGGCGGGAAGGGTCCGTCAAGGCTCGTTTCTGCATGGATCGTCCTCTGATCGTAGAGGAAGGGATCTAGGGCTCGGTGCGATGACTCCGCACTGTAGGAATTACGGGGGCTGACACCCAAACCTGTTGCATGCAGGCGTTCGACCGAGGCGGCTCCTCCCGACCCCGCACAGCGCGGTTCCAACGCTAGCTCCGGGGACGGAGGGCGCCAGTATTCGAGCTCTGCCAGGAGGTCGCCTTGTATTGAACGAGCCTCCTGGGCCAGCGCCTCAAGGGTAGTAAAGCGATGGGCTCTTAAATAGGGCCGGAAGCGCGGGTGGCACTGACGGATAGCCCATGCGACGCGCTGCTCTTCCGTATAGCACTGGGATCCGCTCTGCTGTACAGATCTTGCAATGCCCGAACGAATTCAGATAAGCTTTTCTCGGGATGTTGAGTACGATTATGCAATTCCTCTAGGACACGGTATTCATAATCCGGGGGAAGAAATTCGTTTTTGAACCACTTCTGGAAGTCCTGAAGGGAATTGAACCCCGATTGCAACCGAAGCCAGCGGGCGGCGTCTTAGAACTTCGTCCGAGATTCCCATACCCGTCTGATAGGCGGTAAGGTCATCCAGGAAATCGGCAAGAGTCTTCTTATCGGTGTACCCCGAGAAGGTAGGCACCGGTAAGTTAAGTCGCAGAGGCGCTTGTGCCTGTGGCGGCGTAACGGACCCGGCATCAAACTGTTGAACCACCAACGAACACAACTCCGTCATGCGTGACAGGAGTTCTGCCATTGCAATTGCGTCTGACAGCGGCGTGGGCACCTTCGCCTCGTCAGTCATCAGCTCTGAGGGCTCCGGCACCAGGTGGGAGCTGCAAAAACTCAAAGGAACAAATAAAAAACACACGCGAACACTGAAAAATCAACAGCAATAAACTACAAACTACTGAACTACAGACTACCCAAACAAACAGTGCTCCGTGTTCCCCGCCCCGGAACAGACGAGCTCGCACCCCAAACGTTGGGCGCCAGTTGGGGAAACCTATGTGCCCACAACCTCGGGACGTCAGACCGTCCGCTCCGCGCGCAGACGAACAAGCAGCACAACAACCAAATCATTGCAACATAGATCAAGGTTTAGTTTTAGAGAAAGCAGGCCAACAGTCCAACCAACAACCAGGCAAAAACTAGACAGTTTTCCCTTCTGCACCGCTTTTACCACCTGTCCACAAGGAAACGCCCCCTAAAGACGACCGGTTCCCACCGGTGCTGCCGTCTAGGCTTCTGCCGCAGAACCACGCCACAAGTCGGAAGTAAAAACGACAAAATAAAATCTGCAGTATAATGAACATTACAGCGTCCTTGTGCCGCGAATATTCACAAGCGGGAACGCGTGGTTGCAGAAGTTGAAGAAGTCCTGGTTGCAGAAGACAATATTAGCGCTCGAATCTCTGAAGAAAAAGAATTATATATTACGGAGCAGCTTCGTTCGTCCTGGACCGTCAGCGTCCGGAACAGCGTCCTGGACCGACTTCACAGGGAACTGTGCTGACATTTGTCTGAAAGTGTTTGAGGAAAGCCCAGCCTCAGGCAGTAGAGCCCGCGCCCGGATTCGAACCCGGATCACCTCCCAGTCTCGGCATGGCATGGTAGCATAAAAGGACACTTCACATTCTAACACAAAGTAACCACCAGGTATATCTGCTCCTGAGCACTAAAGCCAAAGTTCTCTCTCTCTCTTTTTCTTTCTATATTTTTTCTTCGTCATTTTGTACTTTACGAAATGGCTTCTCGGCGTCGATGAAACCAAACTACAGGTCACTGCTCAGCATGGAGCGAGCACTAGGAGCTGCTGCTACCATAGCTGGGCGAACTCACCCATGAGGGCCCTCATGAGTGCCCCTCACCCTCACCTCACGCCTTTGAGGTGAGGGTGAGTGAGGGCAAGCCCGCGATCAGGCCATCCGTGAGTGCACTCATGAGGTCCTTACCGTCATGAGGTCTCCTGTGAGTGCACTCATGAGGTCTTACCCTCACGAAGTCCCCTGTGAGTGCACTCATGAGGTTTTGCCCCTCATGAGACCTCCTGTGAGTGCACTCATGAGGTCTGAGGTGCGCCAGGCCTGTGTGAGTGAAGTCACTGGTGAGGCCTGAGGGGGTGCGAGGTCAGTATGAGTGCATTCAGAAATGAGGTTAAATGACGCTTACGAGACGCGGGCATGGTTCCAGCGATCCAGCTACCGGCAGGGTGCACTTTAAAGGGTTGGTGTGCACGTATTTAGCAGTTTCGTCTATGTCGCGCTGGGAACACAGCCAAGCCTCCTGAACTGACGGATTAGTTGGTGATATGGTTCCAGCGACCCAACTACACGCAGGGTGCACTTTAAAGGGCTGGTGTGCCCGTTTTTAGCAATTTCGTCCACGTCGCGCTGGGAACACAGCCACGTATCCTGAGTTGACTGATGACTTGGTGATATGGTTCCAGCGACCCAACTGCAGGCAGAGTGCACTTTAAAGGGCTGGTGTGCACGTTTTTTGCCAATTTCGTCTACGTCGCGCTGGGAACACAGCCAAGTGTCCTGGGCTTTGCTGTGTTCCCAGCGGGACATAGACGAAATTGCTAAAAACCGGCACACCTACCCGTTAAAGTGCACGCTCTCGGTAGTTGCGTTGCTGGAACCATACCACCAAGTAATCAGTCAGCTCAGGACGATTTGCTGTCTTCCCAGCGCGACGTAGACGAAATTGCTAAAAACGGGCACACCAGCGCCTTCAAAGTGCACCCTGGCGCTAGTTGGGTCGCTGGAACCATATCACGAAGTAATCAGTCAGCTCTGGAGACTTTGTTCTGTTCCCAGCGCGACGTAGACGAAATTGCTAAAAACGGGCACACCAGCGCCTTCAAAGTGCACCCTGGCGCTAGTTGGGTCGCTGGAACCATATCACGAAGTAATCAGTCAGCTCTGGAGACTTTGTTCTGTTCCCAGCGCGACGTAGACGAAATTGCTAAAAACGGGCACACCAGCGCCTTCAAAGTGCACCCTGGCGCTAGTTGGGTCGCTGGAACCATATCACGAAGTAATCAGTCAGCTCTGGAGACTTTGTTCTGTTCCCAGCGCGACGTAGACGAAATTGCTAAAAACGGGCACACCAGCGCCTTCAAAGTGCACCCTGGCGCTAGTTGGGTCGCTGGAACCATATCACGAAGTAATCAGTCAGCTCTGGAGACTTTGTTCTGTTCCCAGCGCGACGTAGACGAAATTGCTAAAAACGGGCACACCAGCGCCTTCAAAGTGCACCCTGGCGCTAGTTGGGTCGCTGGACCATATCACGAAGTAATCAGTCAGCTCTGGAGACTTTGTTCTGTTCCCAGCGCGACGTAGACGAAATTGCTAAAAACCGGCACACCTACCCGTTAAAGTGCACGCTCTCGGTAGTTGCGTTGCTGGAACCATACCACCAAGTAATCAGTCAGCTCAGGACGATTTGCTGTCTTCCCAGCGCGACGTAGACGAAATTGCTAAAAACGGGCACACCAGCGCCTTCAAAGTGCACCCTGGCGCTAGTTGGGTCGCTGGAACCATATCACGAAGTAATCAGTCAGCTCTGGAGACTTTGTTCTGTTCCCAGCGCGACGTAGACGAAATTGCTAAAAACGGGCACACCAGCGCCTTCAAAGTGCACCCTGGCGCTAGTTGGGTCGCTGGAACCATATCACGAAGTAATCAGTCAGCTCTGGAGACTTTGTTCTGTTCCCAGCGCGACGTAGACGAAATTGCTAAAAACGGGCACACCAGCGCCTTCAAAGTGCACCCTGGCGCTAGTTGGGTCGCTGGAACCATATCACGAAGTAATCAGTCAGCTCTGGAGACTTTGTTCTGTTCCCAGCGCGACGTAGACGAAATTGCTAAAAACGGGCACACCAGCGCCTTCAAAGTGCACCCTGGCGCTAGTTGGGTCGCTGGAACCATATCACGAAGTAATCAGTCAGCTCTGGAGACTTTGTTCTGTTCCCAGCGCGACGTAGACGAAATTGCTAAAAACGGGCACACCAGCGCCTTCAAAGTGCACCCTGGCGCTAGTTGGGTCGCTGGAACCATATCACGAAGTAATCAGTCAGCTCTGGAGACTTTGTTCTGTTCCCAGCGCGACGTAGACGAAATTGCTAAAAACGGGCACACCAGCGCCTTCAAAGTGCACCCTGGCGCTAGTTGGGTCGCTGGAACCATATCACGAAGTAATCAGTCAGCTCTGGAGACTTTGTTCTGTTCCCAGCGCGACGTTGACGAAATTGCTAAAAACGGGCACACCAGCGCCTTCAAAGTGCACCCTGGCGCTAGTTGGGTCGCTGGAACCATATCACGAAGTAATCAGTCAGCTCTGGAGACTTTGTTCTGTTCCCAGCGCGACGTCGACGAAATTGCTAAAAACGGGCACACCAGCGCCTTCAAAGTGCACCCTGGCGCTAGTTGGGTCGCTGGAACCATATCACGAAGTAATCAGTCAGCTCTGGAGACTTTGTTCTGTTCCCAGCGCGACGTAGACGAAATTGCTAAAAACGGGCACACCAGCGCCTTCAAAGTGCACCCTGGCGCTAGTTGGGTCGCTGGAACCATATCACGAAGTAATCAGTCAGCTCTGGAGACTTTGTTCTGTTCCCAGCGCGACGTAGACGAAATTGCTAAAAACGGGCACACCAGCGCCTTCAAAGTGCACCCTGGCGCTAGTTGGGTCGCTGGAACCATATCACGAAGTAATCAGTCAGCTCTGGAGACTTTGTTCTGTTCCCAGCGCGACGTAGACGAAATTGCTAAAAACGGGCACACCAGCGCCTTCAAAGTGCACCCTGGCGCTAGTTGGGTCGCTGGAACCATATCACGAAGTAATCCGTCAGCTCTGGAGACTTTGTTCTGTTCCCAGCGCGACGTAGACGAAATTGCTAAAAACGGGCACACCAGCGCCTTCAAAGTGCACCCTGGCGCTAGTTGGGTCGCTGGAACCATATCACGAAGTAATCAGTCAGCTCTGGAGACTTTGTTCTGTTCCCAGCGCGACGTAGACGAAATTGCTAAAAACGGGCACACCAGCGCCTTCAAAGTGCACCCTGGCGCTAGTTGGGTCGCTTATGGGCGTCTGATTCGCTTTATTATAAAATGGGGTGAACACGATAGACAATTTTAGGGAACCGTTCATATAACGTGGCTTGCCTGAACTAATCAGTGGATAAGATTCTGAGTCTTATATAACTGCAAATTGGCGCCGACATGCATGATAACCTTACAAACCGTCTGCTAACACTGCTTTTATGTGCTTGCTATTCATAACGTGAAATAAGCGACTTCAACTAGCCAGTAACGACAGTCCTCGCAGTCCCATATGAAGGCATTTTGTAATGAGAGAACTTGTGAAGAGAGTGTGAGAGAATTTGTCAGATCGAACCAGGGAACATGAAAGCAAGAATCGACATCTGCACCACTGAACCAACAGCCCAGAATGTTGTTATCGTGAGGGGCCACGACGCAACCACTTCGGAAGGCACCCTGAGCAGTCCTTACTTTTTTCGTCGTAGAACAGAAAAAAAAAGGAAGCCGAAAACTGGGGCACACTGCAGTTGCACTAAAAGAACCGTGGAAGACAGGTTTGTCTTTCGTGCATGACATGAACGCTTTCGAAGAGGACGACCCTTTGTGGGGAACACATTGCTTTCTCGATGATGCAAGCACAAAGGCACGCAAATGAAATTGAAACGGCGAAAATAAGTGCAACAGGAACAACAACAAAAAAGAAACTGACGCACTTGGGTTTCCATTCCAGTTGTTCACCATCGTGGGACCTCTCATTGAATACCTAAATAATACCTAAATGTTTACCATAATACCTAATGCGTATTTATTTATTTCATATAAATAATACCATAGAATGCTTAAATGTTTACACGTCTTTCTAAAGCTCAGGGACAAAGAATATTCCAGGTGAAATGCTTATAGCTTCAATGAAGGGCAGGGTGTATACGCCGGTCAAGTCAACTTGAGGAGGGGCAATTCTGGGAATGACTGAAATATCGAAATCACTATTAAAATTACAGCACCTAAAAGCCTGTTCATATGGCGAGTTTAATCCGCAGCGCTTCCAATTGAAAATGACGACCTGTATTGCGATCATGCCTTTGCGCGAAGCCTCAAAACGGACTATTTGATCAGCTCCGCGTCAGTAGGGAACAAAGGGTGTTCAAGCCACAGGCTTGAAACTAGAGTGAGTGATATACTAGTACATATATACTGGGCGCGTTACTTGAGACTGACCAGAATTTTATTAAATTCGCGGTTTGTTTTTCTTTCCGAAAGTCGTTGAATATATCTATTCCTGGCGGGACCTACTCAATGGTGGTGGTGTATCACTAATTAGTGCAGCCGTTGATTACTTTTATAATGAATCTTCATAATTCCTGAAAACAAGATGAGCGCGCAATTCCAAATTTGTAGAGCACTACCCTGAGAAGTCTAGTCAGCAAGAATCGAAACAGTAGCACTTTTCTGTGCCCTTAAAAAATGAGCAAAATGCACTATCTTCGAGCGTTGCGCGAGTTCTGTGGCCGCTTTTTCCTATAACTCTCGCCCGTTTGACAACACTGACATCACGCTGTTCCTCAAAACATGCCCCCCCCCCTTCATAGCGTCCTCGTTGTTTTTCTTTTGTTAAAATCTGATACAACGTAGACACTTATTGAGCAGCAGAACCTGTGATTTCATTTTTGTTATCTGCCAGGTTTTTACAGTAATGCATTGGTAGTTTTACTGCTCGACGTTTATCACAACAAATCGCTAACTGTGTTGTGAGGTGTTAGCAGATTATGCGAGATAACGACGGAAAGAAAATCAAATACGGCTTGTTTTTTGATAATGTAGACTGAGAAACGGCATCGCTATTTTCCTCACTTCCAGGGACAAAGTGGGCTGTTCCGTGAGTTCAGGACAACATGATTTCAGTTGAGACGGGATGACACCGAGAAAGGGAGAGGAGAAATTTGCCGCAAAACCCGCACAGTTGTCAATTATTTTGTATTTTCCCACATTTTTTTTACTACAGCGCAGAGGTAGGCCCCTCAGGGTTGTGCTCTGCATCTTTGCAATTACGTTGTCAACGTATTTTCACTAGTTATAAAGATTAATCACGGGAGTTAATTGACGGCTGCGTTATCTGCTGATACACCACCACCTTTGAGTAGGTCCCGTCCGGAACAGATATATTTAACGACTTTTGAGAAAAAAAAGTCAATCGCGGATTTAATAAAATTCAGTCAGTCTTACGTCACGTACCCTGTATATATGACAATAAGCACGCATGGTACTGTTAACATATTACTTCTATCTAGAACGAGTTAACCTGTAAGGAGATTACGGCCTTGGGCATTGCTGCATGAGAACGAAAAACTTGGCGAGTTAGGGAAAAAGGAAGTTTAAGCCACGTGTCCGGAATTTACGTTAAATGATTGACATGTATCTACACTGCAAGAAACACGCGTGGGAATTTATTCATCTTAATTCCCTTTACCATTAGAGCGCGTCAAAGCTGGCCCGCATAATTGGTTCCGTCGTCACATCGACCTCGAAGGAAATTTTGATGAATTGTGTCTTTACAGGGAACAAAGGTCGTTTAAGCCGTTCGAAAGTTCGTTCGCCGTTAAGTTCGAAATTCATGCTAAAGGATTGACGATCACCTACATTACAAAACAAATGCGTGGCACTTTGTGCATCTTATGTAGTTTCACCATTAGAGCGCGTCCAAGTTGGCTTTCACAAGGACTCAGTCGCCACATCTATCTTGATGAATGAAAATTTGATGAGTTTCGCCTTGACAGGGAACAAAGGACGTTTAAGTCACAGGTTTGAAATATATGGTAAATAATTGACACACATTTACACTACAACAAACACGCGTGGCACTTTGTGCATCTTAATTAGTTTCGCCATTAGAGCGCGCTAAAGTGGGCCCGCACGACAATTCCGTGTCAGGTCGATCCCGATCAATGAAAATTTGATGAGTTTCGCCTTGACAGGGAACAAAAGACGTTTAAGTCACAGGTTTGAAATATATGGTAAATGATTGACAAACATTTACACTACAACAAACACGCGCGGCCCTTTGTGCATCTTAATTAGTTTCGCCATTAGAGCGCGTCCAAGTTGGCTTTCACGAGGACTCAGTCGCCACATGTATCTCGATGAATGAAAATTTGATGAGTTTCGCCTTGACAGGGAACAAAGGACGTTTAAGTCACAGGTTTGAAATATATGGTAAATGATTGACAAGCATTTACACTACAACAAACACCCGTGGCCCTTTGTGCATCTTAATTAGTTTCGCCATTAGAGCGCGTCCAAGTTGGCTTTCACGAGGACTCAGTCGCCACATCTATCTCGATGAATGAAAATTTGATGAGTTTCGCCTTGACAGGGAACAAAGGACGTTTAAGTCACAGGTTTGAAATATATGGTAAATGATTGACAAGCATTTACACTACAACAAACACCCGTGGCCCTTTGTGCATCTTAATTAGTTTCGCCATTAGAGCGCGTCCAAGTTGGCTTTCACGAGGACTCAGTCGCCACATCTATCTCGATGAATGAAAATTTGATGAGTTTCGCCTTGACAGGGAACAAAGGACGTTTAAGTCACAGGTTTGAAATATATGGTAAATGATTGACAAACATTTACACTACAACAAACACGCGTGGC
This sequence comes from Ornithodoros turicata, assembly GCF_037126465.1. Classification (NCBI taxonomy): domain Eukaryota; kingdom Metazoa; phylum Arthropoda; class Arachnida; order Ixodida; family Argasidae; genus Ornithodoros; species Ornithodoros turicata. The sequence continues at coordinate 70,024,013 of NC_088203.1, read as the reverse complement.
ACTTTGTGCATCTTAATTAGTTTCGCCATTAGAGCGCGTCCAAGTTGGCTTTCACGAGGACTCAGTCGCCACATGTATCTCGATGAATGAAAATTTGATGAGTTTCGCCTTGACAGGGAACAAAGGACGTTTAAGTCACAGGTTTGAAATATATGGTAAATGATTGACAAGCATTTACACTACAACAAACACCCGTGGCCCTTTGTGCATCTTAATTAGTTTCGCCATTAGAGCGCGTCCAAGTTGGCTTTCACGAGGACTCAGTCGCCACATCTATCTCGATGAATGAAAATTTGATGAGTTTCGCCTTGACAGGGAACAAAGGACGTTTAAGTCACAGGTTTGAAATATATGGTAAATGATTGACAAGCATTTACACTACAACAAACACCCGTGGCCCTTTGTGCATCTTAATTAGTTTCGCCATTAGAGCGCGTCCAAGTTGGCTTTCACGAGGACTCAGTCGCCACATCTATCTCGATGAATGAAAATTTGATGAGTTTCGCCTTGACAGGGAACAAAGGACGTTTAAGTCACAGGTTTGAAATATATGGTAAATGATTGACAAACATTTACACTACAACAAACACGCGTGGCACTTTGTGCATCTTAATTAGTTTCGCCATTAGAGCGCGTCCAAGATGGCTTTCACGAGGACTCAGTCGCCACATCTATCTCGATGAATGAAAATTTGATGAGTTTCGCCTTGACAGGGAACAAAGGACGTTTAAGTCACAGGTTTGAAATATATGGTAAATGATTGACAAACATTTACACTACAACAAACACGCGTGGCACTCTGTGCATCTTAATTAGTTTCGCCATTAGAGCGCGTCCAAGATGGCTTTCACGAGGACTCAGTCGCCACATCTATCTCGATGAATGAAAATTTGATGAGTTTCGCCTTGACAGGGAACAAAGGACGTTTAAGTCACAGGTTTGAAATATATGGTAAATGATTGACAAACATTTACACTACAACAAACACGCGTGCACTCTGTGCATCTTAATTAGTTTCGCCATTAGAGCGCGTCCAAGATGGCTTTCACGAGGACTCAGTCGCCACATCTATCTCGATGAATGAAAATTTGATGAGTTTCGCCTTGACAGGGAACAAAGGACGTTTAAGTCACAGGTTTGAAATATATGGTAAATGATTGACAAACATTTACACTACAACAAACACGCGTGGCACTCTGTGCATCTTAATTAGTTTCGCCATTAGAGCGCGTCCAAGATGGCTTTCACGAGGACTCAGTCGCCACATCTATCTCGATGAATGAAAATTGGATGAGTTTCGCGTTGACAGGGAACAAAGGACGTTTAAGTCACAGGTTTGAAATATATGGTAAATGATTGACAAACATTTACACTACAACAAACACGCGTGGCACTTTGTGCATCTTAATTAATTTCGCCATTAGAGCGCGTCCAAGTTGGCTTTCACGAGGACTCAGTCGCCACATCTATCTCGATGAACGAAAATTTGATGAGTTTCGCCTTGACAGGGAACAAAGGACGTTTAAGTCACAGGTTTGAAATATATGGTAAATGATTGACAAACATTTACACTACAACAAACACGCGTGGCCCTTTGTGCATCTTAATTAGTTTCGCCATTAGAGCGCGTCCATGTTGGCTTTCACGAGGACTCAGTCGCCACATGTATCTCGATGAATGAAAATTTGATGAGTTTCGCCTTGACAGGGAACAAAGGACGTTTAAGTCACAGGTTTGAAATATATGGTAAATGGTTGACAAGCATTTACACTACAACAAACACCCGTGGCACGTTGCGCATCTTAATTAGTTTCGCCATTAGAGCGCGTCCAAGTTGGCTTTCACGAGGACTCAGTCGCCACATCTATCTCGATGAATGAAAATTTGATGAGTTTCGCCTTGACAGGGAACAAAGGACGTTTAAGTCACAGGTTTGAAATATATGGTAAATGATTGACAAACATTTACACTACAACAAACACGCGTGGCACTTTGTGCATCTTAATTAGTTTCGCCATTAGAGCGCGTCCAAGATGGCTTTCACGAGGACTCAGTCGCCACATCTATCTCGATGAATGAAAATTTGATGAGTTTCGCCTTGACAGGGAACAAAGGACGTTTAAGTCACAGGTTTGAAATATATGGTAAATGATTGACAAACATTTACACTACAACAAACACGCGTGGCACTTTGTGCATCTTAATTAGTTTCGCCATTAGAGCGCGTCCAAGTTGGCTTTCACGAGGACTCAGTCGCCACATCTATCTCGATGAATGAAAATTTGATGAGTTTCGCCTTGACAGGGAACAAAGGACGTTTAAGTCACAGGTTTGAAATGTATGGTAAATGATTGACAAACATTTACACTACAACAAACACGCGTGGCACTTTGTGCATCTTAACTAGTTTCGCCATTAGAGCGCGTCCAAGATGGCTTTCACGAGGACTCAGTCGCCACATCTATCTCGATGAATGAAAATTTGATGAGTTTCGCCTTGACAGGGAACAAAGGACGTTTAAGTCACAGGTTTGAAATATATGGTAAATGATTGACAAACATTTACACTACAACAAACACGCGTGGCACTTTGTGCATCTTAATTAGTTTTGCCATTAGAGCGCGTCCAAGTTGGCTTTCACGAGGACTCAGTCGCCACATCTATCTCGATGAATGAAAAGTTGATGAGTTTCGCCTTGACAGGGAACAAAGGACGTTTAAGTCACAGGTTTGAAATATATGCTAAATGATTGACAAACATTTACACTACAACAAACACGCGTGGCACTTTGTGCATCTTAATTAGTTTCGCCATTAGAGCGCGTCAAAGTTGGCTTTCACGAGGACTCAGTCTCCACATCTATCTCGATGAATGAAAATTTGATGAGTTTCGCCTTGACAGGGAACAAAGGACATTTAAGTCACAGGTTTGAAATATAGGGTAAATGATTGACAAACATTTACACTACAACAAACACGCGTGGCACTTTGTGTATCTTAATTAGTTTCGCCATTATATTGCGCTAGAGTGGGCCCGCACGACGATTCCGTGTCAGGTCGATCTCGATGAATGAAAATTTGATGAGTTTCGCCTTGACAGGGAACAAAGGACGTTTAAGTCACAGGTTTGAAATATATGGTAAATGATTGACAAACATTTACACTACAACAAACACGCGTGGCACTTTGTGCATCTTAATTAGTTTCGCCATTAGAGCGCGTCCAAGATGGCTTTCACGAGGACTCAGTCGCCACATCTATCTCGATGAATGAAAATTTGATGAGTTTCGCCTTGACAGGGAACAAAGGACGTTTAAGTCACAGGTTTGAAATATATGGTAAATGATTGACAAACATTTACACTACAACAAACACGCGTGGCACTTTGTGCATCTTAATTAGTTTTGCCATTAGAGCGCGTCCAAGTTGGCTTTCACGAGGACTCAGTCGCCACATCTATCTCGATGAATGAAAAGTTGATGAGTTTCGCCTTGACAGGGAACAAAGGACGTTTAAGTCACAGGTTTGAAATATATGCTAAATGATTGACAAACATTTACACTACAACAAACACGCGTGGCACTTTGTGCATCTTAATTAGTTTCGCCATTAGAGCGCGTCAAAGTTGGCTTTCACGAGGACTCAGTCTCCACATCTATCTCGATGAATGAAAATTTGATGAGTTTCGCCTTGACAGGGAACAAAGGACGTTTAAGTCACAGGTTTGAAATATATGGTAAATGATTGACAAACATTTACACTACAACAAACACGCGTGGCACTTTGTGCATCTTAATTAGTTTCGCCATTAGAGCGCGTCCAAGATGGCTTTCACGAGGACTCAGTCGCCACATCTATCTCGATGAATGAAAATTTGATGAGTTTCGCCTTGACAGGGAACAAAGGACGTTTAAGTCACAGGTTTGAAATATATGGTAAATGATTGACAAACATTTACACTACAACAAACACGCGTGGCACTTTGTGCATCTTAATTAGTTTCGCCATTAGAGCGCGTCCAAGTTGGCTTTCACGAGGACTCAGTCGCCACATCTATCTCGATGAATGAAAATTTGATGAGTTTCGCCTTGACAGGGAACAAAGGACGTTTAAGTCACAGGTTTGAAATATATGGTAAATGATTGACAAACATTTACACTACAACAAACACGCGTGGCACTTTGTGCATCTTAATTAGTTTCGCCATTAGCGCGCGTCCAAGATGGCTTTCACGAGGACTCAGTCGCCACATCTATCTCGATGAATGAAAATTTGATGAGTTTCGCCTTGACAGGGAACAAAGGACGTTTAAGTCACAGGTTTGAAATATATGGTAAATGATTGACAAACATTTACACTACAAAAACACGCGTGGCACTTTGTGCATCTTAATTAGTTTCGCCATTAGAGCGCGTCCAAGTTGGCTTTCACGAGGACTCAGTCGCCACATGTATCTCGATGAATGAAAATTTGATGAGTTTCGCCTTGACAGGGAACAAAGGACGTTTAAGTCACAGGTTTGAAATATATGGTAAATGATTGACAAACATTTACACTACAACAAACACGCGTGGCACTCTGTGCATCTTAATTAGTTTCGCCATTAGAGCGCGTCCAAGATGGCTTTCACGAGGACTCAGTCGCCACATCTATCTCGATGAATGAAAATTTGATGAGTTTCGCCTTGACAGGGAACAAAGGACGTTTAAGTCACAGGTTTGAAATATATGGTAAATGATTGACAAACATTTACACTACAACAAACACGCGTGGCACTTTGTGCATCTTAATTAGTTTCGCCATTAGAGCGCGTCAAAGTTGGCTTTCACGAGGACTCAGTCTCCACATCTATCTCGATGAATGAAAATTTGATGAGTTTCGCCTTGACAGCGAACAAAGGACATTTAAGTCACAGGTTTGAAATATATGGTAAATGATTGACAAACATTTACACTACAACAAACACGCGTGGCACTTTGTGCATCTTAATTAGTTTCGCAATTAGATCGCGCTAGAGTGGGTCCGCGCGACGATTCCGTGTCAGGTCGATCTCGATCAATGAAAATTTCATGAGTTTCGCCTTGACAGGAAACAAAGGACGTTTAAGTCACAGGTTTGAAATATAGGGTAAATGATTGACAAACATTTACACTACAACAAACACGCGTGGCACTTTGTGCATCTTAATTAGTTTCGCCATTAGATCGCGCTAGAGTGGGTCCGCGCGACGATTCCGTGTCAGGTCGATCTCGACCAATGAAAATTTGATGAGTTTCGCCTTGGCAGGGAACAAAGGACGTTTAAGTCACAGGTTTGAAATATAGGGTAAATGATTGACAAACATTTACACTACAACAAACACGCGTGGCACTTTGTGCATCTTAATTAGTTTCGCCATTAGAGCGCGTCCAAGATGGCTTTCACGAGGACTCAGTCGCCACATCTATCTCGATGAATGAAAATTTGATGAGTTTCGCCTTGACAGGGAACAAAGGACGTTTAAGTCACAGGTTTGAAATATATGGTAAATGATTGACAAACATTTACACTACAACAAACACGCGTGGCACTTTGTGCATCTTAATTAGTTTTGCCATTAGAGCGCGTCCAAGTTGGCTTTCACGAGGACTCAGTCGCCACATCTATCTCGATGAATGAAAAGTTGATGAGTTTCGCCTTGACAGGGAACAAAGGACGTTTAAGTCACAGGTTTGAAATATATGCTAAATGATTGACAAACATTTACACTACAACAAACACGCGTGGCACTTTGTGCATCTTAATTAGTTTCGCCATTAGAGCGCGTCAAAGTTGGCTTTCACGAGGACTCAGTCTCCACATCTATCTCGATGAATGAAAATTTGATGAGTTTCGCCTTGACAGGGAACAAAGGACATTTAAGTCACAGGTTTGAAATATAGGGTAAATGATTGACAAACATTTACACTACAACAAACACGCGTGGCACTTTGTGTATCTTAATTAGTTTCGCCATTATATTGCGCTAGAGTGGGCCCGCACGACGATTCCGTGTCAGGTCGATCTCGATGAATGAAAATTTGATGAGTTTCGCCTTGACAGGGAACAAAGGACGTTTAAGTCACAGGTTTGAAATATATGGTAAATGATTGACAAACATTTACACTACAACAAACACGCGTGGCACTTTGTGCATCTTAATTAGTTTCGCCATTAGAGCGCGTCCAAGATGGCTTTCACGAGGACTCAGTCGCCACATCTATCTCGATGAATGAAAATTTGATGAGTTTCGCCTTGACAGGGAACAAAGGACGTTTAAGTCACAGGTTTGAAATATATGGTAAATGATTGACAAACATTTACACTACAACAAACACGCGTGGCACTTTGTGCATCTTAATTAGTTTCGCCATTAGAGCGCGTCCAAGTTGGCTTTCACGAGGACTCAGTCGCCACATCTATCTCGATGAATGAAAATTTGATGAGTTTCGCCTTGACAGGGAACAAAGGACGTTTAAGTCACAGGTTTGAAATATATGGTAAATGATTGACAAACATTTACACTACAACAAACACGCGTGGCACTTTGTGCATCTTAATTAGTTTCGCCATTAGCGCGCGTCCAAGATGGCTTTCACGAGGACTCAGTCGCCACATCTATCTCGATGAATGAAAATTTGATGAGTTTCGCCTTGACAGGGAACAAAGGACGTTTAAGTCACAGGTTTGAAATATATGGTAAATGATTGACAAACATTTACACTACAAAAACACGCGTGGCACTTTGTGCATCTTAATTAGTTTCGCCATTAGAGCGCGTCCAAGTTGGCTTTCACGAGGACTCAGTCGCCACATCTATCTCGATGAATGAAAATTTGATGAGTTTCGCCTTGACAGGGAACAAAGGACGTTTAAGTCACAGGTTTGAAATATATGGTAAATGATTGACAAACATTTACACTACAACAAACACGCGTGGCACTTTGTGCATCTTAATTAGTTTTGCCATTAGAGCGCGTCCAAGTTGGCTTTCACGAGGACTCAGTCGCCACATCTATCTCGATGAATGAAAATTTGATGAGTTTCGCCTTGACAGGGAACAAAGGACGTTTAAGTCACAGGTTTGAAATATATGCTAAATGATTGACAAACATTTACACTACAACAAACACGCGTGGCACTTTGTGCATCTTAATTAGTTTCGCCATTAGAGCGCGTCAAAGTTGGCTTTCACGAGGACTCAGTCTCCACATCTATCTCGATGAATGAAAATTTGATGAGTTTCGCCTTGACAGCGAACAAAGGACATTTAAGTCACAGGTTTGAAATATATGGTAAATGATTGACAAACATTTACACTACAACAAACACGCGTGGCACTTTGTGCATCTTAATTAGTTTCGCAATTAGATCGCGCTAGAGTGGGTCCGCGCGACGATTCCGTGTCAGGTCGATCTCGATCAATGAAAATTTCATGAGTTTCGCCTTGACAGGAAACAAAGGACGTTTAAGTCACAGGTTTGAAATATAGGGTAAATGATTGACAAACATTTACACTACAACAAACACGCGTGGCACTTTGTGCATCTTAATTAGTTTCGCCATTAGATCGCGCTAGAGTGGGTCCGCGCGACGATTCCGTGTCAGGTCGATCTCGACCAATGAAAATTTGATGAGTTTCGCCTTGGCAGGGAACAAAGGACGTTTAAGTCACAGGTTTGAAATATAGGGTAAATGATTGACAAACATTTACACTACAACAAACACGCGTGGCACTTTGTGCATCTTAATTAGTTTCGCCATTATATTGCGCTAGAGTGGGCCCGCACGACGATTCCGTGTCAGGTCGATCTCGACCAATGAAAATTTGATGAGTTTCGCCTTGGCAGGGAACAAAGGACGTTTAAGTCACAGGTTTGAAATATAGGGTAAATGATTGACAAACATTTACACTACAACAAACACGCGTGGCACTTTGTGCATCTTAATTAGTTTCGCCATTAGATCGCGCTAGAGTGGGTCCGCGCGACGATTCCGTGTCAGGTCGATCTCGACCAATGAAAATTTGATGAGTTTCGCCTTGGCAGGGAACAAAGGACGTTTAAGTCACAGGTTTGAAATATAGGGTAAATGATTGACAAACATTTACACTACAACAAACACGCGTGGCACTTTGTGTATCTTAATTAGTTTCGCCATTATATTGCGCTAGAGTGGGCCCGCACGACGATTCCGTGTCAGGTCGATCTCGATGAATGAAAATTTGATGAGTTTCGCCTTGACAGGGAACAAAGGACGTTTAAGTCACAGGTTTGAAATATATGGTAAATGATTGACAAACATTTACACTACAACAAACACGCGTGGCACTTTGTGCATCTTAATTAGTTTCGCCATTAGAGCGCGTCCAAGATGGCTTTCACGAGGACTCAGTCGCCACATCTATCTCGATGAATGAAAATTTGATGAGTTTCGCCTTGACAGGGAACAAAGGACGTTTAAGTCACAGGTTTGAAATATATGGTAAATGATTGACAAACGTTTACACTACAACAAACACGCGTGGCACTTTGTGCATCTTAATTAGTTTCGCCATTAGAGCGCGTCCAAGTTGGCTTTCACGAGGACTCAGTCGCCACATCTATCTCGATGAATGAAAATTTGATGAGTTTCGCCTTGACAGGGAACAAAGGACGTTTAAGTCACAGGTTTGAAATATATGGTAAATGATTGACAAACATTTACACTACAACAAACACGCGTGGCACTTTGTGCATCTTAATTAGTTTTGCCATTAGAGCGCGTCCAAGTTGGCTTTCACGAGGACTCAGTCTCCACATCTATCTTGATGAATGAAAATTTGATGAGTTTCGCCTTGACAGGGAACAAAGGACGTTTAAGTCACAGGTTTGAAATATATGGTAAATGATTGACAAACATTTACACTACAACAAACACGCGTGGCACTTTGTGCATCTTAATTAGTTTTGCCATTAGAGCGCGTCCAAGTTGGCTTTCACGAGGACTCAGTCTCCACATCTATCTCGATGAATGAAAATTTGATGAGTTTCGCCTTGACAGGGAACAAAGGACGTTTAAGTCACAGGTTTGAAATATATGGTAAATGATTGACAAACATTTACACTACAACAAACACGCGTGGCACTTTGTGCATCTTAATTAGTTTCGCCATTAGAGCGCGTCCAAGTTGGCTTTCACGAGGACTCAGTCGCCACATCTATCTTGATGAATGAAAATTTGGTGAGTTTCGCCTTGACAGGGAACAAAGGACGTTTAAGTCACAGGTTTGAAATATATGGTAAATGATTGACACACATTTACACTACAACAAACACGCGTGGCACTTTGTGCATCTTAATTAGTTTCGCCATTAGAGCGCGCTAAAGTGGGCCCGCACGACAATTCCGTGTCAGGTCGATCTCGATCAATGAAAATTTGATCAGTTTCGCCTTGACAGGGAACAAAAGACGTTTAAGTCACAGGTTTGAAATATATGGTAAATGATTGACAAACATTTACACTACAACAAACACGCGTGGCCCTTTGTGCATCTTAATTAGTTTCGCCATTAGAGCGCGTCCAAGTTGGCTTTCACGAGGACTCAGTCGCCACATCTATCTCGATGAATGAAAACTTGATGAGTTTCGCCTTGACAGGGAACAAAGGACGTTTAAGTCACAGATTTGAAATATATGGTAAATGGTTGACAAGCATTTACACTACAACAAACACCCGTGGCACTTTGTGCATCTTAATTAGTTTCGCCATTAGAGCGCGTCCAAGTTGGCTTTCACGAGGACTCAGTCGCCACATCTATCTCGATGAATGAAAATTTGATGAGTTTCGCCTTGACAGGGAACAAAGGACGTTTAAGTCACAGGTTTGAAATATATGGTAAATGATTGACAAACATTTACACTACAACAAACACGCGTGGCACTTTGTGCATCTTAATTAGTTTCGCCATTAGATCGCGCTAGAGTGGGTCCGCGCGACGATTCCGTGTCAGGTCGATCTCGACCAATGAAAATTTGATGAGTTTCGCCTTGGCAGGGAACAAAGGACGTTTAAGTCACAGGTTTGAAATATAGGGTAAATGATTGACAAACATTTACACTACAACAAACACGCGTGGCACTTTGTGCATCTTAATAAGTTTCGCCATTAGATCGCGCTAGAGTGGGCCCGCACGACGATTCCGTGTCAGATCGATCTCGATGAATGAAAATTTGATGAGTTTCGCCTTGACAGGGAACAAAGGACGTTTAAGTCACAGGTTTGAAATATATGGTAAATGATTGACAAACGTTTACACTACAACAAACACGCGTGGCACTTTGTGCATCTTAATTAGTTTCGCCATTAGAGCGCGTCCAAGTTGGCTTTCACGAGGACTCAGTCGCCACATCTATCTCGATGAATGAAAATTTGATGAGTTTCGCCTTGACAGGGAACAAAGGACGTTTAAGTCACAGGTTTGAAATATATGGTAAATGATTGACAAACATTTACACTACAACAAACACGCGTGGCACTTTGTGCATCTTAATTAGTTTCGCCATTAGAGCGCGTCCAAGATGGCTTTCACGAGGACTCAGTCGCCACATCTATCTCGATGAATGAAAATTTGATGAGTTTCGCCTTGACAGGGAACAAAGGACGTTTAAGTCACAGGTTTGAAATATATGGTAAATGATTGACAAACGTTTACACTACAACAAACACGCGTGGCACTTTGTGCATCTTAATTAGTTTCGCCATTAGAGCGCGTCCAAGTTGGCTTTCACGAGGACTCAGTCGCCACATCTATCTTGATGAATGAAAATTTGATGAGTTTCGCCTTGACAGGGAACAAAGGACGTTTAAGTCACAGGTTTGAAATATATGGTAAATGATTGACACACATTTACACTACAACAAACACGCGTGGCACTTTGTGCATCTTAATTAGTTTCGCCATTAGAGCGCGCTAAAGTGGGCCCGCACGACAATTCCGTGTCAGGTCGATCTCGATCAATGAAAATTTGATGAGTTTCGCCTTGACAGGGAACAAAAGACGTTTAAGTCACAGGTTTGAAATATGTGGTAAATGATTGACAAACATTTACACTACAACAAACACGCGTGGCCCTTTGTGCATCTTAATTAGTTTCGCCATTAGAGCGCGTCCAAGTTGGCTTTCACGAGGACTCAGTCGCCACATGTATCTCGATGAATGAAAACTTGATGAGTTTCGCCTTGACAGGGAACAAAGGACGTTTAAGTCACAGATTTGAAATATATGGTAAATGGTTGACAAGCATTTACACTACAACAAACACCCGTGGCACTTTGTGCATCTTAATTAGTTTCGCCATTAGAGCGCGTCCAAGTTGGCTTTCACGAGGACTCAGTCGCCACATCTATCTCGATGAATGAAAATTTGATGAGTTTCGCCTTGACAGGGAACAAAGGACGTTTAAGTCACAGGTTTGAAATATATGGTAAATGATTGACAAACATTTACACTACAACAAACACGCGTGGCACTTTGTGCATCTTAATTAGTTTCGCCATTAGAGCGCGTCCAAGATGGCTTTCACGAGGACTCAGTCGCCACATCTATCTCGATGAATGAAAATTTGATGAGTTTCGCCTTGACAGGGAACAAAGGACGTTTTATGTCACAGGTTTGAAATATATGGTAAATGATTGACAAACATTTACACTACAACAAACACGCGTGGCATTTTGTGCATCTTAATTAGTTTCGCCATTAGAGCGCGTCCAAGATGGCTTTCACGAGGACTCAGTCGCCACATCTATCTCGATGAATGAAAATTTGATGAGTTTCGCCTTGACAGGGAACAAAGGACGTTTAAGTCACAGGTTTGAAATATAGGGTAAATGATTGACAAACATTTACACTACAACAAACGCGCGTGGCACTTTGTGCATCTTAATTAGTTTCGCCATTAGATCGCGCTAGAGTGGGCCCGCGCGACGATTCCGTGTCAGGTCGATCTCGATCAATGAAAATTTGATGAGTTTCGCCTTGGCAGGGAACAAAGGACGCTTAAGTCACAGGTTTGAAATATAGGGTAAATGATTGACAAACATTTACACTACAACAAACACGCGTGCCACTTTGTGCATCTTAATTAGTTTCGCCATTAGAGCGCGTCCAAGTTGGCTTTCACGAGGACTCAGTCGCCACATCTATCTCGATGAATGAAAATTTGATGAGTTTCGCCTTGACAGGGAACAAAGGACGTTTAAGTCACAGGTTTGAAATATATGGTAAATGATTGACAAACATTTACACTACAACAAACACGCGTGGCACTTTGTGCATCTTAATTTGTTTCGCCATTAGAGCGCGCTAAAGTGACCCCGCACGACAATTCCGTGTCAGGTCGATCTCGATCAATGAAAATTTGATGAGTTTCGCGTGACAGGCAACAAAAGACGTTTAAGTCACAGGTTTGGAATATATGGTAAATGATTGACAAACATTTACACTACAACAAACACGCGTGGCACTTTGTGCATCTTAATTAGTTTCGCCATTAGAGCGCGTCCAAGTTGGCTTTCACGAGGACTCAGTCGCCACATCTATCTCGATGAATGAAAATTTGATGAGTTTCGCCTTGACAGGGAACAAAGGACGTTTAAGTCACAGGTTTGGAATATATGGTAAATGATTGACAAACATTTACACTACAACAAACACGCGTGGCACTTTGTGCATCTTAGTTAGTTTCGCCATTAGATCGCGCTAGAGTGGGCCCGCGCGACGATTCCGTGTCAGGTCGATCTCGATCAATGAAAATTTGATGAGTTTCGCCTTCGCAGGGAACAAAGGACGTTTAAGTCACAGGTTTGAAATATAGGGTAAATGATTGACAAACATTTACACTACAACAAACACGCGTGGCACTTTGTGCATCTTAATTAGTTTCGCCATTAGAGCGCGTCCAAGTTGGCTTTCACGAGGACTCAGTCGCCACATCTATCTCGATGAATGAAAATTTGATGAGTTTCGCCTTGACAGGGAACAAAGGACGTTTAAGTCACAGGTTTGAAATATATGGTAAATGATTGACAAACATTTACACTACAACAAACACGCGTGGCACTTTGTGCATCTTAATTAGTTTCGCCATTAGATCGCGCTAGAGTGGGCCCGCACGACGATTCCGTGTCAGGTCGATCTCGATCAATGAAAATTTGATGAGTTTCGCCTTGGCAGGGAACAAAGGACGTTTAAGTCACAGGTTTGAAATATAGGGTAAATGATTGACAAACATTTACACTACAACAAACACGCGTGGCACTTTGTGCATCTTAATTTGTTTCGCCATTAGATCGCGCTAGAGTGGGCCCGCACGACGATTCCGTGTCAGGTCGATCTCGATGAATGAAAATTTGATGAGATTCGCCTTGGCAGGGAACAAAGGACGCTTAAGTCACAGGTTTGAAATATAGGGTAAATGATTGACAAACATTTACACTACAACAAACACGCGTGGCACTTTGTGCATCTTAATTTGTTTCGCCATTAGATCGCGCTAGAGTGGGCCCGCACGACGATTCCGTGTCAGGTCGATCTCGATGAATGAAAATTTGATGAGATTCGCCTTGGCAGGGAACAAAGGACGCTTAAGTCACAGGTTTGAAATATAGGGTAAATGATTGACAAACATTTACACTACAACAAACACGCGTGGCACTTTGTGCATCTTAATTAGTTTCGCCATTAGAGCGCGTTAAAGTGGGCCCGCATAATTGGTTCCGTCGTCACATCGACCTCGACTTCATAGGCAAGAAGTGACATTTAAGCCACAAGTTCGAAATTTATGTAAAGTGATCGACAATAATCTACACTACAACAAAGACGCGTGGCACTGTGCAAAACGGGGATTCCTGTAACGGTGAAGTAAGTCGGAGTGCAAGGGAGAGTCATCTGCTATTCACATATTAAGTGCACAGGCGATCGCACAGCATTACCGCAACTAAATCAAACCGAACGCCATGCAGTATCATATAGATCCAGTATGGCATTATTAAGCCGAAACTCTGACGCTCTCGCCCTGTCGTTACTCTCATAACTCCCTCTACCAAAAAAAAAAAAAAAGAAAACAGAAAAAGAAAAAATAATGAAAGGAAAAAGAAAACTATGCAGCCCGAACCACGGCCCTCGAAGGTTGCGAGCAACGTCTTTACCACTGAGCTAACACTGCCCGTTGATACCGCATTCAGGAGTTAAGATACAGACGCTACGCAAGCCACACTGAGCCCTTCAACATTTCTTTTGTCGTGGGAGCAAAATTGGAGCGTCCCACAGTTGCGCACAAAGTTGCAAAGCGTACAAGACAAATTCAATTTTCATGTCTTACATGCACATGTTCTGGAGAACCCATTGTTTTGGCCAAGTACAACAAAAATAGCACACCTGTGCATTCTGCCATGAAGCCAACACAGCGAAAATAAGTCATCCAGGAACAAAACTGTGACGCTCTTGCGCTTCAATTCCACAGTACGCCCTCGAAAGGCCTCTCACAGCAACACCCTTGTGTGGAGATTTCTTTCTAACGCTCAGAGTCAACAGATATTCTAACAAAACCAGATGGAATGCATTGCTTCAGTGGAGGGCAGCGAGTACGCCGGTCAAGTCAACTTTAAGAAACTGTGTCCCGCATTTCTGGGAATGACGGACGCTAGTCCCAGTCAGCCATATACAACCTTAGGATGTCCCATGGAGTAACGACCTCGGATAACTAGACGTCCGCAGGACGTCGGGAAACTTCCCACGGATGGAAATTGTACTAACATAGTTTGTTCAACGTTACCGCCCGAACCGGTCTACAGGACATCCTGGCCGACGAACAGAGGACACATTTTGGATAATTTGAGGCATGTAGGGGGCTGTTCTGTGGTTATCCTGTGGACGCTGTGGCAGGTTTTTATTGGGTTCTACAGGTACTATATGATTTGATTTGATTTCTCTATTTTATTTACTTGTGGTGGTTACACAGTAAAGACAGCATATACAGAACAAAGAACGTTTATTACACGATAAGAAACTTCAAAGCTGCACATCTGCGAGTGCTACAGTCCCTTAGTCTGGAGGAATGTATAGTTGGCGTGTAAGTCAGCTTCCACTTCTTTACTGCAAAAGAACAAGTTTAAAGGTCAGCTCCGGAGGAAACTCACTGCCACAGATTGCAACAAAAACTCGCAGGCACAAAGGTTGATGCCTACTGAATGTACTTCCAAAATAGTTTTGGCGAATACCCTGTATTTACTGCGAAATCTGTTTTTTGGTTTGCCGTCCGATCGTCCGCTTGAACAGCTGACGTCACGCTCAGCTTTCGCTTTGGCTCCTCTTGGCTTGTTTGCTGGCTCGCAGTTTCGCAATCGCCAGCAATCACCACTCGCCAGGCTGAAAGCGAAATCGAGAGTCGTGTACGTACGGGCACCTTTCTCCGCGCCTTAATTTGATCATCTTTTTACTCCGATTAGTCCACACAACCTCATCTAAGTTGTCACTTTGTGAGAGATGCAGCGTGAGTGAATTGTGACAACGCCGTGCTTCTTGCAGTACGCAGGTACGCTACTAAGAAAGATGTATCGTGCCAGGTTCCCAGTTGATATTGTGCGTGATTGAGTGGTACGAAACCAGAGGTTGAGTGCTCTGAACTTATCAAGGCAACTGCCGTGTGTGCTCGAAGCATTTTGCATCAGAATGTTACGAGGTCGTTCACCTAACGGCCGATTTGGACTGTAAAAGTCGCTAGAAAGGGATGCGGCACCTGCCTCGTTCGACGACAACAAAGAGGAAAGGATAGCACCAAGGGACCAAAGTTGCGGGTAAGTGTCCGCACGAACTTGCGCTATGGCTTGTACACAATGTAAACATGTGAAGGACAAATATGGGACTGCTAAGCCCTATAATCCGCGGTTGTATGTAAAACTACGCAGTTTCTCAGAGAAGCTGGTTGAGAAATTACATGAGTTTGGAGAAGTCTGAGCTTGGGCACAGGGAAGACAAAACAGTCACAGCACCTGAAATCAGCAACAACTTAGGAGTTCCTGTTTTGAGACACTCTGTGTCTGTTTGGACTTCTGTATGATCACACTCAGCCTTTTCCCAACCATGGAACTACCCCATATCCTGCATACATGGTAGCATATTGTTGTTCCTCTTTAAAAGCCGGGCTGTGTCTGTGAGCGCATTGTATTCAAGTTGTAACGTAAAGTTATTACGTGCCAAAAATTCCATTCTGTCCTTCTATACTAATGAAGTTGACTCCAGCAATTGAGTACCTTAACCAGCAAGGGATGACGGTCAGCATGCTCGTCACAGATTAGCAGAAATAGGTGAAGTCATGAGAAAGACTCTTCTATCTGTGAATCATCGTTTTGACACACGGCACATTGCAAGAGGACCACATTTGCTTTGTAGCACACCGTCATAACACATATGTATGCTGTCCATTGGTTGACAACATATTTCCTATTAGCAGGTGTATAGCTGGGGGCAAGCTATGCGGTCAACATTGTTGATCACATTTTGTAGCTCTTAAATATGTAGATGCTTTTTTGCTTTTCCTAACAATATTAGCCTTAACAGGTATAATTATAATTTCTGCTTCTCCTTGCTCAGGACCCAGGAAACAGGTACATACAGCAGCACTGGTGAAGCAACGTCTGGTGCTACAATAATGGTGCCACAGTATCGTGAACATGCACATGGACAAGCAATGATAATGGAAACCTGGTTCCGGTAAAATGGCTCATGATACTCTGGCATGTCATGAATATTTGGATCATAACGTTGCTTCACATATTCATGAGCATCAAAGTCACCATGCAAGATGTGCACATCAAGACATTGGGAAGCTGCTTTGGCCCCACGAAGGTGATTTACAGTATTTCAAGCTAGCAGCGATTACTAAGCAATTGTCCTGCATTCCTCACTTACAGGAACTGGAACATTCGAAGTGTTGTAGGGGATAGTGGGTGTACTTCCCATTCTGAAAGACATCCCGCCATTGTGTGCACTAAAAGTTGCCTAGTCTCAGTGCTGTTACTCAGTCATGTATCTAAGTATGTCATGGTAAGTAGGTCATGTATCACACCACCGCTTCCACTTTATCTGTGTGCCACATATTGTATCTACACATAAGGAATGTGTGTGAGAAAACAACTGAAACAGAGAATTGCATTGCTTCTTTACTGCACAAGCCTGTCCTGTCTGTTTTAAGAATTCTAATAATGATAATTTTCATGTCAGAGTATGTCCAGGGGCTTTCTGGGCCTCTGCTCGATCTCTGTGGACGATGGCTGTTCATGAGCCCCCGAACAGAATGAAGAGACTACACAAAGGGGGCTCATCGCAAGCACTACAGTGAATGAGTCAGTACAACGCTAACAGCTCTGCAAGGCATTAAATGCAAGTCGACAGCAGAAGGGCTTCAGTGAACATGTACAAACAGTCTCGTATATAGTCTCTAAGAACAGTCTCTGTTCGAAATATCGGCGGCTTCTGTCCTGAGGCAGCTCCCCTCAACTGCACCTGTATTCTGTCCATCTTGCAGTGTACTTGTTTACCTGTTGCGAGGGATTATGGCGGGGAGTCAGATAGTTTTATGATCTCTGTGTATTCAATAAAATTATGGTCTATTCAATGTTACGTGTAAAATTACAGTATCTGTGGGATGTGTGGAAATGTGCATTGATTCAAGAAGTAACTCGCCTCCTGAACCCAGCATGCAGATCCAGATGTAATACTGGTGTAGATGACACATGGAAGCAACTCATCTTCATTTCTTTTCTTTCTCTTTTTGTGTGGTTGATTCATGTGATGGCTCATGGCTGCACTGCACTGAATAGACCAGCCGAAATAAGGTGCAAGATATTCCTGATAATTACACTTGCACGGTGTCCTTGTACTGTGCAGTGTATTTTTGTTTTCGTTTATTTTTTCCTTCCTTTCTTTTTCTGTTCAGCTCTCATAAGCCACGTATGCCCTCATGTAAGTATCTTGTTCTTGTATCTGGTGCTTGGTCTCTCGACAGCGTAAAATTTCGGCAAATACGTTCATCGCGAATCTACACTAAGGTTGTCATTCAAGCCCAGCTCTCACGTACGTACCTGCAGTGTGTATACGATAACATGGCGTTGCCAAACTCAACTCGTTCACCCGGTATAATGCCAAGAAATGTGATTACTGCTCCTGTAACGTCAAACGCCAGGTATTCGAGAGTGAGAAAGATATGCACAAGTGATGCAGCAGTGGTGAACCGTAACTATAAGAGAGTGAAGTCTTCAATTAAGCAATGAATTGACTTACTTTATCAAAGACACCTACAATGCGAATAAAAATATCTTTCGTATTAGGCGTAGCACAGTTCCGTTGACGATATACGTGACGTTCATTGCGTTCTTAGCCAGTTTGCCGCTGGCCGGAACGCGACAGCATAATTGCACGAATTCTAACTGCACAAATGGTATCAACAGCGTGTTTTGGCATTGGCAAATCATCCCAAATATAAAAAATCGATGCGATCAAGAAGTCTACGTCGATCGAGCAGACGCTCCCTGCCACCATCGCTTGTTTACATTCCCGTATGCTCCGTAGAGAGGGAGGGAAGGCTTGAAGAACACTGATATCAACGTCGGCGATATAGACCGCGTGAACAGCTGCCGTCATAAAAATGGCGGCCCCCATGTCTGTTTCGAAATGGTTAATTTACGATTATTTAAAATATGGGGCTGTTTTGCGGAAATGAAGGGTGGTTTCAGATACAGTTCGATATGGGCTTCCAGGATATTGTTACAGTTTCAAGAAGTCAAGGTATCTCCGGAGCTGACCTTTAAGATTTTTCTGGAGCATCCTAGCTATAGCTTTCACAACACTGAGCATAGCTTTATTTTGTCACCGTCAGTTAATTCCATGCGTCGTTCTAGACCTACACAGACACGTATATGTCAAAACGTCCTCTGAACCCAAATCAGAAATACTACCTGAAAACACTTCGCTATCCGAAATATATGGCACTCTGACAGGATAGGTGTACCCTGCACGCACCTCGATCACCGATGTCACCGCTTGAGCGAACACCGTTTGTTGCTTGACATACCCGTAGCTGATGTTCTCAGAGCTCTGTTGTGATAACTTGGAGACAGCAATATGGCGGCCGGCTCAATTGCTCTGCCTGACCTGTTGTGGAAGACGACTATGAGCTGCGTCTGCTCGCTGTTCTGTTTTTGCATAGCTTACCTGTCGTACACGTTGCTGCTTCAACGATACTTTAACTGAAGCGTGCACAAGTACCAACTTGTGTAGCTGACACACTCATCGACGGGCAAACTGGTCAAACCAAACCGCCACGGCCGCCTGCCCACTGTTGCCAGCCGTGCAGTGTTGCCAAATCTCGTTCGCAGGAAGTCGCTAGTGGCGCCCCGAAAAGTCGCTAAAAGTCGTTAAAATTGAAACTGAAAGTCGCTAAAAAAAAGTCGCTGCCGCTATTGTGCCCTTTTTCTTCGTTGCATATTGCATGTTATGAAACAATATGGTGACAGCCCTACCAAGATGATTCAGCGAATGAGCGCAGTGGATGGCCAAGAGAGAACATAAGGAAATGGGCATGACTGGATAAGAATGAGAGAAAGTAAATGAAATTCGGCACCTTGAACATCTTCTGCAGAACTTTTTCTCGTTTTGTCACCGGGGGCACTGAACATGGTTTGTTTATTGCTTACAAAAAGTTCCGATGCCTTCTCGTATTTTTGCGACCTGCTTGTCTTACAACCTCGCATAAATCTCACGCTTGCAATATAGGTGCACAGCACCCTTGTGTCATTCTTTGACTGGACGAAGCTATCCCTTGAATACTGGCAGCATCACCCAGCTCATGCGGTATTGCTGATGTTACTTAAGAGGTATTTTGGAAAGCGCTTGCGTCTAGGCCACGTGGCGCGTCAGAAATGGGGCAAACTGGAAACAGCTCAAAGAAACGAGCGCTGCGAAGAACAACAACGAAACTGCATCACTGCACGCTGCAGGGAACACGCTGAGAGATCTCCGTTACAGGTGATTGGCCCTGAGGAGTTAGGGCCAGCGAAAAGTGGCGCGATTTCATATTATATAATATGAAATCGCGCCACTTTTTTCTCTCAAACTCTAGCGAAGAATATTCTTCGCTAGAGTTTGTCGGCCACTGAAATGTGACAGGAAAATCACGATTCTTCCTGACTTTATGAAGGAATGTTTGTGTCACTAAAAAGTCGCTGAACATGTCAGAAAGTCACCAAAAAATCCGCTAATCCCAAATACAAAATTTTGTAGCTAAACAGACCTCGAAATCCGCTAAATTTAGCGACTTTTCCCCAAATCTGGCAACAGTGCGCCGTGAGCTGCTCTCGATTTCGTGCATGATCCCAGTGAAAAATGTGTCGCGGTAATGAACTGCATTTTGGGATCACAAGTACCAATGAAGCCAACTTGCGAGGCAGGTACACTAGATTAATGCTTATTGAAGTTGCAGCACCAATTCTAATCGAATTTCACTGCGATGTCTACTGACGCGGATGCCCACACGACGTCCTCCGTTCATCCGACGTCCGTAGTTCATTGTATAATCTTGAGACATTAGATATCCTTTAAGGGTGTCCTACGGAGATCTATAGGACATCGACTCCTGGACATAGGACATGTCCTGTGCCCATCCCTGTGGGTAGATTGCAGGACGAGAAATATTCCTTGGTTTAGTGTACCTGTTCAGACTCCCTAAACACATTTGTTTTGTTTTATGGGGCTGATCGTCGGACCCGATTGACATTTTTCTGAAATAAAGGGTGGTCCAGCGTCAAATTATCTGGCTCCGAAAAGGATGACTGTGTATGATACATGGAGCATTTCTTGTGGAAAGGACAGGAACGCGCGATTCTGTGGCACTGCTTTTGACTTTCAAAAGTCCTACCGGAATGTCTCAAACCAAAAGCAGTAAGAAACATAGACCTTTCCGTGATACAGAGCTAATACTTAATCAATTCCTCGCTTTTAGTATTTTTTTCTTTGCGTAATCGAAGGAAACATGGACAGCTCACCCTTTGTTTTGTGTCGCAGACAAGCATGACTCTTGAATTTACGAAGGGTCGTGTAATAAGCAATATATAGTATCTGTTTTTCCTTCGGAAGATAATTCTATTACCTTTTGGAGTGGGTTTCTCAGACTTGTTTCTGTGTCTTTTATATTTCTCTCTACTTTCTTTTTAAACTGGTGCGCTTATTGTTCGTTATGGAATCTCCTAGAAACTAACAGCCAGACTACTTTATTGCGGCAGTTAACCAAGATGTATTATCATTATGTATCATTATGCAACTGTTTTCTGGGCAACAAAAAAACATTGATATGGGTTCTCTGACGAGTTGGGGGCTATTTTATAGGTGTGCATACCGAAAAAGGGATATGAATATAAAAAATGGTGCATCCTAGAAATGCTCTAGCACTGTTCTCAAGTTGTCCTCACGTAGGATCTGTGGATGATCTGAGGATACCATGGGGACGTTATATAGTGCCAAAATGACATGTTGAGAATGATGATGAGGATGAAAAATCGCAACCCGTGGAGCACACAGATGTGTGAGACGGAATCATACGCGCGTTTAATGTCCTGGAAGACCGATCCACCGATCCACCGATGAGCACGAGCATGTAGGACTGTAGAAACTAGGTCGAGAACTGGATCCATGGAGCTTCGGTGGCGACGAAATCCAGCCATTTCTTGAGGGAACGCACCTTGTTTTTCGAGCCACCAGTCGAGGCGATGCAAAACCATTCTCTCCATCAGTTTTCCCATACAGCTTGTCAGGCTCACAGGGCGAAAGGAGGATGGGGCATTTGGGGGTTTGCCTGGTTCCAGGATGGGAACAACTAATGCCTCTCCAAGGAGAAATTGCCGACTACCAACCATCGGACCTTGGACCAACGTTGGTCTGATGTCACTCACAGCGGTGGTTGGCGAACGACGTTGGGCCGAGAACATTGTGCAACGTGCTGCGGGCGTGCTATTGAGAGATTGACGTATAAAGACGGACCAATGCCGGCCTGCACTGCAAACAAGCTCGAAAAGAATGCAGCTGAAGAAAAGACGCTTGGACGGTTGGCAAAAAGTCGTATGACAGTTGGCCAACGACTCTTTCGGTCAGCCAACGTTGGCGCAATGTAGCACAGTGATAGGCAGAGCGAGGTTTTGCAAGCCATCGGCCAGGCGGCAGATCTGTACCAAGAAACGAGCTTGTTGGCCAAGCACTTGCCAAGCAAAGCTAGGTTGGCCAGCGAAGCTCTTGCCAAGCTTGGTCCAATCTCGGTATGTTGCCTTGGGGAGGGGGAAATGCGGAATTGTGTAGCACTGCATAAGTTCGACTTTCGATTGGTCAAGTGATTGTCTCAAACCAAAGCAGTAAGAAACAGAGACGTTATCTTCATGGTGAGCTAATACGACAAGCAATTTCTCATTTCAGTGTTGTTTGTGTACGCGTAGAATTAAACTTGGACATCTCACCCTTCGTTTTGACTCAAGGCACATCCTGAGGATGTCAATATGACGTCACCAACTGGACAATCAGATGTCCGTAAGATATCCCGGATTGTCCGGATAACATCCTATTGGACATCATTCGTACTGCCATTGCAACAGCCGGGGACTTGATTTGGGCAATCCTGGTGGCTTCCTTTATGACATTTTCAGGATATTTTTCTAGGCATCTCAGGATGTTTTTCCGGACATTCCAGAACGTTACTGCAGTATGCCCCCTGCCCCCGTATGCTGTGTATACATCTTATAATACAAGATGTTCCATCACATAAGCCTGTTCACTGTGAGAAGACATTTTATTGAATATTCTGTACTCCCACTCAGAAGCGTACACGAAGAGGGGAGTACCTGAGGAAGCGTGGACCTCCACGCGAAAGCTTGTACAAATCAAATCTTCAGTGTCGGTTTCTGTATTTTGTTTATGTACTCCCACTCAAAAAACCTCATCTGTATATCACTTGGCAACGAGCTAGCTAACAATGTACCATGTTAACATCAGTTCTTGGAATGAGCAGCTAGATCTAGGAATTGGTGTTTCATCTAAGTGGGTGAGTATCCTGAGTATCGAAAGCGGTTAATTAAGTTATACCAGCACCATAAAGGGTATATAGATGCGAGCTAGCCCAGGCACTTTGGTACACCAAAAAATGTGAAAATTGCTCCCATCCTAACATGAAGATATCATAGGGTAGAGCTGACATGTATAAACAGTAACTGCCACCAAGGAATATTGGAGGCATAGTTTAAGTAGGCAATTGTACTGAAACAGATTTGCCACAGAAGTGTTTACACAGAGCATAGGCATTTCATGCACTATTGCATCAGATAAACATGGCAAGATCACGTTGGTAATACTAGAGATTTTGAGAGGTTCGAGTGGAGCACGAGTACACATCATGAATGCAGTTCAGATAACTATAGATAAATATCTGGTCATTACTACACCTCCTGGTTCAGACTTGCGACTTGGAGATCACCTGTCCTACACACGCCACTTCCCCTTTGTTGTAATAGAGCTTCTGCAACGCTTCAGGAACAAAATGCATAAGGAAGCACCTCACTACACAGATGAAAAGACATTCACATTTTTATACGGTCGAAAGAGTTGAAGGACAGGAGGAAACTAAATTCACCAGGCTGCGAAGACGCTAACACGGCAACAGACGTTTCCAAGTTGAAAACAGACTCCGAGTTGATGCTGCTTGGTCGCATGTGACGATGAGAGCACTGCGGCTATAGTTAAGTTTCGGTTTCAAAGACCGGGAAGCTCACGTCTCGCAACATAACTAAAGCCAGGAACTATCGTATTGCACAGCCAGTTTTTGCAATACACAGGTATTTGGAGTTGTGTGCACAACTTTGTAAACTTTGGGTATATATTTATTTAATTTATTTATTCGTTTTATTATTTTATTTATTTATTTTTATGTTTGAGCATGAATTATTTGCACACGTTTGCGCACTTTCGACAATTTCCTAAATAGTGTGTTGAAGACACAGAAACCAAATAAAGGGCAATAACTGCAGTATTTGAATTCCCTCTAAGGTAGTGGAAAATTGAAGTTACTTGATATTCGAGCTCTCTAACTGCGCTGAAGAGTCTTATGACATCTACTGTTCTGTCTCGCCATACACAATACGCCAAGAGTAAGTGACGGGCAATGCTTCAATCCCTGTGTAACTTCGACTTATCTGGTCAGACGTTTCTGCACAAATATTGCAGTGAAATTTGTCAAAGGACTGTGCAACCACAGTGGCGCTTGACATTAACCATTTTAATATGCTGTTGTACATATCCTTTTGTGCTCTGTGCTGTTTGGAACGACACGCAAAAAGTGTTAAATCTTTCATTAGTGAGATCCGATTAGGCAAGACTCCGTGCTTAACGCCAGTAAGAATGGATCATCCAAGAGATCTGCATGTATAACTACGTAAAAACATTAAATCAAGTAATCAGAAATAAAATGAGTCTTGGGCTAATTATTAAAATATTTGTGTAGCATGTCCATAGAGCTTAGCTATTTTGCCTTGTTGCTATACAATACGTACATTGTATTATTAAAGTGGCATGCAAGTCGGGAGAGAATTACACCCACCACATACTTTGGGAATTCAAACCAAATGATTTCAATCGCAACTTCTGATTTGACATGAGACATAAGCCACAGGATAACTGTAGGATATCTACAGGATGTACGCTTTTATTGTCCCAACGGACATCGCAAATAGACATCTAGAAGACATCCTATTTACGTCACTTTCTGACAAAGATATTCCGACCATTTCAGGACGTCCTCTGGACATTGGTGGTTGTGTGGTACGCGAACAGAACTCTCAAATTTGTGGAAGCTCGTGAGACAACCTACCCAAGTGAAAAAACGTGCTTGGCAAAAGGTCGGCTGAGAGGAGTTGGCCAACTAAGCCAACCTTGGCCCATGGTAAGACAACATGGTTGGGCCGAGCTTGGGGATTAACAATGGCCTGAGACTGGCCATTCCTTGGTCACCAACATAGGGCCAACCTTTCAGGCCAACCTGGCAAACGCTGACCCATATACGGCCCTATCACGGCCCAGTGAGAAATTTTGCATAACAACGCTACCTCCCAGCGGCGAAAGCAATATTGGCGAAAGACTGGGCCGACGTCTGCTTCCAACCTAAAAGTTGTCGGGCCAAGCTTTCAAAAAAAGCTTAAGCCAAGGTTGGGGATTGACAATGGCCTCACTCGGGCCGACTTAGCCGGCACAAGCTCGGGTCAATGTAGAGGGCCGACCTGACAGATGTAGGGCCGATGTCTGGCCAATAAGGAAGCAAGCTTGGGTACTGATTGGGTAAACGTGGGCCCGAATGGCCCATGGAACAACACCTGTGCATGGGCCAACCACGGCCCGTTCCAAAAAAATGCATGACCCAACTGACTCAATTGTCTCGCGGCGTAGGGTAACGGCGTAGGTGGAGAATCGTAAAAGCTCGCAATATGCCCGAGATCACTAGAATCAAACAGGTCAGTATAAAGAAAAGAAATTGCAACTTTCCTGAGGAAGAACAGCAGATACTATACATAGATTTGTCTCGCGAGCTTCCACAAATTTGAGAGTCCTGCTCGCGTGTGAGTCAAAATGAAGGGTGAGGTGTGTAAGTTAAATTTGATGCGTACACAAACAACACTGAAATGAGGAATCGCTTGTCGTATTAGCTCACCATGAAGATAACGTCTCTGTTTCTTACTGCTTTTGGTTTTAGACAATCACTTGGCCAATCAAAAGTTGAACTTATGCAGTGCTACACCATTCCGCGTTTCCCTCTCCCCGTGGCAACATACTGAGATTGAACCAAGCTTGGCAAGAGCTTGGCTGGCCAACCCAGCCGTGCTTGGCAAGTGCTTGGCAAACGAG
Source organism: Ornithodoros turicata (assembly GCF_037126465.1). Taxonomy (NCBI): domain Eukaryota; kingdom Metazoa; phylum Arthropoda; class Arachnida; order Ixodida; family Argasidae; genus Ornithodoros; species Ornithodoros turicata. Next base: position 69,998,033 of record NC_088203.1, on the reverse strand, counting down.
CTCGATACAGAGTTTTCTTGCTACAGATCTGTCCTGGCCGACGGCTTGCCAAACCTCGCTCTGCCTATCACAATGCAACATATAGAGGACGTTAGAGGACACTTTCTCTTTTTTCATATGGCGTATATGACTCTTCTGTGACAGTTTCAACGACTACAACAGAGTCTACGTGACTGTCTCAATCTTAGGTAGTATGTGCACTCCCGAGAACTGATTCAAATCGTCATAAAGAGACATCATTGGCCACTTACCTTGGTACTACGTGAAGATGAGTTCGGTAACCGACTGACGGCAAGCTACGGTGGCGTCCCGTCGGCACGGGCTGTTGGCCCAACGTCATTGGCCAGGTCCTTGCTGACGTAGTTGACAGTTAACATTGCCCAGACTTTAGAACATGACTGGCTGGCCGACTTAGTTGGCTGCCAACTGGTCCACGACTTTCTGCCGAGAGTCGGCCGTCGGCCAATTTCAATTGGGGCCCAAGTGAAAAAAACGTGCTTGGCCCAAGGTCGGCTGAGAGGAGTTGGCCAACTAAGCCAACCTTGGCCCAAGCTAAGACAACATGGTTGAGCCGAGCTTGGGGATTGACAATGGCCTGAGACTGGCCATCCATTGGCCACCAACATAGGGCCAACCTTTCTGGCCAACCTGGCCAACGCTGACCCATATGTGGCCCTATTACGGCCCAGTGAGAAATTTTGCGTGACAACGCTACGTCCCAGCGGGAAAAGCAATATTGGCGAAACACTGGGCCGACGTCTGCTTCCAACCTAAAAGTTGTCGGGCCATCAAGCTTATGGGAAATATGGGTTAAAGCCTCCCGGTCAACTTCAACCCTTCCGTGGGTGCTCTAATAGCCAAAAGCCGTTCCCTATTGTCAAACAAGAATGACTCGGACACAAGAGATGTGACTTACATGGTTTAATCTCTGCCGCCAAAGCACACAACTATCTACAACGACCGTCACAGCCCGATTGTCCCTGTCCCGTTGTTTTCCCCCGCGTCCCTTCTCCTCCTGGGGTCCTCCCTTGACCTTGGGGACTTGCGGTCGCCCAAGGCCAATCCGGAGTGCTAGCCTCCTACGAGGGTGCCAGGGAGGACCCCCCACCTCCCCCCACCTAAGGCCCGGTCTTGGGGTCCAGGAACTTGAGGAGATCTTCGTCCAGGGACGCAGGGCTCGGCGACGAGTCGACCGCCATACGGTCTTGGCCCGTAGTCACGGGCACGACTGCGGGATCAGCCGGCTGTGGCACTAGGATGGGCGCTGTCCCTCTGGGGTCCGTCCCGGCGATGAGGTCCGGGCGGAAGGCCCGGAGGATTTCGACGGCGGCTGCGACAGCCAGGTCTGCGGTGACCGCAGCAGGTGCCACAGGCCTCTCAGGTGCGGGTGCTGCCGGCGTGGCGTCCGGGGTACTCTGCGTGGCTCCAGCGAGGGCAGCGACGGCGCTAGCGTGGCGGGGACCTCTGACGTGTGTAGGCCGGTCGATGACCAGGCCCCCGCACGTGGTGCACAGACGCGCAGCCTCCTCGTCGCTGTAGACCGCGGCCGGCTCGCTGGGGTAGCGGTCTTGAAGAGTCATCCCCCGGAAGGTGGCAGCCACGCTGTCCGGATCTGCACCCCTTAGTGGCCTGGGCTGGTGGCGCCACCGCGTGTGGGACACGAAGCTGGCTGTCGTATCCCCAACCTGCGCCGTCCAAGTTGCTGCCGACCGGCGCTGAGGAGTAGCGGGCTGAACTGGTCGCTCCAGCACCCGTCGGTCCCATGCGCTGCCCCGCCTACTCCCGGAACGGGAGCGGGGGGCACCATCCTTTGGTCGTGGTCTGCTGCCTAGAAACCTGCAAGCAGTTGTGCGGAAGCACGGCACGGTTAACGAACGCGCAAATTGTATGCATGCGACCGCTGTCCTGCTTCTCGTGCTCCGCCGCGGGTGGAACAAACCGTCCTGGCACGCCGCCTCGGGTGTGAACCCCCCGAGTTTTGTTTCGGCTCTCTGGAAGCATCGCCGCCCTCAGAGTCAACCCCCTGATCGCGTTCATGGTAGCGCTTTAAATCACCAACATGAACGGGACCAGCCTCCTCCCCCGTTTCCACACGGCGGATTCGATATGTCAGGCGGGATACCCGGGATACTACCCGAAATGGCCCCTCCCAACGCTGAGCCAACGATGCTGCAAAACCCATCGCAGCATTGCTCAGTGGATGCGTTCGCCTTAGGACCAAATCCCCGACTTCGTACGACAGGGCACGATGCCCCTTATCGTACTGAAGCGCCTGATCAGTGCGAGCGATGTCTAGGCTCTCTCTTGCGCAAGTCACCGCGTCCGAGAGCCGACTACGCAACTCGCTCGCGTACTTCGACAGGCTACGAGCAATCGGCGTGGTCTGTCTCAGCACGTTCTCCATCGGAAAACTAATGTCTTTCCCGAAGTTCAGGTACGCAGGAGAAAACCCTGTCGACCTATTCACCGTCGTCCTGGTTGCAAAGCCCAACTCAGGTAGACGCTCATCCCAATCCTTATGCTTGTCGGTTAACGCCACCAACATGCTCTTAAGGTTGCGGTTCACCCTTTCCGTGATATTCGCCTGGGGATGATATGGAGTCGTTCTCTTGTGCCGGATCCCTAGGGCCGCACAGGAGTCGACGAACACCCTACCTGTGAAGTAGGAAGCATTATCAGTAATCAGCTGGGACGGAAACCCGAACCGTGAGAATGTCTCAAGCAGCCGGTCCCATATTCGTTCCGACACCAGCTTCCTAAGCGGGAATAGCTCCACCCACTTAGAGAAATGATCAGTGACCACCAACAGGTACTGGTTCCCGCGTGGACTTCTCGGAAATGGTCCCATCACGTCACACGCTACGATATGCCAAGGGTAGCTACTAACTACCGGTTGCAACATGCCAGGAGGCTTACCACCTCGAGGCTTAGCCTTCTGACATACCAGGCAGCTACGGGTAAAGCGCATAACATCCTGCCTCATACCCGGCCAAGTCACAACACGACATAACTTATGATAAGTCTTGCTGCCGCTGCCGTGACCCGCCAGAGCTGAGTCATGGAAGTACCGCATAAATACCTTTCGCAGTCTCCTTGGAACCACCACCCTGAAAGGGGAAACACTCTCGTCCTCCTCGTCCAAGCCGGGTACGTATCGCAGCAAGAGCCCGTCATCACTCAACAAGTATGAGTCCAAGCAGCCATCAAAATCCCTGTCAACGTTCCCGGTGTCAGCTGCACTATTGTCCGCCAGCTTTCCAGACACCCGTTGACATAACCCGTCTGATTTCTGTGCCTCTAAGAGCTCTTCCCTGCTTACGACCGTTCCCCAAGCCGAGGAGTTACCCGCGGGATTCGAACCAATCGCCGCCACGAGATGTCCCCTCTCGGTCTGGCTTCTACAACCATTCCGGAGACTTACACACTTACCTGTGTTACCAGTCTCTCTTTCACCCTCCTCGCTTACCGCAAGAGAGTCTGCTCGGCCCCCATGTACGGACTGTACGACCGGGCCAGCATCATACTCATCTCTGGGCATAGCTCTGCCCTCCCACTCGGATTCCTTCTGTGCATCAGAACAGCGGGAACCCAGTGGCGCACGAGACAATGCATCAGCCACCTTGTTCGTGCTACCCTTCAGGTACTGTACCTGATACGAATAACCCTGGAGCGCTAACGCCCAGCGTGCTAACCTGCCAGCCGGTTTCTTCAACCGCTGCAGCCATGCGAGTGCCTGGTGGTCCGTCTGAATGGTGAAAGTCGTCCCATCCAGATACATGTCAAACTTTTTCAATCCGAACATCACCGCCAAGCACTCCTTCTCCGTAACGGAATAATTCCCTTCCGCCGGGGTGAGTGTACGACTTGCAAAAGCGACAGGGCATAAATCTCCCTCATGCTCTTGCAGTAACACTGCTCCAACCCCGTAACCACTCGCGTCCGTCTGCATCACGAACGGCTTGTTCAAGTCCGGCAGCCACAATCTAGCTGTATCCGCTATTGCTTGTGTTAAAGAGGAAAATGCCTCCTCCTGCCTAGGACCCCAAGACCACTGCATATTCTTCCGCAGCAGCTCGTAAAGTGGCTTAGCCAGAGTTGCACATCGCGGAATGAACTGGCGATAAAAGCCAACCATTCCTAAGAACCTCTGCAAGCTCTTGATGTCATGCGGACGAGGATAATCGATTATAGCTCTCAACTTTTCCTCGTTCGGACTCAGTGTGCCACGATCCACTACAAACCCTAGGAGATCCACCTTAGGGGATGCAATCTGAACCTTCTCCGGATTAATTGTCAACCCGGCGTCCCTCATTCTACTCAGAACAGTACGCAAGTGAATGAGGTGCTCCCTGAACGACCTAGAAAATACCACCACATCGTCCATGTAAGCCATGGCATAATTGAACTTCGCGTCACCCGCATCGCGTAATCGGGGGGCAAAAACTCCTCCTCGAATCGCTGCCTGAAGTCTGCCATCGAACTGAACGGCTTCTGCAGCCTTCTCCAGCGCGCGGCATCCCCCACCAGTGCTACCGGCACTACCTGCCTTAACACTGTATCATCGGGCGCTTTGGACGCTGTCTGATAGGTCTCAAGTTCCAACAGGAAGTCTGTGACCGACTTCCCGTCAGAATAGCCCGAGTATGTAGGGACAGCCATACTCGGATGGAGCCTCGGGGGAAAAGAGGAATGCGAGCTCGTTTGCACCACATTCATCTGTTGTGTCAGCGCGGCAACAAGGTTTGTCACCTGCAGCAAGACGTTAGCGGTATCTGCCGCCATCGTCTGGGGAGGAAGAGGCTGCGAATTTTCAACAGCTCTTGCGCTAGTTCCGGCGATGGCGCCGTCCCCGCTTTGTTCTCCCGCGACCTCGGGGTCAACCCGATTATCGCCTGCCGCTGCATCGTCACGGTCACCGGTGGACCGTGTACATACCATCTCGCAAGTGATTAACACCCGCGAACCCCCAAAATCCTATCAGGGCCCCCAAAAGGTGCGATCGGAGCCACTCCTGGATGACAAACAAAGGAACGGCCAAAACGTTGGGCGCCAAATATGGGAAATATGGGTTAAAGCCTCCCGGTCAACTTCAACCCTTCCGTGGGTGCTCTAATAGCCAAAAGCCGTTCCCTATTGTCAAACAAGAATGACTCGGACACAAGAGATGTGACTTACATGGTTTAATCTCTGCCGCCAAAGCACACAACTATCTACAACGACCGTCACAGCCCGATTGTCCCTGTCCCGTTGTTTTCCCCCGCGTCCCTTCTCCTCCTGGGGTCCTCCCTTGACCTTGGGGACTTGCGGTCGCCCAAGGCCAATCCGGAGTGCTAGCCTCCTACGAGGGTGCCAGGGAGGACCCCACAAGCTTGCAAAAAAAGCTTGGGCCAAGGTTGGGGATTAACAATGGCCTCACTCGGGCCGACTTAGCCGGCACAAGCTCGGGCCAATGTAGAGGGCCGACCTGACAGGTGTAGGGCCGATGTCTGGCCAATAAGGAACCAAGCTTGGGTACTGACTGAGTAAACGTGGGCCCTATAATGGCCCATGGAACAACACCTGTGCATGGGCCAACCACGGCCAGTTGCAAAAAAATGCATGACCCAACTACTAAGCAGCGCGCCACAACATGCAGCTTTGGCTGCCCGCCAAGGAGAAAAACAACGTCGGCAAAATGCCGGGCCGACGTGTGCTTCCCATTTAAAAGTTGGTTGGGCCAAGCTTTGCAATAGCTAGGCTGGCCTACTCGGCCTTGGTCGGTGCATGATCGGATAAAAAGCTTGTCTGTTCACACGGATCTGTACCTTGGCCAATGACTTGCCAAGCATTGGCAAGCCTGCATTGTGTTAAGTTAGGCCAAAGCAGTCCTGTGGCGTCGCTCGTATTCATACTCAATTGTCTCGCGGCGTAGGGTAACGGCGTAGGGGGAGAATCGTAAAAGCTCGCAATATGCCAGAGATCACTAGATCAAACAGGTCAGTATAAAGAAAAGAAATTGCATTTATTTCCTGAGGAAGAACAGCAGATACTATACATAGGTTTGTCTCGCGAGTTTCCACAAATTCCAGAGTCCTGCTTGCGTGTGTGTCAAAATGAAGGGTGAGGTGTCTAAGTTTAATTTGATGCGTACACAAACAACACTGAAATGAGGAATTGCTTGTCGTATTAGCTCACCATGAAGATAATGCCTGTGTTTCTTACTGCTTTTGGTTTGAGACAATCACTTGGCCAATCGAAAGTTGAACTTATGCAGTGCTACACCATTTCACGTTTCCCTCTCCCTGAGGCAACATACCGAAACTGAACCAAGCTTGGCAAGAGCTTGGCCAACGAGCTCGTTTCTTGGTACAGATCTGCCCCCTCGCCGACGGCTTGCCAAACCTCGCTCTGCCTATCACTATGCAACATTGCGCCAACATTGGCTGGCCGAAAGAGTCGTTGGCTAACTGTCATCCGACTTTTTGAGAACGGTCAAATCGTATTTTCTTTCTTTTTGTTTCGAGTAGTAGCTGCATTGTTTTCGGGTTTGTTTGCAGCCTAGGGCCGACATTGGCCCGTCTTTATTATGCCGAACTCTCAATAGCATGCCCGCTACACGTCGCACAACGTTCTCAGCCGAACGTCGTTGATCACCAACCACCACAGTGAGCGACATCAGACCGATGTTGGTCCAAGTTGCAGTGGCCGACTTAGTCGCTTGCCGACCAAAACCGACCACTGGCCGATGGTTGGCAGTCGTCAATTTCCACTTGGGCTGTACTTCGTTATTTGTACATTAAATATACATGTCACAACATGCCATATGGCATGTTGTGGCATTCAGCTGATGCTGAATAAAGCCCCAATCAATTTTTGCAAGGGAAGTATTGTTTTATAACGTATAGATACCATTTTCGCAACTGTTCGCAAGGCGAGGATTTTTCACGCAAAATGCGGTTTATAAAACCTGTCTAACATGTCTAAAAGTTAACAGTAGTCACGTGTTGCGTTTCAACAATTTTAGGCGACATCACAATTACAGAATTCGAAACCAATACCAATTTCTGACTTGTATGCGTGCCGTGAGTTAGAGGGCCCTTTCTCTTTTTTCATATGGCGTATATGGCTCTTCAGTGACAGTTTCAACGACTACAACAGAGTCTACGTGACTGTCTCAATCTTAGGTAATATGTGCACCCCCGAGAGCTGATTGAAATCGTCATAAAGAGACATCATTGGCCACTTACCTTGGTACTACGTGAAGATGAGTTCGGTAACCGACTGACGGCAAGCTACGGTGGCGTCCCATCGGCACGGACTGTTGGCCCAACGTCATTGGCCAGGTCCTCGCCGACGTAGTTGGCAGTTAACGATGGCCAGACGTTAGAACATGACTGGCTGGTCGACTTAGTTGGCTGCCAACTGGTCCCCGACTTTCTGCCGACAGTCGGCCGTCGGCCAATTTCAATTGGGTATTTGCCGACGGAAAAGGTAGCTAACCTACACGTACGCCTCCCATAGGAAGACCGAAAGTCAGGTCGCCTTGCAATGTTTGGGCCACCATCCAGTACAGTGAAGCAAACACGACGTAGGTGTCCCCGACTTCCACAGTTCCAGCAAGTAAGCGGCTGCACAGCATCGATGTCCCATATCGACGTGTCTGGAGCATATGGCCACTCGGATCTTGCACCTCGCTGTGCACAGCACGAGCTAGAGACTGAGATGTACTGGCTGCGCGCTTAGCTGCGTCCACGTCCAATGCATGTGCCGCTCGTAGGGTAGTCCAGCTGGACGATTTGCTGAACATGTGTGTCGGCTCAATCTAGTCCGCCACAGCAACGGTGTCGACCACGTCATGGGTGCAATCAGTAAAAACTTGAGGATGAAAAAGGTATGGCTGATGGCGGTCGCCGAAGCGCAGCTCGCGGGCCGCTGTCAGCTGTGGGAGGCTTCGTCGCTCTGTGAGCGACAGCGCTTGGAGAACTGAGAGTGTCGGTCTTCGCAATGAAGTCACAAGATGGCGAACTTTTTGTTCGTCCGTCCATTCATTAGCGTGGGCCACGACGTCGAACTGCAGCAAGTAGGTGGCCCAAGGATTTTGACCCTCGAATGTGGCAGGCTTATCAGCCGAAGTGATTGTAGTCGAGATGTGCCCACGAAGATGGCGCGGCCGTGGCGCGTCATTGTTTTTCTGAGCCATCGCCATTGGGGATCAAAGGCTGGTGAATTCCGACTGAGACAAGTTTAGTAACGTCGGGACTTGAATTCGCATCTGCTCAGGCACATGTGTTCCTGCAGCAGTGATGGAAGCTCTTCCCGAGTGAGAAGTCCCGCCGTGTCCGTGTCGTCGTCAGAAAAATATTTAGGGAGGGGTTCTATGGGGACTTTACAATGGGGGAGGAGGATTTCCCCCCGTCTCTGACAAATGTGGGCACCGTTCCCTGTGAAGTCGGTCCAGGACGCACGATCCCCTGCGATAGTCGTGACGTATTACTTGGCTGAGCACGGCCGACTACGGCAAGCAGTCCTATCACCACCGCCAGCGTTATATGGAAGATCTTTCACGGCACAACACAGCCCTTCGTTAGCTTGATGAGCAGACAAACAAGTATGTATAGCGACCTCCCAGAGATTTGGCCGATTCAAGCAGTCCCAAGGACATCCATGCGCCTGCCAGATTCCTACTGTTTTCACATCCCAGAACCGTCGCATAGACCTCTAGGTTGTATATTTGGATGTTCAGGGGATATCTTTAAATCTATGCTATTTTTGTGTTGAATCAATTTGCACTAATTAAACAAAAAGGAAATCTACTTTTGGCGGCACACGCCACTTGGGGAGGGGTGCCCAGCGACCTCTCGCCCATAATCCAAGACACGACGCACCAATGCAGACGGATTTCAAGAGACACCATATCGAGCATATACTGATATACAAATTGCCACTAAGTGTCACGTGTCTAGATGTCTCCGCAAAATAACGCTCGCTTTGGTCCTTTGCCAGACAACACTACGAATCCGAAACACATCGCGGGGACGTCAATCGGGGGACGTTGGGGACATCCCTGGGACGTCCGAATTCAATCCCCCAGAAATCCCAAAAACGTGCGAATGCAACACCGAAGTACATCACAGAGGCGTTCAGCGGACGTACCTGCGCGATGCCGTTCGGACGTGTTTCAGCTCTCCATGGGACATATGCCGGGAAGCTCCTCCCACTTCGTTTTCTTCTTCTTTTTTTCTGTGTGTGTCTTCATCCATTACAGGGTGATTTCACGCCGAATCAGACAGGGTGGTCCGGTCGACCTCTCTAATTTTTTCTTTACAAACATATACATTAAAGCCTCCTCCCTATGAGGTATATTGGCGCTGAAAATAGTTGAAAATAATTGATGATTATTTTTTAATGAATTATCATTCAGATTTGGGCATTTCGACAATTGCGCTTCCTACGAAGTTTGACGCACCGTATCTTCATAACTATTCAACATATTCAGCTGACGTTTTTTTTTTTTTTTTCACATATTGTCAGGGGTGGATAGCATTGCGTCCTAACTTCTGAGGATTCTAAGGTTTGCCTTTGAGGAGATAAAAAGTCGCAAAGTTGTCTCATTTGTAAAATATGGTACGTTTTGGGAACCTCACTAGTCGTCTCCCAGTTGTGATCCCTTAAAGTAATCTGCACCGAAAAGAAATCGAATGCCCGAATCGAAGAATCTCGAAATGCCCTTTCATCTTATAGCGAGTACATCGTATTGTGATTTGGGGCAACATGCCCAACAGTCTTTTTGTGAGGGGTGTCTACCGAAAATGCCTAAATTCGACAGCGCGCATCCCACATATTCCCACTCGTGACATGGTTCATTTTACTCACAAACGTTCTTCATGACGACTCAAAACGTAAAAAAATGCTTCAGAGATCGTCGAAGTTACGTTGCGAATGACATTGAAAGTAATATGAAAGTTGTCACGAGTGGGGATGTATGGGATGCGCGCTGTCGAGTTTACGCATTTTCGGTAGACACCTCTCACAAAAAGACTGTTGGTGCATTGGCCCAAATCACAATACGATGTACTCGATATGAGAAGAAAGGGCATTTCGAGACGAGCACAATGATGTAGATTACTTTCGAGTATCACAATTCAGAGACGACTAGTGAGGTTCCAAAACGTACCATATTTCACAAATGTGGCAACTTTGCGATTTTTTATCTCCGCAAAGGTAAACCTTAGAATCTTCAGAACTTCGGATGCAATGCTACCCACCCCTGACAATATGTAAAAAAATGCGCTGAATATGTTGAATAGTTATGAAGATACGCGGTGTCAAACTTCGTATAGGAAGCGCAGTGCTCAAAATGCCCACATCTGAATCATAAGTCAGTAAAAAATAACCACCAATTATTTTCAACTACTTTCAGTGCCAATCTGCCTCCTAGGGACAAGGCTTCAATACATGTTTGAAAGAAAAAAAATTGGAGAGGTCGACCGGACCACCCTGCCTGATTCGGCATGAAATCACCCTACAGCGCTTTACAGCAAAAAGACGAAAGCTCCCTAAATGCACTTTGCGTTGGTTACCCAGCCTGACCCTGAACTTGTGCGAGATATTTGGCGGCAGTAGCTTGCTTAGTCATTTAGAAAATACATATCAGATCTGTAAGCCACCTTCTATGCCCATTCTGCACTTCAGCAATCATTGAGTACAATTCTGCACTGTATATAATTAACCTTCAATTATATTGCACAACAAATCTAAAAAATACATAAAGATTTATTCAGTTCCAATATACATATACCTCCACCAGTAAAACAGGGGGCTGTTGCTATATTGTGGTAGTACTTTGCAAAGTAGTTTCATTCAAAACTGAATGCACGTTTCTGCATAGATGAAATGTGTACCATTTTACAATAAATGGCAATACCTTCCATCTCCTATCTGCTCTACTCCAGAAGCAGCACGGGGAGTTCGTAGCAGGTACTCGCACACACTGGAACCTCAGAAAGACTGGGAACCGTCCGTAATACATTCAAAAGTTTAGTTAAGTCCAAATGTGTAACGGTCAATTCGAGCGTCCAGGCTTTCAGTTGTTCTTCGAAGCTTGGCAGCGAAGAAACGCTAGCTATCGCACAACTTTCTTCGCTCTCACATGCACCAAGAAAAAAACGCGTTGTATTCCTTTGATTTGAAGTGGCCAGTGTCCAACAATGCAACAGTGTACAACGTAACGTATAGCAAAGGACTCAACATATACACTTACTGCACATTGCTGGAACTTGCTGCACTTGCACGTTGCTGGAACACAACCTCATGAGTCAGCTCTCCGGTTCAAACGACTGGCGCGGAGTTGGCGGAGTTAGCAGCGTCTGCCTTGCATACATACATTTGCACAGCTCCACATAGATGGCACTACCACCACCGCTTCCCTCTCTTTCACAGCCCCTCCTCCGACAACCATTCCTGTACTCCCGTTTACGTGCCTCTGGGGCCGCGTGTAGGATGTCTTACAAACGCACGTCCGATGGATGTGCTGTGAATGTCCCCGGTGGAACAAAGGACGTAAGGACGTTTTTGGGACGTCTCTGCGACGATACGTGTTGTCTGGGAATTCTTTTTACATCTACCAGATGTCCCAGGGATATAGAAAGCAAGAGAGTTTTGGATGTCACGTTGTGGACGTACAAGTAACGTCGGATTGACGTCGCTGACACGACGTGTGCCACCCAAGAACACTCGCGATCCTCAGGACGTCCTCAAAGTGTCATCGCGTCCTCGTCCGTGATGGAATGTCCGGAGGAGATCCGGAGAGTGTCATCATGGGATCTTCCAGTGATAGTCATTTGCGTACATCCTGCGGCCGCCAGCCGGAGGACATATATAGGAGAAGTAAATTAGTTTAATAATGCGATGTGCATTTCTATGCGCCCATTAATTAGTGTTTCGGTTTGTTTGACATAACCAAATTCAACCAAATCAGCAGTGATCATTTATAAACTACAAAAATACTACAGAGAAAATACAAAAAATACAGTGGTAAAATACAAATTGAATATTTTCAACGGATACTCCATGCACTGGGTTCAATGTGCGATAAAATACAGCTTGCTAGACCTTTCATTGTGATCTTGTTGCCATGAACATCCGTGCAACGTCCCTGATGGGATGCTGCACGGAGCATTTCCGTGGAAGATACAGAAAAGTGATGGCATATTACAGCGCGTGCTTGACTTTCGGTGGATGTTCTAAATCAACTAAGTAGGAAACACGGACGTTACCTTGGTTGTATCCTTATCATTTGTGTCACTGGTGTGTTGCTTATACATGAAATTGAATTAAACTTAGGTACCTCACCCTTGGTTTTTACTGCGATGCTAGGAGGACTCTCGCACATGCGGTAGTTTGCAAGATAAGCAATATATAGTATATGTTTTATCTGCGAATGGAAATGCCACTGTTGGATATTCCTTTCAAAGTCAGCTGTCTTTAGTGTTACACTTAGTGGCACATGGCCTTTTATATTCTTTTTGCTTTTTATACCACGGTACCCATTGTTCGTCATCGAAAAACAATAAAACATGAGAGACGGAAAATGACAAGCTGATGGCCGAGGTTGAAAACTGCAAGAGAGAGAGTCCGTTTCCACTGTAAACGTCGGCACACTTCTAGAAGTGAGAAATGAAAGCAGATTTACTGGAGGATTTTACATGATCCTTACTGCTCCTGAGAGTATCCCAGTCTTGTCCCCAGGTGTTGTCCCTAGGACCATCTCTAGAGTCTCATTCTAACACTTTTCTAACAAATTGAGGATCATGTGGGGATATTCCCAGGATGTCACTGCTGTCCCGCAATGACATCCTCAGGATGAGTGAGGGATGTCAGCGTGTTCTTGGGGGTACCTTTGTGGGGCGTACCTGGGATCTTTCTAGTTTACTGGGTAGGGTTTTCATCAAAAGGGTCAAACCGTGTACGTTTTCTACCGTTCTTGCAGGGTTTTTATTTCGAGCCCAAAACTCGAAAAACACATCCATCCCTGTGTGTTTGTGTCTGATTCTAGAACACTGAACACAATTCCCATAGTGATAAATAGATAAAAAGCAACTGAGCTGGTGGCACATTCCATGACGTGCGCATCCCTTTGTGTTCCCTAGTCTCGGAGGTTTTCGTCATGAACAATTTCCGATTCCTAAACTGCCCAGATCAAAAACAGACGGGTGGCAGGCATACCACCAAAGGCACATCTGTAGAACGCGGTATGTCCATTATAACCTTCGCTTTTATTTAGACATGAAGGCACTCAAGGTACTGTGTGTCTACCTAAAAGAAAGCGGTATACAGGGTGCCCCAGAAAACGTGTCATTTAATTATAATAAAAAAATTACACCACCTAGAGTCATGCGGTCAATGGCATTTGTTCTTACTGGGTTTTTGCCACCTCCTCATGTGAATATCGTGTAACGTAAGTTTAATTATGTAAATTTTTGCGAGCTTAAGTAGGAAATTTGCCTAGTAAAGGTTACTTTTACCCCACCAATGTGAAGAGCGTGTCTAATTTAGTCAAATTAATGATAATTGACAGGGGTATTCAGGAGCTATCCCATCGGAAAAAATAGCCGAACATCATGCTCTGCGGAGGTCGCACAGAATAGCGCACGATGAAGTTTTCAGCGCAATCTTTGTCAGTCCGACGAAAGGAGGTTGGAAACCCAGCCCTCCCCGACATCGCAGAAAGAGATAAAACAGGAACGGCTTATCACGTCCGACTTTCGCTGGGATAATGCTTTCCCTCTCCCAATTTTAGGAACTGTTTCTTTTTCTACTATCACTCTGTGGGCTGGCTTCGGAACCTCCTTTCGTCGCACTGAGAGCGATTGCGCTCAAAAAGTCATCGCGCGCTATGGTCCGGTGCTCCGAAAAACATGATATTCGGCTATTTTTTTCGATGGGATAGCTCGTGAATATCACTGTGAATTATCATGAATTTGAGTGAATTCGGCACGCTCTCATATTGGTGGGGTAAAAAAGTGACATTTACTTGGCAAATTTCCGAGTTCAGTTCGCAAATATTTACATAATTAAACTTGGAGTACATGACATTCACATTAGGAGGTGGCAAAAAGCTAATAAGAACAAATGCTGTTGACCGCATGATTCTAGGTGGCGTAGTTTTTTAATTAGAATTCAATGACACGTTTTCTGGGACACCCTCTATACAGCCGCTACTATAGCAGCCACATATCATAAACCTCAAAACCACCTAAATGAGATGGAGCTGCAGGCGCCCTAGCTTAGGGCAGCCACCCTGCTCCAAGTCCTTCCCCCTATCTTCTCTTTTTTAGCAGTTAATTACTACTGCTACTTTATTCAGAGAGCCCAAAATGTTGCGACCTACATGCTTCAGGTGCTAGTGAGTCCCCCGTAGGCATTTACCAGCTGCAGTGGAGCAGAAAACACGTGCTTCCAGCCAAGCTTGACTGTCGGGGTTGAAAATAAACAACAGTCAAGTTCCATCTGTGCACACCCTGATATCTACGCCCCCAAGCATAAAGAAAAGCTCTGTTTCCAAATGATCCAGTTTATCTTCTTTGTAATCGGAAAAATGTATGACTTCCAGAAGAAGAGAAAACTCTACTTAGTTCAACCTAGGCGTGTGACAATCCCTGGACAACGACGCTCCACATCAAGGCATTCCATTATAACCGATCAGAACTCTTGTACAGGGATATAAACACTTGTGCGGGCGCATCATCGTCTTGTATGCTGTACAGGGAGCTACGAATCAGCGGCAATCGCCTCGTCTGTTCCACTTGTCACCCACGTTCAGGCATTCCTCACAAAAGCATTTACGCACTAGCCTGCCTTTACGTATGTTTGTGCTCAAACGTCGCCATGCAAGTACTAGTTGATTTACGTAGTTTATCTGTCGAAAGTAGGCATGACGATCGAATTATGAGCATCACTCCCTGGGACTAAAAGCGGTAGAACAGTGCAGTTCATGCCCTCTGAAACACTTGCTTTGCATTCCCAAAACAAGCCAAATTAAAATGGTGCGCACAGGTCGCACTTGGCAGCCACAAAGGTAAGCACACTCATACGTGTAAAAGGAATAAGCTCAATAAATAAAAACAAAAAAGATGCTTGATGCTAGTCGTTTATATTCCCGCGAGGTGAAGACATGTCGATATCCAGTGAGAAAAAGCCATGGCAATACTGCGAGATACACAGAACGCATTCAAAACACCGTATCCGCATGGTATCAGAACTGCAATCTGCGATCACAATCTGTTTCGCAGCGAGTTTGCGATTTTAGCGCCCACTATCCCTGTAGCAGCTATTCATCTGGTGTCAAGAGTACGTCGTAGTAGCCGAGGCGCCAACCATCATGGCGAACCCAAGGAAATTTAGCGAAAAAATAGCTTTGCACAATCAAAAACAGGCCGAAGAGACGGCAGCCTTCGAGCAAATAATGCGAGAAGTTATCGGAGCTACCCGAGTAAGTGTTGTCGGGCACTTTGTTACGTCACACCTTCAGTGCAATTCTTCGCTAACAAAAATAAGATCAAACGGTCCGCGTCAACATCGTAACTCCTGTATACAAAACATCGCTATAAAAACTCGTTCATTTTCGGCAGCTGTTCGCTGGCATTCATTTAATATATCCTATTCGTGTTCTTTTACCGAATGATCGTCCTGTCCTTCGATGTCCAAGACATTTCCGTTGACTTCAATGCCACTGTATATTTTGATATGTGATTGCAGTCCGAGCCGTGTGTTTTCTTCGTGGTTTGCCTCTACCTTCTGTGTACTGACGTCGTGTTTTGTAGCGCCTAAATTTTATTCAGCTTTTAACTCTATTCGCGCGTGTGTGTTTGCTCGTTTCCCTTTCTACAAAAACAGATCAATACGATATGTGCTAGACTTGTGAACGGTTGCGTTGCACGGAGCTTTGCCTCACGTACGACGCCCGAAGTTCTCATAACACTAGTCGATTAACACGTTACGCACGCTGTCATTTTCTTGCAGCTGATGAACCGCCTTTTACCGCACGGTAAACATCAATAGTGCTGTGTCAAGGCACATGGCTCACGCAGGTGTTCTTCGTGTCCTGATGAATGGACCGAGTGAAATACAATTAAAAGTTAACGATAAGAAACATAACACGTTACTCATTGAGGGCACTCACACTAAAATATCATCATTGCGCCTTGTACGAGAGAGTCGCGCGTGCAACTGCAGACTCACGTGTAAACAAACCCCGTGCAATAATTGGTCGCTGTTCACAAGGTTAAATCGCGTGACTCTTGAATTTATTTCTATTCCAATTCCAATCACGTCAACGGACGGAAGAGGTATAACTGGAAGACGGTGTAAACAATCCATTATTTAACATAAACAGAGAAAACTTTGAGGCTCACTGGCGTTTTTCTGTTTGTTTTATATTTCTGAGCATTATCCCTGATGTAGGAGGAGCATGGTTACATTCATAACATTGAAACATTTGTTCCCAGTATTAGGTATATAAATTTTTTTGTGGACTGCCATTTTTTGTGCAAAAAATGAAAAATCCAGTGACATGTATGGGAACTTGTGTATAATGCGCTGCAGAAGAAAGAAGGATCACCTTTCTTTCCACTTCCATTTTGAGGTTGATGAAACAGCGCTGTGAAAATCAGCCAGATTTCTGGCTGCATATTAAGAGCAGACAAATTCAGTAGTTGTCTGTGGTGTACTTCTGTGGATTCTCACTCATTTCGCAGCTCACAAAAGTGGTGTGAGATACGGTATGGCCATTGTCACCTGCAGAAAACAAAACGTCAAATCATTCCGCCACATGTGTATTTAGAGAGAGGTATCGGTTTTGTAACCCAGGAGGTATTTTAAGGCATATGTTTCTCCATGCTTCAATAATGCTTCATTTGCATTGTGAAGCAGCAGTACAACAGCATTGCAGCTTTACACTAATGTTAGCTTAGATCGAAGGCACTGTTATCTCATACCCTGTCTTTCTTTATAGCTGCTTAGATTTTGCTTTATTCTGATGATATGGAGGCATGCAACCTAGGAAGCTTGATGCAAATGTGGAGCTGTCACATTAATATATTTCACAAACAAATAATGATATGTAAATGAGCTGCAAGGAAAATGCTTTATGATGTATGAGATCTGCACAGATGCAGTCTTGCTTCACTAAATGAAGTAATATAATGAACAAGATGTACATTGTGCCATTACTTGCATATTACTAATATTAGGAAACCACACTTTTCAAATTATGGCATTACTCAAAATCTCTCACTGTTTCAACTGAAATGTGTGTATTACGAATCCGATTATTCGATGTGCCCTGCCAAGTGACTCTGCTTAGGGCAAAGGGCAAGCAGACAAAAAGCCTGTATGCCAAACCCCGCTTATGCCTGTCTTTTTTCTTTCCTTTTTCTTTTTTCATATATATCAAAAGGCTGCCAAGGTGTTTGCCACCAAAGTTTGCTCGCTGGAATACTTTTTTAAGGTTCACCGCGGCACTCTCATGCTAGTGTCACTGTTGATGCACTTCCTGCTTTTATCAAACTGCCACTTATATCGAATTTTTCTCCAGTCTCATTGGCTTCTTTACAATGAGGGTTTACTGTAATAACATAGTATGAGGTTATGTTAGTGGCAAAATAGTAAGCCAGAAGATTTCACATAATCTTAAAGGAGCTCAGAAGGCCATCTCAAAAATTTTCTGTTCCAAACGCGTTGTGAAAGCAGGTAACTTAACTTGGTGATCAACACACAAATTTTCTCTGTATGCGATATTTGTCATAGAAAAAAAAAAAAAACACGCACGAACATCGCTGTGTGCATTCCTGCTTGACTTCAAACGAGGAGGAAGAGGAAGAAAAACGCCATCGGTGATGTCATTAGGGTTCAAAGTGGCAACCATGCTTTTATTGGGGTCAGCACTGCTCGGTTTTCTCTTTTCTTTTTGGTTGCTTTGTCTCTGCCGAGTGGTGAATAACGGAGGACTTTGAAGTGCCCGCTGAATATCAGCACTTCTTGCCACTTTGAGAGTGGGAAATTGGAACTCTGCAGAGATGCAGAATAATGAGCTTGTAGCTGTACGCCGTACGCCAGAGCCGTCGCGAGGCGAGTTTGTAACCGTCAGAAGCTCTGTAAACAAAGAAAAGAAAATGATGATTCGCACTGCTGAGATCGTAAATTCAAATTCTCTTCATTGCCGCTGTATACTGCACAGACAACCTGCCGGGACCTGCTGTTCAGCGCCCCCTCTGGCGAGGGCGCCCGGGGCGGCTTCCCCTCTCGCCTCCCCGTCACTACGGCTCTGCCGTAGGGTGATCTGCCTTATATGTCGGCAGGCGCAAACTTAACTGACGTTGTCTGTCGCCATGTGGTAACCAAACAGAAGGCGTCGGGACAACCTGGATGAAATAGACAACTGGCGTGTTTTTGTCGTCCACGTTTGTAGCCTGCATCGGCTAATTATTGTTGTTTAGCTCGATGATTACTAAGTTGACTATAAATTGTGGTGGTTGAACATGTTACGAGTAATTGCATTACTAGTAGCCAATTACTTCTTGAGTAATTTTGCGAGTAATCGATTAGTTTTCCGCAAGTGATTTTTCAAGTAGTCTGACTACAATTTTGAGTAATCTGTTACCAATTACATTTTTCAAGTAATGTGTACAAGTCTGTTTTTATGACATTGCTTTCCTCTGTTGGTCTTTGCAACAGTTAATGGTTGGTCAACAATTGATCTTAGGTCAACGTCTGCTGCCGCAACGTGCCGGCAGCATTGGGATAGATTTCACTAGATTATGTCTGACAGCATATCGGCAAGTACACACCTCCAGCTGAATGAGACATTAACTGAATGACTAACAAAGTTGCTAATCAAAGCGATGCGACGATCATTTTGAAGCATGAACGGAAGCAGCACTTAGT
Organism: Ornithodoros turicata; assembly: GCF_037126465.1. NCBI lineage: Eukaryota > Metazoa > Arthropoda > Arachnida > Ixodida > Argasidae > Ornithodoros > Ornithodoros turicata. The sequence continues at coordinate 69,979,112 of NC_088203.1, read as the reverse complement.
GTTGCGCCTTGTTTACACTCATTGCCGCCACACAATAGAACAACAGTAACAACCATCACGATAAGGAACGCAATAGAAAACACACACACAGACAAAACAGCATTCAACTGGGGGCAACCAAAGTTTATTTTCACAATCCACCTACTCCGGAAGGTCGTGCAAGATAGAAGCGAGCTTGAGCGGGGACAAGTTGACCGATTTTTGGCTAACGTTGTGGGGGACTTCTCAATGAGGGTGGCCTCCACAGTCTCACGGCCTAGCCTCGAACCATGCCTTGAACGGTATCTGTGGGCCAACGTTTGTTTACTGTATCTAATAAATGAAAGAAAAAGCTAAAAGAAACACTTCTTCTACCGCTGTGGTTTACGGCGCCGTTTCTGTTGAATGAATCACTTCGCATGGTGCTTTTTAATAGACTGGTTAAGGGATTGGCTCGAAAAAATGGGAGTGATTGAAATGCTTTCTGAGCTCCTTTAAAGGAGCAATGACGTGACATTTATCGATGGCTCAAAACCCTGTCTAATTTGTCAAGCTGTTCATCAGGAGCCACCATGCAAAATATTTTTGCTCTACGGTGGATTGGCCACTGCGCAATCAAATTTACAAAAACTGTCTGAGAAAGCAGGAGCAAACACTAGGCACAGGTGCTTCTCTGTGTATAAACTCTGTTACCACAATTTATATAACAAATATAATTGAGGGCATATATCAAATTGACACCACTCACCACTGTTGCACATCGCCGGGCGTCATATGTACATAAGCGGTGTTCCACTTCTGTACAACCCATTTGGGGAAATAAGGCAAGGATACTTTCCCCTTACAGGACATTGGCCGAACTGACCCCCTTTCAGCAGCTGCCCACCATTTGAAATGGGGGTGAAACCGTGCCGACCTATACAGTTTTAATCCGTATTCATCATGAATATAGATACGTTGTGTCACCGAGGTGTTCACAAATGGCATGAAATGAACAATACCATCAGCCGTACTGATGGTTCTTTATTCCATATTAAATTACACATGTACAAATCGTAAAACGATAGTGCGCAAATAGTTCCATAGGAGTCTCCACTCAAACTAAATGAAGATTTGTTTCTTGATTTCATCTTTACTCCAGCTGACTTGCCGCCCTTCAACAATGTTCATGCACTATACCTCTTGTACTGTTCACTACTAAGGCCTCCTCTCCAACATGTGCTCCTGAGAATACACAGAAATTGCCAAAAGCTAAACTCTTGAAAATCATTTTATGTGCTCTATGCATTAAACTGCACAAAACACCGCATGTTTGCTGACCTGCCCAGACAGGGATTCGGTCCTCTTTTGCGAGCAAACTGAACAAAAAATGCTGAGGCTTCCTGGAACTGGCTGTTCAGAGTTGTTCAGAGAGACTGGCTGTCAAATGGAGAACAGTCTTTACAGTTTGGTTGTGTTATTTGCCAAACATAACATGCCATTCACATGTTGAAAGAGGCCACAAACTGTGCTTTGTATTTGGTAGTGAAACTATTGATGTTTGAGCAAGGTGCAATGCAGAACTGTGAAAATTACTGGAGCTATAAAGCACATGGTTATATACCCATGCTTTTCAGTTCAGCTCCTGTGCTTAACTCTGCTCTGCAACATTGGACGTAATGTATGTCCTCAAATTGTTAATACCATTATATGCATAATCATTCTACACTGCAGAAAGAATAGCCTTCCCTATTGAAGGTTTCACACTTTTCTTGGAAAGCAGTGTTGCCGTAACATGAATATATTAATCTGATTTCAACTTTCAGTTATATTTCCTCAACATTTTTTTATTCTTTTAATCATTTGCAGTTTCCAACCTTGTAGGATGGATCTATTATCTAGAACTCGTTACAATCGATGTGTTTTAATTTAACGCATGAATACTAGTGTGAAAAGCGTGTGAATTTGATGCATGAAAATTATGTGTGAGAAACGGGACGAGTATTGTCCTAGAACATCAAGCCGTGAATGCCTCTTCTGATAGAGAAAATTATGGGGAGGTAGCACAACACTGTAAAAATCGTTGTTGTTTAAACCTCTACATAAATGTGCATGAGAATGTTGGATGTTTGGCAAAACTCATAAGAAAAGTGCCCCCCTTGCTGATTCGTTCTGGAAGTTCTGACGGCACATTTCTTACAAAAAAACTGATTTTTTTAGAAAGATAATAGACTATACAACAGTTGAAATCAGTTCAGTTCAGTTGAATTGATGGGAGAGACTACATGTCCTTAGAATAATGTTACAAAGATACACAGTAATATTGCAAGGTGGATATTGTTGAAGAAATGCCAGTATTCACAGGTAGCCCAAAACCAAATAGTTAATGATGTACGTGGTAATATATAAAGCTCTGAGTTGAACACAACTGTTATTAATACTATTCCATTTGCATTTCAAATTTCAAATATATTTGCACATTTCTTGTTACGGCTGATCCCAGTTGCCTCTGTTTGGGTTTCATTTCTTTTTTTTTTTAATGAGGAGCTGTCATTGGTCGGTGCCACAACTTCAGGGTGTTACATTATAACACTTAATGTACTGTCAATAATGAGAGGAGCATGCCCTCCAGTTTCATATAGTTTGTGCTAAAAAGTATTGCTGTTTATTTTAGCTTTTGTGCATGCATGCAAGTATGTATGGGGTGAGGTTCTGTTGTGTTAGTATTTTTGGTTAGTTGATTTTATGTTTGTTTATTGCCTTATTTTTCTTTCGTTGTCAGACAACCCAGGCCCCAGCAGATGCGAGAAACTGGCAGTGGCCTTATGAAACGTATCTTCCGCAATCTGCTAATGTAAGAGACTCTGCTTGACAGTGCACTTGCGGTTGCTATGGGAGTTACCCTGCAATTAAAAATGGATTCTCTGCTTGTTCTAACAATTAAGGAGTTTGGTAATTTATGTTCTACAATTACACATTTAAAGTACAATAAAATAAATCCTCCAAAACATGCAAACACATCTCCAATAGTCAATAGTTGCTTGCTTCCCATCATCTATACAAAGTGTTCTTGATGTTCTTTCTGTCTGTGTAAACTTACTGCATGGAGGAAAATTAAAGTTGTATGAGTTATGCGCACAACTGAATACTATACTTTCCAGCCTCCAATGGATATCTGTGCTTTGCATTAATTGTGATGCTGCTCATGACCCTGTGGTAACAGGGCATACTATGGCCCTCCACTGCCCCTGGAGTGTACTCTATTAATTACTAAAATCCTCCTTACTAGTCTCTTCGTTCAAACACTGCTGTTCAATCCCTTTGCAGTTGAGAAAAACAAAGAACAATAAAGATGTCTGTCTACAGAACATGAGGACAGTCTTTTTGCATTGGTTTCAGGGTGCATACACTGCAAAGCACCAGTTAAGCATCAACCAATCCTTGGGTACCTACAGGGGAGGATCTCTTCCCAACGTCAATCAAATGAGTGCCTCAGGAAGCAGTATAGACCTTCAGGTTTGTCTCTTCAAGAAAGTTGTTGTTTGTTTCCTTTTTGCAAAATGGCGTACATTCCATAGTAACAGTATTACACCCAGTACCATTACACCCATCAAGACACATTGTTTGGGAGTGCTGCCTTTGATGTCTTGAGTACAATAATGTGGTTAATGACCATTCCAGGGTGCACTGAATAATTTGGAAGACATGAAGCAAGGCCGGGAGAGTGTGCCTGAAAGGCCTCACAGCCGGGAACGTGGTAGACACGCTACTGCTCCGCACAGAAATCGTCAATTTCCTTTTGACAAAAGGGTATCCTTTACTGCACTTCTATTGCCACAGTTTTAGAAACCAAAGGTTTTACCAAGGTTGTACGAGAAAAAAAAACGGGAGTCATAAGGCTCAGTAGCCACAGTTCGGTAACATTTAGGAAGGTGCTGTTTAAAGCGGGTTCAGGCTCAGTTTTTCTTCAAAATAGGGTAAAGGTGGGAGGGCATCAAGTGAGGACTGACATTAACTACAAGCTTTATCACACTTGCGGTTGATGCACGCACATGTTCAATGTGAGCATGCTGCATGGGTTCGGCCATCGCCACAGCGAATATGCCATCCCATCCAGTGTGCATGAGCAGAAAGCTGTGTTTGTGCTAGAGCCTTGTTCCACAGACCCTGCACTTTGTAGCCATGTGCTATTCCTGCTGTGTTCCAAAGTGCAAGAATGATTGGGCAAGAAAAAAACATGTCGGTGCCATGCATTTCGGGTGTACCATAGCTGGACAAATGCCAATGTTCGCTTGGGTCAGTCACAGTCCGTGCCTTCCTGTGGTATCATTCCCAGTGTGACATCACGCATGGAAAGTGTAACATGGCAACGCTCCTGAGTTTTGAATTGAAACTTCCACGTTTCTTACCAATAAGTCAGGAAATGTAGTAAAGAGTGCGCATTTTTGATACACCTTTGTATGATCTTTCAAAACATCACAGTGACTTTGAAGATTCATAATAGTACTAGAGGAGCTGGACTTCAAACCAGTGTTCTACAATTAGCTAATCATTCTTATCTAATTAATTTACCAGGCACAACGAAGAAAATGCTGGAAACTGTGATACATGGTTGCTGACAAGATTCTGTTGATTTCGTTCATGTGGGGCACACAGTCTTTTTCTTTTTTTAATCTTGGTGCATGTTATTTAGGACAACCTGTATAAAATTACTGATACTATGATAAACAAATTCGCAATCATAACTGGGCTCAAGTGGCCAGGCTTTTTATGGTGATATTTTTTCGGGTTTGGCCATTATGAATCATTTTGTACGTGCTGGTTTCGTGCGTGCTATTACAGTGTTGTGTTCCTGCGCTTGAGTGTTCTTCCTTTATTTCGAAGCAGACGGACGTTTCCCCATACGGGTCATCATTGTACCTGTCTCCTCCACCAGACAGCAGTTGGAGAAGGTGAGAAGATTTCTGGCCACATTGAAATCTCATACTAGTATTACAATTGGACGCAAAACACAGTGAATGCTTATGTGAATGCAAAAGCCTTTACTGTATTTACTCGCACATTGGATGCACTTCCAACTTGAGCACCAAAGTGCTGTTACTTTTTTGTTTCCCGCACATTAAAGGAGCACTGAGGCAACCCCCACATTCTTTTTCTTTTGTGCAGAGTGTTTTTCAACGAATAAAATCAGTTTCTATGAAAGAACGATGAGCGTAGATGACCTAGAAACTGAGCACGAGGGCTCTGTTCCACGCACCTTTAAAAAGTGGTTTTCCTCATGAAAAGAGCGTGTTGCAGAAGGACGGGATGTCGTGACGTATGCTACTCCCCTCACGTACAGTGACACATCTCAAGCATGTATAAGCGGCGTGTGAACTGTGAAGAAAAAACAAAGAAACAAGGCACGGAGCCTTCACTACGTCGCGAGCACATCGTGTATTCCGTCCGCGACTGCTTTCTCCGACCGTTTTTTGTAAATTCGATTGCGCAGTATAACGCACCACAGAGCGAAAATATTTTGCATGGTGACGCCTGGTGGACAGCTTGACAGACGAAGCAGGATTTCGAGCCATGTTAACTGTCATCTCATTGCTCCTTTAAACGCACCCCGATTTTAGTAGCATGAACGGATCATATCGCGCAGTCAAGGAGAAGGAGCACCTGACGCCAGAGTGACAAACAGTGAATGCGACGGTCAAAGAAGTATTTCGTCCATGATTGATTGAACGGAAGACAACTGAGTGTGGGAGAATCGTGACAGTGAGGGCCAGTCACAATACGAGGCAGAATAGCGATGTCCAATTTAGGAGAGATCACCTTGGAGGTCTCAGAATAAATCGCGACGATAAGGGACAATCGCGCCGTTCGATTCCGGGGAGATCGCTGCGGATATTGCGGGAGTTAAGTGTACTTTAACCGTTGAGTTCCAATTTTCTCCCGTGTATTGAATGCACCCCCCAATGGGGCTATGGTTTTGGGTAAAAAATGTGCATCTTATACGTGAGTAAATATGGTGTTTCCTTTGGAAAACATTTCCTAATTTTTCTTATAAACAATGACCAAGGCAGGGACATAGTGAGGGATATGCTTTTCTTAATGTGTTACAGCGCGCTTCTCATCCTGCTGGGATAAAACGAGGATGACCAGTATGCTGGAAAAAAAAAAAGTATTCCTTGGTATGCAAATATTTCCCAGATCAGGTTCTCCAGCAAAGATATGAGACCAGAGGCCTGATTTCGGAGATCTGATGCATCTGGCAAAATCTGGCATGCCGAGAAATGCGCAGTAATACATTACAAACCTTATTGTGCGTAACTCTGTACATGTGCATATTGAGCACCTGCATCAAAGACTCATGAATTATAGTGTACAAAGCTCTCCTTCTGAATGGGTGTAGCCGAGTTCTAAAAATTTACTGGTCGATACTTTCATGGCACCTGCATAATAGGTGTACCACACTTAACTCTGCGTTTAAAATGCTGAATTGTTTCAGGACAAACTCCGATTCCGCCATTCATCAGAGTACAACGAATCCTCAGGACACAAGTGGGCAGCGGAGAGGAACAGGTGAGGTCTTTTTGCTTTTGTTCACCTTCCTTCTCTTGAAAAATTAGTATGAGGTTTTCTAAGACAATGAGACTGTCGTGTCATGAAATAGAATACCGATCAATGGCCAAGGGTACTGTTTTGCGCCTAGGAGAATTCTATTTTCGGGATGATTTGTTGCCTCCTCATGGAACAGAATTAATTAATTTGCTTTCTCATTTATTTATTTATTTTTGTTTATTTAATTTAAATAATACAGCCAGTCCTTCTGAGCCGAAGCAAGGTGGTAGACGAGATACACAGAAACATGAATGACAGCACATGTACATCCCACGTAATTTTATGTACACATCAACTTAACTACAATAGCGCCATGCAACGTGAAGCACACTTTCAATATATAACTTTATGACATGTAGGGCACAAGTGAATGATGAGGTTAACATTTTCTCAAGTTTGTGGTAAAGCACAGGACGAGAAGAACACACGACAGACTCACGTCCTGTGTTCTTCTCGTCCTGTGCTTTACCTCAAACTCAAGAAAATGTTAACCTCATCAAGCCAACACTGGCTAGCCTGACTACTCCTGTTATGTTCATCAACAAAATGAGCAGTGAAACAAATAATTAGGGCCTGACTTTTTAGGGTTATACCTAGCTATGTTCAATATTTACCCCTCAGTTCAAATAAGCAGTAATAGGGTTTAACCTGATATTTGCCCGAAAACTGCTGGACCAGGGGGATCCGAAGTCATCACAACCAGTGATGGGCAATACTTGACGTACCAAGTACTCAAGTAATACTTTAAGTACAGTTCTGTGTACTTGTACTTTACTTTAAGTACATTTTAAATTGTGTACTTTGTACCGTACTTAAAGTACTTTCTTCCAAGTACTTTCCCATCAAGTACTCAAGTACCCAAATTTTGACTCCAGGCAAAAAATCACAAAAGAGTATCAAAAATGCAACCTACTAAAAGCGCTGAAATGCTAAATGCTTCTTGCCGTCATTTTAGCGCTTTTAGTGGGATGCAGTACCAAGAGTCCCAGTCTGACATATTACCAAAAAGGATTTTTGTGCTGTTAAAGAGCATATTTGTTGAAGCAAATTTATACTTGAGAGGCTTGAAATGTTGAAAAAGTATCAGAGCTTCTATGATTATGTCAAACGAATGGAATGCAAAGACACGCACACATTATGACACTGCTACCGGCAGCACAATGACTTGGTCAATTGTCATTTCAGTTCTCCCAATGCAGGGTTCTATGCTTTTTTATATTGTTTCCTTCATTGGCAATTAATAATCATTTGATATCACAATGTGTGATTGCGTGGCATGATGAACACTCTGAAAGACACACATGCTTTCATTTTTACATTTTACTTTTTTTTTATTGGTCACATGGATCACAGTCGTATAGAAATGACGGCTTACATTATGCTTCATCCATTTTTATTTTCTTCATATTCTTTTTTTAAACATGTTGTATTTCAAAAAGCAGCATGGGATGCCCAGAAATATATCATCTGCATTGGCTTGTACCTTTTTTTCCCGTGAAATTTCTTAGCCTGTTGTAGCAGAAGATTAGTACCGGAACACCACACTAGGCGGGTGATCTTGGATCAGTCAGGGTATAATACATAATCACAGCACAGCTGACTGATTACCTCTCTACATGTAACTGCAAATTACGTCATCTGATTAAGTTCATATTCACGGATTAGCACCTAACCTGGGACTTTATGGCTTTAGAGCATTTGTCAAGAATGGTCGATAAAGTTTTGCCAAAAAAGCAAAACACAGATACCAAACAGTGAAATGCAAAGTGATACAAATTAAATTTGCAATGTACCTGATCAATACTTGAAGTACTTTGGCTAGTACTTTTTACTTTACTTGAAGTACATTTGGAACTGGTACTTTGTACTGTAGTTGAAGTACTAATGACGCCAGGTACTTGATACTTTACTTTAAAGGGGCCGTAAACAGGCCACCAAACATTTCTGAAATAATGATACCCCATGAAAGAACGCAGCTCATAATACCCAAATATACATTTCGTTCGGCTCGTGCCAGCTCATTGACCCGAATAACTGCTTTCAAATATGAGTAACCAGCGAGCCTCTCTCCACCACGCATACGTCACATGGCTACGTAGCGTTTTGCCGTCCAATCCGGCGGCCCAGCTACGCTCATGACGTTTCAAATTACCAGCCAATAAACATACTTCGTTATCAGCTGTGAGTCGAAGCGCTCAGTTTGTTTGTATGAAACGACGTTTTGCGCTCCGTAGTTGCGAAATTCAACGTCATGACATCTTCAACGTCTCCGGCTGGCGCAAACGTCAACAGCTGGGCTGCTATCACATGACGCGATTCGAACCCGTATTCCTCCCAGTCACGACGTGACATGGCCAGCACGCTATCCACTGTACCACGCGAGCTGGTGACGCGATGCCGCGTGGATCAAACCAATGTACGGCAGCCCAGTTGTCGGAACCATGCGAAGATGACGAAGATGTTCCATCGCGCACCGACCTAAGATTCCGGAACTGTAGTCCCGGATATTCATTCGCGCAGGTGGTGTGCTGCGTGCTACTACCCAGAAAACGTAGTGCGCGTATGATGCCTAAATTAAACGCATTTCTTTCTCAGTTTGAGGCTGTAACTGTTTAGATTTTGAATAGAAGAGGATTCACGTTCATCTAGTCCAATTTCGCATTTGAAATAAAGTCGTACGTGGAACACTCAATCGTAATTGGTGGGGAAAGCGCTACGTCAAAATGACGTCAAGTTAGAGCGCGGGGCGGAGCTAAAATGCAAAAGAGTGCAGTGAATATTTCATCCGTATGCAAGCGCCTTTTGTTTTTAAGCGTTATTAATTGCAAGGAGTTTTCACTGACTAAGTTCCAATAATATAACACAAAGAAATGTGCACCTTTCATACCTGTTTCCCGCCCCTTTAAGTATAATTTTGAGGTACTTTGCCCATCACTGATCACAACTAACACAGAACTTTGGAAAGTGTGTTGTAAATGCATAATTATGCTCAAACAAACTGTCAAAACAGAGACCATGCTGCCTCTTATGTGCATGGACTAAATATTAATACGTACTCTGTGTCTACTGGTGTATCACATCTGTTATGCAGAGAAAACTGAAGATTTACGCCTGATTCAATCCAATTCAGCCAGAATTGGGTTGAATCAGGTACAGTTCAACCTGATTATACCTGAATTATTGAAGCAATATATAATCCAATATTTACCCTTTGATGTTGCTGAAAAATGTAAGCCTCGAAAGTCACGCCCTACAAATATTTCAGGAAAAGTATCATCGAAATATCAATGGAACTGTAGTTTAATACTTCCCACTGAGCTTACTTTGGTATCACTAAATACAAAATCTTGTCAGTTTACATTTATTATGCTTCAAATTATTGACATGCAGGTGCCTACTTTTAGGAAGTTATTGCGAGCACTGACACATTGTAGCATGTTGGGATTAAGTAACTGCCAAAGCAGCTCAGTTCTGAAAATGGTTCATTAACCTCCCTCGTTTATTTGCATTTTCATCTGTTTGACTCATTTACTTTCAGGAATTTGTGGTACGTATCTCTCATGGCTACTTTTGATTTCCTAACGATGATACTTAGTAATAATAAGCTGTACTGGCAACTAACAGACATAAATGTGCGGATGCATAAGACAGTAACGTGGATGCTGTTTGTTTGGTCATCCCTGTTTAGAAGACCATTTTACAGTTCTTCCGCATGCATAAAGCACAACTACCTAACAATAACAATGATCACCATTCGCGCAAGAGTTTATATACAGGAGTTCAACTTTCTTAAATTTGCACTTGTGGATAATAAAATATTTATGCATAAAATTTATTATCAGCATATTCCAGAAAAGCAGGTAGGTGAAATTCAGGTCAGGTAACTAGGAGGGTGGTTCCATAAGTTTCCGGCCCGACCAACTTTTAATAGTCATAGAGACGAAACAAGTGTATCACTGTTCGACATAGTCACCCTTAACTTCGATGCACTTTTGACGCCTTTCAACCAGCATTCTTATACCCTTGAAAAAATAGTCCGAAGTTTTGTCCACAAAATGCTGGAAAACTGCCTCTTGCACCTCACTATCGTTTTGAAATCTCCATCCTCTGAGATCCCTCGTCAAGTTTGAGAACAGGAAGTAGTCACTCGGTGCCAAGTCTGGACTGTAGGGGGGGGGGGGGATTTCTTCGAAGCCGCACTCCTTCAGTGCAGCCTTGGCAACAGAAGCCGTCTGGACAGGGGCATTGTCCTGGAGCAACCGGACACCTCGACTCAACCTGCCGCGCCTCTTTTCCTTGATGACGTCTCGCAGTCGGTGCAGGAGTGAAGCATAAGTCACATTCACTGTGGTGTTACTCCCTTTGAAGTCGATGAAGAGGATCCCGTGACAATCCCAAAATATTGCTGCCATTATCTTCTTTGTGGATTGTGTGACCTTGGCTTTTCTTGGAGGTGCTTCTCCTGGTTTGCGCCATTCCATCGACTCCTTTTTCGAAAGGGTATCATAGTAGAGCACCAAAGTCTCATCCCCTGTGACAGTTCACTTCAATATTTCTTCTTCAATCTCTTGACAGAGCTCCAAAAACTCTTTGGCACAGACGACGCGCTGTTGCTTTTGAACTGACGAGAGAAACTGTGGCACCCATCTCGCACTGACCTTTTTCATGTGAAGGCCCTCGCCGATGATGCGAAAAATGGTTGTTTTGGAAAGCCCCTGCCTTTCTCAGATTTCCTTCACCTTCAGACGCCTGTCGCTCAGCCTGTCGCTCCTCCTCGACAAGAGACAAATTTTCTTGTGTCACCACTTCCACTGGACGACCATCGCGTGGATCATCTTCAATAGACTCTCGCCCCAGTCGAAACTGCTTAGCCCAGTCTTTTACCGTTGTGTACGACGGAGAGGCATCCCTGTACACGTTTTCCAGTCGCGCTTTAATTTCTTTAGGCGAAAGTCCCTCTTTTGTCAAGAATTTTATCACAGTGCGGTACTCGATTTCTTCCATTTTAACTGAAGAGTGCACCCTGGCTGTTTGAAATGCCGCTCTCCAACCGACAAAAGTATGGAGAGGGTTGAGGGTGGTGCTCCGGCCCTCCAACAGATGGCGCCACGCGTCCTTAATCGCATTTTCAAATTCGCGCGCATTTTCTACCTCGGGCCGGAAACTTATGGAACCACCCTCGTAGGTTACCTTTTGCCAGTAGCTCCGCCAATACAATATTGTAGCGAAGCAAATAAACAAACACACAAGTTGTGGGAACCTCAGATTCTCCTGTCTTGTCAGATTGATGAGTTCTGTCAACAGTGAATTTTATCAGATGCTGAAAAAGAAAAAAAACAAAAACAGAAGAGTCATTACAGGTTCTATTTCTTTCCCTGTTTTTCTTTTTCTTTGTCATCTTGAAAATGGCGTTGGACTTCTCAATCTATTAGTAGGCCTTTGCTAATCAGTTTACATTTGTTCTGCTTTCATTTGCTACATCAGTGTGGATTTTGAGCACGTAATCTTTGGGTGACAGTTGTGTATTCTTTTTTTTATCACTGTGTGAATTCTCTAACAAACGAGTGGTAGATGCAGAGAGCATTATTATGTAATGTTTCCAAGTGAAAACTTTCCGAGTTGTTGTTGGAGAGGATGGCATAGACGCAGACCAGCCGGTGGAGGAGATTCACGAAGAACACAGCCTGGGCTTGGGTGGCAAACAAACAAGGCTCAAACCAGCCAAATGATTTATTCACCAATTAAGACATACACGCTAATACCGTATTTACTCGAATCTAACACGCACCTACCAAAACACGAAATTGATTCTAATGCACCCCTTAGTCTAACACGCATCATCCTTGAGGGTGCAAAAATATGCCGTAAACACGAGTGAAAAGCAAGATAACCAGCAACAATAGCATGTAGTCATCGCCAGAGTCATCACTCACTCTCAATACACCACGGCATGTCATCCTTTGTGCCGTTAAGCGTGTTCATAATGCAGCATTTGTTGAGAGTTCTTGTCTCCAAGATTCCCATGCTTCTATTGCCGTGATTCCCGTTTTCTCGCTTAAACGTAGCCTCGTAGTGGGCACCACTTGCTTCATCGTAGCTGATGGTAAAAAAACAGGAAGAGGAGCGGTCGAGGTCTCTATCTTTGGAGAGAACGGGGCATGGAGATCCCTATCTTCTGGAGATCTGCGGGACGCATGGTTTTGCTTCTCACCACAAGACGAACGGAGAGAATGGGGGAACAGAGATTGATGTCTTTGAGAGAACCACTGGGCGTGTGGTCCACCACGTGACCACGTGTGGTCAATAGTGTAGTTCTTGATTCTAACGTGCATCCTTTATCTTTGAAAAAAAAAAATGGAGGAAAGGTGTGCACTAGATTCGAGTAAATGCGGTATATGCCTAGCCCACAGGAACCCGCAAAAGACGCAGTTCTAAGAAAGGCACAAAAGGAAAAGTTTCTGCAAAAGCATGTGGCCAGCCCGAATCTACCAGATGCTTCAAGGACGGATGAACCGAAGCAGTAGTCTGGATTGCACAATGCCCACACGAAAGAATGGCGAGCGCTTCACTAAAAAATGGTTTCCGTGTGACCAGGTGTCGGGACAAGATGGAGGTTTCTTTCCAGAGTGGTTCACAATTTTTATGCAACTGTAGATGTGCTGCTAAGTTAGAATCTGGGTTGTTTTCACGCTGGCCCAGTCTTTCATTAATAAATAATACGCCGCGAAGTTTGGACAATGTAAACAAAACTGCATTTGAAGGGAACTGAATACACTACGTTCCTGGCATATGGGACAAAAGAAAGAGCTGTGTGAGATTCACCGCATTTGAATTGGCATTTCGAGAAGGAAATAAGATTGTCTAAATGAAAACCCTTACTAAAAACAAGTATAGATTACGCTGACTGGATTATGCCTTTAAATTGTGGGATACCTTGTGGAAATACGGTGCTACAATATTGTTCTTTAAATATGGGGGGGGGCCTTCTTTTTGAGCAAACTGTGTAATGTGGAATTAGAATTGATTATGAGCTGTTGCAAATAACCTGCATTCAACAATCTGCTACACTATTTTGACAACACACCCACTATGAAATCGCAACACAATTTCTTTGAAGTATGTTGCTCCGGGGAATTAACTACTATACTCTTCTTAGTTAACTTTGGGTGACAGCTCCTTGAAGGAAGAATAGGTTTACACTTGAATCTCCCATATTCCCAGCACAACCCGCTCTCAGTGCACAAGGGTACATCGAAAAACTGGATCTTTCTCTCTCAAGGAACTTCACAAAGTGAGCTCAGGGGCAGATGACGAGATTATTTGTTTCAAGCTCCCAAGTAGGATATCACTACTGCATACAATGATGATAATCATCAACATTGCGAGACACTATGGCTGAGCCTTCGGAACATGACTTCAAAAACATGCGTATGGCAGAATCAAGGACATTCAAATGTCTCTCCGATAGCAATGGTGCAAAAGATAGAATAGAAGAGGTAGAGAAGATACGGGTATTGAAGAAATAGAATTGAATGAAGATACCATCTTTGCACAAATTCCCATCAGTTGTGGTTACTGTTGATCGTAAATACAAGTCTAACAACCTCATAAGATTAGCTATGGCAAACCTGAATGTGATTGAAACCAAACTGAATTATTGGCTAGAAACCGCTGTGCGCTACTTCGAAGCCGGTTTTTTTTTTTTTTTTTTTTTTTTTTTTTTTTTTTTTTTTAAGGAATAGTTTAAGTCCTTCACATCAAGTGACATGAGAAAGGCTAAATATTGCTGGTTTGAGCTGTCGTCTGTGTCGTCCTTGTTTATTTGCTGCCCAAGCCCAGGCTGTGTTCTCTATTGATTACTTGTTGTCATGTTAAATGAAACAGTGGTAATGAGCATGTGTGTTAAATTATTGCTTGTGCATTTGCAACATGGATTTGTGTTTCTTCTCTTTGTGGTCTCAACATGTATGCAGACCCGGTGACTGCACGTGATTTTGACCAGTTTTACCGAGACGGAAAGCTGGATACCTTCGGGCAGGAGCAACTTGGTGCGTTTGCTTTGGCACTACAGATAAGATTGCTAATAGAGTGCTGGCTTTGCTTGATATATCCTGCTGCATGTTTTCATTGCATACAGATTTCATTGGCATTTTTGCTAGATTCAGCAAAGCTATTGGTTTTCATTGTTGAACTTTTCTTATCGTGCATGTCTAAGGAAAGTAACGACTCTTAATCGAAATGGGATTAACAAAATTGAATGCTACATCAGTATGAGATGATCACTGATGAGCACTGGAATTATAAAAAATAAGTGGAGGCAGCAGCCGCACTGGTGCAAACTTCATAGATTTTGTTCTTCATTCGTTAGAGTTGTTGATTCCAGACTTAGCAGACTGTGGGATTGAACTAAAGGGTAAATTCCTAGGAAACAAAAAGCAGGGATGTTTTGCTCTAGGCAAAGCAGTATTTTATAGACGGAAAGCATGACACATTTTGCAAGAAATGTGAGGGCAGCATTTGGCAATGAGCTGCAATGTTTGATAGACAAAAAGTAACTGTATGTTGCTTTACTGTTTATGCATGCAACTCGTGAGAGCTTATTTCAAGCATTCATTGCAGCCTTGTGTTACCTCTTTTGCATATTCTTGTACCACTCTCATTTGTGCTTGTGTATCTTCCTCTACACATGCAACTTTGCGTATCCAAGCAATGGCAGACCATGTAAAAATCATGCACTGCCATTGTTGCCATTAACGCTCACCTTCCAGTGATGCTGCGTTCTAAGAGGACATAATTTGGTAGTTGCAGGGAGCTTGTACACAGTTGTATCTAAAGAATACCTATAAAAGACATGACCCACAATGAAGGAGGTAGCACTGAACTTCGGAGATAATAATAATAATAATAATTGATAATTCAGGGCTTTACGTTGCGAGACAACTGCGACCATGAGCAACACCTCAGTGGTCGGGTCTGTGGATTAATTTTGCCCACCTGAGAGTTCTTTAACGTGCACCAAAATCTCTACACATGGCACAGCACATTTAACATCCCTCGCGGAAGATGGCGTGTCTGATCAACTTGTAGCCTTGCACCAAGTTGCCACCATCCTCGGCCAGGTTTGAACCCGCGATCTTGGGATCAGTAGGTGGACACACTACCAACTGAGCCACCGAGGGTAGTGAACTTTGGAGATGGAGAGCTAGTCATGCAGAATGAGGTATTTTATGCATGACCACAACAACAGTGTAAGAAGGACATACGAGGTGCTGACACTCCCTTCCCTTCCTAGGAGAGAGCAGATAATGTTTGGAATAACAAGGAGTGGCTCGTTTTGTGCCAATGTAGAGGGTCCCATTGAACGCACACACCTTGTCACAGCAGATTTTTGGCTGTGTGGCCAGTTGGTCTGTATCAAAGCTGTATTTTCATGGTGGTGCAGATATGTGACACTTGATCATGATGCCTGAAGCAGTAGTGAAGTGTGATGTACATGTAAACAGGCGGAGAGGGGGAGTGGCATGAAAGGAAAGGAAAAGGAAGCAAGGTCTGCCGGCTGAAGAATGGTGGCACATTTCACTTAATGTAAACAGGCTGTACATAAGTAAAGCATCCTGCAAGCACGTGGTCCCCCTGCTTGGTGCTCCTGCCTTGGTGAGCAAAGCTTAGAGTAAGCTCCCTATGTTGTTATAACTGGGGACAGCTGTTTGGTTCAAAATTCGAATTTGTTGTAGTATTGAAATTACATGCCTGGGATAGTGGTGTGGCACCACTCCAAGAGCTGATAAGAAGTTGCCAAGCCGTGCGTTCTGAGCATTTGCCTCATGTAACGATATACTCGTCATGTGCCAAAAACAATTAGCAGTGTATAATGTAAAAAACCCCGAGACTAGGGAACACGAAGGGACAGACACAAACACGAAGTCTCAAGTCTCTCTCTTATTGAGACTTCGTGTTTGTGTCTGTCCCTTCGTGTTCCCTAGTCTCGGGGTTTTTTACATTATGCATCATCTTCACCAGCTCGCTTGCTTCCTAGCCATTTTTTCATTGTCATATCCACATGCAAGCTTCGTCCCTCATACTGAACATCTGCTTCTTGGTTCTTCATCGTCTTCTAGTCTTCATACCCTACGTCTCCAAGCCTTGTTCACACTTTGTAAACTTGGTCACTGCATTGCTACCACCCAAGCTTGAGACTTCGTGTTTGTGTCTGTCCCTTCGTGTTCCCTAGTCTCGGGGTTTTTTACATTATGCATCATCTTCACCAGCTCGCTTGCTTCCTAGCCATTTTTTCATTAGCAGTGTGTTTTCTCTATTGAAATACTGACTTTAGATATCCTGCATTTGGATGAGAAACCCTTTGACTTTCCAACTGCTACTACATACCACCTGTTAACGCCATTGCAAATAACATTTTGTGCTAAAATTTTGGTATGTCGGAGGAGCATCAGATGATATTGTATGTTGCAGCCAGTCTATCCCGTGGTCGATCCGTATTTCTGACATTCTTCTGCAGATTCAAGGATACACACTGATTTACAACTGTATTGATAATTAAAACTCTTAAGGTGAAATGCTAAAACAAAAAGGACACCATGGATAATATTCACACTTGTACGTGCAGCTATCGTTTTAGAGCTTTTCATTCTGCATTATACCAGGTATTTCATGAAAGTCTCCCATCTGAATAATTCAGAAGGGGCTGGTGCTATTAAAGAACTTTCTGTTTGATAAACATCCATGAGACATCTTTTAAGAGCTGACTAGTAAGTGGCTCATTTGCATATGCCCATTAATTAAATAAAAATTGTAACTCTTAAGTTCTACTCCGGATACTTTTGGCACCTGTACCATAGCGATATGGAACTCCAGTGAAATATATTCCAGAAAAAAAATGCACAGATACTAAATGATCCTTTCAAGTAATTAATTGGTTTGCGCTCTCTTTTCAAAGAGGGCGCAAGTGAGGACTGAAGTCCTACATTGTCGAAAAAGTTTAGAAGTGCTTTTAGAGCAGAGCGTTGGTGGGCTGGATTTGACCATTGACCAAGCAATTTTGACATAGTGCGAAGGCGAGAGCCCAGCTGATTTAGAGACACTGAAAGTGCGGTTCTGAAAAGTTGGTAGTGCGGGCAATGGCGAAGGATGTGCTCTATATATCGTGTCGCGAGCGGGAACGCCACTGAGCTCGAAATGCCACATCGAGTCGCATCTGATGCATTAATGCAGCGTCTTGACAAGAGGTGTTTTGTGGCATCCAGAAAGCGTGCATTGGGTCAACTCTTGTATGCATAGCTGAGAGGAGTATGTCAGTTGTCAATTGGTGGGAAGCCAGGGCTGCCACTAGACGTCAAAGACTGGAACGACGGTTTCCTCTCAGCAGTGCAATATGCGTTCATCTCCTACGTGAAGAGTTCCTTCTGCAGCGCTGTCAGCCTGTTTTCTCCCCAGTACACCACAACGTGCTGGAATCCACTGGAGAACCAGCCTGTGTCCTGCTTCGTACACATGCTGGTAAGCCATTAACACATCTGTCACTAGGTGTGTGGACGAGCCTTGTATGTCTGTGTCAATAGCACACAGTGGAGATTTTGAGTCGGTGAACACTGTCCATTCTGCTGCAGATGAGGTTGGATGCGAAACGTATTGTCCTTGCACTACGTCTTCGGATGGTATTGCAAAGGCTGATGTAGACATGCCACTTCTTGAAGTGCCACCCTGTATACTGCTCCAGAAGTGGAAAATTTCTCTTCTACCAGAGCATAAAAATGGGCCTGAAGGACTTGTGGGGGGGGGGGGACTTGGTCTCTTTGTTCCCAAAGATCTGGAAGCCTCACGAAGATGGGTGGGACTAGGAGAGACCTAGCGACTTCTGGTGGTGTTACGTCCTTGGCTACAAAGCTAGCGAGGCTCGGACATGTCATCTGCGCTACTCGATAAAAGTCACTTTCAGGGCGGTATCAAATTTCAAATTTTTCCGAGGGGCAGGTGACGGCGATTGTGCGCACGCATGGTGGAGGAAGTGCTGAGCTGTTTCCGTTTCAGTGCTATTTCCCTAAATTGGCAGTTCTCCAGCTTCAGCCAGAACCTGCCGTGTCTCAGCTGTTCTTGGAATCCAAGGCAGTGATGAAGGCTATGAGCAAACAGGCTCTGAAGGGTATTTAACGACGTTGTGGAAATCCTGTGCAAGATTGGAAGACTGTAAAGCACAGTTGCCCTCACCAAAGCCGTGTGAACGGTTAGAAAGGAGTGCTGATCACAGCCCCATCCTAAGCCAGAAAGATGTTGAATTGCAGGAGCCAACGCTGCACTTTGGTTTCAAGGTGCTTAATGCGGCGAGCCCAGTGCAGGTCCGAATCCATGACCACACCAAGGAAGCAATGGGAACGTACAAGCTTGAGCTTCTTTGCACCAACCCAAAGAGGGAAATTTCTCATAGCCTTGTGGGTGAAAGGGAGCTCGATGCACTTTTCGAGAGTGCAATGTGTACCTAATCCCAAAAACGATTAAATACTCGATAAATTACTAAGTCTCGATGATGGTATCTTTCTGGAAGGTTTCTTAATGAGGTCCTTTAACTATGGTACAGGTGCCGAAAGTGTCTGAAGTAAAACTGAAAAGTTAGGGGTTTTATTTAATTAATGGACATATGAAGATGAGCCAATGAGTGGTCAACTGTTGGCCGATGTCTCCAGGATGTTTACCAAAAAGAAGGCTCTCCGATGACGTTAGCCGTTCCCAAATTATTCAGCTGGGGGATTTTCATGAAACACTCTGTACAATACATGAGGGATGCTCCATAGGACGTGGGCATTTCACTCCAATTTTGCCATAGCCATTCCACACAAACCGGGGAAGGACCGTTAGCAAACATTGTGCATGAAATCATGGCCCTATGTGAGATCCAAGCAAAAAAGACGGCCATTTCTGAATTACATTCAAACCATCTCCCATGGCGTAGTTGTTAGGATGACCGTTGTCCACGCAGAGACTGGGAGGTGATGCAGGTTCGAGTCCCCGCACCGGCTGTGCTGTCTGGGGTTTTCCTGCAGATTTTCCAGACGAATCTCTGCACAGTTCCCCTTGAAGTCGGCCCAGGATGCATTCTAACCCCCCCCCCCTGCCCCCACTCCTTCCTGCTCCATCTCTCCTGCTCTCTCCTGCTCCTGCTCTCTCCATCTGTCCACGTCTTTACGCCACTCATAGTCACAGTTGCTTCACGGTGCTAACGCAGAATTTAAAAAAAAATCAATCACCTTCAATTATTGAAGATCTAACAGACTAACGATCAAAGATGTAACAATAGGAACATTTGTCTCCATTTGTGTCACTGTCAGTTGCATCTAAAACGATAACGGTTGTTGGAGGAGAATATACGCGATTTTATTGTTTGTGGTGAGTCATCCTTGCACTCTGCTGCTACAATACGTTCATCACTGAGCCTTCCTGTCGAATGTACAGGTGACATGGTCCAGTTGGGCACAGATGCAGAATGCTTTCATTTCCTTCATGAGAGCTTACATCAGGTGTTAGCATATCAGCCTCTTGAATGAGCAGAGCCTTGATTTAGAACTGCGAGATTTGGCACTGTTGTGGCAGTCAACAAGGCACCAACGAAGCACAAAATATTCTGCGCCGATGCCACACTGTTGGTGGGGCAACTTATTTCTGCTGCATACTGTACTTCACACTTCATACTGCCACACTGATGTGAAGGTATGAATGGCGAGTGTTGCAGTAGCACAGCTGGTGCGGCAGCTATAGAACAGGCTTCCTAACCATCAATTTGTTTGCACAAAAAAGAGGCCATGCATCTGGATGTTTCACAAGATGAAATACCGTCACCTGTTTTTTCTTTGCTTACACTGTGGACCGCAACATAGTGCAGTACATGCGCCGACAAATGAGAGTTTGCTCTGATACAATGTCCACCATTTTGACACACTGAGCTTTGCAGGTATGCACGACATGAACCTTCTTACAACAGACAACATGCATATGAGAGCATACTGGGACCCAAAAGGAGGAGGGGATGACTGCTACAGAAATAATACCAACGATCTCATTGGATGTGTGAGTACATGTTTCAATGGAGAGGACTACCTCGAAGCTTTTTCGTCTTTTTCCGGTTTGGACGGCCCGTTTTAGATTTGTTTCATTTCTTTGTGTTCATCTGCAGACTGTGCCACCATCTCACCTTAGGCCAAAGTCTTGTGAAGTTCCAGGAATCAGGTGGGTTCTCTCTGTACTTTAGTTATCTTCCTGCAAAAAAATCCAGCTGCAGCAAAATCTCGATTAGTTTTTTGGGGGACCTGAAAGCATTCTACAGTAGAATCTCGTTAATTCGAAATCGATTAATTGGAACCTCCGGGTATTTTGAGCTCTAGTCAGGGTCCCGTCCAAGCCATGTGTATTTCAATGGGGAGAAACCCCTGCTTATTAGAACAGACGCACGTATACACCGGATAATTCAAACCAACGACACTTGCGTGTCGGACCAGAACGTGTCATACCACCCCATATCTCCCTTGTTATTGACCTTCCGTACGTTTCCCTCTTTTTTTCTACATTTTGTGCTGTCCAAGGATGCTTTCACCTCTTTACAACAGCTAGGAAGAATAAAAACTTTATTAGTCACATTGTGGTTGAGCTCAGGCCCACATCATCGGAATTGTTCTTGCATTGATATTGTCGCATCTCATGGGGGGGACTATGAGGGCCAGTTTGAGTTCAACTAAACTGTGATTAGGGCTAGATACAGGTGGCAGAGAGAGGGGGAAATTTGGGAAGCCTTTCTGATCAGGCAAGGTGGGGACCACTGCGTGAGCACAGCTTCTATTTCATTGGCTGAAAGCGAAATAAATTACCTGTCTGTTTAACCAACAGTCGTTTTTCTGGTGAATAGATTGTTCACAGTAGCGCTCTGTGTGTGTCGTACGTATTTCGTCCTTGTTCAGATTTTTGTGCTTTTCATCATGAATTCAATAGTAGCTTTCTTGACCGCGTGCAGGCTATTGCTTCTGTCCTGTAATACAGAAGTGATGTATTGCACTAAGGTGTAACTGTTTCTCTCTCCAAGTCAAATGTATAAAGATATTTAATTCAATATTAAAAATTTAATCCTACTACAAGGACTTACAAGAGTCTATTTTCACAAAAAATGTTGTATCCCAAAACTCTTTGTTCCAGTTAGAGCTGCATAACCTTCTCAATAAGGAGCAATTTGCCTGGTACATTCTGTAATCAGTTCATTTAATTTGAAAATTAGGAAAATTAAAGAGTTGTTGATGTGTGTCCTTTGTGCGACGGAAGTACTGAATTAATTATATTGCCCATTCTCACCTGCATAGCATTTATCCTTCTCAAGACGAAAGCTCTGTAGCAACGTCTCCATCAGGAGGGACAACTGGTGCAATGCAAGTGCCATCTGTGAATAACAGCAATACAGGCTCTCTGCCAGACCTCACGACACTTCATTTTCCGCCACCTTTGACGACACCCCTCGATCCTTCTGAGGAATATGCTTCAAGTAGTGCGCAGCCCTCTCCGTCATCTCCCAGCCACATGCATGGTCAGCAACAGCAACTTCACCATCCGCAGCAACATCAGCAACAACAACATCAGCAACAACAACATCAGCAACAACAGCAACATCATCAGCAACAGATACACATGGGTGAGCCGGAGAGTGTAAATACCAGCAAATAGGGGGCAAATGAAGTACCAATACTTCCAGATATATTTCATTCAGTGTGGCAAAGTTTGAATACAGCACTACATTGACTATGTAGCACACAATTTGGCATGCATTCGCACGAGAAAATGTGCTGTGCAAAAAGTAAAATGGCATTTGTGCACTAGCTTAAATAGCCTACTTTTGTGATCTACTGTACAGTTGAGTACAGTACAACTTTGTTTAAACCCAGGGTGTCGAACCGAAACATATTTTGTACTGGTCCTTGTGACTGTTTGAAGTAACAGTTCATACCAGATCAAACCGGTTCCAATTCTGACATTAGCACAGGCACCATCTATGATATTCTTTGTGGACTGATTTCGGATCGCCCTGTGCACGTGGTCACAATTAAAGTGGACCAGGGCTGTAGAAGGCTGGATTTCTTTTTTTTTTTTTTTTTAAGACTTTTATGACGTTGAACATAAACACCAGGGAGATTTGTGAATGGGGAGTCACTTCAGTTCTGAATAAAAGGCTTTGCTGAATTCAGAAATTCCTAAAAAAAAGAGACAGCAAAAATCTGCGAAATCGGCTAAAAGAAGTAAGGTGTGTGCGACCATTCAATTCAAGATTTTAAGAGAGATTCATGAAATGCTATGGAGATGCACCACCTCAAAACTTGAAAATGGCAGAGATGATACGATAGAAGGTGGTTATGTAGGTTGTTGGTCGTAATCTGTCTGAAGATCGGTAAAACAAAACTGACAACCCTGAGACACCCAACAGCAGACGTAAGTACATTGACGGCATGTGTATGTAAGCCCGGGTTCAAGATGACACGTCACAGTGCTTTTCGGTATGTACCTTCAAGATCCAAGTTCCCTAACTTTCCACTTAAACCGAAAACTTCTAATACTATTTTTTAGGGGTGTGCGAATCCAAATGTTTTAAGTCGAATGAAATATCAAATCGAATGGGGGGAAAATTCCGAATACCAAATCGAATATCGGATATTCGTGCAAAATTTACAATATGACTTTCGCACTAAAAGTTGCCATTTTGTACCCCATGGCTTTAGTGTAATTTTTCTGGCATTAACTGTTACAAGAGAGACATGCAATTCTTTGGTTTAAAGCCCCTACTCTTTAATTTTACATGAGAGTGCTTCCTGCTTTTCAGGTGAGCCTACACTTACTGAAGTACCTTCATTTCAAAATTTTATGCCAGGCAGTAGCCATGTTATACAAATGATTCTGTAATTGTTTCAGACAACCACAGCTAGGCCATTTGTGAAACAAATGAATTGGTATCCTGCCTCAGCTTTGCTGTGAGCACCCCTTAGTTTCTTTGCTCTCGCCAGAGAAAGTTGCACGGCTGAAATTTTAGGCATAAAGGGCATCTTTAAGACACCCTTTTTGTTTGTGGGCTGTAGTCATTATGTAAGAGTCCTAACTTTTTAAACGCAATGTCACAGACATCAAATCAAAGTCAGCCGTCGGCACCGCTAAACTGCATGTGGGAGGGGCGCCACCCCTTCCACGGACGATGTCTGCAACACTAACTTTGGATAACGTTATCTTAAACTAAACACCGTCTGGCCTGTGTTGGTCCTGCAGGAAGGGCAATTTCGTAAAGCAGGCTTCACCTGATGCAAGGAAGCATCAGGTGAAGCCCACTTTTGGGTTGTGTCATTTATATTCGTGGAATAGTCGAATATTCAGAAAATCTGATATTGGGTATTCAATTCACAAATCGAATAGCTCGAGCGATTCATATTCAATTCGAATTCAAGAACCTGCACACCCCTACTATTTTTCGGTTTTGCTCCAGGACGAAGAAGAAAGTGAAGGTTTATATATATATATTTATTTTCTTTTTTTCTTTCTTTCTTGCAGTTTCAGTTCGGTTTGACACCCTGTTTAAACTACATATTGCACACAAAGTGCTATCTTGAGAGCCCTCTTATTCTTCAAAGTCAGACTATTCTAAAATGTGGCCCATAAAGTTGAGCCAAAGAACTAAGTTTGGCACGTTTTTCCTATTGTGACATGTTCTCTGATATACAATGAGCAAAAGTGAAAGTAAACATCGTAATATACAGGCAACATATCATATGATGCAGGTACAGCAGAACCTCTTTAATTCGAAGTCGTCTGGATGGCGAAGGAAAATATATTTATTTGCCAAAAAAATCGCTCATCTTGATCTGTCGCTTTCCGAAATTAACACTGCATGTCACCGTTCGTTCAAGATGGGCTATGAAGACCATCATATCGCTGCACGTGCCAATGGCTTATACAGAGTTGCATACAGCATTCTGATCTTGCAAAATTCTGATTCTGAGCTTGCACCCAGTTGTTGCACTAAGAAAGAACTTCTGAAAACGACGGCACATGTGCAAGTTCATTGCCGCTGCCGTCACTCTTTTCATTAGCCATGTTCAGAACGATGTTCCCCGTGAGCGTTGCGGCGCAGGTCTGTTCTGTGTCTTCTATCCTGGCGTACTCTTCAAAGATGTGTAGCCCTCATTGGAGCGGAGCTTGCAGCACGTCGCATATCTAGTGGCTGCGATGATCGCCACTTTTCCTTTTATCGTCAGCATCTTGTACTTCACCCACTAGCCGTCTCCACAACCCACAGGCAAGAAGTGGAATTCGAAGTGGGTCTCAACAAAAGCGCGAAATAAAAGCAAGCCAAAATGCGGCTCACGTAATCCGTAATGGCACAGCTGCGACACTGGGTGGCAAGGAAGAGCAAGGAGGTTGCGCGTTGGCCACGTGATTGGCGTCTGGGAAAGGGAAGTCAGCATCAGGGGGAAGCAAGCACGTGGTTTTTGTGGCAGGTCGTTGCATGGGTTGGAAGCTGATGGTAGATGATGAAGTTAGGTAGGAAATTTACGAATTAAGCGGGATACGGGCCAGTTTTCTTCAGATTGTGCGGTCAGATTGCAACGCGCAAAGACGGGACTGCAGCAATCCTTCAATTTGACCGGAATTTTGAATTAAGTGAGATCGAATTAGTGAGGTTCTACTGTACAGTCTTTACCTTGTCACAATTGCATTCCTAAAAATGAAACGTCATTTTCTCAATTGACCACTTGACACTTGAATTGACTTAAGAGCATAAGTATGCAAGTAGCACACTCCATGCACAAATAGACACTGCATTGCGCATGGAGCCGTTGTAGAGCGTTTTAGATGTATATTGCATTTAAGTATGACGTGCCCTGCAATCCAGCTGGCGGCAGTGGTGGTACACAGACACCGCCAGCTTCCCCACGAGGTGCAAGCCCTTCGGCACGACATGCCAGTCCTGGTCCCGCACCTTCCCCATCTTCCCGGCGGAGAGTTCACCACAGTTCCACCAGCATGGTGTTGGGCCGGCAAGTACGTGTCCCTTCCCACCACCAGCACCCGCCCAGTATCACGGTGGAGGTAGGCAAGAGAGATGCAGCTAGACTGCTCACATGTTGCTTTTTGGTCTCATAAGCTATGTTTTAAGTGCCAGATTAAGTAAGCTATTGCAAAAGTTACTACCGGGAGTTACCAACATTTTCGTGCCTTCCCCGTAGTACCCTGTGCCAAATTACGCCCAACCATATCTGTTTGTTTCTTGCTGTGTTTTATTTGTAGCATGTGGATATGACATTTGTTTGTTCATTTTTTATCTCTGTACTCGGATTTGGGTTGAAAAAGGGTCTCGTCAAATCTTCCTTGCACGTTTGTGCAAGCTGCTACAACCCAGATGATATTGATATAGTAGTTCAATATACTGACAATCACAGGGAAATTATAGAGAAGAACAGGGACGACAATAGGGAATTGGATGCTAATAGCTGTCATGCTATTCCATGCTATGAACGCCACCTTTCTGGTACTAAAGGGCCAAAAGGTGCTGTAGTTTCAAGTTCCTCTTTCAAAATATGTCTGGACCACACATGTAACGAGGAGAGCTCCGAATGCGCACTTGGTTAGTTGAGTAGCAGTGGTTCTCAGGTTATGGTGTTCAACGGAACCTGTGATCCTGTTAGCGCAACTTAACCATCTTATTATCACCACAGTACTGCACAGCAACGCATGACCTTATGTAGAAATGTGAAAGGAAAGTTTAGCAACCTCAACTTTCGAGAAGCGTCGGACTAGATCTGCAGAACCCTAGTTGGAAGGTACTGGGTTAAAGAACAGAGATATTAAGATGGAATGCTGAGAAGCTTCATAGACACAGATTAAGACATGCTCCAGTTGCAGACTTCTAACGTCTCCTCAAATTATCTTCTTGTTGGAGATAGGAATTGTTACTGTTGTTGAAGCAGCTGCTTTCTGCTTTGGTACATCAACCAGCTTCTCCGCTAAAGCATAATGCATGCAGTACGTTTTACTCTCATGCTTTCCTGCTTGCATTAAAAAATTATTTCCAAACACCACTAACCCATTCAGGCTATACACTAACACAAGTGTCAGGCATTGTACAGTCAAATTTCCCTGCAATAAAATTCACAGGACATCATTGCTGAAATAGTGCAGAACCGTCAGGGCTTTGTGTACTTTATGTGATTCATCATGATACACTTGATGTACATTCACAAATGAAGTGAAGATGGTAAAAATCATGAATCCAAAACAACATGTAACACAGAGGAGTAGATGATAGCCAGTGTAGATCGTGCCACGTGCAATGGAAGCTTTCAAGTGTTGCTTACAGCAATAACATGACATGCCCAGTGTGTCATGCCGTAAGCAGGACTGAAAATATTACTATGTAATTGGCCCAACTTCTAATGGCTATGGTCTACTTCTCTAGCTTATGTGCTGCTTTCAACATACAGGAGTTATGGTTATTAATAAATTAGTCACTTGGAACAGTTACTTTCCATTGATTAATTAATTTAATTAATATGACTAATTAACTTAATTGTTGTTAATGAATGTTTTTGATTTATTAATATTAAGTAGCCTCGAATTCATGGTGCTTTTGCAGCTTGTTTTTTCGTGGGTCTTGTCCACATTTCCCTTTCGGTTCTTTGACACACTTTGTGGTTTAATTAATGAGAATCAAGGGATCCCAAACCAAACAGAATTTTGTTATACATATGATATATCTCTCTGATAGGACTGAACAATTGCTTAGAGATGCAGGGTTCTCATTGTTCCACATGTTGTTGCACATCTCGTAGCGATACATTAACCTCCGTATACAGGATCCCCAATACTCTTCGTTATTTAAGTATTTTCATAGAGCAGTCGTTCATTGTAGAGGGGTTTGACTGGACTACAACCTTTTAGTTTGCATGCATGCTGTATACCATGTTCCTTTTTTTTGCTTTTTGCTTTGTCCAATCATTTTAGCTTGGTTCGGTTCCTAATAGCAATAACAGTTTGGTGCTTTACCTTTGAGAAGGTATGGAAAGCAAAATAACTAACTGTTCTGTCCATGGTGAGCATCTGGTGCTATCTCTTGGCTGTCTCTCTGGCCTTTGTATGTGCCTGATATGTGAACCCATTTCTTGTGTATTTCTCCCTGTGGCAGGAAGTTTGCATTCAACATTTTCCTGGTAAAATTCACCTTTTAAGGAACACATGCTCTCAGTGAAAGTGAAGGTTCCCAAAGGTGTATTGGGCAAGACAAAAATCTTATGGAACACGTGAGTGGCATATCTTTTCTTCATGTGTAACACCCCCACGGCGAGCAGAAGTGGGCACGTTCAGAAGTGGGCTCAGATTCGCCAGCACATTCAACCAATACGAAAGCTATCACGATGTGTCACTACCAGCACACTCGTCCGCACCTCTGAACGAGTGAACAAGCATGCTTCCGCCTGTGACTTGGGTGTTGCGCTGAAGAAAAAGTATGCTGCTCGTGTGCTTTGAAGTTTGTCTTGTCTTGTCTTTTGTCTTGAACTGCGCATGCTTTGAAAGATGTGACAGATGAGTATGTCTACCTTCAAGGGCTACATTTATAGTATTCTTTTCTAATCTATGTGCTCTGCATGTGATGCTTAAAATGTGCTTACTCACATTGATTCGTTTATATTCAGAAACAGCCATTGCGGTTTCCTTGTTTTTCTGGTAGTACCTATTTAAAAATATGTGCAGTGAAGTGAGAAGAAACACATACTTTTTTAGGTCTATCTTATCTTGCGGTGATAGCTCGTGAAGGCAGGGTGTTATACTACGTTGAGACTCAGCATTGAAGAAAGATGGACCACCGTGGTTCACCACAACATCATGCTTACAAGGAATAACCACTTAACTCACCAAATAGGATATGAGTGCTGGTCATGTCTTGTTTCTGGTGCGTGCGCACATTGGTGTTTTTGTGAACCGCATCAGTTTTCTTTAGTGAGCATCCTTTCCATTTGCACAAACAAGCATATTCCAGTTACAATCCTAATTAGATATATTGGCACACAGTCCAGTAAGAGAGAAGAGCTTTTGCAGCCTCTTTGTACAGCCTCGGTCCTAGAAATGACTTTAACCGTGGACAGCAGGGGCAGACAGGTGAAGCCTCTTTCAGGCTTGCTCTGTGTGCATAACCAATGGAAACCGAACAAAATTTTTCATATTTGCAGTAGCCAACACCAAAGAGTGGGTCCTACATTTAGATTGTCACTGTGGGCATAAATGAAAGGAGACTCTAAATTCTGATTAATTGCATAATTTAAATTTTATACTAACTAACTTTGTTGTTTATTAATGTATGACATAGTCCCATTTGAGCATTATAGGTAATCAGAGGTGATTTCCTGCACCTCTCCTGTAGACGTTTAGAATCCTTCAGCTGTCTTTCTTGGCACTGAAAATGACCTGTTGAGCTGTGCCGAAAGGCTGGCATGCTTTTGCACTAGATACTTATGCACTTTTATTTTGGTAGACCCTTTTGGCCATCATGTGATTCATGCTACTCCGCGGCACCTTTTCCAGTTGAATGGTCGAGTGTAGTACAAGGGCTGCACCTCTGCTGAATTGAATGTGGGAGCATGCACTGTTTTCACTAGTTCACAAAGTGCAGCCAAGTCAAAGCCAGCTAACATTAGAATTATTTAAACCAAACTGCTCAAGAGTTGCCTAAATTCTTCAAAACGGGTTTAATAGTAACCAGCAATTTGTCTCAAATGTGTTACCTAGTACTTCACTATAAAAGCGATAAAAATAGTTAAGTGCGAACTTAAAAGCACACAGAAACACGTAGCCACACACAGCACTGCTGATGGTGTGTGTCTGACCTTGTCCGTGTGTGGTTTTACGTTTGCACGGAATTATTTTAATCGCTTCTATAATGCATTACCAACAAGCCCAGATGTGGACACTTCTGAAGTACTTGACTATCATGTGGTACAGCTTGGGACAAAAGTTTACGGAACAACGGAACAACACGGCAGTGGTGTATCTCTTCATCGGAGTGGCTTCCTGCTAGCTATCAGGAAGAGATGGAATAAGAAATGAGTGAACGGCTATTCTATCCATCTCTCAGTATGTTTGTCTGCTCATGTTTTCTGCTAGGATGTCGCTCCAATGGAGAAATGCGACACCCCAGTGTTTCGTAAACTTTTGTCCCAAGCTGTACCTGCCTGCCAATCCAGGGTGGCCTTCAACAGTTCCCTGCGGCGGACGTCTATGGATGCTGCTCTCAGTCTTTTAAATTTGTTAATTATGCAAAGTGTGAACAGCTGAGAAGTAATGACTCGCTTGTGTCATCACAAGGCGGAGTGCTACAGGGTCGTACATAAAAACATTGTGATTGCATTTTACGTTATAGTCACTTTAATGTCGAATATTCATTCTACTAGTAGTAAGGAGGAAAGATAGACAAACTGTATGTCCATGACAGTATCCTGCAATTTCAGTCCCCCTTCTTTCAGAGGAGGTGAAGAGTGGCATCAGGGTGGTACCATGTTATGCACTCCGTTCAGTTATTTTGTGCACCTTTCATGTGTTTTTCTGATATTTACAAAATTAATTTGGACATTATTTGGTTGCTTACGTGGACGTCAATAGACGAAAAGCTACAAAAGTTGCACTTACGCACTCAACTCTGACCCTGGAACAAAAAACGTGACGCAACCCTGTGACAGAGAGAGCCAGTCCCTTGTTTTGCATGTCCACTTCGTTGTCCGAGCACAGACTATCTGACACCTCCCACCTTAAGTAACAAGCCAGCCTAACTCAGTTGAAGACATCTGTGTGTACCTCACAAGCAATACAGCACCTGGCAAATGTTCAGCACTGTAGCTTGTCTGACAGCTTTGGCATCCTGCTTGACATGACTGAGTCACCACCAGTGTAATTGCTTCCTGGTACCGCGCTAGTGCTTTACGACTTCCAGCTAGCTCTTGTACGTGTTTCTGTGCCCGTATAAATATTCCTGTAGAGGTTTGTACAACGTAAGACCTTGCTTGGCATAGAGGTTTCTCCAACTATTATTCTGTATGACAGTGTTCTGGCTAGGATTCATACTTTCATGTTGCGTCATAAGGCAGGTCGTGAAGCCGCCCTGTGACGTGCATTGTATGACATAGCAGGGGTGTCCTGCTCAATCATATCCCTCTTATGGTAGGATCTCAAATGCTACCATAAGGGCTTTATCAGATTTGCTATGACCAGAACCGTCAACCGTAGGCATCGTCCCTTCAACAGCTCCGCTAGGGAACCTCCCCATGTTGCCGGCATAGTACAAGAAGGACATCGAGTCCATTTGGGTCACTGGTAACATTAACATTTTCAGAACAAAAATCGAGACAGTTATAACGTGAAGAGAGGGCCTGGAAATAAGGCGATCTGGTGGTCATTTTACGATGCTCAAGTAGAAGCGCTCCCGTTGTTCTTTCCTCTGTATGAGTGGGAGGGAAAACACTGTCGCAGCACGGACAGATTGCTGCGATAGCGTTTTTCCTCCCTCGCATACAGAGGAAAGGAAAACGGGAGCGCTTCTACTTCGGCGTAAAAAAATGACCACCAAGTTGCCTTATTTCCAGGCCCTTTCCTCTCGCTATAACTGCGTCGAAATTGTTTTGAAAATGGTAATGTTACCAGTGACCCCAAGGAATGGATGCTCTCACTAGGTCAGTCTCCTATCTTTGATAATTAATTAAATGCATTGATTAACGAAAGTTAATTAATGCATCAACACAAAAGCTTGCCTGTGCCCATTTAAGGTGGGCGTTGAGGTGTAGAGTACATTGCCATAGGTTAAAACTGGGAAAAAATGATTTTTCTATTTTTAAAAATGACTTCTATAGTTACGATGGACACCCTTATATACTGTCTGAAAGAACAGCTTAGACACAAAGATCCCCTAATAGACAACATTCGAGCGGCATGAAGGGTCATGGGTTGTGCATCTTGCTGTTGAGTCTTTCCTGTGTTGGTTGCTCAGTTTCGAGAGTTTCTTCCGAAAATGTGTCTTGGAACCTCTTTCAAGGGAGGAGAGTCTCTTCGCTGTCTATCAGCCTACCCCACGTGACTCTCAACTCCTCTCGTTTCTCTATCCTCTCTTTCTTGTCTTGGACGTGTGCTTTTCAAACCTCACTGACATCGCCGTGACACTATGTGCCATCCCCTCTGACTCTACCATTTGCGGCATGTGCGGCAGTGTATCAGTTGGTAGCGTGTCTTCCCACTAATCGCAAGGTTTTGGGTTTGATCCTGGCCGAGAATACCAACAGCTTGGTGTCGAGGCACAAGTTACATAAGACAAGCTGTCTTCCGTGAGTGACATTAAATAGCATGTGTCATGTACGAGTGGACATGTCATGTATTGGATTTCTCATGTGACATAACCCCCAGATGGATAAAACTAATACCACTGTCAGACGGCATGCTCGAAGGACTTCCAGGAATTTTCATTTGCAAAAAATGACCTCTGACAGCCGTGTCAGATGGCAGCTCAAAGGACCTTTCTAAGAAATGACCATCAACGCGAAAGGAGGCCCCAAACGACATTTGAGGAGCAGAAAGGAGCAATCTCGACAACAGTGTTATTCCATTGTACCATCGCTACCTTCGCAGCTGAATGTAGGAAAACCTATAAAATGCGGATAATGGAGTGAAACTGTGTAAATGTATTTAGATCCTATTTAGAGAAGTGCATATGGCTTCTGCATCTTGATTTGTGGCACACAGACCAACTTCAAATTTCCACAGCAGACAGGGAAAACGAAACCGAAAAAGGGAGCCGGGGAGGGCAGTCAGTTGAGGAGCACTCCTTTCCCGCCTGTCTGGCAGGCGCCCCCGAACAAAGGTCATTTGAGAGGCCGAAGGCCATTTCTCGCAATTGACATTTGAAATGCTGTCTGACTAGGGTAATACTCATTGATCAACCACTGTGGGGTTGCTTTCAAGCTTTCGCTATCCATTCCATAAATATATAATTCAATTCCATAATTGCTCTCACTGGCCATTTCCATAAAAACAAAGTTTATTTAAAAATACTTTTTATGTCGAAGGAGCATTTATGCATGGGTGTGTATGGTATGCATATAAATAATTCTCCTGATTCTGCGTGCATGTGTAAGATGGAACATTTCAAATTATGCAACCACTTATTGCCAGGAATTTGTATCATATAAATGTGTCATGTTTTTAACTAAAAGCACATGACAAAATGACATGACAAGACACTGCTAGCCTGTTTTATTAGCTGAACAACCTTTAGCCGTTACGAACAATCCAGGTAACTTGATGCAGGTCATGGTTCTAGTGATTGCAAAGTATAAAGTACTCTCCTGTCTACATACTAAAAATAGATTCTAGACATTCGTCCTAGTTACCATGCGTTGAGACTCTGCCCTTCACGCGCCGATATTCTTGGTGTCCTGTCTTGTCTGCAGCGGGCAGTTTCCCCGCAGCGCTCCAGAATAAAGTACGATGTCACTCCCACAAACTGGTGACCCGGACTTGAACCGTGCTTCTCAGCCTTCCGCCGGCGATCACGTTTCTCTGCCGCCCGGCCCACAGCCTTCTACCTCCTACGATTCCACAATCTCGGCGGCTGCGTAGGCACGCATTCGCCTCCCACCTTTCTGGGCCCATGACGCCGTCCTCTGGTTTCTCCAAGTCGACAACTACTTTTCCATGCGCCAAATCACGTCCGATACGAGCAAGTATCAGTACGTAATGGAAAGCTTACCCCCCGTCGGCCGCCGCCGAAGTTCGCGATATCTTGCTCGCCCACCAGAGGTTTGGACACAGGGCCCGCCGTTGCGAGCATCCTTGCACCTGGACCTCGGGAAACGGAACGATGAATCACTGACGGCCGCGAGTGATTTGGTTTCCCCCGACGGCTACCTATTTTTCGTCACCGATAAGCTTTCCGGGACCCGCTTCTTAGTTGACACAGGAGCGGAAGTCAGCATCCTACCGGCTAAGCTCTTTGACAAAAGAGACCAGCTGCCGTCCACACCCATCAGAGCTGTCAACTCCTCCCCAAGTACAACGTACGGGCAGCGCTCTGTAACGCTTGATTTTGGCCTTCGTCGACGTTTCCAGTGGCTCTTTTGGGTTGCATCTGTGCGACATGCTATTATCGGCGCCGATATCCTGCAACGCTTTGGACTACTAGTTGACGTCGGCCGGAGGCGCCTGATTGACGCAGTTACGCTCCTTAGCGTCCACGGCGTGGCGTCGACTTTATCACCTTTGCATCCCACCTTTTCCCCTCCACCGCCGAAAACAGTGTTCAAGGAGCTTCTGCGCGAGTTTCCGGACGTTATCCGACCCCCCGACGTCGACCAACCGGTGAAAGGTCATGTTACCCACTTCATTCAGACAACAGGACCACCTATCCACTGTCGACCATGGCGCCTTGCCCCCGAGCGCCTGAAGGTCGCTCGCGCTGAGTTCGAGCACCTGCTTCAGCTTGTTCCTTCCGGCCATCTTCAAGCCCGTGGTCGTCAGCCCTACACATGGTGCCCAAGCAGTCCAGGGATTGGCGGCCATGCAGTGATTACAGGGCACTCAACAACATCACTGTTCCTCCGC
Organism: Ornithodoros turicata; assembly: GCF_037126465.1. NCBI lineage: Eukaryota > Metazoa > Arthropoda > Arachnida > Ixodida > Argasidae > Ornithodoros > Ornithodoros turicata. Next base: position 69,944,897 of record NC_088203.1, on the reverse strand, counting down.
TACCCGCTCCCGAACATCCAGGACTTTACCACCCACCTTCATGGTTGCAAAACCTTCAACAAAATCGACCTTATTAAGGCATATCACCAGATCCCTGTTGAACCGGCTGACATCCCCAAGAACGCCATTACCACGCCGTTTGGGCTTTTTGAATACGTGCGTATGCCTTTCGGACTACGAAATGCCCCCCAGTCGTTCCAGTGGTTTATGAAGCGCTCCGTGGTCTTCCGTTTTGCTTCGCCTATCTCGACGATCTCCTCATAGCGAGTGCGGACCCGGAGATACACAAGACCCATCTTCCTCAGCTTTTCGAACGTTTGAACGACTATGGCATTGTGATCAACCCCGCCAAGTGCGAGTTCCTTCTCAGCCACCGCGTCACTTCCGAAGGTATTCGGCGTCTGCCACTCAAGGTGGACGCCATCCGCAAGTTTCCTCTTAGGCTTGTGAACTTTTATCGGAGATTTATCCCCCACTGCTCAACTGTCATCCACAGCCTGGAAGCCTTGCTTTCTTCCACAGCGCCTCGTGCGAGCCTTTAGTTGACACCCGCTGTTTCGGACGCTTTCGACGAGATGAACACCGCGCTAGCCAACGCATCCCTCCTTATCCATCCCCGACGCTCCCACATGCTTGATGGTCGACGCCTCAAACGTGGCCCTCGTCACCGTTTTGCAGCAGTGTTCCGGTGGGGTTTGGAAGTCCATTTCGTTGTTTTCCCGGAAGCTGAAACTCCACGAGGCACGTTATAGCACCTTTGGCCGGGAGCTCTTCGCTATCTACAGCTCCGTGCGTTATTTGCAACACTTCTTGGAGGGCCGCAAGTTCTTCATCTGCACTGACCACCAAACCCTAACCTTTGCCATCACCTCTACCTCCACCAACCATTCACCACGTGAACTCCGGCAGATGTCATTCATCTCAGAATTCACTTCCGACATCCGTCACGTTAGTGCCAAGAACAACGCTGCAGCCGACACACTTTCTCGCATTACCATTGACGCCCTCTCGTTACCGCGCCCCCCTCTTACCCTCGCTTGTCGACATCGCCGCCGCCCAAGCGGAGGACTCCGAGCTGTGGGATTTGCACTCATCCTCTTCCTCTCTCCGTTTTGAGGACGTTCTTCTACCTCACTGCCAAAAACCTGTCACCTGCGAGATGACGACCATGTCCCCACGTCCATACCTACTGCTACTTTTTCGTAAGCCCGTCTTCGCCGCCCTGCATGGCCTTGCACACCTGAGCATTCGCGCCACCCAACTCCTGCTCACTTCCCATTACCTTTGGCCCCACATGAATGCGACGTGCGAGCCTGGACCCGTTCCTGTGTGCCATGTCAGTGGGCCAAGGTAGTCCGCCATACCGTTCCCCCGCTCGGCCGTTTCCTTCCACTCGACACCCGTTTCAGCCACGTGCATGTGGATATCGTCGGGCCGCTGCCTCCTAGCCAGGGCCACTCATACTTACTCACTTGTGTCGACAGGTTCACACACTGGCCCGAAGCTATTCCCATGCCCAATATGACGGCGGCGACCGTAGCAGAAGCTTTCGTCTCCGGCTGGGTCAGCTGTTTTGGAGTGCCCTCTACTATAACTACAGCTCGCGGCCGACAGTCCGAGTCTGCGCTTTTCACTAACCTCCTTACCTCCTCAGCTCAAGACGGATTCGTACGACTGCCTACCACCCTATGGCCAATGGTTTAGTCGAGAGGCTTCATCGCCAGCTCAAGGCCGCCTTCCGAGCCTACCCATTCGGTGAGCCGTGGACTGAGAAGCTCCCTCTCGTCCTACTGGGCATACGCTCGGCGCTCAAGGAGGACCTCGCGTGTACGGTTTCCGAAGTGGTTTACTGCACCACCCTGCGTCTCCCCGGCGATTTCTTTCCACCGACCGATCGACCTCCGCCAGATTACACAACCTACGCTCCGTTCGTGCCTCCCGACCCCGATACTGCCACACATGTATTCCTGCGGCTCGACGCAGCGCGCAAGCCGTTGCAGCCCCCCCCCCCCCCCTACGACGGCCCCTTCAGAGTTTTGTCACGCTCCGACAGCCACTTCATGGTGCAGCTTCCGAATCGGCAGGAGGTTGTCGCCAAAGCCCGCCTGAAACCCGCTTATCTGGAGTCCGACACAATGCCTCCACCACGACGGGCCCAGCCCCGTCGACGCCATGTACACTGGGCGCTTACACTTTCCCGGGAAGGGGGCCTATTGTAGCGGTGACGACGACGACGTCGGTGCGCTCTGCCCTTCACGCGCCGATATTCTTGGTGCCCTGTCTTGTCTGCAGCAGGCCGTTTCCCCGCAGTGCTCCAGAATAAAGTATGATGTCACTCCCACAGAGTGAGCCACTGTGAGTCAGAGCCACAGTGAACTACGGAAGCTACGGAACGTTGGAAGCTTGTGCTTGGAACACCGTCCAGTATTGTCTCCTTAATACTGGGCTGATATGAACTTTTCAGTTCCACTGTCCAGCACGGTCTTAAATGTATGAAGTGAAGCCAGTTGTTCACCTTATCCAAAAACATAGAATCACTTACATGTTGGACCATAGTAGCTTCCTTGCATGCCAATGGTTCACCTCTGGTTGTCTCCATGTCGACAGCATCACCAAACGCAACCTGTGTATTTCCATCAGCTTTTGTTGCAGTGTCTTGTCCTTGATGATATTGCATCGCCTGCAGAAAATTTTGGTTTCAAAAGTGCAAGTTCTAGTCACAGTTGTCTTAAAAAAAAACACCTCAGCCAGCGTCCTTCCCATTTGAGTGTATGGGGTGTGTCTGCTGACCAGCAGAAACTCATTGGGGCTTCAGCTGAGGCATCTGTGTCAACCTGCATAGGGTGTCACGCAGAACTTGCTTGAAAATTGTGCTCTTCACTGCCTGAACCAGCAGCTCTTCTGCTTCATTCCAAGCTATGTGGTAAGGTGGTGTACACATGTGGTAGATTCTGTAGCAGTGTGCAAAGTTGATCGATTCTTGCACAAAGAATTGAGGCCTATTATCACTCACGACCTCCTCTGGACATCCGTCATCATACAGTCAAACTCCTTTACAACGAACGCCTTTATAACGAAAAGACCGTTATAACGAACGTTTTTCGCGGCCCGATCAGGCGCCCATAGGATTCAATGAATACTTCGGACATTTATAACGAATTCCTTTATAACTAATATATACCGAAATAACGAGGGGGGTAAAAAGGTCAAAACAGAGATAAGGTTCCATGTGTACTCTAGGTATTATGTCTGAGGTGCGTTTTGATCAGAAACAAGTTGAAAGAAGACTAAGGCATTTTTCATTTGAAACATCCGTTTTAACGAAGTTACCTTTACAACGAAGATTTTCCGCGGTCTCCTGAAGTTCGTTATAAAGGAGTTTGACTGTACATTGTTTGTCGTTGTGTTCAGTCATTTACTTCAACCTATTTACCAAAGGGCTTATGCTGTCCTTCATGATAAAATTGATGTGTACGCTTTGATGTATCCAAGATTTTGTGTTCAACGTCCAACAGCGGTTTCCTTTCTTCATCAAGTGTTGGTGCAGTTACAGCTGGTCAAGAACACAGAAAACCTTTCGGCCAGCCAGAACCAAGTACAGGTCCTTTGGTGACCTTGTAGTCCCCACATAGCCTTAGTCCAGTTCCCCCAATCTTCGAAATCACGACTAGTGATTTTGCGAACCCACTCGCTTTTGAAACTCTCTTTGATATTCCATCCTCTACCAGTTTTTCCAGCTTCTAGGCAATTCAAGCTTGGATAACGAAAGTATCAGCTCTGCCTTAGCAAATACTCGTATACTGGTTGTGTGTCTGCATTATCCAGGACGTGGGCTACAAAGTCTTTCACCACACTTGGTGCACCGCTGAATATATCGAGATGCTCCCTCGAGATGCTGAGTTTCCACTGTCCGCTACACTGATTGTTCCATGGACAGGTTACAGATATTCTTGCAGTGTAGATGAAGTTTCTTCATCCAATTTCTTCCTATGAGAGCAGGCATTGACATGCCTTGACCAGGCAAAAGCACTCCATCTCACTTTTGGTCTACCTTGATACTTGCATTTCCCAGAATTTTCAGCTTTTCTCACATATAACTATGAGAGACAAGTTTTCTTTTATGCATTCAATGAGCAGGAAATAGTGTAGATACACCGTTTCAAGTTTTAAAGGGATCAAGAAACCCAACAATGTGGAAAGGCCTCATGGTCTCCTTAAATGACCTCCCACAATTGATCCTCTGTATGCAAGAAGGGGATAAGTCGAAAAATCCAAAACCGAGAAAACTTTGAGCGAATATTTGGTAACGTAATTGCAGCTGGTACTCCTCGAATAACGCAAATGCAAAATGTGTACTGTACTTGTGCGTCTACTCTACATGCCTGCCCTGTTAGCATCGTTTCAGATTGCGTGACTTAGCAGAAATTGAACAAAATCAAGGAGCATGCATTATCTCCTTTTTCAATGTAACACCGCATGCGTATGGTCTTGGTGTAGAAAAAAAATTTTCACAAGTCAGACATTGGTGGCTGAACAGTAGTGATTCCAGGTAGGGTGAAGTACACGCGTGTCTCGTGGAGCAGCCACGATCGGGTTTATCATGCTGCTAGACGAGCACACACTGGAAAATCCTGGTAGGAAGGACAAGTCGAAGTCATCGTAACAAAGTTTAGGCTACACCATTTGTATGCGTCTGTAGAAAAGGGGCCTGATATAACTGTCCGTCCCATTGACACACATGCACTTCTCGTTTCTTACCCTCCTGTAGCGAGTCAATAAATTTCAATACGATCCTAAATTTTCTTTGGCAGGTACATTCTGTCATGCAGCTAAAACATTGAAAAGGATATAAGTCAAGTTATCCCTTTATTCAGTGATTGGACAAATCGTTTGCGGAGGCCAGTGAGAGACCTTCTTAAGAAAAAGAGGGAGAGGGAAAGTGTAATCAGTCATAAACACGAATGATGCAACAAACTCTAATGACTCTCATTCCTTTTGTGTTGGTGTCAGGGCAACTGTGTCTTGAATTCCACGAGGATAAATTTTGACACTTCAGTGCCCTTTTAATGTATCTGATCATCTGATGTTCCCATGTCTATCACCATGAAAACTGCCTTTCCTTCGATGGTCATACCTAAGCTATACCCAGTAGACACCTGGTCAGAATAGGTTCCATGCAACAACTTAAAGGGCCTTTATACCAATTGATTCGGAACTCGTCGGCATTTTATTACCACATATTATCGCTTTATTGTCACTGACTATGATACCGAAAATCCTGCACAAATTACCGGAATGATTTCTGTGCATATTGATGAAATACACTGCAAGATGACATGGCAGATGTTGAGATCATGGTGGAAGTCCCTCTCTGGAAATACAAGAAATGTGAGAATGAAACTGTCCAATGAGGGAACATCCTTGACTACCATGAACCACTTGTGTAACAAGTGTCTCGAAGCCACTTAGTAAACGAAACAGACAAACTCTGAAATAATGTTAGTCAACTGTACACTGCCGCCTGATTTGCCATTCTTTTCTCTCTCTCTTGCTTTATGCTATTCCACCTATTACATTTAGAAGCAATTCCAGTTAAACTTCCACGACGTCATTTATGGTGACATAGTTTTCAAGCGCTCAAAGTGAAGATGAATGTTATCAGCCATTGGGCTGAATTCCATCATAGCGCCTAGCTTTAGAGCAGAATTGATTGCGCCATAGTAAGTGAATTTCACTTACCTGGAACGATGCTTCTTCCTTAATTAATGTCCCGGGAAGCCAAAGCTTCTTGCCGATTTCAGCTTCCTCCGCAAAGTACGTACAAAGGCTTTTCTTCTATCAGATCCTAGTTCCTCAATAACTACGGGAAAACTTGCTTGATAATGCTACTGTGGCTGACACAACATGTGTGGTACAGCAACACCACCACAAAGCCTTGCCCATATGGGTTGATTGAACAAAAACTGATTATCCACATAATACCGTACTTTCCGGTGTATAATGCGCACCCCTAAAAATGGGCCCAATTTGAAAAAAGTTCCATGTATAACGCGCACCGGTGCATAATGCGCACCGCAATGTTGCTACAAGCTTCTGTACGGCCCCCACTATACAGAATAAGCTAAGGCTGTGTATAATATATGCATATGCTTTATTTGAAATATATTCACCCTTCTCAATCTTGCCAGCCTTCTGAAATGTATTCAGAATATTGACTGCTCAATAGCATCCTTAAGCAGCATCATTAATTTTTATCAAGTCCAGCGCCCTTTTGCCAGGCTTGTCAACTGTACCCTATGAGATTTGTGAGAAACTCACAGCACGCCCCTGGAACGCCCCATTCTGCATACAAAACATTTGGTCGGAAGATCAAAGGAGCACCACTGCTGGTGCCTTTTCATCAACATTCTTTAAGCAATGTATACAGATGGGCATTGTGAGGTTAAGTGTTGTCTTTGTTTCATTACCTCAGCTACTACTGCATTTCCAGTGTGAGTGTGGGGTGGGAACTTGCATAGTGTGTCTCCCAAGATCTGAAAGTCTGCACAAAAGTTGGTGGGATCTTGTTCGAGCACTTGTTTGGGATGTTACTTTTGCAATATCATTTGCTCGTAGCTTCCATAACACCAATAAAAAGGGCTCTCTGTCAGTGTTTCTCCTGTTGTTTATCCTCAACTTCACTTTTCCAAATGCACTCCATTACTATGTCTGTGTTTTTATTTATTGAGACAATGGGCTCATTTACTTCCATTTCAAACTTATGAGCAGCAAAGCCCCATCAAGAATTTGCTTTTTTGTTGTCTTCTTTACTGATGGTATCTGATTTCTCGGTAATAGTGTGACATACTTTGTTGTGATGCATTTCAGGGTCTCACGATCGACACAAACGCACTTTCTCTTGATGGTTACTCGGGTCAGAGGCAGTCTCACCAATTTGGAGTTTACCCACAGCAGTCTTCTGTAGGGCAACCACCAACAGGATCACCACACATGTATCCCCCATCGTCCCCAATTCAAGTGAGTGACTCTCATTTACGTCTAAAATCTAGCTACTTATTTCATAACTACAGGATTACTTGCTCATTGGTCACTCATTTTAATCCAGGTGCTACTCAATTTATTCCATAGGTTAACCAGTTTACGTAATCCGCGCACCCATAACTGTTGCAGCTTGCATGACCAAAATTTCTATGCAAATATCAATATTCCAGTCTTTACTGATCGTTTTATGACTACTACTAATTTAAACGTTTTAGGGATTCGTGACTACTGTCATCATTAATGGCTTCATGACTGACCCATGTCGCAACTCACTTTTCTATGACTACCCTGGCTCAAACAGTGTCATGGAGTATTTTGTGATAACCACTGGTCATTACGACATTTCATGACTATTTGCAGGATAGTACATCTCATAACTCACTTTTCTATGATTACTCCTGGCTCAAACAGTGGTATGCAGAGTTCTGTGACTGCTGCTGATCATTGCATTTTATGACGACTTTTACGATACGTCTCATAACTTACCTTTCTCCAACAACCCCTGATTCAAACAGCATCATTTGACGTTGTATGACTACTCCTAGTCATTATAATATTTCATGACAGTTTTCATAACGCTCGTCATGATTCGACTTATGTGACTAGTGTTGCTTCAAACAGTGTCATACAGTGTTTTATGACTTCCAACAGTTATTATGACATTTTGCAACTACTACCGTATTTTCCGGTGTATAACGCGCGCATTATACAGTAAAAAAGTGTTCTGAAGGGGTTCTGCGCATTATCTAACGGTGCGCGTTATACACGGAAATATTTTCCTGCAGAGTTGCTTTTCAGGTCGGTGACGTACAAATTCCAGCCTCTTCCAGAGTGTGCTGTGGCTTTCTCCCATATCTCTTAGGGTCGATTGACAAAACCGGCGAAAGGGCACTGAACTTCATGACGCCACTTAAGGACGCTATTCAGCAGTCAATAATCTTGAATTCATTTCAGAAGAATGGCGTGATTGAGAAGGGACGCGAAACGGAAAGCAGAGAGAAGACTGGAGTATACTATGACAGCGACGCTGTTGCATCGGAGTTTAACTGATTTGACTAAATGTGTTTCAAATATAGCATATGCATATAGGATACTCCGCTTTGGTTTATTGTGTACACTGGTGGCACTACAGAGGCTAGTAGCACCATTGCGGTGCGCGTTAGGCACCGGTGCGCGTACATCAAACATTTTTCAAATTTGGTCCGTTTTTAGGGGTGCACGTTATACACCGGAAAATATGGCACTTTCATGATATGGATCATGACTAGACTCTATGTGTCTACCACTTATTCAAATAGTGTCATTTTGTGTTTTATGGCTACCAACGGTCATTACAACATTCCATGACTTTATGATGAGGGTCATGACTCGAGTTTATGCGACGACAGCTGCTGCGCACAGTGTCGTACAGTGTTTTGGGACTTCTGACAGTCATTATGGCATTTCATGACTATTTCCATGACATGTGCCCTGACTCGACTTTATGCGACTACCTCACGCAACCACCAAACCAACACACTCTACACCTTCTCAAGCTTCAAGCAGTGTCATACTGTGTTTTATGACTAGCAATGGTCATTATGACATTAGTAGGTACAGTTGTGCCTCGTTAATATGAACACTTTTGTACTCGACCAAAATTGTCCATGGAGCGAATTGTCCATATTATCGAATACCAAGGAATAATAAAAACAATGATGGGGTTTTATTGAAAAAATTCCACTTAGTACCTGCTTGCAGATATACTTGGTTGCACATCGACTTAAAGGTCAGCTACGCCGATTTCCCGATGTGTTAAAATGGTTGTGATATTCAGAACGAGCACATCCAACTGCCCCCGAAATGCACCTTCGTTTCTCAATTTTGTCTTCCTATAAAACCTCTACCCGAGAAACGTCACCATGACGTTGGCAGACAGACCTAAACCGAAACAGATCGGAAGGGGAGAGCTGGTTTCCATGAATGTACACTTGTTCGCTGCCTCCTATTGAAAGAAAAGTAGAACCGAAGGTAGCGTCCCTTTCAGGGATCATCGTAATCCCCTCAAGACCGTGGTTTTCGGGTGCGACCTTGTTCGCCCCATAGCTTCGAGCATAGTTCAACTCTACCAAACCGGTGGCGCTGTCAAACACTATGACGTCATTTGTTTACAACCAGGGAGGGGTTTATTACGAAAATTAATTAATTAAAGAAACCAAAACAAGACATGGGCGCAGCCATTTTTGTGACGTAGATGGGATAAACCTGCTCCATCTACGTAAATAGGGAATCGTGCTTCTGATTGGATGAAAGCAGACGCTTTCTCCGACTTCCCTGGCGGCTTCTCCCGTTTGCGAGGAAATCCGTTTTTGCCGCCAGCTACGATTAGCGTTTCGTCCGAGGTAATCCCGAGAACTATTGAATGATGGAAATAACAACCGCGAACTCACTTCAACAACATTTTCGGCGTGAAATTGTGATTATGTGCTCGAGAACTTCGCAGTTCAACCGTTCAACTGCCATTCACGTCGACCTGTTTGCTGCTTTTGCTGCAAGTGCAGGAATGGGAGCGATTGAGCAACAACGTGAGACTTGGTAGTCGTTTGAGCATATACCTGCAGAGAACAGGTCTTCAAAGAAGACCGTATTTCTGCCCATGCACATCGTGCGATTGCCAGGCTTGTTACACGAGATACATATATTGTGCAGCATCATAGCGCGACTGCAATGAACGACGTAGGAATGTATCGTGACCACTTGAACTGCATTCGTTGAACCATTCGTCGATTATATAAAAGTGGTCGTTAGAGTTGCCCCGCACAAAAAGTGTTGGATGTAGTTTTGTAGTGTGTTGTTTATCTCGTAGAGCGCATCGCGGCATGTAGATCGAGAGCCCTTATACGTATTTTTTTTGCATGCTTACGTGAGTGTGCGCATTGTTCTATACCACACAGGCCATATTTCATTCATAATAGTTTCGCAAATAAACACGTACGGGTCGATCGCATACTGCTTTTGAGTTATGCATAGTGTCTTCAGATTAGGGTATGTGTATCCTGTTTGCTGGGCCCAACAGATGTTATTATGGGTAGTGCAACATTTCCCACTTCTTGGACCATGCTAACATTACACTGTGCTGTGTATTCCACACTCAGTTGTCTAGCGACGTAAACCCCCAATTATTATATTGTGTACTCCACATGTTCAACCAGGCAGCACTTCTCATACCCTAATTTTTTTAACATGTGCTTAAAATTGCACAACTGCCACTCAAGTAACTTTGCCACCAAATTAGTCAGTGACAAAAGGTATATGCACTTTATCACAAATTTAATAACCTTGGTGGAAATGGTTGATGCTGTCCTCTGCCTTGTACGGTGCACTTCGTAGTAAAATCCACAGAGTCCAAATGTTTTCCTTGTCCAAAAATGCCCTGTCAATGCTGAAATACCCTTATCAAAATGGGGAAGCCCGGGCTTGCTTGTCCAGAAAAACAAATATGAAACTGCAGCGCTCAACATAAATAACTGCATGCTCAGCAACTAAGGCTGGTGATGCCGAAGACCTAATATTTCTAGGTTAAAAGGAAGAAAGGAGAAAGGACCACTTCGGCATATCAATGCTGTTTCGAAAGTATAACACCACAAAATTTGTGAGTCAGTTGTTGTATTTAGTAGGGGTGTGCGAATATTCGAATTCTCGAATTCGAATCGAATATCAAACGCTCGAATTATTCGATTCGCGAATCGAACATGCAATATTCGATTTTTCGAATATTCGACTATTCCACGAATATGAACGGCACAACCCGAAAGTGGGCTTCACCTGATGCTTCGGTGCATGAGGTGAAGCCTGCTTTACGAAATTGCTCTTGCTGCAGGACCAACACAGGCCGGACGGTGTTTAGTTTAAGGTAACGTTATCCAAAGTTAGTTTTGTAGACATCGTCTGTAGAAGTGGTGGCGCCCCTCCCACAAGCAGTTTAGCATGTTTTAGCACCGACGAGGGACTTAGATTTGATGTCTGTGAGGTTGCCTTTAAAAAGTTAGGACTCTTGAATAATGACTACAGCCCACGAACAAGAAGGGTGTCTTAAAGATGTCCTTTACGTCTAAAATTTCAGTAGTACAACTTCCTAGTAGTGCAAAGAAACTAAAAGGTGTTCATGGCAAAGCTCAGGCAGTATGCCAATTCATTTGTTTCACAAATGGCCTGTGGTTGTCTGAAACAATTACAGCCTCATCCGTATAACATGCTACTGCCTTTCATAAAATTTTGAAATGAAGATAACCACTCCAGTACTCCAGTAAGTGTAGGCTCACCTGAAAAGCAGGAAGCACTCTCATGTAAAATTAAAGAGTAGGGGCTTTAAACAGAAGAATTGCATGTCTCTCTTGTGACAGTTAATGCCAGAAAAATTACATGAAGCCATGGGCTACAAAACGGGAACTTTTAGTGCGAAAGTCACATAATGTAAATTTTGCACAAATATTTGATATTCGATTCAGTATTCGGAATTTCTTCCCCCATTCGATTCGATACTCGATTCGACTTAAAATATTCGGATTCGCACACCCCTAGTATTTAGTTATGTTGGTCACCTCCTGCACCAATTTTTAATAAGGGTCAATTGCGTTGCTGCCAACCAGGACCTAAGCCTGACCTATGATCTAATAATAATAATAATAATAATAATAGTATCTATCTATGACGTATATGAACCTTCAACACTAGTTTGGTCTAGGTTTCACACGTGGCTTCTGGTGAAATTTGAAGCTGCTCTGTAGAGCTGACAGGAGACTTGCAGAGTAGAGAATTTTTTAATTTATATTTTCCAAAGAACATGTAAAAAACAATGTGCTGTACCAACTGTATTCAAAGAAATACAAATATACTTTGTTTTAGCTATGTGCATGTTAGCAGATGACAAGTGACCGATGACACACAATGGGCGTCAAGGGTGAGAACACAAGAATACTACCACTGCAGGCACTGTCCTGAAATTTGAAATTTTGTTTGGAATTTCCTAAAAGTCACCATTTGTCAGAAAGCAATGACCACGCACAGCCTAAGGATCATATTGAGCTCCTTCCAGTATTCTTTTTATTGACAGCACGTTGGCTGCCATCCAGTTCACGAAAGCGACCTTCATCGTTGAAAGAACGGTTCAACAGTAAGCGAGCTGGTGATAGTGTCCATGATGGCGAGACCTGAAGAGGAGATACAAGAAGGGACATACACACACTATGTTGAGACATTGTGTATGTCCCTTCCTATCCCTCGTCTCAGGGTTGTTCGCTATGGACCTTCATGATGTTTCCTTACAGAAACTTTACATATTTTTATGTAGAATTGTGAAGGTACAGCCAGGTGCTGTTAGCAAATCACACAGTACTTTTCTTGAAACAAGAATCCATAGAAGGTACACAATCATCTTCAGCATTGCACACATCTATGGGACATGTTAATCACTTTGGAATGTCACAGACATGTCATGGAGGCCGGCACATGATTAGTGGTGTTGAACAGACAACTGTTTGTCATATTTTAGGCACAAAAAGCAGTTTTGGCACCTGCATGTTGAGACAGATGTATCTCTACATACTTTGCCATGACACAAATATATAAAGCAACAAATGTACCCTCTACTTTATAGACCTGTTGCTCTGGGCCAGGTGGCGCGAGTGAGCGGTAACGTCAGTGCCCCAAATTGTGCAATACGCGGTCGTTTAGCAGACGACAGAGCACTTTTAAATACACAGTCTCGAGTTGTTCGCACTTTTCAAGAAGCACCGCTTTTTCTGTGGATTTCCAACAGGTTTTGTAGCTTCCTTGGCATCATACCATTTGAAACACCATGCAAAACACGCTGATGAAACGACCTACTGTTGAGATCTGTGGCCGTTTGGGCCCGAAATGGCGCTGTGCAAACTTGACTGCAACAGCCCTATTAGTCAACACTGCCAAGAATGTGGGAACACAGTCTTGTACCACCTACACTCTTCAACATGACCTTCACACATGAGACATTGTAGGTCAATGAGACTCCAGAATGATGTCCTCTCCCTCCCCATTGGCTGAAAACATTTTTCTACTACTTTGCATAAGGGGAAGTTAGTACAAGAAACGCACACGTTCCTTTTTTGAGCAAATCAGTATTCAGAGCGTTACCATACTGTGGTGGGCCTGCAGTGCATTACGTGGTACAGCACACACTGCAAAAAATTTCACCGTAGAACATGTCCCCCATTCTAATGACAGTCTTCTCCAGTTTTTCAAACTGCCATTTCCCATAGTGCTTTATGGTATGACACAGTATTTCTAAATGTTTACTGTAGTTTACCAGTTGTAGCAGAAAAAGATACTACTGTTTCCGATCACAGGACGCAAGCCATAAGTGCTATACGGCAACAGTACATGCTGCTGTCCAGCAGTTGTTCGTGTTTGAACATGGTATGGTGCATGCAGGGTAAATTCCATGGCTAAAATATCCAAACGTGAGCAACTGTTAGATTACATGATGTAGAATGCTGTAGAGTACAGTACAACCTCCAAAGTCGGACACCTCCCTACCTCGGACAACCCCCCATGATTTCATTGCACGGGCAGGCTCCCCTTGAAACTACATGGGAACGAAATTCTCTATGTCGGACACCTCCCTATCCCGGAAGTAGGACAGGGTTTTCCCTGCTAAGTCGGACAAAACCCTGGCCAAATTACCTCAATCTCGACCCATCTTTGCACCAAAAAGACCCAAAATGAGCCAGTGGCATTGACTTTCGCCCCCTTTTTCCCCTATACTGGTCTCGGCATTTTGTTGTTTTAGTTTTTTGAGTCCAAAAACAAGTGCTGTCAGTCTACATTGTAATTCTTCGTTGTGTGAGCACTTGTCTTCGGTTTGTCTAGTGCCTTTGAATGCGCACTGCACCAAAGCATTGAAAAGCGGGCTGATGCTTCAGAGAAAAGTCCTCGCTGCTCGAAAAGCTCCAGATGTAATGCCATTGAGGGGAATCTGAACGGAACTGAATCTACCAAAATCAGTAATAATTATCAGTGAAGAGTGGGTAGAGGTACCACTACCACCAGGTACCACTAAGGAACATAAATTGAAGAAGGGGGACATTTCTGGCAACACAGCTGTGATCTTTTCCATTTTTTGTTTCCCTCATATTCTGTAACTCGGACACGCTTAAGTACGAGTAGTACGCTTAAGTACACGCTTAAGTATAAGTAGGACACGCTTTGGCTGCACCGCGGGTGTCCAACATAGGAAGGTTGCACTGTATTTATGTCCCATGTCATGTGACCAAAAACAATATGTGCTTTCGCTCATTCTGCACAGCACAGGCCAAATGAGCTGCATGTGAGGATAACAACATGAAACCCGAGGCGCCGAGGAAAAGGCATGACTTTACGATCTCTGTGTGAGTTGTTTCATGTTGTAATTGTGTACCAGCTCGCCTGTACCTGAGAATAGGTTTGATGCATTGTACACGCACCTTAGACATGCAGTGTGTGGTGTGTTGTGATAGTAATGCCACTGCCAATTGAAAAATAATGCTCCAGGTGGATTGTTTCGGTACAATCTTGAACTAAGCATACCAAGGAGTAGGGCATCTGCGTGACAGGTTTACCTGGAAGTAAGATTGTAAATGTTAGCTGAAGTCATTGAATAATTAACATTATCAATATACTGCTGCAGATCATACCAACAATAGCACACGAGATGCTCCGATATGTTCTGCAGGAATGTCTCTGTACTCACAATATTAGTACAGCAGCTACAGAAAGGCATAAAACAAACTTTTGTATACATGATACCACTTGAATGCAACACAAGCTTCTGTTGCATTGCCATCACACAACAGCGGACAGATTTACCTTACTTAAACATGAGAAAAAGAACGTACTGTTGCACACATGATGCTGTTTGAATGTATTCCTGAAACGTCCCGAAAAACATAATTTATTACTGAAACACATCAACTGGAATATTTCGATTTACCTTACTCAAAACTGAGAAAAGGTATGTGCTGTTGCACACATGTAACTGCTTGAATGTACCCCTTGAGGGCTCTGGAAGAACACCTTATTTGTGACCAAAATACAACAGCTGAGCCAGCATTTAAATCTATACCTTACTCAAAATACACAAGATATGCTGCTGTGCATATGATACGATGATACTACCTAAATTTTCTCTGAAAGCACTAGAGTAAGAACACAAACACCTCAGGCATGGTTGCTCTAAGCTAGCGAGCAACAGCAAGGGTACACGAATAATAGAAGTCGGGCACAAGTGATGCAATGCACTTTATTCATCAGAAAATGAAATGTCTCAGTACCAGGTGTCACTGTTCCGTAAAAAAAAAAACAGATGAACTTTGAAGGGGCGTCTGGTTGGCACTGGTGACAACCTTTAGCTTGAAACCCAGAAGATGATAGTTGAGACGTGGAGTGCAAGCTTTTCGGTGGTGCCAGAATGCCTGCGAAATCATTTAACAAATAATGCAATTCCAAATCTGTACTGAGAATACACCCGCTAAGGCCTAATCTCTAAAGGATGACGCAGTAACTGACAGATAGCGTACTTTTGTTTTCTATGTGATGGCATTTGCACCGCATGACTGACTTGTCTAACATAACGCGTCTTACCTTTATCTGATGCCTAGTCCTGCCCCTGCAATCTCCTGCTGCAGATAAGGTTGGCACAGCATCCCGGACGAGACATCTTCGGCTTCGTGTGAAACAGGTTGCGCATTGCTTCCGTAACATTCGTATGAGTGAAATGAACAGATCAAATCGCTGCTTTCGAAGGTGCACCCAGTCGGAGTTGTAACCGATTGTTGCAGTCAATAACTTTTTCTTTCACCTTTCGGAAAGTTGTGGTTTGAAACATTGGAACTGCATGCTGAAGTGTTCTTGCAGACGGGAGCAAAAGGCTCACGCATTCTCGGCACGCAGCACAGAACACGAAACACACCAGGAAATCTGTACTGGCCTAGCAAATGCTTTGCAGTCGAAGGAAGCAAAAGTCACGTTCCTCGTGGGTTCAGTAAAGTCCAGAAATATACTGGCTCCCTAATAGCGAACTGCTTATCACATCCCCAATGTCAATCTGCGCAGCAGACGGCTTGCAGAAGAAACCAGCCGGCTTGGCGGAAGAAATCAAGCCAAATGTCATGCCAAACCGGAGCACGGGCAGACCACGAATGTGTTGTCAACACAGGGTTTGCAGGCCGCAAGACGGAATGTCAGTGAAACCAAAAATTCACTTTTTCGAAAAACCGCGAGGAGTTTGGGATAACTGTTTCGCACACATAATCAGTGTTCTCTTATGAACACATCATGTGAGTACCATTCCATTCTGTGACACTCGAAAATCGGCGTAGCTGAGCTTTAAGCTTAACAAAATGTCCGCAACACGTAGAGCCTTCTGCTCATCATCATTGTCCTCAAAGAATTGAAGAGCTGTTTGTTGTCCAGCTTGAGCCACAGCATAACCGTTGGCTTGGCCTTGCTCAAGTTGTCGGCGCCAGAGCCTGACAATGTGCCTTGACAACTGTGCTGCCTCTGTTCTCATAAGCTGCTGAATGTGACTGCACTATGTTTAACTAAAGACATCACAACTCCTTGCACAAGGATCAACCTCCCGTGAACGTTATACAGAATTTTTGCATGCCATTCATGTCCACAAATAACACCCTTTCCTCTTGTAGTTCTTGTGGATGGCTTTGAAAGAGGGAGCAAAGCTCCCTTTGCGCAACAGAACGTTTTACTTTCAAAAGTTAAGTTCTCCTGCAGAATGTGGGGAGAGGCTTGCCCTCATACCGATAGCATACATAATAACGAGACAAAAATACATGGACTACATGTGGTTTGTACCTTGCTGGACCGTCCATTGTCAGAAAAGCGAGTTTCCATATTAATGAGATGAAAATACATTGATAAAGTTTGGTCCTCACAAAAATCGTCCATAATTCTAGTTGCCCATATTAATGCGGTCCATATTAACGAGGCACGACTGTATTCATAAAGCACTGTATGACACTCTCTGAGGCACCAGTAGTCGCGTAGAGTCCAGTCATGACCCGTATCATCAAAATAGTCATGGGTTGACATGTTATCGGTGGTCGTAAAACGCATATGCCGCTATTTGAACCAGGGGTAGCCACAGAAAGGCAACAAATGACATGTGTCGTGAAAATAGTCGTAAAATGTTGTGACATAAAGCATCATCTGACACTGTTTGAACCTGGAGTACCACCTCGCATTGCATAGTGGTTTGGATGATATCCTTCCACGCTGAGACTGGGAGGAGACACGGGTGTGAACCCTGGCTCCAGCCTGTGCTGTCAGAGGTTTTCCCTGGGTTTTCTGGCACACTTTCCAGGCAGATGTCAGCACAATTCCCCCTGAAGTCAGCCCAGGACGCATGCTAAGCCCCCTATCCCCCACTTCTTCCTGCTGTACGCCCTCCATCTGTCCACGTCTGTATGCCGCTCATAGCCACAGTTGCTTCGCGGCGCTAACACAGAGTTTTTTTAGAAGTGAACCAGGAGTAGTCACAGAAAAATGAGTAGTGTGACGTATTTATTCTCTAGAGAGCTGGCCTGAGATTTTCCCTCTCCCTCGCGCACCCCGCCCACCCGGAGCGCGCCAATGGGAGGACGCGTGGGCGGCGTCTGCTGAGTGCCATCTGGGGGCAGAGGTTCGAACGTAGACGGGGACGTGCTTTTGGCGACGCTACATCCACTGGGTCGTTCCATCCACCACGGCTCTGAGTTGGCCCGTGAGATGGCGCTGCTCGATCTGTGAACCCAGAGCTCTGTGTGAACCTTGGGACCGCAAAAATGGTCGGCGATAAGTACTGAGTCATGATCCCATTTCTGTCTCTCTTTTTTTTTTTTTCTTCTTCTTTTTCTGTTTTCGTGGAATGAATTGACGGATTTTGACGGCTCCTGTGTTCGCTTGTTTTTGCTTTTAATAAACGTTTCATGATCGGCGTCCTTGAGCGATGCCCGCGTTTGTTTTTTGTTTGTTTTTGCTTTTAATGAACGTTTTATGATGGCTTGATTCATTGCCTGTTAGGCGCGGACTTCGAATGGCGTGTTTGCGGCGTCCTTGGGCGATGTGTGCGTTTGTTTGTTTTATTAAATATATGGAACACGCATTGTTAGAGTGATCTTGATAAGACGTCCGTGGAATCGTTGCGTCCATGTTTGGGTGATAGTAGGGCGTTCTTTGGCGTGTGTGTATGTGCCTTCCTTTTTATTGAGCATGTCATGCGATTCGTGTACGATGCGCTGTGGACCGGGACACGGGCGGTGAGAGGTATACCCCCTTTTTTATTTCTTTGTCGTTTCGCGGGACAATGCGTCATTATGGACTGTTTCTCTCTCCACTTTTTTTTCTCTGTTTCATACCCCCTCTTTGTCTTCACTGCGTCATGCAACACGTGTTGTTACGAAAGGAATTTGATGACATTCCTTGCCCGTGCCGTTTTTGTGCGCATGTTTAGATAATACCGACAGAAGGCTCTGGTTCTTTTCCCCCTTTTACTGAACATGATGCCACACATGTTGTTACAGAAGGACTTTGACGAGACGCCCAGGCCGTTTCTGTGCGTATGTTTGGTAATGCTGGCTAATGACGAAAGAAGACTACTTTTTTGGTGGTTTCTTTCATTAAACTTTTGGTGGCACCATACCGCTGTCAATCGACTGGGCACTCAAATCGGACAACAGCGATATTCTGCTGGACGAGAACTCTTCCAAGAGTGCTGCGTACGAGTTCAGCAGCGGTTTTTATGACAGTCTAACCTAAGAGTCGTCGACCTCTCGAGACGAGTCCACTTGTTCAAGGTACAGGCACCCATTTTAGGACCTTCCATTGCAGGGCCAGGGCAATGGCCTGACATTCCTTTCTTTCGACTGTGTGGGACGGAATGTTCAAGAACATTGCGGGCATATACGCCATTGCAAGTCACCAGTTCAGACCGGAAACGATGGACTACAATTCGCTACGCTGCTAAGGTCTAGAAGCTGAAGAGATACTGAAACAAAGAAAGCTCCGGTTCCGCGTAAACCA
Organism: Ornithodoros turicata; assembly: GCF_037126465.1. Taxonomy (NCBI): domain Eukaryota; kingdom Metazoa; phylum Arthropoda; class Arachnida; order Ixodida; family Argasidae; genus Ornithodoros; species Ornithodoros turicata. The sequence goes on along the minus strand of NC_088203.1, from coordinate 69,925,787 downwards.
CCCACCATTTTCGGCGTTTTGACCCCTCTTTTCTCCTTGTAGGAGAATAATCCGCATTCACTGAGGAACCCAAAGACGGACTTCACAACACAAAGTTCAGTGACAAAAAGTTCATTGTGCAAAGATAAGAGGTTAGAACGGCTTAAGAGGAAAAAGGAGAACGAATTCTTGGTTCCATTGTATGCTCAAGTATAGCACGTGCCTAGTTGTGTTCTTTCTGAGCTCGTCCTATCTCAAACTTTATAACTCCCTCCGCATGTTTTCTGCAAAAAATCGAAGTCATAAGGTATAAGTGCTTGTCTCTATGTCTGTTGCCGTGAGTTCCTGTAGTATACTTGACGTACGTGCTGGACCATAAGGACGCTGGGCTGATGTCTGTTATGATTTCGTTAGCTTGGGATACGCCTATTTGCCTAAGGACTCTTGCGTACCACGGCGCACTGAGAAAAGCAGTGCAAGCATGTCGGGTGTCCGCTCATTTCATCGAATGCCGGTTTGTCGAACGACGTTTTATCGACGTCATTTTATCGAATGCTGTTTCATGGCACGCCACCGGACAGTTGCTCACCAGACAATTGCCTGTCGGACAACTGCTCACCGTTAGAATCAATTTGCCGCCATTTTAGATGTTAGGTCAGATTAGAATTAGTCAGCTGGCATTTTAGACATTAGGTCATGTTAGAATTGTAGTGTGGGTATTATAGACGTTAGAATTGGCGTATTAGCATTTTAGACGTTATTATTGTTGTTGTTATGTTAGAATCAGTTTATCGGCACTTTAGGTTTTGGCGAAGGCGTGTTTTGCAGTTCTTCGCAATCGCAACAATGCAAATATTCACAACAATCGTTCAATCATATCCTGAATGTAGCAAAGCACATGCGTTAACAGTGTGCCAACCTATATATAGCTGTGGCTGGCGCTGATACATGATCCCAAAGCTGTTTGCGCGCGGTGAAGTTAACTGAATTAAATTTCACGTTTTATCTCTGATGCTTCGTCCTCTGTCACTCACTTATCCGCCGACAAAGCACTGATTTCCAACATCGTGATGTCGGCGCTAAGCCGGTGGTTTAAAACGGTTGGGGGGTTCGGCTTACGGGATATCGGCATGCGACGCGTGATCCATATCGGACCATTCCGTATATTCACTCCACTCCTGTTCTTGCATATATGATTGCGTTTGTTATTGCTGCCTTGTTAGTCGTCCAACATTGATCAGTTTCATTAATCCTATAAAATGACAGTCAGATGTCATTTTGCATGAGCACGCATCATGATATGCTACAGCATATAAAAACAACAGTGTACTCCACTACCGAGGCATTACGGCACGGGTTTCAGAGGACCGCCCTCGACCACATGTACTGTTGTCATCGCCAACAAAAACCTGCCCATGCAGTTCCTTGCAATAAATGTCATCTGCATTAATTTCGCAGCCTGCTGTGGTCAGTTGCATGCGTCTCCTGGTTTCACATAGAAAGATGATGCGCGCCCAGTCGATTGACAGCGGTACGGTGCCACCAAAAGTTTAATGAAAGAAACCAAAAAAAAAGCAGTCTTCTTTTGTCATTAGCCAGCATTACCAAACATACGCACAAAAACGGCCTGGGAGTCTCGTCAAAGTCCTTCTGCAACAACATGTGTGGCATCATGTTCAGTAAAAGGGGGAAAAGAACCAGAGTCTCCTATCGGCATTATCTAAACATACGCACAAAAACGGCACGGGCATGGCATCTCATCAAATTCCTTTCGTAACAACACGTGTCGCATGACGCAGTGAAGACAAAAAGGGGGTATGAAACAGAGAGAAAAAAAAGCAGAGGGAAACAGTCCATAATGGCGCATTGTCCCGCGAAACGACAAAGAAACAAAAAAGGGGTATACCTCTCACCGCCCGTGTCCGGGTCCACAGCGCTTCGCACACGAATCGCATGACATGCTCAATAAAAGGGAAGGCACACACACACACACACGCCAAAGAACGTCCTACTATCACCCAAACACGGGCGCAACGATTCCGCGGACGTCTTATGAAGATCACTCTAACAACACGTGTTCCATATATTTAATAAAACAAACAAACGCGCGCATCGCCCAAGGATGCCGCAAACGCACCATTCGAAGTCCGCACCTAACAGGCAATGAATCAGGCCATCATAAAACGTTCATTAAAAGCAAAAACAAACGAACAAACAAACAAACGCGGTCATCGCTCAAAGACGCCGAAAACTTGCCACAGATATGTTCATAGTCCGCGCGCAACAACAGGTAATGAATCAAGCCATCATAAAACGTTCATTAAAAGCAAAAACAAACGAACAAACAAACAAACGCGGTCATCGCTCAAAGACGCCGAAAACTTGCCACAGATATGTTCATAGTCCGCGCGCAACAACAGGTAATGAATCAAGCCATCATAAAACGTTCATTAAAAGCAAAAAGAAACAAACGCGGGCATCTTTGAATGACGCCTATCATAAACCGTTTATTAAAAGCAAAAACAAGCCATCATAAAACGTTCATTAAAAGCAAAAACAAACAAATGCGGGCATTAAGGATGCCGATCATGAAACGCTTATTAAAATAAAAAACAAGCGAACACAGGAGCTGTCAAAATCCGTCAATTCATTCCACGAAAACAGAAGAAGAAGAAGAAAAAAAAGAGAGAGACAGAAATGGGATCATGACTCAGTACTTATCGCCGGCCATTTTCGCGGTCCCAAGGAATGCGCTGCGTTCACAGATTGAGCAGCGCCATCTCACGGGCCAACTCAGGGCCGTGGTGGATGGAATGACCCAGTGGATGTAGCATCGCCAAATGCACGTCCCCGTCTACGTTCGAACCTCTGCCCCTAGATGTCACTCAGCCGACGACGCCCACGCGTCCTCCCATTGGCGCGCTCCGGGTGGGCGGGGTGCGCGAGGGAGAGGGAAAAATCTGAGGCCAGCTCTCTAGAGAATAGTCTTTGAAAATAGCCATGAAATGTTCTAATGACCGCAGTAGTCACGAAACACCACATGACACTGTTTCAGCCAGGGTTAGTCACAGAAAGGCAAGTTGTGGCACAAATTATGAAAATAGTCATGAAGTCATAATAACTGATAGTAGTCACGGATAACCCTGTTACAACGTTTAAATCAGCAGTAGCCATGAAAAGACGTAATGACTGGAATGCTGATATTTGCATGAGGTTTCAGTCATGATAAACTGAATTACATTATACAGTTATTGTCACATGAGATAACCGAGAGGATGGCGGCTAGCTGGTGAACATTCATAGTGCAAAAAAACCTTCAGCTTGAGGAATGTAAAATTAAATTATTTTTATTTATTAATTAATATTTTAAAATTAAATTGGATAGCATTTGGATTAAAGTTAATGACATTTGTATTGAATGGGGAGTGCCTAGATTAAAGTAAGTGACCAGTGGATTAAAATGAGTGGGCAAACCTGTAGGTTTTTTATTATCTTCAGACAAGCTTCGTTAGATTGTTTATTTGTGTTTTGCTGTCGTAGAGGATGTTAATCGCATCCAGAAACGTGCGTATGAGACCAGTGGGGTAATGTTCGGCATGGGGTCACAGTCTACTTGGCCAAGTTTCTTTTCCAAAAACAGCTTACAGATTAAATAAAGGAGTTTTGAAGATTGGCACTCCCTCTGCAGCTAAGGATGCCCCAGCGGTGTAACATCATGATGACATGAGCCAGGCTTGTCTGCTTCGCGTTCGCACCACAATATACAGTCAAACACCTTTAGAACGATGCTCAGGGGACCGCGAAAAAAATTCATAGTAAAGGTTACTTCATTAAAGAGGATGTCCGCCATCTTGTTTGTTTACATTTCCGCTTTGCTCCGTCCGCCTGGCAATAACCATAAGAGCCGAAAAGGGAGAGACCACTCAAATTGTTAGTAGTGCACTCACAGAACGTATTTATCTGCGCACAAAGAAGTCAGTTAGTCTTTTCTGAACTAGTGCGTTCTGCTGTGCGTTCGTGCATAAACTGCTTCCGCTTCGAGGATGCTTGTACAGAGATGGCATCGCCGCCCTTCGCTGCCATGTCTGCCATGACACACCTTGCCACGACAACAGACTCTTCGTGAATGCTGTTGGCCTGGACATACTAAACGTGGCATTATTACCTTTCCCAGCAAATGGCACCTCAGAGTCCGCAGCAGCATTCATATCGTGGGCAGAGCGGCCATATCGAGCAGTCCTGCAGCAGCGCCCCTGCATCTCCAACGTCTGCACCAGGAATGTGCTCCTTTGGCGAGCGTTCTCCTTCTGCGTACTATGTGCCCCCTAATACAGCTCCCCCAATGCAGAAACACTTTAACATTGACTACCAGGACAGGGCCTTTCAGGTGGGTGTGAATTCCTTGAGTATTGCTGTGCCCACTCAAACTGCCCCAGGTGCTGTAGGAGCTCTCAGTGTTTTCCTAATACCTGCTGCAGTGAAACAAACTTTTCCACATACGAGTATAACACAGACAAATGTGTCTTTTTTTTCCGATACAGATTTTTCATAAAAAAGCTGTAAGAGCTATAGGCATCCCATTTTCACTTCTATTATCTCTGGGCCGGCGGACGTTCTTGGCCATCTGTTGCTCAACCGTCGAATGACTAATTACCTAAAAATCGTTAATTAACTGTTTAATTATAGAAACTACAAAGTTGTCCCAATGAGAACATCTGTTCCCTTCGGTCACCTGTTATCGTAGCTGTTTTCAGAACAGAAGTCTGTGTGATAGATCGTCCGCAAAAAATTTGTGAAGGAACAATATTTTTTCCTTATTTTGTTCATTGGGCGCATCTTCAGAGACGCGTCTTTCCTTCACCTCCAATGTGAGAGGGTGAAGGTGCACAGTGTCGCCTCATGCGTCGAAGATGAGCTTTAACTTGCGGAAACAAAACAAATGTATTGGGTGACGCTATCGAAACTGCCCTTATCTTGGGTTGCATTTTCTGTTTTCTTTTAATCTTTTTGCAGGACACAGAGGCGATAGTGTGCTCTTGTGCTCTAGGAAAGACACGTGTCTGAAGATGCGCAATGAACAAAATAAAGAAAAAATGGTGTTCCTTCACGAATTTTTTGCTGACGATCTATTGAACGTATTTTTGTTCTGAAAAGGGCTATGATATCAGGTGACCGAAGGGAAGAGATGTTCTCATTAGGACAACTTCGTAGCTTTTATAATTAAAAAATTAATTAAGGATTTTTAGGTAATTTGTCATTCAACGGTTGAGCAACAGATGGCCAAGAACGTACACCGGCCCAGAGATGATAGAAGTGAAAACAGGATGTCTATAGCTGTTATAGTTTTTTTATGAAACATCTGTATAAAAAAAAAAAAGGACACCCTGTATAGTACTCTTCTTTCAATACATCTTTTAAGGGTTAGATATAATGTCAAGAATATGCGAGCATCTTTAGGTTGAGCATTGCTACGGATAACGTCATCTTTAGTAGTGCAGTGCAGTTCTTTCAGTGTTGGCTATGTACAGTTCTATTTACTCTAGAATGATCATCTTGAGTCAGGTTCCAAACTGTGCCTTTTGCCACGTCCTCTAAAGACAGCATTTGCCACATTTTCTGTCTGGCAGAACCATGTAAACTGGCATGTTTCGTCATTGTCACTTTTCTGGCGCTCTTCCACAGATTGCACTTAGTAAAAAAATTCCACTTTCTTCTTCTATGTTTCCTGCCATAAGCAGAACCCTTCCTCAAGATGTACATGTACAGTAACCCCTCATTAACACGACGTTGTATATAAATAGGTAGTTGTAGGTATTTGTCCCTTCTATGTTGTTCCAGCCTCAGAACATCAGTTCTTTCATGTTCAACAGTTGCCGCCTGCATCGATCCCGTCGTATGAATGTGTGTATGAGTGAGCAAAAATGTAAGAGTGAAAGGAGGATGAGTGAGAGAGAGAGTGGCTGGTTTGTCCCTTCAGATGACGCACCCTGGAAGTCGCTGAGAAGGCGTGTTAGCTTAGCTCAATTGGTAGAGCCCTGGACCGGCAATCCAGAAGATGTGGGTTCGAGTCCTACAGCTAGCTAACCTTTTCAGTGACTTTCATCTTTCATCGTTAATTTCTTAGGCATATTGAGGCTTTGTAGGTATTTGTCCCGTCTATGTTGTTCCAGCCTCAGAACATCAGTTCTTTCATGATCGTAGGAAGCTCCCGGAACGGGCTTTCGTCTTCACTCAAGGTCGTTTCCAACGTATGTTTTTTTTCACTGAAATCAAAAAATGTCATCGGCGGACCTTGGTCGATTTAAAATGGAATTACCCCAGGCACTACACCTTAGCAATCCACTTGCACACAATCTACAGAGCTGGCCTTTTGACTCTCCTACTTATTGTATGGTTGTGCTCCATGGGTGCCACTGCTCTGTGCAAAATTACTGGATCCGTGTAGGGCTCATTTACTGAAACATGCATCGTGCTGAAACATACTGAAACATAGTTTTAGGAGTAAAGTCAAACCTTGTTATAGCAAAGTCTCACGGAAACTTTCAAATTTCATTGTAATTGTTGTCCCTTGTTCATGTTCAAAGTTCATGTTCCTTGTTCAATTGTTCATTGTGTTGTTCCTTCTACACCTGCTATTGAAAGAACATAGAAAAAAAGTTGCTATTTCAAGCAGAGCTTGGTCCAGGTTATCCTTTTCGTTTTGAGACTCATTATGCTTAACGTGCAAATAGAACAGTGAAAAATGTGACTTGACATCAATATGCCAATTTATTAAAAGTAATTCAATCCTGTTTCAGCTGCCAGATAATAGCAGCAACACCTCTCCGGTACAGAACAATCCTGGTGGCATGTTTTTCACAGATTCATTGGGAAGAGACTACTACAACAGGGACCTCCAAAACAAGACCTCTTCAGATCACAGTACGACGCCTCAGACGCCGACGAGCATCCCCGATATTATTCTCACAGGTGAGCTTCACTTTTGCCACAGTTCAGGTTGCTCTTGACATTCTGCTACTTTTTTCTAATGCGAGAAGAAGAAAAAAGAAAAGCGAAAGGAATGTTGCAAAGTAGAAATTGACCCTGCACCTGAATTACACATGCACAACTCTGACTCTGCTTCTTGGGTTTCAAGGAATCAAATGAGAGGTTAAGGGGCTGGGCTGGTCAGTAGTACAAATGGAGCCTCAGCAAAATATGCCAAGCTTACATAATTACTTGTTTTGTGTGCTTGTCCGTCTGAGAGGCAACCCTATGTGGAGTGACCATATACGTATGGTCTGACTTATGAGGGTTATACTTGATTCCTCACGAATCAGTTTAGGACCAGTGCTAGCTAGACCCGATTTCTCCCCGAATTCCAGTCATGTATCAGGTTGTACCAGGTATCATGTGCACTATTTAGTAGCAGCACGGTCCCTCACTACTCTTTCTGGTCAGGAAACTCAGGCAAAATGTTCCCGTAGGGTTCCCAGGTGACGTGTGGCAGCGCATCGGTCGCTTGGGGGGAGACTTTGGTGTCTGCCGGTGCCTGCGCGTATGGCTTGCAAAGTGTAGCTGGAGGTGTTTGGACATGTTGCACAGAGAGTGGTTCATGATGCTGTACTGGCAGCTGGTGGTGTGGACAAAGTAAGCATCACACCTCAAACCTGGAAAAGTCAGGGAATTTGGAATGTGCTGGCTGGTAGACACCGTGTTTATCAACAAAATAAGACTTTGCTATAAAAACTAGTAACCCTAGAGCTCATTCATGATCGTGCATAGTTCCTTAAAGAAATGACTCTTCTTTTTCTCTTTCTCTCTATCTTCATTCTGAATTGCAAGCAAAAGGCAAGGATCACTGAAGATATTTTCTGCCTTTTCCCCTTCTTCTCTTGTTCCAGCTCTTATTTATTTGTCATCAGATAGCACCACATTGTTCTAGTAAATGTAATTTTTGGGCAACTCCGACATTTCTTTCTGAGTTATGAAAACATTTGGTCCTTTCCAAGCAAAATTCTATGTACCATTCCACCATTTCAGATATTCTGTTCAGTGGAATATCCTGAAACTAATCTACCTCGTATGCCGAGGCTATCTACAAAGCAATGACTTATTCGCCGCTGAATTTGACACGTGTATCTTGTTAGCCAATTTTTTGTTTGGAATATGCTATCATGACACATTTTAGTAACAGGGAATTTTATTTTATGTTTTTAACCCTGCTTAAATCATCTTGTAATCACGTTCAATTAAAATTTAGAGCATCAGAAAAAAATGACAACGAAAGTTGCAACCTGTGCTCAGTCAGTAGCCCAAAATTTAGGTTCATTGAACCGAGTTTTACCGATTCAAACCACATTGAGCCGGTACGAGTGTTAATTTTTTCTGCTCCAAGTCTGAACTGAAATGAACCTCCAAAGATAACGAGTAATCTGGAAAAAGAAAAGGCAAGTAAAAATAACGTCCCTCCAGTCTTCGCTGAAAACAGGCAAGTGCTATGAAAACATTGTCGGCTCCACGAGGATGTCTCCCCCGAACGACGTGATTCCCCTCAAGCGGGAACTATGGTCCCTAAGTGACCTTGTTTATTGTATTGGAACAGAGTTTCCTGACCAGAAAGAGTATTGAGGGACCATGGTAGCAGTTTGTATGCATGTCTCATGTAAATATTATATATTTGAGTGCAACAATAAAGTATCCGAAGCACATTTAATGTTACAACAGGTGGTGCTTGTCACCATAAATTACGAGGCACTTAGGTGTGACCAATATACACACCGTATTTGCACAAATTCAAAATGACCCCGATTCTAATACGACCCCCACTCTGAAACCGTCAAAACAAGAAAAACTGTTTGCTGATAACTTTAGTAGAATTTCGGTGATACGAATTCTTTTCCGGTCCCAAACGGAATGCCTATTCTTCCCAGTTACAGTTCGGATGGTAACAAAGCATTATCACAGATTATACAAGCGAGCCGAGGAGGCTACGGCGTTTGCTCCCCCATGACGCGTACGCCCCAGTCTTCTGGTTCCATGTCTGGTTCTCTTATATCATGTTATGCAATGCAAGCAATGACTCTCCCTCTCGTGGTGGAGGAGATAAGATGAAAGGGTTTAGACGGCCCTGGACCTCATCATCTTATCTCTGTTTTTGATATTTTAACCTGCTTGCCCTTGCAACAATAAACTGGGGAGCTGTGTGACATCACACTGGTTTATGAAGAGAGCAACCAGAACACGTGGAGGGAACATATCGAGACAACTTCAGCCATAATAAGAGACTTGCTGATGTGTGGCAGAGCTCGTGGAAAGCGATACGCGACTGGAAAGCACGTACTACTCAGCCTTATGAATCATCTCGCAACTGTCACAAATGATGAAGCCTCAAATGCGATACAACCAACCTCTTTCACTAAGTGATGTGCTTGCGTGGTTTCGATTCCAAAACGACTCTGATTTTTTTGCATTCTATATTTTGGAAAAAAAACTCGTCTTGCAATCGTGCAGATATAGTATGCGCTTTGAAGGCTCGTTCACACATGCGCTTCAAAAAGCGGTGCCGCCTCAGCATTCGCAGCACCACCGAGAAGGACCTGTCACACATAGCCAGTTGTTGTTGTTGCATACGTCAAGATCGTACTGACACTTGCAGTGCTCTTCCTCCAAATTTATCAACATGGCATCATCAATCGTTGGAACAACAGGCGTGGCACAATATAACACAGATGCAGAGAAAGAATTGCAGAAGAAGAGAGACACATGTTTACCTACCGACGACCAGCACACGGTCGTGTACAAGTCCTATTTATTTTCGCCGATTCTGTTTTTTGCACAGATTCATAGCTCATCATTGGCAGCTCAAACCACAAACATCTATTGGTGACAATAAATTTACTCACACTGTATCACCCCCCCCCCCCCCACACACACACACACACAGAGAAAGAGAGACAGACAAACAAACAGACAAAGGACAAAAGATCCCAGTGCGGTATCGGGAGGCCCGCAGGCACCAAAAGGAAGCCACTTCCACCCCTCCGAGCACTCCGATTGGCTGAATGAAAAAGCATTTGTGGAACAGTGCTGTGAAGCTCAATCGCTTCTTGAAAGCTGTCTGGATACGGCTTGCGTCTCAGACAGGGGCGGATCCAGACCCTCGGTTGGAGGGGGGGGGGGCGGTTTCTTTGTCCGAGCACGTAGTGGGGGAGGGGGTGAGGGAAGTTCAATGTATAAACTGATGTTTTTTTGGGGGGGCGATCCCCCCCTGGATCCGCCACTGGTCTCAGAGGGTACGGCGCCGCCTCAAGAAACGCATGTGTGAATAAACCTTAACTGTGCGTGGCTTATTGGACAAAAGGGAACAAATAATAACCCAATAACACCCAATCTCACCACGTGTTATAGATAGGGCCTGACTTTTTAGGGTTAAACCCGTATCCGCCCGATATTTACCCCCCGAACGAAGTCTGTAAAATTCGGGTTTAACCCGAATCTACCCGAAAACATCCGGGTCGCGTGGCACACTCATAAGCGTGCATTAAAATAAAGTTTGATAACGTTGCTAAACATTAGTTCCATGTTAAGACAAATTTTTATTAAACAAAAAAAATTCACCTGAATACACCCGAATTCCTGACAACAGAATATGCCGTAACGGGATTTAACCCGAATACACCCGAATTTTCAAATGAAAAATATCACCCGATATTTACCCCCCGAATTTGGCCAAAAATAAAACCCGAAAAAGTCAGGCCCTAGTTATAGATTTGAAAATAGCACCCAATTCTTTGCTGCTGAGTACGGGAAAGGCGTTTAGCCTGAAAGAGTCAAACCCTACATATACGATATTTCTCCACAAGTAATGTCAATCTCTGCATACCCATAGGAGAAAGTTGTGTGATGGACATGCGTTCGAGTCTGTGTTATGGGCAGACTGAAAACATATAGTTTGTGAGGGCTACGCTCATAAGCACCAAGATGCAAGCGTGGCAATGCACAACGAAGCTCAAACCAGCAAATCACTGGTTTGAGCTTCGTTGTGCATTTTCGTCTACTAATTCGTGTTGCCAATTGCTTAGGCTTGTTTCATCATGGGTATGTCATTACTTTCCCACACACTTTACTCCACCTTTTGGCTGTGGCCATTCGTGGGTCACTGTAGCCATAACGATGGGCTTCCCAGCGGGATAAATGGAGACTTTTTTTAGTTCACACACAACCACAATTATATGTACAGACACTACCCACAAATGGCCATGGGAATTTGAAGAGGAAAATGCATTTCCAGACAAAATTCAGGAAACCAACGCAACCTAAGCAGCTTCAAAAAGCTTCTTGGCCATTCAATGAGTTGGAGATTCTATTACCGAGGCATCAGTGGTAGCGCACCCATCCTTGAAGCTTTTTGAAGCTGCTTAGATTGTGTCGTTTTCTTGAATTCTGTCTGGAAATGAGTTTTCCTCCTCAAATTCCCACAGAGATTTCTGGGTACTGTCTGTATCCAATTGTGGTTCTGTGTAAAGTAAAAATGTTTTGCTGATTCGAACTTTGTTGTGTATTTTCGTGTAATTCGTGTTGCCCGTTGCTTAGGCTTGTTTCATCATGGATTTCGTCCACCATCTAGTTATGCTATTTTATCAGTCATGACATACTGTCATTCTTCAGATTCCCTTGGCACTGTCCCACATACTGTTTCATAGGAACCTGCCAAGCTCTGTATATACCAAAAAAATGTGTAATGTGTTTATGATTTGCTTACAAAATATATATTAGGATGCTTACTGTAACATGATGTCATCAACCATCTTCCAAGTGCTTCAAAAATGTTTTGGCACTTTTGTATTCAGTGTTATTTACAGACAGCACAACACAATAAACCGCTGACAACAAATTTTTTCAAACTTGAACTTAAATTGAATATAATTTGTATAAAATAAAAATCAGAAATATAATATAAATCAGATAAAAATTAAATATAATCTAGAAAAATAAAAATTAATAATACTTAAATAATTTTAGACAGATTTTAATGATATTGTTTGAAAACTACAATAATTATTGAGAGAACACCTAACTTTGTAAGACGAACATGACAACATGTGGCATCCATATGTCGTGTGAATTTGTGGTTGTTTGCGGACATGATGTGCAACATGGCAACTACAACACGCAGGTGCTGTAGCACTTCCGCAGTAAATGGGAAGTGGACAGACTAAAAAATTGTGGAAGTCAGGATGACTCTGATGCCACAGAGTTACATGGTGAACGTATTCCTTGTTCCACAATGGCACCGCACAAAATTTACATAATCACCAAACTTGAGCCTTAGCTCAGTGCAGACTTCTTTTTGTCATAGGATGAACTGAAAATGATCGAAGTAATATGCCTTGAATGCAAAACAACTGAAAATTATGCTAGTCCTCACATTAATTTTTTCCTTTCCATTTCTGCTTTTATAATATTGCAATTTTGTTAATGCTGTGTACGATTTAGTGGTTTAATACATAGACATAACTTTGTGTTTCGTGTACCCTTTGGTAGTGGTATAAAGGGGCTCAAATATAATTTCAGTTGCATCAAGATGCAAACTAGGCTTTGTGACAAAGTACATAGCATCATTCCACGACTTAGGATAGTAGAAAATATTTTTCTTTGACAGACCCACATTGGCCACATGACCAGTTTCAATTTCAATGCAGTGGTGAGTGCTTTTACTCTAGCTTTCTGTCATTGTTTTGCAAATGCGTGTTGTCTTCAGCACATACGTGCCTACAATCCTAATGGGCGCCCAAAATTTTAGCAGAAGTATGGTATAGGAGGGAGCGATAAATTACTAGCATGTGGGGAAAACTATTTTCCTGATAACTGCTCCATAATCTGCTCTTCGACACGCACATGGATAACACCATCACACAGCAAAAGGTTCTGTCACACCATCGTTAATGTGCTTCTGGTGTGAGGAAAGGCATATTCAAAACTCTAAGGCAGTGTTTCTCAACCGGGGTTCCATGAGCCTTGTCCTGAAGTTCCACGAACTGGATACTGTTCAGCACCCGTGAGTGTAACGTGACCGCCTACCAAGGCTCGCTCTCGGACAGCCTTGTTATTGGACCGTGCTTGACACATGATTGTTGACATTGGGATTGACATCAAGGGTAGAACTAGCATCTGTCATCTTCATCCGTTAGCACAACCCTCAACTCAACCTGACAATTTCTCAGCACCACACTTTTGCTTTTCTCTTGTGCTTCAAAAGCATTACAAGCACCTGGAAAGCCGAAACTACTTTGGAGAAACTTCAGAGCTAGTCTCCTGCCTACGTGGACTTGGGATTTACGAGCATCAGTGGCAACCCACAATGCGTTATCCGTGGGGAAGTATTGTGAAGCAGTTGAGTGAACCGGCAAACCTCAAGCGACATCTTGCGATGAAACAATAAAACAGTTACATAAATTATAATTAAACGATTAAATAATCGGTTATACAGAACAAAAATTTGCTAGTTGTACGACATCTAGTTGGCCTCACCCACTTCTACACAGTTGCCCCAGTGTAGTAGGTTCCTTGAGTTCGTGCTGTCACGATCACGGGTTCCCTCGAATAACACAAGTTGAGAACCACTGCTCTAAGAAAAACAGGTTACAGTATCATCCATCAATAAACAATGCACACTCTTTCAGTAAATTCTGCTACATCTGTGGAAAACAGCATACCCCAGCCCTGTTTGTTAACTAATTCCTGTTCAGCAATTTACAGCTAAGAGATAAAGATAAGATAAGAGGCTACAGAGCCATTTATGAGGAGAGTTTGGCCATTCTGTGATCTTTTGCCACTCGGAGATGGGGGGCTGCCATCATTGTTCTGCCCACTTGGCCGAGATGAAAGCTGAGTCACGGTAGCACGGAGGATTTCAAGGCGATAGCTCTGATCCAAAATGGTGCCACTGGCCTTGGTGCCACCCATCATGTGATGTCAAATGGCGCACTTTGAGACAGGCTCCTCCCAATGGGCAAACTCTCCTAATAAATGGCTCTGAAAGGCTATAAGTACTACCACCATCAGTGGCAAGATTCGTTTCGAAAATTAGTTACGATGCATGGCATCTGCACTCGCATTAGCGACAGAATAGGGGGAGCTTGAAAATGCTGCATGCAAGTGAGTAATGATCTGCGCAGTGTGCTACGAAAATCTTGTTATGCAGTGGTACAGCTTGGGACAAAAGTTTACGGAACACGGCACCTGCGTATGTCTTCATCGGAGCGCTTCTCTGCTAGCTATCATGAAGCGATCGAATAGGAAACGGGTGGCAGGCTATTCTATCCATCTCTCAATATGTATGTCCACTCCTCTTTGCTGCTAGGTTGTCGCTCCATTGGAGAAATGCGATACCCCGGTGTTCCATAAACTTTTGTCCCAAGCTGTACATGCTGTGTGTTGTCGGTGCTCACTTGTCTCTTGCACGTACGTTGGTTGGGTATTACTGTCCAGTTTGTATTTATAGCATCCCATTTAAACATCCCGATAAATAAAAGCCACCGCTGACGCGGCCTTCTCATTAACTTATCGAGGGCCCTATATTGACTGAATGTTGTTTGTCTCACCCTCACCACATTCTCCCCTGTTCACCTCACCTCACCACATTTTCATTCTCTCCATTGCATTCCTCTTGCCTTGAATGTATGAACGTCAGAGTGAGCAAGATAAGGTAGCTCAGTTAACCCGTAATAAAGAGGTGTGCATTGTAGTCCTGTTGCTGATGCTCACTGTTTTCTCTTTGACTGCCTTTCTGGTGTTGCCCCCAGAACCCACAGAAAACTACTTTTCAGTGTGTTACCTACACCTCAATTTTTAGGCAGCTTAGCATTTTGGCACTGATTGTACGTCAGTAAGCTCATACTGCGGGTTCCACCACCATTATTAATCATTGTGCCATTACATTTATTTCCTCGTACCACGACAAATATGCTTACGCCATAACATTTAATCCTTACACTGTGACATTTAATCATTTTGCCATCAGAATTAATCTTCCTTTCATGATTTTTCATCCTCATTTCACATCATTTAATCCATTTGTCACGCAATTTAATCCACTTTGATATGAAAATCACTTGACCATGACTATACGTGGGTTACGTGACATTTTTGGAGTATTTTGGGACTATATTCCCATGTACAGTCAACCCTCGATTTATGAACACCCTCGGTTCCCCGA
This sequence comes from Ornithodoros turicata, assembly GCF_037126465.1. Taxonomy (NCBI): domain Eukaryota; kingdom Metazoa; phylum Arthropoda; class Arachnida; order Ixodida; family Argasidae; genus Ornithodoros; species Ornithodoros turicata. Next base: position 69,910,609 of record NC_088203.1, on the reverse strand, counting down.
AAAATCGTTCATAAATCGAGGGATTCATAAATCGAAAATTCAGTTAACTGGGTACTATCGAGCAAATGGAACAGTATTTCCGAGTTGGGATTGTGTTTATAATGCCATATATTGTGTAATTTTGCTTTTGACCATGCCTTCTGCTGTATCAATCTCGCAAAGAACAGACGTTAGCGCATTCACACTCTGTTTATTATGCAATACTAAATTGTTTAATTGTGCTTTGGACCATGCCTTCCGCTGTGTCAATCTTGGAAAGAAGAGATGTCACCACATTCGCACTCGACTGGTCTCGGATTTCCTCCGGGATTTTTAACCTCCGTTTATTAATCTCCGGGTGACAGCGACCACCTTATTCATCAACTGAGGTCAGGAACACTTGGTCACACCTTGTGCGACCCCGGAAAACCCGTTTGTTGTTCGGATTTCGAGGGGTTAAGAACCGAGGGTGCAATACCTGGAAAACGTTTTGTCCGTTCAGGCGTCATTCATAAGACCACGGAATTATCCCTTTGAAGGTTTCTGTTGACCTCGCAACGATCCGTTCATAAATTGAGGGCAAAAATGCTGGGCAACTCCTAGTTGGTTCCCGGAAATTCCGTTCATTATTCGAATATTGAGGTTCATAAAACGAGGGAAAAATGAATGGAAAAAGTTTGGTTCCCCGTGCTCGTGTTCATAAAACGAGGGAATTCATAAATCGAAGGTTCATAAATCGAGGGTTGACTGTATACGGGTATTACCCATGGCTTTCATTAAAAATTCGAGTTTTTGCATTGCAGTGGGATGCGTGAGATTGTCTATCTGGATTACGGTGTTGGAAAGGAAAGGCTGTGCTTTATCTTCATGCACCATTCCAGGTGTTGTGAGCAGTGTAGTTGTGCATTCATTAACTCCGATGGAGTAATTTGACATACCAAACCTGGTATAACAATCAAACTGTATTGGATTATATCTGGATACGCTAAGCTGGATATCCTGCTGTTGGAAAACCCTTTCCTGACATGTGTTTCTTTGGTGAAGCTGCTTATGAGTTTGTCGCCTGCCTGTTATGGCAATAGTAAAGTGATAGAGATAAGATCTCCCCCACCAGAAGGATTAGGAACATGACAGGATGGAAGACGCAGGTCCGATCACTGTCACTCCATTTTTGGATCTTTAAACCATCGTCGTGTTTCCATGCTATTTTGCCATAACTTGTCTCAGGTGTCACATGACATCACTATGACCGTGTGAAAGCACAGTGGACAAATTGAGCACGGAAATAACTAAAAAGATGGCATAGTGTTAAAGGGAGACTTCGCAACCAAATGGATTTCAAGATTGTGGTATTCCCACAATCATTTACACGAACAGAACACAGTTGTGAAATATCTCACTTGAAAACGAAGGGGGAATCATAAAAGCGACTTTTGAGATTTGAGAAAGGCTATCTTTGACCAGCGTGCGTAGATGGAGGTGCTTCTGCTTTCTTTCTCTGGTCGGCCAGTTATCGCCGTGCAGTAGTCACACCATTCCTGTGCTGCTTCGTGACTTGTGGAAGCTGACTAAACCCTGTTTCTTTCCATAACTGTCTCAGCATTCTGATCCCAAATCTTTGTCCATTGTGTTATTGTGGGAATGTAACACAGCGGCTGTGACCAGCATGCTATACTACTTGTGCGCTGCATACAGACTGACTTCAATGCAATGGCCTTGGGAGGGAGAAATGTCCGCGACTTCCTCTCCACGTTCCTGTTTCAGTTTGATTCCTTTCTGATTTGAGGCATAATTCGTCACATGAGGAAGAAACAAGGTTTATGACAGGATATGTGGATGGTATGCACCAACTATGATGTGCAGCAATTTTTTCTCCGATCGTTCCTAAATCTCCCTTTAACGTGCCACTACGGACCAAATCTCATGTCTGCAGAATCCTACGAAAGTTATGTTACTGAAATCTTCTTGTCTCACTTTACATTCCTGCAAAATATTTTGGCTGTACATGATGCAAAAGCTAGAGAAAATCAGTTTTTGTTTTTGAGAACTGTGACGTCGTGTTAGGCTCCGACGGAGCGCCTGGCAACTCTTTCACGAAGTGCAACGAACATACTTAAAAGATATGTAAAACACCCAATGAAAGATTCATATAAACAGGTGTTCTGTTCCATTCTTACTGATACCATTTCTAGCTCAGTGTTTGACTGATTATGACCTTCATGGCATTTTGCATGTGTCACTTTGTAAACAGCTATGTCGCACAACAATACAGTATATTATAGTATGATGTATGATGTGTATGATAGAAGTATGATGTGGTACACAGCAGTGTATGCTATAGTGCATAGTACTGTATAGTAGGTAGTCCCACAGTATCTCGTTACTGTGCAAAAAACCTGCATTTTTAATGAAAACCATGGGTAATACCCATAGACATGGGAATAGTCCCACAATATCGTAATCCAGATAGACAGTCCCACAGTATCCCATTACAGTGCAGAATCCCACATTTTTAGTGAAAACCATGGGTTAATATACACGGGAGTAGTTCCAAAATACTCCAAAAAAAGTCACGTAACCCACCTATAGTCACAGTCAAGTGATTTTCATATCAAAGTGGATTAAATTGCGTGACAAATGAATTAAATGATGTTAAATGAGAATTCAATGAGAATAATGAAAGGAGGATTAATTCTGATGGCAAAAGGTTTAAATGTCATGTTATAAGGATTAAATGTTATGGCATAAGGACCAGGAAAGGTTATGGCATGAGGATTAATAACGGCGGCAAAACCTGTAGATATTGAGGATAAACATCCGCTGCTACAGACTCAAAGTGAAATTGTGTGCAAATTATATGTATGCTCCTGCTGGTAGTGCTTTTGTGTGTCTTTTATGTGGTTGTTACTAGCTATCATTCGTTTCTGGTGAAGGTGTAAATGCTTTGCGTTATACTATTTTGTAATTCATTGTTAGTGCAGCAGTACATCTAAAGAACCTCTCACACAGTGGGGTTGCATTCTGAAAGTACATAATATGTTGTACAGGCCCTGGTGTGAGTGAGGCCGCACTGCTGAAAGCGCAAGACCTGGCTAAATGCGACCTTGTGTCCCATTCAGCCCTGGCCCAGTTATCAGCCTTCGACTCCAGTGACCTCTTCTCAGCAGAAGAGGCCCTTCGTGCGGGGCTTGACCCAATCGACCTTGATGGACTGCAAATCCTGACGGACCCAGACATGGCGGTCATCAGCGACCCAGCCGCGGAGGAAGCTTTCCGCCTCGACCGGTCGTAGTGGTCGCCACGCCTCTGGCCCCCCGCAGAAGAAGAAGAAGAAGAGGGTGGAAGTGTCACTTCCCCGACAACGGGGACGAACGAGCCTGAAAAGCACCAGGATGGTACGGCGAGGGAGGACCGCCACGACTGAGCGAGGGTCACAATAGCATCGCTCTCTCCATCTTCTGCTGCTGCTGGCAGTTCCTATTTAAAATATGCTAGGAGGCTGAAGCACTTGACGGCATGCAACCTCCCACTTACCGCACCCAGTCGCGTAACTCTGTGCAAAATTACTGGTGCCACTTAACAAGCTGTTAGAGCATCAATGAATCGGGAGAGTATGCAAAATATTGCACCCAAACGAAACTTGTTTTCGTTGCTCATTTCAATAACGACGACATCTCCATCCAATGAGGGACTGAGCTGGAAAGCGGTATGCTACGTGGATAGTTTGATATCATATCAGTGCAGCAGACGGTAGAGTCGTCAAAAAGAATAGAAGGAGAAAGAAAGGAAAATCATACTGATCAGCATAAAATACATTTGACGGGACATTTGTCGGCCATGTTACCACCCACCATGTAACGTTGAGGCTTTCACAATTTAGTGTTTAATTTGGGTTGTAAGATCTTTCATTGCTTTGACACCCAGCATTTAACTCAGTTGTGTGACGCTGATCTCCTTAAGTACTTAATGGCTTTAGTATATTAAATCTACGCATGTCTGACAAGTACGGTGTTTTGTAATACCTGTCTTGTGCAGCTGTATGCTCATCTTTGGGTCCCTTCATCTCAAACTTTTCTGGATCTCTGTCATGCACAGGCACCAGGTTTTATCTTAGATGTGAATAGAATAAGAAGCGTTTTGTGATATTCTGTGTGACGCAATATGAGATCTTGAAGGTTACGTTTTGACTTTTTCCTCATTGCATCTGAGCTTTGCTTGAGGGCACATTTGAAGGATGCATTATCTGAGCTTGCTGTCTTGCATTGTGAAGATCAGGATGGAACATGCTGCATGAGATCGATATCACAAACAGGCTTGTCTTGCAGTCCCCTAAAGGTGCACTCTCAGAGAACCATTCAGTGTGCACTGCGTCACTAGTGATTATGCTAGATGGTGATGAAACAATATTTGTCCATGTAGAAATGCTGCTTCAGAAGCCAAAGTGAGCACAAAGTCTGCGCTCAATGAAATCTTCCCCAGAAGACACTGTAGTATTGTGAAGAGACAGGCACCAACTGTGACTTGTCCAAAGTTGGCAATAATGACAGGTTTTGAAAGCCTGAATGACAAACACTATCATGCAGGACAGAGATGGAGAGAGCGTATGAGCATTCTTTCCAACTTCATCCTTCTTGAATGCCATCCCATGCACACCACCATGTGAGATACATATTTTTCTTCTTTAAGATGTGTACAAATACTTCACCATCTTTGCATTATGGGAATTGCAGATGTTGTAATGCAAGGGAGTTGCTCCTCATTGTGGAGACACTGTACAGTTTTTAAGCCCTTTGTCTTGCCACAAGCACACGCTGTTTGTTTCTTCCCCTTTAAATTGTGTTCGTTCAGCATGAACCTTTTGCCAAACCTTAGTGTGTGTGTGTCAGTCATCTCCCTCATGTGGTGCAGACTGTTCTTAGCTCTGGGGAAGCGTATTATACTGCAAAAACGGGATAAATACCATAAAGTATATGTAAAATTAAGCAGATACGTTGGTAAAATGAGAAGGAATTGTGCCATCCTCAGATGATGCTGGAAAGATGCTGTAATACTTGAGAGTGGAAGCAAGGGACTCATTCAGTTCTGATTTCACATAGAAGCTTCATGTGAGCCATCCTTTTATGCTTGCACTGGTTTTCATACACTGCAGCTCTCCATGCAAAGGTCAATACAAATGACAGGTAAAAAATAAGAGAATATTATATGTCATTTCTGCTGTATGGACGCACGTGCAACTGTAAAATTGAATCTGGCTTTGCATCCGCATTCTTGCTGGTGACTTCTTAGACTAGGATATTTCACAGTCAGTTAATGTGGTTGTTGCACTGGCCTGTTAGTCATGCACAGCTTTTGACTGACCGTAATCTAAGCCAACGGTACAGCCAAGGCATAGATTTGTAAATTAATGCAAACTGCTATGATAGTAGAAAGCACAAATTCTAACTATCGCACAAAAATTAATGGCCCATTTAACTGTAACTCCTCTAACGTTCTTTATCTCATTCAATGCAATGAGTGTGAGGCCCAATATATCTGTCGAACAGCTACATCCTTCAAAATCCAATTCAATAACCACACATCCGACGTCTCAAAGAAACCTAATCTGCTAGTGTCTCGACATTTTAGTAAACCCGGCGATTCAATCAACGACATATCCATTTTCGTTCTGCAATCGGGTTTTCAATCCTAACGCCTTAGAGAACAACTTCAACGCAAGCACCCTTCAATATTTATTATTACTAGTATATTTGTCTTTCAGCTCATCGTTCTGCCGAAATTATTTTTGCCAAGCAAAACAAAAGAAAGGAAAAAAACAGTGACATCGAGAAAGAGGTTACACCAATATGTATGCACGGTCATCCAGGGGATGCACCCAGGCTTATGTCTACAATCAGATAGACTAGAAGCAGGGGACTTCCTTAGGACCCGTATTAGTGCGCTTCTAAGGAGGAAATAAAGGGCCAGACAAAAAGAGACGCACGATGAACACCAGCCAAGCATTGCACGTGCTACGAGGAGCCGATGTTCAAACTCAAAATGTCCGCCAAATCACACAGATGAAGAGCGATCCGTGCAGAGAAACTGTGTTACGCAGTGAAGCGCATTGTGCAGCGATGCTTTCTATCATTATTAAACAAAAACGAAGAAAGATATGAATTTTTTGTTGTGACGAGCACATGCAGACTTTATACAACACCATAAATCGAAATGCCCATGCAGACTCATCACTAAACCCGTCGCCACTCAAAGTAATTGACCCGCTTTCGCTGCATTACTTTTAAGCTTTGAAACTCATCTTTTACGTCATGGTTAAGTCAAAATGACATAGGGTCACGGTCCGAGATTAGGGCTGAGATGCTGCGAAGGAAAACTAGGGATAAATTTCCCTTGAAATGACATTGACATTGACTCCTGGTTGCAGTTTGGATATCAATGTTATAAAGATATTTTTTTATTTAGCACATGCTATGGGATGAGCCTGCACACCATTCTTGAAGGCCTCATGGAAGACAGTGAAAATGTTGTAGTAAGACCAAGTGTATGTGAAACAAAATTTACAACTTGCTTATGACATTTTTGCTTCAGAAACCTGTACTTGTTCACCTTTCAATTTATGCCTCAGAAAGCTGTTTCTCAAAATTTTTGGCATGTGGGACACAAATTTTTCTAACAGTCCAATGCTTTCCAGTGCATGTGAGGATGGTATTGTATTTGCATACTTGCCACAGTGGTGTGGTGCCACAGTGTGATGACTGTTGTAAGTTTGGTCATACAGAGGTGTGACCCATGAGAGGATGCACAAAATGTTGTGATCAACGTGGTGTGGTCTGGTACCTTTATTCCCAAAATAAGATTGTTCCGATAAAATCTTGCATCACATTGTACTTGCGACATGAACACTCGTGAAAGCCAGATGGGATTTACGAGAATTGAAGACGGGATATTTAAAATATACATATATATTAATTCGGGCAACAAGAAATCATGCTGATGCTCTTGCAATGACTGAGTGTGAAGAAGCAAAGTGCACGGAAAGATGTATGTTTTGTACTTAGCAGTGTTATTGCTGTTATTATTTGTAAGTAGTACTTCAAATATTGAAGATGTAAGGTCCATAGTCTGTACATCTCTTTTTACATTGCCCCAAGATTAGACGTTTTGAAATACCCAACAAGTACTAAGAACTGTTCTGTTGAGCGTCAAAAAATTGGCGAAGCAATGGAACTTCACAAATGGAACTTCACACGCTGTGCACACAGCATCCCCACATGCTATGTGAATGGGCCATAGAAACATCCTGCCCCAGTTGCGTAAAAGGATATGCCCCCTCGAGTGCTTTGAACTATACCATGACAGCAATACAGAGGTAACAAGTTCCAAGAAGGTACATGACCTCTTGTTGGCATGTTTCAAGAGCTGGCAACTGTGCTCAGAGAATTGTGTTTTCCCTGTCACTGACAGATGGTCAGCATGTAGCATCACTCACTACGGTGACATAAAGATCAGCACCTATGATGGCATTTGACATAATTTAAAAAATAAGGAAAATAAGCACTCTTCTGTACAGAGAGTCACCTGGTACATTTGTTCAGTGGGATTTCATGCAAAGCGTCAGTATGTACATGGGGAGGGTAATGAAAGGGAAAATATGTACTGACAAGCGTTGGTCAAACTGGTCAGGCTAACCTCAATGTTCATTGTTTTAGTTAAACCACACGTGTGCCAGCACATGAGTAATACGTAGCATTGCTCTTCGTATCAGAGGGCAGCCAGCCCTTTTATTGTGCTCTCTGAGGATATTCAGGCAAAGCCGCAGGTTCAAAGTATGGTAGGTCAGCTATGAAATTGATTACATGATAGATATTATGTGACCTCGTATGCGAGACACCAGAACGCTTGCTTATCACTGTGTTTTGGGAGGGAAGTGGACCCAAGTACATTTTACTTGCATTGCATTTTTCTCTGCACATTGTTTGTTAGAATCCGATCAGTGAGTTGTTGTATGAAAAGCAACTAGGGTATACTCTGAAGGGTCGCATTACATGAGTAACAGTATTTGTAAGAAGGGGATTGGCAGACGTCTTCATTATAGTTCACTGGCGAAAGACACACGTGAAATGGAGATGACCCTGAAAGTACAAAAGAAAAGTACTGTTATTTGAAAGAGAGTCTGTATAATATTGCTTCTCAAGACAGATCCCTTCTATTTCCAGGTGTTGCTTTATCTTCATGCACCATTCCAGGTGTTGTGAACAGTGTAGTTGTGCTTTGTATAGCTACGGTACCCGGTGTTTGGACAGCATTCAGAATGCCACCTGTGCAGGTTGCTGTGGGGAAGAATGATTGTACATTGATGGTAGTGACCTTGTTGAAAATAATGTGTGTGAATGCACCCTTATTTGCATTCTCATGTATAGTACTGTACAGTATCGACACTTCTTGGAAAACTGCCATTCATTAACTCCGATGGAGTAATTTGACATACCAAACGTGGTATAACAATCAAACTGTAAAGTAAACCATGCATGTGTCTTGCAAAGTCATCAGAAGCCATCTTTAATTATTTGTTTCTCAACCTGTAGGAGGGTGGCACCACACAAAATCTTCTTTGACCGATTGGCGGTGCTAGTGGACGAACAGAAAGGGCTGACAAGTGGGGGGTACACTGCACTGTAATTTTTACATCCCACCCCTATGCTCAATTATATTTTGTTGTTGCGATGGCCATTTGTACAGGAATTTTTGATGAATGAAGAATAATCATCATTTTTCAACTCTGAGTCTGTGTTAGTCTCAATGTTGGTCTTGTGATGCAGCTTATATAATATTGCCTGGGCTGGCTTGGGATATGCAGATGGGTCAAGGCTGGCAACATGGGGAGGAAGTAACTTTTTCATAGAGTTGTTGCAAACTTTATCGAAGCTTTAAACGATAAGGTCCAATAATTTAAATAGTAAGGTCCATAGAAGGCTCCGTGCCTTGTTTCTTTGTTTTTTTTTCTTCTCAGCTCACGCACTGCTTATACATGCTTGAGCTGTGCCACTGTACATCACCGGTCATGTGAGGGGAGTAGCATACGTCACGACGTCCTTTCGTTCTGCGATGTGGTCTTTTCACGAGGGGAAGGATTTTTCAAAGGTGTGCGGAACGGAGCCCTCACGCTTGCCCTGTAAGTTTACCTACGCTCATCGTTCTTTCACAGGAACTCAGTTTATTCTTTGGAGAACACTCTGCACTGAAAAACGAAGAAAAAATTAGTAGTCTAGGAGAGGTGGGATGTCGCCACTCCATCGACTGATTCTTCGTCTCATGGTCATAAAGATATGCCCAGATCTCATCTACAGTGCAGACATTCTTTAAAAAGGTGTCCTTATTTCTTATATCTTTGCGTAGGTTTGTATTGGTTTTGAGGGATCAGAAGTAATATTCTTCTTATTATGTTTTATGACATATTTTGATGCATCTGAAAAATCCCAGGCAGTTAAAGCGTTGTATAGGGAATGCCTTCTGCATGGGCCTTACAATGATTTGAAGTCACAGAAAGCACATTGTTTGCTCCCGTTTGCATCAGTGATCTTCATCATTTTGTCATTCCGCCTATCATTTTCCGATATTGTCGTTTTGTTTTGTGTCTTTCGTAGCCTCGTAAAAACAACGTATTTTATGACCGACATAGACGTTTTACACGTAAAGAATGTCAACAAAAATGATATTATATGGAGGCCTCAACAGTGGGATACAACATTCCCACCACAACCTATGGTCACAACTGAACTGTGAGCTGTGCTGAAGATTTTTTTCACACATTTCTGAAATTATTAAATAAGCTTTCAGGAATAGTTAATCTTTTTGTAAGCAGTGGCAAACTTGTTTTAACAGACGAGAATTTGCATAGTTTCCCTGAGGTGTCTTTTGTTTTGCAAAGCCTCCCATATGTGCTACAGCACCGTGCAAATTGTTGATGTCACAAAGCCAAGCAGTACATTAACGGTGACATGGTCCAATTTCTCGGGATCACTTGCAGTCTGTTTTCCGGAAAAAGCGTGGCTGGATTTCTGTCCACTGTTGCACATAAGATTTGAGCGTGGCGAGTTGAAGTTCAGAGACTCCATGGTTGCGACACAGAATCCAAGAGTACACTGTAATGAGAAATTGTGCGGTAATTTTATGGCATTTTATCACAACCTGTTTACTGGCAAAGTACATAGTTAATTGTTACTGCTCAGGCACACCACAAAACATACGAGGGTTTATGCATAATGTAAAACCCCCAAGTTGTTTTGAAAGTAATGCCTGTTGGGGCATAACTCCTGTATATTGAAAACACGAGACATGTGGATCATCATTCATTTTATAGAGTAACTCTTCCTCTGCAAGCTGCTATTACTCAATAATGTCTCAATTAGCCGCAATGCATTTGCGATACCTCTCAACAAGAGGCGTTCCAATGGGGGGCGAGAGGGGCAGGCCATGGCAGGTTGGCTGGACGTGTGTATAGTGGAAATGAATAGAATTTGAATTTACGATCTTGGCAGTCCAAATGAGCACTTTCTTTTCTTTGTTTACAGAGCTTCCGACAGCAGTGAGAGAGGGGAGGGGGGCTGCATGTTTACTCTGCTCCGGGGCAAACTCGCCTCGGGACAGCTCTGCTCTCAACCCACCGCTCAAAGCCGTGTTGGAAAAAGTCTTTGGGACACCCCTTTACCCAGGTTCGAATTGCCGCTTTCATCTCCTCTGTACCCGAGAACTGTCGTCCCCATAAGCTATCCTTCATCCTCGTGAATAGTTGAAAGTCCGAGGGTGCCAGATCGGGCCTGTATGGAGTATGTGGCACCACTGACCATCTCATTTGCGCAAGAGCCTGCGATGTTGCAAAAGAAGCGCGTGGGCGTGCATTATCGTGGTGCAACTGGATTCCATTCAGCTGGTTCTCTGGTCTTTTCTAGCGGATGGCTGTACGAAGTTTCTTAAAGGAGCAATGAGGTGACATTTAACACCACTCGAAATCCTGCCTCATCTGTCAAGTGTTCACCAGGAGCCACCATGCAAAATATTTTCGCTCGGTGGTGCGTTATAGCAGTGCAATGGAATTTACAAAAAACGGTCTGAGAAAGCAGCTGTGGACGGCCGACACGATGCTCTCGTGACGTGGTGAAGGCTCCGTGCCTTGTTTCTTTGTTTTTTTTCTTCTCAGCTCACGCACTGCTTATACATGCTTGAGCTGTGCCACTGTACGTCACCAGTCATGTGAGGGGAGTAGCATACGTCACGACGTCCTTTCGTTCTGCGATGTGCTCTTTTCACGAGGGGAAGGATTTTTCAAAGGTGTGCGGAACGGAGCCCTCACGCTTGCCCTGTAAGTTTACCTACGCTCATCGTTCTTTCACAGGAACTCAGTTTATTCTTTGGAGAACACTCTGCACTGAAAAACGAAGAAAAAATTAGTAGTCTAGGAGAGGTGGGATGTCGCCACTCCATCGACTGATTCTTCGTCTCATGGTCATAAAGATATGCCCAGATCTCATCTACAGTGCAGACATTCTTTAAAAAGGTGTCCTCGTGGGCTTCAAATGCTGCCAGGAGGTCCGAAGACACCTCACTTCTCCTCTCTTTCAAATCAGCTGTTAATTGATGAGGAGCCCACTTGGCACAAACTTTCCAGAATCCCAGGTTGTCGATCATCGTGTAGGCGGCGCTATGACCATAATCAAGTTCTCGAGCGATTTCTCAGACACTGATCTGCCGGTCTTTGTGAATCGTTTCATCCACCCTCATCTGATCCGCAGCTGATCATCTGATCGGTGGCTGCTGTTGATGGCCTCCCACTACGTGGTTTGTCTTCAATGCTTGTTTTACCTTCTTTAAACTTTGTCGCCCATCTTCGCATATTGCTCACATCAATTGTCTCAGTACCATACACATTTTGGAGTCTTCGGTGGATGTCTGCAGCAGTACACCCCTCTTTTGTCAAAAACACACTGACAGCCCTTTGTTTCTCCTTTGCGGCCATGGTCCCGACTGATTTAGAGTGACAGCGATGATGTAAGCCACTGAGAAAGAGTTGCTCTATTTGGAATTGTAAGGAAAATCACATTTCAGTGAGCAGTTTCTGAGAAAATGGCGAACAGGCATTGCTTTCAGAACAACCCTCGTAGCAAATAATTTTTCCTCTTCCGAGTACTGCCTAAATAAAATCTACCTCTTACATCTTGCACACTTTTTGTTGTGCGACAAGATGTTACATCAAATCCTGGTAGAGTAAATTTAGGTCTCGCTGTAAGAGTTCACACTGGCTACTGACATTCTGCGAATATAGTTACAAAAATGTACTTTATCTGTCTTGGAACACTCCAGAGATGCCAATAGCACTGTTCCTAACACACATTTCATCCTGATTAGTCAGTAGAAGACTCATAAATTGTGAGTGCACAAAATTAAGTGGTTCTCAAGTGCTCATGAACGTCCTTGTATCGATACTGGTAATTAATCCTTCTCACACCAGCCACGGTGGAACAGTTGGTAGCATATCCGCCTACTGATCCCAAGGTCGCGTGTTCGATCCCGACTGAGGACGTCAGCAACAGGGTCAACACGTCATCTTCCACGAGGGACGTTAACATGGTGCGCTGGCGTCTATCGTGATCAGAGTTGTCTCACAATGTAAAGCCACAAATTGTCGAGTCTTTCTCACATGGCCAGTTGTAAGTGATTGAGACTCACTTGTGTGATACACGATACGCTGCATGCAGCGATAAATAATGGCGCAGGTGTCATAATCAGCATACAACACCCAGAAGGGACGTTTCTCTGGGTCTGAAACAGAGGCAGTATTTTAGTAGCTTCTACGTTGTGGCAAAAGTGGAACTTACTGCTTGCGAGGAATTGCATCGTCATTTTAGCTGGCTCAGTGTTGTTGCGCACTGTCAGTTCTCCCAAGATCCTGTTGAAGTGTCCACTATAATAAAGGGCATAGGATACTATAAGGACACGTTATACAACTCTTGGGGATGTCAGGGTTCTAAGGGAATAGACACGAGCTCTTAAATGTGCCTCAAGTAACTGCTACTCATCTTCAGTTATATCTACAGGTTGTGCAAGTGTACTTGTAACTGACATAAACTACATTCCAACCATGTTGCCAATAACGTTGTAGCTGAATCCAACTGCCAATGCCTTTTCTTCAACATCCTTCAATTGTTGCCCGTAATCTATACGAGACAGCATTAATTTGTACAACTGCAATCTGTTGTTCACAAGAGACGGAGCGAGCGACATTAAATGCACGTACGTAATAAAGCTTTGGACTTCGTTTCTAGTTAACTTTTTCCATAGTTGTACCATCATGTCACCTTCACAAATAAGGCTCTGAGAGTGTACTCAAACCATCTTTTTCGTGCTCAGGTTTTTCTCAACTTTTTCGTGCAGCCAAGGGAGTTTCAGGGGTTTGAAACACCCATCCCTAGTGAATCTGGGAGAGGGAAACCGATGGTGAAATCCTCCTCCTCATGTAAAGTTTCCATTGAGATCTAATGGCAAAAGTGCTAGGGTGAAGGGAGCTGTATCAGGTTTCCTCGTGTCCATAGAGCCCTTCCCAAAATATTTTTCTGGCTATGTACTGCATTTGTGTTAGCAAAGTATGGTTTTGTATCTCCTAAAACATACATGATTATGCCGCATAAGAAAATAGAAATGAATTTGTCAGAAGATAACCACAGTAAAAGGTTTAAGGCATTTCCTAGACATTACATTTTTGTTCTATGAGGTGGGACCCACTATGCATTTGTGCTGTGTAACCAGAAATCTTCTGTTGAGTCACGTATGACCCACAAGTTTCAATATAAGTAAGATACCTAAGTAAGTGTGGAAGCTCTTAGGACCCTGAGGGAGACTTACTTTGGTAGAAGGGCACTGTTGACTGTGGAGAACTTTCCTTGTCCATCGTAGTAATATTCTGCGCTAACGCAGCTCAGACCCATGTTTGGGCCCCAAGTACGACCATAAGTTCTTTCCACTTGAAACCATTTTCCTGAAAACTACCAGCAATGGTGTGGGTAGTACAACTACTTTGTGCTGTCTCTTTGTTACATATTTTTAACATCACCTCTGGTTTTAGAGTAGAAGATTGCAGGGCTCGCTGATAACTGCGCATAACTAACAATGGGATTGTTCAGCCTACCCAAGCACATGAGTCTACAACATAGGGCAGGATATATTCATCATTATGTTGTTGATAATGAAGCTCTCGTTGTGTCCAGTTCCTGTGTTCTATCTGTCCTTTTGCATCTGTAACTATCTATAGCCTAAGTGGGAAACCCAAAACTCCAACTAAGTCTGCCAGAAGCAGGGTCCTGATGGCTCCTTCCTCAGGTGTGCTTCATTGTTGGAACCCCCTCCTGGCGAACCTTAATTGGAGTTTTGAGGCTACTCGTCAGGAAGCAAAACAATTTATTAAAGAAAATTTACTTTGTTTGTTTTCTCATTTTGAAATCGCAGCGCATCTCTGCTCCCACCCCTTCTATGCACCTTTGCATGGTCTGTGATAAAAATGTGTGTCATCCAATCAAGGTTTGTTTTTTTCTTATTGCCTGTCTTCTCATTCCGTGTCACTGGTCAGATTTGTCACTCCATGCTCGAGGAAGTCAGGAGATGGTTGACATAGTTTAGCATGCTTCACGTAAAGCTGGATTTTAAAGGAATGGTCTAGGATCCTAAAAATGAAACATGTTCAAAATTGAGATATTCAACGTCCGACAGCTATGTAACGTTTTGGCAGATGACATATATGATCATGGCATATCCGCAGAATACACAGCAGACATCTGAACCTGCACTTTCTCTCTTTCATAGGGCTCACATGTTTGAGTCACGAGTATGTATGTCTGCATGCGTACTACCATGAACACAGTAGCAGGTACTTGCCAAAAACCCTACGGACACGAAATCTAGGTCGCCAATTGTGGATTGCATACTAGGGCAAATGCCGTGCTTGGGCAGTGAAGTTTTATGCTCAGAGATGTCACATAGTCTATATTTCAGGAAGTTCTCCTGTTCAATGTGACAATACTTATTGTACTTTAGTGAAGGTGGTGTTGACTGGGGATCGTAAGTCACTCTGTTGCTCCTTTAAAGGTTGTTATTGAATCGCTGGAAACTGCTAACAATGGCATCTACAAATCTTGTAGTGAGGGGAAAAGAGGATTGTTTTTCAGAATGTATGTGCCTGCAGATAATTGCCTTAGTTACAGCAAGTAAACAGGCCAGAACAAGCAAGCATGAGGCTGTCAAAGCAAATGATGTGGGTTGTGTGATGTTGGATGTGGTTTATAATACAGAAACCCTTCTCCATCACAGTGTAGCACATTTCAAGTCACAGAAAATGGATGACGCACCTTCTTTTATGCCACCAGCTAGCCTTCTGGTGATAGCTAAAGTAGAAGTACTACTTGTCTATACGTATTGCACACATTATCCACAATGCTGGTCATGGGACAGCTATACCTCTCATTGAGTGATCCCAAAAGGCAATATTTCTTCGTGTGCCATACACTTACATGGTTGTCATGAGTGCTCACCTTATTTGGGTCAAACTTCTTGTCCACTTGGACCGATGGGCAGCGACCAATGCGATCTACCTGTGCTCTTATTGCATTCCCCCATGACAGAAGTAACAGCGAGAGAAGCGTACACTTTTCCATCACCTTTTACTACCACCTGACTCGATACAAGTGCAACCACATCTGACTGCCCTCTGTGTGTCACCTCAGAGAGGATCCTATGGTTCATTGCACAAGAGGAATCATGCTCCCATGCTACTGTTCCAATGCTGACAGGGTCATAATTCAGGTCAGTCATAACAGACCCATATAGACAACAATTTGAGGTATAACTGTGTGTACAAAATGTGCACGAGGCAATGTACGTGCAAAAAAAGGTGTCGTACCGTTTGGTCTCGAGATTTTCACACCATCCTCCTTTGTTTTCTTTACTCTCTAGCCCCATGTAATGTTTCCTTTAGAGTGTTTCATTAGAATTTCCCTTTAGGCTTTTTTTGTGCACCATGTAGTTGGATGTTTATATTCTGTGTATTGCACAATCACAATACCTGTCATTCCGTTTTATGCGGGACAAGTTTCCCAGCGAAATTTGAATGTTGTAGAAAGGAAACTGCATCCATTAACTGTGAAGTTCATAACATGCAACACGGCAAAGTCAACGTCCAGGAAGGAATTTAAAAAAGTGATGGAATACGCGCTCTGTTCCATTATGCCATTCCGCGAGTTTCTGCTTACGTTCTCGATGAGGAATTGCTAGCAACTAGACAGCTTTCTATGGTGAATGCACTGATGTGCAAGATGTACTGTAAAAGTGCATTTTAATGTCAAATGGGTCCTCAGAATCAACATGGTATGTAAAGGCTCTCTAATCGTCCATCTCCTGGTCTGAACATTCTTGAATGACTTCAACAATTGCTTTCTCCTTTTTCTTGAGGGGTGCTGTAGAGAAAAGAATAAGTGAAAATTTAAATTAGAACAAAATGGGAGCATTACCTGCAGGGGACCGGATGAGACACATATCCCTCTGAACTTCTTTGATATCTTGCTGCTTCTCAAGCTCTTTTCCCTTCATTAACCTAAAAGGAAAGAAGGATTTTTAAATATTTCAATTCAAGATATTCTAAAGGACGTAGATGATGCGGGAGTCTCAAATGTTTGGAGAACCCACCTGTTCATGACGTAGTGAGACTGTCGTTTGTGCTTGATTTCCTCGACCCGCTTGATCGCTTGCACTGCAAAGCATGTACACATCATACGAGTTCATAACACATTACGACTGTTCTTTGCCTCTGTGCTTACATGTTTTCTGCCACAGTTCTCTGTTATATTTTATGGGTGTGTTGCGCCTTTTCTCGAACTCAAAAGCAGGATCGACCGTCAATTCCTTGCCAGCTGCCTTGCGGAAGGCCTTAGTCCACCGAGTCTTCCTCGGGTTCCTCTTCTTTTTAAACAGCTTATGACACTTTGATTTGCAGAAGCGGAATATCTATAAATTATGAAACACCCCGACCATTAAATGTGTTATCCGTAAACAAGCAGAACATGCATTAAACGTTCGCGCTTGCATTTCATACGGTCTATCGTTTTGCACACCTACCTTACAGTCATTACGTACGAACTGGATCCCGTGTCCAGGATATATGGAAGATGAGCAGAAGTAGCACCTTTCTATGCGCATTTTGTCACAGCACTTTCAAGGTCCCTTTGCTTTCCACCTCGTGGACGTCGCCGCCAAACCCAAAAGACGAACTAATGTCGATGGCACTAGTTCTAGGGCGGGACTGGCAATATATGTATATTTTATTTGTTTATTACACAAATACGAAATATGGAACTGTAGCAAGTTTGGGTCAATGTTTCCATTAGTGCAAGGCTTGGCCAGAACTAGCCAATACAACAAGCTATATGGAGATGCAAAATACGCAACCCGGTGGTGTTCTCCATAACCTCCATATGCCCATAACGAACATAACGAAACCGACGAAACCCGAGAGGAAAAAAACAAAAAAAAAATCATAGAAATCATAAGGAGAGGCTAGAAGCAAAGGTGGATCTGGCCCTGCGTCAAAACGAGGGATGCGCCATATTGTGGCGGCCAGTGTTGCCATGCGCCAATGCTGTCTGCGCGCTGTCCTTGGCAGCTCGGTTTCAATGGTGAATATTGTTACTGTAATCAATTTACGAGGAAATAAAGGTGCAGTAAGCATTAAATAAACATGAAGTAAGTAATACTACGGCCGGCCTTCCCGTGCTGTAATCACTTGTTCTAAAAAGAAAAGGCGGCCTTTAGTGCAAGGGGAAGCTAGCATAGTTTCGGTTCCGGAATTTCCGACAGCCGCCCGTGGTTATCGGCTAAAGCTAATTACGCGGAGTGCGACTTTGACGCTCGCTGCATCACAAGAAACAATGCGGCTGAAACAACTGACCAGACATCCTTGACTAGAACGTGAGAACATGTGGAATTAGGGGAAACTCCGACAGAGTAATGAAAGACTGGTTTGACCCTGGGGATGGTAATTCTGGCGGTCCCTCCTTTGTGGGACTGCCGCCACAGCCGAAAAATATTTGTCTCTCCCGGAAGAGCCTCGTAAGCGCACAAACAAAATACCGCCTCAGGTGCATTCTGTCGTCGCTAAAGACATGGGGCCGTGACACTGCACACTGAATATGAGGGTGACGATGGGAATGAAGGCTTCTAAGGTATATGCTCGTATGTTTTCTGTGGTGGGCGTTCTGCGGGACAACCCGAATCCCAGAGCACGAGTACACCATCTCCATCTCCTCCAAAACAAATCGTCTTTCCCTCCCTCTTTCACCCTTCCATTTTTTTGGTGGCGCCAATCCTGCGTAGCACCTACAGCACCTTTCTTTACAGTTATTCAGAAATATGTACGAAAGCAATCAAACGTAGGCTTTATTCAGGAGAGCGCCACTGTCGCTAGCAGGTTTGCCGCCATAACGTAGGCAAGGTCCTCAGGTTTTGACTGTCCAGGCCTTTACCCACATCGCACGCACCGTATATTTGATGTTTCAAAGCTATTCTACTCTGTGAACATTATATGTACAATTATCGAAGTGATTTCCATGTTTTCAACGTTAATATAGTAATCTAAATAGCATATGGCGGCGAACGAAAACCGGAAGAAACTTCGAGTGGACCAAACATCATGGCGGTGACTTTTCGAAACTAGTGCCCTCTGTAGAGGTGACGTCAGCGAGTAAACTCTTCAGTGAAAGAGTAATTATTCGTTCAATTTAAAAGGCCTGCAGCTTTTGCAGTCTCACTCCTAGGAAGCATAATATGGTGACTGCACCCCCTTCGTTCTGTGGTTCAATGGGGACATTACATGCGGTGGAGGAGGATTTTCCTTTCGTTTCCCTCTCTCAGATGCACTATCAAAAGTGTGCGATTTTGGGGGGTTTGAATGTTGGTTTGAACCCCAGAAATCTCCCCCTCTGGCTACGCTACTATACGCCACTGGTGGGCTACGTTACATTTCTGTGAATTACTATATTACTTAGGATAGCCCCCCCCCCCCCTGTCCCCCACTCCTTCCTGCTGTCCTCTCTCCATCTGCCCACGTCTGTACGCCGCTCATAGCCACAGTTGCTTCGCGGCGCTAACACGGAATTAAAAAAAAAACCAGAATAGCGCGCACATCAGATGCAAAATACTCCAACAAAGCTTGTTCATGGAGATTTGCATCATATATAATTACGTGGTATAACGACTATGGTGGTAATAGATCTGCTTGCAGTATAGTCAGCTATACGCTCAGGCGGGCAACGTCACAGGGGGATCGTGCGTCCTGGGCCAACTTCGCAGGGGACGGTGCCGACATATTTGTTTTAAAGCCGAGGAATACCCAAGGAAAACGCCCAGACAGCAGAACCGGCGCCAGGATTCGAACGGTTGTGAGGCCGTTGTTATAAAACACACTAATAAACTGTCGGTTTTGGATTTTTGCCATCACACGCCCGTTTTGCGGAGCGGTAGAAGACGACAAGAAATGGCAAACGAAAGACAGCAGACGCGCGCATGCGCTGTCCACCGCGTGCTTATTCTCCACGATTCGCTGTTGGGGATCACATGGTCCTGTAGGGGGCGGACGGTAAGCGGGTTGTGGCAACGTTGTGGGGTTGTGGTGGGTGGAGGACGTACCGTGGTACCGTATTATGGCACTAACATCTTCCGTCCGTGCCCTTCCGAAATCGCTGTTTGTGGCTGGAAGACTATTTTGATGGGGAACTGAGGTGAGCCGTGGGCCTTCTTATGAGTTAGTGCAGCTGAACAATAATGACTTCAAATGCAAATCATGTGTGCCAAGTCTTTTCTCAATGAAATATGGGGCCGTTTACCTCTCCAATTTTCCACGATTTTTTCTTCGATTTTCGTTTATGTACCTTTACCCCGAAATGAATTTAATGTTTTTATAAACGTGGTTAGAAAGACAAAGAAATTGCGCGCAACATGCCGCAGAACTGTGCGAGTAGCATCGTTGTTTCGCGAAGGGGTCGAATGCGGTGAATCGGACATGGACTGAAGGGTTCTTATCTCTTTTCGTTCACCCTTGTTTTCACTTGAAGAGCAAAGATAACCTATACTCTTATAGACGAGTCACTGTAAAGATGGCCCTCTTATTGTACCCCAGCCTCCACTGAGATATCGAGACACACAACACGTCCAGCGGCGTGAAGGTGACAGCTGACACTCATAACTTATGCGTGCTGAGGTAGCCTCCACCGGGGATTTTCCCAGCACACCTCTCGAATGACCCCAAAAAATACTGTCTAGATAAGCCAAAAACTGCAGAAAAGCAGCAGATTATGGGCGTCACACACCCCTATGGTATGCAAACACTCCCTTCCTCCTGCGAGATGAAATCCTGGAAAAATTATTGGCCTACACAATGAGACTGCTGCGATGATTGAAGGTCCTGCAGAGCACAGAATCTGCCTAGCCACCTCGATGAATGGCATTGGCTGCTCGAAAAATAAACACAAAATGAGAACAAAGCTCGTTAACATTCTGCCTTATACCATCGTATATGTATGTTGAAACCCCCTTCAATGAAAAGAGCCTACTTTATGCACAGGGATTTTTCCAGCACTCCCCAATGCCCCCTTATGTGAAATACCCTTCTCCCCAAGAAAAAAAGAACAAAAGCAGCAGATATGGGCATCCCCCTGAGATGAAATTCCTGTGAATATCCACTTTATGCCTACCCTTCTCAAGAACCTCATGTAGAGATTCATTCTTCGGTTGTGGAGAAAACTACTAGAGGCGTCCTGTCTTGTGTCCCTTGAAGATCACAAAACAGACTGGAATTGTAAATGCAAGGGGACAGATAGTGGGGGAAAGGTTCCAAAATAACCTTTTTGTGTTTTCCCTCCCACCAGGGCGTGGCATCTAAAGCAGAGGGCAGCTGACTGCTGCAGCTCCTGATGCCAGCGTACTCTGAGGGCACATTGACGTGTGGTCGGCCAGCAGTAACCTGGCCTGCCCGGCTTGCGGGGGAGAGACCATGGCGGCTGAGCCGTAAGTGGCTCCATCGTTGGACACATCATTTCTTCTCACTAACAGCTTCTTCTCTGACCCAAAATATGCATGGGTGCACGCTAGCATAATGTGAGCCATTAATTATGTGTGACATGAGGAAATTGAAACTGAATTTTGGAGGCCTATGAAAATAATTTTTTAAATCCTGACTGAGAAAGATCTTGCATACGGTCTACATAGCGGGTCTGATATGATTCCTGGCATACGGAATGCTCTGTGTGTGCAGTTAGTGTCTGTAGCGGTGCTTGTTGAGTGAAATGTGGCAAAATATAAAGTAACAAAAATTGCGTTCATTTCAGTGAATGTGAGAAAAAAGATACGCATATTGTGACTGCACCCACGCTCATGAGCAGCGACCAAACATCTGCATGTTTCTCTTTGCAATAAACCTGTCTTTTTCAACTGCCACATCTTGGTGGAAGTCTCCTTTTACGAGAGTATATGGAACTTTGGAGTTGCAGAATTGTAATAACAGCAACTCATACTTGTCCAGCTGCTGCTGGCTACAGACCTTCCCCGAATCTCCACCAAGATTTGGCGGTTTGGAAAGAGAGATTCAGAAGAGGAAGTTGCAGCTGTTTAGTCGCTGTTCAAGGGTGTGGGTACGGCCTGCAACAATGAAAACACATGAGCTGAGGACAATGGACCATAGATATTCTTCTTGAGATTGGAACAATATTTGCAAAACACTGCATATAATCCATGGAATTCCTGCTTTGTGTGCTTTCATAGTTTGGGCTTTTTTAAAAAAAACTGTGCAGGGCCTAGATATGTGAGGCCTCCGAGAGAAAAAAAGTGTTTTCTTTCTATGTTAAGGAAAAATTGTTCAAAATTTCCAGTATCAAAAATAAAAGATATGAAGTTCTGGCAAAAAATATAATGCATAAACAGGGCCTAAATTGCCTGTGGAGTCATTCTGGTCAAGTATTGCACTTGTTCAACCCTATATTTTGCCTTTTCGAGTTAGGCAAATTAAATATTTTCCACTTTTTATTTATACAGATCACAGCTCTAAAGTCACAGAACAATGAAAAGTTAGTCCATCTCCGGAATTTTTCTTCCTCAAAAGAAAATCTGGGAAAACCAGGAATTTTGCATCCCCACATAACTTTATGCATTTGCTAGTTCTAGCCAAGTGTTGCACTAATGGCCTTACATTGACCAAAGCTTACTATATTTTGTGTTTGTGTGCTAAACAAGTAAAATCTATGTTGATAATTTATATTGCGCAGTGATTTGTGCTCTAATGTTTGCCAATCAATCCAAGTCATGCAAGCACAATTTCTTTTTGCAATTTTTGGAAGAAAAAGCACGAAAAGAAAAATATTCTGTGTTTCAAAATTTCTGGAAATTTTGTATCTCTATCCAGGCCTCGATTACAAGGGATAGTATTCTTAATCATGTAGAAGCGCGTCGATAAATGTGAGGACACAAATGGTGTGGCATGTCACACTCTGTGAGAGCTCAATTGATATTCAAACGAAATAAGCAACTCAAAGAAAAGGTGCTGATGCTAGGAATCGAAACCTGGGTCTTCTGATTTCCGATCAGGTATTCGTTAATTTCTAGGCGTTCGAGGCTCATGTGCTTGTGTCATCCATGTTTGTTGGCCCGCCTCGGCTAATTCTCCTTGTTTATGATTAAATTTAAAACTTACCTTTCTACGTAGCAAGTGGGGGCGAAGTTGCTTTCACTCCCAAAATAATTTACTCCTTAATTGACTTCACAGCCCTCACTGTAATCTGTCTTGGTTCACTAATTGTGACTGGTCCAAAGCAATCAAGCAATCATTCTCTTTGCATTATCATTCGATAGTTGTTGAAATGTTCTCGTAGCTGGTTCCTGCTGTTCACAAAATGTTCAGACGACACAAGTTTTGAGTGTTTGTACGACTCTTCTCAAGCACACTCCAAACACACCTTACTGATTGCCAAACCATCTCGTAGGCTTATGTAACTGTGACAAGGGGGGGTAGTATTGGGATTTCGTAGCTTATGTGTAATATTTTGTCATTCTCACAACAAGACTAACTCAGAAGACTGTAGAAGTTGTTACTTCCAGGAGCTACCTTCTAACCGTGCTAACTGGAATGCCCTTGTGCGCGGATGAGACTCATAATGCTGCGATATAACCACTAGAAGCCCCTTTTTGCTCCATGAATGCTGCATGTGGCATGCAGGGACCGAGTGTCTGAGTGTGTGGAACGCCTAAAAGAGGCTGCGTCTGCATGTTCCGCACCGTGCAGTGGAGTTGCTCAGCAGTCTGCTGCGCTGTTGCACCTCTTGCAAGACAAAGGTGAGGGTGACTCGACACTTGTACCATTTTTGGAGACACACTCAATCGCTGTCAGTATTATTACTAAGTATGGGCGTGTTCCCTGTTACTAAAGGCAACCCAAGGAAAGTAAAACCTTGAAAGCCACGTGAAATTGCTTCCAATTTCATGCCTGAGATGCACTATTTTGCGTTCCATTACTTTAACCACGTGCAGAACACTGGACACGCTCTAAGATGTCCCAACCAAGAAAATATTTATTTATTTATGTGCTCGGAGGCTCGTATGGGGAGTCGTGCACAGAAGCAATCTTAGTACAGTATATACGCCTACTGTGACTAACAATGTGCGGCTATGTGTGGAAAGGCCTTGGTTCTCGTCTTCCTTGAATGTTTTAGACGGACAAGGCAAGGACTACTCTCAACTCATAGAACAAGCTGTGTGCTTTCCAATGGGATGTACGATTGCTACAAGACTTTGGTCTAACTAGCTTTTGAGACACACTACTGCTGTTTCGCTTGCCTAGAAAAACATCTGCCACACCTTGCCGTAAATAGACTGACTGCCTCCACATGTTAAGGAGCTTGTATGAAATGTGCTGACCCGAAGATTTTTTAAAACTTGTTGCCATTTACACCATTTACTAAACTTGAGGCAAGCATGTTACATGTGCGAGGTTGTTGGATGGGCGCTTCAAAAACAGCTGTAATTAGGGGTGGAGCAGTGCCAAGAAGGAGCATCAGCTGGTTGTATCAAATCCTGAAATAGGCCACTCCTGCCTCTGCCAAGGACGACACTTTTTGTAGGTTGGCAAACGACCTACAGAATGTCTGCTTGTGAAATGATGTAACTAAGCATCAAAGAAAATGTGACAAATCTTGTTTTAACTGTCTCTTTCTGCTTAGATTTTTCACTTTAAATTTACTTATCATAAATTGCAGAGTCATTGCTTTTATCAGTACAAAACTGAGTACTTTCATGTTGTAGCTCTTTTTATCTTCTCTGCGTCAAGTTTATTGTCCATTATTGTCTTGACATGTGTCTAAGCAAATTGCCAAATGGACAGCTGTTTACAGAAACAACATTGGACAGCGCAAATACCGAGGTGTTTCGCAAAGATGTGGATGTTATTAATAATATGGGATTGTTCTAGAACAGGTGAGATGCTGTGGGGTCATCAGTCAGTCAAAGATAGAGTTGTCTAATCACGGAAAGAAGTACAGTATATGAGTTGATGTATGACCCACATGTATTTTGAATATAGAAAGCATTTCAACAACAGCAATATTTATTCACATGACCTGATCTGGTTGTGGCTTGAATGAGTACTCTAAAGTACGAGTACTTGAAAGTGTTTTTCCCATTACTTTGTACTTTACTGCACAATTTTGGGGTACTTTGCCCATCACTGTAATCCATCTGTAGTATATCCTCAAAATTCTTAGTTTCTATTTGGAAGATTACAATGTGTTCCTCGTGTTTTTTGTTAGTTGTGCCTACGTTACCGAAGGAAGACATGTAAGGCTTGCTATGACAATTTTAATTTCCTTTTCAGAAAGAAAGAAGCATCTTACATTCCCGCAGGTGGAAGGTAGCCTCACAGTGCTGCTCAATTTGCTAGAGGTTTGTCCTCTTCCTTACAACTTCCCTGCGAAGTACATGGTGACCATATCTTCATAACAACTACGTTCCTGTTTCAGCAGCAGCACAAAAATTCAACAGTAACACGAAATGTCATATTGATCCTAAAGGAAGTTCTTACTTCTAAAACAGGTAGTCTTTTCTAATCTCTTCCGACAGGTCACTCTGTGTTACTATTGCTCCAGATAACTCAGAGTGCTCTCCTGGGGATACGTAGTTCTGAAAATTATGACATCTTAGCACTTTTGTGGAGGATGTGCTCTTGTGCACATGCTGGAGCTTGCAGCAAAAGTCTAGGGGAATTTTGAACTGAACAGGGCAATGTCATCAACAGAAACGGACACCAAGGAGATGCACCAAAGTAACAATATCATGTGCCCACATAGATTTAGCAAACAGGAAAGTGAGAGCAATATGCAATGAATGTATGGATCCAACTCCGGGATTCCCCTTTAAGTACGCTAATAGCAATGCACGTAGTTGTTTGTCTCCAGTTCTTATTTCTCGAGGTGAGAGCAAGTAAGTAAACAGCACCCACACCCAAAACCTGCAGAGTGTGATGCAGGTATACCCACACTAAATGCGGGCACCACTGGGGTATACCCACACTTTCCTGCAGCGCCACTGAATTTCTACTCACAAATAGCCAAACTGCAAAATGAATCTGATAAGAAAGCGGTATCATTCTGAATGACAGTTGGTCCTGAGAGTGTTATGCGGTGATGTTCTGTTTTAATAGAGTCTGCAAGGGAAAACGACTGACATGGTAACTGCTAATACAATCTTATCGTGATATTGTGAGATATGATGAAATATGATCAGCTCGTGTGCTGGCGGATAGATTTGTGGAGTTTCCTGATATTTTCCTGGATGAAAACGGGCAAATACCAAAACGAATACGTTAGGGCGGCAAAAGGCTAGCTAGGTGAGTGTGGGTGTTGTGGGTACACCACACTTTACCCGCAACCTGCAGTGGCACTGCAATCTGCATTTCTACCTGCAAAACAACAAAACTCTGCAGGTAACCGCAGCTAAACCCACATCTTCTCTCACCTCTACTTATTTCTGTTGTTTTCTTTTACGAGAGCTTAGACACAATTTTACTTCTACATGTCTTACTCCAACATGTTTTCTTTTACACAGTGTCGAAGCAATGTTGTGGTGCTCTTGTACAAAGGAACGGGGGCCAAGTCTTGCTCTCTGTTCTTCTGAAACATCGTGAGATAGGCATCACAGACATAAATTCCATCTGCGCACTCTATGCTGTGCTCACTAGGATGGCAACTAGAGGTACGCTTCGTTGTGTGTGACGTCTTTACAGGCATATCCAAGAACTGAATCTGCGGATGCAATAAGGGGATAAGTCGACTTATCCCCTTTTTAGTATTTAGTTTCACGCGATTGCAAATAACCTAATCTACCATCAAAATAATTACTATTGTGATTTGACATTCCCCGTCTTTGTTATTTGTCAAAACCAGCGTGCGTAGGCAGTTGCCATAATTTCTGCTAGAAGGCGCCACCAATGCACACATTGAGGCACATTTTGCATTTCTGCTTTAGCGGCAGTTCTGTGTTAAAAAAATTACGGCTCCTAAAAAGGTGACAATTCATGACGCTCTGTTACTGTTTTTCTTCTAAGCTCGTATTTCACGGCGCCCCTTCACACATGAAACAGACGGGATCATGTCGTCTGCTTTGCGATGCCAGAGTTTGTTTTGTAACATGCACAGCACTCCGTTGTTCTTCGTTGTTATGGCAGAAGAAGGCACCGGAAGCGACTTTTGTTCTGATTCATCACAATGTAGTGCCTATGACACTCAAAATGTTGTAACCAAGGGTCGCAAACGAGAGACGTGTAAGTGAGCAGAAAAGGAATATGAGAAAATGTTAAAGAACAAGGTGTACACCTTCCGCATGCTGCATGATTTACGAACCGAGCGGTGTTACCGTGTAGACGGATTACAGGGAAGACGCAGCCTCAGTGTATTCACTGCGGACGGAAGTTATTTTGACGGATCTGATTGTTTCTAATGTGCGTCCTCCCGGTGTTCCACATGCGAAAGTGCGTGATGTGACCCGTCTTCTGCCATACGTCACCGCAAGTAACAAAGTTTAATGAGGACCACTTCAGGAAACACCCAGATGTTGAGCTTCGCTGAGATTCATGTAACAATATGTTAGTGTACAAGCTAAGAGCTTACATGCATCCTTATGCCTTAGGCCTTATAATGATATCTAGCACATTTCCTGGGGAGAAATGCAATGCTTCTAAGTGTTATATTGAAGAACAGGATAAGTTGACAGTTGAAGTGCCTGTTATCTCTAAAACCAATAATC
Source organism: Ornithodoros turicata (assembly GCF_037126465.1). Classification (NCBI taxonomy): domain Eukaryota; kingdom Metazoa; phylum Arthropoda; class Arachnida; order Ixodida; family Argasidae; genus Ornithodoros; species Ornithodoros turicata. The sequence continues at coordinate 69,883,261 of NC_088203.1, read as the reverse complement.
CAGGAACAATATCGTGCAACAGAAAGCTACTTCAGGTTGATATGTGTTCCTTCATTTAGTTTCATAGACCCCAGTTACGCGCACACCGTGCAGTGCAAACAAGGAAACAAGATTCTTAACTCATCGATTCTTAATTTATCCCCATATTGCACCCACGGGTTCAGTTGAACAACCCATTTATAAACATAAGGAAAAGGCCGTAAAATATAATGGCTATGTATAAGTATACTTGTATAGGAGCTCACCAAAGTTTTTGTCCCTATGAAGATACTCAATGTTATATTATATTAGTACAACAGGATGTCAACAACCACTGAACAAACCTGTTTATTGAAGAAACTTTATACTGTTGAGCCCACGTAGATGTTGACAAGAAGAACCTAAAATCCAGTTGCTATATTGGGGCATTGTTAACAAGATCATGCAAAATCACCCATCCAAATCACGTTAACTTAAAAGGAATTGAGCGTCACTGCATATGTACATTTCGTTGAAACAATGAAGATGTCTGCCAGTGTTGCCAGTTATTGATTGAAGCAGATTTGTGTCACATTCCAGTTTCTAAGCCTTGGAAATCCCCGGGATTTTCTCGGGAAAAGTCCCGGGGTTTTGGGATGTGAAATACAACTGGGTTCTCGGGATTTGGGGGAATCTCAGATTGCTACACTGCAGCACTCAGACAGGACGAAGGGGGGGTCAAAACTAGAGCTCTATGTTAAACGTTTAAACATCAAAATGTTTAAATGTTTTCTTAAGAAACGCGTTTTGTAACATGTTTCACAGATTAAACATTTTCTTAAAACATGTTTAAACGTGTTCTGTTAGATATGTGTTCGACAGCACGTATACGTATTTAAAGGTTTTCCTAGGATACGTTTAAACGTTTTCGTTTGCATAAATGTACAGCGGCACGTATACGTATATAAACGTTTTCCTAGGAGTCGTTTAATCGTTTTCTTTTACATAATCGTTTTCTTTCGTCCTCTATACACTACAGCTTACTTTCCTTGAAAGAGTGTGCAGGGTATCGCTAAAGTGGCATGTTCCTTTGTCCCGCTCATTTGTGACCGTCTTATGTTTAATAAAGAACAGTCACAGCGCAGGGCACATTTTATTTCGTTTCTTGGTGGTTAATACAGCGTTGCCACGACCCCATTCGCAGCGTACACTGAACTCCGCTCCGCGTGCACTCATGTCATTGGGATCGCTGACACTCCAAAAACGGAGCTTTATCTCATCGACATCGTCCGGCAGAATTACAATTCTGGGTGTTATGCTTTTCTCCATCCCAATTTGTTCATAACGGGAGGGTACGGCTCTTTGTGGGAATTCGCGTCAGCGCATCATGCCACGAAAGTCGTGCTCATCCCTTTTTTCCAACTCTGGCGCAAGAATGATATCATTCGGGACAGCGATTGGTTCTTAACGCGTAATTGGCCAATGTTCTGGTTTTAGAGTGCAATAGTGGGAACCAGTAGGAAAGAGCAGGTTACATGCTTCAGGCTAAAGTAGTTGCTCAAGGTGATGATCGTCCGTATTGGTCTTTTCACCAAAATACTGCTCGCGTAAAGAAGATAAATACGGAATTTTTAGTATAAACTACCCAAAAGATTCAAACGTCATCACCGCCATTACGAGCTCGACATGTTTAAAACTATAATGAATTGCGTCGGTTCATAATGAAATCTACGACGAAAATGAACATGAATAGGGTTGCAAAAAAAACAAATCTGAACTGAAGTAATAAGCTACTTGTAAGACAGTGAGAAACTGGCGTAGTTGGTAATTAGTGATGTGAACCATGGACGCGCCAGGCATAATGGGGATAACTTCTGTCTCTGTCCCTGTAATGCCCGGCGCGTCCATGTTTCCCATTAATAAGGATAACAAGTTGCTTAAATAGCTATCCGTTTCGAAAGGCTTTGCGTTTCGTATTAACAAGACTTTTCAACGACCTTGACATAACGCTCAACCTCTTCATTTTAACAAGATGCTTAAACGTTTCGCATTAACAAAACGTTTAAACGTTTCATACGTAAATGTGTTCCAGACTATACGTTAGTCTAAACGGCGTATAAAACGTTTAAACGGAAAGGTTTTAAACGAAAATCGAAAAAACGTGTTAGATCCCGAGCCCTAGTTAAAAAAAGGAGACAAGCATAGCTGCAGACTCTCAACTGACAGGAATTTTATTTGCACAGGCATATTTATACAATCAAAGAATGATAGGTGGTGCACTATAGCTACACAAAATTTCCTTTCCTTAGTGTACCTTCAGACCTTCGTCCTGTCTGAGTGCTGCAGTGTAGCGACATGAACTATCACAAACTCCCCCTCTTCCTCCCAGCTATATCTGTGAATGCTTCATGAGCACCTGTTTGCTAGATGATGTGCAACTGTCCTTTAACCCACGTTCGGGTTAGAGGTTGCACTTTTAGTAAAGGCTTGCAGAGTAATGCTGGAACAAAATCTGTCAAGCACGTGGAGCTTCATTTCAAGTAATCTGCTTCTCTTTTTAAAATGCTTCCTAGAGGTGCAGATATATCATTGCACACAGCTGCAGCAACTCGGGGGGAAAATGCAACTGATTACTGAAATTGCAGGAAAAACATGGGGATGAGAGAGCAGAGTGGAGAAGGGTAAACTCGAACCACTTCTCACAGTTGCTGGCATCTTTGAAGCCTCACACCCTGCAACAAACATGACTTGTGCCATCTCTCAGGCATGACTAAATGCATCACACTCCCAGTCCAGCAATATTGATTGTGTCATAACTTGACCTCAGCTTCTCAATTTTTGCACACTTTGTGGCTGTGTAGGAGGAAGCGATGATTGTTGTATCCAAGTCTTGCTTACTTGTGAAACTTGTGTGTTACTTGGGAATCAGCTTGGCAGATCATATTTGGGTCAATATCGTCTTGGATCATAGCACCGAAGTACCATTGTGTTGAAGATGTTCCCTTATGTCTCATGAAGTTGTTTTGGCGCAGTAGCTTACATGATCTGACAATTTGATTGTGATGTGTGACGTGATGTACATCATCAGTATGTTCGAGGCAATTGTAAATGAGCTTGACTGAAGGGCCTCTAAACTTCTGCATAGGGTATCTATTCATGTGTTTCTGACAGTTTCTGCTGTGTGCCTCTTTTGCCTTAATTTCACTTTTCTTGTTCATGATGCAGACAGGAAGCTTGCTACTAGAGCTCGACTCGTTGGAGCTTTGAAAGTTCCACTCGAAGAATTACAGCGTCAGCCCCGCCCCAAGCCTAGGATTGCTTTGAGCACTGTGCAGTTTCTCCGGAAGTTGCTCATGAATAGTTAGTATCCACTGCTGTATTTATTGGAAAAGTGAAATTGCAGACAATTTAAGTTTCGTTATATGGTTGAACCTTGATATAACAAAATTCAGGGGGGTCGCGACTTCTTTGAATACTGTAAAGTTGTTGATTTTATGTGGAACATATTTTGGCGTTTTGGTGGAGGCCTTAGTTGAGAAGCAATTTGTGGGAACTTAAATTTGCGAAAACACGGTCTCTGTGACCTCAGAGATCAGCCCATTGTTGCTGTATCTGAACAAAGACCAAGCCTTTTGCAATAACAATGCAATCCCTCGCCAAGAAATTCTCCTGCTTAGTCATCAGCGGGGTTAACGAAAGCGGGCGCTGTTGCTAAGACACTACCCACGTCGCTGGAGGAACCCCACGTATGAAACAGCTTTGGGGACCTTGCGTGAGTTCATGAACTCTTCAACCTGTCACCTATCTTAGCTGCAACCTGCCACATCACAATGTCCGGCTGTCACGTAATTTTAAACGTGTTCAGGATGCATTCGCAGAGTTCCCGCTCACAGTTGGACTGCCTCACCTGAAAATGTCCGTACTTCAGGTGAGAGAGATGCGAGTTCAAGTTCAGAATCAGTGAACCTGAATCAGTGAGAATCTGAACTTGCACCCTATGAATAAAGATCTGTTGCATTTGGAAATTTCACATCCTGGTGTTGTTACATCAGTTATTTACATTCCCCCGCATTCTCATATTTGGAGTCCATTTAATTATTTATTTATTTTCATTTCTGGTCTTACAGAAATGTGGACCAGCTGCTACAGGCAGAAGCCTGACAAGGCAGCTGGACTGACACAACGTGCAAGCAAAAAAAAAAGAAAAATAAAGGAAAAAAACAAAAACAAGTACCAATCAGTGACAATTTACAACAATTACATTTCAGGCAAGAGTAATACTGTTTCCTAACGAAACATATATACATCACATGTACTGCATACAACAAGCACTATTGTGAGCTATGAACCATTCAGAAGTTAATCAACGTTTTATGAATCATGGATGATAGTTTAACTATTAACGATGGTGATAGTATAAAGGCAGCTTAAAGAGAAGTATTGAGATTTCCTTCAAGGTAAACGCGCAATATGCGTTTAAACTGCACGTCCGTATAGTGTTGTGTTAGAAGGTGGATAAACTTATTCTGAAAGAGTGGTATCAGATATGACATGCTCTGTTTACCGTAGTTAGTCCTTAGGATTGGAGTCATGAACTTTCTTGATGTTCGAATGGGATATGGGGTCGTCCTATGCGTGAGGCATATACGTCCTTCCTGTACTTCCCTATAAATGTGTATTCCCAGCTTTAGTATATACATGTCTCCAATCGTAAGGACGTGAGCATTCCGAAAAAGTTTGGTAGAGGACGTAAAGTAGTCAGCATTCATCATAAAGCGGACAGCCCTTCTTTGGAGAACATGTAATTTGTTCAAATTAGTTACAGTTGTATTACCCCATATTAGCAGACAATAATATAACTTTGAGTACACCAAGGCATAGTAAATGTCTCGTAACAAAGGCTGAGGCACCAACCTCCTAATTTCGATTCATTCCTTCAATTGATTTAGATAATTGACGCGCAGTGTGATTGACGTGTGTGGTCCAAGAAAGGTTGTCATGAAACCATACACCCAGTATTTTAATTTCCTTTACTTGTTCAATTGGCCGCAAATCTAAGATTAAGGAGGGCACGACGTCTAGCTTTTTGTTAATTGGTCGAAAAACGATAAATTTTGTCTTCTCTACATTGGCTTATAACCGGTTAGAGACCAACCAAGATGACAGTTTCTCTAAATAACAGTTTGCCTGGTTGCATATATACTGTAAGTTACTATGTGAGAAAAATATATGAGTATCGTCAGCATATAACGTTATATCAAGGGTGCCTGGGATGTTTACTATGTCATTAATGTAAAGGAGAAAGTGGGTGGGTCCTAAAATAGATCCTTGCGGAACTCCGTATTGGATTAGCCGTTTATCAGAATGAAAGCCGTGTACCGTTACGTACTGAGAGCGAGATTCCAAGTAGCGTTTTACAAGTTTGTTTGCTTTACCTTGTATGCCGGAGCGGTAGCACTTGTCTAGCAGAATGTCGTATAGAATCAAACTCTTTCCTAATGTCAAGAAATACTCCTAGAGTAAATAACTGATTTTCAATATTTTGCACAATTTTTTCTTTGACACGTAGTAATGCCTGTTCTGTTGATTTTCCTTTTTGAAAGCCGTATTGCATTGGGGATAGTATAATATTGTATTTAAAAAGATACTCTGAAAACCTATTATTAATCACTCTCTCAATAATGTTTGAAAACGTGGGGAGGACAGAGATAGGTCTGTAGTTGTTCAAATCATTTATACTTCCCCCTTTACCGATAATAGTTACTCTTGCTATTTTTAGTGCATTCGGAAAAACTCCAGTTTGTAATATACAATTGCACATGTAAGAGAGCTGCTCACATATCAGCTGGGTTACATATTTGATCGGAACAGCCTTGGGCCCATCTGCGCCGGTTGCAGAGGAATTGTCTAAACCACGTATGATACGTTCTATCTCGTGAGAAGTCGTGGGAGATAGGAATATTGATGCTTCAGGGGGATGGGGGGGGGGGGGGGAGCAGAAAACCGATAACTGGAAGATTGATTTACGGAAGGTGCTCCCACTTTAACCAGGTGGTTGTTTATCTTATCAGCTAGGCGTAGACCAGAATAAGATTCCCCACCAATTTGCATCGCTTCTGGGACAGGCTGTGTAGTACTGCCGAAAGCAAGGTTGTTGATGGTTCTCCATACCTTTGTAGGGTCGTTTTTAATATTTATAAAAAGTACTTTCCGTAATACTCTTCTTTTGCCTTCTTAAGATCAGCAGTTAGCCTATTGCGAACATGCTTGAATTCACACCATAATGCAGTATTCCGTGTTTTTAAAAACCTTTGGAAGAGTGCATTTTCTGCTTGATACGCTGATAAAGAAGGTTATTTACCCACAGTTTTCTTATGTTTCTAGACTGTCTAGACAGCTCACGTACAGGAAAAGCTTCGTCATAACACTTCATAAAGTTTCCAAGAAATATAGTGTATAGTGCATTCGGATCAGTTTCGTTGTAATATGAATCCCAGTGTATGCTCGAGACACGTGAATAAAAATCATCTAGCGATGTGGCACTAATAATGCGATCGTATCTAGTGAGTTGTCGAGTATGTGCCGGTATGTTAGTTGAATTCTTTAAAAAGCAAAAAATTGGCAAGTGATCACTTAAGTAGACACTGAACACTCCCGACAACACTGGTGTGTTCTTACTGATGCAAACGTCAAGCAATGTATTAGATGAGGGGCGAGTAGGTAAAGAAATGTTGTTCAAGCAACCGAATGATTCGATGAGCTCTTCAAAATCTTTCCTAGCAATGCAATTTCCTAACAGATCAATATTGACATCCCCTACAATCAGTACATGTAGTTTTACTGATTCTGCATATAAGAAGATAGGTTCCATATGGTTTAAAAATGCGTTACGATTTGCGGACAGTAAACTGTCGCAAAAATAACACCAGATGTCTGTATATCACTAATGCTTCCACATCATTATTTATTAAACTCAATGCATCACAGTTAGTGAAATGCAGACACGTGTATATAGCGATGCCGCTGCCACGCTTATCCGTTCTGCCTTTAGATATACATTGATAGTCAGAAAAAGTTACTGGCACATCATCACTGTTGAACCATGTTTCCGTGAAAGCAAGTATGTCAAAATTAAACTTTAATGAGTTAAGAAACGTTTCAACACTTTCATGCTTAGCAACCAAGCTTTGTGCATTAAGGTGACAGACAGACAAACAATTTCGCACTCTTACTGCAAGTCTACAAAGAGAGACAGGCTCAGTATAAGAATGACTTGGACCCTGTAACATGTGGAACAAAAACCGTGGGGTTATACTTTGTCTAGATCTCTTTCCTTCAAGATTTTCAATGCTTGACTTAACTCCGATTTGCGCACTTATATTATAAGTGCGCAATTATAACAGTACATCTACTTTGTGGGTACTTAAATTTGCGAATTTTTGGTGATCGTGAAAAACGCGAAAAATCATTCCATGCAAAAAAAAAAAACTTTTGCAGTACTGCACGTTATGTTGTAATTGACAAAATTTTGAAAGGTTTATGTTGTGAATTTTGAAGGGGCAGCAACATAAATGTTGATATGTAGTAGAATCTTCATAAGATGATCGCAGAACTTTTTAAAAGTCCACGCTGGAATGAATTATTCTCAATGCATTATGTTTTGGGATAGTGCAAACACTTTTCTCTCTCTGTGGCTCAGCTGTGCCATGTAGGGACCTCTCCCTCTCCCAGTACACCATCACTGGCTAGCATCACGACATGCGTTGTGGGCAACACAAACCGAATCAGTTGTGTTCATAGCAGGTGACAATCTTTTGCCTTGCTGATGAAGGATGTTTGGGGGGCAGACTGAATAGAAGCACAGAAAACTAGCAGTACGTGCCTGCACCTTTTGCTGGTTTCTTTTACCTTTGGACATATGTCAGGGATGGAGTAAATGCTGTTTTGGGGATTTTTGTTTTGTAAAGCTCGTTTGTCCTATGTAAAGTGCATGCTCCCTATGGTGGCCTGATGGGAAGGTAAAATTATTTGGTTGCATTGTGATTTTCGTCGTATTACATTTTGCTCTTATGAAGTGTGACTGGACCATTTATTGCTAGTAATTTAATACAGAAGGTACAGTTGCCTGTGGAATGTTGGTCCTATTATGTGTGGTGCGTGACAACACTGTATTGTATCATTATCACATTATTGAATTGGAAAATAAACAAAGAAGTGGCATGCACTCGTGCTTTTAAGATAAAGCGTTACTTGTGTCTGCTGTCAACCAGGCTGGCATATCCTGATGATCCTTGAAACCCGAATCTTTTAGTTGCAACTAGGGGCAACATTCTGTGCAGTATGGGGAACATTGTGGGTAAAATTTCTAGCAGGAAGGTTGAGGGAGTCACATATTACTTGTAAGGCTTGCAAGTCTAGTAAGGACTTTCTCAACACAGCTTTGAATAAGTTGCTCGCCGTACTTGTAAGATCGTGACGGAAATACCCTTCTCTGCATTCTTGCTCCAAGTGTACTTCTGCCTCGTCCACCTTGTTTGCTAGATATTATACTGATTGTTCAAGTCTGTCATGAAGTGTGGACTCTGCACGGAAATGTGTCACACATTTAAATTCTTTTGAGATGCTTGGTTCTCTGTAGTTCTGTCCTTTCAGTGTCCTCTACGCTCAACTCAGCTATTCTTTTTTATTATTATTTCTCTTTCAATATTCTATATTGTGAGGATCAGGAGCACTTCCCATGCAGTAGATAAGCAAGCATACTGCAAGTAGATAAGAATTGAGAGCATTACAAATGCAGTAGAAGTTATTCCAACGTAATTAAAATTTCATAACAGTTGCTTAAAAGGCACATTATTACGAATGGTTGTACTTGGGTGCTTTGAAACACTGCATCAGCTAATGGTTCTTTTTTGCACCGAATGCAAAGGTGAGACCACATGGAGAGCAGCACTCAATTTTAAAAGTGCCTGTTGAAGAAGAACTCAGTTGACAACTTTGCAGTCTTGTTTCTCGTAGTGTAAATTGAGGGAATACTAGAGGCCACCACTTCAATGCTACGACTAAATTCAATTAAATAATTAGTAATGAAGCCTTTCCATATTCCCAAATGGTTTACTTGTGTCCTTCTGTTCTCTTGTAGAAGTTAATGCTACCCTTCTTGGCAAGGAAGGTGTGATCCCTCAGCTACTTGGACTTTTGAATGACCACCGTACAGTATCATTGTTCACAGCTCAAGTACTCGAATGCTTGGCATGGGCTACACGATCAAGTAAGCATCTTCTTTGATGCAAGCATAATGTAGATAGCTTGCCTCTGTGCAGTGTTGCTAATACATGTTTTGTTGCACTTTGTGTAAGTCATGGATTCTCGAGGCTTGTCAGATCGAGGCTTTGCAAAATTGTAGTGAGCTACAGATGTTTTTTACTGGCAATATTGATACTAGGGTAACCTACAGTACATTACTAACTCCTCCTTCACTGTGAGATACGTTGATGGTCAAAGGTTAAGAAAGGTGAGTGTGTGCACCCTTCCAGGTAGCTGATTCTCAGGAAACTAAGCTATAAAGGAAAAAAGAGATAGGGTTGTTTGGTATCTTGGGGTAAGCCCATCATGGCTGGACGTGTTGCAAAGGCAAAAGGTTGAAATGAGTATCGTCTCCATGGAATGCCTCCAACAGGAAGTGATGTCTGTTGACATGTTGGGCATGTCTAGGAAGGCCTCAAATTTCTTAGCATTTGAACTATGCCCACATCTCTTGCCCACATTGTGTAGTTCCAATGTCAGTGAGCAATTTTTCTTACTTATTACTGGCCTTCATATGGATGTGATCTCTCTTGTTCGGTACTCTGTGTGGCTGGTTTACATCTAGTGGCATGTGCTAAAACTAGGATCACATTTTTGTTTTTGTGTAGCAATGTGTATTATTTATGCATTGAAATAAAATCCAAAAAAAGTATTTTTAAGCTCTTTGAAGCGTTTAGCTTAATTTCGTAGCTTCCAGCAGATCCTACACTTCCCCATTGTTGGAACAGGAAAATGGAAGTACTAATAGAAATAAATGCTGCATGTCAAATTGTGCTTCATACAAGATATAATCAAAGCGTTTCTGGACTAGGACTGTAAAAACAAAAGAACATACCTAATTTGAATTTGGCCATAACAACTCACGCAATGTAACGATAAACCACTCTGAGCAGTTCTGTGGTGCCACAGAATACTTCCCAGAAGTGGAATTTTTGGAGCATGTGAAGCACGTTCTTCAAGTAACGTAAATTGCAGAGGGTAATCCAACAATTAAGACAAGTACAACATTTAAACCCCAGCAACACCTAAGCAGTTGGCCTAGGCAAGGATGGCAGTTGGTAACACACCTGACCAATCAGAGAGGTGTGGATCCTACCACTGGCACTTGATGACTTTTCGTCAACTGCTTTTGTAGATCGGTGCCTGGGAGGTGGTAGGTGATTAATGTTGTATTTGTCCGCATTGTTGAATCAGCCACTTCAATTTACGTTACTACATGAAGAATTGCCGCCTGCCTCATTTTGTCCGCCTGCGTGAATGTGAGAGCGCATCGAAGAAAACATAATTATGTCAGTGTAGCATATGTTAAGTACAATATAAAGCAAGAGAGGACGTCTGTTCAAGGGTACTGAAAACCGTTTAATGGCTATGAAGATGGCGGAAGAATCTCAAGTCACGAGATCTGTGCCACGATTTTACGCGATATGATGTCATCTTTCTTTACACTCCCACCCCTGAATTGATGTCGATGTCACCCATGTCGATGAAGCAGATGAGAGACCCTAGCAATTAATCTTCGTCTGCCTCTAACTTGTGTAGCAGTTGAATTGGTCTACAGATAACTTTGCCCCCCGATATCCTGACCTGGCAAGATCGGATGCAGCCATCGGCGCTCTCTCTTGTACTTTCAACGCGGCCAAGGGGCCAAAACACCCGAGGCGCATCCTCCTTGGCTATGAGAACGATGTCCCCTGTCTTGATGCTGCACGATGAAAGTGGCCTGCGTATGTTCGTGGATCTCAGGTACAGGATATACTCCTTGGTCCATCTAGTTCAAAATGACTCCATCAAGCGCTCGCGGTACTTCCATCGTCGCCTCAGCTGGTTTGACGTCGAACGCAACTCGACTGCAGGCTCGTAGGGAAGGGCTGTAGTACATTTACCAACCAGGAAGTGCCCAGGCGTGAGCACGGAGAGATCGTCTGGATCCTCGGAAACATAAGTCAAGGGCCGTGAATTCAGAACGGCTTCCACCTTCGTGACAACAGTGGCAAGCTCGCTGTACGTTAGGGTGCTTTTTCCCAGTATCATCCGTAGACACACCTTGGCGCTTTTTATTAGGCGTTCCCAAAAGCCTCCCCACCAGGCAGCGCGCTCAACGATAAACTTCCAGCTGATCCGATGTACCGCAAGGAACCCATTCACATCTGGATCCTGCGACAGCTGGCCAACGGAAAGTTCACGGGACACACTCTTGAAGGTGCGGAAATTATCAGAGTATACTGTTCCTGGCACACCTCCCCTCGATACAAATCTCTTGAAGGCCTTCAAAAAGTCTTCGGCAGTCATAGATTCTGTGAGCTCTAAATGAACTGCCCTAGTTACGGTGCAAGTGAAGATGAGCATGTAACACTTTCTTGAAGCATTGCTCTCTCCATAGGGTGGTCTGTAAAAGAGTGGCCCAGCATAATCGGTTCCTGTCACATGAAATGGCGCTGCAGCTGATATTCGGTCCCGAGGCAGGGGACCAGCAATCTCAGTACACGCGCGGGCTTTCGCTCGCCGGCAAACGCGACAGCCGTGCACCACCCTCTTTACCACTTGCCGTCCTCGAATGACCCAGTAGGCCTCCCGTAGGTCAGTCAGTGTTCCTTGGATGCCAGCGTGCAACAACCGTAAGTGAGTCTGCCTGATAATCATGGCTGTGATAGGGTGGTCCAAGGGCAAGACTATAGGATGCTTGACTGCATCAGGAAAGACACCGTACTGGAGACGTCCTTGCATGCGGAGGATCCCTTCGTCGTCGTGAAACAAGGAGGCGTTCCGAAGAGAAGTGTGGGTGGTAGGCTGCAATCCAAAAGACTCACGCTGAGCATTTCTAATCCAATAGTGCTCTGCCGCATTAATCTCTTCTGAACTTGGCATACCCCTGTCCTTGAGAGAAGGGCTCCTGCTGTTGTGGACAAACCGTAGCACCCATGACGTAACCTGGAGCAGTCTGGAGAACGAGCTGTACTTTCGTACTTGCAGGATGGGCTCGTTGATCACTGTCATCACTGCGAGAACGTCGGGGGGTCTTAGCCTCGGAGTAGACATCTCCTGGAGCATTGGCTGTAGAGCGCCAACCTGGCGGCCAGGATTCAGGACTGCACAGCCAACTCGGGCCATTCCACCAACACGTAGTGTCCAGAAGGCGTCGGCATGACACACCCCTCGTCAAAAGGTCCGCAGGATTGTCGGGACCAGGACAGTGTCTCCATTGGCGGGTTTGCGTAGAAGATTGAATCTCAGCAACGCGGTTCCGTACAAAAGGTTTCCACGCCGAGGGAGATCCGTGGATCCAATGCAAAGCAACCTCGGAGTCTGTCCACAAGATGGCTTCCACATCTAAAACGAATAACGTCTGCCGAACAAACTTAAGCAGTCGTGAGGCTAGAATGGCGCCCATCAACTCGAGGCGTGGGAGGGACATTGCTTTCACCGGGGCGACTCTGGTTTTGGCCAGCAACAGACATGCTTCCAATAGGCCTTCGCCACGATGAGAAACCAAGTAAACAGCTGCTCCATAGGCCTTGGTGCTGGCATCGCCGAAAACATGCAGACTCCTCGCAACCTCCGTCAACGGAGCTGTGGCACCTGTTAGCTTTCGAGGTAGCCGGAAACGAGCCAGCGTAGGTACCTCTTGACACCAATTACTCCATACAGACCTTATGTTGTCAGGAAGGAGATCGTCCCACTGAAGCTTAGCAAGCCAGATGCCTTGCAGTAGGATCTTGGCCGTAATTACGAACGGTGCCACGTAGCCCAGAGGATCGAAAATCCGAGAAACAGCCTGAAGCACGTAACGCTTAGTGTCAACCGGACATTCCAGAAAATCGGATAATGATTTCATGGAGAGCTGTATCTCATCAGAGTCGATATCCCAATTGAGTCCGAGCACCTTTTTAAGGGAAGTGGTGGATGATGAAGCAGTGCCATCCGCTTGAAATAACTTCCACAGGGTGCTGTCTTTGCTGGTCCATTTGATGAGCTTCAACAAGGATGTCACCCGATTCACGGTAGAGCGTATTTCCTTCGTCAACGGAATCCACGCCGACAACCAGGTCATCCACATAAAAGCGACTTGATAGAAGAGAAGCCGTTCGAGGATATCGTGAAACCACAGATTGCAAATGATGTCGGATAGTGGCGGCCAACAAAAACGAGCTGGACTTTGCGCCGAATGGTACCCGCATCATTCTCCAAGTCTCAATAGGAGGCAAAGCCTCGTCTGCCTTCGGCGCAATGGCGTACCAACGAAAGCGCAAAGAATCGCGATCCTGTGGATCGAGTACGATCTGTAAAAACGCTTTTTCAACGTCAGCTGTAAGAGCTATTTGATATGCCCTGAACTGAAGGCGCAAATCTAGAACATCCGGGTTCAAGTTGGGTCCAGCGTTAAGAGCTTCATTTAAAGAGACTGCACCAGATGACTTTGACGAAGCGTCGAATACAATGCGTACTTTAGTCGTCTCCCGATCTCTTTGTATGACAGCATGATGAGGCATGTAATATATAGGCCCTCCACCGGTGTTCTCCGTCTCAGGTACGTGCTCCACATGTCCATTTAGCAGATAAAGACGAATCGTAGAGTCGTACTCTTCCATCAAACTGGGATCCGGTAGCAACTGATTCTGATTAGAGTGATGTGGGTGCAATTCCCGCAACCAACGCTCCACAACTTTTCATCAACTGCCATCTTTGGGACATTCTGAGATTCATGCTGGATCACCTCCACAGTGTCCTCCAGGTTCATCTTGGGGCAGGGCAAGAAGTCACAGATGCCAAATTTGGAAAGCACGGGAGATGAGAAGCAACAACCATGTTATTCTGGGCAAGAATATCGCGCACCATGAATGCCGTGTGTGCGGGAGCACTGTCAGTACCTTCGTGAAATCAGTTGTGGCCACTTGCGCCGAATGTCCTTCCTCAATTGACTCATAGTGTTGTAGTAGAACTGGAAGTTGACAGTCCTTTGATGACAAATTCATGATGCACAATACTGCAAATGATTCCGGACCTGCTAACGGAGGTCCTGGCACACAGTACTCCTTCAATTCGGGGGTAAGGATCCTCGGCACAAGCTTGATGAATTTGGCCTCCTATGACTTCTTTGTTTTCCCGGAGATGAAATTAAAACTTGAGGGTCGCCAATTTCGCACTGTGAGGATATCCAACGACAATCACAGAAGGTGCTTCACACGCTCCAAGAACAGGACTTCCAGAAAGCGTTCCAATGCTGGGGGGCGGTTTATCGCTGCACAGCAAGGAGAATTCTGCAAAGGGTATGGTGGCCAAATTTAATCAGGTATGTTCTTGTACCAGTCCTAGACCCAGAGCTGCTTTGGCATAGGACGTCCAGCGTTCAGGATTGCTGGTGTCACGGGGGCATCCCACATGTTAATGGAATAGGGAATTTGCTTTTTAGACCTAACTTACCGGGAAAATGCTGCTTGATAACCGCAGAACCCATCACCACAAAATATTTCGAGATAACATACTCAACAGAGGTGGCTTTTTGTGCTTCATGCAAGGCGTGTAAGCGAGTGGGTGTAAATCAGGTCCAGTTCTGATTTTGTTCTTCAGTTTTCATTTTACTCTGTTTGGTTTTACATGAGTTACGGTATTTTTCTATCTTATTTTCTCCTCTTCTACAGACTACAATCACATGTGCTTTCTTTCTAACAAAAAAGGTTCATGATGTGAAAGGTCGTTGAGGGCAGCCTCAAAGCACCTAGGAATCAGATGATTATGCAAAATGTAACCAGCATCCTGTGTACTATGTAGTTTCCCCTGTCATGCATTGTGCACGTGCTCTTGATGTGTTGCTATTCAATTAAGCTGTGCAAGTGTGTGCTACTATTCTGGCATCATTTGCTCACTAAACACAAGTTATTATGAAATACAACGACCAAAATGGTCATGGCAGGTGTGATGCCAACTCAATTATGGTTTTGTTGTGCGTGCCTGCCCATACAAAACACATTTTTAACCTTTCATCTACACAAGCAAGATTATAAATGGGGACACACACAAAACATTGGTGAAAGGCCTGTTGCCAAGTTTCTTAATTCGACACTCTCCAAATGGAAAGATATTTCAAAGAATCTTGTCTATAGCTCACTGCTTAGTCAGTACATGAGGCCACAAAACAAAATTTTACAATGCCAGCCAAAACAAGCTGTTCCTTATGGGACTATTCTCTAGCAGACAGATACTTCTATAAGGTGAGCAATATGTTCAAAGGCGTGTGGCATCACCAACATGCAGAAGCCATTTTCTGTCAGATGGAACAGTTTTATGTGGGAACAAAACATGGGAATTAGCCAGAAACACTGCTTGAATTCGGTGGCTTTTCAATATATTGAAAACATAGCGCGCTAAACGAAACTTCGAAATGTATTTGAACTAGCCGAAAGTATAAAATATCTGAGTTTGAATTAACAAATGTCTACTGCGTACCAGAATGCGGAAAATTCAGGCGTACTAGAACAAAGCGAAAGTGCCCATTGTAAGGCTTTCTTCTTTGGTATGCATACAGCATGATATGGTTGTATATCTGAGTATGTTGTATTGAAATAAGTGGTAACTGATGGCTGTGTTCACAAATAATTTATTTCTATGGATGAGGCACCTTGTTTTGTTGCATAATAACATAACAAAAAATGAGGTTATACAACATAGAAGATAAGCAAGTGAAGATCATTCCACACAGTGAATGGAAGTACTACACAAACAGAAATAACATGCCACACACTGTATGATAAGTTTTCGTCTAGTATCGTCTGGCATCTGGTAACAGTCAAGCATTACATACTATCATGACATGCTATTATGACATTACACTGGCAGTAACTGGACCATTATTGAAGGCCGCTTCAAAGCCGCTGTATCTGGTGTACAGTGGCACTGCTGCAGAAAGTATCCATTTAGTCAGTATGTCATTCTGGGAGGCACAACCCCAGAAGGAACTCTCCCAAGTTTTTTGTATTTTCAGCCATCAAGTTGCATAAAAAATTATATATTTATAGTGTATTATTCTATTACATATTATATTCATAAATGTGGCTCCAGATTATGCTCTTCTGGTTTTTAGAGAGAAATGTCCTGGAAATGTCGCAGCATGGACACTCCATCTTGTTGAACGTTTTGCACGATCTGTCTGCTGGAAAGGTAACGACACGGCACGAGAAGCTGTTGGTGCGAATGCTGAGAGCTGACTTGCAAGCACTGCTGCATATTGCCTTCTACAGTGAGTAACTGATGCTTACTTCTTGCACAGAACAAGCCATTTGTGTGTAACGCAGCTGAACCACAGCCATAAGAACAAAAAGAATGAAAGCCCATCTGGCATACAAGCTAGGAGATATGGTATGTCCTGCACACTAAATGTGCATGGCTTTTCGCCACTCACTACATCTATCTTCGTAACAAGCGTGATACAGACAAGGCTACATGGCTCCCTTTCCTAGTTCTATCCAAGTAAGTCTAGTCTTAAAGGGACCATGAAACGATTTTCGCGAATTCCAAGTACTCTGCAGGAAACCATTCACATGATCCCTCACTATCATACACACATCGACTTTTAAGTGTATTCAGCACAACGGGGACGCAATTATCAGACAGAAATAGCCGGGCGTGACCGCTGGATATATGCCTTCGATGTGGGCTTACATCATCGCCATCCAATTCTCTCAGCCAACTGTGAACGACGAGGAGGACACACCCCGCAGGACAACGTAGGTGCATGGTTTCGGTTTGAACAACAACGACGTCATATATCTGCCGTCGAAATCATTGGAAATATGGCGAAAGGCAAATTGTCAGCAATGAAGTAAGAGATTATGCGACACACACAGCGTCTATGGATCGTTCGGTACTCAGCAACTCGTAAAATGCCGCAGACGAAGGTATGTTCTGACGAAGAAGAAGTTTAAAGAGGAAAACGTGCTTCGGTAACCATGCTGACAGTCAACAGCTATATTACATTTCTCGTAAGATTTCGTGTCAACGGTTAGATACAATCTTTTCTCCAGGTCAAATTAAAACATATTTCATGGCGAAGTATGCGAGCTGGTTTGCAAAGTTTGCAGTTTGCTGGCAAAAGCCCATCCACGAATCGGCAACATGTTCTGTGAATGATGTCACGACCAGTTCGCCTCGGAGGTGGGCCGTAGCAGCTGCCGTTCACGCCTGTGGTTAATATAGAATATCTTCGCTATTTGAATCATTTTCAACTTCATATTTCGCAGAGTGAATGCTTTAGTACAGGGGAACAAATTAAAAATGATCGTGGGCTTGTCAAATATCTTTCATGGTCCCTTTAACAGTTGTTCAGCAAGCCACTCTTGTTGTGTGTCAAAACAAATCACCATGTGACTTTTCAATCACAAAACAAGTCTTGGAGCTGCACCCGGTAAACTGGTGGTTAGTGTTCTCGCCTCAGGTTGCATCATACTCTGAGAAAGGTGTTCCACGTTAGTTGGCTGCGTCATCTGTTGGGTGCACTCAAGTACATTCTATGTCCAAGGTCAAAGGTGTCACATACACGTACATAAGCAATTAGGAAAGTGGTTCATTCCTGCGGCGATTAACCGTAGGTAGATTAACCATAAAAGTACAGCATGCATTGCAGGAATATCTAGATTCTGAAACGTGCATATAACAGAAAAAGTGGGATGACGACGGTTAGCATCGTCTGCTATGATCATTTACTAGTGCAGAACGTGCCGCCCGATGACTATCATTTAACTTCAAATTGGTATCCTAGCTCAAATTTCAATAGATATTTTTATACTTGGAAATACAGTGGGAATGAATGACACGAGTGGCGCATACAACATTTGAGACCATATCGGGAGGAAGCCACAACACACAATTGCCGGGGTGGTAGGATGTACCCAATACCTGTTTCTCATATAGCAAGTTGTGGTCTGCTTAACAGCTTTTTGCTCAAGTAGACAGTGCTAATGTGGCTGGTGGATGAGTGGCAAAAGTGTGGCACAGGTTTTCCTTGGAGTTTTCAGGCCTGCTGTAATGCAGTCAACCCTTGATTTATCAACACCAACTGTTGCCACTGAAAATGTTCATAATTTGAAGTGTGCAGGAAAGAAAAGGCCCGAGGAGCGCTACAAACGAGGGAACTTTCCAGAGACGTTTATTTTCAGAAATACTGGACACGTCATGTTCCATATTCCATCTTTTTCTGACCTTTTGGTGACCGGAAAAAGCCTTGGGTTCTCGAATTCGTACCCACAAAATCTGTTCACTGTTCGGAAATCGAGGGTTCATAAAACTAGGGGAAAATATGTGGCAAATGTTTTGTTCCGCGGCATACCGTTCATAAAACGGGGGAGTTCATAAATCGAGGGTTCACAAATTGAGTGTTGATTGTACATGAAAGCCTAGCTTTGAGAATCATGAGCAAACATATGACAGCACTTTTCTAGTTTTGGTTTGTGTCCAGACTGTCACTGCTGTCTAATATGTGTTGTGAGAACTGGAACACAAGGGTAACATATTGCACACATGAAGAGGTAATGGTTACTCAGGTGCTCTCAAACTATTTGCAGCAAAAGCTATTCATGCAATCCACCATTGTGTAGCATGCACTGATGTAAGAGAAACCTGGTTTCTATTTGGTGGCAGAGGCTGGTCGAAGAGCCCTGCTGGAGGACATGACGCCAGAACGACTGTATTCCTGGTGTACAACTTTGCCATCCGGCCCACTCTGGAATCGTCTGATTGCATTGGCTTGCCTAACCATACAGAGATGCATGCCTCCATTGGAGCTCCCTGTGTCATCCATAGAGAGTCCTGTAGTATGCCCCCTCCAGCGACAACTGAAAGATACTGCCAGTGAGATACTGACCGAAGCTTCATTGCGGGGTATGAGGTTCGATTATCTTCTTACATTTGATTAGCTCCGATTAACTCTTCATTTTGCCTGCTAAAAGCATAATGTGCTCTATCTTGAGCAGTGGACGTCCACAGAGGCAGTCAAGATCAACTCTCATCTGGAACCACTTCATCCTCTGATCCAGACGTCGACTCAGATGATGGGGAGGTACGTAAGAAGTTTTCTAGGCACGATTGTTTACCGTAGAAGCTGAGTAGATGGCTAGCATGAGGTGTACCATATGCACGAAACCCGGGAATCATCAGAAGTATGTTTCTCCTTCACTTAACGTCCTCGACTGATGAGTGTTTCCTTGCATGGTGTAGCTTTTGTAGATTATTATGTAATTAAATTTTTGTAACATTTGGCCTAACCTGACACGGTATTAGACATTTTCTGCCACTTGTTAAGCGTGCCACTTGTTAAGCCGCTGTTTGACTAAGGTTGAACGCACAACTGCGTGACCCACGCAGATGCTAGCGCCGTGCAGCATTGAATGCTGAGTTTGTGGCTGGGTCCCCTGACAGCGGTGTTCAGCATGCTTGCTTGGGTGCTACGATTGTTTTTGGCTGCGCACCCCATATATTCAACATACGCCACTGACGGTGCTGCATGCTGGCAGGACCTAGTCTCAAACTGAGTGGCGAATGCTCTGTGGAGCTGGTGCCCTCGTGGGACACGCGCCTGCGTGTTACCGTTATGTCTGACAGCGGCTGTATGTTGAATATTGCTTTCATATAGCGCAGCACATCACCCTTGTCGCAGATGCTGCAGGAGTAGTGAACGTAAACTCTTGCTGTGTTGGTTTCATTGCAGACGCATAAATGCCAGCCTTTTCTTCATATGTTCCTGGTAAATGCTAGAGTCAAACTTAATCAACTAGCCCAATTCCACCAGACCCTGTGGATCATTGGTTGGTAACATGTTTGCTTACTGACCCCCAAGAGTGCAGGACTGATCTCGGCAGAATATGCCATAAAAATGGCGGCATAGTACAGGTTGTTTCGATATGCCATCTTCCACGAGGGCTATTAAATAAAGTGTGCTGCGTGCTGAGATTTCAGAGTGCATTAAAGAAGCCTCAGGTGGGCAGAATTATTCCACCGTCCGACCATGGTGGCTGTGCTCAAGATCATAGATGTCAGTGTAAAACACCAAATTCTTGTACTGCTGCTACTCTGCTGTGCTTACTTCACATTCTTTTGTGACTAATGTTTTGTCTTATACTGTATGATGTTTCTGTTGCTTCAGCCAGATATTGTCAAAGAGAATCCACCAATACGTCATGACACAGGACTCAGTGTTGGGACTTGTGTCCAATTCTTTCCTGAAATGGAATTTAAAGGTGCTTCACTGGTAAGCAAAATCAGAAGGCTCTTCCTGTTGTATCCTTGTAACTATTGGTCATGCTAGTCTTCCTGTGGTGTGTTCGGGCTTGATATTTTTGCTAATAATGTTGCAAGTAAAGGCTAAACCACATGGAGCAATTTTTTAGAGTGATGCCTGCTAGCATGACGTTCATAAACATGTACGAAACCATTAAATACAGTCAAACCTTGATATAATGAAATGCTATATAATGAAATTTGTGGTACTGGGAAATAATTTGTATTGCCTGACACAATTGGCTGCCATATTTTGTCAGGCTCGACGCAACGAAATACTATTCGGTACATCACGAAAGAAACCATGTTCCGCGTGAGTTTTGTTATAGGTACTGCATCTCGGAGGTTCGACTGATCATGACATGTGGCGCACCCCGCATTACAAAAGCACACCTTGTACCGACCAGAAGTAAGAGTGTATTCAATACTGACAAAAGAGGCAAAAACCATGTCTGTAGGGAGCATAATGGGCACGATGACTGCACACCACACTCTGTGTATTATGTCATCGTCTTCATTGCTGCTTTTCGTTTTTTATAATCAGTTTACGCAGACAGATCGTGCCCTCTTCACTTTTCCGAAAGAACCGCTTCAGTGGCACCACTGCAGGTATGTCCTGATTGGTGCTTTGTGCTGTTTTCGGTGTCGTGCTGGCCAACAACGGCACAAATCTGGCAGAGTAGGTCGCTCGCGATGTCACGGATGAAACAAAGAGGCCGGAGTCACTGACTTGCCGTACGACAAAAAAGTCCACTAGTTGTCGCTACATGTGGTTTAGCCTTAACAGGATACACAGCACATACTGTTGTACGGCACCCTGTGGATTTTACACACAGGCTACTTCTGGCACGTACAATCTATGCAGGCTAATTCTAGCTGTCGTCTGTTCTCGGCCTATAGAGATCTGTTGTCTTCTTACCCGATGCCACCCTACGTGGCAATACTACTAGTATCTCCAACATGCGAGGCATTTAGGCAAACAGTTTCAGCTTCCATTGCTTTGCTATTGTATTCTAATTGTGCCCACACATAAATGCATCAGCAGGCAGGGTACTTCTCTATTGTTCCTTTGTATCAAACAAACTTCACTCCTACGGGCACATTTTGCACTCCCTATAAATTACACTTGTTTTTAATGTTACGCGGCTCAGTCATAAGTATTACATCGCTGCTTTTCAGGTTACAACTAGAAGTGAAGTGAGAGGTGAACCTGACGAGAAAGAGCCCCATAAAAGGATGAGCATCCTAAATTGCGCAGCATTGCTGAATGGTGCCCGAGAAGCACAGCGTGCAGAGCGTTGCCTCCAGGGTGTCGACAGGCCTGAAACTTTTGCACGGTTGGCACAATCAACTGAAAGTGTAGTTCTACTAGTCAAACTTCCATTCCCTGACCTACATGGACATGATTCTGTGCATGAAATTGAACTACTCAACTCAAAGTGTGGAGCCTCATATAGGTGAGTACAGGCATTAAAATGTTGTATCATCGGTGCATTAATTCTGCAAGGAAAATTTTTAACTCAGCACTCAACTTCCGCTCGACTAGTTTTTTCGCTAAAAATATATTAGTCTGTGACCCAGAATTAGCAGGCATTCTCTCTCCACAACCCTGCATCACAATCTTTCTGTATGAGGTAATCTATTCTCAGTTAAAGGGACGGTCTCGTACAGCCGGGGCGATTCCGAAACTTAGCCAAAACTATCTTTACGAGTACTGTACACATACAACTGTCAAAGTTTCATTCAGAATAACCAAGTCGTTTTCGAGGAATTTGTTCAAACGTGCCGTAATAGCAGACGACGAAACCTGTGCTTCTCTCATGCAACGTCATGCATGACGTTGGCCTGCAGGTGAGTCGCCGTTGTCACGGTAACTAACTTGCAGAAGCCCCTTGGGTTGAGTCATCCCCTTTGCTCTCGAAATGGGGACACTCAGGCATATATCTCCGCGAGCGGAGAATGTAGTCCGTGCATTGTCTGTGGGGTCTCTGACAATATGGCGCATAACTGCATACGTGGAAGCTAAGTCACGTGGTTTCTTTCCGTGAGTATTTAATTCGGTTCTTGAATAAACACACACTCCTTCTCCATGTATGTTGTCAGCGACACTTCATTTTGAAACATGATCAGTGTGCAACGGTGAGTGTAATGGAAGCGCACGTAATATATTTTTGGTCGGAGCTGTAATGCGATTGCGCACGCCGATGGCCGGTGACTTCAGATTTGTGATTGTGGGTGGGGTTGTCTTGCGACTTTTAACTTGTCCCTGAGGATTAACATAGTTGTTCTAAACCACCATGTGAGCCATTTCTTAGAACGTGCGTTTTTCGCCTGAGAACTGAAAGAAAATATACGAGAGTTGCAGCGGTCCCCAGTAGCTTCTGAAAGTCGTCTGCTCATGCCGGTGCACTAGTGCGCGCAAAAGCAGGCGATTTCTGTGTCCTATCACAGACTTTCCCGCAGGGCGACGTGGCCGTTCTAACTGTTGCTAACTCAGATCGCGGCATGCCCTGCAATCTTTATCAATTTAATTCGGTTATTTAATAACCGTGACGTCTTTTGTTGGGTAAATTCACAGTATTCCATTTTCAACAAAGGGCAATCGAATGGTACACTTTATGAGAGGGGCAGGGCGTACGAGACCATCCCTTTAAGCCATGAATATGGTTATCACATATTATGGTTATCTTAAAATGTATTCACAGTAATACTGGGACATATCATGCCTCACTCCAAAACAGTCTACTGACAAATGGTGAAGTGGTTAGGGTTCGGAACCATGGGCCATTTTTACAGATTTCTAAATACGATTTCCGGGATCCCAGGACTGGATTGGGATTTTTTTGCAACTGTCCTAAGAATCTCGTATAGGTTTGTATCCACCTGCACATCCATGCTATCACAAATTGTGATGCAGTGTGTGTTTCATGCCACCCTCATGGAACATTCTAGTGGAAGAAAACACACACACAAAAAAGAGAAGAAAAACTGCTCACTGGGCAAACGTTTTGCCGCATATTATATATTGAGCATTTGCACCGTGCCAGAATATTGACTTTGCGCTGGAATGTGTCTGTTCTTGTCGTCTGCTATGGAATATCTTGTGTCTGCACCCCATGATATTCCCCGTGGTTAGCAGTGCACGAGAAGCATGACGTTCAACAATTGTACTGTACTCACAGCTGAGAGGGGATAGGGTGCCGTGCCTCCCCCTACCAAGATTCAAGGTCACTTGTGAAAATTATGTGCTCTTTAGTTATAGGTCGTCATGAGGTTTCTCAAATGTATTGTTTATGAACCTCTGAATACACGCATGGTCCGCAGCGTCCGTTTTCAGAAAATATGTGTGTTTGTGAGGGGGTGTGACTGCGCGCTGCAGCACAGAAAAGTTGCAAAAGGAGGCAAAAGCACAAGGGATGTGTCGGTGTGTGATCTTGGGAGAATACTGCACGTTTTTTTGTTGTTTTTTTTTCTTTCCTTCTCTTACCCGCAGATTGGTAAATCCCACTTAATGGAAAAGTGAATCTTCCACCGCAGAAAGCTAGGGGCTTCAGGTGCTATGCACGTGGGATCGCTTTGACATGTGGCAAGAGTGGTTCATTAAGAGGGACTATGAGATGATTATGAAAGAGGTCCATTGTGCACTGGTCACCAACAGATACATGAAAATGCTCAATTTCAGTAACACACATATCACCTCCTACTTGCACTTTGGAATTTTGCCATGGGCGTAAACTTCATTTTTGCTAGAGCTGTGCAAATGGCAAAATTTCAAAATCGAATCGAATATGAATACGTATCTTACAGATACTGCGAATCGATTCGAATTCTAATATTCCCAACAAGCCCAATTCAAATATCTCGCTTTGGAAAATTTTGGAACTTTTTGTCCATGGGGGAACTGCTGTTCTAAATCGGTAGCCTGCATATTTTCAGTCAGAATGAAATATCATAAGAAGAAGAAGCCTATCTACTTCAGGAATTGGAACACATTGCTGGGTGTGCATCCTTTGGTTTATTTGTTCGCATTTGTACTGTCTATACTCTTCACAAGCTGTAAATATTTCTGTCTTTTGCCTTTACATTTATTATATTTATTGTGTCTGTTACATTTATTGGCACCTATAATGTGCATTGCTAGTAGGACCTATAGTAACCAATAACTAATAGTGACCAATAATGTAAACACAGAAAATCTTCCAATCACTTGTGGAAGGATGCTCCGTATGAACCTATATGGGAACATATTGTGATCACAGCTATGAGTTGTCACGCAGAAAAGCTAGGCTGATGAAAGCATGGGCTGATGAAAGCTCTCTGCAAATGAACAGTGTCTGCAGACGAGGAGTACAGCCACTCACTTGACTACGGTGTGGCTGACGTGCTTTTCAGGCCTTCAAAAGCTTTCTGTAGCTTTCTTTGTAATTTCTTCCGATTTCAGATTTACCCTGCCCTGGGCGCATACTCTGCTCTGATGGGAGATATAAAATGAAAGCGTTGAACCGGTTTGGGGCTACAAACCTTTTGGGAATTGGTTCGATTTTTGCCGTGACCAAACCGGAACTGAACTGGAACGAAATCCATGCAACGCGAACCTGAACCGAACCCGTATTTTTTGTGGTTCGACGCCCTGGTCTGATTATCGGTATAGCATGTGATGATGTGTTGAAAGTGACAGGTGACGCCATAAATGCTACTGAAAGAGCATTTATATAGAGCATACTGAGCCATCCTCAAGTACCCTAAATTATTCTGCTGTGTTGCTCGCTTGTGAACGGTGGAGATTCAAGTTTATTCCCAGTGAGGCAATGAGCCAGAAAAGTCATCTTGATGTTTTGAGTGCCAACAATACTGGCCCTGACCAGAATACAACGTGCATGGAAACATATCACGTGATTGTGCACTATTTTGGGCTGGAAAGGTTATTTCCTGGTGCTTCTCTCCTAGCTCCCCCTTCTTAACATACACACACAACTTTTAGAAATGTATGCTTTCAGAAAAACTTCAGGTGCTGACATACAGTTTTTTGTTTCGAGTTCTGAACTACTAATTAACATCATCTACTTGCTGTTTGACTTTGAACCAATGGGGTTTTACTGTACTTCAAGGCAGATGTCAAGTTTGTGAGTGTAGTACGTATAACAGATTGCAAGCCCACCCATCACGATGATAAAATTGTATTGTTGTTTTATTCAACAGGTCAAAGCTGTTGGGTCATGTTGAGAGATGCCTTGCCCTGAGACGCTCAACTCAGAGTGTAGTTGTGTATGACTACGATGCTTCTGTTAATGGCAGCATGACGTTCTTTCGGCCGCTTCGCAACACAGATGAAACCCGGTTCGTACTTTTTCTCATGTTTTTTGTTTGGTGAGTTTCTCATAGCAACAGAATACATTTCTGTAAAATGACATTTACAAACTAGTACAGTTCGAGGCAGGTTGAGCAATAAAATTTTAAAGCAGAATTTGCTCATACACCTAATTTCATTTAAAGGGACGGTCTCGTACAGCCGGGGCGATTCCCAAACTTAGCCAAAACTAGTTTCACGAGTACTGTACACATACAACCGTCAAAGTTTCATTCGGAATAACCAAGGCGTTTTCGAGGAATTTGTCGAAACGTGCCGTAAGAGCAGACGACGAAAGCTGCACTTCTCTCATGCATACGTCACGTATGACGTCGGCCTGTGGGTGCGTCGTCGTTGTCATGGTAATTGTAACTTGCAGAAGCACCTTGGGTTGAGTAATCCCCTTTGCTTTCGAAATGGGGACACTCAGGCATATACCTCCGCGAGCTGAGAATGTAGTCCGAGCATTGACTGTGGGGTCTCCCATAATGTGGCGCACAATCGGATACATGGAAGCTAAGTCACGTGTTTTCTTTCCGCGAGTATTTAATGCGGTTTTTAAATAAACACGTACTCCTTCTCCATGTATGTCATCAGCGACACTTCATTTCGAAGCATGATCAGTGTACAACGGGGAGTGTAATGGAAGCACGCGTAATATATTTTTCGTCGGAGCTGTAATGCGACCGCGCGCGCCGATGGCCAGCGACTTCAGATTTGTGATTGTGGGTGGGGTTGTTCTGCGACTTTTAACTTGTCTCTGAGGATTCACATAGCTGTTCTGAACCACCATGCTTGCCACTACTTAGAATGCGCGTTCTCCACCTGAGAACTGAAAGAAAATGTACGAGAGTTGCCGCGGTGCTCAGTAACTTCTGAAAGTCGTCTGCTCACGCCGATGCACTAGCGTGCACAAAAGCAGACGATTTCTGTATCCTATCACGGACTTACCCGCAGGGCGACGTGGCCGTTCTTATTGTTGTCAACACAGATCGCGGCATGCTCTGCAATCTTTATCAGTTTATTTCGGTTATTTAATAACTGTGGCGTGTTTTGTCGGGTAAATTAGCAGTATCCCATTTTCAACAAAGGGCAATCGAATGGTACACTTTATGAAAGGGGCAGGGGGTACGAGACCCTCCCTTTAAGCTGCGCAATTAAATTAAATTTGGTGGAGCGAGAGGGTTGGTTACTTGTTAATTGAAATATAATTTACTCTGTATAATGAACATATGTCTGAATATAAATATAGATCCCAATGAAAATCAGTTCCTTGCAACGTGTTATCAAATTAGCTGTTGATGATATCTTTCATAATGGACATTGGATTTAAAGCCACGCAGTCGACCCCTGTTTATCTTGGCTTCACGTATTTGTATCCCGCGCTATCTGGACAGAAATTGTGGGGACAGATTTCAGTCCATGCATTTTAGCTTCATTAGATCCGGACAGGAATTTCCAGAAACCACTGTAGGAAAATGCCCAACAACCTGCTTCGCTTTTCCGGTTTCGAGTCGGAGTCAGTGCGCAACCTACATTTTCTCCAGTTGGGGCAACATCCTTGAGGGTAGAGTAACTACACTATACTCATCAAACATAAAAAAAGAGGGGTAGCTTAATGTAAGTCTTGCATGATGGATGCAGCACACAAGCTATGAGGAAAAACACTAAGCAGGAACGACAAGGAGAGATGCTGACTCGTATCTAAGTTTATTAGTCCATCATGCAATGCTCTGTACTCTGTTTCAAGGATTTTTCTCTTTCCCATTGTACCCATGTGGGGCTGATGACCAGTCCAGTCATTTGAAGCTGTAGAGGGAAGCCCTTCAGCGAGAAAGTCAGTCAGAAAGTCCTCTAGCAGATCTTGAGTACCTCAATGTGGACAGACATGCTGAAACGTGTGCCATCATTACTGATGGAGACATCACTGATATTGTTGGTTGCAATGACAACAGCTGTAAATCAGATGACAACAACCCCGACTACCAACTAGCCCGCTTTATCCCTCTTGTGATCAGATGACAACACTGATGAACCACATGTGGTAACACTGCAAGAGGCCCGAAATGCACCCAGGACTGCTTTGGTGTTTTTTTCAGCAAAATAATAATGTTGCCCAAGTTGGTGTCACAACTAAGAGCATAGCAGGATTTGGTGCTTGTAGTAATTTTGCACAAATGAGTATGGACAATTTCATATGCATTACGAAATAAATATGGGCCTTGCAGACAGCTCAAAATATCATGAGGGGCATCCGGAAACTTATCTGGACATTTTCACTGGGAATAGTCGAGTCTGGATAAACAGAGTTGACTGTGGCTACTCTAATTGTCTAAGGATTGCATTGCCTTGCTAGAAGATGTGGCTGATGTTTAGGACTTGCTTCTGGGTGGTATATTTTGTGTGGTTGCTACAGATAAGAATTCCTTTGTATTGCAAGGGTGGCGAACACTACACCTCGTTGCGTTCTCGAATTTGAGTCCCGATTTGAGAGTGGGAACCTGCGTAGGGCCATTAAGGTAAAGGAGTTGTTCCTCTCTTCAACTCTGTAGCACGTATCAACTACTACTGCCTGCAGGTAGGACCCACTGAGTATGACTTGGTGCTGAACCCTGACATCAACACTAATTTCCATCATCAATGGTTCTACTTTGAGGTGTCTGGAATGTATTCGGATTGTTTGTACACATTCAACATTATCAACTTGGAACGAAGTGGCAGCTTGTACACTGAGGGTACGTTTTGCATGATAATTTTTTAGCCAAATATTGATAAATATATTTGTGTTATAGATATTTCCTGCATGCTTTTATCGGAAGTTAAAATAAGCAAATACTTTATACTTTACTTTATGTGTCGATGCCTTCTCCATCGGCAGCACATTCATATATATCAGGAGGAATGTGACATGTGGATTCTCACTGTGACTAAAAATTGTGACTTATTGCTGTCTGGTCTTACACACCTGCATAGACTTTTCTTTTAATGAAAAACAAACAAAATGTGGGCTTCAAGGAGATATGCTGCACAGTCTTTAAAATGTGCTAAGGGCATACACAAGTAGCATATGCACTAATGATATTAGAACTTGGCACGCTCTGAGATTACTGACTTGCTTCCCACTCTCCACCATAAGAGTTTTACAATTTAAAGGGAATGCCATAGTGGAATTAAAAGGTGGAGCAGCAAGGCTGAGAGGCAAGGCAGAGCAGGCAAGGTTGTAAAACAGCTATACATCTGTACAGGTTCTTTGTCGTGTAGCAGCCCACTATGCTTGCTACTTTATGTTCATGCATATTGAAAGCATCACTAAATACGTTATATGCAGTGTCATTAATGTGTGGTTTCACTGGATTTTTTTATACACCAATTTCTCTGAATTAACTGCATGCAGTGTTGTGGACTGCAACACTTCGCATGTTTTCCTGTATAGTTCGGCTCTTGCTGAACTATAATTTTTTTTTTTTTTGTGCACATGGAAGTTTGTGTAGTTGTAAAGAAATTTTAAGATGAGTTTGTTTTACTTCTAGGACAACAGTGTAATTGGCTGTTTTGATCAAAAAGAGCCTTAAATTTGAGTTTCTTTTTTTTTTTTTTTGACACTTCCTAATTATTCCAACAATTCTTTCCTGTTCCTATTCAATTTCGCTTTTTTGTTTCCTTTTGTTTTCTCTCAATTCCTATTCTAACAATTATCTCCAAGCAATTTCTTTAATTCAGCTTGAAATTGAGCTTCTTTGTATGCCTTTGCAATGTTCGATGCACATTTTGACCGAAATAAGTTATCTTCAAGGTCAGTGTCCACTCCTGTATTCTGTACGAGAAAACCTGCAACGAAGAGAGACAGGATCCAATGGGGGTTGGCGTCGAGTTGGAGAGGACATCTGTTACTTCCGCAACCAGTATGCACGCAGCCACACATCTCGCTCTGTGGATCGACCCTACTACACACTGAGCTTCACTGTTCAGTTCCCTCATGACGGAGATGTTTGCTACCTGGCGTATGCTTACCCATATTCCTTTTCACTTCTTAAGGTAATTAATTTGTGGCCTTTTACACTGCTATAGATAATATGGCATAGATGCTGTTGCTCAGGCTTTCTCAAGGTGGTCTTTTACACTGCATGTGGGTTACCTGAAGGCACGGTCTCATAGAGTATGACCTACTCACAAAGCGTTCTACTCTATTCTCTGTCATTGATAAAGCAGCAGTGCGAATTGTCTTGCCCCATGGAGTTGACGGTTATTAAATAAAGGAATTAAATTAATAATGGGTGATGGCACGGCTCATCACGAGTTGTGTTGGTGACGACATCCTTTGCTGCGTCACTTGAGTATTCACCTGAGAATTGGCAGAAGAGAGACTGAGTAGACCTTCAACCTCTTTTGAACTGTCTAGAGCAAATGACCTCCAAAACTGTGGAAGCAGTCCAGCCAGCACAAATTGTTGGAGTGACAGTGCACTAACATTGCCACGCAATATTGATGCTATTTTGCTAATGACCACCTTGGTTATGTTGAAACAATGTCACAGAAACAACATTGCAAAAATGTTACATTCCAATGTTGATATGACATTGGTAGTGACCGCCTTTCGTTATTTTGCAACAATGCTACAGTAACAACATTGCAAAGATGTTACATTGCTGAAGACAGCCTTCATTATTTTGCAACAATGTTACAGAAACAACATTGCAAAAATGTGACATTGCAATGTTGATATAACATTGCTCATGGCCAGTTATTTTAAATTGTAGCTACGTTACAAAGGCAACACTTTGAGGGGCACTGCAGTGTTGTCCTGGTGATATGCAGCACAGTATGCTTACATACTTCTTTGTTTGTTTGTTTGTTTGTTTGTTTGTTTGTTTACTTGTTTATTTGTTTATTATACGTTCAAGGCCCCCACTTGAGGGCATTACAGAACAGAGTGAGTATGTATTTACAAAATACATGTGTAAATAGTGGCTACGAAACACAAAATGACCATGGTGTGAAATCACAGACAACAGCCCAACAAGACAACACAAAACGGAAAAAAAAAAAAAATACTGCTGATGCACAGATTAGCAAGCATTGAATTGTAAATTAGTTTGTTGACGATGTACTGATGGAGGATAGGAAATCAATGCCTGCTTGAAGTGTGTCGTGGAAGTTTGTGAGACAATGGATTGGAGAAGGGAGTTCCACTCTCTTATACTGCGGGGAGCAAAGGATGTATCATATATTAATGTTCGACAGAGAGGGCGATTTAGTTTGAAGTAGTGGTCTAGTCGTGATGAGATGTGTACTACAGACGTCAGGAATTCAGGCTGTGATGGGCAAAGAAAAAATAACTTGTATGTACAACAAGCACAATCGCACTACACCAGGCGCTAATAGTACACCAGGCGCTTATTTTGTTAATGTCGTTCTGCTGTGCTACATGGTCGTCCCCCGAAGAAATTCTACGATATATTACGCAGTCGTCTGCAAATAGTCTTACGTTAGAGGTTAAGGTAGAAGAAAGATCGTTAATATAGATCAGAAACAGAAGAGGATCAAGGACAGAGCTGAGAAGGAGAGCTTGAGGAACGCTGGATAACACAGTAGAGAGTTCAGATAGGACGTTGTTGAAGAAAACGCACTGCTGACGATCATTTAGAAAGTTCCGAATCCAGTCGAGTACCTGCGGGCAGATGTGTAGTGCGGATAATTTTTTTAAAATGAACTAATTTAACAAATTTAAATTAACTAAATAACTTTAAATTAATTAATAACTTTTTAACTTCAGGTTAAATGTCTTTCTCAGATTCGGGGGATAAAAATCGGGCGCTATTTTTAAATCTGTAATTCGGGGAGAAATCGGGCGATAATTGTGCCTTCGGGTGTTATTGGGTGTTTTAGTTTTTCTTCTTGTCTATTAAGTCCTTTCCTAATCTTTATTTTTCTTTTTTTTTTGTGACCTACCAGCGCTAATTCCCGACGGCATACACAGTGCTGGCACAGATGGGTGAATTTTTGGGAACGTAAGTGACCCATTCTTACATCTGTTGCACGTGGTGACCTTTGTTCCTCTTCAGTGGAAATATCACTTGAGCATTTCATAGTGAATGGAATTCGGGGAGAAATGGGGTTTAATAATTTTAATATACTCCAGGGCTGTGACCAGGTCCAAGCGTTTCTTTTTTAGAACCACATTACCTGCATTACTCTCGAGCAATCCTCGTCAATTCTGGAAAGTCATCAACCCAAAGGAGGAACCTGACACCCATATCCGTGCCACTTCTTGTGATTTACTCCCTGACGAATCATGTGCATCAGCATTCAACTCCTTCTTTCTGTCAGTTTTCACCAGGAATTCCTCCTCACGTCCACCAAGCATACCCGTATGTAACTTTCCTCCCACGGGAAAATAGCACTGTCCACCCTCGCGGCATTGAAAAGTTGATCGATGACTTGAAAACATCCTCATCTTCAGGATTAGACAATATCAATTTCAAAAATATTGAAAAATACTAAAACAATAAGTAGTTCTTTTCTGACACTAATCTTTACACAGTCGCTCGCAACGGGAGAAATCCCCCACGACTGGCACCTGAACAAAGTAATCCCCATCTTTAAAAGTGGAGAAAGGTCATCAGTTGAAAACTAGAACATATAATTTTCTCAAACTTAATGGCATACCTGGAATCTAACACATTTTTCTCCTCGTCTCAGCACGGCTTCGGGAAACAGCACTCTTGCGAAACACAACTCGCCCTCTTTTCTCATGACCTTTTTCATAACAGTGACTCTGGTTACCAGACAGACGCTATCTTCTTAGACTTTTCGAAAGCCTTCGATAAGATTTCTCACTCTCTTTTATTAAAAAAGTTATCAGCACTAAACATCTGCCCACAGGTGCTCGACTAGATTCGGAACTTTCTAAATGATCGTCAGCAGTGCGTTTTTTTCAACAATGTCCTATCTGAACTCTCTACTGTGTTATCTGGCGTCCCCCAAGGCTCTGACCTTGGTCCTCTTCTGTTTCTGGTCTATATTAACGATCTTCCTTCTACCTTAACCTTTCACGTAAGACTATTTGCAGACGATTGCGTAATATATCGTAGAATTTCTTCGGGGGACGACCATGTAGCATTGCAGAACGACCTTAACAAAATAAGCGCCTGGTGTACTACATGGCAAATGTCATTGAACGTAGGCAAATGCAAAGTAGTGAATTTCTCCCGTAACCGTGACATCATCACTTTTGCTTACACGTCACATAACATTCCACTATCGCATGTGCCTACCTACAAGCATCTTGGAATTCATTTCGCGTCCGACCTCTCATGGACGTGTCATGTAAACCACATCATTTCCACTGCCAATCAAGCTCTTGGATACTTATGTCGTAATTTTAAACATGCTCCATCCGACCTAAAACGGCTATCATACCTAGTGATTGTTCGTCCAAAGTTAGAGTACGCTTCGTCCATCTGGGATCCGCACCAACAATATCTCACTAGTTCCATTGAAGCTGTTCAGAACTGTGCATCCAGATTCATACTCTCTAACTATGATTATCACGCATCTACATCAAGCATGAAGTCTGAACTTAATATTCCTAGCCTTTCAGACAGACGTGCGGTAGCGCGATTGTGCTTGTTGTAGAAGTTATTTTTTTTTTATCACAGCCTGAATTTTAAATTGTTTATCACATCACAGCCTGAATTCCTAACGTCTGCAGTACACATCTCATCACGACTAGACCATTGCTTCAAACTAAATCGCCCTCTCTGTCGAACATTAATATATGATACATCCTTTGCTCCCTGCACCATAAGTGAGTGGAACTTCCTTCCCCAATCCTTTGTCTCACAAACTTCCATGACACACTTCAAGCAGGCATTGATTTCCTATCTTTCATCAGCACTTCGTCAACAAACTTCATCCTCTATTAGGCTCTTCGCTGACGACTGTCTATTGTACCGCCCCGTACTGTCATCCTCTGACCAAGTAGCACTCCAGCAGGACCTTGTGGCTCTCTTTAACTGGTGTGTTACTTGGGGTCTTCCTCCTAATGCTTCCAAGTGTTGTTATATTCCCTTTTCACGGTCTAGGTCACCACTAACACATCAGTATCTCGTAGGCCAGGATGTCATCCGTGAGTCTCATACTTACAAGTACTTGGGGCTTCATTTCTCCTCAAACCTCTCTTGGTCAGATCATATTCATACCATTGTTCGCGATGCAAATCGCAAACTTGGTTTCATCCGTCGCCACCTTAAACTTGCTCCACCTGAGGTGAAACGTCTTGCATACCAAACACTAGTCAGGCCGAAGTTGGAATATGCATGTAGTATCTGGGATCCTTACCAGTCAACACTCGTGGACCTTCTTGAATCCTTACAGAATCGGGCAGCTCGCTTTATTTTATCAGACTATTCTTTTCCGTCCAGTATTACATCTTTAAAGGCCTCTATCAATCTTCCTCCTCTTGCACACCGTAGGAAATACTTTTGTCTCTGTTTATTCCACAAATTCTACTACACCACAACCATCCGTCCAGGGTACATCACTATGGCCCACTACATCTCCTCTAGGATCGATCATGCCCATAAAATCGACCACATTCCATGTCGTACATCTCATTTCCAATTTTCTTTCTTCCCCAAAACCATCAGTGCTTGGAACGACCTTCCCCAGTCTATCGTAGCTAACTCCGACTCTTCAGTTTTTCGCAGCCAGCTAGCTGCCAGTTTTGGTGTCTAATTTCCCTATCATCGCATATGTTTTCATAACGTCTTCACATAAGTGTTTTTTTGTTTTGTTTTTTGCAAAGTGTTCAATTGCTTGTGTTCTGTATCATATACTTGCTGATGTAACCTCCCCCTCACACAACGCCCCCCCGAGGGCACGTGAGGTATTGTCATAAATAAATAAATAAAATAAATAAACTAAGTTGCAATACAATGCTCGCTAATCTGTGTATCAGCAATATTTTTTATTCCTGTGTTGTGTTTTCTTGTCGGGATGTTGTCTGTGTCGTTGCCACTATTTACACATGTATTTTGTAAATACTCACTCCGTTCTGTAATGCCCTCAAGTGAGGGTCTTGAACGTATAATAAAAAAAAAAAACGAATTGGTCGGAGGTCAGCTCGGATGGGAATAACCGGGCGGAATCGGGTTTAACCCTGAAAAAGTCACTCCCTAAATATATGTGTCTCGCATTCTGTATTAATTCTGCCCATAATGGTCACACCGAACATTCTCAGACATCTTATATTTTCTCTTTCTTTGGCACAATGCTTGCATTGTCTTTTCTCATTCATTTTTCAGTTTCTGCTGAAGAATAATAGCATTGCAATAGCATTGCATCACCAATCTTACAGTAATGTTCCCTCACTGCAGCTCGTGAAACATTCCCTCAGCAACATAATCACAATATTCCTAAAATGCTGCACCAACATTGAAATAGAAGCATTGTGTTAACATTCCATTTGTGCATGGAACATTGCCGCAACATTTGAACATTTCATTGTCAAAAACAAACTTATAAATGATTCGTGAACATCACAGGAAGGTACGAAAATTTCATTCCATTGTTTAATTATGGGAATTACATACAGAACAAGATGCTGCAAACATTGTATTACCGAAACACTGAAGTGTCTCAGCAATGTTGCATACAAAATACATAGTGCAACATTATAGCAATATTTTTGTTTCAGTGTTGCTGCAATGTTTCAGATGAAGCCTGTAGGTAACATCTCTACTACACATTGTAACTGGGCGATTTCATTCTGATTCACACTTGGCCCTAACCTTTGGGTCTCCGATTTTTTCCATTATTTTTTATGAGATAGCCCCACCTGTGGCATGAACACTGGCGTTGATCCCAAGTTCCGAGACGACGTGGTAGGCGAGATATAAAATCAAGAGCGTAAGGGGTGAAAACAACGGCTTCGCTCCGAAGCGATTTCTGCCCACTTTGAAGCGCTTTATTCCGGCGTCTGTAACGACCACAACCTCCAGTCATCCGCTACATATTCACCATGCAATAGGCTCTGGGGCTGATTAAGAATTCTTGTCTCCGACGAGCGAAACATTTTATAAAAAATCCGCGAAAAGCCATCCCTACAGAATTTTACGCACTTTTTGTAACCATTATGTCTGCCGTCGTGATTTCAGCAAAACAATGAGCTACAAGTTGAACGAAAGCCTAATTTTCGCTCTGTTCAACGATGTGCAACACAGTTGTCTATCCTGTTTCGTTTCGATAAAATTTGCGCCGCAGCTGTCACAAGTACGAACATTTTGTCAAAGTTCGCGAGGCGCGTGCATAAAAAGGCCATGATGGATTTGTAAAAAAAAATTTATGTTCACGATGAACGCCTTAGCTTTCTTTTGACATAGAATTCATGGTTGCTAAAAGCTCCGTGACTGAGTTACAGCACACACAAACTGCCATACTTCGCCACGCCCGACGGACCGGCGTACTTCGCCGTCACTTGCTGTTTTCAAGCATATGCATTCATCACAAGTTTATAAAAGCTGGTGCATGAGCCACAATACAGTTATGAGTTCATAACGAATATATATTCACTTGGGAAGCATTCCACTTTGCAGAAAAGTGAAGGAAAAGCGGTAAAGAGAGGAACAAGGAATAGCAATGAAATCAATTTTCCACCTTTTATTCAAAGAGAACAGTGCCTTTAAAAATGCATTAATGGGTGCTCTCTTAAATACGCAGCAAATATGTACAACATGCGGTCTCAAGCAACGGACGTAATTCGGTCGGGGTCGGGACTCGTTTTGGTGCTGACGGAACGAGGACACGCAACGCATATCTTGCACTTCTCTTCAGATGAAGTGGCAGCACTCAGGGAATCGAAACAGACCGAATGGTCGTCGGTGCGGCCAGTACCTGGCCTTTGTTCGTGTCATGTTTGGTACAAAGCTGACGGAAGTGCATACGATGATGTTTACCTTGCGAGAACAATGTGTGAAGTGACGACCACGCGTTAATGCATTTTTTAAAGGCACTGTTCTCTTTGAATAAAGGTGGGAAATTAAGCGCTGTTGATTTCATTGCCATTCCTTGTTCCTCTCTTTACCGCTTTTCTTTCATTTTTGTGCAAACTGGAATGCTTCGTAAGTGAATATATATTCGTTACGAACTCGTACCTGTATTGTGGCTCATGCACCAGCTTTTATAAACTTGTGGTGAATGCACATGCTTGAAAACAGCAAGTGACGGCGAAGTACGCCGGTCCGTCGGGCGTGGCGAAGTATGGCAGTTTGTGTGTGCTGTAACTCAGTCACGGAGCTTTTAGCAACCATGAATTGTATGTCAAAAGAAAGCTAAGGCGTTCATCGTGAACATAAATTTTTTTTTACAAATCCATCATGGCCTTTTTATGCATGCGCCTCGCGAACTTTGACAAAATGTTCGTACTTGTGACAGCTGTGGCGCAAATTTTATCGAAACGAAACAGGATAGACAACTGTGTTGCACATCGTTGAACAGAGCGAAAATTAGGCTTTCGTTCAACTTGTAGCTCATTGTTTTGCTGAAATCACGACGGCAACCATATGGGTACAGAAAGGGCGTAAAATTCTGTAGGGATGGCTTTTCGCGGATTTTTTATAAAATGTTTCGCTCGTCGGAGACAAGAATTCTTAATCAGCCCCAGAGCCTATTGCATGGTGAATATGTAGCGGATGACTGGAGGTTGTGGTCGTTACAGACGCCGGAATAAAGCGTTTCAAAGTGGGCAGATATCGCTTCGGAGCGAAGCCGTTGTTTTCACCCCTTACGCTCTTGATTTTATATCGCGCCTACCACGTCGTCTCGGAACTTAGGATCAATGCCAGTGTTCATGCCACAGGTGGGGCTATCTCATAAAAAATATCGGAAAAAATCGGAGACCCAAAGGTTAGGGCCCTGCCTGGATCTGAATTAAATCGCCCAATTCTACGATGTTTCCTGAATGTACCATGTGCAACATTGCTCTCACGAAAAAAAAGACAATATTAGCTCTATGCATCCTTTAAGCTACAGCAGACACATTATTACAATGATACTGCTGCAATGCTGATATTAGGTTGCAGTGTCTTGCGGGCAGTGTCATATGTTGCAGCATTGCATACACATTACTTGCCAAACACCACACATCAGCATTGTAACTGCGACATTTTGTCAGTGTATAACACGCAACATTGGTTTGGCTACACAATCACACTATTAGCTCTACGCGTCTTTTGAAATACGCGTACGGCAAAAACATTGAAATAAAGATATTGCACCAATGTTTAATTTACGTTGCTGATTAACCATTTTGGAAGAAATGTGATTGCAACATAGTAGAGCTGTGTGTTTATTCGAAATTTCGAATATGAAACGAATATCTGATGCTATTCGAATGTTATTCGTAACTTTTTTGCAGTATTCAACATTTTCGAATATTTTTCGAATAGTTCGTAAGCGAGGTATCGCTGTCACCATCTTGGAAGTTGACATTGCCTCATTACATCCAAGAGTTAGGTGAAACCCACTTCATGTTACCACTGTTGTTCTTTTGCTGTGCAACTCCATTTTGCAAGTTGGCTTGACCTCATTACACTCGAGCAGTAGGTGAACCCAACTTTACACTGTTCACAATTTTCTGTCACTAAAGTTTACAAATTTTGTGAGCTCATGGTCAGCACTGTACTCCGGACATTGCAGGTTCCAGCAAATGTACTCCCAACTTCCACAGCTGTGCATATTCTAAAAAAGCACAGGAAATTCACAGTGTAAACATAGAAATGAGGAGATGCACACACAGCAGGCTGCATGGAACATGTTGACTAGCTCTCAATGCAGTTCATCCCACTGATGCAATCTACCATAAATAACACAGAGGGAACCTTCTTCCACAGTATGTTATGCTGGCTGAAAAAACTCACATGTGGTTAGAAAAACTCATATATCCTACGTAGTTTTTTTTGCTATCACCAAATACATATACTGACAAGAGGCTCGTTTATAGCGATCACCATTAAATAATAAGAGGCCCTGATATGGTAGATGTAATATGTTTTAAGGAGCTGCATGCATATGTTGGTTCTTCTCTAACCCCATATAGGTAGGGAGTGACTTTTTCGGGTTAAACCCGATTCCTCCCGGTTATTCCCCCCTGAACTGACCTCCGACAAATTCGGGTTAAATCCGGTTTCTCCCCGAATTCCATCCACTATGAAATCCTCAAGTGACGTTTCCACTGAAGACGAACAAAGGTCGCCACGTGTAACACATTAAGAATGGGTCACGTTACGTTCCCAGCAATACACCCATGTGTGTCAACACTGTCTATGCCTTCGGGGATTACCGCTAGAAGGTCACGATCCTGCAAAAAAACAAAAAAAGAGAGATTAGGAAAGGACTTAATAGACAATAGGAGAAACAAAAACTCCCGATAACACCCGAAGGCACAATTATCGCCCGATTTCTCCCCGAATTACAGATTTAAAAATAGCGCCAGATTTTTACCCCAAATCTGAGAAAGACATTTAACCCGAAAAAGTCACTCCCTAAATATACCCAACATTGCTTCCGTAACATCATTGCAATGTTAGCTTTATGCAGTCTTTGAAACATAGCATGAACATTGAAACAAAATATTGCTACAACGATGAATTTCGGCATGAAATAGTATTGTTGCAACACTTCAACGTTCCGGTAGCATTGATGCGACACGTTCGCAATCCTAGGATACTTCTAATGCTTTGCAATAATGTGATCCTTAGTTGTAATTCTGAAAGGCATCTGAAAGGCAAAAGAAACAAGAACTTTATTTTGAGATGATGAATGGAGAGTTTCATCGCCAGGGGCAATACTCTACCACATTGCTGGTGGTTGATGTGGGGAATGGAGTAATGAGCCCCTTCACAATAACAAATACTGCAAACAATTGCTTTGTGGAATCTGGACGAGGGAAGAGCACATATGTCATATTCAGTGTGACATGGGTGAGACGTTTGAGTGAGGTGCCCCTTCCCTCAACATTTCTCATCTGCTGCTATAGTAAATTACTTGGAATTTCCCCCCAAAAAAGTTGTTTAGTTTAGGATTCTATCAGGCTATACAGAGACTGTCCCTTTAAGTTGAAGTTGTGTTCTATGACTGGTTCTGGAAGAAAGTGGGGAAGTGTGTCAGAGTAGACCTGCTGCATAAGGCCATTGTGTTAATCTTAGGCAGTGCCAATCTCATTATCCTGTGGCCACTACTAAGTGCTGCTACTTGAATGAAGGGGATTGCAATGTTGTAACTGCTAAAATGGCATAGATACAGACAAGCTGGGGAATGAACTTCATGATGGAAAAGCCTGAGTGACAAAAAGATATTGAACTGTTTCTCCGTTGTCCATTGCCTATGCCCCAGCTTTTTCGTTACGGTATGTAGTGTTAAGGCCGGCCCGCATGGTGCATTTTTCTTGCGTAAAAGCTGAGTTTTGACGCCCAGCGCGAAATTTTTGTACGTTGCAGCTGCTTGTAGCGTGTCATTCACTGTGTCAGAGCAGGATTGATATTTCACGCAGCAGTCAGTTCACGGGCGTCCATAGCAACCAATCATGGCGCAGCAAGTCACTTGTGGTTACTCTCCAGCGTCTTACTTCCTTTTTAGCAATGGCCGCTCTTACGAAAAAGCTCCAGACGGACATCTCCAAGTACAACTTTCACTCGTGAGGGTCCATTTACCAAATGCAAATCAATTATAAAGGAATGCACACAAAAACAAGCATTTCAGGATGGAACAGGAAGGAGAGAATGTTGCCAATGCTTCGTAAAGCACATACGCCAAACCTGCTGTGCATGCAGCAGCGGGATTTGCGCCCCATGCGGTTTGACAGGCGTAATTTTTGACCGTACGTGACCATGCAGAGTTTTATGCAGCGCGATATTCACAGAAACACGCACCATATGGGCCGGCCTTATACCAATGTTGTAATTGCCGTGGAGCCAAAGCAGCGACAGCCGCTCAGCACAAACTTCTTGTACAGCTCAACGTTGCTACAGTACCACTACTGCTGTGCAGTAAGATCCTGCTTCACCTACTCTGTTGAGGCTCTATGGTCAGCTCTAATAGAGGTGGCATGCTTCCCATGCATGGTGCTATAGCAATGTTTGAAATGACAGGCAGAACGTGCTTTTAGAAGGAATCAGTCTTGCAGCTCAAGTTCCGTAGGGCTCTCTGCTTTAACTTATCATATCAATTATCTCTATTTCAGAGCCACTTACACTGTTGGCAGGTTGGCTGTGACACCAGCACAATATTTTACAAGCAACAGGTGCTCTGTGAATCATTCGGTGGAAACCCAGTGCCCTTGGTCACAATAACTGCACAGCCTGCTGAAGGTAATTTGAAGTGCCTTGGTTTTGTACTAATGTAGTAGATGCAGTAATAATATGCAGTCTCTCTGGTGCAGATTCAAGGCCCTACATTTTTCTCTCAGCTCGTGTACATCCTGGTGAAACTCAGTCCTCGTGGATTATGAAAGGTGCGTGTTCTGGGTCACTATTTCATTCACTCATTCACTCATATATATACTCATGTTCATCCCAAGCTGGATTGCAGAAAATGCTATGTGCTGTAGCTAAAATGGGTACAAGTCAACAAAGTGCACAACACATTGACCTGTGTGACCTGCACACCTCTCAAATTTATTTATTTGTTTACATACCCTCGAGGCCCAGAGTGGCAAATAGAGGGGAGTGGCGGTGTCACAGACAAAATTGCAAGAATATATAGGATAAGGTAAATGGTTCAATTGTAATAGCAATCATAAATAATATCTAAACATCATACATGATCAACATGCAACATAATCAAACAGTAACAGTCAAAAACATAACTTATAAACATCCTGATGATGGGTTGTGAGCATAGTATGATGGGTATAGGGCATGAGCATAAACAAAATATGGGGAGAGGGTCGTGAGCCAAAAGGAAAACAATGAGAGAGATGCGGGCGTTGGTCACAGGCTGAAATAATCTAACAGACACTTCTTGAATGTTTTAATTTTGGATATAGAGGTAAGAGACCCGGGCAGGTGATTTCATTCAAGTGATGTGCGTGGTATAAATAATGAGTGAAATGGCTTGGTTGAGCAGAAAGGGATTCCAACCTTTTGCTTATGATCAGTACGGGGTGAAATGTATAAAGGTCATGCAATGAGGGACAGTTTTAGTGGTTCATTATGGTAAAGTAGTTTGTGAAATAAACTGAGGCGAATGACAAGTGAGGTAAACCCAGGGTTACTTTCATAGAGGACACGCTGGCTGTACTGTAGTAGTTGCCCAGGATAAAACGAGCGACTTTATTCTGAACTGACTCCAATAACCCGATGAGGCTGTCAAGGTCAGGATCCCACACGGATGCAGCATATTCTAATTTGGGAAGAACGAGAGATTTAAACAAGGTGATCTTCACGTGATATGGCACAGAGGAAAAGTTACGACGGATGTAACCTAGTGTCCGGATGGCATTGTTGGTGATATATTCAATGTGGGTATTCTATGACACATTAGAAGATATGAA
Organism: Ornithodoros turicata; assembly: GCF_037126465.1. Classification (NCBI taxonomy): domain Eukaryota; kingdom Metazoa; phylum Arthropoda; class Arachnida; order Ixodida; family Argasidae; genus Ornithodoros; species Ornithodoros turicata. Next base: position 69,840,842 of record NC_088203.1, on the reverse strand, counting down.
TACACTAAGGTATTTATAGTGCCTTACAGACTCGAGGGTCAGTTGTTAATAGAATAGACACAGCGAGATTTAATCGTGCTGGGGACTATCATATGCTTGCATTTAGATCAGTTAACTTCTATTTGCCATGATTTGCACCAGGAGGCAAGGTTATTCGTGTCAGTATGGAGCTTGTCAGTATCAGAGTTAGTAGTGATTTCTCTATAGATAACATAGTCGTCAGCATAAAATTGTACTGAAGAAATCAGGACAGTTGGAAGATCGTTAACGTAAATTAAAAATAGGAGAGGACCAAGAACGGAACTTTGCAGTACACTGGAAAGAACTGGGGTTAAATGGGATTCATTGTCATTTATACAGACATACTGAAAGTGCTTAGATGAGAGGCAGTGAATCCAAGATAAAATGTTGTCATCGGTACTCAGGTTATGCATTTTATGAAGCAGAAGGGAATGGGATACCTTATCAAAGGCATTTTAAGAAATCTAAGAATAAGCAATCCCTGTGAAATCCATGTGTGAGTGTTAGGTGAAGGGCATGAACGAAAGCGACTAACTGTGCTTCACACGTATAATGTTTCATGAAACTATGTTGCTATGGTGAGAAGAAAGAGTAAAAATTCAGGATGTTCAACGAGATGCGAATGGATGGTATGCTGGAGTACCTTACAGGGAATGCTTGTTAGTGAGATGGGACGATAATTAGCACCATGTTTATTACCAGACTTTTGGAGTGGGATTACCTTACCGACTTTCCCACCAGGTGGTAAACTGTGGTTGGCAAGTAATTGTTCAAAGATGCGTGACAAAATCGTAGATGAGCATGAAACAGTACATTTAAGGATAACAGGATTTAAGGATCTTTGAGTTAATACCGTCAGAGTCGGCACCTGGGGATACCTTACGAGAGTTAATAATATTGGTGATTCCGCCAACATTCATAATTAATAGACCCATGGGGATAAATGTTTGAGGCGCAGCAGACAGGAAGGGCAGTTGTGTCGCGAGCAAAAGAAAGTTAGAAAAACTTCATTAAAGATGGAACTGCAACGTTGTGGATCAACTAAGGTGTCGTCAGGAGTATGTAGAACGACATGAGAGGGTTCTTTTTTGTTCACAACATTCCAGAACCCTTTTAAGTTATTCCTTGACATACACGGCAATGTTTCATTATAAAAACGTGTTTGGCTGTCTTCAAAGCATGCGAGTATGAGCTGGCTACATTTTTATAGATATCCCACCATGATGGACTGGGTGATTTCTTAAATGCCTGAAAAAAAAACTACGCAAATGCATGGTGGCACATACTACTTTAGTAGCTTGTGGACCAAAAAAACGAGTCCAAGCACCTACGTCTTGCCAATGAACACAAAGGAAATATTGAAAAAACATTGTCTTTAATATTTCACATCACGATGGAATGGGAGTTCTTGAGGTCAGAGACAACCTTTAAAGGGATTGTGACACTTTGATATGTAGTTGAGCCCCCTTATGTTTATCTGAAATGGGAGGAGCGGTATTGTTTTCTTTTCCATAAAAAAATCTGCTTTCCCCTTGATATCACCCGACGTCACCCTTTCACAGCTGAAATTACAGCTGTTTTACAGCCCAATACATGCCTTATTATAATGCATACCAGAGTACTGAGGAAAACATTTTTGTACGTGTCGTAGTTGACGAGATAACCTTTGGGCACTCTTTCACATCCATACTGATGCCAGAAGAGCGATAGCCTCATCCATCCCTATTGGCTGTCATAAGCATGTGACATCTCCTGCAGCCACCTCATGTGAAGAGAAGCCTGCCTTCATGTCAAAGCTAGATGAGATTTGTTGCTGATTTTCTATGCATCTGTTACTTCCTTTGCTGTAAAGCTTGGAATTCACATCGTTGCATCTATTGTTGCATCATATATTCATCTGGCATAGCTTGGGGCAAAGTGTTCCCTTTAAAGGCCTGGAATTGTGTGTGCATTTGTGCACACACTGCACACGTGAGCCAACAGTGTTGATCAGTTTTCTAACCCCTCAGTTTACTCTTATTGGTTCTTTGTCATTGGTGGTGAAGAGTTTATTCTAGCTGCTGCTAATGACGTTCACTACCTTCTATTTATAATATCTTGTTCCTCTAGGTGTGCTTGACTTCTTGATGAGCGATAAGCCATCAGCACAGAGGTTGCGGGAGGCCTTCACATTCAAAGTGGTCCCTATGCTCAACCCTGACGGGGTAATCAATGGCTGGTATGTACAGGTTGTTGCATAACACGAAGAACATCACATGCAGTGATTTTGCAGCTTGCAGGAATGATGTCACTGCAGGTTATTGCAGGAATGATATCATGCACAGGATGCATCTCACAGGGTGGTGTGCACAAGCAAACTAAGGGGGGGTACACCTTTGTCTTGTGCACACACCTCTGCTCAGAGTCCAGCTGGATACTTGTAGCTAGCGTTGGAATCCGGGATATCCATAAACCTGGATCCAAGCTGTTTTTTACATCCTGAAGTCCTGGAATTTTCTCAAAAAAATCCAGGTCTACGAAAGGTCTCTACAAACATCTCCTTGAAAGCATCTTGCTTGGCAAATAAACCACCTGGAGTTTCGAAGGCTACTTGCATAATTTCAAGATGACCAAAATTCCAAGACAATCCTCACTCTGAAACCACCAAAACAAGCAAAAAAAATTTCACACCATAACTTTATTACAGTAGAATTACTCGATACAAATTCTTTTCCGGTTCCGGACTGAATGCGTATTCTTGTCATGTAGTACAGTTTGGATGATATGAGGGCGTTATCACAGATTATATACAAACGAGCCGAGGGGGTGACAGAGGTTGCTCCCCATGACACGCGCCAGTCTTCTGGTTTCATGTCAGGTTCCTTTATATCAGTGCAATAAGACACTCCCTCTCGCGGTGAAGGAGATCAGATCAAAGGAATCAGATCAAAGGAATTAGATGACCCTGAACCTCATTATCTTACCTCTGTTTTGGTCTTTGAACCTGCTTGTCCTGGCATCAATAAACCGGGCTAGCTGTGTGACATCACACTGGTTTAGGAGAAGAGCGACCAGGAGCGCGTTCCTGGCAGCGCGTGAGCACCGTGGTATCGTTGCGCAGTTCATGTTTTCGCAATGAGCGGCACTACGATTCTACGGTGCTCACGCACTGCCAGGAACACGCTCCAGAACACATGGAAGGAACATGCTGGGACAATTTATGCCATAACAAGAGGCTTGCTAAGGTGCGGCAGAGCTCAATCGAACCTCTGGCGCAGTTCACAAGTGGAAAGCACATATACTCGGCCTTTTGAATCATCTTGCAACTTTCGTGAAAAACAAAGACTCAGATGCGATACAACCGACCTCTTTTGCTGAGAGACGTGGTTTCGATTCCATGACGACTCAGATTTTTGGCGTTCTATATCTTGGGGGAAAAAATTCATATTGCAATCATACAAATGCGACAGTTGTTCTTTAAAAGCCTCCTTTAACTGGCAGAGCAAGCTACAATTAGTACGATGCATTAACTGCTTCACTTCTCTGGTGATAGTCATCAAAACGCCTTCCTTGTCCCAGGAAACTGTGGCCATGACCTTTCCCACTGATCGTTTCTTTGGCGCCGTTCCATGGACCGTTGTTTCGTCTCAGGATGGTAGTGATGCAACCATGTTTCATCAGCTATAATAAAGCTTAAGAAAATTGTCACTGGAGCACTCAAAATGCTGCAGGATCAACTTGGAGGTATCCATTCGGCGTTCTCTCATCAGCATTCAAACATTTCAGCATCCACTTGGCTAACAGCTTTTGCATACCCAACTCTTCATGAACTCCAAACTCAATGCGTTCTATAGGACTAAGGTCTCTGAAAATGTTTTAGCGGAGGTTCGCTGATCTGCCAAAGTGAGGTCATGGACACTATCAACAGTTTCGGGTGTTGACACGTTTGGAGGTCCCCCTGATCTTCTGGTATCTTCAGTGTCAAAACCCTACGCTGAAAGTTGGCACATCACTTCTTCACGGTTGAGTATGATGGGCACTTGCCACCAGAGCATCAAACCGAATTTTTTTCCGGTTGGGTTTGGGTTCAGGCGTAATGGTTCGGTGCTGACGCGTGTCCATCGCTGAGACGGGAGCACTCGCCAGTGCTGAGTCTATTTTGGCAGTCTGCATGCGGCATTTCAACCAAACGCCGAGAAAGTCGCTCATTACAAGTTGTTCATTCTGCAGTCGTGTGGTTGCTTCCTCAGCTGGAGCCAACGCTTGAACAATCTTTTCAGCACTTTTCCAGTCCTCAGATGTCAAACTTTATTGTGTCGGAAACCACGTCGTCGCAGAACTCTTTTAGATCCAACAGCCGCCCGATCATCCGTGATAGGGACACCCATCGTGTCGGCGTGTCGATGAGTGGCTTCTTCAACTGCAGTTTCTTGATTAGGGACATCATTTTTTGGGTGCGAAGAAACTTTGTAAGATCTCGGCACTTCTCCACCGTCTCTTTAGCAGCTTCGTTCTTAAGCGCATTGTGGACGCCCAGCTGCAAAGTATGCGCGGCGCATCTCACTCCTTGCAATAGTGGCACATTGAGAGATTCAACTTGCTCCATCCAAGACAAGTACCCGTCACTTCTTGTTGGGTCTTCACTCTTAAAGCAGACGTCGTCGTCTTCCTCGCTCTCCTGGGACCCGCTTTCTTCAAGCTCTTCCTCCTTCAGAAGGTCCACAGCCTTAATCATGTTAGCGCTGTTATCTCTTGTTATACTGTAGACCTATTTGGCACGGATATTGTACACTGACAGCACATTCAGCACTTCTGATTTCAAGTACTCGCCGCTGTGTCGTTCAAACAGCTCCTTCATGGCCAATGTCTTCAGCACGAGCTTCCCCCCTTCAACGAACTGCACGTTCACTCCTAACACAGCACGGTCAAGCCGGCTCGCGCAGTCGATTTTTAAGCACACGAGGCGATTTCTTAGCTTAGCAGCGATTAGCTTTCTGCTTCGGCTTGCTTCCTGAGTAACGTGGCTTCTGATCACCTGTTAATTGATTCTCAACTTGCCTTCGAGCGCTGTAAGGATAGGATCCAAGATTTTTCTGAACCCAGAACCCTCGACTGCTGTAAAGGGCCGGCCGTTCTTCGTCACCATTTCTATACACCCTTGCAGCACTGATTGTTTGTTTATTTGGATACTAACAGTCGGGCACAGCACCTGGTCAATCCTTTTTGCCGGGGGAGGACCATCTTGTTCATCCGCGTGGCGCTAGCTAGTTGAAGGCTTTTCATCCTTAAGTTCAGTGTATTCTTTTTTTGTGGTAACGCTGTATATGGCGCTCCAAATTGGCAGCGTGATTGCCCGCAATGGTTATTCCGCAGTCTCCTACTTCACATGTTGAGTGATTCTTTGCAATGTTGAACTTGAAATACTTGCGAAATGGATTTTCTTGATGTCTGCCCATCTCAACCTGTTTCAAGAACGCCTTTGTTCTATGAGCAGCAGTTGTCACTATGTGCAAAGCCACCACTGGGGCAAAAGAAGCCCTCGAAAGCGGCCAGGACTACTGGGTCACAAGACTAGTGCAAGTGATTCCACTTGCCGTGGGATCGGTTGAAGCATGAGTTGTTTTCATTCCAACGTGCTCGCTGCAAACGTGTGCCTGGAACGCCTATCCGCAGGAAAACGAAACTATAGCGCGCGATTGCGCGACGTTGTCGCCATCTATGAGGAGGGGCAGGTATGTATTTCCACTGGTATCGGAGACTTGCGTTAAAAAATGTGGAATGAACCGGTGACTTTTGGCATAGTTTGGGGGGGGGGGGGGGCTTACTGGTTACGGAGAGGTTGGGCACAGGAAGGTGGGATTGGGGCACTCAACGCGGTTAGCATGAAAAACAGTCTATGTGGTATGGTAAGGCTGTACCTGAAAACCGGTTTTGAACTGGAAACCGGACTTTTATAAACCGGTTCGGTTCCGGTTCAGCTCCAAGATGGCGGCGGACTTTTCGGTTCGGTTCTGGTTCGGTTCTGCCTAAAAATAACAGTTATTTCCGGTTTTCGGTTCCGGTTTGATGTCCTGCTTGCCACGTAATGTTTGCATCATGCACAAGATTTCCCATGGAGTTGTCTTTGCATGAACAGCAACTTTATGACAGCCCGAAGTTCAGCTTTTGGAAATTTAATGCTTGTAGTAGACATGGTTCTGTTGATAGCCTGAGCGTAGCAAAAATGAATGCTTGGCATTACAAACCACCGATTTTCTCTTCTTCATCTCACTCTCTGCGTCTATGATGACAAGATCGGGTTCGTATATCTGGGAGTGGGTAAGGTCGCAAACTTTTCAGCACGCTCTTGTAGATTGTAAGCTGTGCTCATGTCCTGCATTTCATCAAACTTATTGAGTGCCACATGAATGGCTATATTTGCAGGAACTTAAATTCCAGAATTTTCTAGGGCACTTGAAAGACATGAAGAATGGTTTTGCAGCCATTCTCATAAAAGTAGATCATAACGGGCTTTCATTTGTCCATTGGGTATGCAGGATACTCTAGATGGCTCATGAACTGGAACGCGAACTGTACAGAGCTCCAGGGAACTGGAATATTTTTTACTTAAACTTAAATATATATAATATATGTATTAATATGGAATATTTTTGACTGCTTCAACTATCCAACTAGAATGTTAGCAGAAGTGAAATGTGTGCCACTGTTCTTTACTTTTTCTTTTTTTTCAGCCATCGTTGTTCACTTGTGGGGCAAGACCTGAATCGCCAGTGGTCATTTCCTGACCAGAGGCATCACCCAACAATTTATCACACAAGAGCACTACTAGAGTACTTGTCTAGCATCAACAAGGCACCAGCTGTGAGTAATCACTCATGCTACACATGAGATAAAGGCTAAGACATAAAGTAAAAAGAAAAGACTTGGGGGCACTTTTGGAAATTTAATCTTTGAGGGATACGACAACACTCAGCGCAAATATTTTGCATGGACGTTTCATCTGTTTGCTTAATTGGCAATAGATGAAGTTACCAGGCTGCATCGGAGAATGATTTAGTTGAAACTACTTACCTGTGTGTCTTCAATTGAATTTTATTTTTGAAAATGTTTGAAGCAGTAATTTCTAAAAATTTTCCCAAACATAAGAAATGTAGACTTTTGTTTTATAGAACTGTTATAGTTTGGCATGACGAGGAAGGCGTACGTACAAGATCTGTTCTTAGGGCTTCATGGCAGCAGCATTCCCACATGTTGTGCTTACCCACAGCAGTGTCTGCACTTCTTGGTACAAAGTTACGATCCTCGTAGCTGTATTACATGAACAGAAATACCAGGATACGAAAGAGCTTCACTGAGTTATTCTTTCTAATCACTCTTGGATTTTGAATATAGAAATGAGTTTACAAAGCAGCTAACTCTTTGTTAGAAAGGCTTGGTGAGAGTGTAACACTTTGTTTTTGCAGCTCTTGTGTGATTTTCATGGGCACTCCAGGCGTTTCAACATTTTCCTCTACGGCTGTTCACCATCACAGTCTTGGTGTATGAATGATCGTCTGCTTCATGATGATGCCTTATATGAGGTAAACCGTGTTGTGTTTTTTGGTTATTTAATTACTGTACTTGCTTGCATGCTGTTCACCACCTTGGGCTCTATTCTGATCAGAAGTAATCCACCTGATTATCCGGGATGAGTAGAGCCTAAGCTTGGGCGATAAAGAAACCCGACGCACAGGCATTCGTTTCCCAAGCTCAGGCTCTACTCATCATGGATATGATCCACTAGATTCCCTGAGCCTATGCCATCCTCTCCAACTGATTAATTTCTCTGTAAGCTATTGGTAGCCAAATAAAGAATTCGCGAACAATAGGGATGTAACGTCAATCAATTCTCAGGCAACTGCGTTGTAGCAGGGAGACTGCCTCACGAGAATACTCTGTTGTGACTGGTTGGTAACCAGGTATCTTTAAACCGAAATATTGCAAAACTTTTAAATGTGTATTTAATCGAATCTGTGGTGTACTTTTGTAAAGGTCTTGCGACAGTTGTGCAAGGAGGACAAGTCATTGAAATAATGGCACGCAAATGATGCTAGTGCAGACATTTACAAGATGGCACCTGTGTTCTCGAGTTTGAAATAAACATGATTACCATAAATTTAGCTGAAAATGGAATTGTTCTGTTATGTTTATATGTGGTCATAATCACAACATGCAGATGCGTCAGTAAAACCTCAGAACAAACACGAGTTATGAAATCCCTCCATTGCTTTGATGTAATCATGCTTGTTGCAGTTGATTACCTTTCGCTGTTAAAAGTAATCTCGCACGTGACAGCTGACGTCGAAATGACATTGCCAATGGTAATGAGCTTGTGCCTTGGATTTTGATAGCAAAGTGAAAACCACATTCCAAAATTATTCCCATTGGTCGAGCTACAAACTACTTCCGGTAGCCAATCCAGAGAGAAATTGTATTGCTTTTGTTGATTTGTAGCGGTGCTTCCTGACACAAAAAGTATGCATTTTATAGAGGTGTGCAAATGTTCAATACGTATTTTGAATACAAATTGAATATTTCCGATATTTGATTCGTATTCAAAAATTGACATTCCAGCATTTTCGAATACTCATTTTTCTCGAATATCATACCAGCTTATTACCAAGCCGTTGCGGGATGCACGCTTGAAGTTGTACATTGCGGTGACAGCAACAAACATGAATGGCATAGCAGCTACAAAGCGACATGCAGGGCTTTCAAGGTCGTTGCGCTCATTTGCAAATGCGTCGCTACACGTTCGCTAACCGAAACCAAAACTAGTCCACATTTGTGTACAGCCTCCTTTAAAATTCGCCCTGATGGAACGCAAAACTGTGATTCGCTTCCTGCGTTGTCAGCACAGTCGCAGATGCAGTTGACTGCCAATGAATTCTGAACATTCGTGCGAGGCCTACATTCCAGTTAAATTCTAGTTAAACATCGAAATTTTGTTGGTGTTGAGCTAAACACTGCTGTTCACCGTGCCACCTGCGTGCGGAGCCGAAAAAATCCACGTCTCGAACGTGTTGTTTACATCTTCAGTTTGTGGAGGTGACCTTTTGCATTACAAAACTTTGAGGCTTGAAATTAATGAAATCACGGACGCATGCGATGAGAGCGATAATCGAGGAGTGGAATGTGATGATATTTCGACATAGTTTCTCATACCCTGGCGTTGTGCAACCGCATGTTAAAAACACCAACTATAGTCCTGTTCAACTTAAGAAGGAAAAGAAATCTAGTCCGTCAACTACATATGGCACTGGGGATAAGGAGACGCAATAGCTCACCAGGAGAAATACTGCAGGGCCACCATGCATCACCAGTATTGCAGCTCACTTTCTGCTGCAGTGTAGTGACATGCAGCCACTCCTAACAGTCAATATAGAAGCAGAGTGAGTACGATGGATTACGTTATCTGGCGCGGGAGAGGAACGTGACCTCCCTGCGTCCAGCCATCCTGTCTGCGGAGCAGTAGTATTTGGAGAGCTGACATACTAGATTTTTTTCCTTCTTAAGTTGAACAAGACTATTGGATGACGATAAAGCTGCAGAATCATTTGAAAATGCACTCACTGTTGTTACAGATTATAGCAAGACATACTAAACATAGGGCCAGAAGTTTTCGGGTTTTACTCTTTTTCAGATTCGGGGAGTAAAAATCGGGGAAATACGTTTATACCCTCAATTCGTGCAAATATCGGGTGAAATTCTTTGCACTGTGCTAGTGCATTGTGGTGCAGGGAGAAATCGGGTTTTATATTAGGATGAAAAGGTTTCGGGAAATACTTTTTTCTCAATTCGGGGTGTAAAAATCGGGTGCTATATATTGGATGGCCAAATTCATGCAAATTCAGGTGACTGACAGCAGGATGCATTTTCCAGTCCAAAAGCTTTATTTTATATTGGTACAGTGGCAGGATTCCTATGTAGTGCGCAACCAGAAAAGGAATTCTTTCTTAAATGCGTCTATTCAATGCTTCTAATACAACAGCAAAACCTTACAACACAGCTATGACATGGTAACACATGTACTCTCTCAAAATGTTTTAAAAATTCAAAGCAATGAACGTACAATTGTTAATATGATGTCATCTGTAGTTACCATCCTTTGTTAACATACAGCATCATTGCCATCCTCAATGTCTCTGCACCCATTGACGAACGGTCGGGCCTCTGAACGTGACGTTGAGCGCACCTTCAGCCAACTGCGTTACGTTCATAGGCCCGACCTGACATCGTCGGGGCGCAAATATCGGGTTTAACCCGAAGTCTGATAATTGCATGTGGGGGGTACAAACGGGGAAAAATAGGGTTAAACCCGAAAACTTCTGGCCCTAACTATACAGCTTTAGTTGCAATGAAAGCAGCACCGAATACGAACGTCACGGAAACAATCGTGAAACATCTTCACTCTGCAAAACGCCTCCATCTAAACCACATGCGTGTTGGGAAAAAACCCATAATGTACATGAACAAAATTAATCATGGGTGCCGTATGAGTAGGGCCTTGTGTTTTAGGATTAGAGCAGGTAAAATCTGTTTTTATCCTCTGATCTGCATCATTGTCATTACGGGTAAAACCCAAAGACAAACTTGCCAAGTTGCAGATTCAGCTACCAATACATGCCATGTAAGAGCACTAAGCACTGCACATTCAACACAGCTGCTCAGCATCTCATGTTCACCTGAAATGTGAGAAGCTTGGTTTTTCTATTTCCAACCAGAAAATCTGCTTTTGCACCCCATATCACCCACTTTTACCCTCTTGTAGAGCTCCTGAAGTAAAACCTGATTTTTACCACTGGTTTTGGAAAACATAAAACCCGAAAACATGAGGCTTTAAGTATGAGTGAAGCAGCCACCTTCAATAGAGATGTCATTCCCAGGCTGTAGATTCACTATCTGTTGTGTGCAGCTATATTAAATTCAGTACTGGTATGATGTCGTCCCAATAAAAATTTCCGTTTTCCGTTATGTAGGGGTTCACTGCATCAAATAGATTTTTTGAAGAACACGCAGCACCACTGTGGCAGTCGCGGGGCAGCTTGGTAGTTGTCGGGGAAAACATGCATATGCCTTACTTTTCTAGTTGTCTTCGATCGTCGTCGTATTTCTGGTGTATGCGCCGTCACTGGATGTTTTACACCGCATTTCCTGGTGCGCTGCTCCCTGGAACTTTTCCCCACTGTTCGGCACTCCATTGGCACTCCACTTGAAATTTTCCATAGCTTGTTTACATGCGTACACTTGTATAGTTGTTGCATATGATCTAAAATGCTAAGTAAAATTCAATGAGCAAGCAGCCCCAACGCACCAACCCATGCTAATTCCATATTATTGACAATTATCGACATGTTCCAATATCATTATGATTCATCAAGCAGGAAGAATTACAGTTTGGCGCCTTGCACTGTGAACTTTTTGTTTCAGCAAAGCTCTGTAGGAAGATTAGAAAACAAGAAATAATTTGTGTCCGCTGTGCTGTGTTGGATAGTGATGCGAGATTATGCATGCAGCAGCAGCCAGCAGTTTATTGCTGATATATTGGACAAACAACAGCTGTGCACAAACAACCTCTTGATGGATGACTACCTGATGTGAATGATGTGAGAGTTTGAAGTTTTTTGTCTATTGTATGCTACAGCATGAAGCATGCTCCACTCTCACTCAACCTCGTCTCCTCCCATCTTACTCATTGCCAATGTTTTTTTTTTTTTTTCGTCAACAAAATAAAACGTATGTTGCATTTTGCAGGTATTGCCCGTACTCCTTCACCACGTAGCGCCAGCCTTCAGTTATGACCATTGCTGTTTTGACATAGAGCATGGAAAAGAGTCAACAGCACGTGTAACGGCTTGGCGCCAATTTGGCATTCAGCTGAGCTACACACTTGAGTGTTCCGCAGCTGGTTGTGATCAAGGAATGTATGCGGTACGTTGTCATCAGTCTGTGAAGCTGATATCCACATAGGTGAAGATAGCCTTCACGTTCATGCCTTCATAGTTCACTTCGAAGTTTAATAAGATTGCAATAGAGCTATGCCAGCAAGTCTAGGGCTCCTACTGTGTACAATCAGGCAGAGCCAATGTGGTTCCAAATGCGCACGTGAAATCTGTCCACATGTTTAGTTAAATTTACGCAATGATCTCGCACGAGGCTGATACAAATGCCTTCTGTCGTATTATGGCGAATTCGCTTGGTCAAAATGTGGCAAAACAGCTGAGCACTCGGATATTGCTACCCTTTTGCCCGTGCTGAGTCGTGACAGTTGCCACACGAACATGAGTGCCAGGAAGCTAGCGGTTTTAGTCACTTGGGTCGCATTACGGGCATCGCGGTTGCTCACCTTCGTGTTTCATAATCTGCTAACCCATGTCAACATTGATGTGTGGGCCAATGCGGGCCTTCACCACCTTCACAGTGCGGATGTGACAACACCGGATATAGCTGAGCAATCCACTGCACGGTCGTATCGAGGCCGGGCGAAAAAAGTGCTAGCTGGCAAATTCTGGGCGCTCCAAGAACTCCATGCAAACATGCGAGATTGCTGCGCTTTGACCAAGCGAACATGACTGCCCGGGTTCTGGCAAAGCAAGTTGCCACAAAAAATGACCACCCGAATTCAAGATTAGTATGCTGAGGGAGGAGTCTCTGATATTTTGAACAGAGACTGTTCAGAAGAAGAACAGTCTCTATTCAAAATATCTGCAGCTCTCGTCATGGCACTCTTTCCTTAACATCTCATTTTCATTTGGGTTTTCTGGGTTTTCTGCTTCTCTATTCAGCGTTTTCCTATTGCCAACAAACCATGCTACACAATGCAATATGATGACCCTCTACATGGTGTTCCATGCAAAAGCAAGAACTCGTTGTTGTTGTATACAGGGTGTTTCTTAGAATTTGTTAGGCTCTTTTTATAAGAAAAGCTACGTGAGCAGCATAGATTCTTTGCAGGTGAGTCATATGTAAGGCCCAGGATTTTCTGCAGTTCCGCGAAATATCGCGGCATCCTTAGGTTGGCACGGAATATCACGGAATCCCTTATTTTTAGGGGTGTGCGGATATTCGAGTTCTCGAATTAGAATCAAGTATCAATCATTCAAAGTGTTTCATTCGTGAATCAAATACCCAATATTTCCGGATTTCCGAATATTTGACTATTCGCAGAATATGAATGACACCTCCCAAATGTGGGCTTCACCTGACGCCTCCCTGCATGAGGAGAAGCCTGCTGCCCATGCTGCAGGACCAACACAGACAGATTCTAGTTTAGCTTAAGATAACGTTAGCCCAAGTTTATTGTGCATACTCCTCCTGAGGAAGGGCCGGCGTCCCTTCCGTGTGCAGTTTAGCAGTGGCAGTGGGGGATTTTGATTTGATGTTTGGGAGTTTGTCTTTGAAGACTCAAATACATGTAGTGCCTACAGCCCAGAAACAAAAAGAGTGTCCTAAAGATGTAACATCCTCAAGGCATGAAAAATTCCTATAAACTCTGTAGATGCCAAGAGATCTTTAGCAAGTATAGAATGATTGCAGGCAGCAGACAGCATTTGTGGTTGGAGGAGAACCCAAGGTATCATGTATGTAATGCTGAGCTACAACAGTGCTTCCAATCTGTAATTTTATAAAATATTTTTTGTTCCCACATTATCCGAGAAAATAAAGTGTATCCCATTTCAAGCAGCTGTTGACTGCTTGCCGCGGAAAATCGCGGAATTGACAATTCGGTGCCGCGGAATTTTGAATTTGCCGCAGCACAAAACCAAGGGCCTTAGTCATACGGCAAGATGGAGATTCTTTCAGAGAGAATATGTATAACTACTACATGGCTAATTACCTAAAATTAATTAATTGATGATTTACTTAGGGGCTCTCGGGCAAAGGTGAGCTGACACAATGGAAGACAATCCTTGTTGCGAGAAATTGTATTTTTTTTAAACCCTGAAAGAAAGAAATACGTGGAAATATGCATCGCCAAATTTCAGTATGCAAATGAGCTAAAACCACGCACATCATGAGAGGGGGACAGCGCTCATTCATGCTTTGAGGCAATGGAAATGGTTGGAGTCATTGCTGGGCCAGATGAACTGCATTACAGCTCAGATAAGCCACTGACATCATGGTCTCAATGCGCTCTCGACACGCACAGTTTTGGTTTCGGCTCATTTGCATAACAAAATTCGATGACTGATATCTCAACATACATCCTTGTTTCAAGATTTTAAAAATGTAGGATGGCTTTCTATCATTCTGCTGTCTCACTTTTGCCCAAAAGGCCCTAATTAAAGAGCTAATTAATGAACTTTAGGTAATTCGTCCTCTAGTAGCTACATACTGTTTTCGAGAAAATGTCTGCTGGGCTGTATAACTTTACCTGCAAAAGCACCATCTAAGCTGCTGTCATAGATTTTCTATAAGAAATTGCACAAATAAAAATAAACACCCTATAGATCATACATACTGCACTGGGTGGACTTCACAGCTCACTGCAGTGAGGGCAATGGTGACACAGTTTACGGGTTTACACTAATTTTTGTATTGTCATCAGGCTTGTCATAAGAGTGTGTTGTTGGCGAGTGTCTGGACGGAGATGTGGTAGCTAGTCAGTTGTGCTTATATTGTAGTGTTGCACCAGTAGGCATACAAACAATAGAATCTTACCATGCACATGTGAATTAGAAGACATGCTGCAGTATGGCATCCACATTTACTGGAAAACAAAAGCGAGTTATGTTCTACTACTATTTCAGGGCCACCATTTGGGCATAGCCCAGTTAGAAGAAATGGGCATGAAATTCTGCCAGGCGTTGGGTCGAATGGGGCTGACCAGGGACAAGGTAGACGGCTCTCTACAACTGGATCCCACTTATCCGGAGCTTATCGAATCGTTCAGGTAACGTATTTGTGAAATACCACTAGTGTGGTCTTGGTACAAAAAAAGAAAAGAATAAGAAGAATAAAAGAAAAAGGCATTTCAGATGAAATAACCCAGTTCACATGCCTCGAGTGCAATATTTTGCGCGTAGAAAAATTTGGGCCTTTTTGCAGCTCACGTGCAAAGAAGTAACAGCAATAGCTGTATCGTGCATGCGCAATGAGATTGTATTGCGCTCGCAAATGTAGACAAGTTTTTTTTCTTAGTCCTCCACACATTCTGCCGTGAACTCTCTGGCCAACAGTTGGAGGTGTTGCGCGCGTGCGTGTGCCACGTTGGTGCGAAACCACAGCCTATCTCAAACACCACAAACATCTCTGCAAAATCTGCGTGTGCCAGTGGAAACTCTGACAGCCATGCACTCATTTCAGGTGCACACATCCGGGTTAGTTTACGTCCACGATTTGCTAACATGCAGCATAAAAGACACCAAGTCTGTTAAGAACATGAACGTAGTTGAACGTAAAACGTAGACCATGAAACTATGGACACAGTTTATGTCTCTTGACCTCACGTTCCCTAACTTTTGGGTCTTCTCGCCTTCGTCTCGTGGCAGCCACTTTGTGTTTTCTCACTGCTGGGTCATGTTGTGCAGCGAATGCACGTCTGGTTGCTTTTTCCTTCGGTGTGCTATACCGTTTGCGTTCTACAGCGGCGTGCAGAGCCCTCCACTCCCTATCTGTGTGTGCAATACGCACTCTTCGTGGCCACCACATACTGTGTGATACAGTGACGGTGCTTCTACTTGTATGCCCTGCACGGCTGCCATTTTTTGGCAAGGACGCAACTTTTGTCAATGATTCAGCGTTGGCTCCTGGCGTCTTTTCATGTGCTCTCCAATTTGCTATTGCGCCAAGCAATGGCACACCGAGTCGGAAGTCTGGGCCTACGCCGTCCTTGGCAAACGAGTTCCCTCACGCAACTATCGCTGTAAAACTCGAGAAAAAGTAATGTGGAACAGAATGGACAATGGACTTGTTTCTGTCCTTGTCTTCCAATTTCTTCTCAAGTTCAAGGGCATGTCATACCTGTGTCATATGCGTATTTTAAAATAGCGTCAAAGACCTTCGAGGCTCGACAGAGTTGACTGTTGCCTAGCCAAGCAAGATGGTCTCTGAACGGTTCATCATCTGGTTATGGCACCACAGTTGCACCACAATAAATGATTATGGTGCAACTGTAGCTATTTTACGGGTTCATATTCCTGGAAATACCTAGTTAACACACATGAAGAAAAACATGGAACATCCAAACATCTGGAACACCCGGAACATCTAGAAAACATGGGAAATGGTGGAAAGTGTGCACAAATGTCTTGCTTTCAATGAGCATCACATGACTCTTCTGTATCCCACCTCTTGTGGCTCCTAGAAATTGTGCCCTACTTGGATGCTGACATCACTTTTGCTTTTGTTGTCATGTTTTCCATACATTACCACGAAATTGAATGTGCTAAAATAAAATAAAACAGTAAGTTCAGAAAGGTGCAAGTCGATCACTGCACGAGAGAAGTAACAAAAAGAGCACGCAGCATATCACCACACTGCCGAAATTCGTTGTGGAAAAAATTAACTAGCACTAAAATTACTTGCCATCTCCATTGACAGCTGGATCGCATGTGTCTTTGCAGTGTGTAGGATGTGTACTGAACCCGGCCAGGGAAACCCTAGAACTTGTTTCTCAGATGTCATGTTGCCTGTTTATCTTTGTGTGTTTGCCAGATGTAAAAAAGGCTGCCTTCAAATAGAGCTTGCTCGCCATGTAACGAAAACACAACTGCCCTACTGCAAAGGATAAGCATGTGTAGCATTACATTGAGTGTCATGTTGCATTCAACATTCATAAGGCCCCTGGTTTTCTGATGCGGGAAATTCAAAATTCCGCGGCACTGACTTGTAAATTCCGCGATTTTCCACGACAAGGGGTCAATGGCTGCTTGAAATGGGAACAAAAAATATTTTATATGATTACAGATTCAAAGCACTGTTGTGGCTCAGCATTACATGATATCTTGTGTTCTCCTCTGACAGCGAATGCACTCTGCCGCCTACAATTATTTTATGCCTGTTGAAAGATCTTTCAGTATCTACAGAGCTTATAAGAATTCACAAATACTTGATCACAATAGATGCAAAATTTGGAGCAAGCACCCACATTCTGTTCCAAAACCCATTTACCAATGTCTAAGGGTCACTTGTACCTTGGAGCAGTTGGGAACGTGCGCAGCATGCACTTTTATCTAACCTCTTTTGCACGAGCATCAATACTTCTTCTGAGACGCTGCATGTTGCAATAACTGTCCACATCGCGCTAACCGTGTTCTTCTACCCAATCAGATCTCCGTGAAATTCCGTGCAAAATGAAGGATTCTGTGAAATTTCCTGGATCCTCAGAAAACCTGGGGCCTTAATCATTCGTCATAGTGTCATGTGGTGTACAAGCACTTGAGAATCATGTCCTATTACACACATACAACAGTGAAGGGTGTAACGTGTGGTTCCACTTATCCTTGCAGAATGCTCAACAATGCTGCATGTGAGCTCCTTTGTAAACACATACCCAGTAATAGAAGTGTTATATGCTATACCATTTAGGCCTACTGTTGACGGTCACTGTAACTTGCTACTCTTAAGGATCGCTATGCTCTTCGACAACAAAACACGTTGCAAATGTGGACATGGAGGTCTCGCCCGTTCTGCACCGACTCCTCGCAAGGAGCTACACAACTATAGGGCTGCGGCTCCCTGATCTCCTGCGTATAAATTGAGTTGAAAATTGCCCAAGACGCAATGAAACTGAAACTAAGGTGGAAAGCGCTCATTCCACATCATAAATCAGTAACACACACTCCCGAGGCCCTCCAACAGTGGATCGCGAAGGTGTGCCAAAACACGCTTTTTCCTATGCCAGAGAGCTTTGAGGTACTTCCATCACCGTAGTAATGAATATTCGTTATCGAGATTTTTCAGCGGTACAAGAGGTGTATTAGATGTATTTGAATTACAGTATATGATTCGAAATTGGGCTGTCTTTTTAAAACATCACACAAGGATAGCTGTAATATTCATTTAGATTAATACTTAAGATTAACATTTTAATATTCATTTAACTTTTTTGCATAAAACACATTATCGTAATTTATGGAAGATTCCTTGACTGCGCAAACCATAGCAAACAGTCCCTAGTTACTTGTTACCTTATCTATTGAATAGATTGAGCTCAAAAGGATCTCATTGTCAAGCATGCTATTTCAAGAACTACGCTGGGTTATATCTGCCTCATAAATGTCTCTTGAAATACCTATAGAGAATGATACAGAGTGACCGTGGCCTTTGCTTAATTTTGTTAGCTGGGCCATTCCAGCCGCAACCAGCAAGAGGCGTTGCTAGACCCTCTCAGATTTCGCTGAAAAAAATTGTGTGCATTCCCTTTGAGGTGTGTATGTAGAATTGTAGAACCTCGTTAATTCGCGGTTGTCTGGACAGTGAAAAGAATTTGAATTAAGTGAACCACGGCACATGGTGAAGGAAAATATATTTATTTGCCAAAACACCGCGTGATTGGAGGCTGGAGAAGGCAAGGCAGCAAGCACATTGTTTTTTATGACTGGTAGTCGTGGCGTGGTTTGGAAGCAGGTGGTAGATGATGAAATTTGGTAGGAAACTTTCGAATTAAGCAGGTCGTCACCAGGACCTAAGGTCGTCTAGGAGGTGAAAGAAGTCATGCCATTTGTAGGACAGACCCTATCCTATAGCATATTGAAAATCTGCAGGTGTATTTTTCCTTAAACGTAAAATAAAAAAAAAGCTCACCATACTCCGCTGCAGCTAAAAAGCGATGCTTTTGTTACCCTCTCCTTTTCCATTTTGAAAATCTACAGGTGTATATTTCTTACGCGACAAAAAAAAGTTTGTCACCATAGTCAGCTGCAGGACATTCGATTGTTGAGGTCGTTTAGGAAGTAAAAAAATGTGCCTTTGTGGAAGACACCATATCTCTCATAATATTTTGAAAGTCTACGTTCGTCTGTCCTCCAAGTTCTACCACTTGTACTCACAGCCGCATCTTCATAACAGCTTCATCATCGTTTCTGATTGTCTGAGTCATGAGTCATAACTCAGTCAAGTCACTGAGTCAAGTGTGAAGTCACTGTTACGGTGCACACCATTCGGCACTTGTTTATTGAACAATGTCAGAGAAATGTGCTACTTCTCTGATGGCACTGCGTCGCAATAGAAAACCAGAAAATAGGATTGTTAACCTTTGTCTCCACAAGCGTGACTTTGGAATGCTATGTAGCACTTTTTTGCCTCATCTTGTGGTAAAGGGCAATGTGGTGATGGTGTTGGCAGTACTGTTTTGAAGGTTGGCAGCTATAGGGCTAGCTTGCAACGCCCCTATTGAGTGCACGTATTCTGACATGTGCACAGCAGTTCCTTTGGGTGAAAGATAGCTTGAAGAGAGTGCATGCATTGTGGCTCACTGGTGAGGACAGGACAGGAGGTTGGAGAAGAAATTACTGAACGTCAAGCACCATGAGGAATGCTTAGGGTTCTTCATTTTCGGGTTAAACCTGATTTTTCACAGTAGTTCCCCCCCGAACAAGTTTTCAAGAATTCTGCTAAAGCCCAATATCTACCCGAAATCCTTGCGGTCCTTCAACTAGTCGTTCTAGGCAAACCATCGGAAAAATGAATCGTACGACGATGAATCTGCGATGCCTAGTGACACCCCTGGCTTCCCGCCAATGGACAACCGACATTCGTCCCCCCTCTATGTTGAGCAGAGTTGATCCAACGCTCGCTTTCCGCATGCCACGAAACACCTCTCGTCAAGATGCTGCATTAATCCACCGAATGCGCCTATATGGTTGCACCATACGGTACAACATAAAACAAAATTGGAGCTGTTCTGTTCTTGTAATTCACACTTGCTTGAAAACCCACATTCAGCTATCTTATGGTTGCTGCAGTTTCAAAATGCGGTTAAATCTTTCAATTAACCCATCTTGCGGGTAACACACTGAGGAGAAGAACTGCTTGATACCCCTTTCTTTGAGAAATTGCTTTTGAGCTAATGAAGTGAATTGGGGCCATGGTCGAACACAAGTTCCTCGGGCAATGCCTCCCGACTAAACACGCGGCGAAGGAAAGGTACTATGACCTGTGCCGTCACCGTTCTGACAAAAACAACTTCCGGCTGCCGGCTATAATAGTCCATCAAGGTAATGGCAAACCATGATCCCAATGCAGATCCTTTGAAGGGCACGACTATACTAATAGTGAGTTTTTGCTGTGGTTTCTCTGGAAGTGGCGCAGGTTTTAAGGGTGCAGGTGACGGTTTGGCAGTTGACTATTGTCCGTAGCAGCCGTATGGTTCCAAGGTTGTTTTCGTACACATGTTTACTCATCATGGTAGCTGCCGCACCCGTATCAACGACCAAGGTCATGGAAACATCTTCCACAGTCACATGTGCACATATTTGGTTCTGCTTTTGGTTCAGTGCTTTCGCTATTGTACTCAAAATTCCTAATGAGCTTGCGCTTCCGACAACATTTCATAAGATGTCCCATCTTGCTGCATACTCGACATTCCTTGTTTTGAGCTCCACACCATTCATCATTAGCAAAGTGTCCACTTCCCCCGCATTGATAGCATGCTACATGCTTACTTTCTGGCTCGTGATGTCCTTGTGCTCGCTGACTGCTCAGGAGTTTTCCCTGAAGAGTATCTTTTTGGTCATTGCCCAGCTTGTTGAACTTTATGCACATCTGTAGAATGGTTGAACTGCGCAGCCTTCTTCGAATGTCAGCGCCAAGGAAATCGCTTTTTCTAGTGAAAGTTGTCCCCCTTGTACCAGTAGTTGTTCACGAAGAGCTTTTAGTGTTGTACTCTCCAACAGCTGATCCTTGATTGCATTTCTAGAAACCTCCAAGCCTACACTTCGATGCCATACATCTTATCTTGCTGACAAAGGCCTCTGTGGACCTGTGTAGTTGCTAACGTGCACGGCACTGGTGACATAGAACTACAACGTTTGAAGGTACTCCAAAACGTGCATCCAAAATGTGCAGCGCCAGCTGCAGCAAGTCTGGAGAGTCTTTCGAAGACATCTGTGTCACTCCAGTGACCGTTGTAGTACTTAGAGCATTGAAGATACATTGGCCTTCATCACCCTAGCAGTGTAGGACTACCGCTCTCTTCCTAGCAGGCGTGAATGTAGAATCCGCAAAGGCGTCCTAATAGTTGAGGGAAAATGCCTCGCCGTTGTTCCCATGGCACTCCAGGTTCACCGGCTAAATGTAGAAATGACGACGGTGACTGTAATCCAAATGCTCTCGTGTTGTGACAGTGGATACGTTCTTCTTAACGCCATGATGGTATATCGCTAGTGTGGTTCCATGATATATGAAATGAGACCAGGCAGTCAGCATAGCCAGTTATGCCACAACATTTATTTTGTAAAAACATCCATTTAAAAAGAAAGCCGCCTAGCAGCATGGAACACAACATATGACCTGATAACGACGTAGAGTCATCTGAAGGACACAACAGATGCGTCTACCACACGTGACATTTAAAAAATGTGGTTTTTGAGCGCCCATATCTAAAAAAACCCACCTCGAATATTCTTCAAGCTTTGTAGGCACATGCTTCAGTATACGCTATTTGAGTGCACAGAAAATCAAGTGTTTCTTTCTCGCACAATAATGGTTAGAGCACGCCAAAGTTTCAGTGTCAGACTGTGATGACCATGGAAGCGCTGCAAGAAGTTCACTGGCCGATATTCGTGTTTTTCTTGTGACAGCCGCCCGTGCTGTTTATGCTGCTACATATTTGAGACCACAAAGAGTCGAATGTTTTCCCACTCTGGGTATAGATCACATGCTTCGCCTTGTTCTTTCGGCGAAGGTCCACCATGCAACTGATAATTTCTTTTCTAGGCTTCCATTGAAGGCTTCCAAAATTTCGTCATGTTTGCAGTTCGTGTAAGACTGTTGATATGTTTTGTTTCAGATGATGGCTTCAGAGGGGAGGTATTTTCAAAAGTCAAACTGGTTGAGCTCAGTGTAACGTTCAGGCTTTCAACAATCTCACCTTCATCAGTGAAGCTTGAATCTAATAAGCTACCTGGAGCTTCCAGTGCAGTATCCTCTGGAAGAGATGCACTCTTCTTGATATGTAGACAGCAGTTGTGGCGAAGATAATCCAACTCACGCACATTACAATACTTTTCAGTAACGTTAGATACTGTTCAGGCATGAAAACATTTCTCAGCAATGCATTATCCAGCAAAGATACACAGGTGAAGTTTCTTTGAAAATGTGTCTTCTGTCTGTGCCTGTTCATGTAGTTCACGCAGTAGACACGGTCTTTACTGAACTTCATGTTCATGGCGAAGATACAGACGGCAAAGCAATTGCGAGTCAAAACAGTGTCAGAACACAACTTTTACAAACGTAATCAATACTGGCCACAAGTAGAGGAACCACTCACTCTCGAGATGACTCCAAACTACCTTGGACTTCTATTTGAAGCCGGATAGAGCTGCAGTTCGGGGGCGCTACTCTTGTTACTCTCCTTGCTGTTTCTTAGCATCGGCGGCAACTCCTGACACGCCAAAGTACTCGCCGACAGACACAAAAATCTTTGATTATGCTTTCATGCTAGCTGATGGACATCTCCTAGGGTAGGCTACATGTACCACGGGTAGCTGTCACAAGAAAAACCCGAATATCGACCGGCGAACTTCTTGCAGCGCTTCCGTGGTCATCACACGCACCACAGTCCGACACTGAAACTTTGGCGTGCCCTAACTTTTATTGTGCAAGAAAGAAACATTGGATTTTCTGTGCACTCAAATAGCATATACAGAAGCATGTGCCTACAAAGTTTGAAGAATATTTGAGCTGGGGTTTATTAGATATCTGTGTTCAAAACCGCATTTTTTTTCAAATTTCACGTGCGGTAGGTGCCTCCATGCGTGACAGCAACCTGGCCTAGACACTTAAATTTGATATCAAATTATAGAGCTGAGTCTCCGCTACATGGCAATACCTTTCTCGTTTCACTGGCATGTACAGAAGTACCACAATAGGCGCAAGAATATGAGTGATTTTTGCCATCAGCGCCAACTTTGTGGAATTGAACCCACGCGCTAGAAGCCGGCATATTTGACAATGCAGAGACAAAATTCAAAGCCATGAATGCGTTCGTTGGTAAGATATTGAATGCCAAAAATGGTATGCCTGAAAGTGTGTCGGACCTGCCATATTCTTCTGGATTTTTTTTTCTCGGGAACTACGGCAACTAGAGAAAAAATACTTTCATTCTTCATCTGAGTCAGGCTACAACATATATCTTTACAATAAAGATCACTGATGCTCTCCGGACCACCTTGCCTGGGTTGAGATTGAGTCACCCAGGTATAAATTGAGGCAAACCAAAGTACCTGTTGGCTCTTGATTGTCTGTAGCCACTGGAAAATGACAGCAATATCTAGCTTTTTAAAGGAGAATATTTTCCTCATGTGATTTGTGAAGTGACTACAATGTCAACGGGTCTGCGACATCATACCGATAACACTTTGAAATCCCCCCCCTTACAGCTGTTGACAACACCCAACTATATGATGGTGCTGCCGTGTTACACCAGATGCAGCTTTCAAAGAGTAATTGAAACTGACTGTACGTGCTGTTATATCTGGCCGGACAATAAAGCTGTGTCTCATTTTGTTCCAGAAATGAAAAATCGAAAAAGAGAACAGTGAGCAGCAGCAGCTCTGGGAGTGTCATTGATGAAGAAGCCTGCAATGAGGAAGAAGAAGGAGAGCAGGTTTTAGGAAACCCGTAATCTAATTTCACTGTGAAAAATACCATTGGCAGTAAATGAGCAAAAATCATGGGCACCCCTTTCCGATTATGACGCTACTTTACTCTGCAAGTACTTCAGTCAGCTGTGGTTGCATAGGTCGATGGAATTGGTGGCTATAGGGAGCAAGACAAGGTTCACAACATTTTCGGAAATTACCATCAAATGCATCAAGTACTTTGTTGGTGGTTCACAATGATGTGGCCGCTGTCGCTGTTGAAACTGCTGGCCATGTGGGTTATTATTTTCCTTGAGGGAAATTTGTCCCAAATTGTGTTGGATGCGTATGCATATGAGCTTTGTCACGTGATAATGTGCTATGCTGCGATTATTTTGTCAGCTTCCACTAGTAGCATAATTTCGATGATTGCCTACCTTCCCGTAGCACATTGCTGTACAAATGACATTTTATCTGCAGTAGCGCAGTTATTTGGAAACACGATACATTTTAGACACTAGTACAGAGGGTTGTTCTTCTTTTGGAGCTTCTAGTCACTTTGTGGCATGTTGTCCAGCATGCCACTTTCCTTTCGAAATGGCTTTTTCTGGTGCAGTGTTATGGAAGAACACTTCTTTTACCATAGTATTGCAAAGAATGTATCGAAAGTGGGCACCGTTTGGGCCTCCCTTCTTCCCACTCTCTTCTGCTGTTTCATTGCATGCAGGGTGGCTATGAGCACATTGATAGCATGTTGCACATTCACACTAAAACAACAATGAATCCTCAGTTATGGTGCCACGTGCAAAATGTTCACTGTGATGTAGTAAGCAGTCCTTACACAAGAGATCTGTGTGTGTGTGTGTGTGTGTGTGTGGAGTTGTGAGAAGTAGCAGTGCATACTATTTCTCCTTTCCCTGCTGCATTTCCTATAGGGTTTGAAGTGTGGCTCGAAGAAGGCTTAAAGGAGCTCTGAAAGCCATCTAAAAAATTTTCTATTCCGAACGCATTGTGGAAGTAGGTAACTCAACTTGATGATTAACACGAAAATTTTATCTGTATGCGATATTTTTCGTAGAAAAAAAGACACTTCAACATCGCCGCGCACGTTCCCACTTGACTCGCACTTCCGGGTCAAAGGAGGAGCAGAATGAAAAAGAAACGTCATTGGTGACATAATAAAAGTTGGAAGCGGCGACCGCGCTTCTATCCGTGTCAGTGCTGACTGGTTTTCTTTTGTTTCTTTCCGTTTTCTTTCCCCCTGCTTTCTCCCTGTCAAGCGATGAATAAGGGATGACCTCGATATTCCTGGTCGTGAAACCCCCGTTCTCGAAATTCATGTTCTGTAAACAAGGAAAACCAGGGAAAATGCTGCTTCGTAAGATGATATGCCGCGATTAAGAACATAACATCACTATTTAACCACTCAAACTGAGGGGTCCAAGTCGTCTTAGCAAACGAAAGACTCATTTTAGCAGCCCTTTGGCTTGGCAGGGCGGCATGTTGGTTAGTTGTGTGCTTGCAATATTATGGCCGGGTTAGTCAGTTTTCCATTGGCAGTTTCCTGCGCGCGACATGGGCATTTTATAGTCAGCTAAAATTTACACTACATCAGTAGTCACGTGTTGTTTCAGTGCATGCTGATATGTCGGCGGACGCAAACTTAACCGGCGCTGTCGGTCACTATATGGTGACAAAACAAAAGGTGCCGAGCACGGATGAACTCAAACTTGCGTGTCTGTGTCGTCCACATTTGTAGTCTGCATCGGCCAATTCTTGTTTAGCTCGATGATTGGTAAGTTGGCCATAAATTGTGGTTGCCTTATGACACTGCTTGGCTATGTCGGTGTGTAACTCAGGCAATGAATGTTCAATGCCTGATGCCACGACGTGCCGGCGACGGCATATTGCGATAGATTTCACTGGGTTGTATCTGACAACGTATCGGCAAGAACACTCTTCCAGCTGAATAAGGAATTAACTGAATGGCTAGCAAAGTTGCTAGTCGAAGTGACGGGCACTAGTGATCATAGCGAATTAGTGATATAGCGAATATTGATACAGTGACATAGCGAACGGAATTAGTGATCATAGCGATGCAGCGATCATTTTGAGGCGTGAACTGTAGCAGCGCTTAGTGCTGCATTGTGTTTATACTTATTGCTGCCAACAACACAACAGCAAACAGTCACCATGATAACGAACAGCGTACAAAACACAGACATCGACAGGACAACGTTCATCTGGCACCTGAAGTTTAGTTTCACAATCCACCTACTCCGGAAGGTCGCTTTAGGGAAAACAAGGTCAAGCAGGGAGATGCTGACCGATTTTTGGTTGACTTTGCTCGGGGAGTTCAATGAGGATCGCCTCCACAATCTCACGGCCTAACCTTGAACAGTGTCTGTAGACCAGTCTTCGTTTACTGTATCTGATAAATCAAAGAAAAAGCAAACAAAAAACTTCTTCCACCGTTGCGCCAGGGTTCCGAGTGAAAAATAGCAGACGACGTTCCTCGAAACCAATCAGCAGCTCGACTTTTGCGACGTCAAAATGACGCGAGCGGCTCGACAGCTCGTTCCAGGCATTGCCACCGTTGCGCACGGTCGTGATTTTCAAAATCGAATTTTACGATATTTGTGCACTTGTTGATAGAATTACTTCACATGGTGCGTTTTAATAAGCATACGAACCGCTTGGTTTAAAAAAATGTTGGTGATTAAAGTGCTTTCCGAGCTCCTTTAAAGTGTAAACAACGAGCATTGGCCGAGGCTGACCACAATTTCCCTGAGTTGTTTTCCTCTTTCTTTGTCCTCTGTTCCCTGAGTTCTTTGAATTCACTTAAAGTGTCCAGTGCATTTTAGTTTGGCCCAAGTGGGTTAGGGAGGGCAAAGTTGTGTGCCTGAGCCAGGCAGGGCACACTCAAATCTTCTTGAACTCTGAGTGTAGTGATGTTATTGAGCTAAAAAGGAATACAGCAAATACCTGCTTTGGTGTACACGAGAAATATCCTTCACGATGGGTGCTGTCTTTCTAATGAAACTGCAGCCTAGTGGAGAAACCCCATACTAGAATGAAGCTTGAGCTGGACCCACACGCATGAAAACAGCAGACTCAAAGCAGGCTGTTGACTCGGTTGTGTTATCTCCAGATCTCTCTCAGAACACAGCACTGTATTCGCAGTTAGAACCTTGATGATGGACCTTCAAGAAAGTCACAAAAAACCATATCAGAGAGAATCAGTGCTGAGCCCGAGCAGTTTGAGATTTGGTTCAGCTTGCTTCATGTTCATCTTGGCGGAAAGATAATGGTTTGAACTTACTGGTTCATGGCTGGTTCAACATGCAGCAGAAAATAACAACTATTCCTTGCCCTGAGGTTCCCTGGGAATGCATGCAAATGCAAATTTTCTTGAAGGAAGTTTTAAATCAAGAATATTTTCTCTTCATGCATTGAATTCAAAATCTGTATAAGTAGTACGTACACGATACATCCTGGTGCACTCGTCGAATCACAACCCTGTCGACTTTCGTCTCGTTTTCCTTTGGATAGTTGCCGCACATAAAATGGAACATCCATTTATGTCGATTGTGTGTCATCTCCACTCAGCAAACTACAATATAACTTTACTGCTAAAATACTGCTTGACCATGCACCTTTCTTCGTTTGCCAGCGTGACAGGTAATAGTGCTGAGAAATTTGGCCTTAAATTGAAAAAGATACAAGAGCCCACCTATCTTGGAGCACACAGCAGTCCTTGCGAAGCTGAAAAATAAAACTGTCAGAGAAACAGCGCAGGCCTGGATATCTTGTTCGGAAAATGAGATCAGTGCGAGCAGACTCATAAGCATGAAATGTGCAGTAGAAAACACTGAGAACGACAGAGACGAGGAAAACAAGCTCACAACATATCAACTGAAACATTTCCTTCCGTGCTCTTCATTCTTATGAAGTCTTATCAGCTAGCCCAACTCAATGTTCGGACATGAGTCCAGTGTCTACCTTAGTACATCTTGTCAAGAAAAGAAACTGTTCGTCGAACTGGTTCAGAGCTGTTTTATTTTCATGCGTTCCAGTTTGGATTCAGTCCTGGTCTGATTTTTGACTCTGTTGCGGCTTGGTTCGACACCTGGGGAGAGTGCATCATGAAGTGCATCATCAAAAGATTGCCAAATGCACACCCGAACAGAATATTGCTACAGAGTGTGCGAGGTCAAAACATTGGGGCCACCCACAATCGTGCACGTTGATCATGCGCTAAATTATTGATGATGCATAGCAGCTTATCAGCACCACTTGATCTATGCTCTGCTTATGGGGCATGGAGTAAAAAAAAAACTTGCCATCCAGACACATGGGTATGCTGAGAGGGGGCAAGGGGAGACATGCATGCTTGGCTGACATTCTTTTCAGCTTTCCCAGTGTGGAAAGCCTGTTATTTCTCGCCCAAGCGTGGAGGAATGTCGTTCGAGTATTATTGTATGAAACAACAGCCTCTCCTGGATACATTTCCAAGTTTGTCCAATGTACTGGGACCCACATTTGAGCGGAATGGTAGATAACACAATGTACAAAGGGTTTTCTGTGCTTAATTTCACAGGCTGAGTGCTGGGTTTTAGGGGTGTTGTGTGTTTTAGGGGCGCACAGGCGGATCAAATGACGCAGCTGGTAGGGGCAACTGAACACCACGTCACAAAAATTCTGAGTCTTTCTGAGGAGAAAGATACCATGGGTGTAGGGTATTACCACTTGTGCATTAGCTGAGGATGTTGAAGCAAGAGAAGGCAGGCTGTTCTAACGACAAAATCAATCAAACAACAGAAAACCCCTTGTGTAATAGAGGCCTTCCAGATTGAGAAACCTGAAAAGAATGACAGCCAAACATCCCTTTCCTGAGGAGGTCATCTTTGTTGGGCGGGTTTCCGCCAATAAGCGTCACTTGCAGTGGGACGCCATGTCAGTATCTGTCTCCTGCGTTCTTCCACCATGTTGGGTTACAACAAACATGCTCTCCATGCTCTACTCGTTTTATATTTATTGCAATTTGACATGATGAAAGCAAATGTGTCGCAAATTTAATAGATTGCACGTGTATTAGCACTGTTACCAGCGTTGTAGTGTGGAGTATTCTGCTATGAGCAGGTTAACAAAGTCATGTTTTATGTGCAATTGGTGACTATTATTGAATATGTCATGCACGGAGGCCTACACTTTCACGTAGTGCTGTTGAACAGAGCTTCATGCATGGATGGTGTGCGTCTTATTGTATATGCTAGGCATTTTAGTGCACATTCTGAATAAAGCTATATTTATTACGATGGTGTAAGTACCTACCTGACAAAATGCGTTGTAATGTGTGGTAAAAGATGTACACATACGTGTCCCAGCTAAATGCGAACGAATTTCTTTAAAATATAATATAGGTTTTTCGAGGTGAAGTCAATTGCAATATGGCCTATACGATGGAGGACACTCATTAAGAGGGCACCAGCACACTCTTAAGGCAATGGATCTCAGTTGTCTCGCGACGTAAACCCCCAATTGCTATTGTCTTAAGGCAATGTCCCAATTAACTTTCAATAATTAACTTTTTAATTATAAAAACTACGAAGTTGTCACAATGAGAACATCTGGTCCCTTCGGTCACCTGATACCGTAGCCGTTTTCAGAACAAGAATCCGTTCGATAGATCGCCCGCAAAAAATTCGTGAAGGAACATTTTTTTCTTTATTTTGTTCATTGCGAATCTTCAGAGACGCGTCTTTCCTTCACCCGAAATGCGGGAGGGTGAAAGAGCACACTGTCGCCTCTTGCGTCCTGGAAAAATATTAAAAGAAAACTGAAAATGCAACACAAGATAAGGGCAATTCCAATAGCGTCAGCCGATACATTTGTTTCTGTTTTGTTTCCGCAAATCAAAGCTCATCTTCGACGCATGAGGCGGCACTGTGCTCCTTCACCCTCGCACATTGCGAGTGAAGGAGACGCGTCTCTGGAGATGCGCAATGAACACACACACACACAAAAGAAAAAGGTGTTCCTTCACGAATTTTTTAGCGGACGATCTATCGGACGGATTTTTGTTCTGAAAACGGCTGCGGTATCTGGTGACCGAAGAGACCAGATGTTCTCATTGGGATAACTTCGTAGCTTTTATAATTAAAAAGTTAATTAGGACATTGCAGGAGTTTGCGGGCGCCCTCTTAAAGGGACGATCTTGTGCCCCCTGCCCCTCTCATAAAGTGTACCATTCGATTGCCTTTTGTTGAAAATGGAATACCGCGAATTTACCGACAAAACACGTCAGTTATTAAATAACCGAATTCAATTGATAAAGATTGCAGAGCATGCGCGATCTGTGTTGGCAACAATAAGAACGGCCACGTCGCCCTGCGGGAAAGTCCGTGATAGGATACAGAAATCGTCTGCTTTCGCGCGCTAGTGCATCGGCGTGAGCAGACGACTTTCAGAAGTTACTTGGGACCGCGGCATCTCTCGTACAGTTTCTTTCAGTTCTTAGGTGAAAAACGCACATCCTAAGAAGTGGCAAACATGGTGGTTTAGAACAACTATGTTAATCCTCAGAGGCAAGTTAAAAATCGCAGGACAACCCCACCCACAATCACAAATCTGAAGCCGCCGGCCATCTGCGCGCTCGCTCGCATTACAGCTCCGACCAAAAATATATTACGCGTGCTTCCATTACACTCCCTGTTGCACACTGGTCATGTTTCGGAATGAAGTGTTGCTGACAAAGTACATGGAGAAGGAGTGCGCGCTTATTCAGAAACCGCATGAAATACTCACGGAAAGAAAACACGTGACTTAGCTTTCACGTATCCGATTATGCGCCACATTATCGGAGACCCCATAGTCAATGTTCGGACTACATTTTCCGCTCGCGGAGATATATGCCTGAATGTCCCAATTTCGAGAGCAAAGGTGACGACTCAACCCAAGGACAACGACGACGTGCCCGCAGGCCGACGTCATGCGTGACGTATGCATGAGAGAAGCGCAGGTTTCGTCGTTGCGACAAATTCCTCGAAAACGACTTGGTTATTCCGAGTGAAACATCCCAAGCAGCACAATGTACTGAAAGTCGAGTGCAATAGGGGTGGACGGTATGTGTCTTGTCAATGTTCTTTAGTTTCAGGAGTCTGTTCAAGGCCTTCCGCCTACCCGTCCACCCCTATTGCACTCGACTTTCGGTACATTTTGCTGCTTGGGATTGACGGTTGTATGTGTGCAGTACTCGTGAAGGTAGTTTTGGCTAAGTTTCGGAATCGCCCAGGCTATACGAGAGCATATGCTATATTGCAATTTACTTGCTATCGAAAAAAGTGATGTATATATTTTAAAAAAATCTGTTAGCATTTAGCTGGGACCAGACATGTAGGCATTTGGAGTATCGTACTCCAAATACTGTATCTTAAATACTTTCGTTGGTATTTAAGTATCTACTCAGTGCTTTTACAGAAAGGTATTTTGTACCCTATTTAAAATACTTTTTTTTCGTATTTGCTACTCAGTACTCCAATTACTTTTATCCTTTCGGGGAATATGCAGACTGTTTGATTTTCATGGGGCCATTGGTGTTGGCAAATAAAGAAAGCGACTACATACGTGCTTATAGCGGGCGCGCTCAGCCCACTCTGCGCGGGACGGTTGAATAAACCATTCTTGTTCTACCGTCACTGGATTGCTTTTCTCCGACCCACATCAGGTTATGGGCCCAGGACACGGTTGCACTGTTTGCTGAAGGAGAAGATATGTCTGACTCAAGCAAGTTCGCGGTGGCCAAGTTGGTGGACGCAAACTACCAGGCATGGAAATTTAAAATGAAGATGCTTCTCATCCGTGAAGAAACCTGGAAGTATGTCACCGAGGCAGCACCGGAGAGTCCTCCCAGTACGTGGATCGCAGGAGACCGTAAGGCGCAAAGCACGATTTGTCTCAGCATTGATGACAGTCAGATCATTCATGTGTGCAATTGTTCTTTGGCAAGGCAAATGTGGGAAGAGCTGAGAAAGATCCACGAGAGGGCAAACCTCACGAATAAGCTCTACCTTTTGAGAAAGCTCTATCAGTCGAAGCTGGATAAGGATGAAGACATGCAGGCATATATCAGGCGCGTTCTGGAACTGATGTAACGTCTCAGAGGGATTGATCAAGACGTCAGATTTCCAAGTGGCTGCCCTTCTTCTGAGTGGACTTCCGGACAGCTACGAAGCACTTGTTACAGCACTCGATACTGGCCCTGATGACGATCTCACACTGGAATATGTGAAAGGGAAATTGGCCGACGAGCACAAGAAGAGACACGAGATGACTGCTTGAACGTCTGATACCGAAACTGCGCTTCGTGCTCAAGGTCAGGGCACCGCAAGGACTTCTCGGGACAGTCGGGAATGTTTCTTCTGCAAGAAGATTGGCCATATTCGGCGAAATTGTACCGCATGGCAAGCCCAGAGGAGGAACCTTCAGCGACAGCGTGGGAGGCAGAGAGTCAAGACGGCAGCGTCCGAACGATCGTCATCGACAGAGATAACCTTCTTTTCGTGAGGTGATTCTTCTCTGAAGAACTGGTGCATCGACTCTGGAGCCACTATCCACATGTGTAATGACCGCAGATTCTTCACGAAGAATTATAAGGATAAGACGGAACTTGTCACCGTGGCTAATGGACAGCATGTCACCTCTCAAGGCATAGGAGACGGAATCCTTTATTGCCAAGTATCCCAGTCCACGGTCAAGAGGATTCAAGTCAGAAACGTCCTTTATGTGCCTGCTCTAGAAACGAACCTTCTCTCTGTGAAGCGGCTAACAGAGTTTGGGCACGTGGTGACATTTGAGGACGAGCGTTGCATCATTACCAGGACTGGTGCAATGGTAGCTACAGGAAGAATTCAGGGAGATCTATACCGATTAGGTACAAGCAGTACGGAAGGTGCCTACGTCACGCGAGTTTCGAGCCACAGGAACTGCATTCATGTCTGGCACCATCGTTTGGGACATAGGAGTTCACAGGCAGTTAAACGGCTTCACAGCGAAGCCTTAGCAGAGGGAATTCACGTCCAAGACTGTGACCATATGCAAAAATGCACAAGTTGCATCAAAGGCAAGATGAAGCGGAAATCCTTTGCGAAAGAAAGCTCCCGTGCTGATTACATCCTGGATTTTGTCCACACAGACGTTTGTGGGCCAATGAGGGTGCTCACGCCAAGCAAAAACAGATACTTCGTTACTTTTCTAGATGGTTTCTCCAGATATACGGTGGTCTACCTGTTGACATCGAAAGACAAAGTTTCTTCTAAACTTCAAGAATATTTGGCGCTGGTGAAGAATAAGTCTGGGAGATATCCACGAATCCTTCGTGCTGATAATGGTTCGGAGTACACTGCTGGGAGAACTAGAGACATTCTACGCAATCAAGGGATCACACTCCAGACTTCTGTTCCGTATAATCCCGAACAGAACGGCGTTGCAGAACGGAAGAACCGTACCCTATGCGAAAGTGCAAGAAGCATGCTTTTCGGCGCGGATATGCCGGAAATGTATTGGGGAGAAGCTATCTTGACAGCTTGCTACGTTCAGAATCGACTTTCCACGAAAGCAGTTGATAAGACACCGTATGAGCTGTGGAATGACAGCCGAATCTTGAACACCTGAAGATGTTTGGAAGCCAAGTATTTGTGCATGTCCCGAAAGAAAAACGGAGCAAGTGGGACGCTCTTGCCGTTGAGGGAATTTTGGTCGGTTTCAGCGAAACGCAAAAAGGCTACAGAGCCCTTCTGAAAGGGAGCCGTAGAGTAACAGTAGCGCGCATTGTAATCATTGATGAGAGTCAAGTGATAGAGAAATTCTGCTGCGAATCGAAACGCTATCCCACTGTTCCAACGGATGTACAAGAATCGGAGAGTGCGGGCAAGACCGGGCAACATGATAACCAACAGCAAATTCCGCCTATTTCAAATGAAGTTGAAATCGAAATACAGGCAGGCTCATCGAGAAACGAAGCTCTAGGGGAACAAGACGACATAGAGGACGACGTAGACCCGCCTGTTCCTGTACCTCGTCGCTCACAGAGAAGCAACAAAGGAGTTCCGCCGGAACGGCTGACGTACATCACACAGATCGCCCCTTCCAACGATCCAGGAAGCTGGAAGGAATTTCAAGCGTTGCCCCCTTGTGAACGAACAAAGTGGATAGATGCAGCGAACGAGGAGATCGAGTCCTTACGTCAACTGAATACTTGAACCCTTGTGGAGTTGCCACCAGGGAAACGTGCTGTTGGGAACAAGTGGATTTTTAAGACAAAGAGGGACAAGGATGGCAACATCGATAGATGCAAGCAAGACTTGTCGCCCAAGGATATTCGCAAAAATATGGGGAAGATTACGACGCTACGTTTGCCCCAGTTGCAAAACTCACAACATTGCGGATCCTTCTCACCATATCGGCTACTCAAAAAATGAAGGTGCGTCACTTTGACGTGAAGACTGCGTTCCTCAATGGTGATATTGTGGAGGATATCTACATGAAACAACCGGAGGGATTGGACAGGGGGAAGAACATCTTGTTTGCAAGTTGCAGAAATCTCTTTACAAGCCGCACGGGCATGGAATGTTAAAGGTCAGCTATGCCGATATCCCAAATAGTCGAAACGGTTGTGATATTCTGAAAGCCCACATCCAGCTCTCCCCAAAATGCACCTTCATTCTCTCAGTTCGGTACAGTACCATGTCAAAAAAATAGATAATTCATTCCGAAACACACATGGGCGCAGCCATTTTTATGACGTAGATGCACCCGAACGGGCATTGTGACGTGTACGCGCCTTCGTACTTGCCAGTGGATTTCAGCTACGGCTTCTCGCGGCTTCACGTATCTGTGCTTGAAGATGGCGGACAGCCGGGTTCCACCGTTCCGCGATAAGTAAACAGTGCAGCAGCTGCGAACTCATTCGCGAACCAACCTCTGTGCGATGTTGTGATTGGAATTCGTCGTTTGTGTTTTGTGAGCATGTACAATTTGTATCAAGTCTCGTCTGCGTTAGCGCCTTTACAGCACTTGCCCATTGTAGAGACTGACGTTTCGACAGCCGTGTTAGCAAGAAAATGCCGACAGCGTTTTATTCCTGCAGGAAAAAATTGTGCTGTGTATTTGAGAAACCGCATACTACTATGGGACAAGTTTTACGTACGATTTTTCAATGTGCAACAGCGTCGACGATGGTATGTAACGACGAGAGACGTAAAACGAAATACAAATCACATTTTAAACTTTTTGTGGGATTCTGTGCATTTTCTAGAAGCAATCTTTGAATCGCACCCCCACGCTGCATTGTGTGGCACGCTACAAACTACTGCTTTTTATGTCTAACATCTGGATATTGTTTGTAATGAACACCGTCGCACAAAAACATGCACACGAAAGCTCCAGTAGCCATGTGGTTGCACACTATGCAGACGCAAAAGAAGTACCAGAGCACATATTGCCACTTAGAAATTGTGTTTTTAGAAATGTGGTGTCTGAAGAGTTAGAGCATAACATATATACTAGAAATCAGGTGCACCTTATCCTTCTGTAGAGTGCTCTTTCAATTCACAACTCAGCACATGGGGTGTAAAAGTGTTAGAGGCAATTATGTGACTTGTCGTCCCGGGTGACATCACTGGCCATCCTCGGAATTAATTCCGTACTCAGGAATTATTGTACAAATCACTTTGTATGTAGGACATGATAAGCAATATGTAAGTTGCAACCTTGTCTGCAGCATTCTCGATGGCCTCTTACCTTTACAGTTTCAGACACGTTACCAAACCATTTAAAAAGGACACACTTACAGGGGCCGTGTAATTTGAGTTTTTAATTTATAAAAATATAAGTATACAATATGAAATTTATATAAAATAAAAATAACATTTATAAAAAGAATTTATAAAAAAATAAATGAAAAGGCTTCATGGAAGCAATCCATTAGCATACCCATTGCACATGAAGCACAATTATATATGCTTGGACATCATCTAATTAATCTTCTGAACCATATGTGTGGCTGCATACGAAATTTTTTATGTGCATGCTCTACCTTCCTATTCCTTCATGTGCACACGAACAACAGTGAATATATGTGAAGTGGCAAAAAGCAATGCTAGACTCTACCATCATTGGCCCCTTTAACTTTTCCACATTTATTTCCGGTCAACAGGGAATATCTCACTAGAAAAGAAGACATTTGTGCATTGTTTGGCAAGCAAATAAATATATTTATTTACATTTTCCATCAATCAACAATGTTGTGACCTGGTGCAAATATTAATGTCAACAAGGAAAGTACTTACAAATTATTCCTATGTGCTCAAATGCAGATATGACAATTCTGTTTTTGTACCTCAGCACAGTACAGTTTCAAAATTAACAAACTGCACAGCATCAGCAATCTTAAAGTAGCTCAAGAGGGGAGTCACATAAAGCTCCAATAATAGACTGTGCAAACAAAGCTAAAAAAAACAAAGTACTTCAAAAAAAAATCTGAATAATTGGTTGTCGTTGTGATATGTACTACTATACACAGTTCATGAATGGAACATGCTACCTCATTGCCTTTCCTCCATGTGAGCACTAGCACAGGCAGCTTTTTAGGTCGCTCTTTTCGTGTTTTTCTATTGTCTTTTTTTGTTTTCTGTGTTTGCAATAGCAAGCATGGCCATAGTGAAACACAAGTAGCCAAGGACAGGATGAGACATCTGCAATGCGACTGCTATCTCTCAACTGATATATTTATTAGCAGACTCTGGAATATACACATATATGCTGCTAAGCAAATGAGAAGTTAACCAATAGAATAACAGACAAGAAAAAAGGGTTATATATCTTCCCCTCTCCTCATTCTATTTCACAGGCAGCCCTAGTATCATTCGGAGTGTGTCCGTGCGTTCCCTTTGAGATAACGTATCTCAGACAGAAGCAAATCCAACAGCAGACTGCTTACACGTGCAACTGTCTTGTGTTTCTCTAACCACTTGTTATTTAACCGCTGCCTTGAGCTGTGTGTTCTGGAAATTTATGCAGCATCCAGAATCCCTGCAATGTGTTGCCGTGTTTCTCGAGGGCATCAAAAGTCTGTCCTTGGCTGCCTGTGTTTCACTATATCTCTCAGATACAAACTACCCCATTTCAACACAGTAGAAAACACAGATTTGTAAATAGCATCTGTTGATTGCACTGTACATACCCCCCATATAAAGGATCATAGTGGATACTACATCTCGTGCGATAATGTCAGGAATACAAAAAAACTAGATTTGAAACCACTCTTACGTCGTAGTAGTAGTATTTGTGTGAAGCTACGCAATTCCTGTCCTGCAAATAATTTAAACGATATGTTTCATCTGCCAGCGTGATGATCCCCTGAAAAGTAATTCACACTTGGCGGGAACTACCGGTTCTGAAACCTATCCCTGACATGTGTAGCCATCAGGGAGGAAACCCAAGGGCTGCGGTGGAAAAGACAAACACACACGGGCTATGTTCTCAATGTGTGTCAGCCGCTCTGGCTACTAAGAAGAACATGTTCCAAATTAATATAACATGGCTTGACATCATATGCCGGCGAAAGCTAACCAATAAAATTAGTAGTTAAATGTACAATACGTAAACACTTTCCATAACATGACAGTTCCCTTTCTGCATTTATGCGCTACCATTCAACCCACATAAACAGTGTACTGAATTTTTTTATAGCATTACACGTCGTTTGACAGAACTTGAACAAGATTACATAGCACACAATCGAAGTAGAGTGAACATAATGTGCAGAAAAAATGGCTAGGAAGCAAGTGAGCTGGTGAAGATGACGCATATGTAAAACCCCGTGACTAGGGAACACAAAGGGACGTGTTTGTGTTTGTCCCTTCGTGTTCCTAGTCTTGGGGTTTTACATCATGCATAATGTGCAGCCTTCCATTCACGCTTAATGGCCGTGGCAGTAATGCATGAAGGCCACTGCTAAGTTGTGTTGAGAAACACTACTTTATGTTTGCCATGTCTAAATGAAACGTACCTGACCTGATCCAAATTAACCGTTCTGAGTCTGGAACACACAAAGAGAAAAACGCAACACACGCCACAACATTAACAGATAGACAAATGAGCTGTGGCGAGCTCCACCTTGGGACAAAGTCAACAAGTAATGCACCAAAAGTCAATGAGTGCCTGAAATGTAACATTTCTGACTGGTAGCAGGACGGTCCACGTTCAATTCCTGGTGCTAGCACTGACTGGCTTTTTCATGAATTATTTGTTGAAGTTTCGATGTACTTGAGAACCATTCGTCAACCATTGTATCCTCATGAGATGATGAGGGTTTGTCATCTCAAAGAGATTCCCTTTCTGCCATGTGTCCTTATGGATGCTCATCACTGCAGAAAAAAAGAAAGAAAAAGCATTTAATGACAAGAAATGGATAGTCGTATTTACTGTATAATGATTGTGCACAACAGAAAGAAGACTTTCGCACAGAAGGCTGTACTTCTTGAGGTCTAACATCAAGTTACAAAATTCCAGAATATATGACATGTTGTAAGGTAGAGAATAAGTAGAGTTATAGAGTTGTCGAGTTGAGTTGAGGGGGGAGTTGTACCCCCTTTTTATTTTATTATATATGATTGTGTAATTATTTTATGTCTGTAGCAACCCTCGCTCTCTACATTACAACATGTTTTATATATTCCGGGATTTTGTAACTTCATGTTAGACATTAACAAGAGCAGCCTTGTGCACGAACGTCTCGTCTCATTAAAATTTAGATGCTCTCAACAGTCCTCTTTCTGTTGTGAATCTCTATCGCAGCATACCTGCACATTGCTGTTCTACGTACTGTGACTTTGCAGTAAGAGTATGGACTTTAGGTAAAAAGACTACACAGCACTCCTCAGGTATTTTTGCCTATCAAACAGTATGTATGTATGCAGTATGCACACAGTATTTGTGCACCAGACCCACTAAAAATGTAGTGAATGTGGCATTGCCCACGGTAATGCACCAAGTTCAACACAATTATTGTAGAATCCAGGTATTTTAGCTTACAAGCCAGTACCAGATCCAGTGTGAAGTTGTGAAAAATAAATAGTTTCGATTTTTCTAAGCTCTCAGAACACAGACAGTGAATTAATAAGAGTAGACAATGTTAACATGAATTCTGGGCTATTCTTCAATTAAAGGTTCACAGATAGTAAAGGCACCTTCCTCAATGGACGTTGATGACACTGAAAATTCTAAAACGTTATCAGAGGCGACATCAGCTTCTGTGTGTCAAAGGATTGAATGTCCAACAGTAATCCAACTAACAGTAACGAAAATGTGCAAAAGACAAATTAACTGAACTAATGTAACGTACCTTCTATATCAGACAGTGAAGCTTGTAACAGCCCATCCACAGGAACCAGTGTCCAGACAGCAAAAGTGCTTGAACTGGGAGATAGCAGCTAATCGGAATGGCGACCTTTGTTTTCCACCCTGAAAGCACAGGTTGTAACTTTGAGGGCAGATTTAAAAGTGGTGTCAAGATGTCTGCATGCGAGTGCACATGAAAAGTTGAACATAGGTGAATCGTACCTGTTGGTGGAGGTAGACTGCAACTAACGTGCCAGCAATTTCTTCATGCACCAGATGCAAGCCAGATCATGCTTCATTTCCGCCATCAGCGTGCACCTGTGACAATTCAGAAGTTAGATTATCAATACTATTGTGTTGTTAATCGTGGTTATATCAGAGTAAGCGCAGTAGGACAGCTGCACAATCGATTCATTAGGCTTGCTATATTTTGTATCTGAACCTCGACTTACCTTTTTTGCTCTCGTTTTTTGCCTTGATCCTCCGTGGCACGTTCAAAATGTTGTGCGTCGGGCACCTCAGATTTTCATCCGACGATTTCGTGCCGATATTCCAAATTGCCTCTGGAGTCGCGCGTAACCTATGATAACATTCGTTGACGAAATCCTTGCAGTGGAAATTAGCAGGCACCACTGTCAGCCAAGAGCTTCGCACTGCTTGGTCTTTTAGCAGCTTATAAAAGGTAACACTTGAATGCTCCGATGAATTGTTCTAACAGCGTAGCACGTAGCACCGTCGCATCTTCGACAACTTCGCCGTGGCATATCGCTCCAGCCCATAAAAGGCAAGGTCAGAACAAGGAAGTGCACTTTCCAAATGACGCCGTGCCAAAAAAAAATATTCACATGCTTTGTTTCCGGCTTAGCAATAACATAACAGCTGTTCGCTTATGTACGATGCACAGAGGACGAAACGAAAGAAGCCAAGCGGCCAAGCCAAGAGTGCATGCCAAGCCAAAGACAGATAAACCAGATAAACCGAGAGCAGTGACGTCGGTGCGCCCGTGCGCAGGGTTTGCCGACGGTCTGACGGCCGGGCGTGGGAACTAAAAAAACTGTTTTCTAAAAAACTACGAACAGTTGGAGCAAGATATTTCGCACACATATTCAGTGTTAGGTAATGAACACACAGCGCGAGTATCGCTCAGTTCTGCGGCACTTCAAAATCGGCATATCTGACCTTTAAGGCGAACACGGTGCTTCTGGAGGAAGGCTTTACCCGAAGCACGGCTGATCCATGTGTGTACACCAAAGTGATGAGTAATAGCCCCATGTACGTCTTGCTATACGTGGATGACATGCTGATTAGCCATGTACCCAGTAAACCATAGATGTACAAGTGACGTCCGGGTAATATCCCAACCTGGATGTTTGGATATCCCAGGGATTTTCGCAGAGAGCCTGTAGACGTCACATGTACGTCCAGGAGACTTAATTTGTTCCACGGTTTTCCACATTTGAGGAACGTCCCACAGATGTCACCACAAGATATTTGGATATCCCAGGGATTATTTCAGAGAGCTTGTAGATGTCACATGTACATCCAGGAGACTTGATTTGTCCACATTTTTCCACATTGCAGAAATGTTGCACAGATGTCACCGCAGGATGTTCCCAGGATGTTGTTTAAATCCCTGCATTGTGTTAATGTTGTACTTGTTTTCATCACCATGATAGCAGCTTCTGCAGAGGCAATGCACTATACTAACCAGCAACATCTCAAGTGTTCTAGTAAGGTATATAATCTTGTTTATTTACGACTATGGTATACAATTTATCGCAAAATGTATTGCAGATTGTGGCATTACAAAGTTTACCACGTGCAGCATAGAAAAACATATCACAACACACTACACAAGTGTTTTTATCACAGTTTCACATGACTAAATTTATGGCAGTGTGTTTATCACAGTGCGGTGTAACACTTTACTGAACAAGAGCATGTCAAAACTTCTCAGTATCAAAATGTACTACTGTGCGGCATTGCAAAATGTACACAGTACAGCGTAGAAAAGTGTATCATGGTACGGTAAAACGAAGTTCTTAACACAATACAGTTTAAGTAAAAGCAAGCATTACAACAAATTCTATCTGTCCATGAGATTGCCCAGTCGAAAAACAGGAATTGTTCCAATTGGACATTTTCGCATTCAAATCAATTGGTATTGCAGTTGTGTTTTTGTCACCCATTGGACTGAAACCAGTTGAAATCAATTGGTCCCCCCAAATGGTCCAGGTGGACTCAGTAGGGTCTCCAATTGGAAACAAGTAGCCCTACCGGGTCTGCCACATAGGGCTACAGCTACGGTTTCATCAGTGAATATCACACACGAACATATGCAGGAGGTAACAACTTGTTTATTGTACGTTGGGACTAGTCTTGTTGACTAGAACTGCTCAGAACAAAGTACTTTACAATGGTCATTTCGAAACGAAAACAATACACCAGGTTTTTATTTAAAAGCTATTAGCTATCTGGCGCAAGGCGATGACACGTCATAAGGGAGGTTCAGATAAACACATATCTATCGAGTTACTATCACCCACCTTAGTTCGGATTTGAGAGTTCAGGAAATTCACAACTGTCATACACGGGCCGCTTGTCCTTTCTCGTAACTCAGCTGTGCACGGGTGCGAAGAGAAAATTCTACGCATAACACAGCAGCTCACGACACAGATACAATTATGTTCGCGTTCTTACACAGTTTGAAAAACCAGACGAAACGCTTCATTCATGGAGCTACACAATCGACGCGACCGACGCCAACGGAAACTTGTTCAAACTGATTCTGGGGTGATACCGATGCGCTGCGTCAGACATGACGATGAGAGCATCAAAGTTTCGATTTCAAACTGAAGTGAAGACAGCGAAAGCTTTACTCGTGCGATGTAGAACCACGAACTTTCTTTGGCGCTGTCATTTTATATTCTATCCAGCTGCGGCTATGAAACCTAATTTACGCATTTTCTGCTGTATCTAAAAATCTCGCTCTCCAGGGGACGAACTAACCCTTAAAATATAAAATACTGTATAAACTGTTGTACTGTAAACTGTATATACTGTAATAAATTACTGTTGCTTATTGATAGCATTAATAGTTTAGGTACACATGCACTGACTAATTGTATTGAGAATACTGAGTAACATCACTTACTTTACAACTCTACATTGGAATCAGTTGCCAGTTGGGCCAACAGTTGCTAATTGTCTGCTAATTGGGCGGACCAGTTGGAGACCGAGAGACCAAATGGAACTGGAGTTCCCTATCAGAACGACCTATTGGACCCATTATGTCCAATTGAGTGTACAGTTGGAGTGCATGAAACCAAATGGACCTTCCAATTGGTGTTCAACTACCGCCAACTGGACAGTCCAATTGGAACTGAACGATCCAACAGGTTTTGACATGGGACCTGTTGGGTCCCATTCGAACCAATTAGAAATTCCAACTGGACCATTTCCTTTTTTTCGACTGGGGGGGGGGATATAGGTTTATTGCAAAACAAAACAAAAAACACGAAAGAGGGGAAAGATTAGCCTGGCTCCAGCAGCCGACTTGCTATTCCCGCTTACAAAAAGGAAAAGGGAGAAAAGGAAAAATAAAGAGAAATAAGAAAAAAGAAAGACAAATCGACTGGGTTGACCACACATGACGACCATTAGGAACATGGTCCTTCCTATTTACTACATTTACTAAACTGAAGCACGACATCCATATGCTTTAGTCACAGGCTGTGATAAGCAACTGCCGTTCTTGTCCTTGCCAGAGGCCTTATTTGCCTCTACAACCTATTCCAAAATCAAGACCAGGAAGACCAAGAGAGACAACAGGAATCTCCAAATGTGTGTGCTTGCGTCACATCACAGTAAATGACTATTATAAAAAAAGGTTTACACACCGACTTAACTGAACAACACAAAGTAATTTACTCAAACATGTAATTTCTGGGGGGACATCATCAGTGTCCGCCAAGAAAGACAGAGTGAGGAATGCCCAGTTGCCTCAGTTAAGGTCAGTGTATACCTCGGGAAGTGGGCTACGGTTAACATTGCATAGGGTCTAATCTTTCTGAATGTGCGGGGGCCCCACCTTTGTTCGCAAACACTGACGCAAACTAAGTTCATTCATGTAGTTGAAGCTGTTACCTGTCGTCCAACAATGATAAAAAAAAAAAAAATTTGTCTCTGACCTTGTCGAGTTTGTGGTTTTCTCTAAATCACGTGCCACAAATGCAACAACGTCCAAGACAAAATTGCCTGATTATTGTTGGACAACTAGCCACAGCTTCAGCTACATGAATGCACTTAGTCTGGGCCGCGAACAAAGGTGGGGTACCCGCAGATTCCTGGAGTTGTGGCACATTAGGAAAGATAAGGCTGTATGAAATGTTAACCGTGGCCCACTTCGCGAGGTATACGCTGACCTCAAATGCGACAACTGGTTGGGCATTCCTCACTCAGTCTTTCTTGGCATACATTAATGATGACATCTCTCGCATGGGAAATGAAATGATGACCAAGGGCTTTGCACAGTATCAATCATTATGTTTCTTTGCTTATCTGGGGGGAGAAACAAAAATAAGAAAAAGAAGCAAAAAGGAATGATGAACATAAAAGGATTATGCTAATAATGCCATCAGATATCCTACAACAGCGAGGAAGTCACTGCAGTACGTCTAGCAGTGGCAAAATACAAAAAGTGCTGTTTGTCTTTCTCAGATTAGCTGCAACTTTGAAACAGCCTCTGAAGGCACTTTAATGCCCGTACTGCAAACATATCTTGAAAAAAAAAAAAAGGAAGAAGCACACAATTTTGTTTTTTCTTCTGTTCCAATTCAGCCAAAATTAGTTGTTTTTTTGTTCGCTCGGGAACCCTGATAGTACTCGAATGGCATATATTAAGC
Organism: Ornithodoros turicata; assembly: GCF_037126465.1. NCBI lineage: Eukaryota > Metazoa > Arthropoda > Arachnida > Ixodida > Argasidae > Ornithodoros > Ornithodoros turicata. The sequence goes on along the minus strand of NC_088203.1, from coordinate 69,796,756 downwards.
TGGAATTATAAAAAAATGAAAATGCAACTTTTTTAGTCACATTTTGCACACACTTAAGAACGTCCACCGTGTTACGTCTATGAGACATTGAAAACACGACATTCTGAAATGTCACATCAAGGATATCCATGGGACGTCTATGAGGCATAAAGAAAAAGTCATTCACGAACGTAAAATTCTGGATGTCTATGAGACGTCCATGTGACAGGTGTGATATCTGTGACATATCCGACCTTTCTGGGATATCTTTTGGATGTTGGTGGTTTGCTGGGTAGATGACTCGTGCATCATGGAAGTCTGGCGAAACCTAAACAAATACTTTGAACTGAAAGACCTTGGTCATGTAAGGCACTATCTCGGTATTGAGGTGGAAAGGCCACAGGAAGATCGTTTCCTCATTCATCAAAGGAACAAAATAGACGGGCTACTGGAAAAGTATAGCCTCGTTGACGCTAAGCCCAGTGGAGACAGACTATGGAGACAGACTATATGAAGCTTACAGGGGAAGAGGATTTGCTGACTGACAACAACATTTACCAACAAGCTGTTGGGAAGTTACTGTACCTAAGTACAACAACACGACCGGACATTGCATTTACGATTGGTATTCTTCGCCGCCGCGTCAGTAAGCCGCGCACCCGGGATTGGAACGCCGTGAAACGGGTGTTCCGGTACCTAAAACATACTCGGGATTTCAAGTTGAAGCTTTCAGCAGACACGGAGATGAAGCTGGTTTGCTTTGTGGACACAGACTGGGCTGGCAACCTCTCAGACCGTAAATCAACGAGTGGGTATTTTATCCAACTGGGAGGGAGTCCCATTGCTTGGTCCACCAAGAAGCGGTTGACGGTAGCCTTGTCTTCCACCGAAGTGGAATACGTGTCTGCTGTTTACGCGTCACAAGAAGTTGTGTGGCTACAAGAACTGTTGCATGGATTTGGCCACAGTGAGTGCGAGCCCACGTGCATCTATGAAGATAATCAGAGTTGCATAAAGCTTGCACTCGGCGAAGGTCTTTCGGCAAGAACCAAACACATAGATGTTCGACACCATTATCTGCGAGACGTAATTCATCGCGGGTTGGTTGACATGCAGTATTGCCAATCCGCCGAAATGATCGCAGACGTGCTTACCAAGCCTCTGCCGCGACAGCGACTGGAAACCTTCAGAGGATGCTTAGGTCTTGTCAAGGGGGGGTTGTCGTAGTTGTCGAGGGGAGGTGTTGGCAAATAAAGAAAGCGACAACATACGTGCTTATAGCGGGCGCGCTCAGCCCACTCTGCGCGGGACGATTGAATAAACCATTCTTGTTCTACCGTCACTGGATTGCTTTTCTCCGATCCACATCAATTGGCAAATATTGAGCTTTCATTACAATACCTCCGTTTGCCAAGCACGCGCCACGTGTCATTCGACGACCACGGGGAAGAGGGGCGAACAGGGCTGGCTAGCAACTCTCTTGTTACAGTTCCAGAAAAAGAGCAACTAGGCCGAGGCAAACTAGGGTGACAAAGAGGAAACGAAGAGTTAAACTAAGGGTTACAAAGGAAGGTCATCGCCCCAGGAACATTTTGCCATTGAGTTCAGCTTGCTTCTGAGAAGGTCAACCGCGGCCTTGCTGAGGATTTATGCTAAGTCCGTGGACTGCTTTTCTCGGTACCATCCCTATACATAAGTGTCTTCGTGAGGAGGATGACACCGCGAATGGAGCAGATAATTGGCATGCTCTCGGGGTCACAAAGGAATCCATTTTATGGAGTTCTGTTCTTTTTGCTGGGTGGCCGCCTTTCCTCTGTCCCTTTATTCTACCGTAATTTCTCCTTAAGAGCGAATAAAGCTTACGTCTAATTTCACAACCTAAATATTTGCCTTTAATTCTGATTCTAGTATTTTGAATGTATCTTAAATACTTTATGAAGTATTTACTACTCTACTCTAAATACATAAATTTTATGAGTATTTAGACTGTATTTTAATTACTTTTCGATCGTAGTATTTAGTATCTAATTTCAAATACGTTTTTCGAGTATCTTCTACATGTCTGGTTGGGACACCCTGTAACATACATGAGTGGGCATCGCAGCTCTACAATGTGGATATCACTAAACCACTTCCTACTCTTCACACAGTTGGTGCTATGGAAAACTCCGCTCGCAATCGAGGTTCCACCCGACGGGATATCATCAACCGAGCCGACTCACAGTACATTCCCCAACTGGATTCCATCAACTAAGCTGTCGTGCACCTCATTCGGCAGCGCTGCTTCTGAGCGTCGAGCAACCTTGGATACATCCCTCTCTCGCTTGTTCGTTAAAAGCGCGGGCTTTTCGGGACACGTCAGTGGGCATCGCAGCTCTACAATGTGGATATCACTAAACCACTTCCTACTCTTCACACAGTTGGTGCTATGGAAAACTCCGCTCGCAATCGAGGTTCCACCCGACGGGATATCATCAACCGAGCCGACTCACAGTACATTCCCCAACTGGATTCCATCAACTAAGCTGTCGTGCACCTCATTCGGCAGCGCTGCTTCTGAGCGTCGAGCAACCTTGGATACATCCCTCTCTCGCTTGTTCGTTAAAAGCGCGGGCTTTTCGGGACACGTCAGTGGGCATCGCAGCTCTACAATGTGGATATCACTAAACCACTTCCTACTCTTCACACAGGTGAGAAATAACTACTCCTTGTTTGCGAGGAAGTCTAGTAACTTGTTTTTGTTGGAGCTGCCTTGCCCACTTGTCGTATGCTCAATATGTGATTACCTTGTTGCCATGTACAATGCCTTAGCTTGCCTGTTGAATACATCATATGACTACATGCGCACAACACTTCTGGTTTCTGGTGATGTAGAACTTAATCCAGGACCCAATAAGCATGACCCGCAGTCTAAGCTTGACTCTATCTTTGATATGTTAAAAGATCTTAGCTCACGGTCGAGCGCTTTTGAGTCTGGTCAAGCTCAACTCTTAGGAGCAGTGTCGACCATTCAAAAAACGCAAACTGAAATAAGCACCCAGATCAGCGATCTAAGCGTTAGGTTGTCTACTGTTGAGAAGACGGCATCCTGTCTTAATAATATTCAGGATGAATTCCACGTGTTGAAACAGCAAAACGCACAACTACGCTCACGTCTCAATGACCTTGAGGATCGTTCGAGGCGGGATAATCTTATTTTCCACGGTATTGTTGATATGGAATCGGAAACATGGAAGCAAACTGAAGATAAATTGATCGCGGTGCTAAACGAAAAGATAGGTCTATCGCTTACTCCCGAGGCCTTCGAACGCGTACACAGACTTGGCTCCTTTCACTCAGCGAAATCGCGCCCCATTATAGCAAAGTTTTCAACATTTAAAAGTCGCGAACTTGTTTTTCAAGCCAGAGCAACAATTAGAACGAGTGGCTTTACGATTTCTGAAGATTTCTGTGAGTCTACACGGCTCGCGAGAAAGAAGTTAATAGAATACGGTAAACAGACTGGTCTACCATTCAGACTTCGTTACAATAGGCTATACGTTAATAACAAGTGTTACCAATATGATGTCCATGCGAGTGCCGTTCGTGAGGTCAGTACCCATGTGTTTGCCTCGACCTCTAGTGGTTCTAATACAAACCACACGCCACATTCTCGTACTCACTCCAACCCACAATACTCGCCACCCACCACCCGTTCTGCAATGAACGCCAGTGCCTCTTCTGCATAGCAATTTTTGCCACCTTTGAGCACCTCTGTTCCTAAAAAATTTTCTGTTATGTACACTAACATTAGATCACTTCGGAAACATCGCGGTGAATTGTGTTCCTTTATAGATTCCTGTGAAGCTGACATTGTTTTGCTCACTGAAACTTGGCTTTCAGCAAAAGTGTCCAACCATGAGTTGTTTCAATGTTGTAAAAATTTTATAGTGTATCGTGCAGACCGAGGTCACAGGGCAGGTGGAGGCGTCCTAATCGCGATATCTGATAAAATCTCATCCTCTGTTGTGAACATCCCTACCAATCTTGAAATATTATGGGTATGTGTAACTTCCAATTTCAAGCGTCTCATCCTTGGCATCTGTTATCGGTCTCCTTCATCTTGCTCATCATTTGTGGATGATTTGCATGACGCTCTCAACATTGTTGTAAACAGATTTCCTACATATGCAGTTTTGTTAGTGGTCGATTTTAACTATCCCTATATTACCTGGCATCCTCATATAGAAATTTCCCCAATGTCTCGCGAATGTGACGCGTTTGTTAATGTTTGCAGAGATTTCAATCTTTATCAGCTGATTGATGGCCCAACAAGGATTACAACTTCTTGTGCAAATACACTAGACCTTGTTCTGACCACAGAGCCCGACATCGTTTCAGATATAACCATTGTACCTGGGCTAAGTGATCATTCAATCATTCACTTCTACCTTAATTTCCCAGCGCCACAGTCGCAGAAAAGTATTAAATATATAAGGAACTACAAGAAAGCGGATTTCACCACAATTAATAGCGAGTTATGCTCTTTTTTGGACACCTTTGTGCACGACTTTTACTCTCGTTCTGTGGAATGTAATTGGACACTTTTTAAAAACAAAGTTGCTGTACTCGTCGAGAGGTACATACCTCGCGTGAGACTGTCCTGTCAGTCACGCTCCCCTTGGTACAATACAGCGCTCCGAAGGCTTTGCAGTAAAAAGAAGCGACTTTTCCGCGCCGCAAAATTTACTCAGGACGTCCTCAAGTGGGATAGATACCATGCGGCTGCCTCAGAATATAAGAAGGCTGCGGAAGAAGTTAAATCCCGTTTTTACAGCTTGTCTCTTCCCCACATGCTTAGGACTAATCCACGTCAATTTTGGAATCTTGTCAATAAAGACAAAAATCGGGACTCTTTCATTGCTCTGCGTAACTCATCCGGTGATGACTTAACTAATTCTCAGTGTGCTGAGGCATTCAATAATGCTTTTGTAAGCTCCTTCTCTAGCTCCACTGTATTTTCTTATCCCCCCCTGCTACCTACCAATTACATTCCTATGGACCCAATTGTATTTGACTGTCGTGGTGTTGAAAGTATTATTGACTCTCTGAAGATCTCATCCAGTTGTGGTACTGACTTCATAACATCTAAATTTTTAAAGAATACGTCATGTTATTCATCGCTTATTCTGTCAATGATTTTCAAGCAGTCTCTTGAACAAGGATTGTTGCCTAACGACTGGAAAGTTGGGAAGGTAGTTCCCCTTCATAAGCACGGTGATAAAAGCTCTCCACTTAACTACCGTCCCATCTCATTAACTAGCATTCCTTGCAAGGTTATGGAGCATATCATATGTACACATTTATTTCAGTTTCTTGATTCTAACTCTTTTTTTCATGACAGCCAACATGGGTTTCGTAAATCATTTTCCTGTGAAACTCAGCTCGTATGTTTTGTACACGACTTGAGTTCGAACCTTGACAGTGGATTCCAGACTGACTGTATTTTTCTTGATTTCTCTAAAGCATTCGACAAGGTTTCTCACAGATTACTACTTCATAAACTAAGTACACTCAATATTGACACATACGTCCTATCTTGGATTCATTCTTTTTTGCTTGACCGCAGCCAATATGTCACAGTTAACGACACGAATTCTAGCTTAACATCTGTACTATCCGGTGTGCCACAAGGTTCAGTCCTCGGTCCCCTTCTCTTCCTAATCTATATTAACGACATGCCGCAATCTGTACTGTCTTCATCTGTTCGCTTATTCGCAGACGACTGTGTCATTTACAGGAAAGTTTCTCACATCTCAGATATTACCCTATTACAATCGGATCTAGATAACATAATAACATGGTGCAAGACATGGCATATGGAACTTAATATCGGTAAGTGCAAGCACATGCGAATTTCTCGGAACTTCGAACGTCATCCTCTGTATCTACTAGAGAACGTCCCACTTGAGCAAGTTCAGTGTTATAAGTACTTGGGGGTCCTTATCACTAGTGACCTCTCATGGCATGCTCACATTAATTATATAACAAATAATGCCCATCGTACTCTTGGTTACGTCAGACGTAATTTTAGTCAAGCACCACTGGACCTCAAGCTAACGCTCTATAAATCTGTCGTTAGGCCCAAACTTGAATACGCAGCCTCGGTTTGGGATCCAGGTTTGAGCGTACTTGTAGATTCTATTGAAAACATACAGAGGAGAGCAGTTCGCTTTATCTGCGGTAACTATCATCAACGGTCCAGTGTATCTTCTATGAAATCCACACTCCATCTTCCCGACCTCGCCATACGTCGTAAAATTGCCCGCATATGCCTCTTTCACAAAATATATTATCACAACGGTCGGCTACGTAACCACTTTTTACTTTCTCCCACATATATTTCCCATCGCACTAGCCATCAACAAAAAGTAGGAATTCCTAGATGTTCTACTAAAGGCTTTTCAGACTCATTTTTTCCACGCACATCGATCGACTGGAACTGCCTTCCCGGCTCCCTGACAGCTACCTCTTCGTCTCAGTTGTTTAAAAATGCGGTATGTGTGCACTATTCGAATGATTGACTGCTGTGTGAAATGCCAACCTTTAGTGTCTTTCATTTATGTGCTATGCTCAATAACCATTCTGTACACCACTCCCCTCTGAAATGCGTATGCCCTGAGGGTAAAATAAATAAATAAATAAATAAACATACGTATGGAGTGTTTTTGTTTTTATTGGTTAGGTTTTGTAATAAAACGGCTACGAGAGCAGCAGAGATGCCATTTTTGCAGCTGCCAAGCAGACATGTACTACTGGATCACTAATTACCCAAAAACCATTGACTCTTTCTTCAGGAACTTTTGGGCAAAAGTGGGACAGCAGAATTGGAGCACTCCACGTTGAAAGCCATTCTACACTAAAATGTCTGGAACGAGCACGTGCGTTGAAATATCCATTGCCAAATTTTGCTGTGCAAATTTGAAACCAAAATCGCATTCCTCAGGAGCGCACGACCTTTGCAGTTTGCGACTACTCGGGCTACAAAAGCAATTGATCTGGCCAGCAGGTCAGCACACACACTCGAATAATCTCCGTAAAGCATGTGGCCTTGTGACACAAAATGAGCTCCGTCCTCCCTGCGTCTGTTTTGTATGGCATTCTACGACAGCGAGATTCGGCGATGGATATTTAAACGCCCTTGCTGGTTACTGCTCGTCTACCCAACGATACCCCCCCCCCCTCCACTTGCTCGTTCAAGGATTTTCAGAAATTAGAATAGTTTTCAAAAAGAAATGTCTCTCATTCTGTGCTGTCTTGGCCGAAAGCTCTTGATCAAAGACAGGCTTAATAAAGTTTAGCTGCTGTCACACTTCTTTAATAAGAGACTTGTAACAATAAAAAACAAAAAAACAAAAACAGCCTGTGTATTTCTGAAAATGGTGTAGCCTCTGCGGAATGACACTCTTACAAACAAACACTTAGAAACTACTGATTTTCGTTACTTTCCTTCTGTTCGTTGTATCCACTTTATTTTGTACCGAAAAGACCAAACGAATTTCTACTAACTGTACGTTACACATGGGTGGAATTACATGAGTCTATTTCTCAATACAGAACAGCCCCAATATCAGTGTGCTTGCGTACACCGAAGCCTTGTGAAAAAAGTCTTCGGACATCTGCGTGACCAGTCGTGCATCACATCTTGACTTCCTGTTTGACACCTGGGACGAAATGGGGAAATGTGAAGGTTCTACAACGGGAGAAATGAGGTGTCGGGGACATTTAATTTGGAGATCCTGAATAGTTGTGACCATCCTACGAGAGGAGCGAGGGCGTGCGTTGTCGTGCTGAAGCACAACGCCATCAGTGAGCAACCCTGTGCGTTTCTGGCAAATTGCAGTAATGGTGAATGCAGCTCTCATCCACAGCCGTTATACAAGTAGAAAATTCCTCTCCTTCGGTCTTATATAAAGCTATAGCAACCCCTGAAAAGTGTTTACTCGCAGTTCTGCTGTCAGTTGGCGGGGTGTCCCTCTTGAAGCACCACCTTCCGGAACTTAACTCCTCATGGGTGATGGTGGGAGGCAGAGCCATGCTAATGTGCTGCATGTTGGCCATTCTCCCACAGTGACGTGCCGGTTTGCACCAACAAGCACCTCAGCAGATGCACTGACCTGGACAGTGAGTGTCTTCTCTGCTACCTGCACCATTCTTGAGCTTGTTAGTCCACTTGAAGAGCTGATTTCTAAGATGAGCCAAGTCTTTTTTGCCGATGTTGAGACAGGTGCAACCATCCTGCTCAGAAGTGGCTCTTTATGCACCAAGAGGATGACTAAACGAACGAAGGGAGGCATGTGGTGGTCAGGAGAGGGGAGGAGTGTGATTCCTCTTGCTCTAGGATTCGGGTATAGTTTCGCAGGAGGAGGGGGACATCGGAAAGGTGCCTGCCTGCTCAGAAGTGGCGCTTCGGTGCACCAATGGGATGAGTGAAGGAACAAAGGTATGCATGTGGTGGTCAAGAAAGGGGAGGAGTATGATTACTTTTGTTCTGGGATTTGGGTATAGTCTTGCAGGAGGAGGGGGACATCGAAAGGGTACAGCCAGCCTGCTCAGAAGTGGCGCCTTGGTTCCCCCAAGGGGATTAGTGTAAGAAAGAAGGGAGGCATGTGGTGGTCAGGAGAGGGGAGTGTGATTCCTCTCTTTCTAGGATTTTTCGTATAGTCTCACAGAAGGAGGACATCGGGAAGGTGCAGCCAGGCTGGCCAGAAGTGGTGCTTCGGTGCACCAAAAGGATGAGTGAAATAACGACGGAAAATATGTGGTGGCACAGATGAGGGGAGGAGTGCGAACAGTCTTGGTCTGGGATTCAGATAGTCTCACAGAGGCTGGGCGGACATCGGGAAGGTGCATGCAGCAGCCTGCTGCTCAGAAGTGGCGCGTCAGTGCATCAAGTGGGCGAGTGAAAGAAGGAAGGGAGGCTTGCTGTGATACAAGAGAGGCGAGGAGTGCGATCCCTCTTGCTCTGGGATTTCTTTAGTCTCACAGTGGGAGGGGGCGTCAAAGATGGTCGTGCAGCCAACCTGCTCAGAAGGGGCACTTCGGTGCACCAAGATGACGAATGACAGAACGAATGAAGGTATGTGGTGGTAAGGAGAGGGGAGGAGTGCGATTCCTCTAGGATTCGGGTATAATCCCACAGGAAGAGGGGGGCATCGGGAAGGTGCAGCCAGCCCGCTCAGAAGTGGCGCTTCGGTACACCAAGAGGATGAGTGAAAGAAAGAAGGGAGGCATGTGGTGGCCAGGAGAGCAGAGGGGTATGATTCCTGCTGCTCTAGGATTGGGTAATAGTCTCACAGGAGGAGGTACACATCGGGAAGGTAGAGCCAGCCTGCTCAGAAGTGGCGCTTCGGTGCACCAAGAGGATGAGTGAAAGAAGGGAGGCATGTGGTGGCCAGGAGAGCAGAGGGGTATGATTCCTGCTGCTCTAGGATTCGGTAATAGCCTCACAGGAGGAGGTACACATCGGGAAGGTGGAGCCAGCCTGCTCAGAAGTGGCGCTTCGGTGCACCAAGAGGATGAGTGAAAGAAAGAAGGGAGGCACGTGGTGGCCAGGAGAGCAGAGGGGTATGATTCCTGCTGCTCTAGGATTCGGTAATAGCCTCACAGGAGGAGGTACACATCGGGAAGGTGGAGCGAGCCTGCTCAGAAGTGGCGCTTCGGTGCACCAAGAGGATGAGTGAAAGAAGGGAGGCATGTGGTGGCCAGGAGAGCAGAGGGGTATGATTCCTGCTGCTCTAGGATTCGGTAATAGCCTCACAGGAAGAGGTACACATCGGGAAGGTGGAGCCAGCCTGCTCAGAAGTGGCCCTTCAGTGCACCAAGAGGATGAGTGAAAGAAAGAAGGGAGGCATGTGGTGGCCAGGAGAGCAGAGGGGTATGATTCCTGCTGCTCTAGGATTCGGTAATAGCCTCACAGGAGGAGGTACACATCGGGAAGGTGGAGCCAGCCTGCTCAGAAGTGGCCCTTCAGTGCACCAAGAGGATGAGTGAAAGAAAGAAGGGAGGCACGTGGTGGCCAGGAGAGCAGAGGGGTATGATTCCTGCTGCTCTAGGATTCGGTAATAGCCTCACAGGAGGAGGTACACATCGGGAAGGTGGAGCCAGCCTGCTCAGAAGTGGCGCTTCGGTGCACCAAGAGGATGAGTGAAAGAAAGAAGGGAGGCATGTGGTGGCCAGGAGAGCAGAGGGGTATGATTCCTGCTGCTCTAGGATTCGGTAATAGTCTCACAGGAGGAGGTACACATCGGGAAGGTGGAGCCAGCCTGCTCAGAAGTGGCGCTTCGGTGCACCAAGAGGATGAGTGAAAGAAAGAAGGGAGGCATGTGGTGGCCAGGAGAGCAGAGGGGTATGATTCCTGCTGCTCTAGGATTCGGTAATAGTCTCACAGGAGGAGGTACACATCGGGAAGGTGGAGCCAGCCTGCTCAGAAGTGGCGCTTCGGTGCACCAAGAGGATGAGTGAAAGAAAGAAGGGAGGCATGTGGTGGTCAGGAGAGCAGAGGGGTATGATTCCTGCTGCTCCAGGATTCGGTAATAGTCTCACAGGAGGAGGTACACATCGGGAAGATGGAGCCAGCCTTCTCAGAAATGGCGCTTCGGTGCACCAAGAGGATGAGTGAAAGAAAGAAGGGAGGCATGTGGTGGCCAGGAGAGCAGAGGGGTATGATTCCTTCTGCTCTAGGATTCGGGAATAGTCTCACAGGAGGAGGTACACATCGGGAAGGTGGAGCCAGCCTGCTCAGAAGTGGCGCTTCGGTGCGCGTCGGTGCACCGAGTGGATGAGTGAAAGAGAGAGAGATATTTTAAATCTCAACGCTGTCTGCCGTTACAGGTTTGATAACGGAACCGCGAGGCAAGCCTGTGGTGCGGTCCCTTTCAAAGCAGGAGATACGGACTTAAGGTTACAATCCAAGCATACAAAAGAGAGACAAATAACGATGGCAAGAATAGATAATCACGACATATCAGAAACCATACTCTTGAATATGCGAAAACTGGGTGCACTTTTCACGTCTGATGGTAGCGCGTCCCAATGTTTTGCCGCATAGTACTGGAACAAGTGTAATTCAAAACTTGTTCGGGGTTGGGGGAGTTTAACGTTGAACTCTGTGTTCCTAAAACTGTATGGGCTAACAGAGTAAGGAACAGATATTTTACAGAGCTTACAATATTGTGAAGGCAATACGTGGCATTTATACAAAAGGACGAAGGGAGACATGTGGCGGTCACAAAGGGGAGGAGTGCGATTTCTTTTGCTCTACTATTCGGGTATAGACTAACAGGAGGAGGGGGCATCGGGAAGGTGCAGCCAGCCTGCTCAGGGGTGGCTCGTCGGTGCACCAAGAGGATGTTTGAAAGAACGAAGGGAGGCTGTGGTGGTCAGGAGAGGGGAGGAGCGTGATTCCTCTCGCTCTAGGGTTCGGGTATAATCTCACAGGAGAAGGGACACAACAGGAAGGTACAGCCAGCCAGCTCAGAAGTGGCTCGTCGGTGCGCCAAGAGAATGAGTGGAAGAACGAGGGGAGGAGTGTGATTCATCTTGCTCTAGGATTGGGGTATAGTGTCACAGGAGGAGGTAGACATCGGGAAGGTGCAGCCAGCCTGCTCAGAAGTGGCGTGTCGGTGCACCAAGGGGATGAGTGAAAGAAAGGAGGGAGATATGTGGTGGCCAGGAGAAGGGAGGAGTGCGATTCGTTTTGGTCTGGGATTCCGGTAGTCTCACGGAGGGAGGGGGCAAGGTCATGCAGCCTGCTCAGAAGTGGCTCTTCAGTGCACCAAGTGCATGAGTGAAAGAACGAAAGGAGGCATGTGGTGGTCAGGGGAGGGGAGGAGTGTGATTCATCTTGCTCTAGGATTGGGGTATAGTGTCACAGGAGGAGGTACACATCGGGAACGTGCAGCCAGCCTGCTCAGAAGTGGCGCGTCGGTGCACCAAGTTCATGAATGAAAGAACGAAGGAAGGCATGTGGTGGTCAGGAGAGTGGAAGAGTGTGATTTTTCTTGCTGTAGTATTCGGGTAGAGTCTCACAGCAGGAGGGCGACATCGGGAAGGTGCAGCAAGCCTGCTCAGAAGTGGCGCGTTGGTGCACCAATTGGATGAGTGAAAAATGAAGGGAGGCATGTGCTGGTCAGGAGAGGGGAGGATTGTGTTTCCTATCGCTCAAGCTTCGGGTATAGTCTCGCAGCAGGAGGGGAACATTGGGAAGGTACATGCAGCAGCCTCCTCAGAAGTGGCACTTAGGTGCACCAGGAGATGAGTGAAAGAATGAAGGGAGGCATGTGGCGGTTAGGAGCGGGGTGGAGTGTGATTTCTCTTGCTCCAGGATTCCGGTATAATCTCACAGGAAGAGGGGTACACCGGGAAGATGCAGGCGGCCTGCTCAGAAGTGGCTCGTCGGTGCACCAAGCGGATGAGTGGAAGAACGAACGGAGGAGTGTGATTCCTCTTGCGCTAAGATTCGGGTATAATCTCACAGAAGGAGGGGTACATCAGAGAGGGGCAGCCAGCCTGATCAGAAGTGGCGCTTCGGTGCACCAAGGGGATGGGTGAAAGAATGAAAATAGGCATGTGGCGGTCAGGGGAAGGGAGGAGCATGATTCCTCTTGCTCTAGGATTCGGGTATAGTGTCACAAGAGGAGGTACACATCAGGAAGGTGCAGCCAGCCTGCTCAGAAGTGGCGCGTCGGTCCACCAAGTTCATGAGGGGAAGAACGAAGGGAGGCATGTGGTGGTCAGGAAAGTGGAGGAGTGTGATTCCCCTTGCTCAAGGGTGAGGGTATAGTCTCTCAGAAGGAGGTGGGCATCGGGAAGGTGCAGCCAGCCTGCTCAGAAGTGGCGCTTCTGGGCACCAATTGGGTGGGTGAAAAATGAAGGGAGGCATGTGGTGGTCAGGAGAGGGGAGGAGTGTGATTCGTCTTGCTCTAGGAGTCGGGCATAGTCTCACAGGAGCAGGGACACATAGGGAAGGTGCAGTCAGCCTGCTCACAAGTGGCGCGTGTGTGCACCAAGGGGATGAGTGGAAGAACGAAGGGAGGCATGTGGTGGTGAGGAGAGTGGAGGAGTGTGATTCCACTTGCTCAAGGGTACGGGTATAGTATTACGGAGGTGGCATCGGGAAGGTGCAGCGAGCCTACTGAGAAGTGGCGCTTCGGTGCACCCAGGGGATAAATGAAAGAAAGAAGGGAGGCATGTGGTGGTGAGGAGAGGGGAGGAGTGTGACTCTCCTTGCTCTAGGATTCGGGTATACGCTCATAGGAGCAGGGAGCATCAAGGAGGTGCAGCCAGGCTGCTCAGAAGTGGCACTTGAGTGCAACAAGGCGATGAGTGAAAGAACGAAGGGAGGCATATGGTGGTACAGGAGAGGGGAGGGGTGCGATCTCTCTTGCTCTGGGATTCCGGTAATCTCACAGGGGGAGGGTAGCCTCGAGCAAGGTGTGCAGCCTGCTCAGAAGTGGCACTTCGGTGCCATAAGGGGATGAGTGAAAGAAAGAAGGGAGGCACGTGGTGGTCAGGAGAGGGGACGAGTGTGATTCCTCTTGCTCTAGGATTCGGGTATAGGCTCACACGACGAGGGGGACATCGGGAAGCTGCAGCCACCCTGCTCGGAAGTGTCGCTTCGGTCCATCAAGGAGATGAGTGAAAGAACGAAGGGAGGCGTGTGGTGGTCAGGAAAGGGGAGGACTGTGATTCCTGTTGCTTTCGTGTATAGACTCAGAGGAGAATGGGGACCTCGGGAAGATGGAGCCACCCTGGTCAGAAGTGGCGCGTCGGTGCACCAAGTGGACGAGTGAAAGAACGAAGGGAGGCATGTAGTTTTGCAGGAGAGGGTAGGAGTGCGATCCCTCTTGCTCTGGGATTTCGGTAGTCTCAAGGGGAGAGGGAGTCATCAAGCAAGGTCGTGCAGTCAGCCTGCTTAGAAGTGGCACTTCAGGGCACCAAGGGGGTGGGTGACAGAATGAAGGGAGGCATGTGGTGGTCAGGTGAGGGGAGGAGTGTTATTCCTCTTGCTCTAGGATTCAGGTATAGTCTGACAGGAGGAGGGGGACATCGGGAAGGTGCAGTTAGTCTGGTCAGAAGTGGCGTTTTGGTGCACCCAGGGGCTAAATGAAAGAAAGAAGGGAGGCATCCCTATTGGAAAAATGTCTAATGGTCCATCAGAAATTTTTGATGGTACCTGATGGCCACTTGATGGCCATTAGGGCTTGATGGTCCCATCAAGACACCTTGGTGGGTCCTGATGGAACGATATTTCTCCTTCAGGGCGTCCCGATTGAGTCTTGATGGGCACCACACCGGCCGTGAAGCGCCATCAGGAAAGTCCTGATGGAAGTCGAAGGCGGACGGGAGAATCTGATGGGAGCACGCCGTGTATGTTTTTGCATGCTCTATCGTTCATTAAGAGACGTAAGTTGTACAAGCTTTCATTATGTACAGTCCACAGCCCCATATGGCACACGTACATATATGCAGGACAGGGATGGGCAGTATTTAAATACATTGTATTTAAAATGGTATTTAAAATATAAATACATGTATTTAAAATACATATTTAAATACAGACAAGAAAAATTTATTTATATTTGTATTTAAATACCATTTTAGGCATATTTATATTTAAAATACACATCTCTCATCCCCCCGTATTTGTGGGCTTCTCTGGAGTTCCACATTGTTAGCCTCCAGCGATGAAGAATATCTTGGTTAGAGGCTACAGGTCACTGATCCCGTGTGTTCGGGGAATTCCGTCCTTCTAGAAAACAGCACAATGTGCGAATGATGGCATCGCCACCCTCGTTGCGCCCCTAATGCGCAACTATATTATTTCGTGAATATTTTGAGATTTGGGGTTTTCAACTTGTGCACCAACCTCGTAATTTAGAACATCACCTAATTTATTCTCTTACGACAGCAGCTCTGTCCGTTACTTGTGAACATATCAAATCATAAAACAGCGCAATTTGACAGACTCTCACGAAAACAAACAAACAAAAACATTCCGGGGATACGCCACGAAATATCTATTACGGAGTGGCTGATTAGTTAGGACACGACGTATCCTGAAGCCGCTTATCCAACGAGCAGTTACGTCCAAAACGCCACCAAGTCCACCGTCCAGTTACATCCAACGTGTCGGTAAGTAGTAATCATTGAACCCAAGTTTTACACAGAAAATCCACGGCAAATATTGCACTTTTTACTTTAAATTATTTGAAAACTACTTTAATTTTTTTTAAATTAAAATTTTTAAATTGGGCAAAATCTAACTCAGTGCAATACTTGTCGTGGATTTTCTATGTAAAACTCAGGTTGCAGAAAAAAAAAAACAGATAGAAAGGAAGCAGAGAGTGGGAAACAATTTATTTGAAAATCAACGACGCCATCTTGAAGAAATCACGCCGGTGCAGGCGACTGGGGGGGCACGACGATTGCAGGCCATTCTCATTGGTCGTGACGTCATCCTAGTGTCTCAGGGCTACACTTTTTTTTCCACTAATGCTCCTCTAGACCAGGTCAACCTGAAACAATAGTATCGCGGTATGACGTCATCATGCAGGTGCGTGGCTCAAGGACGCTTACGCTCTAGA
Organism: Ornithodoros turicata; assembly: GCF_037126465.1. Taxonomy (NCBI): domain Eukaryota; kingdom Metazoa; phylum Arthropoda; class Arachnida; order Ixodida; family Argasidae; genus Ornithodoros; species Ornithodoros turicata. The sequence continues at coordinate 69,781,151 of NC_088203.1, read as the reverse complement.
CAGGGGACCCGTTACTTATTGAATCACTATCCCAAGATTATTTCCTTTATTCTACTATAATGATTGCATAGGGAACTATTGCAGAAGAGCACCATACATGAGAGGAGATTGTAGGAATTAAGCATTTCATTCCCAAAGTCTTATTAAATTAGACTTTCAAAAGAACAAAATATCTTAACACCTTCAATGCCTACATGCAACGAGCTAATCGAGACATGTCCCTTTCGACACACATCCCTTCCGAGAGCCAGGCAGCTAACTGAATAACGTAGGGAGGATCCCCCGTTCTGCACACAGTGTGGCGTATACAGTTCCGTCCTCCACTTTCTCATCGCATGTCCATTGTATGAAACCCACCGACACCGTCATTTCCATGAGTTTTACACATACCATTTACCTCTCCATCCTTCCCTTTTACTAGGGGATGAAGCTTTCGTACCGTTTGAACGGGTTTTTAACTTCTTCCAAAACATTGGTCTTTTAAATGCACTCTAGCTTTACAGCTTTCTTTTATGCCTTTCGATTGGTAATGCGTTAGTTTTAATGAAATCCTTATACTCTTTAATGAATCACTGGATCATTTTCTCTTAAATTGTTAATGCTTTTATCATGGTCTTGGCGCATTATGGTCGTAGTTACTGCTGCGCCATTAAAACACGAATCATCATCATCATCAGCTAACTGAATAATGTCGCTTTGTTCCTCGACTGGATAAAGCCATGCACCTGTCCCCCTTGCGGTTACTCTCTGAACTAAATGAATCGCAAAATTATTAAGAATAGCACTACTCCCCTTCAAGGCAGCACTATCGTCAAGAATGTTCCTTGTCAAATGAAAAAAAAAACTACATGTAGAAGGAAAACATGACAGAACAGGCCAGGGCATGTCAGCGCATGTTTGTCAGACAACAAGGGGGAAAAAAGCAAAGAGAAACACTTGAACAAAGCAAAAAACCAACATCAAACTATTTCTAAGCACACGCACTCCTCTTATTCAAAAACAGTGCTCATCATAAATCTGTCCAGGACAATACATACAATTTTTCTATTGCTACACTTTTTTCCAGTAATGGTCAATGCATTGCTACAGACTGCGTGACGTCATCACATCCTGCCTGAAGAAGACAGCGGCAAAGACAAAGACTCCTATTATTTATTGAATCGCAAGATTATTTCCTTTGTCCTACTCTTAATGATATTCATTCTTACATTAAAATTCAACAAAAAAGCACACCAGTAAACTACCACTGCTCTTTTAAAATAATAAGTGAGTCCACTCAACATCATCACCAGGCTTATGTAATACACGACCCTTTCTATCCTCGTATACTCATTGTTGTTGTTGTTTATTCAAATTCAAATTCAAAATACAAAGAGGTCAAATTGTCTGAGGCTACACCTGCGAGCAAAAAGCCGCGAAAGCCGGGGGGCAAAGTTCCATTCGCGCTCGACAGAGGACTAGACAGAACGCCTTTACGGGAACATGATGGCATTCCCACCATATTAATGATTATTGCATTGCAGTTTAGAAAAACTACTACAAAACTATAATTTTAGGAGCCTATTAAAATTCTACTTTCTATGGAAACTATAATTGCCCTATTACTTGGATCGCTATTAATGAAGCGCTCCAATATTTTCTCTTTTCCCATTTCAGCCTTGTCATGCAGTGAAGCAGACTCACATCCAAAATAATTAATTTACACTGAGGGTGCCGTGCTTCAGGAATTCCTATCCTGCGCTCAGATGCAAGCATTTCTGCACGAATACCTATAACAGCTTACTTCTTCAACATACCGAGCTCCTAACAACATCTAACAAACAAGCAGAGAAACCACTTCTCAGCTTTACCGTGCAACTTTCTTCTGCACAAAAGTAGAGAAAATCAGAAAGGAGCAGCGAAAAATTACACGCACTTGTGCTTGACTTTAACTGAAGCATATGCTAATAAACTAAGAAAAAGACACTCATGTCTGGTATCAGATAATGCTACATACACAGCCGCATTGTCCCTTCGTAAAGAAAGCACAGGACGAGGGCACACAAATTCCTTTAAGCGAGCAGGGATAAGGCTTAAGACATCAGGAATAATAGCACAGTCACCGGACATCGCCACGCGGCTAACACAAGATAACAACAAGGTACTAGCGGTAGGTAAAATTGCAACACTGCTAAACAAGTTCAGACATGCCATGATGACGTCACAAATCAAGAAAACAAGCACGCACACTCAGACAGCAGCTCAGGAATGCAGCTCAGGAATTTATCGTTAGGGTACTACAATGTCAGCTCTGTTGCTGTTTAAGTGATAAAACAGTGCGCCCGAACCGCGCCCCACGCGAGACGCGTGACGCGTGACGTTTGGACGCGTGACGCGTCCAAACCGCGATTTAGTGAAGGCCTATGAACACACGTTAAGTGGTTTGGTTTAAAAATGATGAGAGCTACAGTGTGTAGCTAATGATGTTCACATTTACCCATTCTGCTCTATAATATTCTTGCAAAATATATGGGTGCAAGGACATAAAAAGAAAACGAAGTTAATTCACTCCTGTATAATGATCGCTGCGCAGAGGCACGGCACCGTTTTCTTGGTGGATGTATAGCGAACATGCATTCCTGCGATGCTGTGTTTCTTTTTTGCTTTGCGACGGTCGACTGGTGATATTCTATTACATCCGGAACGAAGACCTATTGTTTTGTGTAGGCATATGTGCGTTCTCCCGGTTTTGACGCTGGTTGGATAATTATTGACCTGGGGAATAATATGGATTTATGTGGTTGTGAAAATAGACTTTGTGTTTGTGAGTGTGAAAATATGAGTGTGTGTCTGTGTGTGTGCGCGCGCGCGCGCTTTTCTGAACCAGGGACCCCACTTGACAAGTAAGTGTTTGCCTTTTCGTGTGACACCAGTGATACATTTATGTACTGTTGCGTGAAATAGTGGTTTAAAAAATAAGGTTATTAGTCGCGTTTGCATTGCTATCTGTAGGATAGGACGAGCGTTTTTAATGGAATTGCCTCGCGAACCTGGTGAAGTCTTTGTTTTGGGCAGGGTATTTTATGAGCGCCCGACGCCGGCAACAAAATTTGTGCGTCGTTTTCCAAGCAGACCGCGTTTAGTTTACGCGAAATAGAAAAATGAAGTTGTGTATGCTCTATGATTTTCTGTTGCAGGCTTAGACCTTTTCCCCGATGAGCAGTATTTTGTATGCGATGTCGCATGTCTGGACTTGTTCAGTAGTGTCTTGCAAATTTTACCCTTCGCTAATATCTTGTTGCTGTCATGTTGTGCTAGCCGCGTACAGGGATAAGCGGTGATTCTCCGATTATTCCTGAGCGGTTCGACTTAAGCCTTTTCCCTGCTCGCTTAAGGAAATTTGTGTATCCCTGTCCTGTGCTTTCTTTACGCAAGGGCAATGCGACTGTGTATGTGGCATTATGCAAGAATTATCTGGTGGCAGAAATGGGTGTCTTTTTGTCAGTTTATTAGCGTGCGCTATACGGTTTCTTGCAGTTACAGCTATTGGAGCACAAATGCGTATAATTTTTCGCGGTTCTTTTTTCCTTTCACTGCTTTTACTCAGAATGTAGGTGAGGGGGAAAAGTCAGCATCCAGGTAGAGCAGAAGAATGCTGCTTGGCAAAGGAGAGTTCATAAGAATTGAATTTGTTTGTTTTTTGTTATATGATGTTGAGTGCCAGTATTCACTATGCTCGATATGTTGATGGAGTAAGCTGTTTGCATTTATAGGTATTTGTGCAGAAATGCTGGTATCTGAGTGTGGAGTAGAAATTCCTATAAAGCACGTCTCCTTGTGCATTCCTGAGCTGCTGTCTGAGTGTGCGTGCTTGTTTTCTTGATTTGTGACGTCATCATGGCATGTCTGAACTTGTTTAGCAGTGTTGCAATTTTACCTACCGCTAGTACCTTGTTGTTATCTTGTGTTAGCCGCGTGGCGATGTCCGGTGACTGTGCTATTATTCCTGAGGTCTTAAGCCTTTTCCCTGCTCGCTTAAAGGAATTTGTGTGCCCTCGTCCTGTGCTTTCGTTACGAAGGGACAATGCGGCTGTGTATGTAGCATTATCTGATACCAGACATGAGTGTCTTTTTCTTAGTTTATTAGCATATGCTACAGTTTTTTTAAGTCAAGCACAAGTGCGTGTAATTTTTCGCTGCTCTTTTCTTATTTTCTCTACGTTTGTGCAGAAGAAAGTCGCATGGTAAACCTGAGAAGTGGGTTTCTCTGCTTCTTTGTTAGATGTTGTTAGGAGCTCGGTATGTTGAAGAAGTAAGCTGTTATAGGTATTCGTGCAGAAATGCTTGCATCTGAGCGCAGGATAGGAATTCCTGAAGCACGACACCCTCAGTGTAAATTAATTATTTTGGATGTGAGTCTGCTTCACGGCATGACAAGGCTGAACTGGGAAGAGAGAAAAAATTGGAGCGCTTCATTAATAGCGATCCAAGTAATAGGGCAATTATAGTTTCCATAGAAAGTAGAATTTTAATAGGCTCCTAAAATTATAGTTTTGTAGTAGTTTTTCTAAACTGCAATGCAATAATCATTAATATGGTGGGAATGCCATCATGTTCCCGTAAAGGCGTTCTGTCTAGTCCTCTGTCGAGCGCGAATGGAACTTTGCCCCCCGGCTTTCGCGCCTTTTTGCTCGCAGGTGTAGCCTCAGACAATGAGTATACGAGCATAGAAAGGGTCGTGTATTACATAAGCCTGGTGATGATGTTGAGTGGACTCACTTATTATTTTAAAAGAGCAGTGGTAGTTTCCTGGTGTGCTTTATTGTTGAATTTTAATGTAAGAATGAATATCATTAAAGGGACCGAAAAGTGAAAACTAACCCCCATATTTTTTGCCCACTGTCGTGCACAACATCGTTGTTTGATAAGACACAGATAGCGTTACTTCTCAATTCGGCATATTTTTTACGTATAAATATTTTGAAGATTGCCGGAACATGGACGGTGCTGCCAGCGAACGGCGAGAAAGAGCAATTTGGGTTTCGGGTCAGGGCTCCCAGGGATTGGTCAACCCTTACCACGTGAGAGTTGATTTTGTAGAGAACAAAGTTCACGCACATTATCTTACAGCTAAACAACATTTTAAAAATGACGCTCACTTCCATAGCTTTTACGTTAAAGGTCAGCTCCGGAGATACCTTGACTTCTTGAAACTGTAACAATATTCTGGAAGCCCATATCGAACTGTGTCTGAAAGCACCCTTCATTTCCACAAAACAGCCCCACATTTTAAATAATCGTAAATTAACCATTTCGAAACAGACATGGGGGCCGCCATTTTTATGACGGCAGCTGTTCACGCGGTCTATATCGCCGACGTAAGTGATATCAGTGTTCTTCAAGACTTCCCTCCCTCTCTACGGAGCATACGGGAATGTAAACAGGCGATGGTGGCAGGGAGCGTCTGCTCGATCGACGTAGGTTTCTTGATCGCATCGCTTTCTTAATATTTGGGATGATCTGCCAATGCTAAAACACGCTGTTGATACCACTTGTGCAGTTAGGATTCGTGCAACTATGCTGTCGCGTTCCGGCCAGCGGCAGACTGGCTAAGAACGCAATGAACGTCACGTATATTGTCAACGGAACTGTGCTACGCCTACATACGAAAGATATTTTTATTCGCATTGTAGGTGTCTTTGATAAAGTAAGTCAATTCATCGCTTAATTGAAGACTTCACTCTCTTATAGTTACGGCTCACCACTGCTGCATCACTTGCGCATATCTTTCTCACTCTCGAATACGTTCCAGGCGTTTGACGTTACAGGAGCAGTAATCGCATTTCTTGGCATTATGACCGGGTGAACGAGTTGTGTTTGGCAACGCCATGTTATCGTATACACACTGCAGGTACTACGTACGTAAGAATTAGGCTTGAATGACAACCTTAGTGTAGATTCGCCATGAACGTATTTGCCGAAATTTTACACTGTCCAGAGAGCAAGCACCAGATACAAGAACAAGATACTTACATGAGGGCATACGTGGCTTATGAGAGCTGAACAGAAAAAGGAAGGAAGGAAAAAATAAACGAACACAAAAATACACTGCACAGTACAAGGACACCATGCAAGTGTAATTATCAGGGATATCTTGCACAATATTTCGGCTGGTTTACTAGTGCAGGGCAGCCATGAGTCATCACATTAATCAACCACAAAAAAGAAAAAAAGAAAAGAGAAAAGAAATGAAGATGAGTTGCTTCCATATGTGAAAGACACCAGTATTACATCTGGATCTGCATGCTGGTTTCAGGAGCCGATTTACTTCTTGAATCAATGCACACCTCCACACATTCCACAGATACTGTAATTTTACACGTAACACTGAATATACCATAATTTTATTGAATACACAGAGATCATAAAACTATCTGACTCCCCCCATAATCCCTCGCAACAGGTAAACAAGCACACTGCAAGATGGACAGAACACAGGTGTCAGTTCAGGTGTTCTGTGGTAAGTCTTAGGTGCAGAATCAGGTCATTCCCCACAAACCAGTGAAAGGGGTTGCAACACCACCATCCCACATGAACATAAAAGCTTCTTCGTACCAATGTGTGTTTTACAAACCAAGGTTGGAATAGAGTGTAGAAAATGGGCACCTTGAATAGCAAAGCTCAAGCAGCTCTGACGTCACAGACCTCAGGGCTATCAGTGGAATTGGCTGTATTTCTGAGGTCCTTGACATTCGTGCGTTAGTCAGGCATCTGTTCGAGAGCTTTTATCTCACGAAATATGACACATGAAAAAAAAAAAAAAACAGATTGATCAGCATTATGGAGCGCAATGCATGACGCACCCATGATGTAACAAACCACGTCTATGAAAGCGTCCCAACCCCTTTGATTTTTCCCTGGCACTTCATGTAGTAAAAATGGCTAAGGAACATGGAGTACCATTTACTGTGTGCTCCAAAATCTTGTGTTGGTTTCCCCATCCCCTACGCTTCTACAGAAGCCACCGATTAATGGCGAATGAAATGCCAAAAACTAAAAATCCTAGGTATGAGACTGTTTGTACATGTTCGCCGAAGCCCTTCTGCTGTCGACTTGCATTTAATGCCTTGCAGAGTTGTTAGCGTTTACTCATTCACTGTAACTCTTGCGGTGAGCCCCCCTTGTGTAGTCTCTTCCTTCTGTTCGGGGGCTCATGAACAGCTATCGTCCACAGAGATCGAGCAGAGCACCAGAAAGCCCCTGGACATAACCTGACATGAAAATTAGCATTATTAGAATTCCTAAAACAGACAGAACAGGCTTGTGCAGTAAAGAAGCGATGCAATTCTCTGTTTCAGTAGTTTTCTCACACACATTCCTTTTGTGTAGATACAATATGTGGCACACATATAAGGTGGAAGTGATACATGACCTACTTACCATGACATACTTTGATACATGACCGAGTAACAGCACTGAGACAAGGAAACTTTTAGTGCACACAATGGCGGGATGTCCTTCAGAAGGGGAAGTACACCCACTATCCCCTACAACACTTCGAATGTTCCAGTTCCTGTAAGTGAGGAATGCAGGACAGTTGCTTAGTAATCGCTGCTAGCTTGAAATACTGTAAATCACCTTCGTGGGGCCAAAGCAGCTTCCCAATGTCTTGATCTGCAAATCTTGCATGGTGACTTTGATGCTCATGAATATGTGAAGCAACGTTATGGTCCAAATATCCATGACATGCCAGAGTATCATGAGCCATTTTACCGGAAACAGGTTGCCATTATCATTGGTTGTCCATGTGTGCACACATGTACATGTTCACGATACTGTGGCACCATTATGGTAGCACCAGACGTTGCTTCACCAGTGCTGCTGTATGTACCTCTTTCCTGGGGCCTGAGAAAGGAGAAGCAGAAATTATAATGATACCTATTAAGGCTAATATTGTTAGGAAAAGTGCAAAAAAGCATCTACATATTTAAGAGCTACAAAATGTGATCAACAATGTTGACAGCATAGCTTGCCCCCAGCTATACCCCTTCTCATAGGAAATATGTTGTCAACCAATGGACAGCATACATATGTGTTATAACTGTGTGCTACAAAGCAAATGTGGCCCTCTTGCAATGTGCCATGTGTCAAAACGATGATTCACAGGTAGATGAGCCTTTCTCATGACTTCACCTATTTCTGCTAATCTGTGACGAGCATGCTGATCGTCATCCCTTACTGGTCAAGGTACTCAGTTGCTGGAGTCAACTTCATTAGTATAGAAGGACAGAATGGAATTTCTGGCACGTAATAACTTTACATTACAACTTGAATACACGGCACTCACAGACACAGCCCGGCTTTTAAAGAGGAACAACAATATGCTACCATGTATGCAGGATATGGTGTGGTTCCATGGTTGGGAAATGGCTGAATGTGATCACACAGAAGTCCAGACAGACACAGAGTGTCTCAAAACAGGAACTCCTAAGTTGTTGCTGATTTCAGCTGCTGTGACTGTTTTGTCTTCCCTGTGCCCAAGCTCAGACTTCTCCAAACTCATGTAATTTCTCAACCAGCTTCTCTGAGAAACTGCGTAGTTTTACATACAACCGCGGATTATAGGGTTTAGCAGTCCCATATTTGTCATTCACATGTTTACATTGTGTGCAAGCCATAGTGCAAGTTCGTGCGGACACTTACCCGCAACTTTGGTCCTTTGTTGCTATCCTCTCCTCTTTGTTGTCGTCGAACGAGGCAGGTGCCGCATCCCTTTCCAGCGACTTTTACAGTCCAAATCGGCCGTCAAGTGAACGACCTCGTAACATTCTGATGCAAAATGCTTCGTGCACACACGACAGTTGCCTTGATAAGTTCAGAGCACTCAACTACTGGTTTCGTACCACTCAATCACGCACAATATCAACTGGGAACCTGGCACGAAACATCTTTCTTAGTAGCGTACCTGCTCGTACTGCGAGAAGCACGGCATTCTCACAATTCACTCACGCTGCATCTCTCACAAAGTGACAACTTAGATGAGGTTGTGTGTACTGACTAGCCGGAGTAAAAAGATGATCAAATTAAGACGCGGAGAAAGGTGCCCACACGTGCACGACTCTCGATTTCGCTTTCAGCCTGACGAGTTGTGATTGCTGGCGATTGCGAAACTGCGAGCCAGCAAACAAGCCAAGAGGAGCCAAAGCGAAAGCTGAGCGTGACGTCAGCTGTTCAAGCGGACGATCGGACGGCAAACCAAAAAACAGATTTCGCAGTAAATACAGGGTATTCGCCGAAACTATTTTGGAAGTACATTCAGTAGGCATCAACCTTTGTGCCTGCGAGTTTTTGTTATAATCCGTGGCAGTAAGTTTCCTCCGGAGCTGACCTTTAATAAAGCATTCAGCTACTTCGCCGCTACGAGCTACGATCCGCCGCGCCATCTGCAAGGCCTTCTGTGTTATCGCGTTTATTGTTTACGTCGTGGGTGGTCATGTTGGTCGAGCGAGGCACAAAGTATAAGTGAATGACATGTTCGTGGCTGTTGTGTCAATTATTCGAGAGACCTACATATGCCTGGTGTAGTTTTGGTGTTGGGGGATGCAAAAATCATGTTCGTTCACCATCGGCGGCGGGCGTTTTCTACCACAAGATTCAACAGGAGAGTGCGCGAAAACGAATGTGGTTCGAAACACTCGGTTATTAGATGTAGCAGTCGTGTCGTGTGTGCTGAGCTCATTTTGCTGCGATGAGTACGAATATGCCGTAGAAGGCGAATTGCGAAGATGTAACGATTGCACTGATGCTCAGTACCCAGTGATTTTGGTTCACCAAGGTGGAGAGTTCAACACAACGTCTTAGGTACGTACAGGCGTCACAATTGAGACATGAGTATAACCTAGAAATACATCTACGCCCACAGGTTACTTAACCCTCCAGGAACAAACTAGTAATTATAATATGCTGTGACAGCAAAGAAAAAGGAATGAGAAAAACTTGCAGCAAACACGAAATGAAAATATGCTGACATCAACATTTCTACAAGTCTGCTAACTGATGGGAAAGCATCCCTATAATTGCATGCATGACGCAGATCGAGAACCAGTGGAGTACTTTCTATTGTATTTTCTCGGAGCACCCCATATCCTTCTTGTGAATGGAAGACCTCCTCCAACCAGGTGGTATAACGGAATTTCCTGCAGAAATAAGGGTTTTCCGTCCAGTTTGTTGTTCAAGTAGCGCGTAAAGACCACACGGCGCTGCCGTGTATATTGCCATGCTCTTCGGTTTCTCGGATGTATGTAAAAGACACTTGCAGTACTTCGGTGTCAAGGCACAGTATTTCGAAATATTCGTTAGTTCTGATACAATTGTCTGTCTGCCTTCCACACGCATTCTCTACCTCTCAGCAGCAAAAACCGTAGTATCCATCCGTAGTATCCGTCGGTTTGCATTTCACACATGAACACCTGCACGACGAAAAAACAGCGCTTGTTTCGGCTTACACAAGTGCTTCTCCCTGATACATGGAAATTTCACAAATCAGTCCATGTTCACGGCACGGTGAGCTACTAGGTGCATTCTTTTCGCTTGCACCTCCTGCACCAGATCTGAACTGGGTTATTTACGTGCTGCACTTTCCTGATGAAAAGAAAGGCATTACTAATAAAGTTCCATTCAGCTGGAAAGTGCAGCTCCCGAAAACCCGTCTTGCGTGGAGTCCAAGGTAGTGCAGTCCAGTGCAAGTGAAAAGAATGCGCTTACTGCTGAGGACGAGTGTGACTCCGACTAATCTCTGGACGAGGAATCTTCTGCTGCGAATAACACACTTTCCACCACCCTAACGCATGAACAACAGTTCTGTGTGAGCGACAGTTCTCGAATGCGGAATTCCAGCGCACTCATGTTCAAGAGGCTCGACATTCTCGACGTAGAAAGTGGTCACAAATGCCCACTGCCATTTTCGTTTTCGCCGGATTAGCGCCCGGAAGTGCGCGTGTTACATGCGTCCTCGACAGATGGCGCGGGGTCATGCAATTGTTGACAGACTGCTCGGTTTCCTACTAGGTCCCTGGACATGCAATTATGGAAAATTCGATTACAGAAAAACTACAGCCATTTCAGCGGAGTTCTTTGATATTTGAACTTTTCAAAGTTCAAGCTTTTCGCTGAACATAAAGTTTCGATAGGTTTATATTCACTTTTCGGTCCCTTTAAGAGTAGGACAAAGGAAATAATCTTGCGATTCAATAAATAATAGGAGTCTTTGTCTTTGCAGCTGTCTTCTTCATGCAGGATGTGATGACGTCACGCAGTCTGTAGCAATACATTGACTGTTACTAGAAAAAAGTGTAGCAATAGAAAAATGGTATGTATTGTCCTGGACGGATTTATGATGAGCACTGTTTTTGAATAAGAGGAGTGCGTGTGCTTAGAAATAGTTGATTTGGTTTTTTGCCTTGTTCAAGTGTTTCTCTTTGCTTTTTTCCCCCTTGTTGTCTGACAAACATGCGCTGACATGCTCTGGCCTGTTCTGTTATGTTTTCCTTCTACATGTAGTTTTTTTTTCTTTTTGACAAGGAATATTCTTGATGATAGTGCTGCCTTGAAGGGGAGTAGTGCTATTCTTAATATTTTTTGCGATTCATTTAGTTCAGAGAGTAATTGCAAGGGGGACAGGTGCATGGCTTTATCCAGTCGAGGAACAAAGCGACATTATTCAGTTAGCTGCCTGGCTCTCGGAAGGGATGGACATGTCTCGATTAGCTCGTTGCATGTAGGCATTGAAGGTGTTAGGATATTTTGTTCTTTTGAAAGTCTAATTTAGTAAGGCTTTGGGAATGAAATGCTTAATTCCTACAATCTCCTCTCATGTATGGTGCTCTTCTGCAATAGTTCCCTATGCAATCATTATAGTAGAATAAAGGAAATAATCTTGGGATAGTGATTCAATAAGTAACAGGTCCCCTGTCTAGAGCGTAAGCGTCCTTGAGCCACGCACCTGCATGATGACGTCATACCGCGATACTATTGTTTCAGGTTGACCTGGTCTAGAGGAGCATTAGTGGAAAAAAACAGTGTAGCCCTGAGACAATAGGATGACGTCACGACCAATGAGAATGGCCTGCAGGAGGAGCAAGGATTCACTTCTCTCTTGGACACTGGCGGGTGTAGACACGATAATTCTGCTCCTAGCAATTGCGTTGATCGTCAGTGGAAGAGCGTAGCTTAGGTGGGGTTCTGTCTGCCTCTGATGGGTGCGGATGTGTGGTTCGTCACTGGTGAATGGTGTTCGACGATGCAGGTGGATTTTGTGACGAGCGGATTTACAATGAGGGAATGTAGTGTACGTGTCCGATGATAGTGAGTGTCTTTTCACTCTGTTCAAGTGTTTGTTTTCCTCTGTTGCCCAACAGTCGTGCGATTTGTCCTGACGTGTCCTGACATGCCCCGATATGCATGCTTTCCTTTGTTGACGCTTTGTATTTTTTCTTTTTTGACAAGGAACATTCTTGTCTTGACGATGTCGATAGTGCTGCCCTGAATGGGAATAGTGCTATTCTTAATAATTTCGCGATTAAATTAGTTCAGAAATCAACCGCAAGAGGGACAGATGCATGACTTTATAGAGGAGAAAAAGCATTACGACTCAGTTCTGTGCCTGGCTGTCGGATGGAGTAGACGCATCGTTCTGCGCTCCTTGTTACCCGTACTCTGTGTTGATTTGTTGAGTGCCTAGTCCTCTTATTAGCCGTTGATGGGGTTACGTGTTAGGATATTTTGTTCTTTTGCAAGTCTCATTTAGTAAGACTTCGGAATTCCTATGATCAGCTTTCATACATGGTGCTCTCCTGCAATAGCTTCCTATGCAATCGTTATAGAAGAATAAAGGAAATACTCTTGGGATAGTGATTCAATAAATAATAGGTCCCCTGTCTAGAGCGCAAGCGTCCTTGAGCCACGCAGGTACATGATGACGTCATACCGTGGCACTATTGTTTCAGGTGGACCTTGTCCAAAGGAGCATTAGTGGAAAAAAAACAGGGTAGCCCTGAGACAATAGGGTGAGGTCTCGACCAATGAGAACGGCCTGCAGGGGGCGCAGGAATGCTCTTCTCGCTTAGCCTCTCGCAGGTGGTCGCCATAGAGGGCGCTAAGAGCGCGCGCGCATGCGTAGCGGGCGCGGAGCGGCGTCCCAGTCAGTTGCTCGCTGGCTGTCGCGGAGAGCAGATGTGCGCTCGGTTGCTCCGCAGTCCCCGCGCTCGCTCAGTTTCTGGCTGGCTGTCGCGGAGAGCAGACGTGCGCTCGGTTGCTCCGCAGTCCCCGCGCCCGCTCAGTTTCTGCCTGGCTGATGAGCAGTCGCAGGGGAAAAAGGTGAGTGATTTACCGGTGTTTGCGCGTTGTTTTACCATGCTCGTGTTAAGCCTTTTCTCGCCGTACGCGCATGTATAGACTTGTTTAGCAGTGTCCCATACCAAGCCTGTTGACGCACGTTTACCGTCGTGTGGCTAGTGGTTCCAGCCTTGTGTTAGCCGCGTAGTGTTGTGACGCTGTGGTTAGGCCTTTAATCTCGCATGCCTAGACTTGAGCAGTGCTGCCATTTTTACGTGCCGCTAGTACTTTGTTGTTCTCTGTCTTTCTCGCATAGAGCTACGATGCTGGCGCCATCTGGCGTGATGCCTTGGAACTAGGTGACCACCTGCCTCTGCAACCGTCGTGCCTCCCCAGTCGCCTACACCGGCGTGATTTCTTCAAGATGGCGTCGTTAATTTTCAAATAAATTGTTTCCCACTCTCTGCTTCCTTTCTATCTAGTTTTTTTTTCTGCAACCTGAGTTTTACATAGAAAATCCACTACAAGTATTGCACTTTGCCGTTAGATTTTACCGAATTAAAAATTTTAAAAATTTAAATTTAAAAAATTTTAAAGTAATTTTAAAATAATTTAAAGTAAAAAGTGCAATACTTGCCGTGGATTTTCTGTGTAAAACTTGGGTTGAATGATTACTACTTCGGTACATCCAATGCGCCGATACGTCCACCGATGGATGTAACGGCGCGTTGGATGTAACGTCTCGTTGGACGTAGCGACCCCAGACCGTCTTGGAAGCGGGGAGAGAAATGAGAACACCAATTTGGGAAATATGTGATTCGTAACCCTCTTACGTCACTTGACAAAGCCTGGTGTCTAAAGGGAACCCTTAAAATGCAACCCTTAGCGGCAATTCTACTCAGTCATTCACTGGGAACTCAGGACAATGACTGCAGCGCACCAGACAGTTTTTACGGGGAGTGTTTCACTGTCGTCGCTGAAGATGGAAAGTCGATGAACATAAGTAGAGGAGGCAAGCAAGCTCCTGTATACGACTGAACGGTAACATCTCCTAGAGTCCGAGGAGCGGGGGGGGGGGGCGGACTGCACAGGACAGAGAGGGGACAAGAAGCGACAACGACGACTCAAAACCAGCAAATGAACAAATGAACACTTTATTCAACATAGAGAAAGTGGAAGAAGCGATAACGAGTCTATTAGCTGGTTTTGAGTCGTCGTCGGTTCTTGTCCCGTGTCCGTCCTGTCTACTACCCACCTCGCTGCTTCTGAGACTCAAGGAGACGTTCCCGTTCAATGGAAGGTCGGTCCACGCAAGATGCTGAAATCATCACACTGCATCACGGGAAAATAAAGAAATATGCGGGCATTGTGTGCAGTAGACATGCATCCACAGGTGGCTCCATTTATACACTAATTTAAAAGAATAATGTGCCTGGACGGCTCAAAGTATTTACGGAAGTAGTTACAGTATTTAAATACTGTCTAAATGTATTTATATTTTGTATTTAATTACTTTCCTAATAAAGTATTTATAGGCTGTACTTAGATATATGAAAACATGTGGTATCTTGTATTTATATTTAAATACCCGAAAAGTGTATTTATGCCCATCCCTGATGCAGGATGATTCACGAATGGCTGACCGGAGCGCGCTTCATAATGAGAGCATTAAACGGAAACCGGAGGGCTCCTCTGTGGTACTTCATTAATAAACGGGTGCTACATCAAAAGCAGCACCTGTTTGTTACTCAACTAACACAAAGCTTGCCCCCAGTTGTGCTACAGAGAGGTTAGACCTGGTCTGTTTTTAGCATCACAAAATATTCACAAACGCTTGACTTCGCTGACATTCTGGAGCAGTTTGCTTGGACCAGAGCTTAACAAAAAGAGCGTCAAAAGAAAACACAGCGTGCTGAGCGAGAAGCTGTGTGAAGCTTTGCAGTTAATTCGTGTATGTGCAGATTCAAGGTATAACCAATAACGTTTCGGACATTCCTTCCTATCTAATATTGTGTTAATTCAAGCTATTGTCTATAGTGTGATTACCTGCTGAGTGGAGCTGTAAACGTGACCGAATTCTGTTGCTCGACTAGTGTCACGCACAGACAAATACGCTGCGTGGCCAGCAGCACGCGAACGATAGAGATATATAACGGTTTTACTTGTTCCCCCATATCTAGTTAAGATTCACAGAAGTTTTTGCTTGCTCTCAACGCAAGAAAAATGTTGCTGTCCAAATAACATGTCGAACATCACATTTATCCACATATCTCCAGACGACGTCCTGGCGACATCCCACTGATGTCCAATGGTTCAATCAGTGCCCAAAATCTGGTATATACTAGATCTTGCATGGATACCTCGGGGATGCAGGCTGCTTCTTTTCAAACATCCAAAGAGCGGTATCCTACAGACGTCCCTGGGACATCAGTTATTTACTATAGGTGAAACAAACGCGAATGTTGTTCTGCGATATCCCACAGATATCGCTTGGATATCCAGATATTCAGGACGTTCACGACCTTGTAGGGATATCTTAGGGATATTAGTGGTTTACTGGGCTGTGCTACTGAAAGGTGACATCGCCAGGAATGGAAGTCTTTCAAACAACGCTTCAAACCACAGGGGTGGCATCCAATATATTGCTCCGTAGACGAAAGCGTGCTGGGCGAACGCAATGCATCCTGGACAGGTCCTGGTCGCACGTCACAGCAAACGTCCCCTGCTGGAAATAGGTCCAATTCAAAATAGACCAGAATTCTCATTCGATTTAAGTGGATATCACATTCACAATTCTCATTGAAAGTGACCAAAATTTCTCATTCCGAATCGACAATTTTGGACAAATACCATATTGAAAACAACAGGAATTTAGTGGGTACCAATGAGAAATCATTGTAAATGTCCATGTGAACGAAGTGGAACCGCGCTCAGTCGTACCCATTGGAGGTCAGCCTAGCTTCCCATTGGCCAAATGTACTCCCCCAGGATGGCTAACATTCCCTACCCCTTAATCAAGAAGAACAGCACCAAGGACTTTCCCATTGAAGTCACATTGAAAGTCTCGTTGCTGATGCACTTTTTGAATGTGCAGTGACTATTCTGTTGCATCAGAAAGCAAGTAGTGGGCTGAAAAATTGATTTACAGAAAATACCGTTCATGCTTGAACATTTATCCTTACATATATAAAAATACAGTACATGTGAAAATATTGCAAGTGGCTGATACAAAGGTAAAAGTTATTTGTGATGTTTTTTTACCACAGCGAATATTCACCAAGCGGTTGAAAATCGCTAGAAAGACACAGTAAGCACCAATAATGGAAACCTAAATGGGCACTTACATGTTGTGAAAGCATTATGTCCATCATCAACACACGACATAAATCTACAATGAGTAAGTTCATGGAGATGTATCCATATGTCCAAACAGTGCCGACACACAAAAACGATGACATAATGCTCTTCTGCGCTTCGTAGGAGGTTTCTAATTCTGTTCAGCTTGACATTCTTGCGTGAAAATTAAGGCCATCCAGCTTCGTTGAGATTCCCTTTTGACAACCTGCTGACAAATGCCAACGCCCCTATGCCAGCCGCGTCGTACGAGGGTAACCTTCGAGTAATAATATTTCGAAAGATAAAGCAAAAAGTGCTGTAACAGCAGCATGTCAACGTAAGTGATCATCAAAATATATTACATACCGATGCACACAGCGCGGGTGGCAACACATTGACTGCATTATCCTCCTATCAACGGCCGTAGTGCCTGCGAGCAGGGGTAAAAACGTGCAAAGCGGCGTTGAAAAAAACGGCAATGCTTGACAAATCGACTACTGACCTTAGACACGGATAAGATCCTCGAAATCAAGCACGAATGACGCCGAATGCTTGTGAGCGAACGCACGCATCCTAAAGGTTGGTCCTCACTGGTGCGTTTTGACGCACAGGCATCCGTTCCGTTGGCACGCATCCTCAGTCCTCAACGCAGCGCAATGCGTTGACATGTTCTCACTGCCACGGACCTACGTCCGTCGGTTGACGGTGGTTGACACATGTGGTCGACGAAGCGCACCAACGTGGGTTCAGTGCATGCCCATACAGCACGGACGAAGGCACTACGATTGAACATCGTATTTTAAAAGCATTTTGTTTGCGTGCTGTTGTGTCTCGATATGAAAGATACCGAAACGATGACGCTCAGCGATGCTTTCGCGGGATTTCTTGTGGCCCACTATTCCTCGGCGGCGCTACTCTTTCAGCAGTAATTGAAGGAGACAAGAACACACGTTCTCACGCTACACTGCCTTTTTATAATCTTGCCTCGTCTTGTTACCTCCATTTCGCTGCATTTATTGCACTGCAATGCCAGCATGGCAGCACCACATACACAAAACCACACAGCGTTGCTCCGTTGGCCGCCATTGCGGTTTACCGGTTTACCTACCAAGTGCAAACTGCGCATGAGTCAGGTTCGCCACTCTGATTGGTCTCCTTGCTGCGTCGAACGCACTGCTGTGCGGAAAAGTTGAGCCGTTGCGAACTCTTCTACGTCCGTGCGTGGGAGCTCTCCGTTAGCTCGTTGTCATGGTAACTGACGGATACAGGCCAACGGAACGGATGCCTGTGCGTCAAAACGCTTCAGTGAGGACCAACCTACGCTCCAACATTTTGTGAGAGACTGATTAATGCGTGACCGTTGACGGAGAACGCGACCACATACATCCACTGAATCTTGTACGGAATGCATTAAAAATAGCTTACAGTAAAGCCCGAATCCCATAACAAGCGACACGCGGCAGATACACGCGAGAAGCGACAAAATAGACGTCACTGCCGCCACACGAGCGTCCAAAAAGCTTTGTCGCGGCTGAATATTTCTGCATCTACTCCCAGTAGATATTTGTAAATGTCGCTGCTCAGTTCGTTGCCTGTTGTTTGACAAAACCAGCTAGATTTGGCGGCGTGAAACAAGAACTGAACGCGTGGGCAAGGGAAAGGGTGGAGAGGGCAACCAACAAAAGTAGCAGACGAAGAAGTGGGCGGGGCGTTGGGAACTTCAACCGCAGCGCCACTACGTTACGGCGAATATTACATAGCACCTTCGTTACAAGTTCTCCTCGTTTTGACGAATGAAATACTTTTTTTGGTATATTTATGGCAATTTACAACTTAGCTCGAATAAAATAAGCATTGCTTCCCCAAAAACATCATTTCTCGGCGACGAAATGTCGCTGCTCAAATGGGCCGGGGGAAGTCGCGCGGCGCGACAGCGACAAATTCTGCAGCGCGTCGCGTGTCGCTTGTTAAGCGCGGACCCCATAACAAGCGACACGCGACGCGCTGCAGAATTTGTCGCTGTCGCGTCTGGTCGTGGCGCGACTTCCTGGTCCATTTGAGCAGCGACATTTCGTCACCGAGAAATGATGTTTTTGGAGAAGCAATGCTTATTTTATTCGAGCTAAGTTGTAAATTGCCATAAATACACCAAAAATAGTATTTCATTCGTCAAAACGAGGACAAATTGTAATGAAGGTGCTATGTAATATTCGTCGTAACGCAGTGGCGCTGCGGTTGAAGTACCCAACGCCCCGCCCACTTCTTCGTCTGCTAGTTTCGTTGGTTGCCCTCTCCACCCTCTCCCTTTCCCACGCGTTCAGTTCTTGTTTCACGCCGCCAAATTTAGCTGGTTTTGTCAAACAATAGGCAACGAACTCAGCGACATGCTACAAATATCTACTGGGAGTAGATGCAGAAATATTGAGCCGCGGCAAAGCTTTTTTGACGCTCGTGTGGCGGCAGTGACGTCGATTTTGTCGCTTCTCGCGTGTATCTGCCGCGTGTCGCTTGTTATGGGATTCGGGCTTTATGGGGTCCGCGCTTTAGAGGTGTAATACCAAGGTACCACGGCACATGTACTTCTGAGCATAATATGTTCACAAACATTTGAAATAACGCGAACTATTTCCAGCTCGCACGAGCCACTATGTGGTGCGGCAGGGAAATGTATTACGACGCGCCCTCATGGCGACATCGCGGCCGACGGTTCGTTCGCCTCCTCAGTCGATTTGTTCAGAATAGATTTTAATTTCAAATTTTTATTCAAATTTCACTTGTAATATTTTTGATGCGGTTCGTGTCCTGGAATTTCATTTGAATTTGTTCGAATTAGTTCATCCTCAACCGGAATGTACAGCGTTCTTCCCAATCAAATCTTATTACTTAATTTGAGAATGATGATGTACCGTTGGTCACCTTTACGCTCGTTCCATTAGCAACTGACTTCATTATTATAGTGGCGGTAACACAACATTTTGGATCCCATTAATTTAATTGGGAGGCATTTTCTCATTGATACACACTAGGCCAGTTCCTCATTCCTTCTATTGGCGCAGTCTGTAATACACAACACGTCGGATCTCATTAAATCAATTGGAAATCGATATTTCTCATTGACGCCCACTAAACCAATTCGTTGTATTGGTTCCTTGCTTCGTTGATGTGGTCTTCGCCAAACAACACGGTGGAGCCGGGTTCCGCGAAGGCAGCTTCCCTGCTGAACTTCCAATTCAGTCAATGAGAAAGAGTCGGCTTCCACACGTTGAACGAATTGTCAGTCTGATTTCTCATTGAATCTCATTAAAATTTCGTGAAGAAATGAATGAGATCGGGCCTACTATTTCCAGCAGAGGTCAAGGCACACGTGACTTTAAAGATGGCGGCACCCGTGATCGGCGGGCGGCGGCCAAACCGTTTGGGCATTGTTTTGGTAAGCGTCACCATTCCCCAAGTCGGCTTCACCTAGCGCACGGGTGCATTAGGTGAAGCCCACCTTACAAAACTACCATTGTGGCAAGACTGTACACAAGTTTCTGCCATGAATGGCGAAATGTAGTAATTTGGTGTCAGGTGAAGCTCACTTTACGGAGCCGCTTGTGTTGCTTCGTGCCGTTTCCTCCCCTTCTTATTCCCCTTTGTAACATTATGTGCATTTTTATTTCGCACGATTTCTTTCTCTTTTTTTGTCTTTGTTTTGGACCCTCCTTTTTTGTCTTTTTTCTCTTGCCTTTTTTTTGTACTACCACAAAGAATTCCCTGGAGGGTGGAGGAACTTACAACTAATAGGCAAAAGACTAGCATGAGGGCAACCGAAAGCTCGGACATGCAGACGGTCCGCTGATGAGGTTTAAATCTTGATGATAACTGGGGGGTGGGGGATATATTTATTAAGGAAAAAAAAAGACTGAAAGGTTAGCTTAACCGGGAAAAAGAAGGAAAGGTTAACCGGGTATAGTTCTTGACTACCTCGCTGCGAGTGAAGAGCCGGAACTCCCCCCGCCTGGCCCCGTTCCCCCGTACTCCCATGGTCTGTACTACCTCTCCTTTGCTTTTCCTTGTTTGTGTTGTTGGGTCGTGTACCCCATAACGGAGTGGCACGTTCAACTTGACAGTATTTAATTTATATCGTGTAATGTGGTGGAACTTGCGCATATTGTGTGGGTTATCAAACAAAGTATTTATTTACCTCGTGAACGCGACCTCGTCTCCGTGGGGTCAACGTCCACCAGCTATAGCCCACCGGTGTCATCACGCTGTGAAGGTCGTCAAGGGAAGGAGCATGTTAGCGCTGGGTTCGGCTCCATGAAAGGTCACAGCGATTAACAACAACAATAAAAAAGAAAAGAAAAAAGGAAAGCAAACAACAGTGGGATATGCGCCTGTACGTCATGATTGCCAGTCAGGTGCGATACTGGATCACGCGGGGCTGGTCGTTCTGTTTGTTCGTCTGTATGTTCCAGCCTCATGACACACCTTACGGAGCAGCTTGTGTTGCTTCGTATCGTTGCCTCCCCTTCGTATTCTTTGTAAAATTATGTGCATTTTGGCACGATTTCTCCGTCTGTACCATGGGCGTCCCTGTGACTTTTTTTTCAGCGTAGGGCAAAGAATTCCCGAAGGGAAGGGGGAGGGACAAAAACGTCCAACCAGTAGACCCAAGACAATAGCATGAGGACAATCGAATGCTCTGACATGCAGACGGTCCTCTGATAATGTCCAAATTATTAGACGATATCCGAGTATAATTCTTGACCACCTGCGAGTCTGTGATATAAGTCTGTTGTCACCAGCATCAAGGTCAACACGGTGCAAAGAAAGGTAAAACAAGAGGCCTGAACACTTCCTCCTCTCCCCGCAAATACCGGGCGCTTTTCTTTTCGACAATCATGTGAGCGGGGCTAAAGCCGAATTTTTACAAATTTTTTAGACTATTTCTGTTGCTATACAGTGCATAGTTTCGGTTGGGTGTGTGGTTATCAGTGGAGGACTTCACATTTCTGTGAAAACAAAGTGAGGTTCGCTTGGCAGTTTTCAAAGTTGAATTGAACAAATAAATTTCCCGCAATTAAAAATTATACAAAGCCTTCCTCAATCGTCGCAAAAGTTTCGAGAAGGTAATTGCCGAAAGTCCGACAATCCTCCGGCGAGTACATAGCCATTTAGAATATTTTATTACCTTCGGTGAAACACCCTGTATAGAGGTCTTGGATGGTACGTTTGATGACTCGTGAGGCATACCTAGCTGCTTTTCCCGAGTCATTGCTAGAACAATCGACAAAGCCTGTAAAGTGGAGTTGTAATGATAATTTGCATATCATTGTACTTTTGACAAATCACGAAATCATTGTACTTTCGACAAGAACAAAAATGAAGAAACACGCTACCGCTCACTTACTTCTATAAATTTCTGTTACTGCATTTATTGAAAGCATCAACAAGTATTTCAGTTTCAGTTCAAGTGTCAATTTCTTTTTCGCCTCAAGCTAATCAAGAACGCGAGATTGCCTTCCCTATCCGTGCTACAACCTCCACCGTTCATCGGAGTACTTGGACGACTCATTTTAATGAGCAACATCAATGGCTTCCATTTTTATATTTGTCGCACTGCTCACTCTAGAACTCCCCATACACGGCACTGCTCTCCTCTATTAGCTCTTTCTAGCTAATAAATAAGCTCTCCTCTCCTCTAGGCTAGGCTAGGCTAGGCTAGGCTAGGCTAGGTTAGGTCAGGTCAGGTCAGGTCAGGTCAGGTCAGGTCAGGTCAGGTCAGGTCAGGTCAGGGTAGGTTAGGGTAGGGTAGGGTAGGGTAGGGTAGGGTAGGGTAGGGTAGGGTAGGTTAGGTTAGGGTAGGGTAGGGTAGGGTAGGGTAGGTTAGGTTAGGTTAGGTTGGGTTGGGTTGGGTTGGGTTGGGTTGGGTTAGGTTGGGTTCGGTTAGGTTAGGTTAGGTTAGGTTAGACGTTGGGGTACGTTAGTTATACGCTGGGTGCTGGTGCCCGTCATGGGACACACAAACTTCATATTGTGGTTAACCGTTGCGTCCTGCATATTCATGTGTGTCCCGTTGACCTCGCGCAGGTAGCTTATGCACCTGTAGTCCTCTCATTCGTCTGTCTCTACTTTCGTGCCCGGTGCAACGCTCTGCCGAATGAGTGGGCCAGGTGTAAAGAAATCAAGAGCTATACAATGATATCGTCAAGATGGTTTGAACATTATCAGAGCATTCGATTGTCCTCATGCTTGTCTTGTGCATGCATGTCCTGTGTTTATCTGTTGTACGTTCTAACCCACCTCCCCGTGAATGAATTGCTTTGCTCTTCGCTGAAAAAAAGTCACACGATGCCCATGGTACAGACTGAAAAGAAGGAAAGTGGCGGTCACTGTCCCGTCATGTTCCTTTTTTTTTCTCGCGCGCTCTCACTTGCATAGTAGAAAAAATGCAAGATAAATATGCACAAGTAAAGTTACCAAGGAAAGAGCAAAATAAAAATAAAGAAGAAAAGAAAGCGTGCCAAAAAATGCAAATTTTTTACAAAGAATACCTGTGGGAGAAAATGACACGGAGCAACATTAACTGTTCCGTAAAGTGGGCTTCACCTGACATCAAAATGTTATATTTCGCCATTTCTGGCGGTAACGTACGTACAGTCTAGCCATACTGGTAGTTTTGTAAAGGGGGCTTTGCCTAATGCACCCGTGTGCTAGGTGAAGCCGACTTGAGGAATGGTGACGCCTACCAAAACAATGCCACCGTTGGCAAACAATGCGGTTGTTGTTTCTGGACGACGTTTGTCGTTCGATCACGGTAACTATTTTTATCCGATAATCTCGCAGTGAAACACGCAGTTTTACACATAAAGCCTCGTACTGTTGACAACTTCCAAAGATACGATGACGATCGCGCGTTGAGACTCACTGAGCCGATGCGATGCACTTAAACGAAGGAGAAATGGGCTACCATGTTGCGGAAGAAGCACCGCATAGTTTACGCTGCCAAAATACGTCCATCTCTTGGCGTTATGACGACGGATATACGTCGGTAAGCGGCAAAATGACATGTAAACAAAGTCACATGACCTCAAAATGACGTTTTCTATATGACGTGCGACCAGGACAAGATGGCAGTTTTGCCAAAAGCCAAAAATATGGGGTAAACAACTTTCTTCTGGACATTTAGTTTGTCACCAAATACAAATAGTTTCATCAATTTGCCATTGAAATACATTTTCGAAATTGAACTCATTAAATTGCTTAGTCAATGTAACGTTCTTTTGTTTTTTTTTTCTTCTTGCTGGAGGATTTGGCCTTGTCAATCACAGAAAACGCTTCGTGGAACGATTGTTATACCCATAAAAGTTGCGCGGAAATTGAGGTTCAGTTGCGGGTATGCGAATGGCGCGCAAAGTTGGGCGTCAGATCAGCGGCGAGAGAGGAGGGCAGTCCCCGCCCAGATGAGAGACAAAAGCTGCGGAAAGAAGGAAAGATATCCCGTGTACACGCGGGAAAAGTTTTCGTAAAGTGTGTTAATAAATTTTTACTCGCCTCACCTAAAAAAATTTTCCCATAGTTTTCCTCACCTCACCTAAAAAAATTGAAAATTTCCTCACCTCACCTCGTAATTTAAAAAAGTTTTTCCTCACCTCACCTCAAAACATTTTTTGAAGATTTTCCTCACCTCACCTCACCTAAATATTTTTTGAAATTTTTCCTCACCTCATCTTGCCTCAAACATCACCAGAAAAATTGGCCCTCACCTCACCTCACCTCAAATATTGTGAGGTGAGGGTGAAGAAAACCTCACCAGAGGGTGCCCACCTCGGCGGCTGAGACATATATGGGCAGTGTGTTCCACTGACACGCAGTTGACAAATTGTGATCACGGGAAGGGCTCGCAAGTTTATACATAACCTCATTGATGAAAACAGAACTGCATGCGATCGATCATCGCCCATTTACCATAGGCAAGGTGCTGGGCCCATGGTCCAGTCCAGCTCATACACGCCAAGGTCTGCGTCACCTTTGGGACTTCTTGTCATCAACAGGCCTCTCCACCCTGCTTTGATTACCGGACCCCTTATCATATCCATCATCATCTCTCATCACGTACAAGTGGCACTGGGGCAGCGCCCAGCCTGCTGGCCGGCATCAGCCCCATCTCATCATCGTACCTCTAGTTGTGTGTGTGTGTGTGTTAAAACAGAGACGTTTTTATTGATGGTGAACGACGAAAGAGCCATTGTAAGTGCGCCCTGCGGATGGAGAGCGGGAATTTGTAGCAAGTGCATGCTTGCGGTGGCAGTTGCCGTCTACATTCAGAAAGGCACTGCTGAAACAAAGACGAGTTACCAGGGAACGTGGGACACACCGGCAGAGCGCAAAACGTAACTCAAAGCTTGTGCTTGTCCTGTGTTCCAGCCAGGGGCGGATCCAGACCCTGGGTTTGGGGGGGGGCGGTTTCTTTGTCGGAGCGCGTTATGAGGGAGGGGGAGAGGGGAATCCAATGTATAAACTGACGTTTTTTAGGAAGGGGGCGCCCCCCCCCCCCCTAGGATCCGCCACTGGTTCCAGCGGTTCAGCTAATACAAATCAATTGTTCCAAGAGCAGAGAACAAAAAAGGCGTGGGATCTCCCATTTCAGTTTCAGGGTTACTCATGCACTGATGAAACTGGGCTGTATGTTGCAAGGACTTTCGTTTCTTTTTTTTTTTTTTCAGTACAGCAGTACTAAGGCCCAGGAGCTTTTATTTTGCACATCTCAGATGTCAGAAAGAGGAACAACATATGTTCTTGTACACCACTGTGTGTGGAATGCAACTATGAATAAAAAGAACAAGTACTTTGAGATTACACACGGAATGGAATTCATAACATCGGGTCTAGGAGAACTCGTCACAAGCCCGGTCGTCACAGGCCAACTAGTCATAGGTGAACTCGTCAAGGAAGCCAACTCGTCACAGGGCATCTCGTACCAAGAACTGTCGTCACGCCGGAATAATCGTCACAATGAACACTCGTGTCACGGCGTGGATTTTGACTGTAGAACTACAAATTTACTTTTGTTTATTCCTATGAATTATTCAATGCACCGTATGCCACGACACGGGTTAAAGATAACAAATGACAACTGCGGTTTTATTGAGCTTGCACGGGCCTATACAACATGAGACTTTATGTAGGTTGGTCTCAATTGGATCTCCAGCATGAGTGTGAGCCCCAGTTAGGGCCAGTAGAACACTAAGACTCGTCAATAGTTGTCTTTTCCACCACTGATCTCTATGTATAAAGGCTGGATCGCGTATGGGAGAGGGGCTCGTGGGAGAGAGGCACGCATTCGGGCCGCCATGTTGGTGGGCCCTAAAACGCTGCGTGTGCCCATTGGAAACAATGGGAGGCAACAGAGATCGTGAGTATTTATTGCGCTACAGGCGTTGATCATTGTTTGTCGTCACGCGATTTTGTAAGGTGCCAGTATACTGATGTATCCTAACAGTGTTTCGCAGGTGCCCTGCATTTCGATTCTTGATAACGTTATGTTTTGCATTCCGAAACTAGACCGTCACTGCAGTGTAGCGCTGGGAATTGTACTACAGCGCGTTTCCCAGCCAATATTTCAATAAGAAACGATGTGAGGTTAACAACAACCATGTATATAATATCCCGTGCTGCGTTCTGGACAAAAATTGTTCCACAAAGAACGGTCCCAGAAGGGATACCCGCATGGTAGAAAGAAATCGCCCCGTAGAATCACAGCCGTTGTTTCAAACAGGCGTATGCGTTTAATTTGATTGATATCAAGCAAGAAAGGGTCTTTTAGTGAACGACAGTGGTGTCTTCGATGTAATGCCTCGCAAATATGAACACACCGAAGCATCCCAAACAATTACTGCACGCAATTAGATTACGCTTAGGCCAGTTAATCTAGGTGTTGATGTAAACTTAATAAAGTTATTTAGTACGTGGTAACACCTCCTTGAGACACAAGACTTATCTCCTTTTGAAGTACAGCGCTTCTTTTTTCTTCTTCCTTCATTTGCTCTGGTTATTTGCAGGTGAAATTGAATGTCCTTCTCGCGTACTCACATGCTTTTGCTGAATAGAACTGCAGCGTGAACAAAGTTGCGTAAGGATGGGGGCCTGCCATCCACTGCTGACTTTGTCATGCTAGTTATGTGGAGCACGTTGCAAAAAATGCAGCTGCACATCTGAAACTCCAATCATTATCATCGTCATCTAAAAGGGAATGTGGTAGCACTGCTGTGAAACCAGGCACGATTTCTGAAAACCCTCTATGGCACTTTCCGCAGTTTGCACACTTTTTCAGCGTCTGTCTCTCTCATAGGAGTCACTTTGCATTAACAGTGACTCCCATCTTACATTTTCATGTGCGAGGGCTCTCTTGCACTACACATGTACGGTTTCCCAACTGCAACATGACGATTTGGAGCTTGAAACTGGAGCCCTGGTGTTCCCTGTGTATGAAATGATACCAACTGAATCTTGTCAAACGTGATGTTTAGTGGAAGATGGCTTTCTTGGTTGTGCATTCTGAGTGACAAAGATTAACACGATATGCTTTTATAAAGATAAGTGATGTTATGCTCTATGAATAAAGAAAATATACATTTTTCAAGTTCAACATTTATTCTGGCATATACGCATTTCAAGATACAATGAATGCGCAGGGAAGTGACAAAACAATACATTTATTGTTTTGTGACCTCCCTGCAATGACAATATATATCACAGAAATGACAACGTACAGGTACACTATGTAAATTTGTTGCACCCAATTTTCATACATGCTGAATTTTAATTTTTGTTTTGCTGCCTATGTGTTCAGTGTATTACAAATTGCGTAATGCAAACAACACTTTGTTAATTTCAAGCTTTTTGCTCCCATCCAAGATATTCCTGTCCTGAAGGAACCGCCCCTTCGACACCATAAATATTCAGTAGGTTTCACTCTGGCAGGCCCTGCCACTGCAAATTTCCTGAATTGAAACCCTTCAAACTGTGTCATAACCTTAAATACGTCAATATTTTTGCAAGTAGTTTACATGCTGGAGGACACTCGTCCTGCAGCTAAGGCAACTACAGAGAGTTCCAAGAGGCCGAAGGTAAACCTACAGCTGCATGAGTTTGATCAACAGTAGTGCATTCTCAAGAAATAATTTTCTTCTTATAGCATATATGTGCATGCCTAGTAACTGAAACAATGACCACAGTTCCGCAACGAGTTTTAATTCCTGAGGGTGTACACTGTAGAGGTGGGTTAGATCTACAACAGTTAATACAAGGTATTATATACTATGAATCAGTGATGGCCACTAAGTACTTCTACTATAACTACTAACTACTTTGCAATGGAGTAGTTTAACTAGTAGTTCAACTACTTTTCAGGCAGGGTACTTAAAACTACTTCTTTAACTACTGCAGTGTAGTTTAACTACATCTATAACTACTTAATGTTGTCCATCAACACCAATCCCATTCGATAGCGTTCTAAGACCCCTAAATATGAATCACAAGCAGTGATAAAAGTGAAAATTTAGTACACATGCACGGCACAATTGCTCTGCACCTCCGTTCTCATCAAACAAGTAGCTCAAGGTAAAAATCGGAAGCACAGCCATGCCGTAAAGCTTGCGGCAAAATCGGAAGTAGTTGGCGCCTGCAGTAACCTAACTACTGTAGCCAACTACTCGAAATAGTAGTTTAACTAGTAGTTGCACACTACATTTCTGCAAGTAGTTGATAACTACTTTTTAACTACAATCAGGTAGTTTAACTACATGTAGTTAACTACTGGCCATCACTGCTATGAATAACTTTAAAAATCTCATGTGACACATATGCTTTTACTTTTTGGAGGTGCTGCGGTGATCGAAGTTTGTGGGCACTGCTCAGGTTTTGCACCCATTTCTTGCGTATGTCGAGGCAGCTGTGAAGGAGAGAACATTTGTTAGGTTGCAACTAGTTAAAAATAAATATGTTGTTTAGTAAAAGCATCGCATAAATGTTTAAAACATCAGTTTAAAACAGGGTTTACAATCTTGATATCTTTTTAAAATTTCAACGTTTAAACGCTGTTGTAAAAGAAATTATAGCTTCATCACTAAGACACAATGCTGGGTGAAGGGGTCTAAGGTGTATAAAGCTCTTTGAAGTGATGTGTTCCATTATGTGAACATGTAAAGAGAATGTACAAAATTGAGAGAGGCTCACCACAGTGCGTGCACTGGGGTGGTTCCTCCTCGTACAGTAGGGACCCGTGAATGAGGAACATGATACTTATCTGTAAGCTCGATCGCATCAGACGATGACACAGGTGATGCTCGATGACACAGACGATCCTCTGGGTAGCCCCCGTGAGGAAACCTGTATTGAGGGACCACACTGCTGCAAATAACACGACAAGATACAAATTATTATTATCGCAACAAGCTGACAACATAGCGCAGACACAAAGGCGGTATCCAAGTCACACCACACCACCGTTACGTAGGATTCTTTGTCACAAATCAAACCAAGGCACAAAATAATACCAATACAAGAAAAAGGGTGACTATCTTGGTCTTGTTATGACGTTAATACTGAACTTATACGCGAAGGTGGTTCAAAGAAATGACTGTGCACTTGCTTCCATAGAGAACACTTGGTACAGTGCTAGCAATGCATGCAGAAAAGCGCTCGAGTGCTCGCACATATTGATGACACCACTATCAGTGTAGTGTAACATGTTCTCTCCAGCATGTTATGCACTCAAACTGTATTTGCCGGCGGGTAAAATGCAAGTGGGTTCGATTGAACCTCGGAAGAGCGATCAAACAACTTGCACCCAGTGCTGGTTTTGGACAAAAAAACACTTCATAATTGTCAAATAAATGTACAGAATGGACGCCTATTTATTCCTTGATAAAGAATGACTCACCTGTAGAAATTTCGGCCCGGTATCATTGCCGGTACGGTTGGTACGACCGTAATTGCAAGAAGTTGCCATGATCGCTGCGGCGACTGTTTTGGGTACAGTAAGATGGCGGCCGGTTGCCGCACGATCGCGCTCCCTATCCGCGATCCAGCCTTTTACAATCGAGATCAGTGTTTTCCACTATCCTTGACTTTGCTGACCAAGAGCGAGGGAGGCTCCACCCCCAAATGGCGCGCCAATAGGAGGACTCGGGAGGCGGAGCGCTGCGGCCTCTGCTCTTGCCTAATAGATGGCGCATCGGTAGCGCTCGGCTCGGGATATGTGAGCCGCTGTCGTCTGCTTCTTCCGGTACAGCTACGACCTTGAAGCCTCTCCTCTTGCGTAAGAGATGGCGCAACATTGGCGCTCGGTAAGGGCACGTGTGGTCACCATAACTTTGAGCCTCGACCTTGAGACTGGCCGGTAACCTAAATTCCGATGACGCGGCGATAGCAAACCATAGTGCGTAGTTTTGACGATTATGCTTCATGGATATGTCATTACATTACCAAATTTGTGGCCAGTTCGACGCTTCGCTCCGCTCTTTTGCGTAAACATTGTCTCAGCTCATGAAAAATGAAAGAAATATTTGTTCTACTCCTCGCACTGAAATAAATCATTTAAAATAATTGTACTGTGTGTTTCTTTTTTCTTTTTGTAAGTAGTTACGCAAGTATGCAAAAAGGACAGAAATATTGCTGCTTGTTCTACTCCTCGCACTGAAATAAATCATTTAAAATAATTGTACTGTGTGTTTCTTTTTTTCTTTTTGTAAGTAGTTACGCAAGTATGCAAAAAGGACAGAAATATTGCTGCTTGTTCTACTCCTCGTACTGAAATAAATAATTTAAAATAATTGAACCTCTGTACGCAATAAGGGGATAAGTCGAAAAATCCCAAAATGAGAAAAAGGGCCTGATATGATTGTCCGTCCCATTGACACACATGCATTTCCCGTTTTTTTACCATGCTGTAGCGGGCCAACAAATCGCAATAAGGTCCTAAGATTTCATTGGCAGGTGCATACTGGTATGTAGATGTCATTGCAACAAAAATAGTAAAAAGAGGATAAGGCGACTTATCCCCTTATTGCATGCAGAGGTTCAATTGTACTGTGCATTTCTTTTCACGTTTTTTTACTTTTTGTAAGTAGTTACGCAAGTATACTGCGTAGTTTTGACGATTATGCTTCATGAATGTGTCATTATTACATTACTAATTTTTTTGGCCAGTTCGACGTTTCGCTCCGCTCTTATGCGTGAACATTGCCTCAGCTCATGGAAAAGAAAAGAAATGTTGCTGCTTTTGTTCTACTCCTCGCACTGAAATAAATCATTTACAATTGTACTGTTTGTGTGTCTTTTTTTTTGTAAGTAGTTACGCAAGTATACTGCGTAGTTTTGACGATTATGCTTCATGGATATGTCATTACATTACCAAATTTTTTGGCCAGTTCGACGTTTCGCTCCGCTCTTATGCGTGAACATTGCCTCAGCTCATGAAAAAGGAAAGAAATGTTGCTGCTTTTGTTCTACTCCTCGCATTGAAATAAATCATTTAAAATAATTGTACTGTGTGTTTCTTTTTTTTTCTTCTTTTTGTAAGTAGTTACGCAAGTATGTAAAAAGGAAAGAAATGTCGCTGCTTGTTCTACTCCTCGCACTGAAATGAATCATTTACAATTGTACTGTTTGTGTGTCTTTTTCTTTCTTTTTGTAAGTAGTTACGGAACTATGTAAAAAGGAAAGAAATGTTGCTGCTTGTTCTACTCCTCACACTGAACTAAATCCTTTGAAATAATTATACTCTGTTTCTTTTTTCCCCTTTTTGTAAGTAGTTACGGAAGAAAATAATTGTACTGTGTGTGTGTGTGTTTCCTTTTTGTAAGGGTTCCGGGACATTTGATCGAACGTCGTTTGGTCGAAAGCTGTTTGATCGAACGCGGGACATTTGGTCGAAAGGCATTTGATCAAACACCGTTTGATCGAGACGGCAGCAGTCGTTCGGTCGATTCTTTTATTCGTTCGCTTGGAGCGTTGATGAAACAAAAAAGAAGAAAACAACAAAAGAAATCTTCAGTTCTAAATGCTGTTATCCCAAGGAATATTTCACTCTGTGTCATCCGCTCGCCCATAGACACATTCCTCATCCTAATCCACTTTTTCGCATCCAGAAGGCGATCCGATGATGTGCCTTTTTTTTTTTCGCTATTTATTTGCATTTGCTGAAACTGCGTTTGCAGGAGCTTTGAAAGTAAAATTAGACGTTTAGCTCCACTCTCATGTCCTCGTGGCTGATACTGTCTCAGCGTATTGCTAAAAGTACGCCCAAGCATTTCATTTGGTAAAATGCTCCGCAAACTGGGACAATTTTTACCTACGCCCGCGCTAACGTGAGACATGTGGTTCGCTGCGTTTTTTCAACATATCTGCAGGAAATATGCAGAAGGTATCAGGGCCTTGGGGAATTGCTTCTTAATCTGGTCACGTTGTCTGTGTGTTCTGTTTCATGGCCGCTGCCGTTTCGGTCAACCATTGTTCGATTAAATGGCTTTCGTCCAAATGTCCCGCGACAGCTTTCGACCAAACGACGTTCGATCCCGGAATCCCTTACAAAAACGAAACAGTTTCTTCCGTAACTACTTACAAAACGAAAAAGACACACACAGTACAATTATTTCAAATGATTTATTTCAGTGCAAAAAGTAGAGCAATCAGCAACATTTCTTTCCTTTTTACGTACTTCTGTACTTACATAAACGAAACACACACACACACAGTACAATTATTTTCTTCGGTAACTACTTACAAAAAGGGAAAAAAGAAACAGCGCATAATTATTTCAAAGGATTTAGTTCAGTGTGAGGAGTAGAACAAGCAGCAACATTTTTTTCCCTTTTACATACTTGCGTAACTACTTACAAAAAAAAAAGAGACACACAGTACAATTATTTTAAATGATTTATTTCAGTGCGAGGAGTAGAACAAAAGCAGCAACATTTCTTTCCTTTTCCATGAGCTGAGGCAATGTTCACGCATAAGAGCGGAGCGAAACGTCGAACTGGCCAAAAAATTTAGTAATGTAATAATGACACATTCATGAAGCATAATCGTCAAAACTACACAGTATACTTGCGTACCTACTTACAAAAAGAAAAAAAAAAACGTGAAAAGAAACACACAGTACAATTGAACCTCTGTATGCAGTAAGGGGATAAGTCGCCTTATCCTCTTTTTACTATTTTTGTTGCAATGACATCTACATACCAGGGGGCGCGGACAATTGCTCACCGGACAATTGCTCACCAAAAACTGCTGAGGCCGGACAATTGCTCACCGCCTCTTTCACCACACTTATATTGTGATTTTATTTCGCGTTTCTGGCGCTTGACTTTTTTATGTTAGGTGAACTTCTTTTTTAGCTGTGTAAGTTGCTTCAAATAGATCTAGGAATCCACAAGTGAAGAGGGTGAAGCGAGAGGTCGTCCACTTGAAGGCACACCTGAATCATCTTTGTCAGGACCTGCGTCCATGGTGCGTTCCTAGATGATTATTTCCCAAGGGGGGGGGGGGGGCAGCAAAGTGCTTCCAGGGGGTCAAAGCGTGCAACCACGTCACCTCCTTCCCTGGAGACGGACGCTGCGGACTGTGCGGGTGTTCACAGGTTCATATTATGATGACTCTGAGAAAATAATCATGACCTATGAATAAAGAGTGCGCAATTTTACAAAGGACCTTGCCCCCTCTCGGTACGCTCATGCCTGCGTCACCAAGATCTTCCAAGGCACGAGACGGGGAAGATTAAAATCACATCATCATTTAACCACTAAAATTAACGAATTTTCTATATCTGTCCAAGTCGGTTTAGCGAACGAAAGCCACATTTTAGCTCCCGTTAGGCTTAGTAGAGCGGAGAGGACTGAACAGTACGGTGGTCAGTTTATTATTAGGTTTGTCCAAGTTCAGTGTTTGCACCGCTATGTCCAGGTTAGTCTAAGTTCGCTGTTGGCAGTTTCCCGCGCGCAACTGTGCATTGTATAGCCAGATAACATTTATTTACAGTAGTTTGTTTTGAAATGAGGATTTCGATCACTTTATTTCGAGGTACACCCAAGTTCAACTAACAAATATAAAGTCAAGTCTATGAGCACCACAAACGATAAATAAAATCACATCACATAAAACCGCGAAATAAAGTTACATATAAGTGCGGTGAAAGAGGCGGTGAGCAATTGTCCGGCTTCAGCGGTTCTGTGGTGAGCAATTGTCCAGTGAGCAATTGTCCGGTGAGCAATTGTCCTGGATCCACATACGGATCAGTATGCACCTGCCAATGAAAACTTAGGACCTTATTGCGATTTGTTGGCCCGCTACAGCATGGTAAAAAAACGGGAAATGCATGTGTGTCAATGGGACGGACAATCATATCAGGCCCCTTTTCTCATTTTGGGATTTTTCGACTTATCCCCTTATTGCGTACAGAGGTTCAATTATTTTAAATTATTTATTTCAGTGCGAGGGGTAGAACAAGCAGCAACATTTCTGTCCTTTTTACATACTTGCGTAACTACTTACAAAAAGAAAAAAAGAAACACACAGTACAATTATTTTAAATGCTTTATTTCAGTGCGAGGAGTAGAACAAATATTTCTTTCATTTTTCATGAGCTGAGACAATGTTTACGCAAAAGAGCGGAGCGAAGCGTCGAACTGGCCACAAATTTGGTAATGTAATGACATATCCATAAAGCATAATCGTCAAAACTACGCACTATGGTTTGCTATCGCCGCGTCATCGGAATTTAGGTTACCGGCCAATCTCAAGGTCGAGGCTCAAAGTTATGGTGACCACACTGCCCTTACCGAGCGCCAATGTTGCGCCATCTCTTACGCAAGAGGAGAGGCTTCAAGGTCGTAGCTGTACCGGAAGAAGCAGACGACAGCGGCTCACATATCCCGAGCCGAGCGCTACCGATGCGCCATCTATTAGGCAAGAGCAGAGGCCGCAGCGCTCCGCCTCCCGAGTCCTCCTATTGGCGCGCCATTTGGGGGCGGAGCCTCCCTCGCTTTTGGTCAGCAAAGTCAAGGATAGTCCAGATATTCAACATTGGACACGCTCAGATCGAGCACTACGAACGAGGCTTAGACGGAAGTGCAGCTGGTGCTCCGACGGTCGTCTCGCCTGCCGCAAGGCTTCTGCCATGACGCACCAATCTAACCAACGGCTTCGCTGTCCGTTAGCCTAACCAACCTAACCTCACTTGGAAATTTACGAATAACAGCGTAACTCATTACTAGCGTACGCACGACTTCCGGTTTGCCTCATTCCCAGGGTCAAGATGGCGGCCTGTGACGACCGGGCTTGTGACGAGTTCTCCTAAACCCCCGGTCGTCACAGGCCAACTGGTCATAGGTAAACCCGTCAAGGAGGCCAACTCGTCACAGGGCATCTCTACGAGGAACTGCCGTCACGCCGGAATATTCGTCACAGTGAACCTGCCACCTGCTCACCGCACCGTACTCCCCAACGTGTGAAATACGTATAAGGCTCTCCTGACCTAACCTTGGTCAGTCTCGACGGGTGCATATTCTACATGAACTGACCCACTCCCCAACGTGTGAAATATGTAAAAGGGTCTTCTGACCTAACCTTCGTCAGTCTCGACGGGTGCATATTCTACATGAACTGACCCACTCCCCAACGTGTGAAATACGTAAAAGGCTCTCCTGACCTAACCTTGGTCAGTCTCTCAACTTTTGTCCGCGCCCCAGCAAGGGAGCCCCACGCTGAGTTTTCGTCACTTCCATGCTCTCCGTGCCCTTAGCAAAGACGTGAAATTTGTACAGTCAGCGGTCTTCGGAATCCGGGTTCGCGGAAGTGCGGGTCGGGCACTGGAATAATCCCTTTGGTAAAACACGGTGAAACGCATTCCCTTTGGAACGGGGTGAACCTTGCAACCAGTGTTCCGGTGACGAACCGCCCCCCTTGACAAGTGTTCCGATGACAAAAGGACCTCGTACCAGAGGGCCGGTGTGACCAATTATCCTGTGACGAGTCTTTCGGTGACGAGTGGGATTGTGACGAGTGGACCGGTTCTGTGATTTCCCCGTGCCCCTAGCAAAGACGTGGAATTTGTACTGGGTGTAGTCTTTTTAAATCCGCGTTCACCGGTCAGTCCTCCTAACTGGTTGAAATCTGGGTTCGCGGAAACGCTGGTCGGGCACTGGACTAATCCGTTTGTGTAAAACAAGCTCATGGGCATTCCCTCTGAAACGGGGTCAACCTTGCAACCAGTGTTCCGGTGACGCCGCCTTGACGCCGCCCCCCTTGACGAGTGTTCTGGGGACGAAAGGACCTTGTACGAGAGGGCCGCTGTGACCAGTTTAATTTCCTGTGACGAGTAGGATTGTGACGAGAGGGCTGGTTCCCGAAGACTAGGCGGTATGACTCTCTCGATGTGAATCCTCGATATGTTAAAACTAATGATGCAGCGGGTAACGGTAAAATATATCTCTGTTGCTGTGTAGGAAGCACACGACAAAAACGCCGACAAGGAACGTCCTGAAAGTGTTGTCTCTCGTGGCGACGCATGTTACACTCAGGGAATATCGTTGGGTTGTAGTTGGGGCTGTCGGTTCGTCAGAGTTTTTGTTGACGATGAAGTACTTACTGCATATCGTGGAATCGACAGAATTTCCATAGTTGCTGTTGCATTTCACGATGCAACATCCGTTCATCATCCCTTCATCCTCCCCCAACGCGAAATAAGGCAGTGTACCGCCTCAGCGGCGGTGAATCGCCCACCCCATCACCATCCAATGTATGTGTGTGTGTGTCACGATGCAACAATTTACTTTACTTCATTTAACGGACGTCATCTCGCATGCCGAGCGAATCATCCATTTGAACGCGGAACGCTGCGGCGCATGGCCACACAAGGGACGACGCCACCGCCGACGGGGCGGCGCTGGTGCCTCAAAGTCAGCTCCACTCGCGGCCAATACTTGCTAGCAACAGGAAATCCAAGAACGAAATTGAAAACGAAATCCAAGCACGGTACGCCTTTCGCTGCCGAGTACAAGGCACTGATGAGACTCTTGATACGTTCCTAACAGACTTGAACAACAACAACAATAACATAGATGAATGGATGATGATGTGGGATGTTTCTCTGCGTTGAGTGCAGGACCCTACCCCATTCCAAAAAGGTTCATATGAAAGGATGACGAGGGAAGGAAATTCCTACTTCCTACAGTTCGTGAAGGAGGCCGGTGGCCCTCAGAAAGGAAAGAAAAGCGCCAAGTGCACGGCACTGATGTCCAGGGTTACTCCATGGGCCGAGAACTTTGCAGATGTTGAATGGCCTCTGATCCAGCATTTCAAGTTGACATTTAAAGGCCCGTCGCTCGCGTACGTACTGGCTGCAGTCTTCGAGAATGTGTCGGATTGTTGCCGGGAAACCACAAGTTGTACACAGCGCCGTGTTGCTGTGGCCCAGCCTATATCGGAGTGCAGGGGTGAATGCGACGCTAAGTCGTAAACGACGCACGAGAGACTTAAAGAGGCGAGGGAAACCACCTGGCATTTCAAATAAAAGCGTTGGGTCAACAGCATACAGAAGCGACCACCAGGTGATGTCATGACACCATTCCTGATGGGCCCAAGGCGACGTCAACGCGGACAAGGAAGAGCACCTATCCCCATTCGAAAGTATGATGGGGACTGCTGAGCGGCGATGGTGAGCCGCAACCGAAATTGCAAAATTCCCATATCGGACCCCCCTCCTGGGAACAAGGCTAACCGGAAGTCGCGCGTCGCTAGTAATAAATTGCGCTGTAATGTGCATATTCTGTAGTGAGGTTAGGTTAGGTTAGGTCAGTACATTTTACACGCGCGGGGGGGGGGGGGGGTCCGGGGGGGGTCCCCCCCCCCGCAGTTGTTCGAGACTGTGCTCACTTCCGTCTAAGCCTCGTTCCCAGGGTTAGATCGGAGGGGGTCCCATGTGGGATTTCTGGCTCACTCGAGCCGCAACAGCTGCCCGATCCGCTACTTCCTATTGCCTCTTATTCCAATGTGGCTAGGGACCCATTGGAGGGTGAGCCGGTGGCCCCTGTCTTCTAAAACCTTGAGCGTCGTCAGGATGTTCACTACCACCGGAGCCAAGGAGCCACGGATGCCCATGTTGTCTATGCACTGCAGCGCTGCCCGCGAATCTGTGTAAACCACCCAGAGGCGGGGGTGGTGATCCAAAATAGACGAGGAGTAGCAGGATGGCATATACAACTCCGCAGAGGTGGCCGAGGTGCGGTGCGATAGGCGGAAAGTAGTACTGTGTCTGGCCGTAGGAGGCCGCATGAGAAACTCAGACATTGCCACCAGGGCAGCGACACCGTCGTTCGCGTATTTTTCCCCGCGCGCGACAGGCGGCGCTCGGGTGGGGGCTCTTACCGGTGTGCGGAGCGTGGCCGGAGGGCTGCGTGCGCGCTTTCCCGCTCACATTTTTCAGCCTGGGCCGACTTCTTTCATCATTTTTCAATCTGCGTCGGCATCAATCGCAATTTTTTTCCCGCTACAACAGGTGTACAGTAGGCAGTTTACATGCAAAGGATAGCCATACACAAAAGTACAAGTGAAAATATATTTATTAAAGTCATTAGTGTCAGGAATTACCAAGTAAACCACAAACATCTTTTCGACGTACCAGAAAAATCCAAATCTCCAAGTCCAAAAGTAATGTCCAGTCGATATCCATCATACGTACACTGAGTACGTTAGAACAGGTAGAGGTCCATAGAACGTGCAGTATACTAAAGTTGTAGATATCTAATGTACATCCATTCTTAAGTGCGATCAACGTCTAATATATCTGACAAAATTTGGAGTCTGCAAACTGAAAACAAAAGAAACGTAATTATTGGCCATGGGCACTTATGTAAACGGATTCGTAGTTTCATAGATTCTTCTGGCCCTTTACATATCTATCTCGCTTTCTTTTGCGTGATGTATCCGTACGATATCCTCCATATTACTTCCCAGTGGTTTCGGTTTCGTACTCATGCTATTTTGTGTCCCTCCACAGCAAATAACCGCCGGCTGAAGTATTTAGAGCCGCACGGGAATAAAAACGCGGATGCTTCAAACCATATGGTAAAGTCATAAACCTAAAGCTGGGCATATTGAATATCTTTACGTCTCGTAGTGTATTCATTTGCTTTGCATAAGCGTAGTCAAGTCACTAAGCATACACGCTTGCATCCACCACGAGGGAAATTCAGGGCTCAAATGAAGAAGTGGACTGCAATACGAAGGTGTACCTGCGTGACAGTGTTCCGTGCCAAATATTTTAATGCACTTAATGTATTAAGCAAGTACAAAGTCATGTACTACACATTTGTAGGTATCTGATATAACGAATGGTACCAGATATGTACTTACTAATATGTTCAATTTCTATGCAGTTCAAACCATATTCGAATTGTACAACTGCAAGTTTATGACAGAGTGTTCTCACAGTGTTGTCATCTTTATATAGACTGGTAATGCCTTCTAAGGGCATGCTAAATTGCCAACATTTCTACATCTGCAACAATAAATATACTATCTCTGCATTAAATATACTTAGCCAGGTGCATTCATTAATAAAAGGTACAATGTCATATACTACGCATTTCAATGATGTGCCAAGATACTTGGTTTCGCCCAGCTTTTGTGTAAATCCACCTCGATATAATCTTAATTAGAACCGAATGAAGCCATCAAAAATTTGTTTCAGCTATCTCTCAGTTCCTCCTCGAAGCATCATGCAAGAACTGACTAATAGGTTGGGCATTAGCTGTTTCATCGTTCGTATGCCAGTTTTTATACCTACACCATAGCATATGCCGATGAGCAACCCAACCGTGTTCTCTCTTCTTGGATTTTCACATTTATGTGTTATGTCGCAGCTCTCTGTTCCGCGGTGCATTAAATAAAATGCCTGCAGTTTTGATCTCATTCCCACTGTTTGGTGCTGGTTATAAGCGAAAAATCACCAGAAGTGCATGATACACGAAAAGGTACATCGGACATCCGATGGAGATTCCTTTGGTTCAGAGGTACATCCTTTAGATGGTACAAAATCCATCCTGGACATCCATACAACATACCAGCAACATGATTTGGTCAAGCATTCGATGATCTATAATACGTCCTTTCAACGCAGTTTGGATATATCTGGATATCTACTAGACATACCAAATATCCAGGCCTATGCATACTCTGGACGTCTAAAGGACATTTATGGTTTACTGGGTATGGTATGACTCTGCGTGAAGGGGAAAAACCCAGCCAAAAAACCTGAAGCAGAAGAAACACAACACACGTAATAAAGAATATACTTATTACAAGTATGATGCAATAGCATTGAACGGATATCACAATTTTTTATTAGTGATAATCACACAAGTTTTCAATTAAGCAGAAGGAGTAGCACATTTTAATCAAAGAAGATATTTTTAATCAATACGTTTACAATCAAAATTAAAAGTTTATTATAAAAAGTCTAACATTCCATTCCCCAAAGTCTCCCCATTTTTTTCTTTATTCACATCACATCACATCACATCACATTATAAAAAGTCTAACGTGACCACCTTAGCGGAGTTTTAATTACAAAGTTCTGACAGGTGTACGTAACTTCATGCACAACAGCTAATATTCCATTATGACACATTTAATCAAAGAAGATATTTTTAATCAATATGATTACAATCAAAATTAAAAGTTTTATTATAAAAAGTCTAACATTATTATACGTGACCACCACAGCGGAGCTTTAATTACAAGTGCCGATAGATGTAGTTAATTGTGGACAGCAGAGAACCTGGAAGACCATGGGACAAGAATGACACGAACACAAGACGAAATAAAATCTATAACACTACATTTAACCAAAGAAGATATTCTTAATCAAAACAACAGAGGAGGAGAATAATCTATCATTTTAACTATCATAAAATCACCCTCGTGACTTAATCTACTCGAACCCCATACAATTTTCATTCTAAGAGACACTACAAATCTTACTTTGTTTTATGAATCCAACACAGAACATATATTAAAAACTGAACTTCACCGCATAGCACGCTCCTAGCCAACAACCAGCTCTAATAATATCTGCCCCAATTTGTTGAAGACGGGAGGCGTACACCTGTTTTGTGACAGTTATGAACATTTTCGAGCACAATAGGGAAGATAAGTTGATTATTCGAACATTACACAATTAATCAATTTCTTATTAAGTAAACAGCATAGACATACGGAAATAATGAGAAACAAAACGATCAACAGCTAATAGAGAATCAAAAACCATCACGTAAACAAGAGGTACACAAAGGATTAATAATTGAAAAAGAATCTATCAAAATGAGAAACATGCACGGATGAATAGCAGAAAAACACTTTGATGCACATGATGAATTTAATACAGCACAGAGCTAACGCTGAATAGCAGAGAAGCACTCTAAACGGCGCATCTGCCAACGTGTAAACAACAGACAGGAAAATGTTATTGAAACAAGATCAACAGCTAATAGAGAGCCAAAATCCAACACGTAAACAAGAGGTACACAAAGGATAAATAGTTGAAAAACAATCTATCAAAACGAGAAACATGCACGCACTTAACACTGAATAGCAGAGAAACACTTTAAACGGCGCATCTGCCAACGTGTAAACAACAGACACATGCAGGAAAATAATTGAAAAACAATCTATCAAAACGAGAAACATGCACGGATGAATAGCAGAGAAACACTCTAAACGGCGCATCTAGCCAACGTGTAAACAACAGACACATGCAGGAAAATAATTGAAAAAAGAATCTAACAAAATGAGAAACATGCACGAATGAATAGCAGAGAAACACTTTGAACGGCACACCATCCACACGTAAACAATAGGTACATGCAATGAAATAATGAGAAATACAATCAACAGCTAATAGAGAACCAAACAAATGCACCAAAGCAAACAAGAGGTGCACAAAAGAAAATAATTGAAAAAAAAAAACAATCTATCAAAACGATAAACATGCACGGATGAATAGCAGAGAAACGCTTTGAACGATGCATCTGCCAACATGTAAACAACACACAGGAAAATAATAGCGAAAGAAACTATCAAACATTACAAATTGAAATGGAAATATTACATCGTTTGAACTATCATAAAATCAATCTGGCGACCTAACAATATAGAATTTTCATCCTACTCAGGCACTATAAACATTACCTTGACAGAGGTATCCAAACACGCAGCACATTGCACAGCTGTGCTTTACACAATACAACCAGACTAGAGCCCGGTGGGGTCACTCTCTCCCTCTATACACCTCAATAGCAAAGAAACTGCACATCCTTTGTCAATCTATGGGGTGGGGAAACCCTCTCTCTCTTTCGCATTCTTTCCTCCAAAAGGAAATATTCTTAGGACTGGTGTACAGAGACGAAATTTTTTATTGATCGCAAATAGACATTGCAATTATTCGATTCTCAAGAACACAATAAGAATTCTATCAACAAACAATAGCACGCAAAAAATATAGGAATAGACTTTATGTCAGTGCAAACTGGTTTTAGAGAAACATTATCTAAGCAAATGAGAAATATTATCGGCGCAAACAATACTCAACCAAAACGAGAAACGATGCATTTAATGTATTTCAGATCTGACACATCTATTATGCATACAGTATTCTCAACTCACAAAATATAAATCGAGTGAATATCTGCAGCAAAAAGAGAAAGTCAAATTTATTCAATGATAGAAACAATACTCATTCGAAAACCAGAATCAAATTTAATTACATCGTTTTATGATAACTTTGCAATAGTAATTTCTACACGCAGAAGCCGCAAACAACTCGTCTGAAATGCAAATTAATGTAAAAGTTTGCTACAGCGAAAATCAACGCACACAACTTAAAAATACTTTCCCCACTAGTAGAATATTTTTATTAATATCAATCGAGCGATCATCTGAAGCAAACTCAAAGCAGTAATTAATTTAGGGAAACACTTTCTGACCAAGCAGGGCGATACATCACAGGAACACATCTTTTTCATTCAGAGCCCACTAAAAAAGAAAAAAAAGAGAACGCGTGAGAGAGGGAAGCTGAGCTGGATTCCGTGTCACCTCATCCACCGTGCCAGGTCATCCACCATGCCAACTCATCCACTGGTGGATGAGATGGCACGTTGGATGAAACAACTCGGTGGATGAGATGGCACGGCATGGATGTTCCAGCTCCGTGGATGTCTCAGCCTGATGGATGACCCAGCTCGGTGGATGAGATGGCACAGTGGATGAGGATACTATCGCGACCCACTTTAGCTCCCGAACTGGTAGGCGACCGCTCCCAAGGCATTCTGTCGAGTATGATGCACGCACGTCTCCCCACTTTCCACAGTTCGGAGCCAGAACCGGGGCTCCGTTATCGGTGGCCGTTATCGATAGAGCCCGATAAGTAGAGATTTGAAATGTTTTTTTTTTTTTCAATTTACAATATATTCCTGTGTCTCGACCACATCACTGTCTCGTCTGTGAAAGGAACTTGATTTACATATAGATGGGTAGAAATCCAGCGAACCGGTAGAATGTAGGAAGGGAGTTGCCTCAGGACAGAAGCCGCCGATATTTCGAACAGAGACTGTTCTTCTTCTGGCGCCCAGAAGAAGAACAGTCTCTGTTCGAAATATCGGCGGCTTCTGTCCTGAGGCAACTCCCTTCCTTGATTTACATATGTTTTCGTGTGGGATGGTGTGGGACAAAGCACTAAAAGCATAACCACCGCGCTTATCTACAACGCGTTCTAGCTCTTCAAGAACAAAGGGCTGTGACACGAACTACGAGACTTTCGTTAAGTACTCAAATGCGCATGTGTTGTGAGTTAGTGTTGTCCGTGCCTGTTCAACACTACACTGAATTTGTCCAACCAGGCTCTTTTTACAATTATGTTAGGGAGCTTTTTTTACCAGAGCGAAAATATGTGGCAAATTTTCTTAACTAACAGAACAAACTCAACACTGGAACTGCGATGTTTGCGATAGAAATGTTTCAACATGTGGCCGCTGATTGAACAATTGAACATAAAAGCTGCTCTGCCGCGGTAGGGTCAGGTAAATTTGAACGGAAGCCAGCA
The DNA here is from genome assembly GCF_037126465.1 of Ornithodoros turicata. NCBI lineage: Eukaryota > Metazoa > Arthropoda > Arachnida > Ixodida > Argasidae > Ornithodoros > Ornithodoros turicata. Next base: position 69,737,362 of record NC_088203.1, on the reverse strand, counting down.
AAAGTTGTATTGTAGCTGAAATGGGTAAATTGAAATTGGGTGAAAAGTAAAATTGTCATCAGTGTTTGGATAGCTAAGGATGATAGGGCGCACAGTGTTGAACCAGACATTTATGGGGACGTAGATCAAACACCCTGCTCCACCTTCGCCAACACCACTTCAACTGCTTCCGTTCGTTGGCACTGGGTCCTCAGGACGTCATCACCAGACCGCGGATTTATATGCAGTAATTGTTTATATATATATATATATATATATATATGTTTGTAACTCAAACGTCGCCATGCCAGTACTGGACAGCTGTTTCGGCCTTGTTGGGCCTCATCAACAGTACGCAGGCAGGCAACGTTTGAGTGGATGGCGTCAGAAAGTCACGTAACACGTGATTCCTCCCGTCAGGGTGAGAGAACTCACTCACTGAAAGCCCAGTGCAAAGCCAGTGAAGTATAAAATGAAAAAAAATAGCCTGAGCTCTTTGGCTGCACGTATAACATATGTTTGTAACTCAAACGTCGCCATGCCAGTACTGGACAGCTGTTTCGGCCTTGTTGGGCCTCATCAACAGTACGCAGGCAGGCAACGTTTGAGTGGATGGCGTCAGAAAGTCACGTAATTTTATACTTCACTGACTTTGCACTGGGCTTTCAGTGAGTGAGTTCTCTCACCCTGACGGGAGGAATCACGTGTTACGTGACTTTCTGACGCCATCCACTCAAACGTTGCCTGCCTGCGTACTGTTGATGAGGCCCAACAAGGCCGAAACAGCTGTCCAGTACTGGCATGGCGACGTTTGAGTTACAAACATATGTTATACGTGCAGCCAAAGAGCTCAGGCTATTTTTTTTTCATTTTATACTTCACTGGCTTTGCACTGGGCTTTCAGTGAGTGAGTTCTCTCATCCTGACGGGAGGAATCACGTGTTACGTGACTTTCTGACGCCATCCACTCAAACGTTGCCTGCCTGCGTACTGTTGATGAGGCCCAACAAGGCCGAAACAGCTGTCCAGTACTGGCATGGCGACGTTTGAGTTACAAACATATGTTATACGTGCAGCCAAAGAGCTCAGGCTATTTTTTTTTCATTTTATACTTCACTGGCTTTGCACTGGGCTTTCAGTGAGTGAGTTCTCTCACCCTGACGGGAGGAATCACGTGTTACGTGACTTTCTGACGCCATCCACTCAAACGTTGCCTGCCTGCGTACTGTTGATGAGGCCCAACAAGGCCGAAACAGCTGTCCAGTACTGGCATGGCGACGTTTGAGTTACAAACATATGTTATACGTGCAGCCAAAGAGCTCAGGCTATTTTTTTTTCATTTTATACTTCACTGGCTTTGCATTGGGCTTTCAGTGAGTGAGTTCTCTCACCCTGACGGGAGGAATCACGTGTTACGTGACTTTCTGACGCCATCCACTCAAACGTTGCCTGCCTGGGTACTGTTGATGAGGCCCAACAAGGCCGAAACAGCTGTCCAGTACTGGCATGGCGACGTTTGAGTTACAAACATATGTTATACGTGCAGCCAAAGAGCTCAGGCTATTTTTTTTTTCATTTTATATATATATATATATTTGCAGTTTTTATGTTAATGTCCAGATCGCGGATTTCCATGTTTTGCATACTTCGATCCTGGATACGCAACGGTCATCCACTAACACTAACATACGAAATATGCATTTTCACACACTATAAAGTTCAGGTTCAGGCATATTGGTTCGGTTCGGGTTCAGCTCAGCAGCAGCGCAAAATATCGGTTCGAACCGGTTCAGGAAAGTTAATCTTGAGCAGATTACCATGGGTTAAATGTAAGCACACCCTTACGATTCTCAAATAACAAATGTAATTTTGTTGGTGTTGTTGTTGCCGACACAGCAGTGGTTCGCAGCAACACTGGGTGGTACAGATCTGCATTCCCCGTACAACGTTGCATAGTTGCTACGTTGCAACGCCATGTGCATGCTGTACTCGTTCACTCATCGTATACACTCTTTAATATCCTGGTCAGGGACTGGCCGTTATTTTCGCAGCCCAAAATATTATTTACAGAATAAGAGAATTATGACAATGTTTTAGCGCTGTCCTTCACGGCAAGGGTTCGTCAGCGGAGCTAACGGAGCTAAAGGTCACTGACCTCACAAGAACAAGAAACAAAAGCAACTTCGTAATCGCAACTGTGCCACCTAACATCACCTAGCGTGCACGCTCAGTGTTGGCTCAGGCCCGTTGAACCAAACGGCGCCTTCCCGAACGCGCAGTCAAACGCTATTTTTTCTCCTTTGGGAGCAAGGAATTTGACTCGCCATAGCACGATCCCCAACACAATTGTGTTTATGATGTCATTTAGGATGTCATATCTCGCGCACTTGGGTTGCAGTTTTGTTTTGTTCAATTTCGATTTCGAATATGTTTGGCAACGCGGCTCAGTCCGCTGTGTAAATTGTAGTTCCGATCTCTCACAACGCACATTACGTCTGAACCGTTTCGCGAACCGGTAATCGAGGTAATTTTTTTTTGTTCAGTTCCTGTTCGGTTCAACACGAGAAAAAATATTTTGGTTCGGTTCAGTTCCGGCTCAGCGAAAAATATGGGTTTTTAGGGGTTTTCGGTTCGGGTTCTGTTTCGGCTCCGATCCCTGTTTGAGGCCGTGCATATCCAGGAACGAAATATGCAAAAGATGCAAATCCGCGATCTGGTCATCGCCTTTTGGAAATACACAGGAAGAGGCACACGTCCCCCAAGCAGTAACATACACAGAAATTCGGCGTCTATTGTTGACAACAAAAATCATTTATTGCTCAGTGGAACGCGAAAATCATGAGCTGCCACATATGTGCATGAATACGCAAACAGCGAACCAATTTAAGATGAAGGCAGGGCTCCGACCATTTGAACCCTATCGATATCATTTGTGATGTCTTGAAAATTAACAACATTGCACGTATAATGGGCCCTTAACAGCTCCATTTTACGTCCGAGCTCAAAGTTCCGTCGTACCACCTGCTGGTTGGAAGGTCTTGCAACAGCCATGGGGTCGCGTTGGAGTGAGGTTCTATGAGTACCCCGAGCTGTGGATGCCTGTTGGGGAGTTGTTCCCGAAGTCCATTATGCCATCCTTAAACGACATTTGTCGTTGGAGGACCAACTTCCACGAACTGACTCCACAATCCATTGATGCTCTCATTAGCTATACAGAAGTTGTGGAAGTATGCAGAGAAGCATTGGAGCTGACCATCAGCCACGGCCTTCCAGTTCTGTGATGTGCACTGATTAGGTCACGAGCGTAGTGCGGCCTGAATTCATCTGGCACGAACAAAAGGTTCCGTACCCGTGAGAACCACAACAATCATGTCTCCTCTATGCGGTGGTTTATTAGATAAAATTTCAGATGGATTAAAAAAAATGATGAAGCGCCGTGTTCAATTTCGATGTGGTGCTAAGCGCTATGCTGTTTGTAATGCAAAGTGCTTGTTTATTAGATAAGACGATTTATTGCTCTTTTTTTCCTTACAAACAAACAAACAAACGATTTATTGCCTATACATATGTCTTATATCCTCTCACTACAAGCGCGAGCCCGGATATTTAAAATTTCGGATGGATTAAAAAATGATGAAGACAGCATAGTGAATAAACACCGGTTTGTGGATGATGGTGAATGACCAAGCCGGATGGATGACACGGCACGGTGGATGATGCATCCCGATGGGTGGATGCCCTTGCAGCCGCATGGATGACCTTGCACGGTGGATGAGGTGGCACGGTGGATGACCTGGCATGTCGTCTAATCAGCTCAGAATGGATGAGGCACCTCGATGGACAAAACGACACGATGGATGATATGGCACGGTGGATGAGGTGGCATGAAATTGGATGAGGCGGCACGGTGGATGAGATGGCACGTTGGATGAGGCGGCCACAAGCGAGCTGAGCTCCCATGCACCTTCGCCTTCGCACCTTCGAGGCTGGAACAACATAGAAGGGACAAATACATACAAAGCCTCAATTTGCCTAAGAAATTAACGATGAAAGATGAAAGTCACTGAAAAGGTTAGCCAGCTGTAGGACTCGAACCCACAGTGAGTGAGAGAGAGTGGCTGGTTTGTCCCTTCAGATGACGCACCCTGGAAGTCGCTGAGAAGGCGTGTTAGTTTAGCTCAATTGGTAGACCCCTGGACCGGCAATCCAGAAGATGTGGGTTCGAGTCCTACAGCTGGCTAACCTTTTCAGTGACTTTCATCTTTCATCGTTAATTGCTATACATTGAACAGATGGACGGATTTTGTACTCGTTACCATAGTTCATGGGAGGACCTGATAAAAAGCTGCTTCGAAAAGGAGGAGCCTCGAAACGATTCAATTATCCCTGCATTTCAATACGTTCTAGACATGGTCGTATTCGGAGATATGGTGCAAATTATGGAATTCAAGATGTGAGAACTTGTATGCCGAATCTACAATAGTTATACAAATATTTGCACGTCAACATCGGAAGGACCCCTGGGATTGATGGTGGAGTTTTTGAGGTTTGTTAACGAAGAATTGAAATACACTAGACCAAACGTAATTGTAATCATGGCAATGGGCATTGCATTAATCAAGAAAGCAATCAGATCAAATTATCATATACAAGCAGTCTATATCGCACGATTCATTACGGATTTGTTGAAATTACACCTAACGGTTGAAATGGAAAGTACATAAAAATCTTATCACGTGATATATTCCACCCTAGAGCCTCTACACATTTATTTTATTCTACCAGTCAATGATGTCGAATGAACAGAAGTTCAATATTGTCGTACAAAGTCTGATGTATCATCACTTATTGAAACTCAACAAACATATCAATTGCGGTGGACCACCGGACGATTTTCATCTAATACTCTCTTGTACGCCATTCAAGAATCTTCATACAAAGAAAGGAAACATCAATAACAGACTGTGCAAGTTCATCGCAACAAAGTGCAAGTTGTTGAAGCAATACAAACACGGCGACAACATATCACCTGTGTTAATCAACGCTGGATTCAAGCGCCCAATAATCAGAATAAACTACTTGATGTCTTCGGAATTCGTCAATCAAGACAACAAACGGAAACTTCAGAGTTTGGAATAGAATTGTAATTTATCGAAATAAACAAGTGTATAACTGAAATAATAAATGCATTCTTTGTCATCAATGTAACGTATTCTACACATCGCAACGAAAACAGCTTATGATTAGATTGAAGATTGCTAAGGAGACGTTTATTCCACACTATGTACAAGGATCTTCGCATGGAATCAGCGCTAGCAATCAAAGAGATTTTACACGACCACACTATATACAACACCAACACCCGAAGGGAAGAATTGTAGAAGAATCGCTAATTGAAATTTAGAGGTATGTTACATCAATCTTTGTTTACAAAGAGGATCACTAATATTTTGCGAAAGCTTATTTTATGAATTAAATTGCGCAGTGTATATATTTTCTCAGACGATTGGACAGTTGACAATACTATATTGAAAGAAATCTATTATCAAATGACGCTCAGACGGAGTCTACAATTCTAATCACCATAACATGCGGCACACAGTTCCAATAAGATTTTGGGAGAATCGAATCACACAACTGTCATCAGAAATGTTTAACCAATGAAGATGAGCACTATGCATAAGATATGTAATTAGAATAAGTAAATATTCCTTTTGCAAACTTAACCAAAGCAGCACACATAAACGTAGCTCCAATTCACAGAATGTACCCGAGGTTTTTCATTAGCCATACTGAAAAACTGTGAGTCTATTCATTATCTCACGGCATATGAGGCACTACAAATGGGAAGGGCATACTTTAATTTTAGAAGATTTTAGCTCCATAATGAAACAAAACGCAAACTCCAACACCAAAGGTTCTTGTTTACATTTTCAAAGTCAAAACTGTACACTCTTTCTTACAATTTTGTAATATATAGATTAAAAAGCTGTCTATATAGTCACACATTGTATATAAGATATTTGTTGGTACATTAATTGCTAAAATTTATCAGATCACATTCCGGAGCAGTGGTGACCATCACACATCAGTAAGTGTTTAATTAAAATTTGAACTGCTGCCGCAATTTACGAACTGAGTTGTAGAAAGTGTAATTTCACAGCTTTAGCTGGCTCACTTTGATACGCGAAGGTTTTAAGAACTCTTTCACGATGACAAAGAATTTAATCGAGTGTATTGATATTTTCTATATACTCTATAACGTAATGTGAATTCTCCATGACGCGGTTAGTAAAAGTTACGAATATTTTTCTAATTAAATTTACTTAAAACTCGAAGAAATGATCATCCGCTTCGTCGAACCCGTTTCCGGAAGAAAGCAACACGTTCGGTTTCGGAAGGGTGTCCGGAAAACGCTGCCCGGCGTGTTGCCGAAACGCATTCGACGACGCGGATGACCATTTCTTCGAACCCTCAATTCCCGGCTTGAGTTGTTGGAGTTAGTTTATGACTTTGACCACGACCATCGTGGGACTCCCCTCTCCCTGCGGGGCGTAACCTTGGCGAAGGTGCATGGGAGCTCAGCTTCCCTCTCTCACTCGTTCTTTTTTTTTTTTTTTTGTTAGTGGGCTCTGAATGAAAAAGATGTGTTCCTGTGATGTATCGCCCTGCTTGGTCAGAAAGTGTTTCCCTAAATTAATTACTGCTTTGAGTTTGCTTCAGATGATCGCTCGATTGATATTAATAAAAATATTCTACTAGTGGGGAAAGTATTTTTAAGTTGTGTGCGTTGATTTTCGCTGTAGCAAACTTTTACATTAATTTGCATTTCAGACGAGTTGTTTGCGGCTTCTGCGTGTAGAAATTACTATTGCAAAGTTATCATAAAACGATGTAATTAAATTTGATTCTGGTTTTCGAATGAGTATTGTTTCTATCATTGAATAAATTTGACTTTCTCTATTTGCTTCAGATATTCACTCGATTTATATTTTGTGAGTTGAGAATACTGTATGCATAATAGTTGTGTCAGATCTGAAATACATTAAAATGCATCGTTTCTCGTTTTGGTTGAGTATTGTTTGCGCCGATAATATTTCTCATTTGCTTAGATAATTGTAAAGTGGAAACTTCCTTTGCGACCGAATGGCTCATTATTTTTGTGTTTACTTCCCCCGCTCTTCGCGGAAAACGACCGGCCACCGTGAGGTTTTACCGTTGTTCCTCCCACACACGTGGTCTGGAAGCAGTCACAAGATTCTGACTCCAAGACACGCAGGATCGGGTTTGTGTGAGCCGCGCCTCGCACACGTCCGTAGCCGACGAGAAGAGGTAATAAATTTTGAGTTCGAAGACGTTGGGTCAGTCGAGCTAACGGTTGTGTGAGGGGTGTTGTCTTGTTATATTTTTGCTGAGTGTTTCGTTTGAATAGCGCGAAAGGAGGACATCTGGGGGACGAAAAACAACCCAGAGAGCGGGGGAGTTTGGGAAGTTAGAGAAACTTAGCCTGCGGACTCCGTAGCAAACGGACCTGCTCGGAGGCTCGGAGTGACTTGCCATATCATGTAAATTTTGTCCACTTAAAATCTATTGCTGTAAATAAACCTGTTACCAACTACTGAAGATCGTCTGATGTCGAGTACCTGCTACTCAACCGTCATTTTCACCGACAACTGGCCAGCCTCGGGGATTACTTATAGAGAGGAAGGAAAGAACCACCTTTACTGGCGCAGTCGACAGGATCCCCATCTTGGCCAGAGGAGCAGCAGCGATTATCAACATGAAACGGACAGGCAAGTCACTCATAGCCGCATCCAGGGACAGCAGTATTGGCTGCTGGTGACGACGAGCCGTGACAGCTGAGTCGGAAGAAGCACCGCGACGGACAGCGGAATCGGAAGCACATCTGTGACGGACTGCAGTAAGTGCGATTCACCCGACAACGTTCAGCAGAACGGCGACGTCCCAAATCACCGCGACGGACAGCGGAATCGGAAGCACATCTGCGACGGACTGCAGTACTGCCATTCATCCGATAACGTTCAGCAATATGGCGAGGTCCCGAACCTCCGCGACGGACAGCGGAATCAGAAGCACAGCTGCGACGGACTGCAGTAAGTGAGATTTCTCCGCGACAACCAGCGTAGACAACGACGCACGGGACCGCCGCAACGGTCAGCGGCATCCAAAACAACTGCGACGGACTGCAGTGAGCAAGACGCTACCGGCAACGGCCGAAGACGAGGTACGGCATCATCGCGACGGACACAGCGAGACGCCACAGCTGCGCGTCTGCACAAGGCACAGCTGCGACGGACTGCAGCGAGAGTCGCCGTACAAGCAACGGGCAGCAACAGGAACTTCGGACAGCCAACTGGAAGTGGACAGCGTTGGAGCGCAGCTAACAGGTAGGAGATTACTTGCACTCCTCAGGGCCCAGTCTAGTCAGTGACAAGAATTGAGTTGGCTGGCGCATGCCCACGCGCAGTGGTACGGTTTACACTGTTAACGACGGGGGGTTGGTAGCGGCCTACATGGCATCGGGTCAGGGTGACACACCAACAGAGAGTCAGGATGGTATCACGCCGGCGGGGAGTGATCTTTCGGACGTATCACTCGAGCGGCTGAGACTTGAAATTGAACTTGAAAAGCAACGGGCGCGGCGCATTGAGTTAGAAATATCACGTGCGAACAGCGAAATGTCGTCGAGAAGCTCGTCACCCCCACCAGTATCGCAAGAGGATACACTTGAGCGCTACGCTAAAAAACTAAAAAGCGTGCTTCTGCCGTTGCCATCCGACCTAGAAGTGCCGGTGTGGTTTGATGGGATAGACGGGATTTTTCGATCCTATAAAGTACCGGACGAAATCTAGAGCCATCTAGTGCTTCCTTTGGTCACTAAGCAAGTAAAGCACATCTATTCCAAGCTTTCTACGGGCGAGCTAGACAGCTACAAGGCGGTAAAGGACGCCGTACTAAAAGAACTGAGGTTAGCACCGGCAGAGTACCGGAAACAGTTTCTGACGTCGACGAAATTGAGGGATGAGGGGTGGACACACTTCGCGTCTAGGCTCAAGAGTTATTTCATGTACTACGCTAAGTCGCGTGACGTCGACAGCTACGATGACCTAATCGAGCTGGTATAGTAGCCGATCAGTTGAAAACCGTGATCTCTCCAGCGGCGTACGAATACGTCAAGATTCAGGAGGGGAGCGAATGGGTCAACGCGGCAGAAATTGCAGAAATGGTGGACGCCTTCGAAGAGGCGAGGGGTTTTGGAACGGCGAGTAGGGACCGTATGTTACAGGATGCGGGACGACCACCGCAACGCGCACAGAAAACGGATGGCAATCGAGGCCAAAATGCCGTACGATGCTTTATTTGTGGAGGGCCACATTTTGCGCGAGACTGCCCTCAGAGACAGTCAGAGGACAGGCACGTACAGGCTGCCGTGAATGTGGCTACCGTGTCGGCCGCGCCGGATCACGCTGGGGTTAACGTAGCTGGCGATACGTTGAACCATGGAATGAATGAATACAGGGCTAACTACTCAACCGCGAAAGGGGCGGCACAGATATCTGCATTGCAGACTGTCGAACTGCGTAGTGGGAGCACAATAGTACAAGCTGTGGTGGATACAGGTACCGAGCTAACAGTAATGAGGTCCAGTTTGTTTCCAAATGAAAGCGCGGAAGCCACGGAAACTGTAACGCTTGTGTCGGCATTCGGTCAAAAGGTCAAAGCGAAATCAGGAACATTGTCGCTTAGCATACCAAGAAAGGAAAACAGCCACCGCGGCGCCGAGGGATCGGGGTCCATACTCTGCGCTTTTACAGATGAACTAGCCGCAGGTATGGACTGCCTTCTTTCGGGAGGAGCATGGGAACTCCTGATCTCGGATACGATGACTAACGCAGGAAGCAGGGCGACAATAGACGGTAAAACCGCTAACGTCCAAGGGGACAAAACATGCTTCCAAGGTGGGCTAAGGGTCACAGAGTCGGATGTGGCCACCCAGGAGATGACAGAAGCAAAACCGCGCACAACCGAAAATGGGTTGTTCGGTCAAACAAAGGGAAACGACTCAAAAACCACAGCTATGAGGGGGCACGCGAGACACGAAAGTCACAACTCGGAAGTGACAGACAACGCGTTGTGCAGGGAGAATAGGCGTGGGCTCGTACTGCTGTAGGCAGTCATAAAAGGGCGGGAGGAGAAACAAAGCACCGATGCCTGGGCAGCGGGTGCCCTACTCGGACAGTCCAAGATGGGAATGTCGAGAGTGCAGCGAAGCCCACACTGTAGTACCGAAGTACTGTTGAGGTCCCAACACCGCCGTAGGAAACGGTGGAAAACAAAAAGTGACAACCCTACCGTTATGAACCAGAGGGGAGACAAACACGCGAGTGCAGATGCGCTCTCTGGGTCAGTGTGAGGCGGTCTTTTGTATTGTGCATATTTGTGGAACCCTGAGTTTATGCAAGTGGTCTTCTCTGCATAGGCTGATTCTCTTCGCGCGTTTCGTGTATTATGTATGTCGTCATTGTCACTAGAGAGGGTCGCACAGGAAGTAGTTTTGATTGTGTCAGAACAAAAATGCCCTGTCACACTCTTGTGGTGGGAGGTGTAAAGTGGAAACTTCCTCTGCGACCGAATGGCTCGTTATTTTTGTGTTTACTTCCCCCGCACTTCGCGGAAAACGACCGGCCACCGTGAGGTTTTACCGTTGTTCCTCCCACACACGTGGTCTGGAAGCAGTCACCAGATTCTGAATCCAAGACACGCAGGATCGGGTTTCTGTGAGCCGCGCCTCGCACACGTCCGTAGCCGACGAGAAGAGGTAATAAATTCTGAGTTCGAAGACGTTGGGTCAGTCGAGCTAACGGTTGTGTGAGGGGTGTTGTCTTGTTATATTTTTGCTGAGTGTTTCGTTTGAATAGCGCGAAAGGAGGACATCTGGGGGACGAAAAACAACCCAGAGAGCGGGGGAGTCTGGGAAGTTAGAGGAACTTGGCCTGCGGACTCCGTAGCAAACGGACCTGCTCGGAGGCTCGGAGTGACTTTGCCATATCATGTAAATTTTGTCCACTTAAAATCTATTGCTGTAAATAAACCTGTTACCAACTATTGAAGATCGTCTGATGTCGAGTACCTGCAACTCAACCGTCATTTTCACCGACAACTGGCCAGCCTCGGGGATTACTTATAGAGAGGAAGGAAAGAACCACCTTTACTATAATGTTTCTCTAAAACCAGTTTGCACTGACATAAAAGTCTATTCTTAGATTTTTTGCGTGCTATTGTTTGTTGATAGACAACAACAACAACAATAAATCAAGAGGTGATGATGACATGGGATGTTTCCCCATGGTAGCCACAGGACACTACCCCACTTCACAGTGGTTAATATGAGAGGATGAATTATGGTGAGATTGAAGTGACGACAGGTCGGAGTTCTGTTTAGAGCTCTTCGAGGAGCCCAGTGGCCTGCAGGAAAGCAAAAAGGGAGCGAAGAGCCCGGCACTGATGCACAGGAGAGCTCCATGGGCCAAGTACTTTGGACAGGCTGAATGGTCTATGGTCGAGGGGTTCAAGTTGGCGTCGAAGTACCCGGCGTTCACACGTGTACCGCTCACAGTAGAAATCTTATTGTGTTCTTGAGAATCGAATAATTCCAATGTCTATTTGCGATCAATAAAAAATTTCGTCTCTGTACACCAGTCCTAAGAATATTCACTTTTGGAGGAAAAAATGTGAAAAAGAGAGAGGGTTTCTCCACCCCATAGATTGACAAAGGATGTGCGGTTTCTTTGCTTTTGAGGTGTATAGAGGGAGAGAGTGACCCCACCGGGCTCTAGTCTGGTTGTATTGTGTAAAGCATAGCTGTGCAATGTGCTGCGTGTTTGGATACCTCTGTCAAGGTAATGTTTATAGTACCTGAGTAGGATGAAACTTCTATATTGTTAGGTCGAAAGGATGATTTTATGATAGTTCAAAAGATATATTATTTCCATTTCAATTTGTAATGTTTGATAGTTTGTTTCGCTATTATTTTCCTGTGTGTTGTTTACATGTTGGCAGATGCATCGTTCAAAGCGTTTCTCTGCTATTCATCCGTGCATGTTTATCGTTTTGATAGATTGTTTTTTTTATAGTTATTTTCTTTTGTGTACCTCTTGTTTGCTTTGGTGCATTTGTTTGGTTCTCTATTAGCTATTGATTGTATTTCTCATTATTTCATTGCATGTACCCATTGTTTACGTGTGGATGGTGTGCCGTTCAAAGTGTTTCTCTGCTATTCATTCGTGCATGTTTCTCGTTTTGTTAGATTCTTTTTTCAATTATTTTCCTGCACGTGTCTGTCGTTTACACGTTGGCTAGATGCGCCGTTTAGAGTGTTTCTCTGCTATTCATCCGTGCATGTTTCTGATTTTGATAGATTCTTTTTCAATTATTAATCCTTTGTGTACCTCTTGTTTACGTGATGGTTTTTGGTTCTCTATTAGCTGTTGATCGTTTTGTTTCTCATTATTTCCGTATGTCTATGCTGTTTACTTAATAAGAAATTGATTAATTGTGTAATGTTCGAATAATCAACTTATCTTCCCTATTGTGCTCGAAAATGTTCATAACTGTCACAAAACAGGTGTACGCCTCCCGTCTTCAACAAATTACAGACATCTGCAACAAAGGGCAGATATTATTAGAGCTGGTTGTTGGCTAGGAGCGTGCTATGCGGTGAAGTTAAATTTTTAATATATATTCTGTGTTGGATTCATAAAACAAAGTAAGATTTGTAGTGTCTCTTAGAATGAAAATTGTATTAGGTTCGAGTAGATTAAGTCACGAGGGTGATTTTATGATAGTTAAAATGATAGATTATTCTCCTCCTCTGTTGTTTTGATTAAGAATATCTTCTTTGGTTAAATGTAGTGTTATAGATTTTATTTCGTCTTGTGTTCGTGTCATTCTTGTCCCATGGTCTTCCAGGTTCTCTGCTGTCCACAATTAACTACATCTATCGGCACTTGTAATTAAAGCTCCACGCTGGTGGTCACGTATAATAATGTTAGACTTTTTATAATAAAACTTTTGATTTTGATTGTAATCATATTGATTAAAAATATCTTCTTTGATTGAATGTGTCATAATGGAATATTAGCTGTTGTGCATGAAGTTACGTACATCTGTCAGAACTTTGTAATTAAAACTCCGCTAAGGTGGTCATGTTAGACATTTTATTATAAAACTTTTAATTTTGATTGTAAACATATTGATTAAAAATATCTTATTTGATTAAATGTGCTACTCCTTCTGCTTAGTTGAAAACTTGTGTGATTATCACTAATAAAAAATTGCGATATCCCTTCAATGCTATTGCATCATACCTGTAATAAGTATATTTTTATTACGTGTATTGTGTTTCTTCTGCTTCATGTTTTTTGGCTGGGTTTTTCCCCTTCACGCAGAGTCATAACATAATTCCTGACCTAATGACTTCAATAAATATATTTTCACTTGTACTTTTGTGTATGGCTATCCTTTGCATGTAAACTGCCTACTGTACACCTGTTGTAGCGGGAAAAAAATTGCGGTTGAAGTCGACACAGATTGGAAAATGATGAAAGAAGTCGGCCCAGGCTGAAAAATGTGAGCGGGTAAGCGCGCGCCGGCAGCCCTCCGGCCACGCTCCGCCCACTGGTAAGAGCCCCCACCCGAGCGCCGCCTGCCGCGCGCGGGGAAAAATACGCGAACGACGGTGTCGCTGCCCTGGTGGCAATGTCTGAGTTTCTCATGCGGCCTCCTACGGCCAGACACAGTACTACTGCGGAACCCACGTGAAATTGACTCCTCTGGAATTAGAAATGCCGCAGATGAGCCGCCAGTAGTGGAGGAATCGTCCGTATACGGCGGTTTGGTTTCCGTATGTAGCGTCCATCCACTCCAGAGTAGCCTGCTTGAGGACTGGAGCAGGGGTTTGGCTCTTCGGCCCCTTGGTCCCCGGGATGTGAGACGAGATGGATGGTTTCGGCAGTGTCCATGGTGCTACTGAAGAAGCGGTTGGGGCAACAGTGAAGGCAGGTATATGGTCCGTTAGTTCTTGCGCACACTGCGCGATTTTGCAGACAGACAGACTTGAAGCTGCCTGCCAAAGCGTGTAATTTTCAAGCGCAAACTGACAAAATGATACCGAGACCAAGTTGTCTTCGGGGTCGAAAGTAAGAGTTTAGGAGAACTCGTCACAAGCCCGGTCGACACAGGCCAACTGGTCATAGGTGAACTCGTCAAGGAGGCCAACTCGTCACAGGGCATCTCGTACGAGGAACTGCCGTCACGCCGGAATAATCGTCACAGTGAACCTGCTCACCGCACTGTACTCCCCAACGTGTCAAACACGTAAAAGGCTCTTCTGACCTAACCTTGGTCAGTCTCGACGGGTGCATATTCTACATGAACTGACCCACTCCCCAACGTGTGAAATAGTAAAAGGCTCTTTTGACCTAACCTTGGTCAGTCTCGACGGGTGCATATTCTACATGAACTGACCCACTCCCCAACGTGTGAAATACGTAAAAGGCTCTCCTGACCTAACCTTGGCCAGTCTCTCAACTTTTGTCCACGCCCCAGCAACGGAGCCCCACGCTGAGTTTTCGTCACTTCCATGCTCTCCGTGCCCTTAGCAAAGACGTGAAATTTGTACGGTCAGCGGTCTTCGGAATCCGGTTCGCGGAAGTGCGGGTCGGGCACTGGAATAATCCCTTTGGTAAAACACGGTGAAACGCATTCCCTTTGGAACGGGGTAAACCTTGCAACCAGTGTTCCGGTGACGAACCGCCCCCCTTGACAAGTGTTCCGGTGACAAAAGGACCTCGTACCAGAAGGCCGGTGTGACCAATTATCCTGTGACGAGTCTTCCGGTGACGAGTGGGATTGTGACGTGTGGACCGGTTCCCGAAAGTAACGCTCTACGAACAGACATTTTGAAGCACGTGGATCCATCCCTTGACAACAATGCTAAAATATGTCTAATGTCAATGATGTCTAATGTAGCTAAAATATGTATTGCACATGAGTCAGCGGCAACGCAATTGAAGGCGTTTTGAACAGCGTTCCACAATGAAGCCGATTGCCGAAATAAATTCGCTGAAATTCCGTGGAAATGAGCCCTTGGGTCCGCCTCTTTTTTGACGGCTCGTAGTTTGAGCGCAAAGCTGCCAAGAAAGGACACGCCACACGAGGGCGGAAAGGGTTACAAGCCTTACCCACGGAACAAACGCGCGCGGTGAGGGGGGGAATCAGAGCTATGTTATCAAAAATGAGGTCACCCGACGGCTTGTAACCCTTTCCCCCCTCGTGTGGCGTGTCAATGCAACCTCCTTTCTCCGCAGCTTTGCCCTCAAACTACGAGCCGTCAAAAAAGAGGCGGAGCCAAGGGCTCATGTCACGTTGTGATGTATTTTATTTTATTTTATGTGATATTCGAGACATTCATACGACTTGATATGCATTTAATTACTTCGTTTTCATAGGTCCTTTTGAACGTGTTGCGTAATTGCCATTCCCACAAAATGTTCGAACCACTAGAGGGCGCTACCAGCGACGCTTCACCACTGGGGGCCGCTTCTGTCGCATTCCGCGGATGACGTCATTGCTCCTTCGGGGAGCATGGTGAGAGATAGCGGGAGGCATGGAATGGCGATGCGAAATAGAGCGCCCTTGTGCAAGGCTGTGGGGGCGCTGCGAGCGATAGGACAGCTAGGGAGCCTCCATGTGCGTCCCCCATGCGGAGAAGCCTGCGGAGAAGCCGCAGCAACCCATGGAGGCTCCCTATAGGACAGCCACTCTCGGTGGCGGCTCTCCACAGCGTTGTTATGGCCTCGTGACCGCGATACACGGCGTCGGCGGCAAAGGGTTTTGGGTCCAGCGTTGTGTACCAGTCTTTGAGCGAGTTTATATTATAGCGTCCTCGATGAACTTGCTCCGGAATTGCCCCGAAACCACCGTGGTGCGTGGCGCTCTACGCTGGCGGTGCCCTGGGCGGAGGCATTATCGAACATGAAACTGCACCGCACTGGTGGATACTAGCGTGCGCCACCTAGAGATCTGTGCTCGCTGTGGCTCGTAGGCTGCGCGACCAGTAGCGAGCGGCACCGATCGAATGCCATGCTGACGATGGCTGTCTGCTGCTACTTGCCCGGCTACACCTGGCTACTTGCCGCTTCCGCCTTCCTCCGTGCTTCCGGCAATCACGATGCTTCTTGGGATTGCACTCTGGCGCTCGGCCGATTTTCTCATAGCGTCCTCGATAAACTGCACCGGTGCGCCCCAGTGCGACCTGGTGCGGCTTGCCATACTCGATAAACTGCACTGGTGCGCACTGAACATCCTCGATTAAAGGAGTGCACCCGTTCAGTGCAGCACTGAGTTGCCCCGAAAGCACACCAAGAAAATCGGCCGAGCGCCAGAGTGCAATCCCAAGAAGCATCGCGATTGCCGGAAGCACGGAGGAAGGCGGAAGCGGCAAATAGCCAGGTGTAGCCGGGCAAGTAGCAGCAGACAGTCATCGTCAGCATGGCATTCGATCGGTGCCGCTCGCCAGGTGCCTCTCGCTACGGGTCGCGCAGCCTACGAGCCACAACGAGCACAGATCTCTAGGTGGCGCATGCTAGTATCCGTTAGATCCACCAATGCAGTGCAGTTTCATGTTCGATAATGCCTCCGCCCAGGGCACCGCCAGTGTAGAGCGCCACGCACCACTGTGGTTTCGGGACAATTCCGGAGCAAGTTTATCGAGGACGCTATCAGTGTGGGTTCGGGGCAACTCAGTGCTGCACTGAACGGGTGCATTCCTTTAATCGAGGACGTTCAGTGCGCGCCAGTGCAGTTTATCGAGGATGGCAAGCCGCACCAGGTTGCACCGGGGTGCACCGGTGCGTTTTGTCGAGGACGCTATTAAAGGGACGGTCTCGTATCCCCTGCCCCTTTCATAAAGTGTACCGCTCTATTGCCCTTTGTTGAAAATGGAATACTGCTAATTTACACGACAAAACACGCACCAGTTATTAAATAACCGAATTAAATTGATAAAGATTGAAGAGCATGCCGCGATCTGTGTTGGCAACAATAAGAACAGCCACGTCGCCATGCGGGTAAGTCCGTGATAGGATACAGAAATCGTCTGCTTTTGCGCGCGCTAGTGCATCGGCGTGAGCAGACGACTTTGAGAAGTTACTGGGCACCGCGGCAACTCTCGTACATTTTCTTTCAGTTCTCAAGTGAAAAACGCACATTCTAAGAAGTGGCAAGCATGGTGGTTTAGAACAACTATGTTAATCCTCAGAGACAAATTAAAGGTCGCAGGACAACCCCATCTACAATCACAAATCTCTGCTGCGTTCGAATACCTCGCGCCCGCGAAGCCGCCTGACTAGGCAGCTGAGTAGACCCCTTTGCTTGTCACTATTGGAACAGGCTTGCCTAGCCGAGGCGCCTGTGGCGCCATCTCGTTGCTCACGCAAGAAATGCGTGCTGCGCAAGCGCTGCAGGACTCTAATGCGCTAAGTTTGTAGGACATCGTGCATAAACTGTCACCTTCACAACTAAACATGTGTTGCAACTCTCTACGCAGTTTTAAAAAACATACCACTACGTGCAACTTTACATTTAAAGCCAGCAGAAACAGCGGGCACGCTGGTACCGTGAACGCGTCTCCATCCCGGCTGTCAGATGGCCAGGCGTATAACTAGACTGCATTGATGCGCACTAGGCGGTGGCCGACTGAATAGCGGACTTGGCGAGATTTGGAACGAGACTTAACATGGCGGCACTTCCGGTTAGACCGCTAGGCAGTCGACTAACCGCCCCAAGAACACATGCGGTCCTCAGGATGTCCTCAAAGTGTCATCACGTCCTCGTCCGTGATGGGATAAACGGAGGAGGTCCACAGGCTGTCATCATAGGAGCTTCCAGTGATTGTCATTTGCGTACATCCTGCGGTCGTCAACCGGAGGACAAGCACAGGAGAAGTAAATTATTTTAATACTGCGTTGTGCATTTTAATACCTGCTAGCCAGTAATCAACTTCCTGATTTATTTCTCATTACCCAATACAATCAAAGGAGGAGTGCTCATGCAAAAATAAAAAAAACCGAACAAAAATATAAAATAAAAAGAGATATAGGGGCGCAAATACTGATCGTCGGATTTTAAAGGAATCTGTCTATGTGCAGCGTCTGACGTGCACTAAAATACAGTTTGTTAGACCTTTCACTGCGGTCTTGTTGCATGAGTGTCCGCAAAGGGTCACTGGCAGGTGGTTGCGTGGAGCATTTTATTTCCGAAGAGACAAAAAATAATAGCGTTTCACTCCTCAAGCTTCACTTACGATGCACGCATCAAACCAAAGCAGTAAGAAACACGGACACTACCTTGATAGCGATTTAATACTCCAAGGAATTTCTCACTTCATTGTTGGTTATGTGCGAAATCAAGTTAAACTTAGATACCTCACCCTTTGTTTTGACTGAGATGCGAAGAGGACTCCCGAATCTGCTGAAGTTCGGAAGACAAGCAATAACTTGTATCTGTTCTGTCTTGGAAAGGAAATGCTGCTGCATCGTATACCTTTCTAAGTGGTTTCGCAGGTTTTAGTGACCTAGGGGCCTTTTATATATATGTTTTTTTTTTGCCTTTTGAACTGTGACACTCATTGTTTGTGATAAGAAATACGCTGAACGAAATACAAATGAGAAACCACGAATGGTAGCTGGTGACCGAGGTTGAAAATATATAAAAAACACACACACGCTGACTGGGTGCTGCAAATGTGCCCTCACTTCCCAAAATAAATAATTCACTAAGGTATCTGCTTGCTCCCAGAACTGTACTAGCCGCGTCATTTGGTAGCTCCCATAGGAGGTCCTGAGGATATGACGGGGAGTCTCACTTTGTCACATTTCTAACAAATTGAGGACCTGGTAGGGAAGTCCTGGGGATGTTATCCCTGTCCGCTGATGACTTTCCTCGGACGTACCCAGGAGGTCATTGTGTTCTTGGGGCGGGGTATTGGAACGCACCCATAGGGTGCGTTCCACAACTAACCCTCGAGTAGGAGTTGGTCACGTGACAGAGTTGTACCACGTGACCCTGGGGGTAGGGTAACCCTCGGGTAGGTTGTGGAACGGGCGCGAGTACGATTCTCGACATGGCGACAGCAGACGACATTGACATTTGGGCCCCGCGACATAAGAACCGCTGTCCGCTGCTTCGCTTTAGTGTGACGCTGGGTGCGTTCCACAACTAACCCTCGAGTAGGAGTTGGTCACGCGACAGAGTTGTACCACGTGACCATGGGGGTAGGGTAACCCTCGGGTAGGTTGTGGAACGGGCGCGAGTACGATTCTCAACATGGCGACAGCTGACGACATTGACATTTGGGCCCCGCGACATAAGAACCGCTGTCCGCAGCTTCGCTTTAGTGTGACGCTGGGTGCGTTCCACAACTAACCCTCGAGTAGGAGTTGGTCACGCGACAGAGTTGTACCACGTGACCATGGGGGTAGGGTAACCCTCGGGTAGGTTGTGGAACGGGCGCGAGTACGATTCTCAACATGGCGACAGCAGACGACATTGACATTTGGGCCCCGCGACATAAGAACCGCTGTCCGCAGCTTCGCTTTAGTGTGACGCTGGGTGCGTTCCACAACTAACCCTCGAGTAGGAGTTGGTCACGCGACAGAGTTGTACCACGTGACCATGGGGGTAGGGTAACCCTCGGGTAGGTTGTGGAACGGGCGCGAGTACGATTCTCAACATGGCGACAGCAGACGACATTGACATTTGGGCCCCGCGACATAAGAACCGCTGTCCGCTGCTTCGCTTTAGTGTGACGCTGGGTGCGTTCCACAACTAACCCTCGAGTAGGAGTTGGTCACGCGACAGAGTTGTACCACGTGACCATGGGGGTAGGGTAACCCTCGGGTAGGTTGTGGAACGGGCGCGAGTACGATTCTCAACATGGCGACAGCAGACGACATTGACATTTGGGCCCCGCGACATAAGAACCGCTGTCCGCTGCCTCGCTTTAGTGTGACGCTGGGTGCGTTCCACAACTAGCCCTCGAGTAGGAGTTGGTCACGTCACCATGGGAGTAGGGTAACCGTCGGGTAGGTTGTGGAACGGGCGTGAGTACGATTCTCAACATGGCGACAGCAGACGACATTGACATTTGGGCCCCGCGACATAAGAACCGCTGTCCGCTGCTTCGCTTTAGTGTGACGCTGGGTGCGTTCCACAACTAACCCTCGAGTAGGAGTTGGTCACGTGACAGAGTTGTACCACGTGACCATCGGAGTAGGGTAACCGTCGGGTAGGTTGTGGAACGGGCGCGAGTACGATTCTCAACATGGCGACAGCAGACGACATTGACATTTGGGCCCCGCGACATAAGAACCGCTGTCCGCTGCTTCGCTTTAGTGTGACGCTGGGTGCGTTCCACAACTAACCCTCGAGTAGGAGTTGGTCACGTGACAGAGTTGTACCACGTGACCATCGGAGTAGGGTAACCGTCGGGTAGGTTGTGGAACGGGCGCGAGTACGATTCTCAACATGGCGACAGCAGACGACATTGACATTTGGGCCCCGCGACATAAGAACCGCTGTCCGCTGCTTCGCTTTAGTGTGACGCTGGGTGCGTTCCACAACTAACCCTCGAGTAGGAGTTGGTCACGTGACCATGGGAGTAGGGTAACCCTCGGGTAGGTTGTGGAACGGGCGTGAGTACGACTCTCAACATGGCGACAGCAGACGACATTGACATTTGGGCCCCGCGACATAAGAACCGCTGTCCGCTGCTTCGCTTTAGTGTGACGCTGGGTGCGTTCCACAACTAACCCTCGAGTAGGAGTTGGTCACGTGACAGAGTTGTACCACGTGACCATGGGGGTAGGGTAACCCTCGGGTAGGTTGTGGAACGGGCGTTAGTACGATTCTCAACATGGCGACAGCAGACGACATTGACATTTGGGCCCCGCGACATAAGAACCGCTGTCCGCTGCTTCGCTTTAGTGTGACGCTGGGTGCGTTCCACAACTAACCCTCGAGTAGGAGTTGGTCACGTGACAGAGTTGTACCACGTGACCATCGGAGTAGGGTAACCGTCGGGTAGGTTGTGGAACGGGCGCGAGTACGATTCTCAACATGGCGACAGCAGACGACATTGACATTTGGGCCCCGCGACATAAGAACCGCTGTCCGCTGCTTCGCTTTAGTGTGACGCTGGGTGCGTTCCACAACTAACCCTCGAGTAGGAGTTGGTCACGTGACCATGGGAGTAGGGTAACCCTCGGGTAGGTTGTGGAACGGGCGTGAGTACGACTCTCAACATGGCGACAGCAGACGACATTGACATTTGGGCCCCGCGACATAAGAACCGCTGTCCGCTGCTTCGCTTTAGTGTGACGCTGGGTGCGTTCCACAACTAACCCTCGAGTAGGAGTTGGTCACGTGACAGAGTTGTACCACGTGACCATGGGGGTAGGGTAACCCTCGGGTAGGTTGTGGAACGGGCGTTAGTACGATTCTCAACATGGCGACAGCAGACGACATTGACATTTGGGCCCCGCGACATAAGAACCGCTGTCCGCTGCTTCGCTTTAGTGTGACGCTGGGTGCGTTCCACAACTAACCCTCGAGTAGGAGGTGGTCACGTCACCATGGGAGTAGGGTAACCCTCGGGTAGGTTGTGGAACGGGCGCGAGTACGATTCTCGACATGGCGACAGCAGACGACATTGACATTTGGGCCCCGCGACATAAGAACCGCTGTCCGCTGCTTCGCTTTAGTGTGACGCTGGGTGCGTTCCACAACTAACCCTCGAGTAGGAGTTGGTCACGCGACAGAGTTGTACCACGTGACCATGGGGGTAGGGTAACCCTCGGGTAGGTTGTGGAACGGGCGCGAGTACGATTCTCAACATGGCGACAGCTGACGACATTGACATTTGGGCCCCGCGACATAAGAACCGCTGTCCGCAGCTTCGCTTTAGTGTGACGCTGGGTGCGTTCCACAACTAACCCTCGAGTAGGAGTTGGTCACGCGACAGAGTTGTACCACGTGACCATGGGGGTAGGGTAACCCTCGGGTAGGTTGTGGAACGGGCGCGAGTACGATTCTCAACATGGCGACAGCAGACGACATTGACATTTGGGCCCCGCGACATAAGAACCGCTGTCCGCAGCTTCGCTTTAGTGTGACGCTGGGTGCGTTCCACAACTAACCCTCGAGTAGGAGTTGGTCACGCGACAGAGTTGTACCACGTGACCATGGGGGTAGGGTAACCCTCGGGTAGGTTGTGGAACGGGCGCGAGTACGATTCTCAACATGGCGACAGCAGACGACATTGACATTTGGGCCCCGCGACATAAGAACCGCTGTCCGCTGCTTCGCTTTAGTGTGACGCTGGGTGCGTTCCACAACTAACCCTCGAGTAGGAGTTGGTCACGCGACAGAGTTGTACCACGTGACCATGGGGGTAGGGTAACCCTCGGGTAGGTTGTGGAACGGGCGCGAGTACGATTCTCAACATGGCGACAGCAGACGACATTGACATTTGGGCCCCGCGACATAAGAACCGCTGTCCGCTGCCTCGCTTTAGTGTGACGCTGGGTGCGTTCCACAACTAGCCCTCGAGTAGGAGTTGGTCACGTCACCATGGGAGTAGGGTAACCGTCGGGTAGGTTGTGGAACGGGCGTGAGTACGATTCTCAACATGGCGACAGCAGACGACATTGACATTTGGGCCCCGCGACATAAGAACCGCTGTCCGCTGCTTCGCTTTAGTGTGACGCTGGGTGCGTTCCACAACTAACCCTCGAGTAGGAGTTGGTCACGTGACAGAGTTGTACCACGTGACCATCGGAGTAGGGTAACCGTCGGGTAGGTTGTGGAACGGGCGCGAGTACGATTCTCAACATGGCGACAGCAGACGACATTGACATTTGGGCCCCGCGACATAAGAACCGCTGTCCGCTGCTTCGCTTTAGTGTGACGCTGGGTGCGTTCCACAACTAACCCTCGAGTAGGAGTTGGTCACGTGACAGAGTTGTACCACGTGACCATCGGAGTAGGGTAACCGTCGGGTAGGTTGTGGAACGGGCGCGAGTACGATTCTCAACATGGCGACAGCAGACGACATTGACATTTGGGCCCCGCGACATAAGAACCGCTGTCCGCTGCTTCGCTTTAGTGTGACGCTGGGTGCGTTCCACAACTAACCCTCGAGTAGGAGTTGGTCACGTGACCATGGGAGTAGGGTAACCCTCGGGTAGGTTGTGGAACGGGCGTGAGTACGACTCTCAACATGGCGACAGCAGACGACATTGACATTTGGGCCCCGCGACATAAGAACCGCTGTCCGCTGCTTCGCTTTAGTGTGACGCTGGGTGCGTTCCACAACTAACCCTCGAGTAGGAGTTGGTCACGTGACAGAGTTGTACCACGTGACCATGGGGGTAGGGTAACCCTCGGGTAGGTTGTGGAACGGGCGTTAGTACGATTCTCAACATGGCGACAGCAGACGACATTGACATTTGGGCCCCGCGACATAAGAACCGCTGTCCGCTGCTTCGCTTTAGTGTGACGCTGGGTGCGTTCCACAACTAACCCTCGAGTAGGAGTTGGTCACGTGACAGAGTTGTACCACGTGACCATCGGAGTAGGGTAACCGTCGGGTAGGTTGTGGAACGGGCGCGAGTACGATTCTCAACATGGCGACAGCAGACGACATTGACATTTGGGCCCCGCGACATAAGAACCGCTGTCCGCTGCTTCGCTTTAGTGTGACGCTGGGTGCGTTCCACAACTAACCCTCGAGTAGGAGTTGGTCACGTGACCATGGGAGTAGGGTAACCCTCGGGTAGGTTGTGGAACGGGCGTGAGTACGACTCTCAACATGGCGACAGCAGACGACATTGACATTTGGGCCCCGCGACATAAGAACCGCTGTCCGCTGCTTCGCTTTAGTGTGACGCTGGGTGCGTTCCACAACTAACCCTCGAGTAGGAGTTGGTCACGTGACAGAGTTGTACCACGTGACCATGGGGGTAGGGTAACCCTCGGGTAGGTTGTGGAACGGGCGTTAGTACGATTCTCAACATGGCGACAGCAGACGACATTGACATTTGGGCCCCGCGACATAAGAACCGCTGTCCGCTGCTTCGCTTTAGTGTGACGCTGGGTGCGTTCCACAACTAACCCTCGAGTAGGAGGTGGTCACGTCACCATGGGAGTAGGGTAACCCTCGGGTAGGTTGTCTGCTTTTGCTGCTATTTGTCTCGGTAACATCATAAAGGATGCAGGAAAGTTCCAGTGCCGATTTTGCGACCTGATGTTTTCTTCAGTGCAACATGCACGGAATCGTACTCGCGCCCGTTCCACAACCTACCCGAGGGTTACCCTGCCCCCATGGTCACGTGGTACAACTCTGTCACGTGACCAACTCCTACTCGATGGTTAGTTGTGGAACGCACCCAGCGTCACACTAAAGCGAAGCAATGGACAGCGGTTCTTATGTCGCGGGGCCCAAATGTCAATGTCGTCTGCTGTCGCCATGTTGAGAATCGTACTCGCGCCCGTTCCACAACCTACCCGAGGGTTACCCTACCCCCATGGTCACGTGGTACAACTCTGTCACGTGACCAACTCCTACTCGAGGGTTAGTTGTGGAACGCACCCAGCGTCACACCAAAGCGAAGCAGCGGACAGCGGTTCTTATGTCGCGGGGCCCAAATGTCAATGTCGTCTGCTGTCGCAATGTTGAGAATCGTACTCGCGCCCGTTCCACAACCTACCCGACGGTTACCCTACTCCCATGGTCACGTGGTACAACTCTGTCACGTGACCAACTCCTACTCGAGGGTTAGTTGTGGAACGCACCCAGCGTCACACTAAAGCGAAGCAGCGGACAGCGGTTCTTATGTCGCGGGGCCCAAATGTCAATCTCGTCTGGTGTCACCATGTTGAAATCGTACTCACGCCCGTTCCACATCCTACCCGAGGGTTACCCTACTCCCATGGTGACGTGACCAACTCCTACTCGAGGGTTAGTTGTGGAACGCACCCAGCGTCACACTAAAGCGAAGCAGCGGACAGCGGTTCTTATGTCGCGGGGCCCAAATGTCAATGGCGTCTGCTGTCGCCATGTTGAGAGTCGTACTCACGCCCGTTCCACAACCTACCCGAGGGTTACCCTACTCCCATGGTGACGTGACCAACTCCTACTCGAGGGTTAGTTGTGGAACGCACCCAGCGTCACACTAAAGCGAAACAGCGGACAGCGGTTCTTATGTCGCGGGGCCCAAATGTCAATGTCGTCGGTCTGTCGCCATGTTGAGAATCGTACTCACGCCCGTTCCACAACCTACCCGAGGGTTACGCTACCCCCATCGTCACGTGGTACAACTCTGTCACGTGACCAACTCCTACTCGAGGGTTAGTTGTGGAACGCACCCAGCGTCACACTAAAGCGAAGCAGCGGACAGCGGTTCTTATATGTCGCGGGGCCCAAATGTCAATGTCGTCTGCTGTCGCCATGTTGAGAATCGTACTCACGCCCGTTCCACAACCTACCCGAGGGTTACCCTACTCCCATGGTGACGTGACCACCTCCTACTCGAGGGTTAGTTGTGGAACGCACCCAGCGTCACACTAAAGCGAAGCAGCGGACAGCGGTTCTTATGTCGCGGGGCCCAAATGTCAATGTCGTCTGCTGTCGCCATGTTGAGAGTCGTACTCACGCCCGTTCCACAACCTACCCGAGGGTTACCCTACTCCCATGGTGACGTGACCAACTCCTACTCGAGGGTTAGTTGTGGAACGCACCCAGCGTCACACTAAAGCGAAGCAGCGGACAGCGGTTCTTATGTCGCGGGGCCCAAATGTCAATGTCGTCTGCTGTCGCCATGTTGAGAGTCGTACTCACGCCCGTTCCACAACCTACCCGAGGGTTACCCTACTCCCATGGTGACGTGACCAACTCCTACTCGAGGGTTAGTTGTGGAACGCACCCAGCGTCACACTAAAGCGAAGCAGCGGACAGCGGTTCTTATGTCGCGGGGCCCAAATGTCAATGTCGTCTGCTGTCGCCATGTTGAGAGTCG
The DNA here is from genome assembly GCF_037126465.1 of Ornithodoros turicata. Taxonomy (NCBI): domain Eukaryota; kingdom Metazoa; phylum Arthropoda; class Arachnida; order Ixodida; family Argasidae; genus Ornithodoros; species Ornithodoros turicata. The sequence continues at coordinate 69,711,227 of NC_088203.1, read as the reverse complement.
TACTCACGCCCGTTCCACAACCTACCCGAGGGTTACCCTACTCCCATGGTGACGTGCCCAACTCCTACTCGAGGGTTAGTTGTGGAACGCACCCAGCGTCACACTAAAGCGAAGCAGCGGACAGCGGTTCTTATGTCGCGGGGCCCAAATGTCAATGTCGTCTGCTGTCGCCATGTTGAGAGTCGTACTCACGCCCGTTCCACAACCTACCCGAGGGTTACCCTACTCCCATTGTGACGTGACCAACTCCTACTCGAGGGTTAGTTGTGGAACGCACCCAGGGTCACACAAAAGCGAAGCAGCTGACAGCGGTTCTTATGTCGCGGGGCCCAAATGTCAATGTCGTCTGCTGTCGCCATGTTGAGAGTCGTACTCACGCCCGTTCCACAACCTACCCGAGGGTTACCCTGCTCCCATGGTGACGTGACCAACTCCTACTCGAGGGATAGTTGTGGAATGCACCCAGCGTCACACTAAAGCGAAGCAGCGGACAGCGGTTCTTATGTCGCGGGGTCCAAATGTCAATGTCGTCTGCTGTCGCCATGTTGAGAATCGTACTCACGCCCGTTCCACAACCTACCCGAGGGTTACCCTACTCCCATGGTGACGTGACCAACTCCTACTCGAGGGTTAGTTGTGGAACGCACCCAGGGTCACACAAAAGCGAAGCAGCGGACAGCGGTTCTTATGTCGCGGGGGCCAAATGTCAATGTCGTCTGCTGTCGCCATGTTGAGAATCGTACTCACGCCCGTTCCACAACCTACCCGAGGGTTACCCTACTCCCATGGTGACGTGACCAACTCCTACTCGAGGGTTAGTTGTGGAACGCACATAGGGTCACACAAAAGCGAAGCAGCGGACAGCGGTTCTTATGTCGCGGGGCCCAAATGTCAATGTCGTCTGCTGTCGCCATGTTGAGAATCGTACTCACGCCCGTTCCACAACCTACCCGAGGGTTACCCTACCCCCATGGTCACGTGGTACAACTCTGTCACGTGGCCAACTCCTACTCGAGGGTTAGTTGTGGAACGCACCCAGCGTCACACTAAAGCGAAGCAGCGGACAGCGGTTCTTATGTCGCGGGGCCCAAATGTCAATGTCGTCTGCTGTCGCCATGTTGAGAATCGTACTCAGGCCCGTTCCACAACCTACCCGAGGGTTACCCTACTCCCATGGTGACGTGACCAACTCCTACTCGAGGGTTAGTTGTGGAACGCACCCAGCGTCACACTAAAGCGAAGCAGCGGACAGCGGTTCTTATGTCGCGGGGCCCAAATGTCAATGTCGTCTGCACGGTCGTCTGCTGTCGCCATGTTGGGAATCGTACTAACGCCCGTTCCACAACCTACCCGAGGGTTACCCTACCCCCATGGTCACGTGGTACAACTCTGTCACGTGACCAACTCCTACTCGAGGGTTAGTTGTGGAACGCACCCAGCGTCACACTAAAGCGAAGCAGCGGACAGCGGTTCTTATGTCGCGGGGCCCAAATGTCAATGTCGTCTGCTGTCGCCATGTTGAGAATCGTACTCACGCCCGTTCCACAACCTACCCGAGGGTTACCCTACTCCCATGGTGACGTGACCAACTCCTACTCGAGGGTTAATTGTGGAACGCACCCAGCGTCACACTAAAGCGAAGCAGCGGACAGCGGTTCTTATGTCGCGGGGCCCAAATGTGAATGTCGTCTGCTGTCGCCATGTTGAGAATCGTACTAACGCCCGTTCCACAACCTACCCGAGGGTTACCCTACCCCCATGGTCACGTGGTACAACTCTGTCACGTGACCAACTCCTACTCGAGGGTTAGTTGTGGAACGCACCCAGCGTCACACTAAAGCGAAGCAGCGGACAGCGGTTCTTATGTCGCGGGGCCCAAATGTCAATGTCGTCTGCTGTCGCCATGTTGAAATCGTACTCACGCCCGTTCCACATCCTACCCGAGGGTTACCCTACTCCCATGGTGACGTGACCAACTCCTACTCAAGGGTTAGTTGTGGAACGCTTCCAGCGTCACACTAAAGCGAAGCAGCGGACAGCGGTTCTTATATCGCGGGGCCCAAATGTCAATGTCGTCTGCTGTCGCCATGTTGAGAGTCGTACTCACGCCCGTTCCACAACCTACCCGAGGGTTACCCTACTCCCATGGTGACGTGACCAACTCCTACTCGAGGGTTAGTTGTGGAACGCAGCTAGCGTCACACTAAAGCGAAGCAGCGGACAGCGGTTCTTATGTCGCGGGGCCCAAATGTCAATGTTGTCTGCTGGCGCCATGTTGAGAGTCGTACTCACGCCCGTTCCACAACCTACCCGAGGGTTACCCTACTCCCATGGTGACGTGACCAACTCCTACTCGAGGGTTAGTTGTGGAATGCACCCAGCGTCACACTAAAGCGAAGCAGCGGACAGCGGTTCTGATGTCGCGGGGCCCAAATGTCAATGTCGTCTGCTGTCGCCATGTTGAGAGTCGTACTCACGCCCGTTCCACAACCTACCCGAGGGTTACCCTACTCCCATGGTGACGTGACGAACTCCTACTCGAAGGTTAGTTGTGGAACGCACCCAGCGTCACACTAAAGCGAAGCAGCGGACAGCGGTTCTTATGTCGCGGGGCCCAAATGTCAATGTCGTCTGCTGTCGCCATGTTGAGAGTCGTACTCACGCCCGTTCCACAACCTAGCCGAGGGTTACCCTACTCCCATGGTGACGTGACCAACTCCTACTCGAGGGTTAGTTGTGGAACGCACCCAGCGTCACACTAAAGCGAAGCAGCGAACAGCGGTTCTTATGTCGCGGGGCCCAAATGTTAATGTCGTCTGCTGTCGCCATGTTGAGTATCGTACTCACGCCCGTTCCACAACCTACCCGAGGGTTACCCTACTCCCATGGTGACGTGACCAACTCCTACTCGAGGGTTAGTTGTGGAACGCACCCAGCGTCACACTAAAGCGAAGCAGCGGACAGCGGTTCTTATGTCGCGGGGCCCAAATGTCAAGTGTAGAGGACGGTGGTCTTCCTCTACATGAGCCCCGACCGGCGATGATGGTATGCCACGGAGAGGCGATGACGGTGGCCTATCTCCATGGCCGCGCCGGTGGAACTGAAGCCGGTGCTCCACGCGCGTGGCCATCGTTGTCGTCGTCGTCGTCGCCCGCTACAGGGGTCCCCCGGCCGTCAGATGCGTTGCGGACGCATCGCAAGAACAGGGAACAGCGGGAACAGCGGGAACAGGGCACGGCACACGTTGGCGGCGTTTCAGAGGGGATGAAGACGGGAACAGCATCCGTGTGTAGGTGTGGACGGGAACAGCGATCCGTCGCAGAGAGAGTGAGGCGCTCGGTGTCGTGGTCCTGGGGTGCCGCGACCGGCACGGGAGCCGAAGCTCTATAGTCCCAGGTGGAGAGAGTGAGGTGCCGAGACGGGCTTACGTGTGCCGAGGCGTCGGCTGCCGCGACTGCCGCAACCGGCAGGTGAGCGCAAGGCTCGAGTGTCGCGGCCGGCAGTGAGAAGCGTGAGAAGACTTGAGCGAAGAGAGAAGCGTAGGTGAGAGAGCGAAGAGTGCGGTAGGAGTGAAGGTGGGCCGTGTGTGCCGGAGGTAGTGCTGCTCGATGGCGTGGTCAGAAATTTGGGATGGTGAAGGGCCGAATTGCTCCGGACGTGATGTTCTTTGTCCGGGTCACCAAATGTAGAGGACGGTGGTCTTCCTCTACATGAGCCCCGACCGGCGATGATGGTATGCCACGGAGAGGCGATGACGGTGGCCTATCTCCATGGCCGCGCCGGTGGAACTGAAGCCGGTGCTCCACGCGCGTGGCCATCGTTGTCGTCGTCGTCGTCGCCCGCTACATCAAGGTCGTCTGCTGTCGCCATGTTGAGAATCGTACTCGCGCCCGTTCCACAACCTACCCGAGGGTTACCCTACTCCCATGGTCACGTGGTACAACTCTGTCACGTGACCAACTCCTACTCGAGGGTTAGTTGTGGAACGCACCCTTCAATGCAGACGACAGCTCTGACGTCACTACCCTTACCTACTCCCGTCTGACAAGGGGTAGAGCGAGTCGACCTCGAGTAGCTACTCTCGAGTAAGCACCCCGCCTTTGGAACGGAGGTCGCGACGTCATCGAGTAGGTTTTGGAACGTGGAGCGCGGAGAGTAGCTGCTCCCTACTCTCGGGTCGATCCGGGTGAGTTTTGGAACGCAGCCTATATGTATAAAGGCTGGATAGCGGATGGGTGAGGGTATCGCGGGAAAGGGTACGCCAACCGGCCGCCATATTGCGGTGCTCAAAAGAGCCATTACAGCCCATTGGAATGCATGTAAGCTGTGACAAGTTTTGCTGTTTGTGAGCGCTTCCCTTGCTGCTTCGCTAAAATTTTGCCACGGATCACTGCAGAAATCCCTCGTGATTGGGTTCCTTAGGTTTTTTGTGTGAAATCCCGTCACATACATGTTATTTCCCGTCTATTTCGTACTCGTGTGAGGTCGTGTCGTTCCAATTTTGTACTTTGAACTTCGATTATGTGATTTCTGGTTTTGTGTGGTGTTGTATTTGTTGTGTTACGTTTCCTTTGTCGTCTATCAGCGTGTTTCTTCTTGTGTTTCTCCCATTTCCTTTCTGCTCGGGGGTATGGAGTGCCAGGGAGCAGTATTCTCAGCATTCAGCAATGTTTGGCACATTTGTTTATGTAACCACCTTAATATGCCTGGGTATAAACATTATGCTTTGCACAGGAAGTTTCGATATGACTTGTTATGATACGAAATGCTGAACGGCACTAAAGCCCTTCCAAAGGACTAGAATGATATTAAGTATGTGATATAAAGGCTATATGACGGTAAAAACATATCGACTAGAAATATGTGCACTGGGGAGGTAAATGGCGGTAAAGACAGTTCAAAATGACTATAGAGGTAGAGTGAATAAGTCATAAAAAGGCTAAGTAGCAAGGTCTTGTGGTGAAAGCTCCAACATCAAAGTACGTATCACAAGTCCAGTTGCAACAGCAAGTTTGAAGCAGTCAACTAGGTAAGTGGGCAGAGTGCATTACTGGTTGTTGAATATGATCAACCTTGACAATTTCTTTTGCAGATGAGGCCTGGCTGTCACCTTCTCTGTATATTCCTTGGCAAGGTGGTACAGTCCGATACTGCTGTAGCACTGGGAAACTTCATTGATCAGACGGATCACGTTGTTTTCATTTGGGCTGCATTCAAACATATATTGTCGCAAACTTAAGCAGGGAGAATAAAGAGTAGACATTCGAGGTTGAAAAATTATTTATTGTCTCTAAGTAAAGTAAACATGCTGGAACGCACCAAAGAGACATGTGGCTGGTGTGTTTGTATGCCCCACTAATACGAGTTTGTACGTTAGGCAAAATTTTCATGCAATACTTTTTTCTTTATATGCTTTTGCCCATCTTGGTACTGTCCTACCCAATATGGAGTGGCTTTTAAATGCATATGAATGCATAATTCAGGAGTGTTTTCATATATTGGACTAGCTGCAGCTTTAAGGTGCCCTTCATGCAGTACTGATTCCAATCAGCAACCATGCATCGCTTGAAACTCTTAATTAGAGAACATGATTGATAGAGGCGAGACTTTCATGCAAATGATGAGTGGGAAATTATGAGTGGGAACTGTGGCAGCAGCTGGAGTATGTTGTCTCACGGTTGTGTTGCTATCTTGCAGTTGCTGCTTTGTTCGCAAGCCAGCGTTATCAACGATGTTCCTTGGATCTACAGGTCTTCACAATCTTGCTCCGATTCCACGTGCGAGTGCCCTGTCTCTTTCGGAGACAGTCCCGGTTTCTCGCCCTATGTTCCCGACGAGTCAGCCATCAATCTTCTAGCGTCTGCATATCATGTCACATGTGACGTCTCACCGACATCAGCGACACCCCCTTTTAAAAGCCTTCTCCAGAACTTTTTCGCCAGTGGGAACTGTGGCAGCAGCTGGAGTATGTTGTCTCACGGTTGTGTTGCTATCTTGCAGTTGCTGCTTTGTTCGCAAGCCAGCGTTATCAACGATGTTCCTTGGATCTACAGGTCTTCACAATCTTGCTCCGATTCCACGTGCGAGTGCCCTGTCTCTTTCGGAGACAGTCCCGGTTTCTCGCCCTATGTTCCCGACGAGTCAGCCATCAATCTTCTAGCGTCTGCATATCATGTCACATGTGACGTCTCACCGACATCAGCGACACCCCCTTTTAAAAGCCTTCTCCAGAACTTTTTCGCCAGTGGGAACTGTGGCAGCAGCTGGAGTATGTTGTCTCACGGTTGTGTTGCTATCTTGCAGGTAAGCACCAATCTCGGCCCGTATTGTTACCGTAGCAATGATGTTTGTCTGCTGCTGCTGCCCTTCCCACACAGTGTCTTTGATAACGGATGTGTTCAGTGTATTCTCCATCTCTTTGACCTACTATTTCTAAGCGGTGACGTAGAGCTAAACCCCGGGCCCATGACGAAAGCGCAAGAGGATCAGCTGGCGCGAGTCTTAGACATAGTAACTTCGCTTGACACCAAGGTCACCACGCTCGTATTGGACGTTAAGGCACTCCAAGCCAACCAACTCAAAACTGATGCTGCCGTGGCCTCGTTATCGAACAAAATGAGTATTGTAGAAAACGATCTGACCTCCATCAAAGGTGCCCAGTCTAGCTTACAGGAGAGTATCCAGTCGGAAATCTCTAATGTTCAATCCCTTTGCCATGCCTCCTCCGACCAAATCACTTCTTTCAATCATCGCCTAAACGACCTTGAGAACAGATCGCGGAGATCTAACCTTGTTATACATGGTATTATAGATTCTCCTACCGAGACATGGAGTGAGAGCGAGTCCAAAGTCATTGACCTCTGTCTCAACAAACTAGGTATACAATGTTCGCCTGCTGATTTTGAAAGAGTGCATAGAATAGGCAAATACATGAGTGGAAAAACCAGGCCGATTGTTGCTAAGTTTTGTTCATACAAGTTAAAGGAGAGCGTCCTATCGTCAGGTTTCAAGCTTAAAGGTTGTGACCAAAGCATATCAGGGGACTTTTGCGCTGCCACCCGTTTAGCCCGCCGCCGCCTTGTCGAATTTGGGAAATCACTAAACGAAGCCTTTAAGTTACGCCATGATAAACTGATAGTGGGACGCAAATCCTTCTACTTCGACACTGCAACGAATTCCGTAAAGGAATCTATACCATAGCTAATGCCTGTACGTAACAGCAAACCCGTCACAACTGTATCATCTGCCTCATGTCTATCTGTAATGTTCACTAACATTCGCAGCTTACTACCCAAGCTGGATCAGGTTGAATCCATTATTCGTTCCAGCTCTTCCGATATTCTTGCCCTTACCGAAACTTGGCTATCTGACTCAGTCTCCAATGAAGAACTATCAAAGTTTCTTCCTGGCTTCACCATTTTTAGGAAAGATCGTCGGGATAGAAGGGGTGGAGGCGTTCTTCTTGCCACCAAATGTTATTTGTATCCTTCACTTCTACCCACACCTAACAATTTCGAAATCATTTGGGTTAAATTGTTACACGTCTTTCCCCCTTGCGTTCTCGGCGTTTGTTATCGACCACCTGACATGAATGACCCATCATTTCTTTCAAATCTCCGCGACGACTTATCTCTCATAACGCAGGAGCATACTTCATGTCGTATCTTCCTCGTGGGGGACTTCAACTATCCTACGATTAAATGGGATCTTCAGCAGTGTATTCCTTCCGGGCGTTCTCAAGAGGCTCAATTTGTCGATTTATGCTCCACATTTAACTTGTCCCAGGTTGTCACAAACCCTACCAGGGTATGTTCTGTCTCCCAGGCAACACTCGACTTGGTCTTGACTTCCCATCCCGAGCACGTTGCTTCCTTGCATGTCACCAATGGTCTCAGTGACCACAAGAACATATTCTTCGATATATCCTCAAGACGTTCGAATATCCGCAAATTCGTTGCTAAAACCATTTACGACTACAGTCGTGCAAACTTCCAAGCAATTAACGAGGGTCTCGTTACTCTGTATGATAATTTCTTCCACGACGCTTCACCACGCTCCGTCGAAGAAAACTGGTGCCTCTTTCGCGACAACATAAATCACCTTACTGAGCGTTACATTCCAAAAATAAAGATAAAATCCTACGACCACAATCCCTGGTTTACGAAAAATCTCAAAACACTGTTAAACAAGAAAAAGAGATTTTTCAGGATCGCAAAGCGCCGTGGCGATGATGTATCATGGGCCAAATTTCATGAATGTGCACGTGCGTACATGCGCGCGATAAAACAAGCGAAACATAAGTTCTTCAACCTTGACCTCCCTTCACTCCTGGTGAACAAACCTAAACAATTTTGGAAAGTTCTGTCCCCGCCTAAATTTCACTCCCTTAGCCTAACCTACCCCAACGGGGAGGTCATCCCAGACAATCTATGTGCCAACGAGTTTGCTTCATTTTTTTCGTCTGTCTTTAACACGGACGACGGTTGCTCACAAGTTTTATTACCAGTGATCCCTTCTTCCATGAACCTTTCTTGTCCCATGATGCCCATCGATATCAGCCCCCACGGAATTTGTAAGATCATTGAGTCACTCAAGCTGTCCTCAAGTTCTGGTCCTGACTCAATTAACTCTAAAGTACTATACAACACGAAAGTGATTTCAAGTGAACTGCTATGTTGCATATTTAGACAGTCACTTCAAGAATCCGTGTTGCCGCGGGACTGGAAGACAGCGATTGTCGTCCCCATTCTCAAATCCGGTAACAGTCAGTACGTTAATAACTACCGCCCCATTTCTCTAACTTGTATCGCATGCAAAATTCTTGAACACATAATCTTCTCAAACTTAGTCAAATTCCTTGAGGAAAAAGTGTTTTTCTACCCGCTGCAGCATGGTTTCCGTAAATACTATTCTTGTGAAACTCAACTAGCTTGTTTCGTTCATGACATATTTTTAAACGCTGACAACAACCATCAGACCGACGCCGTCTTCTTAGATTTCCGCAAAGCCTTTGATATGGTGCCTCACCCGAAGCTTATGTACAAAATCTCTCTCCTGAATCTCGACCCGCTTGTCGTCCGTTGGCTAACTCAATTTCTTTATAAGCGCTCGTTCGCAGTCTCATGTAATAACCGCATATCTCCATCTGTCCCTGTCCTTTCGGGAGTTCCTCAGGGTTCAGTTCTTGGTCCCCTCCTATTCCTCATATATATTAATGACCTTCCTTCAGGCATATCTTCCACTATCAGACTATTCGCCGATGATTGCGTTGTATACAGGCAGATCAACTCTCCTACTGACCAACAATCCTTACAAACCGACCTTGCCCTAATTCAGTGCTGGTGTGATGAGTGGCAAATGCCCCTGAATATATCTAAGTGCTGCATCGTGACATTTTCTCGCCGACGTGTTTCTTATCTCCCTCCCTTCTGCTACACAATTAGCGATTTAGTATTAACCAGAGCAGATTCCTACAAATATCTTGGCGTTCATCTCTCTTCCAACTTAACTTGGAATGAACACATTAATCACATCGTGGCCAATGCTTCTCGCTCCTTGGGCTTTGTCAGACGCACCCTAAGATCGGCACCTGTCCATCTCAAGCTTCTAACTTTCACCACTCTGGTACGAAGCAAGCTTGAATACGCATCCGCAATATGGGACCCTCCTCAAAACTATCTCTGTGATGCAATCGAAGCCATTCAAAATCGAGCTGCCCGCTTCATTGTCAACGATTACTCTTTCACTACCTCTGTTTCCGCGTTAAAACTAAGTCTCAACCTCGAGCCGCTCGAACATCGTCGTCGCTTCGCCAAGTTAACCCTCTACCATAGATTTTTTTTCACCTTGCCTGCCCGACAATCACCCATCACACGCTCGAGTGTAATTTTTCCTCGCTTTGATCACACTAACAAGGTTACTCGGTTCCTCTGTATTACTAACGCGTTCTCCAAATCGTTTTTTTGCACAACTACCATTGAGTGGAACAACCTCCCATCATCAATCGCTACCATTGACGACCATACAGTTTTCCGTAGCTCCCTCTCTCACTTTCTTCATCTTCAATACTAGTGTTCGTTCTGTTGTATTGCTGACTTTATCGCTTTGTATACTTACTTGTATTGTTCTTATCCTGTTATTCCAAGATGTTGTTGTTATTTTGTTTCCTTATTTCTGTTTTCTGTTTATTTCTGTTATTACTGTTTCCATTCTCAATGTTCCATGATGTGTTCCAATATAATGTTCCCACCCCCCATGTAATGTCCTCCGGACCCTTGGGGTTTTTTGAAATAAATAAATAAATAAATAAATACACACTTTCAACCAGAGTTCGAGGCAACTCGTTACTGTAACTAAGTTCCTTTTTTTTTGTAACTTATAACTTAATCCGTTTCTTTTGCGCCGTGGTAACTTTCAGAGGACCTCGTTTCTTTTTCAGGTAGCTTTGCCAAAATAACTTAAGCGAAGTTCCAAGTTATTTTTAATTTGCTTTTCACTCACGTCCACTTGTTTTCTTGCTTTCTCTCCGGTTCTTCCATGGCATTTTATGTCATAAAACGTGATGTTCAGTCAATGGCAGTATTCTGTTCAGGAAGTAAGAACCGCTGCTATTGAAATGAAGCTGAACCATTTTGTGCCCACAGGGAATAAGATGCAAAGCGTTCGAATTATTGGACATAAACAAAACTCAACGCAGGCAACTCAGGGTCGAGCTCAACTGCTCACACGCGCTGCACCTGTGTAGTGCTATTTTGTGTTCGAAGTAACTCGGGAGTAATTCGTTCTTTTTTTTAAGTAACTCTGTAACTGCGAGTTACGTTTCAGCCTGAATCACTTTGTTATTAACTTAGTTACATTTTCCACACGGTAACTTCGTATAAGGAGTTCGTTTTGCCGGGTAGCTTCTCGATCTATGCTTTCAACTCTGCATGCTTTTTGTACACTGCATAAAGTAAGATACTTTTGCCCCAGTGAATTTGTTGCGTGTTTTAAATGCATGCAAGTGAATTTCTAGAGGTGCATATTTTGAGCAAGATTAATGAATTTTTCATGCATGTGCGTTCAACCAGCTTTTAGTGCATATAAATCCGGCCTCTACATATGACGTATGCATTATTACTTTCTGGAGGTATTCTGGGAAGACGAACTTGTTGGGCACAGCGTCAGGCCTCAGTCGAACGGTTTCCCCCTTCTGTCGAAGCACCTGTCTTTAAAAGGTTTGCTGCAGACCAGTGATGTCCTCGACGGCGTCCAGTCCTTTCGCCTGACCTGACATTCACCACACACCTTTTTAAATGTTGTGGGCGGCTGTGAGGGAACCTGCACTGAACAATTCATGCCATCAATTACGGCAGGGATGCCAAGGCTGATCCAAGCAAGCAATCGTCGATACCGTGACCAACAAACTGAGCCGTAGATACCACACCTGACAAGCGCACTTCAACGCCTGCTGCGTGCCAAGACCATACCCGTCAACACCATTTCAAAATGATATGTTCCGTGTTTGCACTAGAAACAATAGAAGTGTGGTATTGCATCAATATACGCTATTTCGTCCAAGTAATGTATACGGAACGAGATTAATTGCGTCCTTTGGTCCTAGGATTTGGAACCAACTGCCAACTGAGCTCAAAAATAGTAGATTTTTTGTTAAAGGCTTGAGACGTTATATTGTTTCCACATCGTTGTATCTCGGTTGATATCAGGGCACCTGAATCCTCTATGTTTCGTTATTTAATTGCCGTTTCCTAGTACACCACATATAATGGGTGTTCTTAACTAGCTATGCTATGGTACCCCTATTGTGGTGTCTGTTTTTTACTTGCATTTGTATTTTGAATTTGAATAAAGAATCTACGATCTAAAAAAAAACTGCAGGAAGTCGGGACTATCACAATGACTCTATCCAGATAACGTACTGCTTAAAGTGTAACGTTTAGGTCTTGAGATACGAGTCACAAAGTGCCGCGCACATGCTTCAACAGCAACGTTTTGTCGCCCTGCTCGTGGACTAATAAATCACATTTATTTGTAAAACTAAGTCATATACTTGTGAAATGTCGTCCCCGGTGCCTTGCCACTACGGGCAGGACACTCATAAACACAGCAGGCGGGCATGACACCCAACAAATGCTACGCAAAGGCGCATGCAGAATATGCAGCTGAGTCGCGGACGGCAATGTTTTGAGCTTCGCAAGATGGCGGCCGGTGACCGTACGGTTACAGTGCCCTAGAAGAGAATCTTCTAGGGCACTGTAGTACGGTTGCACCCTCAATCCGCTATCCAGCCTATTACTATAGAGATCAGTGGGCTGTCCTATCGCGGGCAGCGCCCCCACAGCCTTACTTGCACCAGCTCCGGTGGCGCAGCGGTAACGCGTGCGCTTGGAAACTGGGAGGTCCGCGGTTCGAATCCGCGGGCCGGCTGTGCCGTCTGGGGTTTTTCCTGGGTTTCCCTCAGATGTGTAATAGGCGTATGCCGGCACAGTTCCCCTGAAGTCGGCCCATGGACGCAGCTATCCTCCGAGCTATCCTCCGAGCTATCCTCAGCTATCCACCAAGCGGAATCCGCTCGGTCTTCCACTTCACCCTTTCCTCTCCTCCTCTCCACCACCTTTCCCTTCCCGAGAAACATGCCGCCTAATCAGGCAGGCAGACCTCTCGGGTTCCCTCCCAACGACACTCCTCCTCCTCCTCCTCCCTCAGCCTTACTTGCACAAGGGTGCTCTATTTCGCATCGCCATCCCATGCCTCCCGCTATCTCTCACCATGCTCCCCGAAGGAGCAATGACGTCATCCGCGGCATGCGACAGCAGCGGCCCCCAGTGGTGAAGCGTCGCTGGTAGCGCCCTCTAGTGGTGTACCCTACACAATGGCTAATCCTTCTATTCATCGGAGATAATCCGTCGATTGGGGGAAGTCGGGTCTCTACGAGACGCCATGTAGATACTGTAAATAAACTGCTGTCTTCATCGATCATCGGCTGACTCTTCGTTGACCGCGTCCACCACCGAATCATCATTGGATGAGCACCACTGATCCACACCTTTCACTGCTCATTTCCGCGGATTTTCGGCGAATTTATTTCGGCAGTTGCCATTGCATTATGAGTGGGATTATGGTTGTACTGAGTAAGATGACCACGGGGAACCCATTTCCGCAAAGAAAACGTTAGGTTGCCTTGAAAAATTTCGGAGTTCAATTCAAGCAATTAACTTTCCGTCAATTGAAGTCAAATAAAAAGGTTACCAATATGTGGCAAAAGTTATTGGCAGAAAAAAATCCCTTGACCGCATGTCTCTCCAGGGCCTACGTTTTTTACTATCAATTTCTATCATGGTTGGCGGACCATCCTGTATAGTGTGCACGCAAGTGTACCTCTCTCTCTCTGTGTACGCAGCCATGTCATCAACCAGTTATACAGTTCAATAAACGTCCCTAAGGACACGAAACAGGGGGGGGCAGAGTGCTTCAAGAGGGGGCAAGCGTGCAACCCCCCGCTTTTTTTGTGGAGGCGGACGTTGCGGATGGTGCGGTGTTTCCTATTATGATATCTGAGAATAATCATGGCGACCTATAACTAAAGAGCGCACTTTTTCACAAGCGACCTTAGGCTCCAGGGGAGGCATGGCCCCCCTTGCCCCCGTCTGGGTACGCAATTGCTACCCAGCCCCCGATCACGGCCGGTCATCCGGCCCCAGCGTGGCTGTCGGCGTTTGGTGAGGTCATCCGTCATTTTGTCCTCAATTCCCTATTCCCCTCTTTCTGTCTTCCCTCGCACCGTCTACATGTTCATGAAGTTCGTTGTTATCAATTAAACGTCTTGCTGGTTTTGAGCCTTCGTGTTTGTGTTTGTTTACGTGTTCTTGCCCATCGCTCAGGCTTGCCTATCATAGAATTTATCCACCAGCTAGCCTGCTTACGCCATTCAGTCATCCGGCTCTTGCCCGGAAACAGTAACGATATCCATGAAATCAGGAAGAATCGTGATTTTACTGTCACATTTCGGTGGACGACAAGCTCTTGCGAAGAATAATCGCCCCACCTTTCGCCTGCCGTAACTGCTCAGGGCCAATCACCTCTCAGAGAGAGCACCAGCGTGCTCCCTGCAGCGTGCAGTTCGTTGCTGCTCTTCGCAGCCCTAGTTTCTTGGGGCTGTTTCCAGTTTGCCCCTTTTCTTGCGCACCGCGTAGACTAGACGCAAACGCTTTCCAAAATGCCTCCTAAGATCAGCATAAGTACTGCAAGAGCTGGGTGATGCTGCTAGTACTCAAGGGATCTATTGCAAGTGTTGGATATATGCGACGTTGTCACTCAGACACATAGAAGCATTTTAAGTCGCAAAAACACGAGAAGGCATCGGAACCATGCAGGGCCGGCGATAGGGGGGGGGGGGGGGCGAGTAAGGCGACCGCCTCAGGTCCCGCGCATGAAGCCCTCAACCAGGGATTACTTTTTTTTAAAATATCAAGTATGCACTTAATCGTGTGAAACAGGCCCCGCGATGTGCCTTTGCCTCAGGCCCCGCAGCGTAATTCCAAAACACTACCCAGTGCACCAGATCGTGCTTTCTCTATTGTTAGCGGATGATAGGTGATGCGGCAACCTACGTTGGCATGGCGGCGCCGAGACGCCACTGCCTTACGACTGGTTTCAAATATCGTTGGAGGGAAGAATGCAGGGATCTTTCGTCAGCGTACCCTTCTACTTCTGCGGCCGAACTTTCTGTAAGCTGTGTTAGACTGCAGATGTTGGCTGCGTGATGCTTTCCAAGTGGACTGATTGTGTTAAACCAGGACCTGTGATTCACGAAGAAAAGAGCCAGCTAATGGCTTGGTACTCCTAAGGTAGGATACACGCCATGCATAGGCCGTCGACGAAGGCAACCTTTTCATGTTCATCATTATTTGAATTGAACTGTGAGAAAAATGTGTCGTACGTTTGGCACGCAAACAGAGCCAGCAGAGCTGCGAAGACTCGTGGTGCTTGTAGTATGATGATTTCCATCGAACTGAGATGATAGTAACATTTCGGGAATCGTGAATGCCTTTCTCTCAATGTTATAGGCGTGAAGTGCATACAAGACTGTGATATCATTCGGGCACACTGCTAGCGTAAATGGGAGGTACGTGCATGGGCAGAAAAACAGAATCAGAACGCAAAGTGGATGCTTTCTTTAGTTATGAAAATAATTTCATATCATACAAAGGGCACATATATGTGGCAGTTTTAATTTCCAGTTGAGAGTGGCGCACCATATAAAGGTGTCACCTCTGGTCTGTCCGTGAAAAGCGCCGACGTATGTTTCAGTATTGCTCTATATAGCAACTAATTGCTGAGTATGTCTCAGGTATAATTATGTCTACGACGCGCCCATTGCTCTCACACTGCTCGTCGCATATTTATAAGTATATCGCAAGCTGGAATTCAGTCAGCGAACACGTTCAGTTTCCTACACATAGCACCCAATCTATTTGTATTTAAATGGAACAGAAAAAAAAAAAAAAAACAATCAGCTAAGCTTTCTTGTTTTCGGTGTTTATATTTTCCGAGGTATTACGAGATAGAGCGAAGATAAGTGACAAACAGAAGTTATCTTGTTATTTTATTATGTTGTAAGTAAAATTCATTCTTGTGCTACCGTAATTTGGTTTGGTGTTCATTTTTACCGTGCTTCGAGAGATCTCAAAAATAGTAAACACCGGAAGCCGGCTGTTCGTGCTGACGTAACAGCAAAAATATAGTAAATAGAAAGACCATAACAGTTCCCAAGCTCTGAGCCAGAAGTTGTGGACCATTGTTCGTCATTATGTCACGCTACCACTACGTCTCTTGATACGATGTCTCAGCTGATATTTTGCATGGTTCACAGTTGAACATATCGTACGGACAGGAAATCGAGCCATGAAATTACAAATTACTACATGAAATTTTTCCCACTGGGTGCTCCGCTTTATGTTTCTGACGTTGTTGTCGTTGAGCTGGATCCTGTTTGTACTGGGGTATCCTCATTGCTGCGCTCCTGTTTCTGTCGTTCCTCTCTGTTCAGTGTCATCCACCGTTTCAAACGGCGTTTCGTTGCCATGGGCGTGGCCATGGTAACGCAGGTTGCCAGACGAGCAGGTATCGCAGCTAAAGCTAGCACACCCCTCCCTGGTGGAAATGGTCTGCAATCCCAAGTGGTTTATGAAACCTTTTCCACTTTAAACCACTTACGTACAAAGTGGTTTCAAGTGGAAAAGGTTTCATAAACCACTTGGCATTGCAGACCATTCCCACCTGGGCTTGCACCGGCCCTGATCGGAACCTTTTGCAAGCAATAAACAAACCACGTTCGGTGCATCCAATGAGAAAACGATATAAAGTTCCGCAGCAGACGTTCAAGGTTCCGAATTTCATTTACTTTCTCTCATTTTTATCAACCTCTCATTTTACCATGTACTCTCTTGGCCGTCTAGCACGCACATTCACTGAAACATCCTGGTAGGTCTGTCATCACATTGTTTCATAATGTGTAATGACCAAAAAGGGCACAGTAGCGGCAGCGACTTTTTTAGCGACTTTCAGTTTCAATTTTAGCGACTTTTCGCGGGACACCACTAGGAGATTCCTGTAAAACGACGATAAAACCTGAGACACGGAACAAAAAAGACAAAAAAAAAAAAAAGACAACACGACACGTTCTCAAAACTGGTTTGAGAATTTGAGAACGTGTCGTGTTGTCTTTTTTGTTCCGTGTCTCAGGTTTTATCGTCGTTTTACAATGTACCAGCCACTGATCTCTATAGTATATGGCTGGATCGCGCATAGGGTGCTCCACAGCGTGGAACCGGCCGCCATATTGGTGGGCCCAACACGTACTGTCGTCTGCATTTTGTTAAGCGCGGCTGCCCGCAATTTTTTTGCTTCCTTTAAATTAGAGGGCATGCCATGCAAGCTTGTTGCAGTTTTCAGTGCACTTCACGCACGAGCAGACGAAAGGGGTTAACTTTTCACAGGTAAGCTATTTATTTTGAGGAAAAACAGTGTTTATTCGTATCGCATGTATGTGACACTCGCGCTTGTTCGCACTGCTACTCCGCTGGTGCCGTTAGGTACTAAGAAATTATGTTTGGCTGCTCTATTTATGTATTTTCTACACAATGTGCTTGTGCTATACAGGTTCCCTCACAGTCGCCCAGCCGTGCTGAAGAAGTGGGTGCAGAAGATGCATCGCAAAAATTGTGCCCCATCTAAATCTTCGGTGCTCTGCAGCAGACACTTTGAGGAGGCCTGTTTCGATCGTACAGGGCAAACTGCGCGACTCAAGAGTGATGCTGTGCCTACAAAGTTTGACTTTTCACAGCACCTCCTGAAAGTAAACACAATAGCAAGTAGTAAAGGGGCTGGTCCAGGCTACATGGGTGAGAAACTACGGCACCCCTACCCCTGAGCCCTGCGCGTATTTTACCCTGCGCGGCGCGTGTGCGGAGGGTTGTCCACGTGATTATCGGCGGGAGGAGGGCTGCGTGCACGCTTACCCTCTCACATTTTTCAGCCTGGGACGACTTCTTTCGACATTTTTGAGCCTTGGCCAATTTGGTTCGCGTATTTTTTCCCGCACCCGGCGCTCGGGTGGAGGCGCTTATAGAGTCACTGTACCGAGGGAACTGTAGAGTCACGGTTCCCCCGGTACAGTGACTCTAGGCGCTTACCGGTGGGCGGCGCGTGGCCGGAGGGCTGCGTGCGCGTTTACCCTCTCACATTTTTGAACTTGGGCCGCCGACTTTCGTCATTTTTCAGCCTGAGCCGACTTGAATCGTATTTTTTTTTTCAGCTACAACAGGTGTGCAGTAGGCTGTTTACATGCAAAGGATAGCCATACACAAAAGTACAAGTGAAAATATATTTAATAAAATCAATAGTGCAAGGAATTATGCTGTGACTCTGTGTGAATGGGAAAAACCCAGCCAAAAAACCTGAAGCAGAAGGAACACAATATATGTAACAAAGAATATACATATTAAAGGTATGATACAATAGCACTGAATAGGTATCACAGATCAAACACAATATGTTTTATTAACTGTAATCACTTAAGTTTTCAATGAATCAGAAGGGATAGCACAGTTAATCAAAGAAGATATTCTTGATCAATACAATTACAATCAAAATTACAAGTTTTATTATAAAAAGTCTGAGATGTGAGAACCTGATAGATGTAAGTAATTTGGAGCACGATATGGAAGCTAACTTTAATATTCCAACGTGACACAAATTTAATTAATCAGTTTCTTACGAAGTGAATAGCGCAGACATAAGGAAATAATTCGAATCAACACATAGCATTAATATAGAACCTTTTATTAACAGTAATCACAAGTTTTCAATGAATCAGAAGTGATAACACATTTGATCAAAGAAGATATTATTAATCAATACGATTACAATCAAAATTACAAATTTTATTATAAAAGCCTGAGACGTGAGGACCTGATAGATGTCAGTAATTTCGACCACAATATGCTAAGTTTAATATTCCAACATGACACAAATTTAATTTCTTATGAAGTGAATAGCGCAGACATAAGGCAATAATTCGAATCAACACATAGCATTAATATAGAACCAATCATCCAACATGTACGGAAATAATAGCTACACCATATCAAAACGAGAAACAGTCACAACATTTAATCAAAGAAGATATTCTTAATCAATATGATTATAAACAAAATTACAAATTGTATAATAAAAAGTCTAATATTCCTATACGTGAGAACCATCAGTGCAATAGCCAGAAGTTTTGATAGTTGTATGTAATTAAATGTGAACAGCACAGACACTGGAAGACTATGGGACACGAACACGAGATTAAATAAAATCTATACCACTACATTGATTAATCAAAACAACGTAGTAATCTATCATTCAGAAAATCAGAAGAAAAAATCAAACTCATCAGAAAATAGACATGTTAAAAATGAACTTCACCACATAGCACGCTCCTAGCCAACAAAGAGAACAAAGAACGACACGAACACAAGAGGAAATAAAATCTATACCACTACAAAGAAGATATTCTTGATCAATATGATGACAATCAAATTACAAGTTGCATTATAAAAAGTCCTACACGTGAGAACCATCATTGCAATAGCGTGAATATCTGTCATAACATTTCGAGCGCAATAGTGAATCTCAGTTTCATATTCCAACATTACTCAACTTTTAATTTCTTATTAAGTGAACAGCATAGACGTAAGGAAATAACGAGAAACAACACAATCAACAGCTACAATTAATAGAGAGCCAAACCTGCGCACCATCCAACACATAGAGAAATAATAGCTAATCAATCTATCAAAGGCGAAATAGCACAGACTTAACGCTGAAGAACAGAGGAACACGCGGCGACACGTAAACAACAACAGAGGAAAATAATCTATTATTGAACCATCATAAAATCGACCAATATACAATTTTCATTCTAACAAACACTACGAACCTTGATGGAGGTATCCAAGACGTAGAAAATGTGCACTGTTTTCACTCTTTTCCTCAAAGCCAGGAGTCTTTATGTCTCTATCTATGTGACCATAGCACCACGCATGCTTTATCACTCAAAGGGTTAGGGGCTATATTACATATTACTTCGTCCAGCAAACGGGGCGCTCTAGAGGTCAGATAAAAGCGTTCAAAGGCAATATATTTTATTGTGCAGCGCAAATAGATGTCGATATAACTCGCGGGGATTACTATCTTTTCGCATCTTTTCCTTGAGACGGAAATCTTTCGTCAAAGTGGTTGACAAGTCGGCTAAGTTTGTAGAGATGCGATATTGTTATTGAAGATGTAGAGAAAGTCCAAATTATTAATTGGTAGCAACGATACTCAATCAAAAACGAGAAACAAATTTAATTACATCAATTTTGGTAATATCTTGCAACAGAAATTTCTAATGAACCACACAGAAATATCAAATGTGAAATGCAACTCAGAGTTATGAGGCATTCCCATCTTAGAGATACTTACTTATGTCAGTCGAGTGAACAATTGAAACAAATGCAAGACAATAATTATTTCAGGCAGTAAGTTCACAACTCATAGAATATCAGACGAGTGAATACTTGAAACAAAGTCAAAACAATAATTCTCACGAGGTGGAGATTATAGCATTCTAAACCATATAATAAAATTTTAATCAATAAAATAAACATAGATATGCTTTTAATTAAGTGTAGATCTGCACTTGAAAACAGAAGAGACAATTGCTCTACATTGAAAAGATAGACAGATTTTGTACTCGATACCACAAGTCATGGGAAGATGTGATAAAAAACTGCTTCGAAAAGGAGGAGCCGCGAAACGATTTCATTATCGCTGCATTTCAATACGCCCTAGACATGGTCGTATTCGGAGAAATGGTACAAACTACAGAACTGAAGGTGCAAGAATTTATATGCCGAATCTACAATACTTATAAAAATATCTGCACATCAACGTCGGAAGGGCCACTGGGATTGATGGCGGAGTTTTTGAGGTTTGCCAACGAATAATTGAAATACACTAGACCAGATGTAATTGTAATCATTGCAATGGGCATTGCGTTCATCAAGAAAGCAGTCGGATCAAATTATCATATACAAGCGGTCTATATCGCACGATTCATTACGGATTTGTTGAAATTACACATATCTGAGATGGAAAGTACATAAAATCTTATCACGTGATATATTCCACTACCACGGCAACGCAATTATTTTCTTCTACCAATCTCTGCAACGATGTCGAATCAACAGAAGTTCAATATTGTCGTGCAAGGTCTGATGTATTATCACCTGTTGAAACTCAACAAACATATCAATTGCGGTGGACCACCGGACGATTTTCATCTAATACTCTCTTGTACGCCATTCAAGAATCTTCATACAAAGAAAGGAAACATCAATAAGAGACTGTGCAAGTTCATCGCGACAAAGTGCAAGTTGTTGAAGCAATACAAACATGGCGACAACATAGCGCCTGCGTTAATCAACGCTGGATTCAAGCGCCCAATAATCAGAATAAACTATTTAATGTCTTCGGAATGCATCAATGAAGACAACAAACGAAAACTGAAATAGAACTGTAATTTATCGAATTAAACAAGTGTATAACTGAAACAATAAATCTTTTTCATCATTATAATGAATTCTTCGCATCACAATGAAAAACACCTTACATTTAGCATGGCTAGACTGAGAACAGTGATCGCTAAGGAAACGAATATTCCACAATTTCTGTAAGAATTCTCATATGGAATGAGACCTGACCACCAAATAGGTTTTACTCGACTACACTCTGTACAAGTTCAACACCCGAAGGATAGAATTGCCGGAGAAGGATCGGTCAATGAAATTTAGAGACATGATACATCAGTCTATGATTACAAAAAGGATCACTAATCTCATGTGAAAACTTATCATATTTCATGAATTAAATTCCACAGTGCATGTATATTTCTCAATCAGTTGCACTAGCAACCCAGACATAGTAAAAGAAGAAGAAAAGGCGTCTTTGACAAGCAACCGATTGGAGTGCGGAACAAATAAATAAATATTTTTGTCAACACAGTTGTCCATTTGTATGACTGGATAGGAAAAATGAGCCGTCCAAGATAGGGCAAAACGGGAAATAGAGCAAGATAACTGATTGCGGCGGGATAAGTCAAAGCGTTCGCGACACAGTGTCATCGGCTTTTACAATCGCATTGGGGTTCACTGCCTGGGAGATAATACGAAGCCCTCGCGAAAAGCGAATCTATTATCAGATGCCACAATGCAAACGAAAGATTTTACGAGCACGACGTGCAGGCCAAGTCTACATTTCTAATCACATAGTCTTCGTAACACACGGCACACAAACGTATACGAAATAATTTCCAAGTGGCAATCAGATTTTGGGAGAAGCGGATCACACAATCGCCATCAGAAGTGCTCAACCAATATACAATGAAGATCAGCGTTATGCATAAACACAATGGAAGATATGTTATATTAATTATAATAACCAGATCAGCGCAGGTCACACATAAACGTAGATCAAATTCTCAAAATATACTCGAGATTTCCCGTAACCATACAGAAAAACTATCACTTTATTTTAGTGTCATAGCATCCGGGCACTACAAATGGAAAGGCCACACTTTAATTTTATAAGTCTTTAGCTCATAACGTTGTAAAACGCAAATTCCACACTAAAGATAATTTTCTTCTTTAAATTTTCAAAGTCAAAACTGCACGCTATTTCTTGCATTTTTCTAAAGATATAGATTAAAAAGTTGTGCACATACTCACACATACTATACAATATATTTGATTGTTGATTAATTGCTAAAATTTATCGATTCACATTCAGGAGAAGTGGTGACTACCACACATCAGCATAGGTGGGCATTTTGGTGAAACCTCACTCGCCCTCACCCTCACGGCCCTCAGGGGCACATGCCCTCACTCGCCCTCACCCTCACCGCCCTCACGAGCACATGCCCTCACTCGCCCTCGCCCTCACGGCCCTCACAGACACATGCCCTCAATCGCCCTCACCCTCACTGCCCTCACGAGCACAGGCCCTCACTCGCCCTCACCCTCACGGCCCTCACAGACACATGCCCTCAATCGCCCTCACCCTCACTGCCCTCACGAGCACAGGCCCTCACTCGCCCTCACGGCACTCACAAACGCAAGCCCTGAGGGTCTTACCCTCATAATGTCTCCTGTGAGTGCACTCATGAGGTTGTGTCCCTCATGAGACCTCCTGTGAGTGCACTCATGAGGTCTGAGGGGCGCCAGGTCTCTGTGAGTGAAGTCACTGGTGAGGCCTGAGGCATGTGAGGTCAGTATGAGGGCATTCAGAAATGAGGTCAAATGACGCATGATGTGGTTCCAGCGACACAACCACTAACTGTGTACACTTTAAAGGGCTGGTGTGCACGTATTTAGCAATTTCGTCTACGTCGCGCTGGGAACACAGCAAAGCGTCCTGAGCTGACTGATTACGTTGCGATATGGTTCCAGCGACCTAACTACAGGCAGGGTGCACTTTAAAGAGCTAGTGTGCACGTTTTTAGAAATTTAGTCTATGTCGCGCTGGGAACACAGCAAAGCGTCCTGAGCTGATTACTTGGCGATATGGTTCCAGCGACCCGACTACAGGCAGGGTGCACTTTAAAGGGCTGGTGTGCACGTTTTTACAAATGTAGTCTATGTCGCGCTGGGAACACAGCAAAACGTCCTGAGCTGACTGATTACTTTGCGATATGGTTCCAGCGACCTAACTACAGGCAGGGTGCACTTTAAAGGGCTAGTGTGCACGTTTTTAGAAATTTAGTCTATGTCGCGCTGGGAACACAGCAAAGCGTCCTGAGCTGACTGATTACTTAGCGATATGGCTCCAGCGACCCGACTACAGGCAGGGTGCACTTTAAAGGGCTGGTGTGCACGTTTTTACAAATGTAGTCTATGTCGCGCTGGGAACACAGCAAAACGTCCTGAGCTGACTGATTACTTTGCGATATGGTTCCAGCGACCTAACTACAGGCAGGGTGCACTTTAAAGGACTGGTGTGCACGTTTTTAGAAATTTAGTCTATGTCGCGCTGGGAACACAGCAAAGCGTCCTGAGCTGACTGATTACTTGGCGATATGGTTCCAGTGACCGAACTACCGGCAGGGTGCACTTTAAAGGGCTGGTGTGCCCGTTTTTAGCAATTTCGTCTACGTCGCGCTAGGAACACAGCAAATCGTCCTGAGCTGACTGATTAGTTGGCAATATGGTTCCATCGACCCATATACAGGCAGGGTGCACTTTAAAGGGCTGGTGTGCCCGTTTTGAGCAATTTCGTCTACGTCGCGCTGGGAACACAGCAAAGCCTCCTGAGCTGACTGATTACTTCGTGATATGGTTCCAGCGACCCAACTACCGAGAGCGTGCGCTTTAAAGGGCAGGTGCTCCGGTTTTTAGCAATTTCGTCTATGTCGCGCTGGGAACACAACAAAGCCCAGTACACTTGGCTGTGTTCCCAGCGCGACGTAGACGAAATTGCTAAAAACGTGTACATCAGCCCTTTAAAGTGCACCCTCCAGGTAGGTGGATCTCTGGAACCATGTCACCAAGTAATCAGTCAGCCAAGACGCTTTGCTGTTTCCCAGCGCGACATATAAGAAACTGTTAAAAACGGGCACACCAGCCCTTTAAAGTGCACACTGCGTGTAGGTGGGTCGATGGAACCATATCACCAAGTAATCAATCAGATCAGGAGGCTTTGCTGTGTTCCCAGCGTGACATCGCCGAAATTGGTAAAAACGTGCACACCCTTTTAAAGTGCACCCTGCCTGTAGTCGAGTCGCTGGAACCATATCACCAAGTAATTAGTCAGCTCAGGACGCGAGGCTGTGTTCCCAGAGCGACGTAGACGAAATTGCTAAAAACGCGCACACCAGCCCTTGAAAGTGCACCCTGCCGGTAGGTGGGTCGCTGGAACCATATCATGAAGTAATCAGTCAGCTCAGGAGGCTTTGTTGTGTTCCGAGCGCGACGTAGACGAAATTGCTAAAAACGTGCACTCGTGCCCTTTAAAGTGCACCATGCCTGTAGTTGGGTCGCTGGAACCATATCACCAAGTAATCAGTCAACTCAGGACACGTGGGTGTGTTCCCAGCGCGACGTAGACGAAATTGCTAAAAACGGGCACACCAGCCCTTTAAAGTGCACCCTGCCTGTAGTTGGGTCGCTGGAACCATATCGCCAAGTAATCAGTCAGCTCAGGACGCTTTGCTGTGTTCCCAGCGCGACATAGACTAAATTTCTAAAAACGTGCACACCAGCCCTTTAAAGTGCACCCTGCCTGTAGTTAGGTCGCTGGAACCATATCGCAAAGTAATCAGTCAGCTCAGGACGTTTTGCTGTGTTCCCAGCGCGACATAGACTACATTTGTAAAAACGTGCACACCAGCCCTTTAAAGTGCACCCTGCCTGTAGTCGGGTCGCTGGAACCATATCGCCAAGTAATCAGTCAGCTCAGGACGCTTTGCTGTGTTCTCAGCGCGACTTATACGAAACTGCTAAAAACGGGCACACCAGCCCTTTAAAGTGCACATTGCGTGTAGGTGGGTCGATGGAACCATATCACCAACTAATCCGTCAGCCCAGGACGCTTTGCTGTGTTGCCAGCGCGACGTAGACGAAATTGCTAAAAGCGTGCACATCAGCCCTTTAAAGTGCACACTGCGTGTAGTTAGGTCGCTGGAACCATATCACCAATTAATCCGTTAGTTCAGGGCGCTTGGCTGTGTTCCCAGCGCGACGTAGACGAAATTGCTAAAAACGGGAACACCAGCCCTTTAAAGTGCACTCTGCCGGTAGCTGGATCGCTGGAACCATATCACTAGTGCCTTCATAATTTGCCCACGTCTCGTAAGCGTCATTTAACCTCATTTCTGAATGCACTCATACTGACCTCACACCCCTCAGGCCTCACCAGTGACTTCACTCACACAGACCTGGCGCCCCTCAGACCTCATGAGTGCACACACAGGAGGTCTCATGAGGGGCAAAACCTCATGAGTGCACTCACAGGAGACCTCATGAGTGTAAGAACCTCATGAGTGCACTCACGGATGGCCCGATCGCGGGCTTGCCCTCACTCACCCTCACCTCAAAGGCGTGAGGTGAGGGGCACTCATGAGGGCCCTCATGAGTGAGTTCGCCCAGCTATGCACATCAGTAAGAGTTTAATTACAATTTGAACAGGTATTACGATTTATGTTGTAGAATGTGTAATATCACAATACGCAAGCTTTAGGTCGCTCACTTTGACGAGCACTCTTTCACGATGTCAGAGAAGTTATTCGAATGGATTGATATTTTCTGTATACACTATAACATAATGCGAATTCTTTAAGTCGTGGATATTAAAAGTTACGAATATTTTTCGAACGAAAATTTACTTAAAAGCTCGTTAGGTATTTCTCATGCAATGCAAAAATAAATAAATAAATAATAATGAAGGGAAAATAATAATTTCTAGGTTTTCACTGCAGTGCCCACTGACCTCCATCATGACCTCAGTTCCTGGCATGTGCAAGAAATGTGGAAATAAATGTTGAATTTAACAAATGTTGTCATTTACCCCACATGAACAACAGCTTCTAAAAATAATTAACTAATCTTTCCATCACAGCGGGTACAGCCAAGAAAACCACCTCCAACAAGACATAACATAGAGGTAGAGCAGGACGTCAACCATGAGATTTCACAGCCAGGACCATCGTGGGCTGCAGGTCCAGGGGTCTTGTCACCTCAGCCAGTCCGATCCTCACATAACCTTGCTGCTGACCACACATACCCAGTGCAAGGGAGTCCACGGAACTTAAAAAGGAAGATAGACATCACAGTTGAAGCACTGGACAACGTGAAGAAACTGAAACGCTCTGAAGAAAATGCCCGAAGACGGAAGAAAAAGGTACTCACTGCGGAGAGTGTTATAGAAGATCTCGAGAAGAAATCTCTCGTATCAAGTCAATGCACTGACATGCTTCGTGGCACCTTGTCTGATGTGCAGCTAGAGTACTGCACACCCTACAGAACAAAGCTGGAAAAGTAAGCAGAGAGCAGTATCCCCAGTCACTGCGTAGCTTTGCGCTCACTCTCCAGTTTTATTCAGCAAAGGCATACGAGTACGTCAGGAAGACATTTAACCTTTCGCTTCCACACCAGGCGACACTTAGGTCGTGGTACAGCTCTATACACGGCGAACCAGGTTTCACACAGGAAGCCTTTGATGCACTCAAGGTTCTAGGTCCACATCTCTGAGACACAACGTTTTCCCTACCCTCTACGAGCACATGTTCGAGTGCTCTCCAGAAGAAAACCACGTCATTCGCCTCATAAAGCTTATAGCTAACTGCTATGGCAAGATTCGACTTCACCATCTTGCAAAGGAGCACACAGAAAATGTGAATGACAGACCACGACTACGAAAGAAGCTCTCAAGAATCATAGTATTCAACAATCAATGACAATGACTAATGGCCGTAGAAGTCGAGTGTTGCAATATTAATTTATAAATTCTACATGTCATGTTCGCAGTGATGTTACTGTGCAATTTTATCCAATTTTACTGGGTATCACTTTAAACAAGCCGTTTGTGAGCTAGGGTGGAAGTAAACTGTGGCGTTAACCTCGCAAGTGCAATCACTCTTGCAGCACTTGTTACGTCATGCGCTCTTCGTGCACAGCGCTTCGAATTTCTGTAACGAACTGCGCCGACAGCTGAACAACTGCAACACACTCGTAGAACACAATACGAATGCCAATGGATTATGGAAAAGGCCAAACGAGAACCATATAGGTGGGGTGCATTTGCGTAAGCTGGATCACCAGAAAGAGTGAGCCGGTTCACCAGAAAGAGGGAAAAAGCACGGGTAAAGCTATGGTGTGACGTCATATATGCACGCCACCTATACAGCGGCTAACGAACCACACAATAACAAACGAAAACCACACACAAACGAAACTACCTTACAATAACAAACAGTGCAAACCCTTTCTAAGCAAAAGGAATTAAATTTATAAGCTGTCATTCACCAAATTCCTCTATTTTTATGCTTCCCGTGCACGTAACTAACGACACCATATTCGGAGTACAGGAAGCGGAGAAGAAAAAGAACGTAATTACCATGAAAACTACAGACACACCGCCGAAGCACGGTAGGAATACACCAGCACACTGATTCCTAAGAAAGATGCGTGCTAATCAACAATGAGGAGCGTTTAAAGAGTAACAAATGCTCCAAATCGAATCGCTTCGCATTGTTTCCTATGGGAGCAGCCGGCGCCATTGGGCCCTCCAACATGGCGGCCGGTTGCCGCACCTCTCTCCCACGATCCCTCTCCTATGCGCGATCCAGCCATTATACATAGAGATCAGTGGTACCAGCCAACGCCTCCTCTATCTCTGCTCGAGCTCGACAAAATCTTGTCTTTGACTCCTGCAGGAGGGGATCATAAACTGAGGACAAATAGATAGGTCCCAATGTTATGATTCATTTTTCCAACGGTTCACCGAGAAGGACAAGTTGAAGGACCGCAAGGGTAGATATCAGGTTTTACCCGAATTCTTGAAAATTTGTTCGCGGGGGGGGGGGGGGGGACTATAGTTAA
Organism: Ornithodoros turicata; assembly: GCF_037126465.1. NCBI lineage: Eukaryota > Metazoa > Arthropoda > Arachnida > Ixodida > Argasidae > Ornithodoros > Ornithodoros turicata. The sequence continues at coordinate 69,683,046 of NC_088203.1, read as the reverse complement.
AAACCCGTGACGAGAACAGCAGGCACCCGATTTTTGCGTATCGGTGTTTTCCAACATAGTGTCCCCCTCCATTCCTTTCTATACAGCATGACAATTTTAGTCTCACACCTATCGTTCCCCGGTTTCGTTTCACAGTTATTGCTTACAGTAAATGCTTACTGTATTGACATTCGACACTTACCGCTACAATGATTTATGAACAGGAGTAAATGCTGACAGGTGCGACTGTTCACGACTTTTGCGCTTTTGACTCACGACTTTTGATATCTGATATCATCGCTGACGAAATAAGTTCAACGTGCACGACACTAATTATGAGATTGAACATGTTTATAACCTCTGAAACAGCTCCAGCACGACCATAGAAATTACCAACAAACAACACTCACGTAGCGGCAGCGACTCTCTCTTCCTCACCATAGGCCATTCCCTGGATTCAGCATGTTCACTTTTTTTAACTGCCAAAGTGGAGCAAAAAAGAATTCTTGTGAAGGTGATCATCACGAAGATCGCAATTCAAACTGCGGCGGATTCGCGCGTTCTAAGGACACGGCAGTCAGCGCCAAGCGCGGCGAGCGCATGTGGAAGCGAGAGGGCAACGGGGGAGGGCCTGCAGCGGCGAAAGAGGCTCGTCTGACAGGCATTCATTTATAGAGGAGGCATTGTACCAGCTCGCCTGCACCCTTGCACTACTTGCACTTCGCACTTCTACTTCTACCATTGAGCTTCCTGTGAATGAGATTTGGCGACACTGCCGCTGACTGTGCATCATCATCATCATCAACAAAAGATGGCGGATAACGTGGTCGTCGGTGTTGGTGACTCAAATGTAGGCGACCAGCAAAAGGCACGCATTCTTTAAAAGTTTTACGCTTTGCGGTTACTGTAAGCATGTTTTCTGGAAAAATACGAATTCGCTATTTAAACCGGTTTGGATACACTGTGCTGAAACGAGCTGCGCACAGGGTGCGTACGGTTACGTCATTAACCCATTCAATCCGATTTACACATAACTCCATTCTTGTCCAATGTTAAGGTAATCAGTGCCTTGCGTAGATCTTAGAACTAATGGCTATGTTCTGTAGCAGGGTGCTGGATTGGCAAACAAAACGCGCATGTTGAGGGATGACGTAACATTACTTACGTGAGCATTTTTGTCTCAGGCTGCAGCGAAGGCAAAGCCGGAACCAAAAACAGCGGCGTCTGAGGTACGTTGCAACTAGATAAGTCCATTTCCGAGAAGTCTTCGATTAGCAAAGAAAATGAATGTACCATATACTTTCCATTCACGCAAACATGTACGAATATGGATATTTTACGTGTGTATGTACGTGTTTGTTGTACTAGTACCTTTCTTTCCTTTGACAGGTAGTGTATACTGCTATAAATGATCTTTCTATGGAAATTTACTTGCCAGTACGCTTACGAAGTTTTGTTATGTTGTAGCTAAAACCGTGGCCAGCATTTATCGAAGAGAGGATAAGAATCTGGGACAAACTAAAGGCTGAATATGACCAAGCAGTGGCATCCAAAACACCAGAAGCAATTAAGGTCACACTACCCGATGGAAAAGTGGTTGATGGACAGTCTTGGAGAACCACACCATACGATGTTGCTGCTGGAATAAGGTAACTGCCATGTTGAAATTGAAGTTTTTTTTGGCCAGTGTCACATGTATTGCAGCGATTTATTTTTGCATTTTTGTTGACCTGCATTAGATCTCAAGTTGTCTACTGTTCAAAGGATCAGGGTTCTTAATTTATAGGAGTTCATATACGTAAATACAGGGTATAGGGTTTATTCAATGATATCACCTCACCACCATACTGTAGGTCCCTTGAAGTTATGTTCCCGCATTCGTTCACTGCCATATGGTTTTGGATGACTATTAACTTCGAATACGTGGAAATTACTTGGATATGCTACAAATTACACAGCACAATAACTTATGAAAAACAAAATATACAGTGAGTGCGATATAGGTTATGGCTTGGATGGGACCTACATTATGGCGGCCGATGGCAACACATCTGCCTGCTAGCAACAGTGGCAGTCTCCTACGGATCTGAACATACAAACGTCTGACGTCATCTGAATAAACCCTATTGCAGAGTTCACAAGTCCTGAACATACAAAACTTGCTTGTACAACCTCCAGTCTGCAAACTCTGTTCATATATTTATTGTTGCACCCCAAGGACCATGCGGCATTACATGGGAAGCATACAATAAAGCATAGCAACAAAAGCACAAAGAGCGATGTTACAATAATAGGAAAGACACCAACAAAAGACTACAGATACTACAATGAGTGAAAATAAGAATTCAGACTTTCTGAATGAATGATGTTCAAGAACTGACGTCACAGATGAGGAAATGGAAATTTCCTGATTTGATGGCGTGTGGAAAGAAAGAAAAAGGGAATTAATCAGTGTGATATGAGAATCTTTTGCATTTGTGAGGATTATTAAATTAAATATGCACCAATGATGAAATATGCTAAATATATGCTATTGATTATATGTCCATGCCGAGACTGGGAGGTGACACGGGTTCGAATGTTGTCACTGGCTGTGCTGTCTGAGGTTTTCCAAAGACTTTCCAGACGAATGTCGGCACAGTTCCCCCTGAAGTCTGCCCAGGACGCGTACTAACCCCCCTTTTCCCCACTCCTTCCTGCTGTCCTCTCTCCATCTGTCCACGTCTGTATACATAGCAACAGTTGCTTCGCGGCGCTAACACGGAATAAAAAAAGAGACTATATGGATATTTATTTTTTAAATTTCGTGTTAGCGCCGCGAAGCAACTGTGGCTATGAGCGGCATACAGACGTGGACAGATGCAGAGAGGACAGCAGGAAGGAGTGGGGAAAAGGGGGGTTAGTATGCGTCCTGGGGCGACTTCAGGGGTAACTGTGCCGACGTTCGTCTGGAAAGGCTGCCGGAAAACCGAGGGAAAACCCCAGACAGCACAGCCAGTGCGGTGATTCGGACCCCTCCCAGTCTCGGTGTGGAGAGGGGTCATCCTAACCACTGTGCCGCAGGAGCTGGTGTATATGGATATAATGATTAAATATGCACCAATGCAAACAAAAATTGTAGCGTATAACGCTATGGTCAGAGCAAAACTTGATTATGTAGCAGTGGTACATGATCTGCATCTAAAAAAGGATATTGCACAACTGAACGTATACAAAGGAAAGCGGTTCGGTTTAGTTCCGGGAAGAACAGAAGAAATGATTCACCAACTTTGATAATGCGAGAGAATAACATCCAGACATTAGAAACATGCCAGAAACTATCTAGATTATTATTCCTTCGCAATATTATTTCAGGAAAAGTCGCATTGGGGTTACTGGATTATGTAAGATCTGTAGGAGAAGAATGCAGCGCAGTAAGCAAGATTAATTGTTAGACCCCATTTTTGCGAGAACCAATATATTTAAGCATAGCTTTCCCCCCCCCCCCCCCCCCCCCCCACAAAGTAGAAGACTGGAATTCATTACCCAATAGTGTTTTTCAATCAGGTAACTTTGTAACGAGTTTGGGGAGTCATTTGTCGTAGTCCTCTGTTTTATTTTATTTTATTTTATTTATTTACTTACTTGTTCATTTTTGTTTATTTATTCATTTGTTTTTCCAGCGTCTTCTGATAACTATGGATGTGGTGCCTTCGTGCTTATTATTAAGGCCACGGGTTTTCCCCGATTCTGCGAAATTTCACAGAATCTGGAATCTGTCCTTTATCTATCCTTTATTTTGATCAAAATTTCGCGGCGTTTTGCACGGAATTCCGCGGAAATCCGATTGGAGGGGGGGTCGAAGAACGCGATTGGTGCAATGTGGACAGTTACTACGACGAGCAGCGTTGCAGGAGAAGTATTGCACGCTCACGCGAAATAGCGTCAGGAGTGCGTGCTGGGCATGCTGCCAACTGCTCCAAGGTACACGGACTCTTCAACATAATTTACTCGCGTATTTTGCGTCATCGGATATCTGGCACGCACATCTCAGCGACCGTGGCAATTACCTTTCGCAATGCCGTCAGTGTTACCGAAGTTATATTGTGGTGATTTTGTTTGATTTGCACACACTTTCGAGTAATGGTCCGCTGACGATACTGCCACTACCAGGGCCGGTGCTAGGGGTGTGCGGGGCCTGCTTCACACGATTAAGTGCATACCTGATATTTAAAAAAAAAGTAATCCCTGGTTAGGGGCTTCGCGTGCAGGGCCTATGTAAGCGCGGGGCCTAAGGCGGTCGCCCCCCCCCCCCCCCCCCCCTTTATCGCCAGCCCTGGTCACTACAAATACAAAATGCGGAAAGAAATGCTGAACAAACATTACAGCACAACATGCCAAAGCCTGTGAACATAGCGTGCTTTCAGTTGCCAAGTGCGGACTAGTAGCTTCTTCCAGCAGCGTCTTGACGTATTTCACCGATATATGACCGGGAGTGAGCCGCCGTTTTGCCTTCCGCCGTCAGCGCTTGCGTGGTATTTGGATACTTCTTTCGCGCTGGCCAAATGCAGTGATAACGTTAGTATCGGCCCTACCAAGAGCCTATATGACCCACATACTAAAATTTTGAAATTTTGCATCGTTTTGATATTGTAAGAAATATTCCCATGCTATCCACGTAACCCTAAATTTTCCGATTTTTTTAGAGAGAAAAAGCGCGCAAATTATGCGAGTGGTTTTTAAACGGAATTAGGGTGCTTTTTCCGAATCTAGCGTCTATTTCGATCAAATATTTGTCAATTCCGTACAATTCAATGCTGAAATATCTATCTCAAGCATGCAATGTTCAGCAAGTGTAAAATGATTGTAGCTGACAACAGCATTCACTCTGAGAGGAGATCATAAGGTATCATGTCATGCTGAAGTTTATAAAATATTTTTTGTACCCACGTCATAAAAAAAAAATAGTGTTTCCCGCTTCAAGCAGCCATTGACTCCTTGCCACGGAAAATCGCGGAATTTTCAAGTCAGTGCCGAGGAATGTTGAATTTGCCGCAGCAGAAAACATGGGGCCTTACGTATTATGAACATTGTAGTTATGCAGCCTTATGAGCTATCTAAGCTCCTCCTACTTGGGCCAAAGCATTGGCTTGTGGTATATACAGGCATACATGTTAACATACAGACAGTACAGGTGACATGCATAATATGTTAACGTAATATTGTAAGCCCGCACGCACCTCCTATGTGCAATGTTGGTGTTGATCTGGACCACACATCATCTTGGTACAATCATTATTTATGTTAACAACACACTTAAGATCTGCACGTTTCACCACTTTTTTCTGAAGTTTGCCAAAAAGGTCAACGGTGTACTTTACAACAATGGTTGTTTTGTTTGTGATGCACGTGTATGTATTTGTGACACTGTCCAGAGTATGGGTGCAGAGGGACCAACACGAAGATACACGAAGTGAACCAAACCATTAGAAGGAGTATGATAGATAGGACTGGAGATGAAGTTAAGTGCTGTTAATCAGGATAGCAAGGGAGGGGTCATAGACAGCTGAGGGCTTGCTCACATGATGCATGGTATGAGTAATAGTGGCAGATTCCCATAAGGTTTGTGACAATCTTATCTTTGCAAACGAAGCCAGGCGTGGTCCTGTCAAACAGTGGTTCATATCATACCCAAGACAATTAGAGACATATTTGTACAGTTCAGGGGCCGCAGATGTGTTTTTTACATTGTTGGCATACTTGTTAAGATGGATATTAAGACATGTCGCTTGGCCCACATATAAACTGCCACACTGTAAGGGAACAAGTTAAGTAACATTACTGCAACATAGATGGGTAGAAATCCAGCGAACCGGTAGAGATGTAGGAAGGGAGTTGCCTCAGGACAGAAGCCGCCGATATTTCGAACAGAGACTGTTCTTCTTCTGGGCACCGTCCTCATCATTGGCATGGTATTTAAAGGGTTAGGTGTGACATGTTTAAAGGTTCATGCGAATTGTGGGCCAAAAGACCGGAGGGAAGAAAGGTTCCGTACGGGCTTCTACGGCCGGAGTGAATGGTTGCTTTGTTAGAGTGTGGAGGGGATTATGTGAACGTTGTGATCTAGGCTACAGACCGGTTACAGAAAAATGGAAGGTTCACGAACACGTGGACGAAACGGGACAACAGGCAAGAATTGGCAAGCATAGCGAAAGATAAGGAGGTTAGTGGTTACGTGGGGAAAATTCCAGAACGAGCAAAGGTTTTTTTTCTTTTTTTTAAATATTTGTAATGCAAAGTTGTGGCATGCAATAAAGAAAGTAGAAAGCAGTGGCCATGCAGAACATAACAGATGATAATGGAGATAGAAGGGAAAAGCATATTTTATTTGTGAAGTGTTTCTAGGGTGCCTTGTGATTTGTTGATACTGGACGGGTGAAGAGCATTGAACTTGTATATGAGATAAGACTCCCTATCACGTCTGTCACGTGTGGGTCTAAACCCGGTTTCTAGAATGTACAGTTTAATGTTGTCAAAATTGTAACCAGGAGCGTTAAAGTGTTCGGCGACTGCTTTGGGGAGTTTGTTGGACGTGTCGGCTCTGTGTCCGGTAAGGCGGTTGTTCATTTGTTGGCCGGTTTCACCAATGTATATTGCATAGAGCAGTCGCCGCATTCAATGCAGTATATGACATAGGAGCTTGTGCATGTGAATGCGTGGTTAACGGGGTGGGTGTAATTGCTCGCAGTGCTTTTGATGGAGTTAGCATGTTGAACGTGCTTGCATGTTTTGCAGCGCGGGAGGTTGCAGGGTCGTGTTCCCGTGTACGGGGTGCTCGTTTTGCTGATTTTGGCATTGACCAAGGAGTCTGCCAGGTTTTTTGCGCGTTGGTTTGGTCACCTGTATGGGATTTGTGAATATATTGCTAAGTCGGTCACTGCTTTGGAGGAGGGGCTCGTGCTTCTGTAGAATGGCTTTGATGTTTGGAAGTGCATTGGAATATCTTGTGATGAAGCTTATTTGGCACGCGTCAGGATTTTTTCGGTTTTCCAGAACCTTGTCTCGATCGAGTCTGAGTGCCTTGCGACAGAATTCGGTTAGGAGGGAGTCTGGATAGTCCCTTTGGGCAAGTGTACTGCAGAGTTCGTCAAGCTTCTCAGCGTAATCTGTGTCGTTTGAACCAATTCTGCGCAGTCTTACACTCTGCCCATTAGGAATTCCAACCTTACAGTGACGCGGGTGGTGACTCTTGAAGTGAAGGTATTGTTGTTTGTCAGTTGGCTTTTTGTACAGGGTTGTGATGAGGTTGCCGTTGTCTAGTGATATTGTGGTGTCGAGGAAGTTAATTAAGTGAGTTGACTGTTGTGATGTGAACTTTATGTTGCTATGTGCGGTGTTCAGTAGATCTATGAACTTTGAAATTCATGTTCCCCGTGTTCCCATATTATCAGTATATCATCGATGTATCGAAAGTACACTGTGGGTTTTAATGAGAGGGCGCTGAGAAGTTTGTTTTCTAAGAACCCCATGAAGATATTTGCGTATGTGGGTGCAACAGGTGTGCCCATACTTGTACCGTGTACTTCTAGGTAGTATTCACCATTGAATTCGAAGTAGTTCAGTTTAAGGACCAAGTCCATTACAGCGAGTATGGTTTCCGTGTCTTTTCTTTTCAAATCCCATACAGGTGACATACTGACGCACAAAAAAACCTGGGAGACTAATTGGTCAATGCCAAAATCAGCAAAACGAGCACCCCGTACACGGGAACACGACCTTGCAACCTCCCGCGCTGCAAAACATGCAAGCACGTTCAACACGCTAACTCCATCAAAAGCACTGCGAGCAATTACACTCACCCCGTTAACTGCGCATTCACATGCACAAGCTCCAATGTCATATACTGCATTGAATGCGGCGACTGCTCTATGCAATACATTGGTGAAACCGGCCAACAAATGAACAACCGCCTTACCGGACACAGAGCCGACACGTCCAACAAACTCCCCAAAGCAGTCGCCGAACACTTTAACGTTCCTGGTCACAATTTTGACAACATTAAACTGTATATTCTAGAAACCGGGTTTAGATCCACACGTGACAGACGTGATAGGGAGTCTTATCTCATATACAAGTTCAACGCTCCTCACCCGTCCGGTATCAACAAATCACAAGGCACCCTAGAAACACACTTCACAAATAAAATATGCTTTTCCCTTCTACCTCCATTATCATCTGTTATGTTCTGCATGGCCACTGCTTTCTACTTTCTTTATTGCATGCCACAACTTTGTATTACAAATATTAAAAAAAAGAAAAAAAAAACCTTTTCTCGTTCTGGAATTTTCCCCACGTAACCACTAACCTCCTTATCTTTCGCTATGCTTGCCAATTCTTGACTGTTGTCCCGTTTCGTCCACGTGTTCGTGAACCTTCCATTTTTCTGTAACCGGTCTGTAGCCTATGTCACAACGTTCACATAATCCCCTCCACGCTCTAACAAAGCAGCCATTCACTCCGGCCGTAGAAGCCCGTACGGAACCTTTCTTCCCTCCGGGCTGTTGACCCACAATTCGCATGAACCTTTAAACACGTCCCACCTAACCCTTTAAATACCATGCCAATGATGAGGACGGTGCCCAGAAGAAGAACAGTCTCTGTTCGAAATATCAGCGGCTTCTGTCCTGAGGCAACTCCCTTCCTATTACTGCAACATGTAACACATGGTTGGTGGTGTGCTGCAGCATAGCTGTTGACAGAATTGGGGGGGAAATAAAGGGGGTGAGGGTTGATAGCTCGTTGGAAATGGAAAAAGCCACTTTGATGCTATGGGAAGATGCTAATTTAGCCAGGGAATGGGAGATGCTGCGAAATATTGGAATTATAACTGTCCAGTTATTTGGTGGGTCACAGGCAGGTGAAGCTCTAACATTATTAATAACATCAGTGACTAATGTCAGGGATTAAGATGTTCCACATGCACATGTGGATGTGTTGAGTCTGAGCATTTGCCATGTCCATTTTCTATAAACCCATTCCCTCTGCACCTCAGACTCACGGTAATGTCGCACTCTCCTAACATACACCAGCTCTTTTGCATTTGATCCTTATGTTGTACATGTGTTACGTTCGCAGCAAGGGGCTTGCTGACAATGTTGTAATTGCCAAGGTGGATAACGTGCTTTGGGACCTCGACAGACCTTTGGAAAAGGATTGTGACCTGAAATTGCTCAAGTTTGAAGAAGAAGAAGGTGAATCACTTATTTTACAAATATCTCTAGTCTCCTGCTTGGGACAGGAGTGACATGCAGCACATACAACTGGTTACATAATGCTTTAGATTATGATGTCTAGGCAGAATTCCTCCATGATTGCATCTGAAAAAAATGTGTATCGTGCACACAGTGATTAGTGTTTTTATGTTATTTAATATTGTGATTAACTTATTATATATTACATTATGATTAAAGCCTGAAGTTTTAGGGTTTAACTCGATTCTTCCCCAAATTTGCAATCTGAATTGAAGGTTTCCTCTTTAGGGTGAAACCCGATTTTTACTCGGCAAATTGCCCTGACTGAGACGTCTGTAGGGTTGTACGCTAACTTGTTTGGCAGCAAATGCAGGTACATCACCGTTTGTACGAAACCTGTACAGTTGGTTTGAGTAACTGAGCCAGATCTGTCCCCGAATTTAGCATACTGGGAGTTTTTCTACCGGAATTCACATAAATTTAGAGAACATGTTGGTTGTCCAATTTTTACCCCCCCCTTGAATTTATTGAAAAATATTTTCCAAAAACTTCAGGCTCTAATTATGATATATTGCATGCAACAAACCAATATGGCTATCATGAAATCATACCTGCTCCTATAAAACGTGTTAGGTATTAGAAATTTACTGCGTTTCCAACATAGTTCCAGTGTGCCCACAAGCACGCTGCAGTGGGGGCTGTGTACGAACAGTTTATAGAAAGGGTGTTTTAGTAACCACTTAAAATTAATGAGTAAAGCATAGTGTCAAAAAAAATATTCAATTCAGCCAGTGAAAAACATCCTAGAAACATTGCTATGAGGTCATGCACTGTGGCCTCGCTGAATTGAGCAGTGTGTACCAGCTCAGTCACAAGCGCAGCCCAGAACATGACAAAATGTCCTTAGTGTGCGCATGTGTTTGCATTACATACAGTGAAACCTGCGTATGACGATATTGTCGGTTATCACTAACTTAATCGTTATGGGAGGGATATCGCTCCAGGAGGGCTGACTTAGGTCAGCGCCATCTTACGAAAGTTGCACGCACCACGTTATCCTATGCGAACAACGTTAACGAGGGACGCTACGAAAGAGAGTGGAAAGACCAGTATTTTATTGAAAATGGCTCATTAGGTTTGATTGTTTTTCGTTGCTGTTGCAGATGCCCATAACGTCACGTTCAATTGCGTCGAGGTGGGCGACGTAATCTGCAGGCAGTTCGCACTCCATGATAAAATTCATGAGGACGTCAATAGCATGAAGCGCGCTTGTGCATGTTGTCGATGCCAAAATGCCGTCTTCTTCATCTGATGTGTTATTGTCGTCAGTGTGTCTCACTCGAACCTCCTGGATAATTGTCTTCTGTCACCGGCTCTGTCACCAGGACACCGTTGTCGATGCTCATATAGTCGTCCAGCGTTGTGTGTTGATTGACCAAGTTCGAATCTAGACGTTGAGCTTTGTGGTCAATGGACTCTCTGTCATCTTCGTCACCAGCTGTGTTGAACTCAGGCACACTGCTTTCGGGAGTCGGCTGAATGAAGCCTCCTTTCAAAAAGCAGTTCGATATCGTGGTCCGGCACATCTCATTCCACGCCACATTTAGCCATCAGCGACGTTACCTTCAAGTCAGGGAGTGTTATCTTCCCACTTTGTCCTATACTTGTCAATATTGAAAATCGTTCTGTGTATGTCACGCTGTCTGTATAAAACCTTCACATTGACAATCAAGCCCATGTCCATAGACTTGCGTCGACATGGCTCATTTGTCAAGCAGCAACAGAACGTTTGTTGTCTTCTTTGCATCTTGGCATCAAACTCCTCGAGCCACTCCTTGAAGAGCGAGCGTGTCATCCATGCTTCCTGGTTGTTGCAATATCTCACATGGATGGCTGCAGGCTTTGTAAAGCCACGTGGCTTCTTCGATTTTATGATGACAAAAGGTTTTCTGTAGTCAGTACCATCATGTTCGCACAAAGGAACACTATCAGTCGCACCTTACTGTGTTTACCACACACACAATCTTCCCCGTTAAAGGCATGCATTCCCGTAGGTAACATTTGATAAAACAGTTGAGTTTAATCGCCATTATAAATGTTGTGTTTTTCATACCTGTTAAAGATGTCTCTCAGGTGCTTTTTTAACCACGCTGCCTTCCTAGAGCTGTCCATAGAGGCACTTTCACCAACAACCTTTCTATATAATATTTTGTATCGGTCCTTAGAGGAACATGGAAAGGACATGGGGCATGTTGCTAATGCAACGGACATATCATGATCATCATGAGTACTACACGACCGAGCGCATGTCTCGCACATCACATCTTGACTATCATCTGTTGCGAGCGTTATTCATTCTGGAAATAAACATAGTCGTAACTAGTCACGTCTCTTCTCGATTTGGTATCAACAAGGCATATATTTTTTTACTGCATCGTGTGAGCATACTACCTTCAAGAGCCATCACGCAAAGTGTTTCCTTTTGGAAGTGCGAATTTACTGATAAAATTGCTTTGCAAGAAAGAGCGCAGCGGTGGCGACCTCGCTGAGCGGCTCCTCTCATCTCGTGACGTCAGGTGGCAGAGGACTCTTCATTGGCCACCAGGAATCATTGTTAGTGAGAGCGACCAGTCAAGATGGGAGTGGGGCAGCGCACAACGCGACTGCAAAAATGAATAAAGAAAAAAGAAGTTGCTCGCCTCAGTATTGGGAAGGCACATGACGTTGGAGACTGGCAGCTGAGGAGAGCAGGTTTTCTGACCCGCGAGATTGGAAGCTCTCTTGCACTCCAAGATTACGCACTGCACTCGTAGTTTTTGTGCGAATGTGTGTCACAGGGTCTGTAATCCTAATTTCTAGTTCTCCCGACATATTTGTTCTGGAGTCTTTCCACACTCCTTTAAAATGCTGAAGTGAACCTCTGCATGGCTTGAGGCCCTCTTCCTCAAGAAGAAAGGCAACATTCTTGGCTTTTGCGATGAGCACGGGGCTGCTGATTGGAATGTTGCGGCTTCGTGCGTCAGCAAACCACTTCTAAAGCGCGTCTTTGACTTTTTTGTACGTCTGCTCTTTGATACTTTTGTGCTTCGTATTCACACTGTCATCAGCTGCTTCTTTTCGCAGTTTCTCCTCAGTCTTCAGTATCGTTGACTCTGCCGACAGTGATAGGCCATACTTTTGCACAATGGACGCCACCCTTGTTCTGCGGTGATGATCCTTGATGATCGCTAACTTGACTTCAAGTCTATCGCTTTCCATTACTTTGGCTGGGACGCTATCATTGACGGATGTAGCGATGATGCGTCAACGCAGGAAGCGGGAGCAGAAATGTTGTGAACCGCCAGAGTACTAATGGCCGTATCTGAAGGGAATTCCTGTGCAGGACCTCATTCCCAAAAGGGTGAGATGGGTACATCCTCCTGGTGTCCCGTTCCTGCAGTGAGATGACTAAGGGTACATCCTCCTGGTTTTCCGTTGCCGCAGTGACTTACAATTTACGAAAGGGTGCAACGCGCGACAGTGCGCTGCTAAAAGTTGGTCCATGAGTGTGCGGGCGTCAGGTATAGCAGTACGTGTAATCAAAATTGCGAACTTTATCGTTATACACGGCTCCATTCTTCATAGAGAAAGGGTTTATATTTTGACGGTAAAAGTAAAAGGTTTGTCGTTGCCCGAGGGATCATTCTGCTTTGTGACAACTACATGGGCTGAATATCATCACACCGCTAATGCAGCTTTTCCATCTCAAAGGTCAGCAAGTATTTTGGCACTCTAGTGCACACATCTTGGGTGAAGCCTTGGAGCGCATCTATGGTGGATGTCTGTGTTATGGGCCACCCATCGAAAATGGCTTCTACTATGATATGCATCTGGAAGAGAATGGAGTGTCTGCTGCTGACTACACTTCCATTGAGGGTCTTATGAAATCCATAGTGAAGGATAAGCAGCCTTTTGAGCGTCTAGAGATGCGTAAGGAGGACCTGCTTGAGATGTTTAAGGTAAGTAGACAAAATGATTTGAATGACAATGTGGCCAGACATGTACTTACCTCCACTATGACTACGAATGCACTTGCAGTACAACCCCTTCAAACTGCGCATCTTGAATGAAAGAATAAGCACACCTACTACCACAGTGTACCGGTGCGGTCCGCTCATTGATTTGTGCAGAGGTCCACATGTGAGACACACGGGAAAGGTGAAAGCCCTTCAGGTTACCAAGGTTGGTTCGCCTTCTCTATCCTTTTGGACAGGAAGATATTTTGAGGCACGAAAAGTACCTTGCTATTTCAGTGTCTGACATCTTGCATAAATTGCAGAAATCTTAATGCAAGTTGTTGTTCTGATGTGTCACAAGAAGCTTTATTGGGAATTGATGTAACAGGGATACAGTCAAACCTTGGTATCACACACTTATGGGAATTGTAATTTCTTTTGTTGTATCGAATATTTCATTGTACCAAAATTGGTGAAATATAGAAAGGTTTATGACGCGAATTAAGGAGAGCCAAGCAACGTAAATGTGTATATGTAGAATCATGATTATATGATCACAGAATTTTTTAAAAGTCAACGTCCTCGCAGACTTTTAAAAGCGCGAAGTTCCAGGTGCATAGCACAAACACTTTTGTGGACCGCTATGAATGATACACATGGGAATCACTGGTACTCGTATGCGATTTATAAGCAGTCCATATCATCGTAGACAAAAGTCTTGATAGCTGCTGTTCCTCCAATATTTTTTACAGAGCGGAACACATACTGTACATAAAAAAAGTGTATATTGAAGAATGTGCACTCTGCAAGGTAAAAATGGAGTTGAGGGATCAAAATAGGGTATACCTAATAAAAAATCTGGATGAGTAGTAATTGGGATTACATACCCTGGGCTACGTACTATTTGCACCAAAAGAATGAGTGCAGCACGCAATCCTGGTGCGCAAGGGAGCTTTCAGTCCAGTGGATCAGGAAGGCTGCTTCTCTCATCTGCCAAGTATGGGACATCATATCTTCTGGCAAATAGTGAGGCATGTGCCTTCTTTTTAATGGTAATTTTCTTAGGAAATGTGTGCTTCCCAACGGAATTATTTCGTGTGACATTTCCTGAAGGCAGTACAGTCGAAACCCTTTAAACAAGCACAGAAAGCGCTTCAATCACTGCCATATTTTTATACCAAGCAAGCCGTTTACCTGACTACTGCAATGCACCATGTAAAGTGAATCAGTGATTGACAGGTGCATAAATATTGCAGAATTCGGTTTCAAAAATCGTGACCGTGCGCAACGGTGGCAGTGCTCTCAACCAGCTGCCTGAGTCGCTTTGACGGCAGTATGGTACAGCCTGCTAACAGGCTTGGAGAGACGTCGTTTGCTACACAAGAAGAGAACTAGTGGAGGAAGAAGAAGAAAAAAGAAAGTGCGGAAAGTGCGATCTCTCTCGTAACCGTAATGACATCACTGGTGATGTTTTTCTTCCACCTCTTTGTTTAACCCTGCAGAGTGTGTTGAGTGGGGAACGTGCGTGTCGATGTTCTGGGGCATGTTTTTTCAATGAAAGATGTTTCATATAGATATATTTGGTGTGTTGGTTGTCAAGTCAAGTCACATCCTTTCATAATGCCTCAGAAACAGATAATCTCTTGAATGGCTTTCTGTGCTCCTATAGTTTGACCAAGGTAGTTTCCGCATATTTTGGTCAGAACACAAATTGTCATATTAACGAAAACGATGTGTTTCAGGTAGGGGTGTGCGAATCCAAATATTTTCAGTGGAATCGAATGGGGAGAAAAAATTCCGAATACCGAATCGAATATAGAATATTCGTGCAAAATTTACAATATGTGACTTTCGCACTAAAAGTTTTCATTTCGTAGCCCATGCCTTTAGTGTAATTTTTCTAGCATAAACTGTCACAAGAGAGACATGAAATTCTTCTGTTTAAGGCCCCTACTCTTTAATGTTACATGAGAGTGCTTCCTGCTTTTCAGGTGAGCCTACACTTACTGGAGTGGTTACCTTCATTTCAAAATTTTATGCCAGGCATATTATACGGACGAGGCTGTAATTGTTTCAGACAACCACAGGCCATTTGTGAAACAAACGAATTGGCATCCTGCCTCAGCTTTGCCATGAACACCTTTTAGTTTCTTTGCACTCGCCCTAGGAAGTTGCACTACTGAAATTTTAGATGCAAAGGACATCTTTAATACACCCTTCTTATTCGTGGGCTGTAGTCATTATTCAAGAGTCCTAACTTTTTAAAGGCAACCTCACAGACATCAAATCAAACTCCCTCGTCGGCACCGCTAAACTGCATGTGGGAGAGGCACCGCCCCTTCCACAGACGATGTCTACAAAACTAACTTTGGATAACGTTATCTCAAACTAAACACCGTCCCGCCTGTGTTGGTCCTGCAGCAAGGGCAATTTTGTAAAGCAGGCTTCACCTCGTGCACGGAAGCATCAAGTGAAGCCCACTTTCGGGTTGTGTCGTTCATATTCGCGGAATAGTCCAATATTCGAAAAATCGAATACTGGATAATCGATTCGCGAATCGAATAGTTCGAGCGTTTGATATTATATTTGAATTCGAGAATTGGAATATTCGCACACCCTTAGTTTCAGGTCATACCATAGTCTTTACATAACATAAGGCTCAGGCAGTATATATGAAACACAAATAAAGGCATTTCGAAAAAGCACCTTGCACTTCATCTTTGGAAAAGGCCTGACAAATGTGTTTGCTTATATCTGGTCCTATGGAAGCACAAATATATTTTGATGGCCTTATGACTTACCGAGGAGTATTCTATAGACCAGTGTTTCTCAGCTGGGGTTCTGTGAACCTTGTCGCGACGTCCTGCAAACGGGATACAGTTGAGCACCCACAAGTGAACCTTGAGTTCTTAGCGTGAACACTAATGGACCTTTTTAACAATGCTTCTGCGCATGAGGGTGCCAGAGAGGGTTCCCTACATATTTGAAAGATGGCGCCGGCTGTGTTTTGGTCCGTGCCGAATGTGTTTTGCTGGACAGCCGCTAAGATATGACATGAGTGTGAAAAAAGTCCATTAAGCGCTGTCAGGAGTGTCAATATGGGGAGGGGGCAATGTGGGGGCTGAGTATGAGACCTTCTAACTAGCAAGTGCTGGGACATAAACCTCATTTTCATGCACAAGGATATAGGAGGTTGTGAGAACTACCTGTTGCAGGGCAAACTTTTACAGGATATGCATCCTGATGCATCCGCTTCTTGATCAGATATCGATCCATCAGTGTGCAGCTTCTAGCAACTGCAAAGCGTACGATATGACACAAGTTTCTGCAGTTTTCAACTTTCGCTTTTCCTTCGTTTTTCACAGGCTCGTAATAAATTTTTTGCAACTTTCAGCTTAACTCATTACTTTTGGGATCCAGTTACTTCATGAGGACTCGAGCCCCCAAACGCTGCTGCAGTCGGCACCTATGTTTGGGGTCGTACTGGCAGAATGATAGGTTCCCTCGAATGACATAAGTTGAGAGCCTCAGCCATAGACCCTCGCTTTCTCTGTGAGCATAGTATCATTGTCATTGACAACTGGCTCTGATTTCATTCAGCCATATTACCGTGCCTTCTCCAAGGACACATACTTCAGCTGACGCTCATGAAAAGTGCCTAACTCATCACAGTCCTGCCACTTCTTCATGCGTTTCAGAACTGTGCACACCGTAGACCGTCAAATAACTAAAAATAGCTCTCGCTTGCCCCAGTCGGCGAGTTCATGGTGGGCAGTAATTGGTCTTTCCTTAAATCTGACACATATTTGTTTCTTCATTCCAGCTGTCAGGTATGTCCATTCACATTTCTTGTCAGGCATGACTGTTGAATCTGTCCCGTATGGCTGCAGCACATCAGTGTGATCATATTGTCACGGTTGAAAACATACGAGCGAGATGGCGAATAATCGGCGAATGCTTTATTCTAGCTGCTTAGCTGGCTAACACAAGAGCGGTAGCTCTTAGACAGAACTATGGTAAAGAATGCTCCGGCTGGGAGCTCACAAGCTTTTATACACAGCGGCGAACATTGTAGAAAGCGCGCATTGGTGAAGAAGAGGAAGTAGAGAAGCTTCTCCAAGGTTTGCGATTCGTCCATGAGATTGATGCGAGCGAAGAAACAGATGCGTCTGGAAACATCGCTCGCTAATCAGCGCGGCGTGTCCTGTATCTCAGCCCGTCGCTCGATGCCTCCCCGTCCGTTGCTGCTGTTCCGTGTGGTCGCTTCAAAGATATGTGGCAATATGACCAAGGGCAGCGCTCTTCCTGAAAGTGGGCCCATGGCCCACTTTCTTGATGGCATTTGAAGTGCCAGTTCATGACCACTGGTTCAATAACTGGCAGTCGTAGTATTGAGGGTACAATATACATGTTCGCCCCTATTTGTACGGAAAATCCCAGTCATTGTCGGATAAGTGTATTGCCACATTAATGTACATATATACAAATTAACGTACACGGGGTGGTAATGATTCCCGACGAAAACGGTTATAAAGGTAGTATAATGAGTCTCATATTTATCAGGTTGGACTGTGTTTGTATCACATGGTAAAAGTTTATGTTTGAGGTGCCTTTTATGCTCCTTTAAGATATGTATGTGTATTTTGGATGGTTTATTGGAGTGGCATTGTATTCCCTGCTTCAGAACTCCTCTGCGTATTGGGAGGGTAAAGCTGATGCAGAAGCTCTGCAACGTGTTTATGGGATATCCTTCCCGGATTCTAAGCAACTCAAGGAGTGGCAGAAATTCCAAGAAGAGGCTGCCAAGAGGGACCACCGCAAGATTGGAAAGGTTGGTACGCTTTCCTAACTGAAACCCTAAGGCAGATGTCCGTTCTAATAGATATTAATGCGAGCAAGATATTGTTGGCTCTCATTGGAGTTAATGTAACAGCGCAGCACTGGTGTTTGGTGTACTTGGTGAACCAAAGTTGAGCTATCTGGACACACCTGCGTTAGAGATTGACACGGGCCATCATTTTTCGGTGTGGCCATCCTTAAAAATGATCCCAAGCCTGACCTGGCCAGCGAACTTAAGAAAGGACCCATACCCGTCCTGGGCCGGTTACTGAAGCTCCAGACCCGCACGTTACGCGGATCAGACTTGTTCAAGTCTGTGTTCACTTAAAGTGCGAACAGCAAAACATCATACCTCCCAGATATCACAATCTCCCAGGAGTTTATTCAGTTATACATTTCTGGCGTTGACATATCCATACATTGCATTCTATGCTCTGCTAAAGGTTATTGTGGAGGAAGATTCTGTTAGCGGACAGTGGAGAGAGCCTGTGTCCACAGAAACGGCCCACCTCTCTTCTTTATTGAACATTCAGAGCTAGCAGAGGCTAGGTGACCTAGGGAGCGATTGATATCTTTTTGTCATTATTCATTTTCTGTTCTTGAGGATCAAGATAATTTGGGGCTTTATGTCGTGAGAAAACTATAAATCATGAGCGATGCCACAGTGGTTTGTCTGTGATTAGTTTTGCTCACCTGAGGCTCAGCAAACGACACACCTTATTTAAAGGGGCACTAAACAGGTATACAAGGTGCACTTTTTGCTAATGCATTGTGCTACGTTGTTGGAGGTGAACGTTTTCCAAAAGTTACTGGCACAAAAAGGTAAATAATGTCTCTAAACCGACACAATATTCACTGCACTCTTTCCTGCTCATGCCCCGCCCTGCGATGCCCTGCCGACAATAGCCATACGCCATTTTGACGTCATGCTCCATCAACCAGTCGAAATACGAGATGCTTATACATTCCTTTATTGTAACATCGGGAAGTTAAGTAAATTCTAAGCATCTGTCCACTCTAAACACACAAGATAGCAAGTCCGAACTGTACCACATGTCTACAATGTTTCATTTCATGTGCGCATTGCATCTTCATCTCGGTACTGGTCCGCGAGGTCACCGGAATGCTCCCACAACCGGTTCTCCCCGCGAACCGCAGCTTGTCTCAATGGGACCCATCATTGGCTAGGTCTGAAATCTTCCCGACCTCGAGTGACTGGAGTGCAGCTTTGCTACACGTGTGAGACGTGTGACTTAGTTGCTTTCCGAGAAGGAAAGAGAGATTATGCTCTTTGAATGCCATTGTTCCTTGGTAAATACGTTTGCAACAAGTAAAGGAATTACATATTTGGATAAATTGAGCCACGTTCTTTCATCGGGCGTCATAATTGGAGAATGTTCGGTGAGCTGTTTAGTGCCCCTTTAACGCCTTACTTACGATGCACTAAAACTCACTAATGTCAATATCCAGCAAATGGTAGCACATACAATTTTAAAAGCCTTAGTTTTAACTGTTTCACGACGAGGTTGTCAGTCGGTAGCGTCAACAGCTATGACAAGAACACAACGACGTAAATGACTTTCGAGGAGATATCGGGTTAAAGCTGAAAATGACTGATTTGGATCGGGGGTGGGTAAATATCGGGCGTTTTCGGGTATTATCTGAAAAAGTTATGCCCTATTTATTTGTTGCTGTAAGGAATCATGGTTCTTGAGATGATTTTGCTCCCTAATGGTTATTATGTAGTTGCTTTAGAATCAAACACATGCGCATGCATGCACAAGAGCACATCACTCTTTGAATTTTACAAATTATTTTGCCAAAAATAATCTGCTCAAGCATTGGAACATCTCCCTTCCAACATGATATCAAAAGATATTGTTAATGAATCATCCATAGGAAAAGATGGTTTTGTATACATTATGTTGTTAATTTACCTAATATGTCTCCTTTGCCATTTGCAGGAACAGGAATTATTTTTCTTCCACGAATTGAGTCCTGGGAGCTGTTTCTTCCAGCCAAATGGGGCCCATATTTATAATACGTTGGTTGACCTCATAAAGGTAACGTTGAGCCTTCAAATTACTGTAAAAGTGAAAATTTATGTGTTTTACCTGACTGCTTAGGGCGAGTACAAGAAACGAGGCTTTCAGGAAGTTGTCTCCCCCAACATGTATAACAGCAAATTATGGCAGGTTTCTGGCCATTGGCAACATTACCAGGTGAGTCAAAATATTTTCCATGTGTCGATCTTGTTTTGCATTGATTGTTTGCATTGATTGATTGTGCAGGACAACATGTTTTCCTTCGATGTGGAAAAGGAGACGTTTGCCTTGAAACCCATGAACTGTCCTGGTCACTGGTAAGCTGTACGAACATGTGGGGAATGTTCACGCTAGTATGTGAATCTGAGTGCCTTTCACACGCATTCATGCTGTAGTAATATGATATGCATCGTATGTAGGGCCTGCCTTTTCAGGGCAACAGTAGCCGACTGATCTTTCGGACGCCGATTATTTGGACTCGTTCTATAGTTTGGACTCCCACGGGGAACCATGACCTTCACCATCGAACTAATACGTTTTTAGCACCATTTTTCCGGTCAGATTGAAGTCTGAAGGCACGAATTTCTGAACTAAAACGCTTGTGCACAAGCACCAATACGGCCATTTTCGGCACTACGGTGGCAAACCGCCATTTTGTATTATGCACTTGGATTGGATTGGTAATTGGAGTCCTAGGCGATACTGCTCCAAAACTTCCCAACCCTACTGCTAGGTGGCATCACCGTGGCGTCACCTAGCGCCTCTCCGGTTCCCATTTTAAGGGGCACCTGCGAAACATTTTGTTTTGGACGTATAAAAAATGGACATAAATAAAAATGCTCCTACATTTGTATATTCGTTTCAACACCTTCAATCAAATCAGTATATCCGCCATTTCTTTAGATAGGGTTGAAATTCTTGGTGTTAGCTTCCACAGAATGCCACATAATACGAGGAAAAACAGTATCAGTTTCATGTGGTATGCTAAGGATAGAACAACCTACAGTACTCACAGTCACTCATAAGGAAGCCAAACCCCTTCCCTGTCTGGCAACAGACATCTGCCAGGTTTGTTTACATAAGGCCCCGCGGACGCTGCACCACGCCATGTAGTTCTGGTTTGGAAATGGTGGCGTGTTTCACATGCAAATGATTGACACAAGCAGGTTGCACACCGTGACCGCACTTGATTGTCTGCCGGATTTATTTGCTGTGTGACAAAAATTCTCCTAGTGCACTGGACTCTCTGCCAGATTTATAACTGTTTGACGAAAAACTCTGCTTCTTCTGGACTAGTGTACCCATAGCACTTTTCACACAATGCGCCTTGTGGTTTTCCAAATGCCTGAAGTGTTCCTCGGAGACATCAGAACATGATGAAAGGAAGGCTTGCTCCTTGTCCAACATTTGTAATGACTCTGCTGCCGTTATTTTATTGGTGTGCATTTCGTCATCTTCGTAACTTCAGTTTACTCATTCTTGAGTCTAACCCCTTCATAAATGTCCATGTTGGAATCGAAGTATGACCTCGCCGTGACACGATCATCAGCGGCGATGTAATCTGCTGGAGCAATTTTTTTGGGAACGTTGCCCATCTTTGCGTAGCCGCCCCACGCCTCGAGGAAGCATGTGTCATCGTCAGCAGACATCATCTGGATCTGTGTTTTTGTCTTGCATGAATCCGGTCTTTCTCTAGCAGTTCTGAATGACCTTGCTCTTTACTCTCCACGAGGCTCCAGACATCATTTCTACGGTCTGACGAATGTTGATGTCCGTTGGTCTTGGAACCTTATTCCTAATGTCCAGCAGAACACGATCGGGCATGCGTGTCTGCTATTGAACCGTGGTAGAGCGGATTGTGGCCTGATCAACTGGCTGTGGCAGGGATGTGCAGTTCGGAGAAAGCATAGCATGGTGGGCACTAAATAAATAAATAAATAACATCCTTCACATTGATAATCTTCAGTAACTTTGAGTGCGCTGAGCAGTTATCCAAGATGAGCACGATGTTCCTGCTCTCGTTCTTCGTTTTTCGGTCCAGTCGGATCAGCCAGTCCGTAAATATGCTTGTGGTCATCCACGCCTTCTTGTTAAAGTTGTAGTCAACTGGAAGGCAACGTACGAACCCGAACACTTCCACGACTTGTCATTCACTATCGGTTTCACTTTCACTGATCTACTCATGTTACAGCACAGCAATACAGTGATTCTTTCCTTAGATCTTTTGCCTTCGTTACAGGAGTCAGGGTGTCTGCAAACCTGGAAAACCTGGAAAATAGGGAATTGTCCGGGAATTTTGATGTGGCTGGAAAAGTCAGGGGATTGTCAGGGAATTTGGCCAAAAAGCAGCTAAAGTGAGAGAAAATCGCACACAAGTGCCGTGATGGTTCGCAGTGAACCGCAAGTGCCCACCAGATAGCTGACCGGTGGTTGAGCGGTGATGCCGCAGAAATGTTGGCGTGAGTAGCAGTTAGCCAATACGAGAAGCTATAAGGCAGAAAAGTAGGGTAGCCTCACTAATACTTAATAAATGATCTGTTTTATGAAGGATCTGTATAAAAACATAGGAGCATGCACCAGGTTCCCTCTTGTTTTGGTCAGGGAATTTGCTCGAAATAGTCAGTGAAAACCTGAAAAAGCCAAGTAATTTGAAGGCTGCAATTTGGTAGACACCCTGAGGAATTTTCTTTAACCACCATCGTCCACTCGAGCAGCAATTTGAAAAATAACGCAGTCTCATCCGCGTTGAATATATCGTCGAGCTTGTACTCTGAAAACACCTACTTCAGTTCGTTTTCTCTCCACCCCATCGCGACATCTTGTGGGCACGGACTTTTCTCCTCCGGCTAGTCCTTCGAAACAATGTCATGCCGGGTGCGAAAAGCTCTGAGCCAGCCTTGCTTCCTTTGAACTTGTCGTCGACGCCGAAAATAACGCCGAAGTCTCTCCCAGGAATGTTTTGGGAACGTACCTCAATAAACCACTTTAGAACTGCTTTGTCAACGTCCTCGAAGTTGGTAGCGTGAATTCGCTTGCAAGATGGCGGTCCTCCAGTGCTCATGGCATGCTCTCTCTCGATTTTTTCGCAATCCTTCAGAAAGGTAGAAAGTGTGGAAGCGCTAATCCCAAATTATTTCGCCAAGTTTGCATTTCTTCCTTCCAGCAACAACCACGGGAAGAACAGCTAACTTCCTTGCGCTTCGGGGCTTTTGAAGGCATAGTCGACAGTCGGATAACAGTAACCCCGTAGTGACTAGAGTCTAGCGCAGACAAATGTCTTCTATATGTACAGCACAGACACTGGTGGCAACCAAGGTCATCCTGTAGGCTGGGAGGTGATGGGTTTGAATCCTACTGCCGGCTGTGCTGTCTGAGTTTTCCCCGGGTTTTCCAAAGACTTTCCAGACGAATGTCGGCACAGGACGCATACTAATCCTTCTGTCCCCCACTCCTTTCTGCTGTCCTCTCTCCGTCTGTCCACATCTGTAGCCACAGTTGCTACGTGCCACTAACACGCAATAAAAAAAAAACAGCACGGACACTTGTGAGTGGGATTTACTTCCTCTGTTTCAGGAATGACAATGACCTCCTCACACGCTCTGTACAGCCTGCCCACAAGAAGAGAGTCACACACTGTGCCTCAACCACGTGAACAGGTCACCCAGTCGGACAAATGTCAGGAGGATGACACACTTGTTCTCTCTCCCTGACTTTTATGACCCAGGTGTAACCGTCGTCACGTGCACACTGTGTCTGAATGAGAAACGCTCTCAAAGAGTTTGCAATTCGACATTTGCTTGCGAAACTTCATTGTAAAGCTCTCAAATTTTGCCCTGCAGACTGCAAAACCACTTCGTTATTTCGGTACATTCGTTATAAAGGAATTTGGTATAAATATCCAAAATATAAACTGAATCCCACGGGCACCTGACCCGACCACGAAAAATGTTCGTCATAACGGTCTTTTCATTATAAAAGCGTTTGTTGTAATGGAGTTTGACTTATTGCAAATATTTGACTTCGAATATCAAATCGAATAATAACTTCAAGTAGCCCTCTTTACTGCAGTGTGCACATACAGCATATACAACTACATTTTGATAATCACGGAAATAGTATCTAGGGAGGCATCAACTATGGCAGGATGAGGAATAAAGGATGGCACTCCCACAAGACATTTGACACTGCTACAGTTTCAGGTGTACCCCGCCAGTGGGGTACACCTGAAACTTCAGTGTAAATGAGGTCAGTGTAAAGTTCCTCAAGGGCAGCTAGTGTATTTGATGTGTGTGACTGTCTCAAAGTCAGGCTTTTAACATTATGGACTGGCTCAGTCATGTTCCACATGTTCAACAGCAACATCTTGAGCTGAATGGTGGGTGTGAGAGCAGCAGGTCAGACTAAAAAAACGTCAGCTACGCACACTGAGCATACTATCATTCCAGCTATCTTTCGCATCAAAGTTGCTCCTCTTTCACTAGACAGCAGTTCCTTTCGGTCTATGACAAATATGATGGCTGGGACACTTCCCGCCATAAATACCGCTTTCAAGAAACTTGCTCGAGAGACTGGGTGTAGCTCAACATGGTCGTGCAACGTAGATGCGGTACTTTGCTAGCGTATAGATGGCAAGCATCGCCGTCGTCACAGGCACTTTGCACATCGAGTGATCCCTTAATGTGGCGCGTTCGCCAGCTGGTATTCTGGATGTTTACATGCTGTGTAATGTACACGTGCACATAATGCACATACACAATGCACACATTCTGCGTACATGGCATTGGACTGTCCTGACACTGATTCTTTGTTCAGGTGCAGCATTCGAATATCTCAATCAGACGAGGAGAGGCGACTTATGTGAGCACAACACGAACCCACACACAAGAAGGGCGAAACGGAACCAACTCCCGATAGCACGTGCCTGCAACAACTCGCGCGTTCGGCCTCTGTTGCGCAGTTGTGCATCGTAGAATGTGTTCTATATGGATTTCTCACGTAAAATTTCAGTGATCTATTGCGTATATTTTGCTAGTGGAGGCTCGTTAACAAGAGCGGATCCGGACAACGTGCATCCTGCGGTACTGGCGAGAGGCCGCTGAAAAATCGTTTGTGGATGCGCTTGATGATTTTCCGTGATGCTGACGTCACGAGCACGTAAAGCTCGAATATTCGAAGATATTCAATTTGTTCGAAAGCCACGAATATAAAATCGTTGAATCGAATCTACTATGAGAAATGGAAATATCCTATTCGTATTCAAAATGTCAAATATTCCCATGGCTCTAATTATTCCATTTCATCACATTACTGCCAGCAATGGGGCAGAGTATCGCCCCTGGCGATGAAACTCCCCACTCATCATCCTTCAAATAAAGTTGTTGATTCTTCAGGGCGTAATTTGAGTACCAATCATTGAGTAGTGCTCATGTAAGATTCTGACTAAGAAAATTTTGTGATATCTGTTGTTTCCATGTCGAAGACTGCGTAGCTTCCATTCCTGTTCCTGGAAATTACATACAGTGAAACCCCCGTATAACGATATTGACGGTAATCGCGAATTCCATCGTTATACGGGATACATCGTTAAACGAGGTATGACGTAAATAGCGCGTCCCCGAAAAGTCGCGCGTCATCCCGCGTGTAGCAAAAGAAAAGGAAACAGATGCTAAAAAGAACGCGAAGCTGTGTGACATCGCACTGGCTTGGGAAAGCAGCGATCAGAACTCGTGGGCACCAGGGAACATAGCAGGACAACTTCTGGCAACACTGCACGTCACCATTCCGCAAGTCGGCTTCACGTAACGCCTGTGTGCTTTAGGTGAAGCTCGCTTTAGAACGCTGTCGCGCAACTCGCGGGTGGAAAGCATGTGCTAGGCCTTTTGAATCATCTCGCAAATTTGAGCAGCATTGGCCAAATACGGAGACAAAAAAGCGTTACCACCTACCTCTTTCACTGACAGTATTGGAAAATGAACAGTCGCTATCTATTTTCTTGCCTCAATTTTTATTTTGGTTTGGTTTGATGTGAATTTCGGATTATACGAATTTTTTTCTGCTACCCCGTGATATTCATATCATCGAGATTCTAGTGCTGTCCGGTGCACGTAACCTCGCGGCGATTTTCGCCGCGAGGTTACGTGCACGGGACAGCGCCCAACATCGTTATACAAGTACTCGGAACCGCGGTCTCCATCGCTATACACGGGTCGTTTCCCCATAGAAACAATGTATATTTTGACGGTAAAATCATGGACAATCGTTTTACGATAGATATCGCTATCCGCGGGTTTTACTGTAGTATTGGATCAGCCATAAAATATATGCCTAAAACGAAATAAGTTGGCAGTGTTGGATGCTTATGCAGTAGTTTAGGATTTGAAAGCCCTCATATTTCTGTTACTAACAGTTTGAATTTCTCCTGTCCCAGTCTGATATTTGACGTTCGACCTCGGTCATGGCGAGAACTTCCTCTTCGCATGGCAGATTTTGGAGTGCTTCATCGGAATGAACTTTCAGGGGCCCTCTCAGGTCTCACACGGGTGCGGAGATTCCAGCAAGATGATGCTCACATCTTTTGCACTGTTGATCAGGTGGGCAAAGTGCTTCATCGCATGTAACACACTGAGATGTTCTTCTCTAAGCAGATCGCTTCAGAAATGAGTGGTGCGCTGGACTTTCTCAAGCACATCTATACAATATTTGGCTTTACCTTCCAACTAAAACTGTCCACTCGACCAGACAACTTTCTAGGTGAGGTCCAAGTATGGGATGATGCCGAAAAGGTGCGTTATATTTTTGTTGGTCTCGAAGTGTTGTTGAGAAAATGTTTCTGTGTTGCAGCAACTGGAGCAAAGTTTGAACAAGTTTGGCTTCCCCTGGAGTCTTAATCCTGGTGATGGTGCATTTTATGGACCCAAGGTATGACATCCAGGAAAGGTGCATGTCAAAGTGTTACATCCATGAGCAAAGTAGGCCAACCACTGGCATATATTTTTTTTTTGCCTGCTTATTCTTCCAGGTGTCTTGCATGAATGGAACCAATTTGGGGATTAGTGAGGGGTATTGTGAGGTAGACGAGGGTTCAAACAACGAAAAGCTGATGCCTTCACCAGCTTGACTGCATTTATGCCATTTTACCAGAACAGTGTCAGTGCCGGTGTCAACAAACCAGAAGGCTGATTTGTTGTTTTTCTAAGTTTCCTGCCAACAGGATTGTGTCTGGGACACCTATATACCGTATTTTCACGTCACTGATTTCGCCGATCCTCACCGATTTCACCAATTCAAGATGACCCTGATTCCAAGATGACCCCTAATCTGAAAACCCCCAAAAAAGGAGAAAAAAAAACTTTCGCACCAGTTTTTGCTGGTAAGGCTTCTTTGCCGGTGTTCGCTTCTTGAATGCACGGATGACTGTGCTTTCCGGAATTGCATTCTTTGCATCCAGAATCCACGTCACCAGCCGACTGAGGGAGGCTCTCTTCAAACGGTTAGTCGGGAGTCAGTTGCTGGTCGCCTTTTTCCATCCACTCGGCATACAACTTGTGGAGCTCGTCCTTGCATGGCTTAATGACGACAATGTCTAGTGGATATACCTTCAACGTCATGCTGCCTGGCATTATGACTAGGTTGAAACCACACCAGCTTCAACCACTCATTGTAGAGCTCAATTGTCATCCCCCCTTTCTCATTGCACCTTAGGATAGCACCATGTGGGAACTGTTAATTTTTTTTGGCAAATCCTTTTCTTGTAGAACAGCATTACTGTAATTAATTGTTTGGAAAACAACCTATGCTTTCCTTCCCTTCTACTCTTTCCTCTATCGCTCCTTTTCATTCTTATGCCCCCTCACCCCACACTCTCTCCTTGCTCATGGCGACACATGTATCGCTCATCGCTTGGTTGCATGGTTTCGATTCCAAGATGACTCAGCTTTTTAGCACTCTATATTTTGGAAAAAGACTCATCTTGGAATTGTGCAAATACGGTGCATAACTTATGGAGTCCTTTGATACTCCAATAGTAATTTACAGGCGCAATGAAACCTCCTTCCTAGTCAATAAAGAAATCTGGGATGGTCGAGCGCAATGTCTGGGACATGGACTGATCCAAATTTGAGAAGTGCTCTTTTTTATTCCCCCCCCCTCACCCCCACCCAGATTTTCAAAAACCTTAAAACCTGAAAATGCAAGGCCCTATTAATCTGAACATTTAGTAAGTAGAGGTGTGTGAATATTCGAAATTTCGAATACGAATCGAATACTTGCGATATTCGATTCGTATTCGAAAATTTGATATTAGAAGTTTTCGAATATTCGTAAAAGTTTGAATATTCGATTTTTTTTCGAATATCATAGCAGCTTATTACAAAGCTGGTGGGGGCTGCGCATTGGAATTTGTACATTGCGGCGATGAACATGCATAGTAGAACAGCTGCAAAGCAACGCGTGGAGCTTCCGGGGTACGCTCATCTGCGAATGTGTCACTATACGCTCTGTAACAAAAACCGAAACTAGTACGCAGTTGTGTGCAGCCACCATTTTAAAGTCCGCCCCAGCGAAACGCGAGACCGCGGTAAGTTTCATACATCGTCAGCACAGTCGCGGCTTGAGTGGATTGCTAACGAACTCTGAACATTCGTACGTGGCCTACAGTTCGGTGAAATTACGGTTAAATATTGAAATTTTGTTGACGTTGAGCTGAACACCGCTGTTCACCGTCCCATTGCATGCACAGCCAAAACCTGCGTCTCGAATGCGTTTTTTCGGTTTCGATTTGTGGTTGGCAGCAATATATGATAGAATCATGGTCGCGTGCGATGATGGCGATAATCGAGGAGTGTGACGTGTTGATATTTCGACACAGTTTCTCCAACTCCGACACTCTGCGACCGTATGAAAGTGCCAACTAAGACGACAATAACGCTGCAGTCATTTGAAACTGCACTAACTGTTGTTACAGATGATAGCAAGACGCATATATAGCCTTAAGCCCGTCCTGCATGGAGTGATTTTGCTCGCGACTCACGTGCGTCGCTGTCGGCGCGACGAAGTTTGAGGCCCGTGCGCAGATTTTCGCCGTGAAATGAAAGGAGCGCTGAACACTAATGTCACGGAAACAATCACTCGTGATACAGCCGTACAACATCGTCGAGGATCGCAGTTTTACTGCGCTATAATGCATGAGGCTGTTCCAAACTATGCATTACCGTCAGTAATGATGGTCTCACGTGTGAGAGCAGTGAAACCATGCAGTTTCTCGCCTCCACGACAAATGCGGAAGGCATTGTCAATGCAAGAAGAGTCCACTTGCCACCTTCATTTTCCTTCCAAGATGCTCATCACTAAACCGTCCCACATTCTGAACATGTCATTGCTCTTTACTTCCATTCTGTCTGTTTCACAAGCACTTGAAATTAAAGTTTTTTTTTATGGTTTTCAGCTTTCCTCATGGGAACAGCACACTGTTTCATTGTAAAAATACTTTTACTGTACATGTGCATATAAGGATGTATGTCCTATGCTAAGCCAATACATTAATACATATTCCTCATTAGCACTTGGGACATTTTTCTAAAGATCAGCAGAACACAACTGTGATGATGCTTGTTTTCGGGGCTTAATTAACCTAATTGACTGTTAGAAGCCGTTATCCTACGACGTGATATTCGATTTGATATTCGAAGGACAATTTTGTAGATATTCGTATTCGATTTGTATTCGAAAATTTCAGTATTCGCACACCTCTATTAGTAAGTAAATGAGTCCCTGACACACCAGCAGTGCGCCTCCCGGGCGCTTCTGGGCCGATGCCTCTCGTTCAAATAAACCGTTGCCATACCATATGTTCGAGTTATGAGGCGTTTCCCCCATTGAAATACACGAGTTACACGGACCTGAGCGTAAGTTCGAATTAAGAGATTTTGGAGTACATAACGAGACTGTGCCGTATTTTCTTTTTTATAAATAGAGCCGGACGTTTTCGGGTTAAACCCGATTTGCCTCGAATGTACCCCCGAACGACCCGCCAAAGAACCGGGTTTAACCCGATTTCTACTGGTCGTTACGAAGCTCGATGTAGCTCCCGTCCCGAAAGTTCGCTTTTCTGCGCCAAAAAAAGAAAAAAAAGAAAAACTATTCGCACATGCGCGAAATCTGCGTACTCACGCATGCGCGTTGTGCACTCCGTGACGGAGGAATCGCAACTCGCAACTTTTTTGCTTTCGACGGCTGACGGCTCTTTGTAGTTAGTAGTTTCGTCTGATAAACTGTGCTGGCGTTTACGGATTAACGTCGTGACAATCATCATTGGACATCATGGCGGGTCGGAAAAGGAAAAGACTCGAAGCATTTAGACAAATGTTGGGACCAGCAGCAAGGCTCTAATGCTCCTGGCAATGCTGCCAAAAGATATCAAGATTACTGTGAAAGCAACCTGTCACACCTTCTGTAATCAGATATTAAACAAGTGGAGAGATACTGTTAATAGGAACCTGTCTGGCACTACAGACATGCCTTCACAAATGGTGATCTGGGAAAAAGCTGCTGTACTGGATAAGTCATCCACAGATTTCACGTCACATGAGTTTGATGACTACAAAGAGCTTTTCTCTCTTGTTACGGAATGCAGTGATCAGCATGAGGACTTTGCGCTGCTTGACTATTGGAAGTCCGCATCTGTAGAGGAGGTGGTGTTCCTCTATACGAGTCCTGACCGGCGATGGTGGAATGTCCCAGCGGGCAGAATATCGTGGCCTCGCGCTAGGACGGTGCCGGTAGAACTGGCTGGCAAGCGCAGTGGCGGACGCCAGCAGAAGCACGTCTTCATCGTCTTCCATGGGCCGCCACATCACTCCCCCCCTCAGACGCGGAGCAGTGTAGAGCTAGCGGTTGACGTCCGTGGTGACAAGTGGAATAGGGATGACTTGTTCAGTAAGCGCAGTAGCAGCAGAATGGTTGGTGCGGGCAAGCGCTGACCGGGCGGGTTCCAGGGGCGGTGTGAGGGCAGGTATGCCGAAGTAATTCAGAGAGGGGTGACAGAACCGCGACCGGTTCGTGAGCGCTGGGCTCATAGTGTTGTCGCCAAGGAGACTGCGGGGAGGACCATCGTGAAGCACGGGGAGACCGGGAGTAAAACTCACTGTGGCCTCCGTGCGTGTCCCTGGTGGAACGTTGGTCCCGGAGCCTCTTGACTGCATCTGGACGAGCTGCCAGTATCTTGTATGGAAGCCTGGTGGGAAGGCGAGGCGGGCAGAGTTCTCAGACCACTAGCGTAGCAGATGCGGTGATGTGGTCGACAGCGGCGTATCGCGACCGGTGCAGGAGCCTGATGCTCGGGAAGGTGCCGCTGGTGGAAGCCCGAGGAGTGCCATCACGAAGCGTGTGGCGACGTGAGCGGGGTAGATGGGTAAAAGTGGGTAGAACCATGGCTGGGCGTTGCGATGAGTGGAGCCACGGTGGATTGACGTCGTCGCCTAGCGATTCCTCGGTAGAACGATGCACCGCACCTTCGGAGATGGGCTTGCAGAAATTTGAGATGGTATTAGGCCGAATTACGCCGAACATGGTGTTCATAGTTCGGGTCACCAAATCTAGAGGAGATGGTATCCCTCTACATGAGTCCTGACCGGCGATGATGGAATGTCCCAGCGGGCAGATGGTCGTGGCCTCACCTCAGATGGGCGGGTCACCAAACTGTAGGGTACAGAAGGACCAGCAGACAAGGCTGAGTGCGACGTGTTTAATGTGGCAGCCAGGCCACAACTGAAAGAATCCATGACACGCGCGCTCGATAGAAAATATGCGAGATACGCGTAGTGACGAAACGTCCATGGCGGCGCTCGTCGTCTATTTCCGTCGGCTGCTACACATCAGTCAGATACCCAACTCTGGCCCCTGCAGCATTGTCACTGATGTGTCTCCCACTTTGGTAGTTGCGATGTCCAAAGAAGTTTCAGCAAGATGAGATACATGCAGCGTCCACAGAGAAGCTCGATGGACGACGAACATTTCAAAGCACAGATGATCCTATCTGTGAATAACAAATATTAATGGACTACCTCCCACATTTTTGATGGCTTGAAGGTCTTGCCATGTAAGTGCTTCTGAGTTTCTACATTATTCTAAGCGAGAACAATGACGTTTATTTCACCCGCAAAACATGCAAATAAAGAAATTTCACCAGATTCCACCATGTTTTCCTGCTCACAAGATAACACCCGATTTTTACCCCCCGAATTCTGAACACAATAAAACCCGAAAACATCCGGCTCTATTTATAAACTATGTTTTCTGCAACGTGCACAAGAGTTGTTCACAGCTTGTGCTCTTCAGGAAACGAAAACCAAGACAACATTTAGTATCCTACACCACATTTTCTCTATAAATGGAACTCCCAATAAATGCAACACATTTTTGTGGTCCCCTTCAGGTTCAGTTTACAGAGATTCCACTGTGTAGTCTTATATGTGGCAAACAAGGGAGTACATCACGTGTAAATATAACATACTCTTATGTCCTGTTCAGAGATTGTGGTGTTGGACCTCAAGCAGAGTCATGGTTGCTCAATTCCTGTTCATGTTGGTTCAACTTTTGTCATGCTTCTTGTGTTCTGATTGTTTATTTCCAAAACCTTTTCCAGATTGACATCACCATAATGGACGCCTTGCGAAGGCAGCACCAGTGTGCAACAATTCAACTTGACTTTCAGCTTCCAATTCGGTTTAACCTAAATTATACCAGGTGAGCCTTAGGTTGGGGGCACGTGGGTTTCAACTCGCGAAAAATGACAAAATGTGTTTTTTCTGAAAGTCATTCTTTTCGCTTGTATAGTTCATTTTCTTTCTAATCCTGAAGTTTCATTGCTGAAAACTGTCACGAAGTGCCCCAGAAAATCAGTTATATGAGCAAAGGTAGCCAAAATGTTCTGCCAAAGTCCCGCAAAATCCTCATTTTTCAAATGCCTGTATCTCCGTAACGGCACCACAGAGCGCCGTCATCTTGGTACCACTCGAACCAACAACCCTTATTTATCACTTCTTGCTTATTTGAAAGCAGGGCGGTGGGGGCACTAACACAATCTTGACCTTGTTCTGCAATTAGTTGTGTTTCCACAATCTGCCGACATACACATCCTTTGACTTGTACTTGGGTGCCGTCTGTCTATGTTGTTCTTCACCTTCACCTTCTGTAAAGTTGAAGTTCGATTCTGTTGCTTTCAGAGGCTGCGTAGATTAATTTGCTGTGTGATTGAGGTCGACATCTTAGAATTGTCATAAATTGGTTTAGGAACTCTAGTTGATGTTAGTTGCATGTCTATGCGAAGTTCTTTGAAACAGGATAAGGGTTCCTGCTTCTGTAGGTCCCGGAATAATCCATGTACGACGAGGGAAATCACTGAGCTTTCATTAAGGCTACTATGTACCAAATGGAGCAACCTACATTTTTCATAAGTTTTCCAGAGCACTGCCAGATTGATACTTGTAGAAGGTAGCCCTATCCCAACTGTCAACTGAATTTTCTTGAAAGGAAGATTTCTTTTTTTTTATGGGGTGTTAGCACCGCGAAGCAACTGTGGCTATGAGCGGCTTACCGATGTGGACAGACGGAGAGAGGACAGCAGGAAGGAGTGGGGGACAGGGGGATTAGTATGCGTCTTGTGCTGACATTCGTCTGGAAAGTCTTGGGAAAACCCAGGGAAAACCTCAGACAGCACAGTTGGCGGTAGGATTCGAATCCACCACCTCCCAGTGTTCAGCACGACCTTGGTTACCACCAGCGAGCGGACGCCTTAGCCCACTTGGCCATGCCGCTGGTTTGAAAGGAAGAGAGAAAGCTTCATCTCCACTGTTCCCATGTGTCTTGCATGTTCTCAATAATTCGGAGTTCTTACCAGCTTTTGGTGAGGAATAGCCTAAGATTTTTTACCTTATCGATATCGGCTGTCCAGTTGTTCTTACTGCAGGCGTATTGATAAAACTCCATCCACACTTGAGGGCTCATTGAACACTCATCAAGTGTGTCTGGTCTGACATGCTCGAACCTAGGTTGCCTCCTCAGATGGAGGTGGCCTCGTTGGTCCTCGTACGACTTCCAATATCTGGGCGTCGAATTTGTTCATTTTTCTTATTTATCTTGACACTCCCTCTGCTAGTGCTCCCCAGTGCTCCTTATATTTTTTGAAATGACATTCGCGATTCTGTCTGGCGTGTTGATGACCTCCGGCAAGGTCACCGGTTTGTCTCGGTCTAGCAGGTACCGATACAGCGTAAAACTATCACCAGACGGTTTTACGGGGAACACAACCCACATGCTTGCCTTCTATCCTGTCAACTGCGCCAAATGTAATGTTCCTTTTCTACTTCACCCTCTTCCTCACACCACATTCATCGTGTTAATTTCATTTCCAATGTGAAGCAGCACTTCTCACACTGGATTGCCTTTTTGAAAAAATATTGTGAAGATGAAAATACATACATAGTTTGTTTCATAGTGTAACTGTCTGCTGTTGTAACATAGAAAATGTTGACATGCATGCTTTTTGTGTTTACGCAGTGAGAATGGAGAAAAGAAGCGACCAGTAATCATCCATCGTGCCATTCTAGGTTCTGTGGAGCGCATGATTGCTATCTTGACAGAGAATTATGGAGGCAAATGGTATCATCTTTGCACAACTGACTGTCATAAAATTATAACACATGACATATTTGCTTCAGGCCTTTTTGGTTGTCCCCAAGACAGTGCATCGTTGTACCAGTAGCATCGCCATTCGACGAATATGCAACTGAGGTACAACAAACACTCGAAATTAGTCATCATTTGCGTTACATGTACATCAATATAACATTGGTTGATTGTTCTTACATTTGTCAATCCTATGTGTCCTCTTTTGAGTCTTGGTTTGGGTGTGTGAACACACTGCTGAAGACTACAAGTCTCTTAGATGCATTGTTAAATACAGAATGCAGTGTGGGCAGACATAATCCATAGGCCAGTTAACAGTTTGGTTTCACAACTTGTCAGAGATCGTGTGTACCTTGTGTGTACAGCTTGGGACAAAAGTTCACAGAACACCGGCCTGGCGCATTTCTCCATTGCAGAGACATCCTAGCAGCAAACAGGAGCGGACACACATACCGAGAGTTGGCTAGAATAGCTGGTCACCCGTTTCCTATTCGATACCTTCCTGGTAGTTAGCAGGAGGCCGCTGCGACAAAGAAATACTCCAGTGCCGTGTTCTGTAAATTTTTGCCCCAAGCTGTACATGTCTCTTCTGTTTGTCCAGTTTCTGCACTGTTTTTTTCCCCTTACAGCTGGCCTTCTCTGCATTCTAAATATACATGAGCTTGTTTCTGCACTTTGTAAGATCAATAATTTAACTCCGCAAATTCATTTGAACACAGGTGAAGCAGGAGATCTTTGACGCTGGCTTTCGTTGTGAAACAGACCTTGATACAGGAGCAACTATGAACAGAAAGATTCGGAATGCGCAGTTGGATCAGTACAACTTCATTCTCGGTGAGCAGTTTTGGGCTTCATGTTGTCTCATCACTTCACATAGTTGTTTATGCTTATTAGGGTAAAACTTGGTAATACTTGTGACTAACTATACTACACTAAGACTATAAAACTTAATACTTGTGCCTGGTACCCAAGTGCTGTTTTCCCCTTGATTTTCCCTCGTTTTACGGCTCCTGACATAGAAAATGAATTTCACCCTAATTTTCAAAAACACAAAGCACTATTTATGCTGTTATACTTATCAGGTGCGTTTGATTAGTCTGATATGTGCCACCGCATACCGTACACTGCAAATGCAGCCATAATGGTGCGTCATCGTAATCCTCCACAGGCGCGCTTGCTCCGATTTTGGGAGGAGGGTGCCTCATTGCAAATTTAGCACACGACAGTTTTGTCGACAGACTAGTCTTGCAAGTCATCCGTGAACTCTTATAGTCTGCTTTTATGACCAATTCCACTCGTGCACCTCATCGTATGCGCCTTCTGGAGTCTCTCTATTAAAGATACGTTGCAGTAGATGGCAAATGACGGCATGTGTGACGCAGCACTATTCGAACGCACCCCTCGTGACAATTTCGTCTCATACGAGGGTTTATTTTTATTTGCAGTTGTGGGAGAGAAAGAAAGGAACTCCCGTACTGTGAATGTACGCACAAGAGACAACAAAGTGCATGGCGAATTCTCCATTCCTGATGTTGTTGAACGCTTCTCTAGGCTCAAACGAGAGTTTGTTGCAAATTCTGAAGAGAGCTTCTAAGCCTATTTAATTATTTTCTCTTATGGAGCATTGAAGTGTTGTCTGCTTCCTCAGCGTCGAGTGTCTTTATTTGCTGATGATCCTTTAGCAAAAGTCATTCATGGTAGATGACATCAATTGTGTTTTGAACGCCGTCCTCCCCAAGCGTTGGTGATGTCGTCTCCTGGCAGAAGAAACGAGTCAAACTTGTATGAGCATTTGCTTCAACTCAGTGTGTGAATGATTACCTCAAGTCGTCTACTTGCAACTGTTATGCTGCCATTGACCGTGGTGTTTGCCATGGTGGATGGCATGTTTGCCGCTGGAAGTCACAACTAGTTAGTCAGTTACCGTAGTGGTCCTAAACCTACCACAGCATAGTTGTAGTTGTGCAAGATGCTACGTATTGAGTAAATTGAACCATTGTAAATGTTACCATAACGAGGCCTTTTGGAACAGATTCGATTACAAATGTAATCAGGGTAAAGGAGTAGGTTATTACAAAGGGTAGGATGATAGAATAGTAGTGGAAGTTAAAATATGGCAATCGTCAAAAAAGCCAGATGGCTTTAGGAATTGAACTATGCACCTTTTGCAGTAGGCACAACCTAGAGATGCTACATCCATTACACACCGCAAGAGGATGTTGAAGCCAGTTTGGAAGCTGAACCCACTAATATAATGTGAAACACACAGATCTATTCTGAATGGCTTTGACAGAAGTGATTATATAGCGCTGGTGAGGGCCGGAATTTGACAGATGCGTACCCTGCCTTTGGCCTCACAAAGGTTATAAATGCTTACTGACAAAAGCGAGGAGGGGAAAATTGAAGGTTATGTTATAGGTGATCCGTTGGGTTTGCTTCTGTGATTACGTATGCCACTACTTAGGTAGCCAAGCGTAACGCCAACTCTTTGTATCTATCATTACAATCACCAATTGTATCGTTGTAGCGTAGGACATTGTGCTCCCCCCCCCCCAAAAAAAAACTACATTTCGAGCTGTTGAGTTGCATCTGCCATCAAGAACAGCAGTTCTAGATACATTTAGAAGATCCTCTTAGCAGTGCGACTTGATCTTGTATACATGATAATCTCCTGCAGACAACGTAATTGTCTGAAACAGGTGTCACATGAATGTACTATACAACACAGAAAGATATAAAGCAGGAAAAGACGAGGGCCATATACCGTTCCCTGTGGTACACCAGAAGTAACATTGCTTGAAGAGGAGCAAGAATTATTAACACAAGCACAAGCCTGGCAAATACACGGTACACTGCTGAAGCCCTTAGAAAAATCGGTGGGGGTTGCGTCAGTTTGTCGGTTCGAATCCATAACTGTGTGAAACTCTACAACCCTTTTCAGAGCTCATGATGTCTGGGGGTAAAGGTTGTTGGTAAGGAGGGATGTAAAGTTAGTGAATATTTTATGTTCCAGTGGTTTCCAATTTTAGGTTGTACTGGCGTTTGATTTCATTTTATTTTCTTCTCCGTCAATTCAATTACATACAATAGCAGGCCCGTCTAAGTCCGATGACTTGTGATATTGGACATCATCTATAACCAAAACCCGAGACTAGGGGAAATCATGGGCAAGTAGAGCCCGTTTATAACGACATTGAAGGGAAATCCGATCAGAGTATGGTTAAAAATGAGCTTTCGCGAAATAACCGGACGGGATCACATCAGTAAAGTAGTACGGCACAAGTAGAGCGCTGCTGAACATGCGCGAGTTTGTTAGCGCGAAGGACACAACTTTCTGTCGAGGAATTTTCAAAGGACAACATACGTGCCGATACCACGTGAGGCACCGCACCATTTGATATCGACGACTTCGTCCATTGCTTGTCATGCAGTGCCATAGTCATTATGATTCTCACTATTGGAACTGCATTTGTCCATCACAACGCGCCTCGTCCACGGGTATTGGTCGACCTATGTTTGCGTAGCGACACGCAGTTATCTGCCAACTCACATTTGGAAGCCACGGTGCCTTGCAACCAGGGCTCGGAACCAGTGATTTCCCTAGAAATTCACTGCTGGGGGGGGGGGGGGGGGATGCTTGGTGAAGATTCCACTGACGGAAGTTTTCTTAGACACAGAAGGAATTGTGGCACAATGGTGACATCTGCACAACTTTCCCGTTTTATGTGTACATGTTATTACATTAGAACACAGTACATTATAATACAGGTTCATTATGAAGGGCATTTTAACATAATGCATAATCGCATGACCGACAAAGGAAACAGACTAGCACCCTGTCTCACGAAGCTCAATGAGTACCCAGCAACCAACGGAGGAAACCTTAGACGAAAAAAGCAGAACAGCTCGCTTGACTGAGTTGGGCGCAAATGGTTCTTGATGATCCACATTGAGTGTGCGTGCCCGCACACATTTTTGCTCGTATATACGCGCAATATATGCATTCAACAGTTACTTTCCAATAATTTTGGACAAATGCATGGTACGATCATCTGCATGACTGTGGTCATACAGCCCAAGCTTGACAGTACAGGATGTAATTCGCTGCGCTGGACTCACTACATGGTCGAGCTGGGTGGGGTCACCTGACCAATTTCAAGGGGGGTGTTGCAAAAATCCAGGGAGGGTGTACACCCCCCCCTGGGGGGGGGGGTGTAGGGAAATCCCTGCGACTCGGAACCATTATTTTTGGGGGGTTCGGTTCAAGTTCCGGTTCAAGGTTACCGGTTCGCGTTCAGCGCAACCGAAATAAAGGTTTGAACCGATATTTATTGGTTCGAACCGGTTTACGTGTGCTGTGCTAATCGGTGTACCACATGTGAGACGTAATAAGTTCCGGCGATGGCTTGCCATGCAGCTCACAGGAGATCATCCTTTACTGTACCGAAAAGTGCTGGGAAATGCGTACAGCATACCAATGCAAAAGGCTATCGCCAATTTCTAAAGAAAAAAATAGAAGCGATCACGTGGTAAATTTGAGTATCCCAGAGTCCCATATACGCAGGCCGACATGCTGCTCCCCGTTGAAAACAGCGCGAGAGGCCGCTCCTGTGTTTCCGTCTTCCATGCTCTGGACCCATGGAGGAAGGAAACACAAGGAGCGGCTCTTCGCTCCAGACCAGAGCCGTATATTAAAAGGGAGTCTGGCCATTAAGGCTATGGTCTCACTCCCCTCTTAAAAAGAGGCAGCTTTGTACCAGACCTGTAGCTCTCATTTTCCTCTGTTGGTGGTGAAACGGGTGCCATTCGGAAGCTATGATTCTTGACTCGGGGGGACCGTCTTCCTATTTTCGGCCAGGCATGCGGTTGTGGCGCCATAAGGCCTGGAACATGCCAATATCTCCGATTATGGGTGGTCTTTGTACGAAACTGGCGCAAAAGGGAGAGCAGATAGCGGCGCACAATTTGTTGCGTTGTGTTGTTCTGTGATACGTGGAGGGTGGACCGTCTCGCTCTTATTGATATATGACGCCGATAATCCGGAAGCGCCTTCAGAAGAACATGAAAAAATGCCTTTCTTTGGCTTCCTGTTTCGAGGTGTTCTGATGTCACCACACCAGCCTAGAAGTGGCAGTGGATGGGCAATTATGCGCAAAACAATTGCTGAAAATTTCAGCATGATTGGAAGAGCATAGCGCAGGTTATTACGTTCCCAAACCATTCCCAAAAATTCCGACCAAACCGAAACTATACAGGATTTTCGGTGGCCACATCGTGGCGGAGCATGTAACTACCGTGTGATCAACTCCAGTATTCTGCGAAAGGTGGCGCTTGTGTCACTTGTGTTCGGTACGTCACGTTGGTTGCGCACACTGATCTCTATGTATAAAGGCTGGATAGCGGATGGGTGAGGGTATCGCGGGAAAGGGTACGCCAACCGGCCGCCATATTGCGGTGCTCAAAAGAGCCATTACGGCCCATTGGAATGCATGTAAGCTGTGACACGTTTTGCTGTTTGTGAGCGCTTCCCTTGCTGCTTCGCTAACATTTTGCCACGGATCGCTGCAGAAATCCCTCGTGATTGGATTCCTTACGGTTTTTGTGTGAAATCCCGTCACATACATGTTATTTCCTGTCTATTTTGTACTCGTGTGAGGTTGTGTCGTTCCAATTTTGTACTTTGAACTTCGATTATGTGATTTGCTGGTTTTGTGTGGTGGTGTATTTGTTGTGTTACGTTTCCTTCGTCGTCTGTCAGCGTGTTGCTTCTCGTGTTTCTCCCATTTCCTTTCTGCTCGGGGGTGTGGAATGCCAGGGGATGTTTTGCACGTTTGTTTATGTAACCACATTAATATGCTTGGGTATAAACATTATGCTTTGCACAGGAAGTTTAGATATGACTAGTTACGACACGAAATGCCGAACGGCACTAAAGCACTTCCAAAGGACTAGAATGATATGTGATATAAAGGCTATATGACGGTAAAAACATATCGACTAGAAATATGTGCACTGGGGAAATGAATGGCGGTAAAGACAGTTCAGAATGACTAGAGGTAGAGTGAATAAGTCATAAAAAGGCTAAGTAGCAAGGTCTTGTGGTGAAAGCTCCAACATCAAAGTATCACAAGTCCAGTTGCAACACAAAGTTTGAAGCAGTCAACCAGGTAAGTGGGCAGAGTGCATTACTGGTTGTTGAATATAATCAACCTTGACAATTTCTTTTGCAGATGAGGCCTGGCTGTCACCTTCTCTGTATATTCCTTGGCAAGGTGGTACAGTCCAATACTGCTGTAGCACTGGGAAACTTCATTGATCAGACAGATCACGTTGTTTTCATTTGGGCTGCATTCAAACATATATTGTCGCAAACTTAAGCAGGGAGAATAAGGAGTAGACATTCGAGGTTGAAAAATTATTTATTGTCTCTAAGTAAAGTAAACATGCTGGAACGCATCAAAGAGACATGTGGCTGGTGTGTTTGTATGTCCCACTAATACGAGTTTGTATGTTAGGCAAAATTTTCATGCAATACTTTTTTCTTTATATGCTTTTGCCCATCTTAGTATTGTCCTATTCAATATGGAGTGGCTTTTACTGCATGAGAATGCATAATTCAGGAGTGTTTTCATATATTGGACTAGCTGCAGCTTTAAGGTGCCCTTTGTGCAGTACTGATTCCAATCATCAATCATCGCTTTAAACTCTTAACTAGAGAACATGATTCTAGAGGCTAGATTTTCATGCAAATACACACTTTCAACCCGAGTTCGAGGTAACTCGTTACTGTAACTAAGTTCCTTTTCTTGGTAACTATATAACTTAACTCGCTACTTTTGCGCCGTGGTAACTTTCAGAGGAACTCCTTTTTCAGGTAACTTTGCCAAAGTAACTTAAGCTAAGTTCCAAGTTACTAATTCGCTTTTCACTCACGTCGACTTATTTCCTTGCTTTCTTTACGGTTCTTCCACTGCATTTTATATCGTAAAACGTGATGTCCAGTCAATGACAGTATTCTGTTCAGGAAGTAAGAACTGCTGCTATTGAAATGAAGCTGAACCATCGTGTGCCCACAGGGAATAAGATGTAAAGCGTTCGAATTGTTGGACATAAACGAAAACTCAGGCAACGCAGGCAACTCAGGGTCGAACTCAACCGCACCTGTGTAGTGCTATTTTGTGTCCAAAGTAACTTGGGAGTAACTCGTTCTTTTTTTTAAGTAAATGTGTAAGGTTTCGAGCTACGTGTCGGGCTGAGTAACTTAGTTATTAACTTAGTTGCATTTTTCACACGGTAACTTTGTAACGAGTTCCTTTTGACGGGCAACTTCTCGATCTATGCTTTCAACTCTGCGTGCTTTTTGTACACTACATAAAGTAAGATACTTTTGCCCCAGTGAATTTGTTGTGTGTTTTAAATACATGCAAGTGAATCCCTAGAGGTGCATATTTTGAGCAAGATTAACGAATTTTTCATGCATGTGTGTTCAACCAGCTTTTAGTGCATATAACTACGGCCTCTACATATGACGCATGCATTATTACTTTCTGGAGTAGTTCTGGGAAGTCGAACTTGTTGGGCACAGCGTCAGGCCTCAGTCGAACGGTTTGGCCCGTTCTGTCGAAGCATTTGTTTTTAAAATGTTTGCTGCAGACCGGTGATGTCGTCGACGGCGTCCAGTCCTTTCGCCTGACATCTACCGCACACTTTGTTTAAATGTTCTGGGCGGCCGTGAGGGAACCTGCATTGAACAATTTATGCCATCAATTACGGAAGGGATGACAAGGCTAATCCAAGCAAGCAATCGTCGATACCGTGACCAACAAACTGAGCCGTAGATACCACAGCTGACAAGCGCACTTCAACGCCTGCTGCGTGCCGAGACCATACCCGTGAACTGCAGAAAGGCTAGACTATCACAATGACTCTATCCAGACATCGTACTGCTTAAAGTTCAACGTTTAGATCTTGAGATACGATTCACAAAGTGCCGCGCACACGCTTTAACAGCAACGTCTTGTCACCCCGCTCGTGGACTAATAAATCACATTTATTTGTAAAACCAAGTCACTTACTTGTGAAATGTCGTCCCCGGTGCCTTGCCAGTACGGTCAGCACACCCATAACCACAGCAGGCGGGTATGACACCACAAAAATGCTACGCAAAGGCGCACGCACATAATGCAGCTGAGTCGCGGGCGGCAATGTTTTGAGCTTCCCAAGATGGCGGCCGGTGACCGTACGGTTGCACCATAGCCTCCTATGGTCTCAAATATAGGAGGCTATGGTTGCACTAGCCCACCATAGTTGCACCCTCAATCCGCTATCCAGTGGTTGCGCACTGCTCTGGCTGTGCCGCCGCTGTGCTGCGGGACGCATTCATTCGCGCCGTGCTGACTGTCGTGT
Organism: Ornithodoros turicata; assembly: GCF_037126465.1. Classification (NCBI taxonomy): domain Eukaryota; kingdom Metazoa; phylum Arthropoda; class Arachnida; order Ixodida; family Argasidae; genus Ornithodoros; species Ornithodoros turicata. The sequence continues at coordinate 69,639,870 of NC_088203.1, read as the reverse complement.
TCTGATTTGAACTGTTGATACTGCGGTAGGCTGCACGTTCATAGTATCGTTGCTGCTGCCGCTTCGCACAAACTGGAAACGCGCGGCAATGACAGGCCGTGCAATAATCCTCGGAAACCGCGGAGTTGCGGTCGGAAATCAGTCCGCAAGCTGCGTCGGCGGCTGGCGAGAGAGAAGCGGTAAGTTGTTACCAAGTGATTGTAACTTTGTACTGGTGCAGTGCGCTTGCTCTTATTTATTTGTTATTCCCCGTAGGCAATCCAAGCTGTGACCTTTGCCCCCCTTGTATGGTGTTAGGCATCAGTGGTCTTAGTCTAGTGTCATTGCCTTGACTCTGGGGGCAGGACTGAGAAGCACCTGTATTACGACTCTCCCCCGATGATTTTTTTTTTTTTTATAGTCTGAGGTACAGCACAGGAGTAAAAGGGTGAGGATGGACAGCGTTCTCTAGGTTTGGAACTGTCTTCTGCTGTGTATCTCACTTCGATATTTCATTTCTGCCCATGACAGCATTGCGAAGTTTTTTTGCATTTTGACTTTTTCAGATTACCACAGTGGTGCCAACTTTCCCTTGCGGCTATCCAAGAGCTGCTGCTGATGCTGTTCAGCTCGACCCGGATGTTATCATAAACAATATATGCATTTACCAATTTCTAATGGCTGTGTTCCATCTCTTTTCTATGTTTGCTACAGTTGCCTTACTGCCTCATCCCGTTGTTTTACCCTCGCCAAGCGAATGGCCGCTTCCACAGTACGATGAACTCAGCATGGGCATGTTCATAGCAATATCACAATGCCCGTACTAACATACCTGAAATTTGACCCGTACATTCCTTTAGTCTCACCATGTGTTCTCGTCTTCTTCTTCTTCTTCTTTTTTTTTTTTTTTTTTTACCTTCTCCAACGTCCCTAGGTCTCGTGAAAAGTTACCGTATAGATTATTCTCCCACAAAAGTCTTCTAACACTTTGAATACGTTATGCAAGAGCAGGAAATTGACCAACTTGCGCGAGATTTCCGACCACTAACCTGCTGCAATCTGGTTAGCATGGCACACGGCCAGAGGAGGACAGATGACCGAGACAAATAATGGGAAAGCGCGCCCGTTCACATTCCTTCGGTTGTTGTACCACCTGTCTAATTGTAAAAGAAAATCGTGGGGGAACGCATTAGACTGTTATTCGAAATGTGTCTCTTGTGTGCTTCCTTGTTTGTCTTTCTCGCAACGTGTCCTCGGCCTAACATATTGGCCTTGGCTCATAATCGTTGTTGTGAACGAACTAAAAATCCTAGAACCCTATGTTTGCGCCTAGAGAGCAATACGTGCGTGTAGTGTGCCTGTGGACCAAATCTAGCGGTACAATTAACGACTGTAGCATTTCGTGCAGCACTATCTTCGGTGCGCAAGCAGGCATGGTCTCAAGGGAATATAAAACTGTAATCGGTATCATCAACATAATTATCGTAATGAACCTAATTATCGCAATACGTTTGAACAGTTGCACACCTCGCCGCGCATGCTGAATCATATTCGGTTACTGCAAGTGTCACTGACATCCTGCGTGTTAGATAAAGCTGTTCGGGGCAACAAGCAGGCTCCTACAAAATAATTGTCACTGCTAGGCAATGAATGTGAACACAGAAAAGGCTACAAGCTAGTTCTCTTCCGTCCCTCAAACACACGCTTCTTCGTGTTGTTCCTTTATTTATTTATGTTGGGTTTTATTTTTTGCTTCATTGTTTCTAGTCGAACGGAAGGAATCTGGTTATGCACCAGCTTGCCTGCGTCCTGTCCCTTCGGTCGGCAGCTAGGTAGCGGAGTACCGCTATTCGCTAATCCTCTGAAACGCCGCTACTCATTCCGAAACGTAGCGCGGTACCGCTACCGGAAGGAAATATGTACTGGCGCTACTGCAAAGCTGCCTCGTAAGCTATTTTTTTTATGACGAACTTGTAACCATGATGAGTATAGCCCACACAACACTTAGGCAATAAAATATTGTTTTATGCAGGAACAATAAGCACGAAAAATGGCGATACCAGCTCTGAACTTTATTCTATAGGCAGAATAAGAGCGTACAGAAATTAGAAAATATCACTTTGGTCGTGCCGGATTGTGACACGGATACTGCCCTGTCGAAGTGAAATGGCGTGGAATACGAGTTACTTCTTTTGTCTTGCCCACTAAAGTAGCCGGAAAGTAGCGGTAGCAGCATCGGACACGTTACCGAAATTTGTAGCGGGAATTATTTTTCCGCTATTGGTTAGAAATTTAGCGCGAGCGCTCCTCCGCTACTGAAAACGTAGCGAAAAGAGCGGCTCTGTTCGTAGCGCCGCTACGCACAGCACTGTCTGTCGACAAGGAAACGTGTCCAGCCACACACGCAAACACACAAAAGAAAAAACCGTCCCCGAATCACGCACGTGTGTGCCGTAATGTAACGCGTATGGCTGAATTCAGGTACCGATGCTTTGGAGAATTGTCTTTGCGTGACAGTAAAATTCCGAGACGAGGGACGACGAAAGGCAAGGGATGATAAATCGGCGTTGGGTAAAATGTCCCAGTCGAAATGACGAAATGAAAACCCCAATGAAAAAATGGCTAGGAAGCAAGCGAGCTGGTGAAGATGATGCATAATGTAAAATCCCCGAGACTAGGGAGCACGAAGGGACAGACACAACACGACACTTCGTGTACAACACAACACTTCGTGTTGTGTCTGTCCCTTCGTGTTCCCTAGTCTCGGGGTTTTTACATTATGCATGAAAACCCCCTTACATTTCCCTGTGCCGTTTCCCTAATGTATCAATTTCGCGTGTGACGTTGTCCCGGTCTACGTTCCTCAGTACGCTGTATTCCAAAGAGAAAAATAATATAACTACTAAAATGCTACTGTATTCTCGTACTGTAGTGTCGACTGTATTTGCTTGGCTGGTTGGTTATGTGTATCAAGCGTAAAACAACATAATAGAAACAAAGCACAACGAACCATTGCGCATCATTTGCCGCCAAGCTTTTCACGGAGTCTGAGTTCCCGATTTTTCTATTAGCGAAAAAAAAAAAGCAAAAAGACAGGAAATGGGGGAAATCTATTTTTCCCTTTTTTACACGCGCCTTTCTACATTCACAACTGCAGATTCGCGGAAACCCACCCAGGAACGTTTCCTAAGCGTTTTGACGAGCGGTCGTTGCTCAAAACAAATGAGAGCAGCATGAAAAGTCTACTCAGCAGCGATAATACCGAAATCAGTTGAACCCTGGGGATATCGTCTGCGCCATAGTGTGCGAACGAAGTGAGGACAGCGCTCTGCGGGCGTTTTCAGCTGAATTCGTGCTTTCTCGGCGACGCATCGTGGTGGACGAACACAAACACGACAGACACGGACGGCGTTCAACTAGCAACCCAGGTTTACTTGACACAAATCCTCCCTACCGCTACCCGGGGGCGTGTTTCTCGACAAAGGTGACGTCTTCTTTTGACGAGTTCCAACCAACATGCTCTTTACCTTCTACGTAGTGCTCCACGGCGCAGCGGATAGATCTGAAATGACCAGTGTGTAACCAGTGTAACAGTCCGTTACGCGAGACCTGGAAATAGACCACCTCACGGGAGATTGGCATCGACTGTGCTGCTGCAACCGGGTCAACGTGACACATGGCCATAGGACGAACGACCGAGGAAAAACAACGAGAATGCACACGCGTTGACATTACTTCGGTTGTTGTATCTCATTTCTCATTGTAAGAGAGAATCACAGGGGAACGCAACAAAGCTGTTGTTTAGAGCTTGGCTCTTGAGTGTCTCTTCGCTTGTATTTCTGACATTCTTGCAAGGTTTCCACAGAGTAACATATTGGCTTTGGATCGACACAACTGTTGTGTACAGAACTAAAAATCGTAGCATCCTATTTTTGCCCCTAGTAAGCAATGCGTGCGTGTACAATGAACGCTTGAGGCATTTCGTACAACAGCTGTCTCGTTGCAATCTTTCCGCTACGCGACGGACAAGCAGCCCTGCTGTCAGATGTCATAGAACTGTATTCGTTATTATTATAATACTTATCACACTGAAACTGCAATTATCACAATAGGCTCGAATCATAACAATTGCGCCTTTCGCTGCGCATGACGAATCAACTTCGGTCTCCCAGTGCCACTGACAACTTCTATGACAGCGAAGCCTGTTAGGGGCGGAAAGCAGGCTATTACAAAACAATTGTCAGTGCTAGGCGTGAATACTATTGCTCAGAGAGAAAAGAATATAAGCCAATCCCCTTCCCCAGAGCACGGGTCCAGGAAGAAATGTCCCCGGAAAAAATTGTCTCCGGAAGAAATGTTCTCTGGAAGAAACGTCCCGGGAAAAAATGTCCCCTGAGGAAAATTCACTTCTGGTACGCGTCGACTGGTTGACTTCGGACGTTGACTTTTTACTATATAGGACGGTGTGAATGTTTGGATTTTTGAGCACCGAAGCGAGTAATCGTATATCCTATTCCATTTCCTAATCAAATATGGAATTCAATGTTCGAATTCCAAATCGAATTGATGCTTCTACTAAATTGCGCTACTAAGCGCTATACTTACGCGTACATATACGTACCGTACATGTTTGTATTCCAATATATGTTGTATATGTATCCAATTACGGTTATTCAACGAGTAGCTTAATTTATTCGTATTCAATTCCATTTTAAAATGACTATTCACACATAGCATTTCTCTGCCTAGGTAGTCGCTGTGGGTCAGTTTTGGTGAATTTACTTCCTTGTGTCTTGCAACAATGCGGCCTGTACAGTCATGGGGCTCCCGAGATGTGATACCGCTAGACATATTGAAATATATTTTTGTCTGTCAATTTTGTTGCTTTCCCCCCGCATTTTATTTCCCTCTTTACACATCACCGTGCACGTCGATCTGCGCACTTCTAAAAAAGAACTTGACATGCTCCTGGTAATTCCGAATGACGTCTTCTCTCCTGATTTGTTGAAACTGGACGTCGTACTACTTTCTGTGATACTTCACGTTTGTGCTAATTAGCAGAGAAAATGTTTTTCCGTGTTAGCGCTGCGAAGCAACTATTGCTGTACGTTGTGTACAGGCGTGGACAGAGGACAGCAGGAAGGAGGGTGACAGGGGGCTAGTATGCGTCCTGGGTTGACTTCAGGGCTAAGTGAGCCGACATTCGTCAGGAAAGTCCGACGGAAAACCTCAGAGAGCACACCTGGTGACAGGATTCGAACCCGTGTCACGTTGTATCAACGAACGTGAAATCGATTGCAGTATATTCCCTACGAGAAATCGCAAGTGAAAGTAGGTCGAGCTTTCAAAGTAAAAACCCTTAGTAAGTGGTTAGGAATTTTAGTATTTATTTTTAGCCGGAGGACTTGAAGACCTGCAATATCGCAACCGGGGATTTCGCAAAAATTCCACGCGTACCAAAAGTGGATGTTCTCGAGGGCACATTTTTTCCGGGCGACATATTTTCCAGGGGACATTTCTTCCGGGGACATTTTTTCCGGTTCCCCCAGAGCACGCGCGTCTTTATCTCGTTCCTTTTTCTTTCCAACTAGTTTCTTTGTTTTCTACATGTGGGGGAACTGAACGAAGAACCGGAGCATGGAAGGAGGGGGCACCACGGTAAATGTTTATTATGTAGGCAAGGTGAAGGAGTGCTGTCGCATCCATTTTGCTAGGAGGAATTTTTGTCGCACGATAACTATTTTGCTATGCAAATGCAATTTCTTGGATTGAACTCTGAAATCTGTAGACGGATCCTCCGTTTACTCGCAAATACAACGATCGTCTCACGACAAACTGTGGGCAATCAGCGCCACGTAATGCGATGGAGACGACTGAAATAGACTAGTGAAATGACCACATTTCGTGGCGAAAGATCACACCTCTCGTCATCTCATAAAGCGATAACACGAATCGCAGCCAAATAAAAAAAAAAGTTATCTTCACCTACTAGTCACGGCCGCTACTATGCGGAATACGGACAGGTTATATAGCATATAATTGTCGACTTCCCTATTTTACTTCGGTTATGCCATTCCTTTGATTCTTATCATTTTGTGTGCGTACTGTGAGTTGAACTTCAAGTTTCAACAGAAGTGGTAATTTCATAGTTCATTTCAAGAAATCCTGTTTCCTGTAAGCTGTATTGAGATAAAACTGCTACCGAGCGACACGTGAACAGATTCTTCACAGCTGACTGCAATTATTTAGTAATCGCGTCCATTTTTTATAACGGTTGTTTGACCATTTTGCATTTGAGATATATATTTTTATATATGCACAATCTTCGTCGCACGCTACGCGCGCGGCAGCTACCCCCGTGCTACTCAAACCACGAAAGCACGAAAATCAACTCGCCGTCTTGCGCGACAGTTTCAGAAGGCTTTTACGAGACAATCCTCCCTTCTACACACGTATAAACACCGGGTACAATGGCATACAGAAGGGACTCAAGGTCAAAGGGTCCAGTCGGGAGAATCGCGCGTGGGACAGCTGTCCCACGCTCGATTCTCCCTAATGGGGTCATCCACGGAAACCGCGACGGTGGCGCCCCGCCGTAGCAAGTCCGTAAGTAAATTCAAGATGGCTACCGTGAGACCGTAGCCTTAATGGGTCATGCCTATACCTGAAGCTCCACCCACTTTTTCAGCTTTCTGACCAATGAAGTCTTGAAATATGGGGCGCTATCAATCAACCTAACCTCACTATTTGTCCCCCTATCCAACATGGGCAGCGCCATTTTGGGTGGCAAGTGGATTGGATGGGATTGAAATGGATACTTCTCGCAACCCGCAGAACTAGTGGATTTTTGGTGCAAATTTGATGGGCGCCACCTAGGGAGCGTAAGGCACGTCGGGAGTTGTCGTCTGCTTCCGTCGTTGCACCGCTGCCGGCAGAACCACCTGCTGGGACACATTCTGTCGTCGGTATGATTTTTAAACAAATCTACATGAACAGTTGGAATATAAAAGGCAAGAATGTTTATATCCATGAAATCCAGCAATTAAATATAAGATTGTACAGCACAGTGCCGTTTTTGTTATGATTTCGTTGTGATCGCCGCGATCGCCGTGTTCACTAGGCCTAACATCGGCGACAAAACGTATTATTTTCGATTAGATATCGACGGATGAGCGTAAGTTGAAACTGATTTCCGAGAAACGTATATGACAATGTGCATTTGCAGTGTAAAATCAGAGTAGTCTGTGAAAAAAAATTGTCACGAAATCCCCGCTTCACTATGTTTGCTTTCGACGCCATTTTGGGTGGCAGTATGGTGTCATGGCGACCCCCTTGGTAAAAAGCAAACCAATCAGAGGAGCGAGACTGTGATTGACAGGTCGAGCCTCTTTTTGTGACTCCTCCCAATGGCCAGACTCCCTTTTAATATACGGCTCTGCTCCAGACTAGCGTAGCCACCCTCTAGCGGTCGCTCGAGTCAAAATCGCCATTGCTTTCTGTCCACCACGTGATCCCCCTTAAAGTTTCGGTTTTGCAAGGCTTTGTTTCTCGCGCTGCTATCCGTATGATTTGCATTTTGAAAGTAATTTATTGTGAAAACGTGAGCACCATCGTAGAAACGACGTATGGTAATGTGTTCCTGTCCCGGCTGCGGCTCTCGTTGAACTGAAAGCAGCTCTGTCACGGGAACGCGTTTTGTTCGTATAAGTCATGGAGGAAGGAAACACAAGGAGCGGCTCTTCCCTCCAGACTAGCGTAGCCACCCTCTAGCGGTCGCTCGAGTCAAAATCGCCATTGCTTCCTGTCCACCACGTGATGCCCTCTAAAGTTTCGGTTTTGCAGAGCTTTGTTTCTCGCGCTGCTCTCCGTACGATTTTGCTTTTTGGAAGTAATCTATTGTGAAAATGTGAGCACCATCATAGAACCGACGTATGGTAATGTGTTCCTGTCCCGGCTGCGGCTCTCGTTGAACTAAACGCAGCTCTGTCACGGGAACGCGTTTTGTTCGTAAGCACACGGTAAGTTGTTTTAGTCTTCCGTGTGTGTTCGAGTCATCTTGCATTGTTCATTTGGGACCTCAAACTCTGCCGCAGATTCATTTCATATCTTCTGTTGTTGTGCAAATCTGATTAATGGAGCGGCATTCTCTACCACTTAGTCAAGAAAAGTACATACGTTGGAAGTAACCGTTGCCACACGTGATGTTTCCGGTGCCCGCGTACTCCTTTTGCGTTCTGCACACTGTGACTGCTCTTGTAATAGAACAGTAAACATTCGAACACACAGAAATAAAGTGCAAGCACGCGTTCAACGTAATACTGCCATCTGAACTGTGACACAACTACAGCTCGCGTCGTCTGCTCTGCTGGCGTCATGCTGTCTGGAGGGTCACGTGAGCGGTCACGTGGTAGACAGGAGCATCCCAGAATGCAATGCGAAGCCGGCTGCGCTCGTCCCGATAGAAAACTGTCGGAGGGTGCCGCTCCTTGTGTTTCCTTTCTCCATGTCTGGACCACACGCCAAACTCTTTCCCATGGTTGCTAGAGGTCTGCGTTGCTTGTGGATGTCACTGTGAACTATTAAAATTTACGTCGCCTTCACACTGCGACGCTGAATGAAAGGAAGCAGCCGAGGCAACAATGCAAAGTATACCTGTCGTGTAGCACTCTTTTTTTTTTTTTTTTTTTTTACACCTCGAGCCACAATAATGTACAGGGATGTCGTGAACCTTTTGGAGGTGAGGCTGCAGGAGGTGCATGGACTCACCACTTCTTGGTTTGTCAATTTGTCCGCTCTGTGAATTCGGCAACATTCCTACATCCGACCGATGTAGTGAGCTGGTACGCGGCAGTCGAGTGGGAAGGTATAGGCGTTTTTACCGTCTGGCGAACCGGTTACCGAATCATACTTTTTCGGTTCAGTTCCGGTTCGTTCAAGGGGAGAGAAAAAATGTTTACGGTTCGGGTTCGGGTTCGGCAAAAAAACGTTTTTTTTTGCGGTTTCCGGTTACGGTTCAGTTCCGGTTTCGACCCCTGCTTGCAACAACGTTTTGCACCAGCACAAAATCCGTCGAAGACGTGCAACTACAGGTCGAGCCACGCAGTGGTTTATCCAGAATCCCAAGCATGGAGAGGTGTGGGAAAAAATTGGGGGTCACTATTATAGTTATGTCATTACCGATATATGTCTAAAGCTCATATCCCAAGGGCACCCCCTGTAGGGGGTACACAGGTGAGAAAGTTAGGGGGGTGTAGGGGGGTCTGGATAAATCACTGGAGGCACGTGCCTTTCCTCGCCAAAATGCATCTCGTAATCGCAGCAACGTGGAGAGGAAACCTCCTCCTCTACGTATCGCGAGCATCTTCGAAGTGGCGCACTTGTATCCCCGGCAGTCATGCGCGGATAAAGGACTGCGTTCTCACTTGAATGCTCACGGAGGCTAAAGCTCTTGAAAGTGCGACCGTAATTTGTTTTCAATGAAAAGGTGGAACTTTCTTTTCAATTTTCATGCGGCCGCCGAGAGAATTCTGATCGCTATACTCGATCAAACGCTTTTGCGGCGATCGTTATATCGATGTCTCGTGTACATGTGCTTCAGTGGGTGAGCTGACTCGATCAAACAGTTTGATTGTAATATCGGAGTTATCGTTATATCGAAGACCGTAATAAACGGGTTCTACTGTATCTCAATACTAGAGAAAGATTCTGACTGAAGCTATCGACTATTCTTGCGTTTGCTGACCAGGAGCGAGGGAGGCTCCGCCTCCTGGATGCTGGCCAATAAGAGGACGTGGAGGGCAGGCACTTCTCAAGCCTCTGCTTTCGCCTAAGAGATGGCGCAACGTTACCGTTGTTTCGCGTGTCGCAAGGCTTCTGCCATGTCGCACCAATCTAATAGCGTCCTCGATAAACTGCACTGGTGCGCACTAAACGCCCTCGATTAAAGGAGTGCACCCGTTCAGTGCAGCACAGAGTTGCCCCGAACCCACACAGAAAATAGACCGAGCGCCAGAGTGCAATCCCAAGAAGCAAGGCGATTGCCGGAAGCACAGCGGAAAGCGGAAGCGACATGTAGCCATGTGTTGCCGTGCAAGCAGCAGCGGACAGCCATCTCAGCATGGCATTCGATCAGTGCCGCTCACTACGAGTCGCGCAGCCAACGAGCACAGATCACTAGGCGGCGCACGCTAGTATCCACCAGATCCACCAGTGCGGGCAGTTTCATATTCGATAATGCCTCTGCCGAGGGCACCGCCAGTGTAGAGCGTCACGCACCTACGTGGTTTCGGGGCAATTCCGGTGCAAGTTTATGGAGGACGCTATAGTCAACTGCTGAACGAGGCTTAGACAGGAGGTGTAGTTACCATTATTTCGCCTGCCTTGCGGAAGGCAATACAGCGGTAGCTGCTGGTTAGCGGACGGCGAGGCAGTTGGTTAGATTGGTGTGCCATGGCAGAAGCCTTGCGGCAGGCAATACAGCGGTAGCTGCTGGTTAGCGGACGGCGAAGCAGTTGGTTAGATTGGTGTGCCATGGCAGAAGCCTTGCGGCAGGCAATACAGCGGTAGCTGCTGGTTAGCGGACGGCGAAGCAGTTGGCTAGATTGGTGTGCCATGGCAGAAGCCTTGCGGAAGGCAATACAGCGGTAGCTGCTGGTTAGCGGACGGCGAAGCAGTTGGTTAGATTGGTGTGCCATGGCAGAAGCCTTGCGGCAGGCAATCCAGCGGTAGCTGCTGGTTAATGGACGGCGAAGCAGTTGGCTAGGTCATTGGTATACGTTTGCGTAACTTATTGATGATGCCAATAAAGTTTAGCAGAAAACCGTACCCAATTAAAGTTGTGTCATGCGTAGGGAACCAGCCAATAAATTGCATTCACAAAACGAGAGTTCCTTTCGAAAATTGTTCAACCCCATGTACGCGCGGCTTTCCTTACGTAGTTAACGCACCCCATTTGTGACGCTACGTTTCTGGGTTAAAATGCGCGTTAATTACGCGAGTAAACATAGCAGGTCACACGCGATGTCTAATGAGAGGTTTCTGATGTAATGTGGCTTCACCAGGCAAAAATAAGTCTTAGTTGTGTGCTTTGCACTGTGTATAGAGTGCTACAGTAACACAACTTTGGTGTACTGCATTGACAGCCTCCACCTACTCAGCAGCCGTAAGCACGTATAGTTTTGAGACGAATCTGTATGTCCTGACCATGTCCTGTCGTCTGCTGTCTAAGGATGTCCCTCTCGTTGCAGGGTAGTTTCATTTTAAATCGAACAACGTGTGAAAGTCGTATTTTTTAATTCGACCAGAAAAAAATATATGTTAGAGGACAGCTCAAACGACGCAAATCGCGCCACGTGCGACGCTCGTGCGTGGAGTAGTTTCCGCGTGGGAGAGGAGGAAATTCTGAGGCTGCTTGAGTGCACCTTGTTCTGGGCCGACTTTGACGGGATCTAGCACCGCTGATTTTATGTCTAGGAACTGGAGGTTTCTTGTGATTATAGGAATAGAAATAGAAACCGCCGACAGCCACCCACAGAACTCTGAGAGCCACAGATTTTCTGTTAAAAAATGCCAAACTTGGCGTAAACGTTTCAAAAGGCCAAACTTTGTTACCAATTTGCTTCATGACGGAACGTCTGAGAACATCGAGCTTAGTACCATTCGATAGGACGTTGAAAGAGCTTTCGCGCTGTGTAGAGTTCATTTTTCTCAGCCCAGTAGTTTCTGTGTTATTAGCTTGAGAATCGCACATGGTAGACGATAATTGCCAATGTTGCATCTGAATTTTCTCAAAAATGCCATCTTCGATTTCCTTGATTATTTTTGAAAAGGTGGTGTCATGTCTCTAGTTTGGACGCCAAGTGAGACAATCTTTCATTTTTGCCTGAGAGACGCGCAGTGATTTTTTTTTGTCAGCCACGGTGCACGAGGTTGCGGCCTTAAGCGCCCCAATCACGAGCACGCGACCTTCAACCTCTTCTTTGCTGCAGGTGTCCCGCTGACGGAAAAATCAATGACCACACTGCGTGAGCTTGCTGTAGTGTCCCCAGAGCATCACTTTACGTTTACCCAATGGTCTCCCAGTTCCACCAGGCTCATTGAAACCGTGGGAGAGTACATGAGTTGCCTGTACGCCCTTGACGAGAAGCCCCAGTTCGACGAACATATCGACAAAGCAGTGAGAAGAAACGAAGCGCTTCGTAAAGATCTTTATCCACTGGTAACATCGTAGCTTTTGTTTCAGGTTGCCGCCAGTCCCCCAGGCAGTGTGATAGTCACATCACAAAATCACAAAAAACCTCCAGTTCCTAAACATAAAATAAGCGGTGCTAGATCCCGTCAAAGTCGGCCCAGAATAAAGTGCGCTCAAGCAGCCTCAGAATTTCCTCCTCTCCCACGCGGAAACTACTCCACGCACGAGCGTCGCACGTGGCGCGCGATATGCGTCGTTTGAGCAGTCCTCTAACATATATTTTTTCTGGGCGAATTAAAGAATACGACTTTCACACGTTGTTCGATTTAAAATGAAACTACCCTGCAGGCATTACATCGTTGGTGTCTATCAAGGAGACTTGTCTTGGTGCGTGCAAAGTATGGCAATACTAGTGAATAAACCTCTACCCGAGAAAAGTCATCATGACGTTGGTAGACAGACTGAAACCGAAACAGATCGGAAGGGCAGAGCTGGGTTCCACGAATGGGCATTCGTTCGCTGCCTCCTATTCAAAGAAAACTAGGACCACAGGTCGCGTCCTTTTCGGAGACCACCGTAATCCCCTCAAGACCGTGGCTTTCGGGAGCGACCTTGTTCGCCACTAGCTTTGAACGTAGTTCAACCCTACCAAATTCGTGGCGCTGTCGAACATCATTACGTCATTTGTTTACAAGCAGGTAGAGGCAGAGGCGTATCTAGGGTGGGGCAGGTGGGGACACTTGCCCTGGGCGCCGTTTCATGGGGGGCGCTGGTAGCGCTAACTAAGGTGGTAAAAGCACTAGAAAAAAAAAAGTGCAGACGCTACTTTCTTCGGAGGCTCAGAATGAGAGCTACGTCACCTTTATTTTCCTTCTTTTTTATTTTGTCATTCCGCAACGTGTTGTGGCCACGGCTACCTCTGCAAGCAAAGCAGGGGGACGACAAGGCTACACACCTAGCCTCGGACCTCGGATACTGGAGAAAGCCTATAGAGTGTGAGGAGGCGGCGCCTCGTGCCGTGAGGGCGACAGCCCGTACGGCGGTTTCGTTTTTGTCTTTTCCGGTTCCCGTTGGTTCGCAGAGCAGCATGAAAATGGTGGTTTACTGTGGGTATTCATCTTTGGAATGCTGTTGCCTTCGGAAATACATGCCTACATTCGTTAAGATGGGTAACGATTTATTGATTTCGCTCGCAAAGCATACAAACGCCACTTCATCACGTCATAGGCGGTAAACATCTTCATCTGTCTCGGTGGAAAGCAAAGGGTTGGCGGTGTCACAAGTAATCTCATTGATAAGATATGATTCACGTTTGATGTGACAACGTTTACCTTGTGATTCCGATAGCACTACTCAATTTTGAACATATCCCGAAGATTCGTACGTACTCGGTGGACGTCGTTCCCTCCATCGGCTCGTTCCCACGTTCGTCATCCCACGTGACTGCACAGGGTTGGCAACAAACGGAGCAGCTCGGCTGTAGTTGGGGGGCTGAAATTCGTCCACTAACACTGTCTATGACCAACGGATGGCTGCGCCCAGGCGGTCACGCTCGGGGATAGGAGAATCCCATTGACGGCGCGCCATGTACGTTCTCTAGAGTCTTGCTATATTAACTCTATCGCTACATCCACTGGGTCGTTCCATCCACCACGGCCCTGATTTGGCCCGTGTTCCAGAGATGGCGCTGCTCGATCTGTGAACCTAGGGACGCGCGTTCCTTGGGACCGCGAAAATGGTCGGCGATAAGTATGAGTCATGATCCCATTTCTGTCTCTTTTTTTTTTCTTTTTCTGTTTTCGTGGAATGAATAGACGGATTTTGACGGCTCCTGTGTTCGCTTGTTTTTGCTTTGAATAACGTTTTATGATCGGCGTCCTTGAGCGATGCCCGCGTTTCTTTGTTTTTGCTTTTAACGAACGTTTTATGATGGCTCAATTCATTGCCTGTTGTTAGGCGCGGACTTTGAATGGCACGTTTGCGGCGTCCTTGAGCGATGCCCCCGTTTGTTTGTTTGTTTTTGCTTTTAATGAACGTTTTATGATGGCTTCATTCATTGCCTGTTGCGCGTGGACTATGAACATATCCGTGGCGCGTTTGCGGCGTCCTTGAGCGATGACCGCGTTTGTTTGTTTTTGCTTTTAATGAACGTTTTATGATGGCTTGATTCATTGCCTGTTGTTAGGCGCGGATTTGAATAGCGCGTTTGCGGCGTCCTTGAGCGATGCCCGCGTTTGTTTGTTTGGTTTTGCTTTAATGAACGTTTTATGATGGCTTGATTCATTGCCTGTTGTTGCGCGTGGACTATGAACATATCCGTGGCGCGTTTGCGGCGTCCTTGAGCGATGACCGCGTTTGTTTGTTTTTGCTTTTAATGAACGTTTTATGATGCTTGATTCATTGCCTGTTGTTAGGCGCGGACTTTGAATGGCGCGTTTGCGGCGTCCTTGAGCGATGCCCCCGTTTGTTTGTTTTTGCTTTTAATGAACGTTTTATGATGGCTTGATTCATTGCCTGTTGTTGCGCGTGGACTATGAACATATCCGTGGCGCGTTTGCGGCGTCCTTGAGCGATGACCGCGTTTGTTTGTTTGTTTTTGCTTTTAATGAACGTTTTATGATGGCTTGATTCATTGCCTGTTGTTAGGCGCGGACTTTGAATGGCGCGTTTGCGGCGCCCTTGAGCGATGCCCCCGTTTGTTTGTTTTTGCTTTTAATGAACGTTTTATGATGGCTTGATTCATTGCCTGTTGTTGCGCGTGGACTATGAACATATCCGTGGCGCGTTTGCGGCGTCCTTGAGCGATGACCGCGTTTGTTTGTTTTTGCTTTTAATGAACGTTTTATGATGGCTTGATTCATTGCCTGTTGTTAGGCGCGGATTTGAATAGCGCGTTTGCGGCGTCCTTGAGCGATGCCCGCGTTTGTTTGTTTGGTTTTGCTTTAATGAACGTTTTATGATGGCTTGATTCATTGCCTGTTGTTGCGCGTGGACTATGAACATATCCGTGGCGCGTTTGCGGCGTCCTTGAGCGATGACCGCGTTTGTTTGTTTTTGCTTTTAATGAACGTTTTATGATGCTTGATTCATTGCCTGTTGTTAGGCGCGGACTTTGAATGGCGCGTTTGCGGCGTCCTTGAGCGATGCCCCCGTTTGTTTGTTTTTGCTTTTAATGAACGTTTTATGATGGCTTGATTCATTGCCTGTTGTTGCGCGTGGACTATGAACATATCCGTGGCGCGTTTGCGGCGTCCTTGAGCGATGACCGCGTTTCTTTGTTTTTGCTTTTAACGAACGTTTTATGATGGCTCAATTCATTGCCTGTTGTTAGGCGCGGACTTTGAATGGCACGTTTGCGGCGTCCTTGAGCGATGCCCCCGTTTGTTTGTTTGTTTTTGCTTTTAATGAACGTTTTATGATGGCTTCATTCATTGCCTGTTGCGCGTGGACTATGAACATATCCGTGGCGCGTTTGCGGCGTCCTTGAGCGATGACCGCGTTTGTTTGTTTTTGCTTTTAATGAACGTTTTATGATGGCTTGATTCATTGCCTGTTGTTAGGCGCGGATTTGAATAGCGCGTTTGCGGCGTCCTTGAGCGATGCCCGCGTTTGTTTGTTTGGTTTTGCTTTAATGAACGTTTTATGATGGCTTGATTCATTGCCTGTTGTTGCGCGTGGACTATGAACATATCCGTGGCGCGTTTGCGGCGTCCTTGAGCGATGACCGCGTTTGTTTGTTTTTGCTTTTAATGAACGTTTTATGATGCTTGATTCATTGCCTGTTGTTAGGCGCGGACTTTGAATGGCGCGTTTGCGGCGTCCTTGAGCGATGCCCCCGTTTGTTTGTTTTTGCTTTTAATGAACGTTTTATGATGGCTTGATTCATTGCCTGTTGTTGCGCGTGGACTATGAACATATCCGTGGCGCGTTTGCGGCGTCCTTGAGCGATGACCGCGTTTGTTTGTTTGTTTTTGCTTTTAATGAACGTTTTATGATGGCTTGATTCATTGCCTGTTGTTAGGCGCGGACTTTGAATGGCGCGTTTGCGGCGCCCTTGAGCGATGCCCCCGTTTGTTTGTTTTTGCTTTTAATGAACGTTTTATGATGGCTTGATTCATTGCCTGTTGTTGCGCGTGGACTATGAACATATCCGTGGCGCGTTTGCGGCGTCCTTGAGCGATGACCGCGTTTGTTTGTTTGTTTTTGCTTTTAATGAACGTTTTATGATGGCTTGATTCATTGCCTGTTGTTAGGCGCGGACTTTGAATGGCGCGTTTGCGGCGCCCTTGAGCGATGCCCCCGTTTGTTTGTTTTTGCTTTTAATGAACGTTTTATGATGGCTTGATTCATTGCCTGTTGTTGCGCGTGGACTATGAACATATCCGTGACGCGTTTACGGCGTCCTTGAGCGATGACCGCGTTTGTTTGTTTGTTTTTGCTTTTAATGAACGTTTTATGATGACTTGATTCATTGCCTGTTGTTAGGCGCGGACTTTGAATGGCGCGTTTGCGGCGTCCTTGTTTACTTTAATGAACGTTTTATGATGGCTTGATTCATTGCCTGTTGTTGCGCGTGGACTATGAACATATCCGTGGCGCGTTTGCGGCGTCCTTGAGCGATGACCGCGTTTGTTTGTTTGTTTTTGCTTTTAATGAACGTTTTATGATGGCTTGATTCATTGCCTGTTGTTAGGCGCGGACTTTGAATGGCGCGTTTGCGGCAACCTTGAGCGATGCCCGTTTGTTTGTTTGTTTTTGCTTTTAATGAACGTTTTATGATGGCTTGATTCATTGCCTGTTGTTGCGCGTGGACTATGAACATATCCGTGGCGCGTTTGCGGCGTCCGGTCCTTGAGCGATGCCCGCGTTTGTTTGTTTTATTAAACATATGGAACACGCGTTGTTCGAGTGATCTTGATAAGACGTCCGCGTAATCGTTGCGCCCGTGTTTGGGCGATAGTAGGGCGTTCTTTGGCGTGTGTGTATGTGTGTCTTCCCTTTTATTGAGCATGTCATGCGATTCGTGTGCGATGCGCTGTGGACCGGGACACGGGCGGTGAGAGGTATACCCCGTTTTTGTTTCTTTGTCGTTTCGTGGGACAATGCGTCATTATGGACTGTTTCCCTCTGCGTTTTTTTCTCTCTGTTTTATACCCCCTTTTTGTCTTCACTGCTTCGTGCGACATGTGTTGTTACGAAAACGCGCCATTCAAAGTCCGCGCTTAACAACAGACAATGAATCAAGCAATCATAAAACGTTCATTAAAAGCAAAAACAAACAAACATCGCTCAAGGACGCCGCAAACGCCCCACGGATATGTTCGTAGTCCACGCGCAACAACAGGCAATGAATCAAGCCATCATAAAACGTTCATTAAAAGCAAAAACAAACGCGGTTATCGCTCAAGGACGCCGCAAACGCGCCATTCAAAGTCAATCATAAATCAATCAATCAATAAAGTCAATCAAGCCATCATAAAACATTCATTAAAAGCGAAAACAAGCCATCATTCATTAAAAGCAAAAACAAACTAACAAACAAACGCGGTTATCGCTCAAGGACGCCGAAAACGTGCCACGGATATGTTCATAGCCCGCGCGCAACAGGCAATGAATCAAGCCATCATAAAACGTTCATTAAAAGCGAAAACAAGCCATCATAAAACGTTCATTAAAAGCAAAAACAAACAAACAAATGCGGGCATCGCTCAAGGACGCCGATCATAAAACGTTTATTAAAAGCAAAAACAAGCGAACACAGCAGCCGTCAAAATCCGTCAATTCATTCCACGAAAACAGACAAAAAGAAAGAAAAATGGAGACAGAAATGGGATCATGACTCAGTATTTATCACCGACTATTTTCGCGGTCCCAAGGTTCACACATAGAGTCACTGTACCCGGGTACAGTGACTCTAGGTTCACACAGATCGAGCAGCGCCATCTCTGGAACACGGGCCAACTCAGGGCCGTGGTGGATGGATCGGGGAACGATGCAGTGGATGGAGCATCGCCAAAAGCACGTCTCCGTCTACGTTCGAACCTCTGCCCCCAGATGGCACTTAGCCGACACCGCCCACGCGTCCTCCCATTGGCGCGCTCCGGGTGGGCGGAGCGCGCGAGGGAGAGGGAAAATCTGAGGCCAGCCCATTTATTTGGAAGAAGCACTGGAATTCTTGTGATTAAATGCAGTTCTTCAGCTTTTCTGCATGCAGATAGCTCTCTAGAGCATAGCCCACAAAGCGGCGTGCGCTGTTGCGTCGTACGGGCTGTCGCCCTCACGGCACGAGGACCTCCTCGCACTCTAGGCTTTCTTTAGTGTCCGAGGTCGGAGGCGAGGTGTGTAGCCAGCTTGCGGACATCGCGGACATCATAGACAGCTATACGCAGCAGCGAAGGCTTGGAAGATAGTGTTGTAATTGTCCAATTTGACAGTAGTTTTTCTTTTTTGTGACGGTTTTACGTGTATTCTTGGTTAAAGGGGCGGTAAACAGGTATAAAAGGTGCACATTTCTTTGTGTTATATTATTGGAATTTAGTCAGTGAAAACTCCTTGCAATTACTAACGCTTAAAAACAAAAGGCGCTTGCATACGGATGAAATATTCACTGCAGCCTTTCGCATTTTAGCTCCGCCCCGCGCTCTAACTTTACGTCATTTTGACGTAGCGCTTTCCCCACCAATTACGATTGAGTGTTCCACGTACGACTTTATTTCAAATGCGAAATTGCTCTAGATGAACGTGAATCCTCTTCTATTCAAAATCTAAACAGTTAGAGCCTCAAACTGAGAAAGAAATGCGTTTAATTTAGGCATCATACGCGCACTACGTTTTCTGGGTAGTAGCACGCAGCACACCACCTGCGCGAATGAATATCCGGGACTACAGTTATGGTGAGCTAGAAGGACTGGTGTGTTGAACGGCGGTTGCAAACGGGTCGCGCCGACGGGCCTGCCGACAGGTGGCTACGAAGGGCTCCGCTCGCTGTCGCGGCGCACGCCCTCGTGGTCACGTGGCCCCATGTGCAAACAGCACCGCGGAGAACCCGGGAGTATCTGCGATAGGCGAAATTGAAGCAGTACGCTGCAAATTCGAGGAAAAGAAAGATGTGCGCGTGCTGGTGCATCACGCTGCGCACACATCGTAAACTTGATAAACTGATAAACTTGATAAACCCTCAACATAGCTTTATCAGAATGTCACTGGAAAGACGTGTGATTTGTCGCTTTTGTGTCCGAATGCCAGAAGCGTAAAAAATAAACTTGATGATTTCTGTGCGCTTTGTATACGATAACTCCTGATATAATTATGGGATGTGAATCATGGCTTGATGATTACGTGATTGATTCCAAAGTGTTTTCCCCGAACTATACGGCATTTCGAAAGGATAGAAATAGCCATGGTGGCGGAGTATTCATTTGTGTACGCAGTTCTATGCACGCTGAGGAAATTCAGATTAATTTTGACAACTGTGAGTCTGTATGGTGTCGTCTCTTGTCGAAAGGGAAATCTATTGCATTCTGTTCTTTTTACCGTCCGCCAAGCGCAGGCGAAGAATGTTTGAGAAATTTGTGCGATCAAACATCTTTTATCTCTGATGATATCAGATAAAAACGTTATCTAAATGTATTCGTAACGCAATTCGCAAAGAAAAACGGTCATATTTTACAAGACTTAAGTTGAATTTGGTGGGCAGTTCAAAGCTATTGTGGAGGTACATAAAATTTATGAACAAGGCGCCCATGGGCATTCCTTCAATTAAAACGCCTCACGGTCTTATTGATAACGGTCTCGCTAAAGCTTGCACCTCAAGTAACTATTTTCAGTCTGTGTTTCGCTCTCCTGGTGTAGCTTCACACCCTGAGTAGAACGTACACATTGCGGAGCCCATACTACCCGTAACCCTGCAAAAACGCAATTTCATATTCACCTTACGTACGATCTGCGCATTTAAAATCCATACTGGGATGGGTGTCTTTGGAGTCTCGGAGAACGCAAGCTCGGTTGAAATTTCTCCGTGATATTTATTTCCATCTTTCTGGTATTCCTTCTCGTAACTACTTGTTCCCTTCTAATTTTTTTTTGTAGACGCCTAGATCACGTACACAAGATTGAACCTTACCGTTATAAATCAACAATTTTTCAAAACTTTTTTTTTTTTGTTAGAACGATCCCTGATTGGAACAGCCTCCCTCGTGACTTAATTCATTCTGCCTCCAGGGACATTTTCTTGAAAAGAGTGCACGAATTTCTGTTGCGTAAAACGTTATTGTAGTCTTGTAACTTGAAATGATGTTCATTTGTATGCACTGTTATGTTCTCCTCTCCCCTACATAGTGCCACTCACGTGGAATTGCAGGATACTTGAAATAAATAAATAAACTGCTGACAACGAAGCGAGCTTGAAACAAATGACTCCTCCAAGTACCCGTACCATACAATAAGGATCGAGCCCCCCCTTTACAGCCGCCAAATGTTTTGTGACACTCGCACCCTTTGTTTCCTACCCACCTCTAGAGGGGTTATTATTGCAAGTGTAGTCTTGACGTGTGGCAGCAGCGCTGCCTGCACCACTACTCTGAGTCACGCAATGAAACGCATCCATACACCAACAACTTTAATTTTAAGATTAGGAATGGAGAGTTTCACTAGGCATTGGAAGCTGTCATGATGCCTTTGTATTCATAATGTTACGTTACGAACATCATGCAAAAAGCATGAAACAGCGAAAGCAAACGAAAACAAAGTTAAACTGCGCGAGAGCTCGCGGCTCCTAATGCCGCGATAGGCCATCCACCAACGCTGTTTGGTTTCTAAGTCGGCACGATGCAAGGTTCGGCGTTTCACGGGAAGGCACGTGAATCGAAGCAGAAGAGCTTCTCGAAGCCCCACAAAAATCGTTCCGCAAGGTGCGCAGCGAGCGTCAGCGCATCCATGTAAACAATCTTACGTCACCGGGTGCCATTTCCGCGACCAAGCGTTCCCATGCATTGGATAGGCCGGTAAGCACACCACTCCTTCTAGCTCACCATACTACAGTTCCGGAATCTTAGGTAGGTGCGCGATGGAACATCTTCGTCATCTTCGCATGGTTCCGACAACTGGGCTGCCGTACATTGGTTTGATCCACGCGGCATCGCGTCACCAGCTCGCGCGGTACAGTGGATAGCGTGCTGGCCATGTCACGTCTTGACTGGGAGGAATCCGGGTTCGAATCGCGTCATGTGATAGCAGCCCAGCTGTTGACGTTTGCGCCAGCCGGAGACGTTGAAGATGTCATGACGTTGAATTTCGCAACCACGGAGCGCAAAACGTCGTTTCATACAAACAAACTGAGCGCTCCGACTCACAGCTGATAACGAAGTATGTTTATTAGCTGGTAATTTGAAACGTCATGAGCGCAGCTGGGCCGCCCGATTGGACGGCAAAACGCTACGTAGCCATGTGACGTATGCGTGGTGGAGAGAGGCTCGCTGGTTACTCATCTTTGAAAGCAGTTATACGGGTCAATGAGCTGGCACGAGCCGAACGAAATGTATGTTTGGGTATTATGAGCTGCGTTCTTTCATGGGGTATCATTATTTCAGAAATGTTTGGTGGCCTGTTTACGGCCCCTTTAACAAAAACATAAGCGACAAGCCAGCAGTGCTCCATGTTTATCGTGAACAACATCATGGGGATACGCTGCGACTGGGGCGCAACTGCACAGCTTACCATGGGCTCTCTAGATACGCCACTGGGTAGAGGTCTATCAGATACCTGCTTGGTTGCCTAATACATATATCAACGCCCTAAACAATCACAATACCCTGAGTACGAATATTGTGATTATTTGATTAATATTAAACATTTTGATTGTATCTTTATTGCTAGCCTATAGCATCCACATGGTTTGAAATATCCGTGCAACATGAGTGTAGCCTTTGTTTCCCTTTCCTGAATGCTCTACTAAAGGTACGAACCCCCCTCGCTACGCCACTGACGAGGGCGTTCCCTTGGGTCAGGCTTCAGTTCTCCGCTTGCTCGTCTCCTGTTGAATTCCAATGGCAGAGTCGGAGCAAGTGGCAGACTCGACAATGGAGCGGCTTGATCTGGCCTAGAGCAAGTAGGGTTGCCACCTTTCGTAGCGAAAAATACCGGCTGAGGGAGAGGAGGTGGAATAGAGGGAAAGGAGGAAATGTTCGCGGGAAAGGGAAGGTGGGCGAGGGGTGGAGAGTATACAGAGAGGATAGAAAGAAAGGACGAGCGTACTCACTCAAGACAACAATTATAATAATAATGAATAACCAAGAAAACGACTGGTGACTACGGAGTTGGGTCTGTGCTCCAGATTTATTCAAGCTGTAGTGGAATGTTGAAAGGAAAACCCCGTAAAAGCCCCTATGAAAGGTCTTGAGCCACAAATACCGGCAAAAGGCTGCCGGTATCACCTTTCTACCGGCAACCGGCAGAACGAGCAAATAACCGGCCGTGCCGGTATAATACCGGCCTGGTGGCAACCCTAAGAGCAAGTGATCCGAATCCGCGACTGGAACACTTGTGCCCAACTTGGAGTTTAGCCGTGGCCAATCTCCCTCGGTGGACGGCGGCCAGAGACGAAGGAAGAAGAAGAAGGAGGTACTCATGTTCCATTATAACGCCATGTTTTGCAACATCAAGGTCCTTTTAATCTCCTAACGTTGCCATTGTAATGTCTGACTTATCTCTTCTTTCATGAAACATAATAGCCAACGTACGCCGCGAAAGACTAGTCACGGCGAAGACGCGTTGCGAAGCGGCCATGTTGGCGAGGCAGAGACAGGAAATAGGAAGCACAAGCGACAAGTGACACGTCACATATGGCGAATTCGGGTGGTCATTTCGGAGCAACTTTTTTTGCCAGATCTCGAGCAGTCATGTTCGCTTGGTCAAAACGAAGCAAATCTCGCATGTTCGCGTGGCGCTTTCCGAGCGCTCGGAATTTGTTAGCTAGCACTTTTTTTGCCCGGTCTCAAAACGATCGAGCAGCAGATTGCTCAACTGTATCCGGTGTCGTCACATCCGCACTGCAACGGTGGCGAGTGCCCTCATTGGCCCGCATGTTGAAATCACGTGGTTTAGCAGACGACAAAACTCGAAGATTTGCGACCGCGACGCCCCTAGCGTGATCCAAGTACCTAAAACCGCTAGATTCCTAGCAATCATGTTCGGGTGGCAACGGTCACGTGATCCAGCTCGGTCGCCCACCTAGCAATTTCCGAGCGCTCGGCCGTTTTGCTACGAAATGACCACCCGAATTCGCTAATAGAGTTCCGGTTGAATCTGCCTATTTTGGCGGAGCAGTCTGGGTTGCTCCCACGACCTACTACTATACTACAGACCTGGACATGCGCAATGCTCCCAGCACCGGGGTAGTAGTTCTGGCAATCGCCGCTTGGCTATGGGATTTGGTGCTAGCTCGCACTATTCGGTACCACGTGACTTGTCGAAACCGCAGCGATGTATGGTAGGCTGTGTTGACAACGACGAAGCAGTATAAAAGAGATAATAGCGCGTGCTCAGCAACAGCCTGTGTATCCTTGCGTAGCAGTAGCAGACTAAAGGCGGTGGCAAGGGAGATTCCCTCTCCCCAATAATGCTATGTGGCGCTTGCAGCGGTCACTAACGTAACTAACCCGTGACCCGTCTCTCCCATAGGGGATCGCCAGCTGTCCAGGTCTCTAGTATAGAGTAGGTCGTGGTTGCTCCCTGGAGCGACCTTGGCTCGAATGCTGCTCCGAAGCTCCCATTTGAAACAAACAACAACTTTATTTTCGGCCTTGGAGAGTGGGGAGTTTCATCGCAACAGGCGATACTCTACCCCAGTGCTTGGTGGAATGGGGGGAATAAAATAACGTGCCCCTTTACAATAACGATCGAAGTCCGATGGTGTCCAGAAATGTCAGAAGACCTTTGAGCGCAGAGCGTTGCTGGGCTGGATTGGGCCAGGGACCAAGCAATTTTGGTAGGGAGAAAGGGCGAGAGTCCAGCTGACGAAGAGACTCGGAGAGTGTGGTTCGGGAAGGTTCGTAGTGAGGGCAATGAAGAAGAATGTGCTCCAGATCCTCAAGAGCACCACAGTGGCAGCAGGTGGGAGAATCAATTTGTCTCAAGCGGTAACGCCACTGAGCTGTAAAGGCCACATCGAGGCGCATGCGGTGAATTAATGCAGCATCCTGACGAGATGTGTTTCGTGGCATGCGGAAAGCGAGCGTGGGATCAACTCTGTTCAACATAGAGGGGGGAAGAATGTCGGTTGTCCGTTGGCGGGAAGCCAGGGGTGTCACTAGACGTCGCAGAATTGAACGGCGGTCTCCTCTGAGCAGAACAATACGGGTCCGGTTCCGAGACGAGAGTGCTGCTTCTGCGGCGCTGTCGGCCTGCTCGTTCCCCACGACACCACAATGGGCTGGAACCCACTGGAGAACTAGCCTGTGGCCTGCGGCGTAGATAGTGTGGTAAGCCATTAACACGTCTGTGACTAGGGGTGCGGATGGGCCTCGTATGCCGGAAGTTTCAATTGCTTGAAGTGCAGATTTGGAGTCTGTAAAGACTGCCCATTCCCGGGGTTGAAGATCAGCGATGTGTTGTAGAAAGAAAAGGATGGCATAGAGTTCTGCAGCTGTGGAGGAGGTTGGAAGTGAAAGGCGTCTTCCGTGCACGACGCCTTCGGATGGAATGACGAAGGCTGAGGCGGACTTGTTGTTTCGGGGTGCGCCATCAGTATATGCTGCCGTAAACGTAGAAAGCTTCTCGTCTACCAGAGCATGAAAATGGGCTCGGAGGACTTGAGGGGGGACCTGATCTCTTCTTTGCAGAAGGTTTGGGAGGCGTACAAAAGTGGGCGGTACCGGTAGAGACCAGGGGGCTTCCGGCGGTATAGTGTCCTTAGTTATGAAGCCAGTGAGAGTCTGGCGTGTCCTCTGCGCTACTCGATAGAAGTCGCTTCCAGGGCGGTATCGAATTTTCCTGAGTAGCGGGTGGCGGGGAATGTGAGCACGCAAACGGAGGTAGTGCCGAGCCGTTTCCCGTTCACGGAGAACTTCAATCGGGAGCTCACCAGCTTCAGCCAGCTATCTTCCATTTGAAGATTCCAGAACGGTTCCCAATCTTCCAATCGAACAGACTTGCCCTCGGCGGAGCAACAAAACTTGCTGCGGAGGCGCCCCGAATCTACCATTGGAATTCAACATCCGTGAGTTCAGATTCGCTGCCGGCTCTCACGACAGAATGCGGATATATCTGGAACTCTTTGCAGGTGGGTTGTTTAGAGTCAAATGCTCCTGCCAGACATATTTCTTTCAATAGACCTGTACCCGAGAAGGACGTTGGTAGACAGACTGACACCGAAACAAATTGGAAGGGGAGGGCTGGGTTCCACGAATGGGCACTTGTTGAAAGTAGGACCGAATGTCAATTCCCTTTCAGGGACTATCGTAATTCCCTCAGGACAGTGGCTTTCAAAAGCGACCTTGTTCGCCTCTAGCTTCGAGCGTAGTTCAACTCTACCAAATTGGTGGCGCTGTCGAACACTATGACGTCATTTGTTTACAACCAGGGAGGTGTCTATTCCATCGCATAACAGTCAAACTGCGCCGCTATTTCGCGTGGGGTTTTTGGTGCCGTGGTGAGTGATCCAGGAGGAATAAAATTACACTATATCTTTGAAATCGACTGAAACATATGCGACCGTCCCTTTAATACATACAGAGGTAATGAAAATCAAGCTGTATAGTCTTAGTCGAAAATAGTCTGCAAGTGGGACACCAAGAGAGTCCAGCATTTGTAATAGGTTATGTGGTTTTGTAACAGTCTGTGTTACTTGCTGTTATTAGAAATAAGAAAGACTTACGTGGCTTCTCCATGAAGTATGCAATGAACAGTACGGTCACGGTAAGGGAGAACATGGTACAAGACAGACAGACAAACCAGCCAAACGAGGGCGGGTTCGCACCCATCTCCTCAGCACGAACGTCGAAGTGACTGCAAAACATTCTGTAGTTAGTCTCTGATTATCTTACATGGCGAAGGTCCGAGACACCATACCATGGGGTTCATCCTTTGACAAAAATAAAATAAAATAAAAGCGGACATTTTTGTTTCCCTTAGCTAGATTTTTATGTGACCCCTCACAGGCATATGAAAAAGCAGAGTAGGGCACTAACAAGTGTATGCATGGTTTTTGAATAGGTTGTCCGTTGTTGTCCATTGTTGAGAATTTTCTGTGTGTTGTCTCTCTCCTTGTCTCGGGTATCGTCCTGGTATAAAAGGCTCAAGAACTTCGGGGTTGGTAATTGTGAATGAAACATGTTCTTTGAAGACAGCTTCTGGGGCTGTTCTCATGCAAACATGTTTTTGTTAGCATGAGTTGTCACGAAGAAAAACCACACATGCCATAATGTCCGACTACATTGTTATTAGTTTCTGCTGTGTATCAGATCACAGCATAGAGAGCGTTTGTGTTATTCGTTGCACAGTTTTTATTAAAAGCAATGAGAGCAGCATATACCGTTTTTGCAGGCGGGTTACACGGCTACGCCGATACTCTCTCGGAGATGATCTGTAGATGACTACTTACCTAAACTTAATCAATTAACTCTTTAATTAGGATTTTTTGGCAAAAATAGCATAGCGCAATGGAAGACAATCCTTTTTAAAGCCATTCTGTTTTTGAAAAATAGTGAAACGAGCAAATAGAAAGCTAATCTCCAAGTTGCATAAGAACCACATCGTGGATTGGGGCATACCTCTCGGAGAGGATGTGTGTGTCAAAGAAAGTTTATCAGGGGTGTCGGAAGGGTCGCTACTCGGACCAATACTCTTCGGTGTTCCACGAGAGGATGTCATTAAAGTGACAGTCCGGTCGAAAACACAGGTCTGGGAAATACCACCTTATGATTTCTAATACTCCTCACAACAACTGTGCAAAATATTTCAGAAGAAATCGTATCGCACGATTGATAATCGATTTTTTTCTATGCCGCAGTTGCTCCTGAGTAAAGGCCGCAGCGAGCTCTCGCATAACGTGCATAAGAGCTATGCCGCATGTGACTTGCGGATGCCTGTTTGCGCGATAGTTGATTGTTGCGTGCTAGCATTTGTCCATTATGATGTTTTTGAGTAGTAATCACGCGTTATGTAGACTAAAATGCAGAGTAGCGTCAATGTAAAGACATGTATCACGACGCAGCCTTCTGTTCAGTACACTCAGACAAAAACACCTCTCTGCATTCCCAGCAACGGCGCAGTCCTCCGCTCCACTTTGTCCATTGGGGACGTCATGCTCACGTGACGGCTGACGTACATAGAGGATCCTTGGGGCAAGGAGTATGCGAGGGAGAAAAACGAAACCGGATGTCTTCAGAGGAGTATTTTTTATTCGATATCTCGAAAACCACGCCATTTTGTGAGCTGAAACTTTCCACACAGCGTGTAAGCCTCCGTGGCAGTTGGAAAAAATCAACTTCCGGTTAGCCCGGACTGTCCCTTTAAATTCCTAAAAATAGGTTTTACTTCAGAAAATTATGAAACTACTTGGGATACACTCACATGGGCTTTTGCCACAGATTGTTGCCGTTTGTATTCGTGTCATGTATTAATTAATCTACTTTGCATAATTAAACCCGAAAAATTGCCAAGCAAAGACAGCATTTTTCTTCCTGAATTCGGAAGCCTATTACCGCAACACACAATTCCAGTCGAAATCAGTTTTTTTCGCAAGATTTCTACAAAAATTTGACAGCCGAAAATCGGTCACAAGAAAACATGAATTGTAGGAAGCACATCGAGGTACTATGCGCAGCTGCCTTACGGAAACTATAGGTTATTTCAAACGAAACCTGAGACACGCGACAAGGAAAAAAATCGGTCAATAAATAAAAAGAACTAAGTACGTGCGTCACCCTAATTCGGCCATCACTGGAGTACGCTTCCGCAGTGTGGGATCCGCAAAAGATCACATATACCGACTAGAGAAGTTCAGAACTGTGCACTGAGATTCATTTTCCCACGATATGGTAGTGATATGAGAACCTGTGCTAACTTGCAAAGCCTATCCGAAAGACGAATCAATTTGAATTGTTTCTTCTACTCTACATTGCCTAAAACTTGAGAAAGAGAAATATTGTAAACCGAGTAGGTCACGCTATGGCAGGGTAAGTCACAGAAAAGCTGATGCACCATCCTCCTGTTCAGTCGACTCCTTTAAAGGAGTTACCACAGGTCATCCCAGGTTATCCTAGATAAACATAAAAGACGGCTCTTCGCACTCATCTGGACCTGCATTGAATGTAATAGAAGAAGAGAAAATGGGCACCGCGAATACCGAAACTCACGCGGCACTGACATCACAGGCTCCGCCGCCGCAGTCACGTGCTTAGGGCTGTCAATGGCAACTCTGAGGCCTCTGACGTCTGCGCTTGCTCGGAAGTGTGTTCGAGGGCTTGTATCCCGCCGAGTACGGCACGTAGAACAATCATTCTTTTTTTCCTCAGTATTCTGGCGCTCAATACCATGCGTCCATTGTATAATGAACCACATGTATAAAAGTGTCTCAAACCCTGGAAGTATTCATCCGCCACTACACAGGAGTGGAACAGACTACCCAACTCAGTTGTGTCTTTGGGGTGCGTCAAGGAATTTGTAAGAGCCGTGGAACGATTGGCCCATCTTAAACCTCGTTAAAGCTCATGTTATTGCTCTGAAAATACTTCTATAGGTCCGCAGTATTGCAAAATAAATAATAAATACCGCAAAACATGAATCGAAACATTTCGCTATGCAAATGAGCTGAAACCGAAACCACGCCCACCAGGAGAGCTAGGAGTTTGCAGGGGAGTATGGTGAGCTCACCATGCTAGGAGGACAACGTCGGAGGGTCACGTGCCTTGGAGCTATGGAGATTAGGCGCCAATCTAGCCAGACCGACAGCCCAGATAAGTCGCAGACGGTGAAGGCGATGTGCTCCGGATGGAGGAGGAGGAGGAGGAGGAGGAGTGTCGTTAGGAGGAACCCGAGAGGTCTGCCTGCCTGATTAGGCGGCATGTTTCTCGGGAAGGGAAAGGTGGTGGAGAGGAGGAGAGGGAAAGGGTGAAGTGGAAGACCGAGCGGAATCCGCTCGGGGGGAGGATAGCTGCGTCCATGGGCCGACTTCAGGGGAACTGTGCCGGCATACGCCTATTACACATCTGAGGGAAACCCAGGAAAAACCCCAGACGGCACAGCCGGCCCGCGGATTCGAACCGCGGACCTCCCACTCTCCAAGCGCACGCGTTACCGCAGCGCCACCGGAGCTGGTATGTGCTCCGGATGCGCGCGGTTTTGCGCGCATTTGCGCAGCAAAATTCTGTGATGGACATTTCAACGTACGTTCTCGTTTCAAAGAGAATATCTTTCAATGAGGATTGTCTTCCATACTGGCAGTGACGGGCAAAGTACACATTTCCTTTCAAAGCTGTGAATCTAAGGGACCCGTCTGTGGTGTATTATCGCTGTATCCTGCTACGACTTGAGCACGAAAGCAAAAGCAGCTGACGAGAAAACATCAGTACCAGTGGGGCACATAACGCTGAAGAACAACATCCTTCTTGTGGACTCAGACCAACCGACGACTGCTCATTCATGCGATCCCATAGCGGATAAATCCCAGGAATCCAATGAACTCGCTGAAAGGTACTTGTACGAAAAGCGAACCGAAATTAGGCAGGTGCGTAAGCAACCTCGTGAAGCCGTCAACGATGCCATCGCCCGCGTGGACGAACGTTTGAACGAGTGTTCCGTGGAATGACGTGAAGCGATCGAGACAGAGCTGAACTCTGGCTACGGGTTTGCGTTGGAACGTCGAGCACCCTCATATAATCGGCACCTATATTCGGTCAAGGATGTGACATCGAGACTTGACCGCAGACAGCTAGATGATGGTGTTTTTCGGTGACACTGATGTTGAAGCGCTTTCGTATCTGTTGACTATGTACATGTTCGGAGACGGCAACTTTAAAGGAGTACAGAGGGCCATCCAAAAAAAATTCAGATTAAGACATCTGATGAAAGTGTGTGTGTCATTATACCGAATAGCGCGAAAGGTTTTGATGTGTGCAATTTGTTTCCCAGAAAAAAACTCACATAAACATAGCTCCGCGCCTTCACCCTTAACTCGCCACTCCAGCTATAACGAGGATGAGGAGGCATGATGGCACGTCACCGATGACGGCATAAGGAGACTCCTTCTGGTTTGCCGATCAGTGGGGGTCAGCGCATTGTTCCTTTGCCGCCGTAAACCTGTTTTGCCAGTTTTCCCGGAGAATTGGGGATACGAGGAGCGCCCGAAGCATTACCGAGCAAGGAGAAAGGCTTTATCAGAACCCCGAACAGCCGAGTAGCAGACGACAGCGGAGTAGCAGACAACATTTTTCTAGGCCAATCAGCGAGCGTTCTCCTTATAGCGTCAGCGCGAGGTTCCAGGCAGATCACAGGCTGGTACTGCTCTTCTCCACCGTTGCGCACGGTCGCTTTTTGCGGCATATTTTAAATTCAGTTTCTGCGATAATTATGACTCTGTGGTGTAAATTACTTCGCATGGTGCATCTTACTGGCAAACTTAATAGTTTTATAAGAAGAAAACTGGGTGTTAAAAATGACTTCTGTGCTACTTTAAGTACAATCCTCCGGAATTTTCGAGTCCTGGACAGCCGTACACTCTTCACGTCTTAATCAAAAGAGAGTTCTCCCCAGTGTTCTACGCCCTAATGCGTCGACAGGACACTGCATCATACAAGAAGCTGTTTGAAATCGTAAATGATTAAAAAAATTGACCATCTTGGAACGTTGCAGAGCGTCGCCCAATGGTTATTTGACTACGGAAGTCGCAACCATAAACGCAGCGGTCACTGTTTTCAGTGCAGAGGTGGTAAACCAACCAATCAAAGTAAGCGGTCGCGCTTTCCATTACGCGAAAGCTGTAAATCAGGAGAGAGACGAGCTTGGACTCAAGGTCCTTTGCCTAGATAATGCAGAAGTCAACAACTGGTTCTGCGTGGTAAGGCACCTATTCTTTGTGCCTGAGCACCTCCGCATTCCCTTTGCTGAGGACCTGATTGCACTGCCTCCCGAGGAGCTGGGCCCTATTCATGGCGCGCAACTACAAAACTTTGAGGATTTCGGTTGACGTCCATTCCAGTTCGTAACATCTGGGGACATTTCGGCAATACCGGCCCTCGCACTACAAACTATGTTGAGGTCTGGCATAATGGTCTCCGTGACCAGCTCCCGAACCTGCTCCCAAGTCTCGTAGAGCTCCTGGCTTCCCTTCGGAGGCTACAGCATTCGGAGCCTCCAAGCTCTCCTGCATTGGTCACACAGCTTTGTCAAAACCGCAGGATGCCCGGATCCGCCAGAGGAACGCGAGCCTTGCTCTTCCGACGACATTTTGCCTACAACTCAGTGTACTACGAAGATATCATCACGTTCCTGCGGCGCATTATCAATGTCGGTCATTTGCCAAATGTGTGATGTGTGTATTTTCATGTGGTAGCATAAAAATAAACAGCTTAATGTAACAAAACGCTGTTGCAAAATATTTTATCAAATAGTGTTGGTGCTAAAGAACGGTGTTAAGCACCTCATCGCGATTTTAGATTCCCGTGAAACATTTCAAGTTTTTCCACGCAAAAAAGAGGAGAGGGCACCTTTTTGCCGCTGTTTATCCTGCGTTATGGTTGCAACTTTTTCAGAGGAAAAGTAGGAAATTCAAGAAAAAAAGAGTGAACAGGGAGGCTAAATTGCAAATTCGCCGCCATTGCATAAAGCGCCCACTTTCCCGTTTTTAAGCCTCCGCCTTGGGGTCCCAACAAAAGGGGAGCGCTTACATCCAATGTTAAAATTACATCCAATTACATCCATCGTCCTGTTACGCCCATCCTGCTGATACATCCAACCCATTACACGGCGCCATTACATCCAACGAGTCCTTATGTCCATCGATGAATGTAAAGGCTCGTTGGATGTAACAGCACGTTGGATGTAGTGGCGCCCGATACCCCTCAAGATTGAATTTAAAGCAAAGTACAAAGTACCATGCGTCAGTGGTACTGGAAGAACAGTACAAAGTACCACATTTTAAATATACTTAAATGTGCAAAGTACTAGGAATTGTACTTTAAAGTACTTGTCAAGTACATTGCATCTGAGTTAGGACCGTAATATAGGCAAGCTGGACAATGGCAATGTATGCGCAGTGCTTGATCAACTGCTCATGTTCTGATTGGGTAAATGCCATTGTAAGCATTTTTTGCACATGCCCAGCTAGTTCGTGCTTAGGGGAACGTGAGGCACAGTGAGGCATGGGGCAGAGTGTCACATTGCCGATGTCTGCCTCATTCGGGAACGTTAGAAAAGCGAAACTGTAACTGTGTCCGTCAAACAGTGCGACATCGTCCACAAATCGTGCTACAAATGGTGGAGCCTTGTCAGGTAGGCAAATCGTATTAGCGGACGTATTTCGACGACGAAAAAAATATTTTGGTGACATTTCTGTGTGGTATACAACATTAGTGACTTGAATCGCACGCGTTTTGACTGTGGTAGATGGAAGCTGGTCGTTTTCGTGCAGAAAAAGTTGCACTGGCTCGAGCGTGCATGTTCCGTTGGTCGTTCAGGGCAACACGCAACATGTTCAGCTGGTCGTTCACGTGCAGCGTGCGCTCGCGAGCACTGAATCCGTGCAGGTTAGACCACACCGAGAATATCGGGGAGACTCTTTTCGGCTGTAGTTCGAGTCACACAGGATCCGCCTCATGGCGTGCGTCATATGTCACGTGAGGAGGGACAGAGAGAGCAAGGGAGAGGCGGGAATGGCGGGAAGAGCAAAGGCGGAGAGGTAAGATTGGTAAGATCTGCACGGCGGCAGAACTGTTTGCAAATAGGGCAATTGATGCGATTTTTTGGGAGTTCTAACTTCAAAAAAGGTATTAAGAGCGGTTATATGTACGCAGCCCGTCAGACTGAGAACACGATAAACTTTCCGGTAAATGTTCCGCTGGAACAGTCAGCACTTCAGCACGTCATGAAATATTATTTACGCTGTTGCCTGTGTACTGCTGTCCGAGGCGTGTTACCCCATTACGGCTTCTCGGATTCAGCATTATGTATTCGATGCACGGCGATTTTCACATTTATCTTACTTCACAAAATAGTATAGATTATCATGGCTATGTGTAACTTTTGTACGTGTAACGTGTTTACTCTCATATTAGCCTCTGTGAAGTAGGGTCCTGAGGCTACCAGGGGTAAACATCGCACATCATCATAACTTCACTATCATTTAGTATTGTTGTTGTACGTGCTTCCGAATTTCGAGATATAGATATTAACAAGAACAGATACAGAGTCACAGATACAATAATCACATGTATATTGCTCTCAGTCTATTATTTTGCTCTTTTATTGTATGTTTCCAGCGATTTGAGCACACATTTGAATCCCACATCACAGACACAACTGCTTGCTCATACCTGTCGCACTTAGTCTAAATTGTGTTATACTGCAGTTGTCCGGGTGTTAAGGAGACGTGACAGAATAATATAATACGAATAAGACGAAAGTTCAGGGAGTTCAGAACAGTCCTCTTTCGATTTGTAGTTGTTGATCACAAAATTTTCCGAAGTTCAGCAGCATGCACTTGTGTTGCCGTTCGGCAAACACTGATCCCCATCTTGCGTTTCCTCCCCTTTTTTATTTGGTCTAATAAATATATCCCCCACCCATCTTGCCCGCGAAGACTAGTGAAGACTAGTGAACTAGTTCTTGCAATCTGGAATGATATGCTTGGTTTAATAAACGAACAAAAGCTTTCCTTGCCGTATGAATTATTTTCAGTGACAAATACCCAGCGCTGTCACCGGTCGGCTTTCCTATTTTGCCCGGGGAAGCGGTGAAACTTCAGACACTTCCCCGTTTCGCTCGAGAGGAAGAAGCACCTGAATGCACTCAGTGTAGCGAACCTCTGTCGGTTTTACACAAACTCATCTCATGTCCATCCAGCAAGGCTATGCAGTAGTGCGCGTAAAAACGCATTTACCTTATAAAACTACGAGCACATGTCCACATTCCACATCTCTCCGCAGCTAGAAGAATCCCATCCCCAGCGCGCGGGCAGAAGCCAGAAGCGACCTTCTCACGTGACATATGACGTTCGCCGAGAGGAGGAGCCCGTGTGACTCGAACTACAGCCGAAAAGAGTCTCCCAGAATATCGGAGGTGTGGACCGGAAGACGCGGAAGACGAGCTCTCAAGCTCCGTTTTCCCAGAAGTCTCCCAGAATATCGGAGGTGTGGACCGGAAGACGCGGAAGACGAGCTCTCAAGCTCCGTTTTCCGCTCCTTCTCACCCTCCTTTCTATGATTTACACTTGCTAAACATGGCCGCCATGGAACTGGCAGACCCACTGCGAATGTTGGATATGTTTCGGATGAGTCAAGTTCGTCGAGTTCCGACAGCTCAAGCAGTAGCAGTAGTTACACCTCGCTTTATGCTGAGGCGTTCGACACATTGTTTATTTTTTCGTTTTTTGTCCACGTGCGAAGCGTCCGATGGTGGAGAACTACACGTCGCTGACACTGTTTCGCGCTACTCGGCCGATGATGGACTCGAACTCGGACGGTATGAATGTGGGTTGTGAATGTGGATTCTGGCATTGTCATAATTTTATGTTTAAAGTGGTTATTAAAGTGGTTATTAAAGTGCGCGGCCGCGACTCCATGTTGTACATCAGTTGCATGAGTTTTTGGTCAACACCGGCACTATCTAGCATGGTCTGCTGGGCGGATCAGTGTAAGCAGCACTGGCGCAGATTTCCTGCACGTGCCATACACCGGCGCACCATACTGGCCTGCACTCAAACGACCACAGCTGAACTCGCTATTCGAATCAAAGCATGACATGATGTTTGCTCGTGCTGATACGCGGATTTCAATAGCTGTGTGATTGGGGGGGGGGGGCATGGTGTTACGGGAGCACATGGGACAGACTGATGCAGTGTACTCCAGGGTGGTGAATAGTACGGCTTGTACACAAAGTTGGCTTTCTGACAGGACAGAATGCCGCATGGGAATACAAAGTTAGTTTTCTGAGGCAGAGCAAGAAAAGACGAAATTCATTTGTCGATTCCAACGTAAAGGGGAGCGATATTGTTGCCTACCTCACGGTGCGCTTCCTCCAGCAGACGCCTCGAGCCTTGCTACACGTTCCAAGTTCACTTTGCATTAATTAATTCGTTGTATGCATGCTCTTGGTATCATGCTCCCCCAATGGTTGTAACCAGTTTACAACCATTGATTGCTTACAACAATTGAGAGTGCTGGGAATGCTGTTTTGAGTCGTCATGAAGAACGTTTTTAAGTAATATGAACGACGTCACGAGTGGGAATATATGGGATGCGCTTTGGAATTTACGCATTTTCGGTAGACACCCGTCACGAAAAGACTGTTGGTGCGTTGCCCCAAACCACAATACGATGTACTTGCTATGAGAAGAAAGGGCATTTCGAGACGAACACAATGATGCAGATTACTTACGGTTATCACAATTGGGAGACGACTAGTCAGGTTCCCAAAACGTACCGTATTTTACAAATGAGGCAGCTTTGCGATTTTTTTATCTCCTCAAAGGCAAACCTCAGAATCTTCAGAACTTGGGATGCAATGATACCCACCCCTGACAATACGTGAAAACAAATTCAGCTGAATATGTTTAATAGTTCTGAAGATACGTGGCGTCAAACTGTGTAGGAAATGCAGTGGTCGAAATGCCCACGTCTGAATGATAATTAATTAAAAAATGACCGTCTATTATTTCCAACTACTTTCAGCGCCAATATGCCTCTTAGTGACGAGGCTTTAATATATGGCTTTAAGAAAAAAAT
The DNA here is from genome assembly GCF_037126465.1 of Ornithodoros turicata. Classification (NCBI taxonomy): domain Eukaryota; kingdom Metazoa; phylum Arthropoda; class Arachnida; order Ixodida; family Argasidae; genus Ornithodoros; species Ornithodoros turicata. The sequence goes on along the minus strand of NC_088203.1, from coordinate 69,603,768 downwards.
TAAAGAGGTCGACCGGACAACCCTGCCTGATTCAGCGTGAAATCACCCTATAGTTATCGTGGGCATTCTGTATATAAATGCAAGTACGCGGACCAATCGATGAATATGTCGGCTACGCAACTTTCAGTCTTTCAAATTTTCTCTTCTTCGCTTGTTTATTGTTTTTCTTCGGTTCTTTTTTGTGCAGTGCATTTCGAAAGCAAACTGTATGAGCTCAGCTACAGCATGCATCCGTGTGTACGACGCTGCAGGACGAACTCCCAGCGTGTGTGTTTGAGCTTACATAAGCCTCTTGAAAGTAAAGGGTGAGCCACCCTCAAGCTGGTCAGAATGAAAGGACATACCAAGCTGGTTTTCTTTGTGATTTGAAGTAATAGAGGTAAAATCAACCATACCGACGTTTTATTTAAAATTCACCAATGTGCCGAAGTCTGTTTGCACTTGCTCTTGCCCGTGCTCTGTCTTCGCTCCACAGACACTCCACTCTAACGGCGACATGGTGTAGCATGGTGGCGATAACGCACCTTTTGCACAGAGACCCCGGGCTCAGAATCACACCATTCCAATCCACCATGAAGCGTCGTTTGCTGATTTTACGTGTATTCGCGTCTCCTGACTGGTAATCAATAATTTTAATGACTTATATGACTTAGGCCAAGGTAGCAGGCTTGGTTGACTGTTATATTCCTGCCGGGATTCTGCGAACAACCCGGTGGGTTAGTTAAACACCGCGACATGAGCTACGTGCGGAGACAGTCAACTTTACCGGTAATTCATGGTTATGCTCCTGTCGTAGCAACTACTAATCTTGTCTTTCACACCGCGCAAAATCTTTCAAAATCTTGAACGACAGTTGACGTCTTCCTGCCCACTTCAAGCTCTGTACTACACAAACGGAAGTATGCTTCAACCTGCCTGTTACACTTCATTCGCACCCGTGGCACCTGGACCGGTTCGTGAACCGAACCGTTTGAAAAGGACCGGTTCGAGCCATTATAGTGGCCTTCCGGAGGTGTGAACCGGAACTGAACCCTTATTGTCGAACCTAAACCCGAACCGAAGCGAAAAACGTTTCGGTTCGACTCTCTGGTCTCTTGCGGCTAATATGCGTGCGTTTTTTTTTTTCGTTCTTCACCATTTTAGCCTCAAGCCAACACGCTCTACATACGCTTGCACCCCGATACCCCGTGTGTCAGAAGACGGAATAGACCGTATGCAAATCCTAGCACCATCTCGTAGCGCCTACCGGCATCCCACCATGTCTGAGTCGTCCTACCCGGCCCGAGCAATGCAAACGACTGTCATACAACAGTTCTCTCGGGTGTCATGCTTCTCACACACGCTGTTTCACTATCTTATTTGTGTGATGAGACGCGGATTTCATTCTTTTTCATTTCAGCAGCTGCAGCTGTACAAACCATGAAAGAGGAATGTAAACCATTTAACAGAACCTCAAATGTATGTATTCCTTATTGGATTGAGAGCGTTGAGCGGGGTGACATAGGTTGGGCAAGAAAATTACGTCAACCTAGTTCCCTAGTCTCGGGGTTTTACATCATGCATGCTTTGTTATCCCATCCCAGGAAAAATTTATACAGTTTAGTACAGCTCATTTGAGAACTTGTTAGTGCACTTTATACAGCAGAAACATTTGGTACAAAATAAAAGCTTAGTACGATTGCAGTTGTTGCTATGAAACCCGCTGTGATATTCACCGTTACGCACTGGTATTCATATAAAATATGGTCTTTCTCAGCTCGATGGATCTGAGTTTTCGTTATTTGAGCATCTCCCACATAATTGCCACGTTTGGTTGCACTGCATTTCATGTGACTGTTTACCAGACAGGTAGTCCTCCTCAGATGTGCCCCTCAGACAGTGCACGAACTGACTGTTTAAATCTTTTAGTGCGAGGATACTTCATGCTGGCCTTACAGTCACCTTCAACAGCTTCCCTGAGACAGAAATTACTGCGAGCCATCAAGAGAAAAGGTAAATTCAATGCTGACACAGCAAAGGTGTGTTCACGGCACTTCAAATAGACTGATTTCGTCCCAAACGTGCCAAATGGAAGACGGGGCTTCTATGAATTTGCTGTGCCGGCAGTCTTCACATTCAAGAAGTCAGAGAGAAAATTACCAAGGGAACGCGTGTAGTAGTGATGCATAACTATCGATATGTCATCGGTAGTGTCCAGAAACATAGATAGTTTTAGGATAATCGATACACTTACCGTAATCGTACTAAAAATAAGCTTTTATTTTGTACCAAATGTTTATGCCGTATACAGTTCACTAAATAATTCTTAAACGTACTGTACTGAACTGTCTAAATATGTCATAGGATGGCATCAAAGAGCAGCCTTTGCACTAAATTAACGTAATTCTGTCTCCCAAAAACGAAATTACCGCGCTGCAATGCAACAAGGGTTCCAATAGCATTCTTACCTCGGTTGCATTGCCTTTTGAACCCCTCGTCTCACCATGTGAATGAGATTGTGAAACAGCACATGTGTGAGGCAAGACAGGCGATAGAACAGCTGGACGCGAGTCCAGCTCGGATTGCTCGGATCGAGGAGGGAGCCTCAGACATGGCGGAATTCCAGAGATTCCCGTGCGCGCTACAAGAGGGCGCTGGGTTTTGCATATCGTCATCGTCTATTTAGAGCTGTGGATAGCTGAGAGAAAGAACAAGAGCATTACTGCGCTACTCCGCGTAAGAATTATGTAAACTGAAACCAGTTAGTCGAATAAATTATGAAGTACCGACACGGTCTTTCTTTGTGGAGTGAAGTTCGGTGTATGTTCCGATTGCTACAGTACAGGTAAAACTTAAAGGAATGACCGCATTCGGAAACCAATCTATACCACTACCGATACCGCTATGTTCGGCATCGTCCGACAATCTAACAGACTACATTTTTCGTCCGAGAAGGGCTTAGATATTAAACGGATTTTAAAGAGCAGCGCTCCTTCCGCAGAAGCTCCGGCTGCGTGACGTCACTACCTAAGGGGAGGAGTGAGAGCGCGGCACTCAGAGGAGGATAGGCGCTTGTCTAGACCACAACCTATTTAATAAGAGAGTTCCTCCTATTAAGTTGGTCGTGGTCTAGACGCCCCGTAACTGGGACGCCCGCGGCATTCATTTTCACAAGGTCGCGCCCTGATTGGTTCTTAGGTAGTGACATTATCTCGTTTTTCCAGAGAGGGAATTCCGGCATACTCTCAACATTCGGCGTCTGCTCTTGCCACGTATTCCGTCGAATAATAGTCAAACTACTTGACTATTTCGGGTGGGATTTTCGATACCATGGTCAGTGGCTCAGGAGCAATAAAGTGACACTATTGCTTCGAAATCGACTGGAAAGGATGCGACCGTCGCCTGAATGAGTGTACAGGCAAATGGGCCACTCACTGACAGTCTGCTCTTGACCGATGTCCTTAGAATGTTTTTCAAGAAGAAAGTTCTTCCACAGGGTATAGGGTGAATTATTCAGCCGGGGGATTTTCGTAAAATACCAGTATTTGAACATGTATTTATCGTTCAGCGCTTTTAGGCCTATATAATAGTTAGGTCGTCTGCAAAGAGGGTGCCACCATAGGGCGAGAGGGATCAATTTTTAGACATAGTCCTACGTAGCCTGCGTGGGAGAATGGGAAGTCGAGGAGAGAATCATTCACTCTGACAAAAAATGTTGTTCAAACGTAATACAAATGGCGGTTGATGAATATGATGTTGCAGGATGCTTCGAGACGTAGTCGCCGGTGCTTTGTGTAAGCAGACGGCCAGACTGTCAGTACAGGATATTATCAAGAACCGTTACCTATAAATTATCCCAGTTCTTCGTTAATTCCCGTTAACTTCCGCTATTGAAAACGCCGTACTTTTTATCAGAGTCTTTATCATAACGTCAAAGCTCTTCCGGACACCACGATGTAAGGCGAATAATAGGATAATTTGTAGCATGTGAAAATGAAAGGTTAGATCAACATGAGAAATTTTCAGACTTAGCGGCGCAAAATTGCCAAAATTCTGTACCCTTTCGGGAAGAGGCACCCGTTTCAGATACCGCTTGCTCATCGAAGCACTGGCCATCAATTCCTCTCGACATTGCATGAAGGGTGTGCCATACTGATTTACAGTTCATGTTTTCTTGTAGATGCTGGCTACTGAGGTCGGTAGATACGTCATCCTTTTCGACATATCCGCCCTGTCTGGAGCCTTGTGCACCTGCGCCGCCTGTGTGGCAGCCTCTCTAATGCATTATCGAAACCAACTTTTCGTCAGTGAGTCGCTTCCAGTACGAAATGGCACAATTTTTATGGCCCTGAGCAGGAGAAAATTGCTGCCATTGTGATAGATTGCAGGAGATCGCTGTGCACATCCACGTGCTGCTTTGTATTCGCGTCTCAGTCCACACAGCAGAGAGATATTCCATCTTGAAGGAGAGTGAAAGCACCCTCCATCAATTCTTCGTTTCTTGCTGTGGCGGATTATGGAGCAAATAACATCCGCTCTCGATTTAGACCGAACATCGCAGCAGACGTGTAACGCGCGAGGTGTTTTGACATGCCCACCATCTGGACAGCTCTCCCCTACTCCAGAGAGCCTGAAAAGGAATCAGTGATGCTGACGTCACACGGTCACGTGGAGAAGCAGTCGCAAGCAGGGATCGGAACCAAAACTGAACCGAACCAATTTTTTTTTTTTGGAGCAAGGAAGTTCACATTCTTGCGTTGAACCGAACTGGAACTGAACCGAAATAAATTTAGGCGGTTACTGGTTCGCGAAACGGTGCAGACGTAATGTTCGTTGTGAGAGACCGGGGCTGCGATTTACACGGCGGATTGAGCCGCGTTGCCAAACAAATTCGAAACCGAAACTGAACAAAACAAAACTGCAACCCAAGTGCAGTGGTATTTCCACCTCGCAGCTATTGCGTTCATTAAGTTGTGTTAGTTTTGAGGTCGTCTTTTACACAGTTGTAGGCATTCTTGTACGCGATTTTTGTCGTAACCTCAAGCAACCCCAAGTTTTCATTTTGGGCTGTGAAAATGACGGCCAGTCCCTGAGCAGAATGTAACGGGTTGTATACGATGAGTGAACATAGAGAGTACAGGGTGTTACCCTATAAAAGTATACCCATGCCGCCATGCCGTACTCGCCAATTACTCAATGTAGGTGGCACATTGTGCGATCCTCATATAGAGCTCATAAGGACATTTGATCTTCGTAAATTTTGGAGTGATTGAGCGCCGCAGCACGAAGTTATAACTCAAAACGTGCAATTCCCGTAGTGAAAACAGCCAAGATGGCGCCGCTCAGTAAGCAGACGACATCCCTTTTGGGTGTCGTCTGCCGAGTACGTCGGCATTTTTCGTTGCTCACGTTGCTTGCTTCTGAGCAAAATATGACAGTTACACCAAAGCGAAATGAAAACTACAGTTCCATCGGGCTGGCAGGATATGCGACACGTCGTCGTCTGGGGAGCAGCATGTCAAATGCTCTTCTCAACGCCGCCATCTTGATTGTTTTCACTACGGGAATTGCACGTTTTGAGTTATAACTTCGTGCTGCGGCGCTCAATCACTTCAAAATTGGCGAGTACGGCATGGCGGCACGGGTAGACTTTTATAGGGTAACACCCTGTACATTATGCTACAGTAATGGTTCACCTGAAACGCAGATCTGTAGCTCCCAGTGTTGCTGTGAACCACCGCCGTGTCGGCAACAACAGCAAAAGTACATTTGTGTTTGAGAATCGTAAGTATGTGCTTGCTTTTGGCTCATGGCGATCGCTCAAAATTCACTTTCCTGAACTTATTCGAATCGATATTTTGCGCTACTGCGTAGCTGAACCTGAATCGAACTGATATGGCTGAACCTGAACCAAAAAAAAAAAAAAAAAGTTTCCCATCCCTGGTCGCAGGTGCGCCGCGCCGTGCCGGCGTAGCAGAGGAATTTTCAGCGGGAAGTGAAACGTTACGGCTGCTCGTTACGGCTGCTCGCTACGGTAACGCTACGCCACACATATTTGACTACGTCATGTCTGGGTCTCCAACATATCGCCGCACCGCTTTGAAGTTTTGCGAATGGCGGTTCCTGACAGATTGTTTGATGGTTTCGAGCCACATAAGGTGGGAATCCTATGCCCACCACAGTTTCTGAAATGTGATGCACAAGTTCTCGAGGATGACATGCTTCCTCTTTGTGATGTTTGCTCGCATTCTCAGATGTCCTCTCCTCCATTGACATGCGGCCGTTTTCCCAACAGTCAACACAGCTGTAAATATCGTGACAATATATGCTATCCACACGCTGCCGTGAACCTCGTGTAGACCTCTGCCATGGTAGCGCCCATTTCGAGGGAATAATGTCACTTGTTAATAGTCGTCCCGCTTTTCTCCACTGTGCCCCGGCAGCGTCCAGGGAAACACCGTCCACCCATGCTGCCATGCGGGCGAAAATGGAAGACCACCGGTGATGATAATGACCGCCTGTGAGTAGTAACTGTCCCAAAGATTAAATCAACATTATACATCCGATATATTAGCGAAGCATTCGGGGTACCCGCGCTTTTGGGTGTTTCCGATAGAAATGCTTCGTCGTTCGTTGAAAATAGATATTATGTACAGATTAGAGCGGAAAAAATAAATAGGGCTTGGAAGTACTTCATTAAAGACGCTACAATTGATTGAGAGTTGAGAGTCAAAATATAGAAAAACTTACACTCTTCTGTCTCTGTTTTCTTTTCTGGCCCCTAGAAGGCAGAGGACAATGTTGTTTTGTTTTTCTTTCATTTTTATATAAAGGGGAGTCGTAACACCTCACTGGACTATCTTACTGTCTCTGTTGCCGGCGTTGATGTCGTCGTCTCCGATGGCTTGGGGTGCGATGCTGACACGGACCGATTTGGGTCGATCCAGGACAGACTTGGGGGATGGCTTTTGGGATGGCTTTGGGGATAGCTTGGGGGATGGCTTCAGAGATGGCTTCGGAGATGGCTTTGGAGATTCGTTGCCTATTGGTTGCGCTGAGAGGTCAACGGTGGACGGAGCAAGAATGTAGAAATTACGTCGAAGAAATATTACGTCGAACGAAATTGGTTACACGCGTATCGGTGTTGAGTTGGAATAACACACCTGTACGGTTCCTGGATTACGTTTCCGGTGTATCGCAAAGCATTACGAACAAAGTGGCTAATAGCTAATAAACCGGCATAGAAAATGAACTACCATCAAGTACGGTGGTTGTAAGTGGCTCGATGGCCGGGCGCCCAACATAATTTAATCACTAAATAGTGTTGTGTGCTGCGAGAAATTGGGTACGAGGATTTCAAAACCCGTCTCATTCACAGCGCGGATTTCAATTTTCCATTACGCAAATAACTAATGCCGCAAATTCTTACTAACTGAAATACAATATTGCTGCTTACTGAAATTAGCTTATCAGTTATGAAAATACCGGAAGCACCAAGACATCCACGGATTTTCGTAAGCTTTTCTCTGCACAGACACAGGTGAGGTTGTGGACGATATAGTGACTGCATCTCACGTACAATTTGGACGACTCATTTCTACGAAGCGCGTTTGTCCAAAATGCGACAAGTCAAACGAGCTATGCATGACGCAGACTGCAGCGAGCTATGCAGCCCACCAGCACATCTGAACCCAAACTCCAGGAGGTTGTCCTCCCCTTCCGTCCTCCCCTTCTCCTCCATCCCACTGCCGTCCATCCCGAGCAACGTGCCCCCAGCCTAAGCAGGTAGATCGCCCGTCTGCCCAACTTTACCTCCCCAACTTCTTTTGCGGGCGAGAGTGTTCCATGAAAACGACAAACAGCACCAACTTCATCTACAATGCAAGAAGGCCGCACGCTAGACAAAAAAGAAAAGGAGAACGCTAACCTACTAGTCTCGAGATTTCCGAAAAGATGGTGCAGCGGGGCAAAGACAACGGCAAACATGAAGGCCCCCAACATGCAGAACCCCAATGCACATGTTATCGACATAGCGACTGACCCGGTACTGGCCAACTGCAGCGCCTTCACCCTCTTGGAGACCTGGACCAGCTTACCACGACATTCGAAGGCTTGTGATGCCTTTCCTTTACGAAGTGAGAACACAACCGAGGTGGTGATGGTGATGGTGAAAGAGCTCGCCGTTGTCGGCCTCACAGAGGTGGGCAACGTCACGACTGACGCCCTGGGGGGAATGTGTCATGGTCTGACTTCACGAAACCGAAATGCCGGTGCCGCCACCTACTCGACAAATGACGAAACTATCTTAGCAACCAAGACAGTCACGCCCAAAGTAGAAGCCAACAGAACCAACCAACCAACTTGTGATGAAATTATTATTTTCAAAGGCATCGATACACGTCGTTGACTTCCTAAAAAACGACATAATATACAAGTACGGGCAACCTGAAACAGCGACATCAGACGGTGACAGCGCCTACACTAGCAACACCACAAGAGAGTTTTGGAATCCCACGAAATAACGCACGCGTTGACAGTACAATACCTGGCTCGAACGGTCTCGTCGAGAGATACAACCGTTCTATTCTGCAAGTACTGACAAAAGCAGTCAACCATACAAGCAGGCAGTCCTCACAACAAGATTCGGAAGACTATATTACACCAATACTGTTTCAAATAATTGCAACTCCCCATTGGACAACGCAGCGCTCACTAGAGCCCTGAACGGATGAGATTTTTGGCATCCGCATCCGACCCGCATTCGCGCACACGCTATCCGCATCCGCTGCATACACAACCGTTTACATCCGCATCCGATCCGCAAAATCCGTAAGTTTCGAAGGACGCGTAAATACCGCCGGAATAATGTTGGTATAATTTCGGATGCCTCCATGCTGTCACGGAAGGACTCACGACGACAAGCAAAGGTAAACCTTTCAACAAACGCGATAAGGAGAGAATTCTGGAACACGTGGAAACTCTACCTCGCCGGTGCTCGCGTGGGCGCCAGAATGTCTCCTCTCCCGTCTTGGCCTAGCATGGTCAAAGGTGAACCCGAGCATGCGCTCGCTGTCGGCGCGAATACAAATAAATTGCTAGTGGAAAAATTACAGCACGCGGTATATCCGCATCCGATCCGCATCCGACCTCGAGCCATCCGAATGCGATCCGCGCACCGTAGAAAGTGATACATTTTCACAGAATCCGCAAGTATCTTGCGGATATCCGCGGTATCCGCTTCCATCCGCGGATGGTGCAGGGCTCTAGCGCTCACCATTCCACGTACTATATGGCTACGACCCTATAAGACCTCGGGAACTCACTATACTCTGGGCAAACTACCTGGCACTTGTAACGCAAGACGAAAGCGTCAAACACATTAGGCACGACATTAGGGAACAAGCCAGAGCACACTGCTACAAACATCACGAATGTGTCAGCAGCAGAAGGTCAACATCCACAGAAAGCCAGCGGACTACGCTATCGGAGGTCCAGTACTGCTTCGAACGCATGCACGAAAGGGCAAGCTCACGAGCCCATACAAAGGCCCGTATTACATCCGCAACAAGATTCAAGACATCTACATCGTTGGACATCACGCCAACACCTTCCTGGTTCTTCCTCCTTCGGTTGGTTCTGGATCTGTTGGTTCAGATCGCGCGGCGGTAGACGGATGGAACGAAGGGCCGCTGACGGCCTGTAGACATGTCGCAACAGAGTGGGAGGCCTGCGTCGGGAAGGGGAACGTCTTGAAGCTGGAGGGATGATGAATGCTTGTTACGCCATGATGGAACCTCTTGCTATAGGTATGCGGTCAGGAGCTCTCTTCCAAAGGTACTGTATTTCTCCTCGGCGGGTTTGATAGCCTTGCTGAAGAAAGATATTGGGTGCCAGGTGTTCGTGAACCTCTGCTGCAGTGCCGCGCCTCGGAAGACGCGTCTACCATGAGGGTAGTGGGAGCTCCGTGCGGAAAAGGAGCGTTTCTGCCGAAAGGGCAGTCTTGATGCACCTGAAAGCTGCTTGGGCCTCCGCAGTCCAAGGAACGAACTGGGAGCGAGGTTCCCGATGGCGGAGGAGAAGACGCTGAACTCGGCGCCTGTGTCCACCAGGAAACGCAGCCTGGTGACACGATAAATGACGTGGCACAGGCGACTGGTGGGGGAAAGAGAGGTGGAGCTTGTCGCCGTCAGTACTCTCCTTGAGGGTTTCCCGACCACCCACAGGGTCGGGTATAGCGCTCTGCCTTGTCCCCGAAGCGACCAGCACCACGAAGCAGGCGAGGATTCTCCAGGGGAAGGTGAACGGCGGCGGAGATGAGAATTGCGGCTTCCTGAACGGCGGCGATGGGAAGGTTGTCGGCGACGGCTTGAGCGGGAGTTGGATAGGGCGTCAATGCTTGCGCGCAAAGGGAAATGTCGGCAGAGAGAGAGTCGAGGCATGTATATACCTCGTCTTGCGGCGCAGGACTGGAGGGTTGCTGCGGTGCGGCCGAGCGATCCGAGGATGGCAGTGTGATCGTAGCGACACCAGGGACGACGACTTCCATAAGTTTGTCAGCTTGCTGGGCAAGGTCGTGAAGCGGAAGACTTGTCGCCGTGGCCAGAATTATTTGGCCTTGAGGAAGGCGGTGAAAGGAAAAGCTCGCAGAGCAGGTCTGTGTCGAAGGTAGGAGCTGGATCTCCGAGCAAAGCTTTCATAGAACGCAATAGTTCTTCGGCGTTGAGTAGTTGCTGTAGCCGTTTCCTTTCGGTTAAGGTGACGCGGTTCAGGATGGCAGACGTCAGGCTGGAGTACCAATCTTGTTACGGTTGGGTCTGAAGAACGTCCGCAACTTCCATCGCGATTTCTGGTGAAAGGGCAGCGACGACGTGCCGGTACATGGTAAGCTGCTGAGTAATGCCAACCAGCTGAAGCTGCATCTCCGTTTGGATGAACCTGTAGCGCCTCTCGGCGGACGACGAAGTGGTCGCGCCTCCGGCATTGAGCACGAAATTGTTTGATCATTCTGATCTCAGTTTGCGGGCCTGACGACCGACCAATGAACAGCATCCTGCTCCTGCCCTTTTGGGAATTCCTGACTCGTTGGCCTCATTCCCACACTGGTGACCCAGACGGGATTCGCAAGCTTGCAACAAGATGCAGCAAGCCGAAGGAGCAGCCAACACGCAACGTCCCGACGGAGGGAACGACGCAGCTCAAGTCCCTGACCAACCCTCTCCCTCGTTGCCTTCTGCAGCAGTAAGCCACGTAGCTGTTCGCCTTCCTCCTTTCTGGCACAGGAACCAGAGTATTGAGTTACGGGTGTTATAGGTGTAACATTGTTCTTCTACGCTTCGTAATTCTACTTCCTTACAAGTTCTTGTACATGCTTCCATAAGTACATGCTTACAAGTTCTTGTACAGCAGTGGACAGCAGTATGACATTGACTTCCAGGCCATGCAACTCTTGGAGTGAAGCTTTCTTTTCTTTCCGCGGTGGACTGGGAACGCGAATGAAGACACGGAAGCGACTAAAAACGCGACCTCATTTGTGTGTACCACTAATACAAAAGAACCACCCGTGACCTTCGTGAAGGAATACGGCTTTGTGAAACTGCGGTGTTCTCCCCTGGCACCGTTTCGGTTTTGATATGTCTACCAACGTCATCATTACGTCACGGTGACGTTTCTTTGGTAAAGGTCAATTGCAGCTACTACATCACAGAGTACTTTCGGTCCTCCATGCTGCACAATATGCATGTCGCACTTCGGTGTAGATTAGTTTGGGCAGAAAGTGTGATTGGTACTGTTCAGCTTTCGCATAGAAAGACGGTGAATGAGTGCTCGTCGCGTTTGGTCTTTCGAGCCTTACCGGAAGAGAAAACCAAGCTATTTGCAGCATGTGACTGCTACGCATTACGTTAGTCGCGTCACGTAGCAGCCCCCACCCCAGCGCCGCCGTCTGTGTCACGCTGGCTGAGAAACGGCGGGACATTGGCTGACAAGGCTGAACTATCTCAAGCTAAGGTCATGCTACCCATGTCTATGGTGAGTTTCTTTTACCTACCGTCTGCATCGTCTTTCTCCTTCTTGGTTGGCGGGTCCGCAAGAATGAGGCCTTTGGGATCCCATGCCATCCTGAAATGCACGGCCGCACTTAAAAACCTAGAGTCGACTTTAGAGCCCTTCTCATCGCTATCACAACCGTATGTTTGACCAGCCACTCACAGACTCCGCTTTGATATTACAACCACCACCAAAAACCAAAGACCGCGTTGTGTCTATATATAAATAACGGCCAAAGTATATAGCATACTTCTGTCCAAACTGTTAGGAGGGATTTCATTGCTTGCTAGATGAGCCCTTGCCTTTCGGGGGCAAAACAATGTCCATAAAGTACGTGAATGTGTGTGTGTGTGTTTTCTGTCTCCTATGCGCTTAAGTTCGTAGCAAGCTAAAAACAGCATCACAAAGTTTGTGCAGCTGAGTGTGTCTCGCTGTAATGCACGCCGAATTTGCGCACCCGCTAAATGGGAGGAAATAACCTGCAAACTGTATGGCAAGAATGACGTGACGTAATTTATAATGGCTTTCGTACTCCCATTCTATTTTACCACGAGTATCGCAGCAAGAACCATCTCAGATGTTAAAGGCGGTGTGCGCGAGGATTCCAAATTCTAAAGTTAATGTGATATCCACTTCGAGATGCCTTCCAAGAAGAAAACACCGAAAAGGTTTCGCAAAATTCGTTCGTGTTTCTTCATGAACATTGAATTCGAAACCAACTGCTGGCTTCCGGTTGAAACGGCCCTTCCCTGCTTCGCCTCTTCCGGTCACATCACTAGCATTCGCGGCGAGATTCCCAATCATTCACATGACGGCGTCGCAAGGCTGGTTGCAATCCGACACAACTGAAAGCGTGAACGTAGACGCTTCTAGTGACTGTTTGGCAGCAGATTGCGAGTCGTAAGACCGCATTTCGTGACGGACAACCTGCCTTCATAACCGACTTCAGTGACGTCGGTCCGCACACTGTTGCCTGAGTTCAGCTGGGAGTGCGCAGCCGGCTGCAAAATCCGATTAAATCCATGGCGACTGTTTCGAAACGAAATATTCCGGTTACATGTATGTCAGGCACCCACTATTCCGATCGCACCTTGAGTTCAACTGTATTTGTTGTCCGGATACCACCTTTAAAGGGTACATCTAGGGCCCTACATGGAAACAACAAACAAGCTCGCATGCTTCATTGTTGTGCATCCTTTGCGACAGTGGTCCTCAGTCGGAGTTCCGGATACCTTATCCTGGGGTTCCGCGAACATGGTACCGTCAGGCTTGCCCACGGCCATCCTTGGTGTCCAACCATGTTCGACATCTCATCGTTGGCATCGGGACTGGCACGATAGTTGCTGACTCTACTCCTATGGAGATTAGAGCCAGCAGCTATCATCATCGACATCTACGGACGGTCCCATCTCAAAATGCATAATCAACCAAGGCAGCACAGCGCGACGACCCAACGTCGGTGCGCCGGCGGCGACCGACCCGACCGGGTCGGCTCCCGACCATGGTCCGGCATACGGTTTGCAACACGGGGATGTTAATGGTCCGTTATCGGCAGCCTGTATCGTACCCCAACGATTTCCCGAGGTGCAGCCAATGCACACTTACGGGTACCTCCTACCCCCCAAAGAAGAGTTAATTTGCGCGATTTTTAAAAACAAAATCAATATGTCATTGTAGAAAACTCTTTATTGCATCATAGTCACAAGATACATGGGCTCTTTAATGCATCACTTCACCATTAATGAAAAAGAGATGAGTGTTACATTGAAAGTATATAACCACCTGTCCCGCATATGTACTATTTACTTCACAAATATTCACTTAACACAGGTTATATGGAACAAGGATAGAAGTTGGAACTCGTTGCCAGTTAAGTTAGACTGTTGAAAGATGGAAGTCACTGAAAAGGTTAGCCAGAACATAATTGTTGGCCGGTTCCACGTTAGCTCAGACAGGGAGGTCCCATGGACCTCCTGAATTTTCGTGATTTTTTATATATATTTAGACGCTCATCGCAGATAATGATCAACATTGGTAAAATTAATCATTCGAATACTTTCCGTGCAAAAAATCGAGAAATCCAGCCCTGAATTCGATTGTTGCAATTTTACCGTGTTTGCACGTGTATACATCCTGAGTTTTAAAAGATATCGTAGTGCAATTTTTTTGTGCTTTAGTATACCTACCTGCCAGCACTCCGAGCGCAAATTTAGGCGCACAGGTGCAACACTGTATCGTATAAAAAGCGGCGAACATGCTCTGTCGCGCAGTATTGTTCAAACTTCGACGCTTCTTGCTCTGGCTGTAGATATCTTCGACACGTTCGTACGCAGTGCGGCCGCGTTTTAACGCGCTAATCAGCAGTATACGCCTTTGGAGAAGAAGTTTTTGCGTTAGATGAAAGGCCTAACATCGGGCCATATCCTGGCAAAATATATACGAAATCAAGTGGGACCTTTTTGAGAAATACACGCGCAAAATCCATGTTTATTTCGAAATATGCCTAAACATTTGCCTATTTCAGCACATGCCGCTAGGAAGTATATGCAGGGTAGATATATCAGATGAAAGAGCATTAAAAGCTGAGTGAGCTGATATCAAGTATTGCGATCAGGGACATCTATAGCCAGAGATATCAGGCGTCGAAATTAGGACAGAAGTGCGCGAGAGGGCATGTCGTCATTTTTGATAGCACACAGCGTTGCACCTGCGCGCTAAAATTTGCTCTCTGACAGCTGGCCTGTAGGCATAATAAAGCAGCATAAAAAAAATTCACAACAATATCTCGTAAACTCGGGAGGTATACGCGTGCAAACACGGCAAAACTGAAACATCAGAATTCAGGGCCGGATTTTCTCGATTTTTTTGCACGAAAGCTATTCGGCAAAAATGTTGATCATAATATACGATTAACTTATAAATATAAAAAATACTGAAGACCCAGGAGGTCGATGGGACCTCCCTGCCTGAACTGACGACCCGTAACTAAATTTTAAACGCAGTTACACGTAATAAAACGTAATGGAAATTGACGTGAAGTTCCTAAGCTACTTTAGAAATGTAACAGGTTACCTTCAAGTTATTTTCTACTCATTATATATACTTTTCAGCTCTTGACCTGTCTATATGGTTAATTCAGACCTTGCTGCCACAATGGGCGATTCAAGACGTTTCAAAATAGTCTTGATATACAAAAAAAATTCAATATCTGCTACGACAAAAAAGCCTACATTTATAGGCTTCTTTAGGGAGGGATTTGATGATTTTTATCTCGTAATAAGGCACATGAAGAAGGAGCACAAAGCAAGTTTATGCTCTACGAGTTGTCCCCTACCCAAGCAGCACAATGTACCGAAAGTCGAGTGCAATAGGGGTGGACGGTATGTGTCTTATCAGTGTTCTTTAGTTTCACCAGTTCGTTCAAGGTCTTCCGCCTACCCGTCCACCCCTATTGCACTCGACTTTCAGTACATTGTGCTGCTTGGGTACATACATATCGTGGAACCGTGCCAAGTTTTAATCCTGCTACTCAATGCCCTCTATCATTATCAATACACTGCTTATCGTTAAGATGCGCGATACCTGAGCTTCCTAATGCTCGGCTAAAACATAATTTGTAACATTCACCGTGTAACAACGGGAGTTAGTCGCGCCATGCACGTGCCATCTTTCATCTCAAGTCATGGGGGGAGGACTCAGCCTGCGATGTTTGTAGACCAGAATCGAGCAAAAGGAACTTTGAACTTTCTTCAAGTTACTTTGACGAACTTAACCCCCCACCCCCGAAACAACAACAAAAAAAAACAAAAAAAAAACAAAGGAATGAGCTCCTCAAGAAGTTACTGGAGCTCAAAAGCAGAGCTATGCAAGACGTTACTGAAAATAGCTAAGCCGAGTAGCCTAGTTCCAGTATCGAGTTACTGGTAACGAGTTACGCCTAACAACATGGAACACGTGAACAACTTGAGAATCCGTACTACATGTGTCATGATCGTTCTATACCTTCTTTAAGAAAATATAAGAAATATTTACGCACCTTTGCTAAGACGAGGGCAACATACACACAATTTGGGAACCACAATCTAAGAAAACCGGTGTGAGAAGGTGGTAACTTCCTTAGTTACCTCCTAAGCCAACATAGCGTCTGATAAGGGGTGTAAAAAGGTGGTAAAAGAAATTATTATCCATCCAAATTACAACAAAAAGGTGTACGCCCCCCTCGCTCACCGAATCAGAAGCGGTAACACTATTATTCATGGCAGAGAGTGAGGTATAGGGGGTAGAACTTTGCAACCTTTTAGGCACAACATATGCGACAACTATTACCTCCTAAAAGGTCTAATTGCTCCACCATTTTTTCTGAGAGCGCAGTATGGCACATGTAGTGTGACTCGTACCCTTGTCTTTAGGAGAAATATTAATGTATCAAGAAGATGCCTTTTCTTATGGCTTTCTTGCTACGAAGGCGTCTTATTATGGATAGCTGAAGTCCTTTTAAAAGAAAAATAACACAGCATACCAGATTGTATTTTTTTTCAAGCAAGCATCACAGCGCGATAGGTTCATAGTGTTGTAACCGAAGTGCGGGGTGGATTCTGAAAGTGGAAGATAGCTTGAGGTCAGGGTTACACTGAGAAAAGTACACTACACCACAAGACGCACACGTTATTGAATACAGACCAAATAGCTAAACTTCAGCTAGTTTTCAGCATGACATGATAAGATCCGCTAGAAAAATATTGACCAACATCACTGGCTCTGAGGCAGAGATCTGGTGGTGGGCACTTCGGTGATACCTTCATCAAGGTATTGATTTCTTTAAGCACGCTCTGGTAGTGGTCCAGCATGACATTCTGAATGAAAGATCAGGATAGCCTTCATTCACTCACAGTTTCAAACAAATTGACATATCATGCGTCGATCACATTACGCAAACGGATTAAAGCGGAATAATTTATTCACTTCGGAGGTTCCTTTTTTTCTTTTCTTTTTATTTAGAATGACTATAAAAACACACCTTGAGATGAAATCCTCCAGCATTCCAGTTTTGTACGCACGCAGGAGATGGAAAGCACAGCTGCAGCATGCAGTCGTCCTGAGAAATGGTTATATTTCGTTTGATGTCAAATACACAATACATACGATTCCACACTTTACTGAACCATATTTTCACCAAAACGGAGTCCATTATCTTAAAAACAACACATACACCACAATGCATCACTGAAATCGAAACTATGCGCTGCTGCGCTGCTAAGTTTCGAGAGAAGCCTTCTAGAACGGTGTCACTCATGTTGAAAAGCATCTATGAGTAACGTTTATCAATGCGAGGAATACCACAAAAAGAAATAGCACTTACCACTCGATGAATCGCTTATAAATATTGGAATTCCTCGAAAGTTTCGGGAGCACGGCCGGATACATTCGTTTCTCGCAGCGAGAGCGACGGGGACTCCGACAGAGCAAACACAGCTGGATGATCGAGGAACATCATTGGCCAGATTCGAAACTGTCGGTTACGTGATTTCATCACTCGGCGTTTGACAGTCTGGGAAGAGAAATCCGTTGCTGCACCCCGGTCATGTGACTGATTATCGTGAAGTGATCAGATCAGCATCGGGGAGCGATCCTATATTTTGGTCACATGACCAAGGTCAGTCCAGACCGGGAAATGATCAGAGCAGCATCGGGGAGCGATCCTATATTATTGTTTACATGACCAAAAGGAGACCAGAGCGGGAAATGATCAGGGCACCGTCGGGGGACCACCTTATCTTCTCTTATGTTCTATACCTCCTCAGTTCCCACACCGCTGGGAACCAGTCGGGCACTATCGCCCGTTCAGGAGCCGAAGCCCCCATTGCGTTCCCATTCTTTTCCCGAGGGTATGTGTTGCCTGGGAAATAATCCAAATAAATAAGTTACAATTAGTGATTCTCTACTTGCACGACATCCAGCTCGCATGACACACTTCTACGCAGCTGCGTCTAGCATTGTGCAGTGGAAAGGCACGACCACGGATTCCTTCGAATAACCTACGTTGAAAACCAATGCTCTACGACATCACTGGTCATATCAAGCGTGTTTCGTTTGAGACATCGAAGAAGTGACGTCGATGTTATCAGTTATTATGAGCTATATGTGGCATACACACAGCGCTCAAGGAGTATGCGCTGATGTCTGTTGTTGTGTGGAGCACGTTCGCTCCTGCCCACTAAATAGGGGTACAGGGTATTGCATTCCTTTTCCGCGCCGGAGCCGCTGTTCGGTGTCCGCGATTGGGCCGATCCTGTTACGTGGTTTCTCCTTGCAAGAACGCGCCGTCCATGTTGAGTCCCCTCCATCCAAAACCGGTTTCCTTGGTTGCGAGCTGGCTCGACTGCGCGCTGTTCTCCGGCAGAGAAGGGGGAGATTGGCGGCCCATTGCTAAGCGACGCAGCCACGCCGGACCCAAGGGTGGTCTCGCTCGCCGGCGTGGCTCAGTGTCGCTACTGCTCCCTATTTAATTTCTCTAGTTCCTGCCACAGCAATCGCGCTGCAAGAGCACCTGTCTTCTGGTGCGAGATATACGTTCGTCACTGAGCCAAGAAATTTGTAGTCCCACGCACGGCACGCTGGGAATGCGTTTGTAGGAATTATCGCTGCTTCCGACAGGACCACGGAACAAATCGTCAGCGTACATCTTGGTAATCGCTTGTCGAGTTATGAATGGTCGGAAAGTAGCCACCGTAGAGGACATACCGCGCAGTTACCCGTGCTTGTACACACGACACCGATGATCCACTCAGGTGCTTTTCTACTCGCGCTTTCTCCTCCGGTGATCATCGACAGCGTTGTCCATTTGCATTGCACTTTCTGCAGCAGATATCGGCTGGCGTTTGTGTCACTACGAGATTGGCTTTAACTGGTTTAGTGCCAGGTTTTCCACAATTCTGCACAAGCAGGTGACAGTTGTACGCGGAATGGTGTCAGGAGGCTTCCTTAGATTCTGTCTTGGTTCTGCTCAGGATATTTCGTTACTTCCTTTTATACATTTGATATATCCCATAGCAAATTTGTCGGTTTGCAGCTTAGTTACGCTGTAGACTCGGCATGAAACTGCACTCCAGACGGTCACACGTATTTGGATTTTGGTGTAATTTTCCTCGCTTCTGCGTTGAGGCGGCATTATTTGGCTGTGACGTAATTGCTTTGATACGCTGAGAGCTCTGCAGACGGAATAATCGTAATTTCGAAAAGGAACTGCGGAACAATCGTTAGTGACATGTTGACTTATGCCATTTTCGTCAGGATTGTCTATTTTTTTTAACTCCCTGCATTTGCTGTATCACTCGTACTTGGCCAAGCATAGCGGCACTTACGCTTTTATAAAGCGTAATTATCTGAGTAGGAGTCCAGTGATACAAGGTTTCTTTGATACTCTTCCAGAAAGTGTACCATATTTTCGAGGGCAGCGTCTCGATAAATTGGGAAGCCAAGTGCTAGATGGCCGCAACGTGCAAGTAGTGCAGGTTAGATGAGACGTGTAGATATTAAAAACGTATTTTTTGTTTCAATATAACGAGATTATCCCACTTTGTAAGTTTGCCTCAAAGATTGCTGCTTGGGGAGAACCACAGATCATGACAAATGCGAGGGAACATGGTTTATCCTAAGAGTGCAATATCGGTTGCGCATCAGCTAACAAGCGATAGACTAGTCGACTCTGTTGTTCACTCGCTAATTTTCCGCTTCGCTTTCTTATACCATAGTAACTTGCAAACACTATATAAAAAACAGCATTACCTGCTTGAAGGAAATTTGGAACGTTGTGGTTCTTTGTCTTTTTCTTCTGTGCAGCGGGAACAATTACCACGTGTTCGTGGTGTTTATTGCGGTATGAAAGAAAAGGTTAGTCAGTCTACAGTAAAAACGTGTTAAGTGAATCCTTTAAAAACGAATGAATGGATCATGGTTGGTTTGTGGCGTGTGTGCCGAGCTGTTACCTACGTGAGGACGACAACGGCAAGCCCTTTCACTATCACCACCACCACCACCACCACCACCGCCACCTGCCGATTGGGAGGTACCCGGGTTCGAATCCCGGTGCCGGCTGTGCTATCTGGGTTTTTTTCCTGGGTTTTCCTCAGACGCTTTCAGACACATGTCGGCACTGTTCCGTTAGAAGTCGGCCCAGGACGCACATTCCCCCAGGGCGTCAGTCGTGACGTTGCTCACCTCTGTGAGGCCGACAACGAGCAGCGAGCCCTTTCACCAGCACCACCACGTGGTACATTGTGAGAGTGCGTATACTTTGCAAGCAGTTCCATCACCACCGCCCATGCTATGAACAGATAAGGCGTACGAAATAAATTTTTCACGAATCCATTTTTGGCCCCATCATGAAGGTGCCTGAGCAATGGGCAGAAGACAGAGAAAACACAAAACGAAGCAATATTCGTGTTGTGTTTTGTCTGGCTTCCGCCCATTGCTCAGGCGCCTTCAGGGACGGATCCAGGATTTTTCTGATAGGGGGTCCAGCCTTGGACAGCATAGTAGATACACGATCTAGGTCAATTAAACACTATGTGAAGACAAATTGAGGAGGGGGTCAGGACATCCTGACCCCCCTCCTCCTGGGCACCTTCATCCTTCATTATGGAGTTCGTCCGCCAGCTAGCCTGTAAATCGCCTTTTTGTCGTTCACTATTTTTCCCCCATTTCGCGAAATTTTTCTTGTGTATCCATTATATGAGTCGCGTCGATACCGTACTCTCGGGGTTGCGATATGTTACCTTTTCCATTAAAATTTAGTGTTCTGCCCTCCGGCCTAACAGAAAACATTGCGGAGCACAGAAAGAGAGCGGTCGAGTCTCTGTTTACTGTTTTTCATTACAGTTCACGGAGACAAGAATTAGCCACAAACACAAATTCTTCAAACGACTCAGAATATATCTCTTTCTGACCTCTCGTGTGTGCCAGGTATTTTTCGGCGACTGCACAGCAGCGGATTACATTAAAGGGGCACTAAAATGCAAAAACAACTTGCTCTCAAATGAATGTCCGTGTAAGTACAAATCAAACAAAATTAGTTGACACAACGCTACCGTTCAGAAGAAAAACGCAATGAAGACAGAGCAGTCTTTGGCGGCAACGAATGGGATCCCCAGGAGGCAAAGGTTGGCGGCATCCAATGAGACAGCAGGAGAAGCGCGCGCACACCTATAGGGCGCGTGTGGATTTGGAACGGGTCCGATCTTTGTGTTCCATATATGCGCGCCATGACGCACAATGCTGCATTTTTCACTACCGATTCATCGAATTGTAGCCCGCAACAGTTCTCGCACATGTTCCACTGAGAATATTTTTGCAACGCGCACTATGTTTTTAACCGGAAATGCTCCATGGCGTGGCACGCGCGTGCACGTGCATGTTCGACTAAAAACACTGATGCACGAGCTGAAGCGTCGTTCACTGCTTAGCGTCGAAGCAAGGACTATCCTTGACTTCGCTGACCAAGAGCGAGGGAAGCTCCGCCTCCAAATGGCGCGCCAATAGGAGGACTCGGGAGGCGGAGCGCTGCGCCCTCTGCTCTTGCCTAATAGATGGCATATCGGTAGCGCTGGGCTTAGAGTCACTGTACCTGGGGGAAGAGCATCGTATTCGCTTTCCCCGTGCCGCCGCCTCGCTCATTCGCCGAAACGCGTCACGTGGTGTGTTTTCCTCCTCTTTGCTTCCAACCTCCCGCTGGGTCTACGGGGAACGCAATAGCTGGGACGCATGTGCGTGTACGTTCGTGTGCTGCTCTTGTGTTTCTTGTACGTGAAATGTATCTCGGAGAGCTGAGGAACTACGAACAACCATGCCTGATTGTTGTGCAGCAACGGGACAGAGTCAGGCAAAGCCTTTTTCTGCATTCCGACGGGCAAAAATGACGAGACGCGTAGATCGGCACAGAATCGGCCGGAAGAACTTCGCGCCTATGAATAACACGCGCTTGAGCGAGGTAAATTTCGTGGTGTGTTTATTTTTCATTGTAGAACTTTTGCACACTGTATTGAATAACAGTTCAACTGTGCGAAGAACAGCCAGGCGTATCAAAGTAGTGGTTGTCGGATCTTCCCATTGCGTTCCCTGTTCTGCAGTACTAACAAAACGCCACTCTCAGGGCAATCCCACGCGATACCTCGAGGACAAGAAGAATCGAAAGGAAGAAGTTGAAGTGAACGGCAGTCCGAAGCATTTTCGCATACCGGACACCTACGAGGCTGAGGAAAGCTCCTATCCCCCGTTCTTCGCACGCAGAGTTCTCCGAGGAGTCACCAAAGGAGTTGCACACTGAAGTTGATGACACGTACCCTAGTGTAAGATCCAGGGGCAATGAAGGAAGGTAATGTGTCGAAATATATGTAGATATGCACCGTATCAGGTACCCTTATTAAAGTTGTTCCTAAATATTGAGCTGTAATTGTGAATGAATAAACTTTGCAGAGGAAGACAACACCGTCACAAATTTCTGTGACGAGAGCATCGAGGAGCATGCACAGGACACAACTGCAGACAAGCCATGTGATGGTCCCCTTGACGAGATCGCAGTGTTAAAAGAAATAAGCAAAGGCTGAGAGAGAATGTAGCGATCTCAGGCTCACGGTCTACTCGTCATGGAAGATCAACTGCTTGCATTGGAGCGGGGGATTGGAAGAACAATCCATAGCACTTTACATGCGCGCAAAAAGCGTTGGCATGCACATCGCCGTTGAACATGTGAAATATAAATTTAATCGCGAAGAGATGAGAATAAAACTGGTGGAGAACATTTATGTAAATCTGAAGCTGCACACCCGAGTACTATAGTTTTATGTCTACAAAATAAGTGAACTAAAAGGGGGAAAATTGCTCTATAGAGCGCAAACGAGACTCGACGATGCCTTTTAGCGGCGAACACGCTCCAACATAATTCCTCTGTTAGCTACAGAATACAACAAATGATACTGTAGTGACGCTTGTGCACTGTTTCATTAAGTATTAGCCATGTCCCACCACAGGAAGTCACAAAAGGCGTGGTGCACAGCCGCAAAATCAACGAGATGTAACACTGACTACAGCCATCTTAACACGCGCTCCGCGGCGGCTTGGAAGCAATATGGCTGCAGGAGCAGACGACGCGGAGTGATTGCGGTACTCTTCCCCCGGTACAGTGACCCGAAGTGAACTCGGAAATTTGCCAAGTAGAGGTCCCTTTTTTACCCCACCAACATAAAGAGCGTGCCGAATTTACTCAACAACAACAACAACAACATAGATGAATGGATGGTGATGATAATGTGGGATGTTTCCCTGCGTTGAGTGCAGGATCCTACCCCTCTCAAAAAAGGTTCAACTGAAAGGATGAAGAGGAAAGGAAAACAAAAGAAACCCCTACAGTTCTTGAAAGAGGCCGGCGGCCCTCACTCAGACAGGAAAGAAAAGCGCGAAGTGCACGGCACTGATGTGCAGGATTTCTGCAGGATTTCCATGGGCCCAGAACTTTGCAGATGTTGAATGGCCTCTGATCCAGCAGTTTATGTTGACATTTAAAGGCCCGTCGCTCGCATACGTACCGGCTACAGTCTTCTATAATGTGTCGGATTGTTGCCGGGAAACCACAAGTTGTACACAGCGCCGTGTCGCTGATTTTTTTTTATTTGATTCGGGTTGTCGCATTAGCTATATAGCTATAGCTTATATTGGCGCATCAGCTACAAAGACCATAATGCGCCAAATACCACTGAAGACTAGTTAGTTAAAAAGTACATGTTCAGGACAAAAATTTGAGTAACTGTTACATTAGTATTTAAAATCACAGATCTTTTAAAAACCCAGTATCTTTAAAAACCCTATACACGTTCTCAAAAGGAACAAAGATGTCATCACCCAGCAGAGGCATCAGGTGTAGGGGCAAAAAGGTTCTATAAAAGAGAGCAAAATGATGTTGACGAAGATGTTGGTACGCTGGACACGTGATAAGGATGTGAATGATCGAAAGCTGTTGCCCACAGTGGTTGCATTCCGGTGGGTCTTCTCCTCGTAGAAGATACCCATGCGTCAAGTATGTGTGTCCCAAACAAAGGACAGCACTTCATATAGTCGATTGGACATACCTGGTGAACGGGAGCCTACGTAGGGCTTGATATTATGTAATTTATTATTGGTTTGCCGGTCCCAAGATGTTTGCCAGTCGTTATTTATGCATATCTTTAGACATAACTAGTTTGAGGTCTTGATATGGAATTTCGAAAGGGGTTATGTCACTTGTTAGCGCAGCCGTAGCAGCATGTTCAGCTCGTTCATTGCCAGGTATCCCAACATGACTGGGTATCCAGCAGAAGAGTAACTGATAAGCCCTATTAGCTATAGTGCTTGCAAGGCTCCTTGCACGATCAACTGCCAGGTTTTTAGTGGGGTGTATGTTACAAATAGCCTGCAGAGAACTGAGAGAATCTGTGTATATTACTGAGGATCTTATGTGATTTTGTAGGATGTAATTGAGGGCTAAAATTATTCCATACACTTCAGCAGTAAAAATAGACATGGTGTTCTTTAGCCGGTGTGAACATGTGACTTTTCTAGTAACCATAGCACATGCAACATCTAGTATCTGTTTTTGATCCATCCGTGTAGAATTTGACATGACTGCCAAAGGTTTCCTTTAGGTGCTCAAATTCCTGTTTCAGTACAATGTTTGGGGTATCACGTTTGTCGTATCTTGTGAGTGATCTAGCACATTTTGGTTGAGGTTGCCATGGAGGGATTTTTTTACTGCACTCAAGGATCATGAAGTTACATTCCGAAAAGCCATCGTGCTCAATTTCGTGTGACATGCGCATACTAAATGGCAGTACCGCTGAAGGCATGTTCAAAAAGAGCAGTTTATATTGTGTGTCCCTTATAGCAGGGATCGCCGGGTTTTGTGGGTAGCCTCTAATCCTTAATGCGTATGACGTACTCAGGTAGAAACGACGCCTTTCGAGAGACCACTCATTGGCTTCCACATAAAGACTCTCGTCTGGCGAGGTCCGAAATGCTAAAAGGACCAGGCGCAGTCCCGGGTGATGTACAGGGTCCAACATTTTCAGAGTAGAAGGTCGTTCTGACCTATACATAGGGTTCCGCGTTTTCGATGTTTATTTTTTGGCGGATTCGGCGTATGTTTTTCGATGTTTATTAATATTCGCCAAATCGGAGTTTTTCGATGTTTTTCTTTGCGTGTGCATGGTTTACCCGACAGTTATCGGCGAATAGCAATTACAACGTAATTTCAGTGCTGTGCGCGTCTAACGCAGCCGTAACAACAACAACCAATGCGGATTACCAGTTTTGTGAAATCACAAAAGAAACTTTATTGCTCCACAGCGAGGTGATGGTGCATTCGTGAAACCAATGAAAGCACAACTCATTTAAGCTTACTGTAATACATGCAAGCATACTTGCCGAGGTTCTTGTCAGACATTGCTGCGCGCTCTTTAGTTCGCGAGTTCTGTAAGTGCTGCA
Source organism: Ornithodoros turicata (assembly GCF_037126465.1). Lineage (NCBI taxonomy): Eukaryota > Metazoa > Arthropoda > Arachnida > Ixodida > Argasidae > Ornithodoros > Ornithodoros turicata. The sequence goes on along the minus strand of NC_088203.1, from coordinate 69,578,235 downwards.
AGAAATGACCGGAAGGCGTTTGCTCACCTTTGTTCGTTACGAGGATTCTTCAGATTCACGTGGCGCCGCGATTGCACGTGCTCTAATATGCGCGCCGCACCTATTCCACAGCCCACATTAATTGTCACGCGACAATACTTGCATACGACAACATCTGCCTGAGAGTTCAAAATCTTGATTTTCGCAAACTCAGTCCGAGGCCCTCTTCCTTTTTCTTCCCATCTCGGGTGCCGCGCGGAAAGACAGGACCGCCGTATGTGGAAAGCGGAGGTGTATGTACTGTCGTAACCCCTCCACTAAACAAGTAAAGACCGGTGACCGAGATTCTACTTGACGTGACGTCCCTAAACGGTTCACAAGCGCGGTGGGGCACCTACAATGGCAGAAGGATGAGATTGCGACCACGGCACCCGATCCGGGACAAAAGGATTGACCCTGGAACACTCAATGTGGTCCCAGGTCATCTAACCATAGCAGATACCAAGAAAAGAACAGTAATAAAGGAAAGCCTGCTTGGCATATTGGAATCTTAAGCTGGGCATGTGCAGCATTTTATCTGTCATGTTTCCTGGAATGTTCCTCTGTATTCGGTGTTTTTCGATTAAAACCGAAAACGCGGAACCCTACCTATACACCACACAACCGTAATCAAGTTTTGAAAGGACAGTGGAGACATAGATCTGGTGGAATGTATCGCGATCTGCGCCCCAGGATCGCTGTGAGAGTACTTTTAGAATGTTCAAAGACTTTATGCATTTTCTCTTGAGGGCTTTCGGGTGAGCTGAGAATGAGAGTTTTTCGTCGAAAATGAGACCGAGGAATTTGTGTTCAGATTTCGCGCTTATACTTTGGTTGCACATAGAAAGAGTGGGCTCTGGGAACATTCCCCGAACCTTCGAGAAACGAACACAAACTGTCTTGTCGTGAGAGAACTTGAAGACATTTTCCTGAGACCAACTGACCAGCTTATTTGTTGTTAGCTGTAGTTGACGTTCGCACACTGATAGGTTAGAGGAGCAATAAGATATCAGAACACCGTCAACGTACAACGAGTACTTGATTGATGAAGCGATAACACTTGCTAAAGAGTTCATTTTCACGATGAAAAGGGTCACGCTAAGTACGGACCCCTGCGGGACACCATTTTCCTGGATGAATGGACGTGATAGTGTTGTCCCAACTTGTACCCTGAAGGTTCTCGCCTGTAGGAAATTGGTAATGCATTGGAACATCCTACCACGAATACCAAGTGCATGCAAGTCTCGAAGGATACCATATCGCCATGCTGTATCGTATGCCTTCTCTAGCTCGAAGAATATAGCCATACAGTGCTGTTTCCTGACGAAGGCTTCTCTAATGGTAGTCTCCAAACGCAAAAGTTGGTCGACTGTTGAGCCACACTGATATTTATCTAAACAATTATCTTCTTCTAAAAAATACATAAGACGGTTGTTAAAGGTCAGATATGCCGATTTTGAAGTGCCGCAGAACTGAGCGATACTCGCGCTGTGTGTTCATTACCTAACACTGAATATGTGTGCGAAATATCTTGCTCCAACTGTTCGTAGTTTTTTAGAAAACAGTTTTTTTAGTTCCCACGCCCGGCCGTCAGACCGTCGGCAAACCCTGCGCACGGGCGCACCGACGTCACTGCTCTCGGTTTATCTGGTTTATCTGTCTTTGGCTTGGCATGCACTCTTGGCTTGGCCGCTTGGCTTCTTTCGTTTCGTCCTCTGTGCATCGTACATAAGCGAACAGCTGTTATGTTATTGCTAAGCCGGAAACAAAGCATGTGAATATTTTTTTTTGGCACGGCGTCATTTGGAAAGTACACTTCCTTGTTCTGACCTTGCCTTTTATGGGCTGGAGCGATATGCCACGGCGAAGTTGTCGAAGATGCGACGGTGCTACGTGCTACGCTGTTAGAACAATTCATCGGAGCATTCAAGTGTTACCTTTTATAAGCTGCTAAAAGACCAAGCAGTGCGAAGCTCTTGGCTGACAGTGGTGCCTGCTAATTTCCACTGCAAGGATTTCGTCAACGAATGTTATCATAGGTTACGCGCGACTCCAGAGGCAATTTGGAATATCGGCACGAAATCGTCGGATGAAAATCTGAGGTGCCCGACGCACAACATTTTGAACGTGCCACGGAGGATCAAGGCAAAAAACGAGAGCAAAAAAGGTAAGTCGAGGTTCAGATACAAAATATAGCAAGCCTAATGAATCGATTGTGCAGCTGTCCTACTGCGCTTACTCTGATATAACCACGATTAACAACACAATAGTATTGATAATCTAACTTCTGAATTGTCACAGGTGCACGCTGATGGCGGAAATGAAGCATGATCTGGCTTGCATCTGGTGCATGAAGAAATTGCTGGCACGTTAGTTGCAGTCTACCTCCACCAACAGGTACGATTCACCTATGTTCAACTTTTCATGTGCACTCGCATGCAGACATCTTGACACCACTTTTAAATCTGCCCTCAAAGTTACAACCTGTGCTTTCAGGGTGGAAAACAAAGGTCGCCATTCCGATTAGCTGCTATCTCCCAGTTCAAGCACTTTTGCTGTCTGGACACTGGTTCCTGTGGATGGGCTGTTACAAGCTTCACTGTCTGATATAGAAGGTACGTTACATTAGTTCAGTTAATTTGTCTTTTGCACATTTTCGTTACTGTTAGTTGGATTACTGTTGGACATTCAATCCTTTGACACACAGAAGCTGATGTCGCCTCTGATAACGTTTTAGAATTTTCAGTGTCATCAACGTCCATTGAGGAAGGTGCCTTTACTATCTGTGAACCTTTAATTGAAGAATAGCCCAGAATTCATGTTAACATTGTCTACTCTTATTAATTCACTGTCTGTGTTCTGAGAGCTTAGAAAAATCGAAACTATTTATTTTTCACAACTTCACACTGGATCTGGTACTGGCTTGTAAGCTAAAATACCTGGATTCTACAATAATTGTGTTGAACTTGGTGCATTACCGTGGGCAATGCCACATTCACTACATTTTTAGTGGGTCTGGTGCACAAATACTGTGTGCATACTGCATACATACATACTGTTTGATAGGCAAAAATACCTGAGGAGTGCTGTGTAGTCTTTTTACCTAAAGTCCATACTCTTACTGCAAAGTCACAGTACGTAGAACAGCAATGTGCAGGTATGCTGCGATAGAGATTCACAACAGAAAGAGGACTGTTGAGAGCATCTAAATTTTAATGAGACGAGACGTTCGTGCACAAGGCTGCTCTTGTTAATGTCTAACATGAAGTTACAAAATCCCGGAATATATAAAACATGTTGTAATGTAGAGAGCGAGGGTTGCTACAGACATAAAATAATTACACAATCATATATAATAAAATAAAAAGGGGGTACAACTCCCCCCTCAACTCAACTCGACAACTCTATAACTCTACTTATTCTCTACCTTACAACATGTCATATATTCTGGAATTTTGTAACTTGATGTTAGACCTCAAGAAGTACAGCCTTCTGTGCGAAAGTCTTCTTTCTGTTGTGCACAATCATTATACAGTAAATACGACTATCCATTTCTTGTCATTAAATGCTTTTTCTTTCTTTTTTTCTGCAGTGATGAGCATCCATAAGGACACATGGCAGAAAGGGAATCTCTTTGAGATGACAAACCCTCATCATCTCATGAGGATACAATGGTTGACGAATGGTTCTCAAGTACATCGAAACTTCAACAAATAATTCATGAAAAAGCCAGTCAGTGCTAGCACCAGGAATTGAACGTGGACCGTCCTGCTACCAGTCAGAAATGTTACATTTCAGGCACTCATTGACTTTTGGTGCATTACTTGTTGACTTTGTCCCAAGGTGGAGCTCGCCACAGCTCATTTGTCTATCTGTTAATGTTGTGGCGTGTGTTGCGTTTTTCTCTTTGTGTGTTCCAGACTCAGAACGGTTAATTTGGATCAGGTCAGGTACGTTTCATTTAGACATGGCAAACATAAAGTAGTGTTTCTCAACACAACTTAGCAGTGGCCTTCATGCATTACTGCCACGGCCATTAAGCGTGAATGGAAGGCTGCACATTATGCATGATGTAAAACCCCAAGACTAGGAACACGAAGGGACAAACACAAACACGTCCCTTTGTGTTCCCTAGTCACGGGGTTTTACATATGCGTCATCTTCACCAGCTCACTTGCTTCCTAGCCATTTTTTCTGCACATTATGTTCACTCTACTTCGATTGTGTGCTATGTAATCTTGTTCAAGTTCTGTCAAACGACGTGTAATGCTATAAAAAAATTCAGTACACTGTTTATGTGGGTTGAATGGTAGCGCATAAATGCAGAAAGGGAACTGTCATGTTATGGAAAGTGTTTACGTATTGTACATTTAACTACTAATTTTATTGGTTAGCTTTCGCCGGCATATGATGTCAAGCCATGTTATATTAATTTGGAACATGTTCTTCTTAGTAGCCAGAGCGGCTGACACACATTGAGAACATAGCCCGTGTGTGTTTGTCTTTTCCACCGCAGCCCTTGGGTTTCCTCCCTGATGGCTACACATGTCAGGGATAGGTTTCAGAACCGGTAGTTCCCGCCAAGTGTGAATTACTTTTCAGGGGATCATCACGCTGGCAGATGAAACATATCGTTTAAATTATTTGCAGGACAGGAATTGCGTAGCTTCACACAAATACTACTACTACGACGTAAGAGTGGTTTCAAATCTAGTTTTTTTGTATTCCTGACATTATCGCACGAGATGTAGTATCCACTATGATCCTTTATATGGGGGGTATGTACAGTGCAATCAACAGATGCTATTTACAAATCTGTGTTTTCTACTGTGTTGAAATGGGGTAGTTTGTATCTGAGAGATATAGTGAAACACAGGCAGCCAAGGACAGACTTTTGATGCCCTCGAGAAACACGGCAACACATTGCAGGGATTCTGGATGCTGCATAAATTTCCAGAACACACAGCTCAAGGCAGCGGTTAAATAACAAGTGGTTAGAGAAACACAAGACAGTTGCACGTGTAAGCAGTCTGCTGTTGGATTTGCTTCTGTCTGAGATACGTTATCTCAAAGGGAACGCACGGACACACTCCGAATGATACTAGGGCTGCCTGTGAAATAGAATGAGGAGAGGGGAAGATATATAACCCTTTTTTCTTGTCTGTTATTCTATTGGTTAACTTCTCATTTGCTTAGCAGCATATATGTGTATATTCCAGAGTCTGCTAATAAATATATCAGTTGAGAGATAGCAGTCGCATTGCAGATGTCTCATCCTGTCCTTGGCTACTTGTGTTTCACTATGGCCATGCTTGCTATTGCAAACACAGAAAACAAAAAAAGACAATAGAAAAACACGAAAAGAGCGACCTAAAAAGCTGCCTGTGCTAGTGCTCACATGGAGGAAAGGCAATGAGGTAGCATGTTCCATTCATGAACTGTGTATAGTAGTACATATCACAACGACAACCAATTATTCAGATTTTTTTTTGAAGTACTTTGTTTTTTTTAGCTTTGTTTGCACAGTCTATTATTGGAGCTTTATGTGACTCCCCTCTTGAGCTACTTTAAGATTGCTGATGCTGTGCAGTTTGTTAATTTTGAAACTGTACTGTGCTGAGGTACAAAAACAGAATTGTCATATCTGCATTTGAGCACATAGGAATAATTTGTAAGTACTTTCCTTGTTGACATTAATATTTGCACCAGGTCACAACATTGTTGATTGATGGAAAATGTAAATAAATATATTTATTTGCTTGCCAAACAATGCACAAATGTCTTCTTTTCTAGTGAGATATTCCCTGTTGACCGGAAATAAATGTGGAAAAGTTAAAGGGGCCAATGATGGTAGAGTCTAGCATTGCTTTTTGCCACTTCACATATATTCACTGTTGTTCGTGTGCACATGAAGGAATAGGAAGGTAGAGCATGCACATAAAAAATTTCGTATGCAGCCACACATATGGTTCAGAAGATTAATTAGATGATGTCCAAGCATATATAATTGTGCTTCATGTGCAATGGGTATGCTAATGGATTGCTTCCATGAAGCCTTTTCATTTATTTTTTTATAAATTCTTTTTATAAATGTTATTTTTATTTTATATAAATTTCATATTGTATACTTATATTTTTATAAATTAAAAACTCAAATTACACGGCCCCTGTAAGTGTGTCCTTTTTAAATGGTTTGGTAACGTGTCTGAAACTGTAAAGGTAAGAGGCCATCGAGAATGCTGCAGACAAGGTTGCAACTTACATATTGCTTATCATGTCCTACATACAAAGTGATTTGTACAATAATTCCTGAGTACGGAATTAATTCCGAGGATGGCCAGTGATGTCACCCGGGACGACAAGTCACATAATTGCCTCTAACACTTTTACACCCCATGTGCTGAGTTGTGAATTGAAAGAGCACTCTACAGAAGGATAAGGTGCACCTGATTTCTAGTATATATGTTATGCTCTAACTCTTCAGACACCACATTTCTAAAAACACAATTTCTAAGTGGCAATATGTGCTCTGGTACTTCTTTTGCGTCTGCATAGTGTGCAACCACATGGCTACTGGAGCTTTCGTGTGCATGTTTTTGTGCGACGGTGTTCATTACAAACAATATCCAGATGTTAGACATAAAAAGCAGTAGTTTGTAGCGTGCCACACAATGCAGCGTGGGGGTGCGATTCAAAGATTGCTTCTAGAAAATGCACAGAATCCCACAAAAAGTTTAAAATGTGATTTGTATTTCGTTTTACGTCTCTCGTCGTTACATACCATCGTCGACGCTGTTGCACATTGAAAAATCGTACGTAAAACTTGTCCCATAGTAGTATGCGGTTTCTCAAATACACAGCACAATTTTTTCCTGCAGGAATAAAACGCTGTCGGCATTTTCTTGCTAACACGGCTGTCGAAACGTCAGTCTCTACAATGGGCAAGTGCTGTAAAGGCGCTAACGCAGACGAGACTTGATACAAATTGTACATGCTCACAAAACACAAACGACGAATTCCAATCACAACATCGCACAGAGGTTGGTTCGCGAATGAGTTCGCAGCTGCTGCACTGTTTACTTATCGCGGAACGGTGGAACCCGGCTGTCCGCCATCTTCAAGCACAGATACGTGAAGCCGCGAGAAGCCGTAGCTGAAATCCACTGGCAAGTACGAAGGCGCGTACACGTCACAATGCCCGTTCGGGTGCATCTACGTCATAAAAATGGCTGCGCCCATGTGTGTTTCGGAATGAATTATCTATTTTTTTGACATGGTACTGTACCGAACTGAGAGAATGAAGGTGCATTTTGGGGAGAGCTGGATGTGGGCTTTCAGAATATCACAACCGTTTCGACTATTTGGGATATCGGCATAGCTGACCTTTAACCATGCGCTCAAAGGTCTTCCCCAGACAACTTGTCAGCGCTATGGGTCGGTAACTGCACGGGTGCGAGGGATCTTTTTCTGGCTTCAGCAGTGGAACTATGGTTGCCTCCTTCCAGCCAGAAGGGAGACAACCTTCTTGCAAAACAAAATTAAAGAAATCCAGGAGATACTTTTGTCATAGTAACAACAACAAGAACAAGACATGACAGGTAGTGCAACCTGAACTGCTAGTGCCGAGAACCAGAAGAAGAATGTCTTCCGTTCGGGGCCTTCTTTTATTGACTCAAAGGGGAAGCACTGCGCATGACGCAACAGCGCCCTTGACAATTATTATCGAGAACAACATGCGCGCCCAAACAAGATATGAGCAGGCATCAACCCTAGATACAATCATCAGATATGACAACCCTTCCCCCCCATAACAAACACAAGAAAACAAAACAGTCAAGGAGATCAACAAATTTCAAATTATGGCACTCAACTAACGATAAACGTGAAGCATACAATTCTATGCACTATATTTAACAACAGGACGTCGAACTCGACTTGATCTTCTAAGTGGCGGTGTAGCGGTTCTGTCCTCTGACGTACCCTCTGACGTAACAGAAGAGCCCGACTGGGACTGCTCCGGAATAGACCTTGACCCTTGATCCGGCGGTGGTGGCGATCCAACAGGAAGCCCCGTTGCGCTCGACGGTGACTGCTCCAACACAGGCGGTTCCAGTGTTGTATGTTCACTAGTAGATTCACTGGTACCTTCTGGTCCCCTCAAGTGTTCCGTGGATGCTTCCTGCGATACACGACGCAAGTGGTCTTGGTGACGGGTCCAAGTAAGACCACCAGGCCGTTGGACTACGGCTGACTGCGATCTTGAAGTCCGAGTGACCTCAGCAGGAACCCACGGCGGTCCAGGCCTAAAATTTCTTGTAAATACAACATCACCAGGCTCGTAATCACTTGGCATACGAGCGTTCCTGTCATGATGCAATTTGCTGTACAGCTGCTTACGTGACACTTTGTCGCGTAGATTAGGATGTAGTAGATCCATCGCAGTTTTCAGCTTCCTCCCATATAACAGTTCTCCCGGGGACAATCCGGTCAATTCGTGTGCCGTAGTTCGGTAGCTGAAAAGGGCTCTAGCTAGCTGTGTCTTGAAGTCGCCAGTGCTTGTCTTCTTCACTTATTCTTGAGGGTCTGAACAACTCGTTCTGTAGCCCCATTTGAGGCTGGGTGATACGGAGGAATTAAAAGTCGTCTTACTCCGTTGCGGTTGAGAAAGTCAGCATAGGCTCCGGACACGATAACGCTCCAGACACAAACGCTGGACCATTGTCAGACACGATAACATCCGGCAATCCATGCCTTGCGAAAATGGAACGCAGGCAGGAGACTGTCGCTTCCGCCGATGGCGAAGACACCACTTCAGCCTCTACCCACTTAGAAAAGGCATCTACTACAATAAAGAAATAATGACCTTTAAAGGGCCATGCGAAGTCAGCGTGTAATCGCGACCAGGGCTTTTATGGAAACGGCCAGGGCTTCAGGGAAACCGGTTTCGATTCGCGTTGCCATTCTTGGCATACGGTGCATCCTTGAACTTTAGCAACAATGTCTCGTTCAAGCGTCTCCCACCAGATGTGGCTGCGGGCCACTGTCTTCATCTTCGTGATCCCCGGATGGCCCTCATGCAGTACATCCAGGACTCGGGACCGCAATGCTTGAGGAACAACGACACGACTTCCTAAAAGAACGCAGTCCTCTTGTACGCTTAGCTCATCAAAATGCCTCCTATAAAGCTTGACGTCGTCGTCATCGGGTAACTCATCTCCCGATGTAAGAGTACGACGAATCCTGGACAGCAGCACATCCTTACTTGTTGCCTGGGCGACTGCAGACGCTGACAAAAGCCCTGGATACGTTTTCTCCAATAGGAACACCTCCGCTGGCCGCTCCACTTGGAATTGCTCACTAGATAACGGCAGACGGCTTAACCCGTCAGCGTGTGCGATCCGCTTCCCTTGACGGTACATCAGCCTATACGTGTACGATGAAAGCATTAACGCCCAGCGAATGAGTCTCGGTGAGCTCCTCTCAGGCACGAGCTTGTCGTGATCTAAGAGTCCCAGTAGAGGCTTATGATCAGTGACGATTTCGAAAGGATGGCCCCACAGGTACTGGTGGAACTTCAACACTCCAAAGACGACCGCCACCGCCTCCCTGTCTAGTTGGCTGTAATTGCGTTCGGCCGGAACCAAGCTTCTCGACGCAAACGCAATGGGCCGCTCTTCTCCACAGTCTTCACGATGACGCCGTACGGGGACGCATCGCAAACCAATACCAGTGGCTTGTTGTGGTCAAAATGAACTAGAACATCAGCTGATGTCAACGGTTCCTTGCTCCTGTCAAATGCGTACTGTTGCTCGGCACTCCATTTCCACTGGACCCCCATCCCTAGTAGTTTGTTGAGAGGGTGCAGCACTGTTGACAACCCCCGAAGGAACTTCCTGTAGTAATTAAGTAGTCCTAAGTACCTCTGTAACATTTTAACATCAGTCGGCACTGGTGCTTGGATAACAGCTTCAACCTTGCTCTTGTCAGGGTGCATGCCAGCTTCAGTGATTACGTGTCCCAAGTAATGCACTTTCGGCGCTATGAAGACACATTTGTCGAACTTCAGCCGTAACCGAGAGCACTGCGCATGACGCAACAGCGCCCTTCCCCGAGGGCATTGGCCTGCTCCTCCATACTTTGACACACTGTACCATTTATTTATGACAATGTTACACAGAAGCTTGTATAGTCGCCCTTTATTCTCTTTAGTCTGTCCCATATTATTTTTGATGGAGTTGTAGCATTTAAGGATGATACGAAGTTTCTCCAAGATTCTTTCTTTGCTTGCTTTCGCGTCCAACGTGCTTTCGCTCGAGCTCTCCTGAAAGCAATTAGGTTTGTTGTAGTGGGGTGTCTTCGAAAGACACCTCACGCTCGGTTTTGCTCTTTGCGTGTGCTTTCACAATTGCTCGTCCACCAAGGCTTGGAGCGCTTGGGGAGTCTGCCGGATGTTTGCGGAATGGACTGTTGAGCGGCATTTATAATGGTATGAGTGATCAACTTGTTTGCCTCCTCAACATTCAAATCCTGGAAAGCAGAAGATATAAAATTGGCTTCTCTTTCAAATATGTCCCAATTTGCCTCTTGTAATTTCCAATTATGGTAATTGGTTGGTAATCCAATGGTTGTAATTGGTGGACGTGTTCTTATGTTGTTGGTGCTACCACGAAATTTAATAATGAGTGGAAAATGGTCGCTACCTCTGGGATTCTGTTCGACTGTCCAGTCAAGAAACTGGAAAATGGATGGGCTAGCTGCACAGTGAAATGTCTATGTAAGAAAAATTTTGTGTTGAAGAGTTCACATAGGTAGGTAGCCCAGCATTCAGAAGACAGAGTGACCCCGAAAGGAGGACCCTATCCAACCTTTTCCCCCTGCATCTAGTTTTGCACTTCCCCACAAAGGATTGTGGGCATTGAGGTCGCCTAAAATCATAAACGGCTGGGGGAGTTGATTGCATAGATTTTCGAAATCTCTTTGCCCTATTACCACTGATGGGGGCAGGTAGAGTGAACACATCGTGAGAGTCCTGTCGAGGCACACTTCGACTGCTACTGCCTCCAAGTCTGTAACGAGTGGAAAGTATTTTGCAGGTATGCACTGCGGAAGGAGTACAGCCACACCACCAGATGCACGTGCGCTGTCTGTGCGGTCCTTCCTGAAAACATTATGGCGACGGAAAGGGTTTAAGTTTTCTTTGTGTAGGTATGATTCTTGCAGGCAGAAGCAGACAGCTCTATACTTTTCAAAAAGGTCGTGTATATCATGAATGTTACTGTAGAGGCCTCGACAGTTCCACTGAAGGAATACCTGTCTCATAATTAGAATTGAAATAAGGAAGAGCAAAGGGACTCTGCACATTGTGTGTTAAGGAGGTGTGACCCTTGGCGGGGGAAGCCTTTGTTTCTCCTTTGACTTGCCTCTACCGCGACATCCCTGTTTTTCTCTTTGTTCCTTCCCTTGGGAAGGAGCTCTCTGGTCCAGTGTACTTGGAAGACTTGACGATGATTTTTGCGACATGCAGTCATCATCGTCAAGCTCCATTGAGTGTGTGGCAGTCTGGGATGAGCTCCCAGTGAGCTCATCCCAAACTGAAAGCGCGCCATCAACCTCCCTAGAGATTGTGGCGTGAGCCGGCGGAGGCGAACTCTCCGCAGTCTTTTCTTGTGTTTGGGGAGTGTGAAGTGGAGGCCACAAGTTTGGGTCCCCATGGATACTCTGAGCGATGCCACTCCCCGGCGCACCGCTTCAGAGAAAGATCATTTTTTCTGAAACTCCGGTTGTGTTTTCGCTGCTTTGTATGTCAGCTGCTGTACGGTCTTAATTCTCATGATTTCTTTTTCGTCGCTAAAGCGTGGGCAGCTTCTTGAATAAGAGGGGTGGTTGCCTACGCAGTTGACATAACGGAAAGTGTTCTTATATGACCCTGGAGTATGGTCATTGCCGTCACCCGCGCACTTTGGGCATATCAGGTGTCCACGGCACGCTTGGGAATGGTGGCCAAATCTTTGTCACTTGAAACATCGACGCGGGTTGGATATGTAGGGTCGGACGTGACAGTTTACATACCCAGCCTTTATTTCTTTGGGGAGCGTGTGCAACTGGAAAGATAATATGACGTGCCTGGTTCCTTGTTGTCCTTGCGGATGGATATCCGTTTGGCACTGATCACCCCTTGGTCTTTTAAACCCTCCTCGATCTCTGTCTCGGAGCACTGCAGTAGCTCCTCACTAGAGATAACACCTCTGACTGTGTTGAGCGTGCGGTGCGCCGCTGAAACTGCAATATCACCAATTTGCTTTAGTGACAACTCTGCTGAGCTCTGCTGCCTGCTCTGTACCTCAATGTGGATGTCACCAGCTCTCAATTTTTCTGCATTGTATACTACCAATGACTTGTTCAAGAGTTTTAGCAACGAGGAAGGGAGATACACTATCTAGTGGTTTTGACTGATCTTCAGCCTGAACGATGAGGATCTTCGGGAACCGTGGTTCTGCAGTGGAGTTGGAGAACTGTAATGTTTGAACATCGGTGCGGTGCCTTTTGTAGCGCCGATCAGTTTTTTTTAGTATGTGTTATCCATAAAGTGCAGGAAGTGATTCGGTGCAGAAGTGTGTCACCCACCATGAAGCCCGACGAGGGAACGTGTCCCACACGTTAACACTGCCTCCGCACTATACCCGAGTGCAGTTTTCTAAGGAAGGAGTACTGCCCAAGGTTGGCCCTTGCCGCCAAAGAGGTGAAAAGAGGAAGAAGTGGGCAGGAGGAGATATAGAAAAAGGAAATCTCTCTTCGGGCTAATGGCCATTCCCCGTGGGACGAAGAAGAAGAAATGAAGGAGAGATGGCGACTAGCTGAATAGTCCTGGCCGGGGCTTCCAGGACCACCCGTCTATGGGAAGCAGGGGCCAAAGCGGTGTGTTGATTCAACAGAGGGGCCCATAAGGGTCCAAAACAACCTCCGGATCTGCTCAACCACCAGGATCCCCCTTTCCCCCAGACACGGGAAAGCCACGCACAGCTATACGTGGGGGCCAACTCTCCCGCGGTGACCCTTCCGTAATTGCGGGAGAGGGCTATTGCGGCAACACTGCCGGGCGATGGGGGCGCCACTTTCCCGACGCCGGGGCCGTGTTGCTGAGGCCCAGCCTATACCGGAGTGCAGGGGTGAATGCAACGCTAAGTCGTAAACAACTTTACTAGTTTGAACCGCACCGGCTTTCAACAAACATAACAAAATACAGTTAACGTTTCGGGTCCCATTCGGGTCCCATCATCAGAATGACGCTGTCCTGGTCGTCACCGGGTATTTACGTAGAAGAGGAGCGTAGCATTCTGGGAGGGGGCCTGGTTGTCGATTGATAGCTTCTTTTGTTTTCTTTATGTGCCATGACTCCAGCTGTCTCCTCACCCCCCATTTGTTCTCTTTCGCCAGAATGCATGGGTTGTCAAGGTCTAACACGTGTCCTGTTTTGCGCGCGTGTTCACACAGTTCTGTTGAGTTTGTTGCTGATTTCTCGATATCTTTCTTGTGTTCCTTCATTCTTGTTCGTGTCTTCCTTCCTGTTTCTCCGATGTACACGGCAGGGCAATCTTGACAAGATACCTTGTATACAACGCCTCGTTCTTCTTCCGGTGGTGTTCTGTCCTTGGGGTGGCTTAGTACGTTCCTCAGTGTTGTCGTGGGCTTAAATGCAGTTTTAATATTCACCTGAGAGAGCACCCGTCTAATTGGTTCTGACACACCCTTCAAGTAGGGGATGGTAACGTACATGGGTCTTTCTTGACTACTTTCCGCCTGTTCCGGGCGTGTATTCATCATTCGGTGGTATGTATCACAGATAAATTGCTCGGGGTATGCCCTTCTTCGTAAATCCGCTTTGGCCTTTGTTATTTCTTCATGTCTTGTCTGATGATCTGAAGGGATCTTCATGGCACGTGAAAGCAGGGAACGAACAACCGATCGCTTGTGTTCAAGAGGGTGCCCCGAACCATAATGCAGGACCTGACCTGTGTCGCACGGTTTTCTGTAAACCGAGGTCTTCAAGTTTCCGCACGGGTCTCTTTGCACGAGGACATCCAAAAGTGACCGTGCAAAGAGACCCGTGCGGAAACTTGAAGACCTCGGTTTACAGAAAACCGTGCGACACAGGTCAGGTCCTGCATTATGGTTCGGGGCACCCTCTTGAACACAAGCGATCGGTTGTTCGTTCCCTGCTTTCACGTGCCATGAAGATCCCTTCAGATCATCAGACAAGACATGAAGAAATAACAAAGGCCAAAGCGGATTTACGAAGAAGGGCATACCCCGAGCAATTTATCTGTGATACATACCACCGAATGATGAATACACGCCCGGAACAGGCGGAAAGTAGTCAAGAAAGACCCATGTACGTTACCATCCCCTACTTGAAGGGTGTGTCAGAACCAATTAGACGGGTGCTCTCTCAGGTGAATATTAAAACTGCATTTAAGCCCACGACAACACTGAGGAACGTACTAAGCCACCCCAAGGACAGAACACCACCGGAAGAAGAACGAGGCGTTGTATACAAGGTATCTTGTCAAGATTGCCCTGCCGTGTACATCGGAGAAACAGGAAGGAAGACACGAACAAGAATGAAGGAACACAAGAAAGATATCGAGAAATCAGCAACAAACCCAACAGAACTGTGTGAACACGCGCGCAAAACAGGACACGTGTTAGACCTTGACAACCCATGCATTCTGGCGAAAGAGAACAAATGGGGGGTGAGGAGACAGCTGGAGTCATGGCACATAAAGAAAACAAAAGAAGCTATCAATCGACAACCAGGCCCCCTCCCAGAATGCTACGCTCCTCTTCTACGTAAATACCCGGTGACGACCAGGACAGCGTCATTCTGATGATGGGACCCGAATGGGACCCGAAACGTTAACTGTATTTTGTTATGTTTGTTGAAAGCCGGTGCGGTTCAAACTAGTAAAGATGTCTACTCCCGGCAATTGGACTATATTCAGTCGTAAACAACGCACAAGAGAGGCGAAGGAAACCGCCTGGCATTTCAAATAATAAAGTTGGGTCAACAGCATACAGAAGCGACTACCGGGTGATGTTATGACACCATTGCTGATGGGCCCAGGGCGACGTCAACGCGGACAAGAGGAAGCCTCTATCCCCGTTCGAAAGTATGATGGAGACTGCTGAGCAGCTATGGTGGGCCGCAGCAGCTGCCCGATCCGCTACCTCATTGCCACTTATTCCAGTGTGACTAGGGACCCATTGGAGGGTCAGCCAGTGGCCCCAGTCTTCTAAAGCCTTGAGCGTCGTCAAGATGTTCACTACTACCGGAACCAAGGAGCCGCGGATGCCCATGTTGTCTATGCACTGCAGTGCTGCCCGCGAATCTCCAAGTGGTGATACAAAATAGACTTGAGGAATAACAGGATGATATGCAACTCCGCAGAGGTGGCCGATGAGCGATGTGATAGGCGGCACGTGAAATTGACTCCTCTGCAATTACAAAGCCAGCAGATGAGCCGCCAGGAGTGGTAGAACCGTCCGTATATTCGGCGGTTTGGTTTCCGTATGCGGCGGCGATCAACTCCAGAGTTCCTGCTTGAGGACTGGAGCAAGGATTTTGCTCTTCGGCCCCTTGACCCCTGGGATGTGAGTCGAGATGTATGGTTTCTGTATGGTTTTTTTCTATGTACTGAAGAAGCGGTTGGGGCAACAGTGAAGGCAGGTATGTGGCCCGTTACTTCTTGCGCACACAGCGCGATTTTGCTGTGTTTCCGCTTGCGAAGCTTCTCTACCAGTGGGTGACGGCGATGGTGACCGCGCAATCGCAAATAGTGGCGGAAAGTTTCTCTCTCACGGAGGACGCCAATCGTGAGTTCCCTGGCTTCGGCTGCCACAATCCTCGTCTCAGCGCGCGGAACGCCAAGACAGGTCCGCAAGCTGCGCGCCAAGACACAACGGAGTGTTCGGACGTACGTGATAGTCCGTGCAAAGTAGGAAGGCTGTATACTACTGAGCCACGAACAAGCGCTTTGTGGAATGCCTAAGAAGGTCCCGCTCAGTACATCTCCAGCGCAAGCCGGCAAAGTGACGTATCACATTTCCCCAACGTTGTGCCTTTGAAATGATATAGTCAATGTGTCTTGCCCACGACAGGTTGCGGTCTAATACAACACCGAGGAACCTGTGGTGCCTGACCTGCCTTAAGGGGGATCCCCCGATGTGTAATTGGAACCGGCTCATCTCTTTTTGGGTAAACGGAAGGGTAGCGCTTTTCTCTGTGGAGATGTCCATCCCTGCTTTCAGGAAGTAGGCATGTATGGCGTCAAGTGAATTCTGTAGCCGACGCTGAATTGTGGGGCGGGACTTGCCAACCGTCCAGACACAGATATCATCAGCATAGATGGACAGATGCACACTCCGAGGAAGGCACCCCATGAGGCCCATCAAGACAATGTTAAATAACAGAGGGCTAAGGACAGTTCCCTGAGGAACTCCCTAAGGCATAGTGATCTTTTCCGTGTCCCCCTCGCATGCAGTGAGGAAAATCTTCCGTTGACGGGGGGGGGGGGTTGTATCGCCGTTGTCGGCCACACAGAAGCAGAGATCGGAACCGGTATTTTTTTCGGTCCGGTTCGGGTTCGGGTTCAGGCATATTGGTTCGGTTCGGGTTTAGCTCCGCTGAACCGAAATTATCAGCTTGAACCGGTTCAGGTATATCGGTTCGGCTCGGGTTCGGCTCAGGGAGAACCCCCCCACCCCGTACATACACAGACAAAAAAAAATCTGTCAGCGGTCGGGGCATTTACAGGGATTGGAACAGTTACTTTTTTCGGCCTCGGTTTAACCGGTCCACGGGCAGTAATTTTGCTACATGCAAGCAAGCTTATGCTCACCGTACACGATTGTAAGAGAAAGGTGTGAGATAACCGTTTCAGGTGAGCAAAAAAAAAAAAGGTCGGTCAGTAGTACAATTAATTCACCTCTGAACCGATTCCCGAACAGGTAACCGTATCAATTCTTTTCGGTTCAGTTCCGGTTCGGCTCAGGACAAGCAAAAAAATTGTTCGGGTTCGGTTCGGTTTGGGTTCGTCAGAAAATAACGGTTTTTTCCAGTTTTCGGTTCGGGTACAGTTCCGGTTCCGATCCCTTCACAGAAATGGGCGTCGTCATGACTTTAGCCAAACAAAAAACAAAAAAAGAACGCAAAACAAACCACAAAGGAAGGACGGACGGATGGAGGATAGAGGAGGTTGAAGGATGGGCATGCGGTGAGGTGCACGAGTTCATCGGGGAGAGTACAGTATTAGATGGGTCGATCAGCAAGGCCTGTCTTCAGCAGGAAGAGAATGAGGTTTCTTGCTTTGGCGGAACGTTCGGCAGAAGAACCAACGGGGTAGAGGATGTCCGCTAGCGTGCCCGAGGTGGAGCGAGGGAGATGTGTTTCGCGCGCAGAATGGTATGCTCGGCAGTCTCGCAGGGTGTGTTCGATTGTTTCGGGTTGTTGACAGTGGCCACAGCAGGCGTCACCCCTAGAGCCTATCTTGAACAGCTGAGAATTGGTGAACGCACACCCAGTGCGGAGCCTATGGAGCATGGTCTGGATGCTTCGAGGAACATTTTTCATGGGAAGAGGGGGGGGGGGGCGATTATGATGCATGATGTCCCGTATTCCAGGGTGGCGCAGTTCAACAAGGAGCTGAACAGACATCTGCCTGTCGGCGTCGTCCGGAGTTGGCAAAACATTGCTGCAGCCCAGATGTGCCGAGGACGCCAGCTGGTCCGCCCTTTCGTTGCCGCCGACACCGACGGACGGAGGAAGTCGGAGAGCCACATCAGCGCCCTATGAGGCACCTGGGCCTGCAACAACTCATGAATGACACAGGGATGGCTTACGGAATCGTACGCCCGCTTGATGTCCAGGAAGACAGCCATCGCTATTTGCCTTCCCGCTTTCGCTTCTTCGACCGAAAAGGCTAAATCGAGCACCGAATCCATCGAGTTACGGTACCTGTGGAAACCCGCCATTTCCTGAGGAAAAACAGAGGGAAAAAATTACTCAAATTCATGATAACTGACCGTGATATTAAGGATTTATCCTATCGGGAAAAATAGCCGAACATCATGATTCTCGGGGCACTTGAGTATAACGTGCGAGGACTTTTTGAGCGCAATCGTTGTCAGTCCGACGAAAGGAGGTTGGAAACGCAGCCCACAAAGTGATAGCAGAAAAAGTGACAGTTCCTGAAAGGACGGTTCCTGGAGAGGGAAGGTATAGTCCCAGCCAAAGCTGGACGCGATAAGCTATGTCTGTATTATCTCTTTCCACCATGCCGGTGTGGGCTGGGTTTCCAACCTCCTTTCGTCGCACTGACAATGATTTCGCTGAAAAAATCGTCCCGCCCTATCCTCTTCGAGCTCTGTAGAGTACGAGTTTCGGCTATTTTTTCCGATACGATAGGTCCTCAATATTGACGTCAATTATCATTCATTTGAGTAAATTTAGCACGCTCTTCACATTGTAGGGTAAAAAAGCGACATTACTTCGCAAATTTCCGAGTTCAGTTCGCAAAAATTTACATAATTAAACTTAGGTTACATGACATGCACATCAGGAGGAGGCAAAAACCTAGTAAGAACAAATGTCGTTGACCGCATGATTCTATGTGGCGTATATTTTTTTTTTAATTCAATGACACGTTTTCTGGGACACCCTATACGACGGGCCGTACGTTTTAGGTGGCACACACGAATTTTGCGAAAACATCGTGGTAGCAGCATATCTTCAAATCATTAGCGCACTGAGGCTACGAAACAAGTGTTGTCACTTACCTCGTGCAATGGCATGCTGAGTAGTTGCCTTTGTGCAGGGAATATTGGCAGCACGGCGTCAACTCAAACGCTTTCTTTTTACTAGAGTTCCTAGCTAGAACGCGAAGAACAGAAGCGCAGGACGTTTAGTTTTTATCGTAGGTTAGGGGGGTAACACTGGAGAATGCTTCCTCCCACTCTGGTTTCGCCTCGCGGTCACTCGGCTCGCTCGTGAAACAATAATTCAAATTACATTGCTCCACTATACTTCTGCCAGAAATTAAATAAAATTCGTAAAAGCGTGTGCACCACCCCTTTACAGTGCGTAATGCCGGTGGCTCTACCACTGGCACCGAAGCGGTAAACAGTAATTCAAATTACATTGCTACGCTGTGCTTCTCGCAGAAGTTAAATAAAATTCTTAAATGAATTCTTAAATGCGTGTGCACCGCTCCTTTGAACTGCGAGCCGTGGGTTGTACCACGGGTATCAAACGGTAAACAGTAATTCAAATTCCATTTCTCTGCTGTGCTTTCAGCCAGAAGATAAATAGAATTCTGAAAAGCGTGTGCACCGCCCCTTTAAATTGCAACATGTCGGTGGTTGTACCACTGGCACTACAGCGGTAAGCTGTAATTCAAATTACATTGCTTCCTGTGTTTCTGGCAGAAGTTAAATAATATTCTTAAAACCGTGTGCACTTTCCGTTTAAACCTGAATATACCGTGGTTGTACAACTGGCACCAAAATGGTAGACAGTAATTCAAATTACATTGCTCCACTGTGCTTGGTCAGAAGGTACATAGAATTCCTAAAACATGCGCACCGCTCCTTCAAACTGCAATATGCCGGCGGTTATACCACTGGCACCAAAACAGTAAACAGCAATTCAAATTAAATTGCTCCGCTCTGCTTCTGCCAGAAGTTAAATAAAATTCCTAAAGGCTGTGTGCACAGCCCCTTTAAACTGCAATATGCCAGTGGTTGTAGCACTAGCACCAAAGCGTTATGGACCAAACGGTTACTCCGCTGTGCTCCAAGCAGAGGAACTATCTGTGTGCTTGATTGCCGCTAATAGGCCTCACACCCCTCAACTCAATTCAATATTTTATTTTCCTTTCAGCTGGAAGGTGCAGCAAAAAAGCCGAGGAGGCTTGACTAAGGCTCCCCTCTCTCAATGGCGATATTAGTAAATGTCCTCATTGCAGGCCTCATTGGTGGGTGGCCTCATAGCAGGCCTCACACACTTCAAAGGCCTAGTGGTAGGCCTCAGGAAGGGCAAGGACTTATGAGTGCACTAATGGTAGGCCTCAAGAGGGGCAAGGACTCATGAGTACACTCATGGTAGGCCTCACGAGCGGCAAGCCCTTGTGAGTGCACTCACGGTAGTCCTCACGATGGGAAAGGCCTCATGAGTGCACTCACGGTATGTCCCATGAGTGAGTAGTCCCGCGAGCTTCCCTGCCCTCATCCCATGAGCGTAAGCATAAGGTGAGGATGAAGGGCACTCATCAGGCCCTCATGAGTGTGAGAGAAGTTCTGAGGCTGGAACAACATAGAAGGGACAAATACATACAAAGCCTCAAATGGCCTAAGAAATTAACGATGAAAGATGAAAGTCACTGAAAAGGTTAGCCAGCTGTAGGACTCGAACCCCCCATCTTCTGGATTACCAGTCCAGGGCTCTACCAATTGAGCTAAGCTAACACGCCTCCACAGTGACTTCCAAGGGTGCGTCATCTGAAGGGACAAACCAGCCACTCTCTCACTCATCCTCCTTTCACTCTTACATTTTTGCTCACTCATACACACATTCATACGACGGGATCGACGCAAGCGGCAACTGTTGAACATGATGATCCCGTCGTATGAATGTGTGTATGAGTGAGCAAAAATGTAAGAGTGAAAGGAGGATGAGTGAGAGAGTGGCTGGTTTGTCCCTTCAGATGACGCACCCTTGGAAGTCACTGTGGAGGCGTGTTAGCTTAGCTCAATTCGTAGAGCCCTGGACCGGCAATCCAGAAGATGTGGGTTCGAGTCCTACAGCTGGCTAACCTTTTCAGTGACTTTCATCTTTCCTCATGAGTGTGTTCGCCCAGCTATGCCCTCATACGTGCTTCGCCGTGGTAGCAGGGAATGAAAAGAACATATTTTCAGTATGTCAAGCATAAGTGAGTAGTCATGTTCGGTTCGTGGCGTGTCCTACACTGTAGCCGATACCGAAAGATCGCGAAAACTGTTTCGATAAATAATTCATCTCACCTACTGCCCCTTTTCATTATTATTTCTTTCCTCCCCTCCCACACCTTTGCTCGTTCGTGCACACTCTTAGAGAAATAACGTTACGGAAAGCTTTAGGTTAACGTATCAGGGTATCTTCAAACGAGATTGATAAACAAAATCGTGAAAACGATGTGTCTCCCGCTTTTTTTTAATTTACCTTTCCGTCGACGCACCAATACAATGCCCGAGAGAGAAAGCGCGCACTGGACATATTTCGCGTATTCCACTGTCGGCAGTCAACCAACATTGGCACCTGAGGCGCTGTCGTCTGCTTCGTTGCTTCATTGCAGAAGGCGGTAGAAGCAGTTTTATATCGCTCCATTTGCGCTCTTTAATCTTCATTTAGCGCTGCACTGTGCAAGTAAGAGGCCCCGTTTACAACAAGAACCAACAAAAGTCAAACACCAGTCGCCTAAAAGTAAGAAGCAGCCTGCATTAGGACACTGCCGTCCAAAATGTCCGCCTATCAGAATGTCTGCAATCCACACATAAAGTATGTATGCATAATAGTGTAGGGAATATATCAAGTCTCTCGGGCGTGCTTACGAGGCGTCGCATTTGAACAGGGTTTCGAGAACGGTTAAGAGGAGCGATTCATTTAGCACTGGCGAGGCAGCTGATAACAGCCATCCCGCTCGGAACGCTAACACTCCGTGAGTTGAAACTCTATCCCGCGGAACAGCATGTGGATGATTAAAAAGCGATATCTCGGTGCTACTGATAATTAATGTGAGCTTATGTTGCAATTCTTTTCAGGTTGAACCAGAACTGTGGGTTTTCTGGCGCACGAAATCCAGAAATCGAAGCCTTGTTCGACCGCCTGCTTCAAAAAGTATTTTTACGCGTATCTACTGATTCTCCTTCCCAAAACGCGCATTCACCTGACAGGAATCATTTACGAATGAACTGAAAATGTGACTGAAAGGTTACGTCTCTGTGAATGCGAACGCTGCCCCCGCCACGCTAATATCAAATCAGATGAGAGGAAGTTGACGAGCTTCTACGCTTTGTCCTCGAGGACATTCTAATGTTTGGACGGCGTTGCCTCACCTTCCAGCCTCAGGGCTCTAATTGCATGAAAGAACAAAACTGCTATCCTCATCTGCTTGTTTTCAATTTTTGCAGTCGGCTAAGTTGGCATTTTTCTCGCTCACATTTTCAATTGTCTTGAAATTCGCGAGCGCTCTGAGATCGACTATGTCGAAGTCTGCGCGTATTATTTCATTTTTGTCCAATCTAGGCTAACGCTCGGCAATAGAACGCTGTCAACTAACCAGCTTGAGGTACCATAGTGTCGAAAGTCCCTCTGACACTCTGTACCGGCGGTGTTAAGGGTAGAGGTGCGTAAAAGCAGAAAAAGAATGTAATACTTTATGCCTCAATCAGTGTCATTCCAAAGGAATGGTTGTTATAAATAGAAGTTTTGTTTATTCCGCAGTACGCCGACGTGATCGTCCAAGAATTCGTGAGCGAAAACAAGGAACCAGAATTACACTTTTAAGCACAATTCACGAGCTTTATGCAGAAGTTCTCCACCGCATATTCTCCAGACAAATTTCAATATCTTTCTGGGATGCTCGACACGTTTCAGTCTTTGAGATGCGTTACGGGTGACCCTCGAAATTAAAATTGGTTAACAAAAAGGTGTGTTGTGAGCTATTGTATATCTCTTCTCCAGGCAGACTACGAAATATGGAACTGTTACAGAAGTGGGAAACCAATCGTTTCTCTTTTGAGAACACCACAGCGAAATAGGAACAAGTTTCCCAAGAGAGGCGTCGAAAGGTAACCCGCAGTGTTTGGTGATCACAGGATCAGACTATAACCCGATGGCCTAATTTAAGCCGATCTCGGAATACCTTGTCTGTGTCTACTTGTCTACTACGTGACACCTTAGAAAAACTTATTACATCCCTTGATAACTACAAACACCGATATGCATGCACAACCTTTGTGTGAAGGAGTGAGTAAACCGCGCAAGAAGGTCGAAAAAAAGATGACAAAGAAACGACAACTACGTGAAAGGCTTTTAAACAGAGCGCGCTGCGTCTACGAAGAAGTGTCTGAGAAAACCACACTAGGACAAAAAACACGGGTCATGTTTCGGCAAAATAAAACGAATAGCTTCGTATTTGGACGGCATGTATACTATAAGCGGATAGGACCGCAAGCTTCTAGACCGTGCAGCCCGACCGTCGCCATTTTATTTTATTTTATTTATTATCATCAATATACAGCGCGTTCCTAAATTGGACGCTCGAGCACTTTAGTCTCAACAGTACAGACGACTTTAAAGGAGCAATGAGGTGACATTTTACATGATTTGAGAAGCTGTCTATCAGGAGCCACCATCGAGAGCCTCATCGACCGAGGGTCGACCTTCCCGTCAGTTGATGAGTTCGCGCGGTGTCCCCACTGGTCCCTACCCCCTCCGTCGCAGCTATTGAAAACGGAGATAACCTTGTCCGACGCACGCAAGGTCATCTGTCTGACGATGTGAGCTTGGAGTTAAATATTAGTACGAAATGACTGGTTGTATTGGAGTTTGGCTCATTTTGTATGCTAGGGGTATATGACGTCATGTAAGCGGACATCTGATCCCAGTTTCATATATTATGCAACGATTCTTGAAGCAACAATATTGGTCCTCTATACTCATGATATCTGTATAAACAACGCAATCATCGGCCCATTCTTAACTGACACTCCCTCCACTGTGTCATTGATGAACAGCGAAAACAGCAAAGGTCTCAACCCTTATGGAATACCTGAAAATACGTCAGCTTCTCAAGACAAACAATTGTTACACGTCTCACAGTTCACACTGTGTTCAGTCAGTGAGGTAACTTACGATCCAGTTGGTGATATTATTGTACATGAGAAAACACTTTGTGAATCACTCGTGAAACCATTGAGAATTGTTTGTTTCATTCGCTCCGTCTTTTCTAAATGTTGGTGCGTGACACCGTGTATGGTTTTCTACAGAAACCGGAGATCAGTGCCAGCAGAGGAGGGAAGGAAACTCGATGATATACATTGTGCAAACTTTCATGCTTGGTGCAGAGATGGATGTCACTGAAATGACGGCGAAAAACATCTCAGTGAATCGGCAAAGAAAGTGCGTCCAGGAGAGTGGCGGGCTCTGTTCCAACGCAGGCTCACAGCGGCTGTACTGTGAACGTGTTACTTAACGTTGTAGTGGATCAGGCATAGAATGACAAACACAACTCGTTTTCTTCAACTGCCATCCACAGCCGTACAATGAAGTTTCTTTTCGGGGAGACTCTTTGATCGAAATACACGCATCTTTCCCAAAGGCGTGGGACCCCGTCCGGCGTCCATTGGCTGAGGACACCGCACATGGTGACTCTGAGAAATGGAGTGTGCAGTCCCGTGACAACATTCGACGATGCACCCCTGAGGTTGGCATACGAGACGGCACAGTGGAAGAAGCGAGCTGAACGATTCAACATTCTTCTGGTACGACGGTATTCTCATCGGAAAACCTTGCTACATCGCTGTTTTCTGTGTTTCAGGATACGCGAGACACTCAAGTTCAGCTGAAGGAGTTCATGCAGGACTTCCCCAAGCCAGGTGTTCACACGGAGAGTAATTGACTGTGGAATAGAGTTGAGAACGACCAAGTACTTCATGCTGAGTACGCACTACACAGTGTAGGAGACGACCCTTTCTCGAACGCCCGAACCTTGTGCTGAGGTTGCAATTTGCTGTGTATTCCTACGCTCGAGCTCAAAAGAGTTAATTCCTCCAAAATATTTTCCTTTATTCACGGGCACTTTTCTGCGAAAGCGCCGATCCAAACTAAAAATAAAAAAACGCATTCCTTTCTCTGTTGTGACTTCAGTTACACATTTCGCGATATATGGGAGCGGAACAATCATTTCAGTAACCATCATCAATCGTCCCAAGAAATATTCGTGTACAATGTCAGGTAAGTATGATAATGACGAAGGTGACAGACTTGCAACGTGGGGTGTTGGTGATGGAACACGAGCAGTTGCTTCCAGGAATGGCCGGAAACACCTATTGGTCAACTAAGTGACGTTATCAGTGATGTGTACTCTTTTCTGAGGCCGACAACGGCAAGCCCTTTCACCATCACCACCACCACCACCACCACCGTGTACTCTTTTCTTTTTCTTCTTGTTTCCTTCCAGTCACTTCAGCCGTCGGCCTTTCGACATTGGAGACGTTTTTGGGTGTGTGGGCGAGACTAGAGTCACTAAATAAGGCGAAATTATCCGTTTCTAATGGGTGGATGGATGCGGCGACGTTTGCTGTGACTGTCGAGTCATTTTGCGGGAAGGGAGGTGCAGCCCGCTTCTGTCCAAGAGCGAACACAAAGTGTCTATGTCTGTGTGAAAAGAGCTCTGTTTCCCCGATGAGCTCCTCCGTATGCGTCCGTAAACTGTACTGTCGGGGCATCACCGGACTTCCCTCTTGGTCGACTTTTACGCCTTTAGTTTTGCCGTGCGCGGAATTTCTAATTGCAGCGCAGGCAAAATTTTCTTGGATACGTTTTCTGGTACTTTTGTTACACGCTTTCAGTACACTCATTCCAAACTCGCAGTGATCTGTGTCTGATTGACATGGGCCAAAAAGGATAGATGTAGCTGTTGTAGGTGGGTTGTAGTAACTGTCCCTAGCAAGACTAGAGTCTGTTGTATGCGCGGCTCGCAATTTTTATTCGATTTCCACACTAAAATCACGAGTGAATCGAAATGAGATTGGAGATAATTTCTACGCCATGGTAAAAAATGTGTTCCTTCGCACTGTAGACCGTCCTATGAACTCGTCTACAATGGCATCAAGGCTTAATTTTTGTGCGAACTCTTTGTGGCCGTGCAGAAACGTGCTTGGGTTAGTCGGGCTTGGGACATTGTTGATTTCAAATGTGTTTTTGATGCGACCGAGGCAAGAGAACGATCTTTTTGACGTGCATGACGTCAGTGGAATGGTCAGTGCGACTTTAAAGAGTTCATTCATTTTCAGTAAAAGGTGTCTCGAGGTGTCGACTACCTTGTAGTAGCACTGTCGATACATGTCTTCCGCTGACTGGAACGCGCAAGCGTCCGATCCCTCATCATATCGCCGTGGCACCTTTCTTTGAACTTCTTCGCCTCCGTTTGCGTTTCGTTCCAGAACGGCGAGAGGCCGTGCTTAAGTTGAATAATCCCTTATGAAAATGGATTTTCCTTTCTAGAGACGTCTTCTGTACTCTTTATTTCCTACATTGAGAGTCTGTTGACTTTGACTTCTTGTTGATCAAGTGAACAGGAATTTCTGTTGACTTTATGCGCACTACCTGTGGGCCACATTATATGTGCTTTCTGTGACGCAACTTCCGTTGACAACGTGTACAAAACTTGTGGACTACAATTATATGTACTTTCTGTAGACGGATTATACAGCAGGTCTTGTTGAAGTTCTCTTGACTTGCTGTGGGATTATCCAGCAAACCTAGGGTTGGCCCATGGTGTTGTTTTTGTGTTCACAGTCAACAGAACTACTAGAGCCAACAGAAACAACTTTTTTAAATTTCTTTGTTATTTTAGACTTTCTTTAGACTTTTTGTTAACTTTGTACTGACATCATATGTTTATGTTCTGTTGAATTAGAGCCGGTAAGCTTCCGTAGACGACTCACAACAAAGAGGCAGTATGTTTTTCTATAGAATTTACACATACTTTTTGCATATCCCTTACAAAAATGGCTGTTGGTTTTTGTTTACAACCAACAGACCAGAGTCAACAGAAAGAGCAGATTTTTTAAGACTTTTCGTGAACTTTGTGCTGGCATCACACATTGACTTACGGCGTTTAACTTTCTGACTTTCTGTAGACCACTCACAACAGAAAGGTAACATCTTTTTCTTTTGAACTTAGCAAACTTTTTTCATAGGAACAACATGAAACTAATCAGGAAATTTAACCTGTTTGATTCATTGTTGTATAAGTATAGTTTATTCTCAAGCGAACAAAGACTCTTTGCAAGATATTGCTCATTTCAGAGAGCAAGATCATGCACACGTCCCTTATGGAAATGAATTTTGCCGGTTTATCGACATTTTTTGGATATCCTTTGGCCTCTTTTTCTTTTGTTCCCACTGTGATTCCATGTGGGCTATTGTAAAACAAAACGGCTATAGACGTACGTCACGTGTATATAAGCAGCAATTTTAAGCTCCAGCTGAAAAAAAAAGCGTTAAAATCAAAATGTCAAAAATTCGTTTTGGATGTTGTGGGTTTCATATTCTTCCATACATTCATATCTGGGAAAAGTAGGCGGCATTACCGTTGCTGTACCAATAGCTGGCATTGTAGTCCTGGAGGGAATAGTCAGACCTTCACAACAGCGCAACAGCCACCCATACTGCTTCAGAAGCGACTATAGGAAGCAATTTTAAACACGCAGCGATCACAAAGCGCACTGCCTATCGGAACCTGTGAGGCGCTTGACACGGAAGCAGGGGCGGATTTAACACTTCCGTATAGGGGGGGGGGCACTCAATGTTCGGCCTGACCATACAGGGTGTCCCACCGAAAAAGGGCCAGGGGCTAAAGAAAAAACGGAGTGCTCTACACAAATGGAATCAACTGTACGTGCTTGGCAGTTATGTGGTCTTTCCAAAATATTATTTTCATCTCCCCTTGTCAATTAATTAGCGGTAATTAATTTTTTAACTTTTCAATTATCGGTTAGCTCTCAGATGTCAATGTCTCAGAAGTTGTAGTACATGTCGAAAAACACGCAACTGAAGTGGATCGAGGTTGTTATGGCTTGTCCTTTCGTTTTTTCCCGGGTGACGATTGCAGTGCACTCTGATAGGTGTGCCGTGAAACAGGTGAAATATCTTCCTCTTGTGTGACGTGGCCGAAGGATGATCTCCAAGCGCTAATCTCAAGGTCAATGAACGCCGGAGGGCGCTGGAATCGTGGCGCGCGGGTGCCGGATTGTGGGCAGCGATCTGCGGTCCGCCCGGCATCTGAAACCAACTTTTAAACCCGGGAAAAAACGAAACCACAAGCTATAGCGACCTCGAACCACTTCATTTGTGTCTTTTTCGACATGTACTACAACTTCCTCATTGACATCTGAGAGCTGAAACCGACAATTAAAAAGTTAGAAAATTAATTACCGCTAATTAATTGACAAAGGGCGATGAAAGAAATATTTTTGGATAGACCACACAACTGCCAAGCACGTACAGTTGGTTCCATTTGTGTAGAGCACTCCGTTTTTTCTTTAGCCTCTGGCCCTTTTTCGGTGGAACACCCTGTATATCGCATAAATCATATCAGGCGGGACCAGCAGCCACAGGCAAAAGGGTATGCTATGCAACAAGACTGCTTGCAAACGCCTTTCAGCGCGAACGTTTTTATTAGCATTTCGTAACTCTTACCAGCCAAGATAAAATGTATAAATTACGTCTATGAGGTCTAGTGCGGATAGTTAGGTGCGTCGCCATTCACAATGGTACAAGAAATGTGTGAAACCCACAAAAACATAGGCCAGCAGAGATGCGATTTACGTGCATAAGCACAATCCGTTTTCACAACGTGAGGAAGCCTCCTCGACAGCACTCACTGTGTGCTCGCAACGTAAGGAGAAGTCTGTGTGAGTCGCCGAGCACATCGACTGGTAGAACGCTAAGTTCTCGAACATATTTCCAAATAGTCGCACTACAGTGTGTTCCACGCATCATGTCATTTGGACTTCATACAAAAACGACTTCATTACGAGCGATGTCAATGGTCAGTTTGACGAAGTTTGACATCGATTTTTCATTTCTGTCGAGAAGATGTGGGGTTGACTTGCCAAATTTCGAAGCTCAATTCAAAGAATTGAAGTTACTTCAAATAAAATTAAAGAAGAATTATTGCTGAAGATGACAAATTTCATTGTTGCACAAAAGCAATTGAACCTCTATTTTTTCGCTGAACCAAATGTGTACAAAGTCCAGACGACATGGGTCGTGAAAAACCTTGCATTTTGATGTGGCGAGGGCGGCCTTGGTTTCATGGGGCGGGGGGTTAATTCAGCTCGGCTTAATTCAGTTATGCATACATACAACACTGAAGTGGG
This sequence comes from Ornithodoros turicata, assembly GCF_037126465.1. Lineage (NCBI taxonomy): Eukaryota > Metazoa > Arthropoda > Arachnida > Ixodida > Argasidae > Ornithodoros > Ornithodoros turicata. The sequence continues at coordinate 69,549,018 of NC_088203.1, read as the reverse complement.
GAATTCCTTGGAGTATCAACTCACCATCAAGATAACGTCTGTGTTTCTAACTGTAAACTTGCACAGCGCGTAATTTGCCATCCAGATTCACATTGATGCAAATGACAACCACAACAACAACTTTATTTGATAATGATGATTGTGTTACAAACACACATGTTATCTTGATGGTAAGTTAATACTCCAAGCAATTCCTAACCTCAGTGTTGGTTGTATGGGCAATCAAATTAGGCTGAGACACCTCACCCTTCATTCTGACTGAGAGGTAAGCAGGACTCTCGAATCTGGGGAAACACGCAAGACAAGGAGCAAGGTATGGCTAAACCGGAAGCGAAAACAAGCGAGAATACGCTTGTCCCATCCTACAGTTGACAATACGAGAATACCAAATAAGACCCATCGTCAAGGCTATCATCATGAGACGCAAGAGATACGCGTGCTGGTAGTACGATCGTATAAACAAGAAAACTTTCAGTCGAAAAATACACCATGCTGAGTCTGGTGTGTTTCCGTTCTGGTGTGTCCCGCTCTGATGTATTCCCGCCAGCATGTAGATCACATGAGGGACAGAGAAATGAAAGACAATGTGTAGGCCTGATATATATGTTTGGCGACTTAGCTGTTTATTCAGATCTCCTCTGTTAGAGCGCCTGGCAAGTCGAGCAGGAGTTCGCGTACTGTGCCGGTCGTGGTCTTCGATTCGTTGCGTCTCAGCTCATCGTTTACGGCAGCCAAAGTCTGATGTTTTCCTCTGATGTTTTTAAGACCTTCGCTATGTATTCTTCCAAGTATACCCACGGGCTTCGCCATAATGCTTGCAAAAAACTGCGAGAACAATTCTGTCATGAGTGTAAGCCAAGCGAATGGAAGTTGTTAACTGTTATATGTAATACTTTCTGACTGCCATTCTGTAACAATTATGTTCTCAAATAATTAGAAATGCAACCCGCTCCGTGTGGATGTAAGAAAGACATAGTTTACCTGTATTTTGGTGCCTGTTTGCTTGACGCCAGAAGTAGACGCATGCCCCAACAGGCAAATAGAGCTGCACGAACTTGACAGTTGGTTGAGGTCCTCACCTACCACCCATACACCAGCCTTTCAAAGTAAAAACAATGTCTTCTTGCACACCACGCCTAAGTCGAAATGTCCGTTAGTTGCCACCACACATACCACGACGTGAGTGCGTCTCCGGCTCTCGGTTGCAGACTGCAGCCGGCCCGCTGGCATCCGCCGGAAGCTCCCATAGACGCTATGGTCCAGGGAAAATGGCGGGCGCCCAAACCACGTGATCTCCAGGAGCCACTCACAGCGGCCCAGATCAGCAGCGCGGGAAAAAAGCTGGGGTCAAGTGCGCATGCGCAGACCGACCTCCTTTCTCAACCTCCTTTCCCCTCTCTCATCGGGTTTTTCGTCTGCCTCTTCTCGTCCCCCCTCCCCCCAGTCTCAGCTTCGTCTGTTTTTCTTCTGCTCTTGCTGAGAGTAACGTATGTGTTGTTCCAAAGCGGAGAAACAAAAAGCGATGGCGGTTGATAAAGCAAGTTTATTTGTTCTCGCGAACGGTTTAGAAACAGTTATAGAACATATCTTTTCACGTCTTGTAACAGGCTTCACTGGAGCTTTAGGTGCTTGGACACCAAAGAGCAGTTCAAAAGCCAACCGCAGTTCGCACACCCAATGTGTACAGTTTCCGAAAGCAGCTGGGCCATGTGTGTCATTGTTGCCGATGCCGAGACCTGAAAATGAAATAAAAACAATTTATTGGTGATGCGTAACTCTGAACGAAAATCACTGTTATGAATAGGCAATCGATGTTGATTTCAGTAGTATGGAGTGGACAAAGACTGCCGCCAACTTACAACCAGCCTTAAACACGATTTAATTAGTAATTAGAGTTAATGGGGACCCCCAACAGTAATCAGCATCATCCAGTGAGTCATCACACTAATTGGAGAGTGTCTAACTCGTGTTCAGGCCAGCTGTGCGTTGGCGGCAACCTGTGTCCATGAAAAAAGAAAAAAATAGAAAGAGATAGAGTGGAGAGAAGGAGTTTAGTTGAAGATCAACGACGCCATCTTGAAGAAAGCGGTTCAGAACGGCCCACTGCTGGGCGACGGAGCACAGAGGCAGGTTGCAAAGCATTGCAGCTATGACCACCAGTTCCGAACATCGTGTTAGGTCACCTGTGACGTCATCATGACATGTCTGGGCAGGTTAGGACAGATCTGGACATGCGAGGAGAAAAACAGTCATAATACAGAGGCTGGGAAAGCAAGACTAAATATGCTAACCATCAATAGCTAACCACAGAAAGAATTAGTTACACAACAAATGGGCCCACCACAACAGCAGTCACGGGGAGCGCAGAACGATGCGACTGCTCCATCCAACAGCCAGGCAAAGAAGTGACTCGTAATGGTTCTTTTCATGTATAAAGTCCCGCAGCTGCACCCCCAGCAGTTACTTTCTCAACTAATCTCATGACAAAATTATTAAGAATCACGCCAGCGCTACCCTCGTTTCCAAGGCAGAAGAAGATAGAAAATGGCGGGGATGCCTGGACAACAGCAATCAGCGCCTGGCATGCGCGAGCAAGAAAGCCACAAACAAAGTGGGGACAAAGTTATCACGAGCGAAAGCATTAGTTACACAACAAATCAGCCCAGCACAACGGCAGTCACAGGAGCGCAGAACGATACGTCCTTTCGATCCAAGAGCCAGGCACAGAACTGAATTGTAATGCTTTCTTCTCCTCTATAAAGTCATGCATCTGCCCCTCTTGCGGTTCCTTTCTGAACTAATTTGATCGCAAAATTATTAAGAATCGTTCTAGCACTATTCCCATTCGGGGCAGCACTAGCGTCATCGTCAAGACAAGAACGATCAACATGAATCTTTCTCATCCAAAAAAGAAAAAATACAAAGCGTCAACAAAGGAAAGCATGCAGGTCGGGGCATGTCAGGAGCGCTGTTACACGAGGAAAAATTGCACGAGCGCTGGGCAACAGAAGAAAGTAAACACTTGAACAGAGTGAAAAAGACACTCACCATCATCGGACACGTACACCGCATTCCCTCATTGTAAATCCGCTCGTCACAAAATCCACCACAATCGTCACACACCATTCACCAGTGGCGAACCACACATCCGGACCCCATCAGAGGCAAACGGAACCCCACCGAAGCTACGCTCTTCCATTACAGGCCAACGCAATTGCTAGGAACAGAATTAACGCGTCCACACCCACCAGTGTCCAAGAGAGAAGTGAATCCTTGCGCCCTCTGCAGGCTTTGCTCATTGGTCGTGACGTCATCCCATTGTCTCAGGGCTACACTGTTTTTTTCCACTGATGTCCAACCCATCTCCTCTGGACAAGGTCTACCTGAAACAATAGAGTCGCGGTATGACGTCATCACCCAAGCATGCAGCTGCGTGGCTCAAGGACGTGTACGCTCTAGACAGGGGACCTGTTATTTATTGAATCACTATCCCACAATTATTCCCTTTATTCTACTATGAGGGGTGTTCAAGTCAAACAGGGACTTTTCATTCGCAAAAGTAAAATGAATTTACAGGCGAGAAATTAGTTAAATTTTTCAACGTAATCTCCAGCAGCACTAATGCACTTGTCCCAGCGTTTCACGAGGGCTTGGATGCCAGCAGCGTAGAAATCCTTACCGGCGCATATCAGCCATGATCGGACCTCATTGTTGACCTCGTTGCTGCAGCTGAAGTTGCGGCCCCCAAGGAACGCCTTCAGTGACTCGAAGAGATGGAAATCGCTGGGGGCGAGGTCTGGACTGTAAGGGGGATGTGGCAGCAACTCCCAGCCAAGTTCCTGTAAGGTGCGTATCGTGAGATGCGTGGTATGCGGGCGTGCCAATTTTTTCTCTCTTTCCATTTCAGCCTTGTCATGCACTGAAGCAGACTCAGATCCAAAATAATTAATTTACACTGAGGGTGGCGTGCTAGGAATTTCTGTCCTGTGCTCAGATGCAAGCATTTCTGCACAAATACCTATAACAGCTGACTTCCTCAACACATCATGCTCCTAATGACCTCTAACAAACAAAAAACATACAAACCCTCTTCTCACGAAGTTAGCTTTACCATGCGACTTTCTTCTGCATAAAATCGGTGAAAAAAGGAAAGGGCAACAAAAAATTGTACGCAATTGTGCTTGAATTGCAATGACTTCAAAAGCCGAAGCATATGCTGATAAACTAAAAAAAAGACACCCACTTCTGCTATCAGGTAATTCTTGCATAATGCTACATACACAGCCGCATTGCCCTTGCATAAAGGAAGCACAGGACAAGGGCATGCAAATTCCTTTAAGCGAACAGGGAAAGTGCTTAAGACCTCAGATATAACCGCAGAGTCACCACACATCACTACGCAGCTAACAAAAGACGACAACAACAAGGTACTAGCGGCGGGTAAAATTGCAACACTCCTAAACAAGCCCCAACATACCATGATGACGTCACAAATCAAGAAAAAAAGCACACACACAGCAGCTCAGGAATGCACAAGGAGAGGTGCTTTATAGGAATTTCTACTGCACACTCAGATACTAGCATTTCTGCAAAAATACCTATAACTGCAAACAGCTTACTCCATCAACATATCGAGCAAAGTGAATACTGACACTCAACAACATATAACAAAAAACAAAGAAATTCAATTCTCACTAATTCTGAATGCGAAGCGGCTTTCTTCATCTCTACCTGGATGCTGACTGTTTCCCCTCATCTACATTCTGAGTAAAAGCAGTGAAAGAAGACAAGAACCGTGAAAAATAACACACACTTGCGCTCCAATAGCTGTAACTGCAAGAAACCGTAGCGCACGTTAATAAACTGAGAAAAAGGCGCTCACTTCTGTTATCAGAAAATTATTGCATAATGCGATACACACAGCTGCGTTGTCCCTACGTAAAGAAAGCACAAGACAAAAGTATACACAAAACAGGCAAACAGGGAAAATCGCTTCTACTGGGGCAGCATAATGCGGTATATGCCGAATTTGTACGGGTGAAAATTGCAAGGCACTGCTAAGCAATTACACACACACACGCACACATAGGACAGCGCATACAACACACGAGGGGGAAAAGGCTTAACACGGAGCACTCAGGAATAATCGCAGCGTTACTGCACATCGCTACGAAGCTCAACGGCTAACACAAGACGACAACAACAAGATATTAGCGAAGGGTAAAAATTGCAGCAAGAGAGACACTACTGAACAAGTCTAGACATGCGACATCGAATGCGAAAACACTGGTGATCGGGGAAAAGGCCTAAGCCTGCGGCGGAGCATCATAGAGCACACACAAGTTCATTTTTCTATTTCGCGTAAACTAAACGCGGTCTGCTAGGAAAACGACGCACAAATTTTCTTAGGGAGCAGAGAAATACAGGAATATCTAATCTGTGGTCAGGTACCAGCATTTCTGCTCAAAAACCCATAACTGCAAAATTAAGCACTGCTTACTTCATCAACATATCGAGCAACCAACGAAATCTAACAAACAACCCCACTTCCACTGACAGAACACTATTCAAGCGGCTTTCTTCTGCGTAAAAGTAGAGAAAATAAGAAAAGAGCAGCGAAAAATTACACGCACTTTTGTTCGCATAGGAAAAAAGAAAGGAGGCACACTCTAATAAACTGTGACAAAGACACCCATTTCTGCTATCAGATAATTATTGCATAATGCTAAATACACAATTGCATTGTCCCTGCGTGAAGAAAGCACAGAAAAAGGACACACAATTTATTTTAAGCGAGCAGGGAAAGTCACTACTTCTCGGACAGCTTAATACGATAAAGTCTGAATTTTTGCCGGCTATTTTGCCGGCTGAATTTTTGCACAGCTACGAGCGTGACAGACACATACTAACGAACAAACAAAACACTCCTGTTCACTTCTACTGATAGAATTAGAGATAAAGGCTTGAACCACACGATAAGAGCAATGCACACCGCTTCAGGGAAACATATCAAATTCAGCGCAACAGGACCGTCTTCGAGAAGTCATAAAATAGCCTGCCCAACACAAAGACTTCACCAGGGTCGCGTGGCCTTTCCATTAAAAACGCTCGTTCAATCCATCAGATTACAATGCAAACGCAATAACAATTATTTTTTAAACCACTCTTTCACGCCATAGTACATAAATGTATCACTCGTGTCACACGAAAAGGCAAACACATAGAACTTACTTGTCAGGTGGGGTCCCTGGTTCAGAAAAGCGCGCGCGCACACACACACACACACAGTCACATTTTCACACTCACAAGCACAAAGTCTATTTTCACAACCACATAAATCCATATTATTCCTCGGGTCAGTAATTATCCTACCATCGTCAAAAGACGGCACACACATGTATGCGAACATTATCGACCCGTGGGCGTCGGATAATGTGGTCGTGTCGTGGATGATTTTCGTTTTCCGAGAAAGTTTGTTAATAGAGTCATCGCAATGAGAGATTAGTACATCTATGAGCGCAGCAGGGGCGTTTTGAACGATGTTATTCTACTGACGGGAAAGTCTATCATCGAGGGGAAATGTCGTGTTCACTTTAATGGTCAATCCTCTAGGAGTTTTTTCTTGCTGTTTGTAAAGTTGGAGTGCGGCGCGGTGAGAATTGTAGCGCATTTTTTCTTATCGCATACTTGACGGAGCCTAAAGAACGCTTCAGTCTCGGGAGATATGTTGTCTGTATATGTCTATTTCGTTGGGAAAATTTACGCTCACCGGCGGTTAGTCGTCGTGCTTCGATGTCTTGGTGTTGCGGCCTCCTCGTCGCTGCCGTTGTTGAAGGAGGGAGTCTGCTTCCTGTGGTGTAGGCCACACCGGATCCGGCACTCCACGGTTGTCCTGTCGTCGTCGTGGTAGTCGTCGGAGGAGCCGTGGGACGAGGCCCTGAAGATGAGCGCTGATCTGTCGGACGCCCTCGAAGTTGGGGTGGAGGCCGTCCGCGGCCAGCACGTAGGGTGGGCGTTGGTGTTGGAAGCCGTGGTCGAGGTAACACAGGTGAGGGGAGCCCCTGCACAACCTTACCAGTCGTCGATTAAATTCGAACGCCCGGGGGTTGCACTGGAACTCCCTGCGCCTATCAATAAAAGGTCGCCGTCGGTTATAGGATCGAGGTAGAATCAGTGTACTTTTCGTCTTTTCTTTACAGCTGGACACAATCACGCTAAGAACACCCCGAAACAACATATGCCAGTATGTCTATTCATGCAGAAATGGTATAGTTTCAGTGTAGAATGAGCCTGCTATGCTGCTCTTTTTGTGAATGTCGGTATTTCCCATACTAGTGTTCCTCAAGTTTACAAGGGAGATCATTTTGTTACATCTTACAATAAAACAGCTTCTGTGAAATAATGTGCACTAATTTATTTTCAAAATCTGCCCCTTTCTCTATTCTTGTTTAGTTTCAGGGCAACGTATGTAACCTATAGAGTATCGCGGGTGTTATTACCAGCTTATGCTGCCAAGAGTACTCACGAGGCAGCCAAGGTAGCCATGCAGGGTAGTTGGTACATATTCATTTGTGGTAACTTCAGCAATGCGCCTCTTTCAGAAGAGGTGCTGCCACCGTGCGGCGGACGAGAGAAACAATACAGAGGGCAAGGCCGGAAAACGGGCAGTAGAGTTCTTGAAGTTGTTTCGTGTTGCCGGTACCGCTTTCTCTAGCACGTCGTGTTTGCTGTTCGTTATTTACGTCCCAATTTACTAATGATTGTACCCGGGGACAGGTTTGTTCCCGGTGGATTTGCAGCGCTTGTAAATGGGTGGACAAATGATCTTCGAAGCATTCGTCTCCCGAACGCGGAGCAAACCATGCGGTTCCTCAGTGAATCGGATGCACCGACGGCAAGACAACTGAGAAAAGGTCACCTGTTCAAAGATGACAAGCACATACGAAACGTTTACGTTCACACGGTGTCGCAGAACTCTTGTTATCATGTCGTAAAATGTGTTTGCCTGCCGTCCATGCGCGCTGGTCATTACGTCATTCACGTTGTCCTACAAAAGGAAAACAGCGACGTCCAGGGAGCCCAATGTTACTGTCCCGCCGGGTAAGTCAAGTTTTATATACTTAGCGTTGGTTTAAAAAATCAGAACACTTATATGAATGGATCAGTTATATTAGCCATCATGTGCATGCCGCCGCACACATTTCATGAGCTCCATGATGAGAGCTTGAGCTTGAGTTAAAAAATGCGATTTGAACACAGGAATGTCTGTTATTTTTGCTTAAGCTGAAGACTTTTAGCATGGATTTCTACCACCAGCAAACCCTGCATTTGCACCATTCTTTCAGCCCAATTTACGAGTCCTGTTATATGTTACAGATTGAGCGGGTCCTGTCAGCATGTAGCAGGCTTCCTATTAAGCCTTCAAGAACCAGCACAGATAACTGAGACATCCTGTACAGTTTTGCCATGCAAGTGGGTTGTGCCACCAGCTGGTAAGGTCATCTACCACTTTAATAATGCAATTACATATTGTCCACGTACATCATCTAAATACAGAACTGGAGAAATAATTAAGAATTTGTTAATGTACATGCAAGACACGTATACATGCCGGTAGTAACTGCTGATTATGTAACGTATCCGACATAACCATGTCTTCTTTTCAAACATTTCACACACACTTTGAGTGATGTAGAGCGTTTGGAAAGTTGGTAGAGTTTCACCAAAGGAGATGAGTAGACGACACATATTCACAAAGTTTGGAGGGGTGGGAGGTTGTCGCTGTGCTTGCTCACCTCTCTTTAGTATATCCTTGTAGTTGTAGTGGCATTCAGTATGTCAAACATTCCGTAATTTGGATAAGCAAGGCGAAGGGGCGGGGGTGCGCAGGCAGGGCTCGGAACCATTATTTTTTGGGGTTCGGTTCAAGTTCCGGTTGAATGTTATCGGTTCGGTTCGGGTTCGGGTTCAGAACAACCAAAATAACGGTTTGAACCGATATTAATTCGTTCGAACCGGTTTACGTGTGCTTGCGTTAATCAGTGTACCACATCAGCAGCTGAGGTGTAACATCAGGTTCCGGTGATGGCTTGCTCCTCCATCCTTCCTCTTGCACCCACGCCTCTACGCTTCATAGGTACAAAGAACCATACAGTTCACAGCTGATCATCTTCTACTGCACCGAAAAGTGCTGGGAAATGGGGTGCAGCTATGCTCTGAACCACACGCCAACCTCCTTCCCGTGGTTGTTAGTTGTGCGTGTTGCTTGTGGGGATGCTGTTCGCCCTGCGACGCTGAATGAGAGAAGGCAGCCGAGGCAGCAATGTAAAGTGTAGCTGTCGTGTAGCACATCTTATTTTTTTTTACACCTCGAGTCACAAAAATGTACAGGGATGTTGTGAACCTTTTGATGGTGAGGCTGTAGGAGGTCGATGGACTCACCACTTCTTGGTTTATCAATTTGTTATATCCGCTCTATCAATTCGGCATGATTCCGAGCGATGCAGGCAGCTGGTGCGCGGCAGTCGCGTGCCGTTTTCTACCGTCTGGCGTACCGGTTACCCCATCATATTTTTTCGGTTCAGTTCCGGTTCGTTCAAGGGGAGAGAAAAATGTTTACGGTTGGGTTCGGGTTCGGTTCGGCAAAAAATAACGTTTTTTTTGCGGTTTTCGGTTACGGTTCAGTTCCGGTTTCGACCCCTGGGCGCAGGCATGTGGCAAGCCGCAATAACTAATTTTCTATTCTTTTACCAATAACAGCGAAGCAGCCCGACCCTCCAACTACGATAAAGCGGATGAAGTTCAGAGCCGACAGTGTATCCAGGCGTGAATCTGCAAGAAGCAGGTTTTTTCCTGGTGACCACCTGCTACCTGGAGACCAAGAAGCGATGGAGATAGTTCATCCAGAGTCCCTTTGGCTGAGGTACAACAGGGCCCATGAAGAGGATGCAGTCTGTGTGCCACCAGCCGCGGCTCCGAAGGTCCTGTGGGAGCACATGAAAACTATGCTTTGCGACTGTGGGGCTTCTGCACTCAAAGCTATGCCGAGGGTCACGCTTGCGCATACACATCCGAGCCTGTGTGATAAAATGTGGGTGAACCTAGCCGTTCAGATCCGAAGCGACCTTAACAGCCTCACGCTGTGCAAGCCTCGCATCCCCCGAAGCAAGAGTTCGTCAAGCTCATGCTCACCATTACCGAACCGTTTCCTTTCGTACGCTTTGAGATGTACTGCGTGGGATACATTTCATTACCCAGTAGTTTGACAGCTCGCGTTGGTTTCGTCATCCACCAATATGCTCTACCAAAAACTGTGTTCGAAACAGGCAACAATATGCCTCATGATGACGACTTTTTATTTGGGATACGCACCTTTGCCTCAGCTGCAAATGCAAGACCGCCCATCACAGTACACATCCATACTAACTCGCTTAATTGATACGCCGTATAATTTTTTATGTGTAAAAAGCCGTGCGGCAGTCTAAAGTTTCTATTTGTGTGCTTCACCAGTCGTGCAAATGATGATCGCGCATTACCGTTTCTGTTTATGTTTGCCATATACATGTTGAAGGAAACACGATTTGTCTATGAGAGTGCATTTGTTGCAGCTGCCGAGACCGACAGCACGTGCGTGTAAGACAGCTATGAGCACGCGCACGCTTCGCTTTTATTTGTTTTGTATTTTCGGTAGATTCCATCTATTTTTCTCATGCGCTGCACTCCGGAGCGCGCTCAGATGCTGTTCACGTACCCTATCACGTGAGGGAGAGGGCGCCCGAAACGACAGCGCAAGCAGCCCGTGGTAGCCACCTGTCGGCAGGCCCGTCGTCCGGACCCGACTTCATCCTTCGCTCAGCACACCATTCATTCTAGTCCGCCATAGGATAAGCACACGTACGCGCACGAATGCCCTGGCGACATCTTGGCCATCAGAGAGTGGCACGTGGTACCTATGCGGTCCGGTATTAACCTGCACAGGAATGCTACTGGATCGCTGCGTACGTGCCTTCACTCGCTGGACGTGAGCGACAGCTACGAAAATATCCAGTGCACGTGGAAGTGTCAACTCACAGAGGACGAAATTTTTCTCAGCCGCTGTCCCGGAGATGTCTACATGATCCGTCACTTCCGCGGAACCACGCCCAGCATCAAAGGAATCAATCTCTCCAAGACCGCCATGCTTTTTCTCAAACATGTACTCAATAAACGTTGAAATGTATTTTTTCCCTGTCTGTCTGAGATAAAGCCGCAGCAGGGTCGCTGCCGAGCGCGCCATCTGGCGGGCGCTAACGAAGGCTATGTTCAGTGGGCTTAGTCAGCCAATCAGTGGGCTTAGAATGGGCCAATCGATAGGCTTAAATTGGGAACGGCCAATCAGAGGGCTTAGAAAGGCTGGAAAATGTGGAGAGTGATCAGTAGGCTTCGAATGGACCAATCAGCGGAGCCAGTTAATTAGCATAAAGGGGCGGAGCTGTGCTCAGCGATACGCATGCACCAGTCATCGTGAAGTGGCCAGAGCCGAATAATTAGCATAAAGGGGCGGAGCTACAGTCAACCAATCAATGATCAGTAGGCTTAGCACGGGTCATTCAGCGTGAACTGGGCGGAGCCAAGCCAACTAATTAGCATAAAGGAGCGGAGCTACAGTCAGCCAATCAAAGATCAGTAGGCTTAGCATGGGCCAATCAACGTGAAGTGGGCGGAGCTAATGGCGGCCAATCAGATGGCTTTGGCTTGTGTTGGATTAGAACTGGATTGTGTTGGATTAGAACTGGATTATGGCTTAGAATTGGATTCGAATTGGATTAGAGAAAACTCTTGGCTATAGGACATATAATTATGCTACTATCGTAATGCTTTTTTCTCCTGTATAAAGTCGCGCATCTGCAACCCCTAGCGGGTACTTGGTCAACTAATTTCATGACAAAATTATTAAGAATCACGCCAGCGCTACTCCCGTTCCCAAGGCAGAAGAAGATAGAAAATGGTGGGGATGCCCGGACAACAGCAACCAGCACCCGACGTGCACGGGCATGAAAATCGCAAACAAAGCGGGGACAAAGTTGGCGAAAGAATTAGTTACACAACAAGTCAACCCACCACAACAGGAGCGCAGACCGATGCGACTGCTCCATCCGACAGCCAGGCAGAAACTGAGCTAGCGAGCGAGGGGACTGCAGAGCAACTGAGCGCACGTCTGCTCTCCGCGACAGCCAGCAAGCAACTGACTGGGGCGCCGCTGCCGCTACGCATGCGCGCACTCTTAGCGCCCTCTGCGGCGACCACCAGTGAGAAGTAACACGACCGTACCTGCGAGAGGCTAAGAGAGAAGTGCATTCCTGCGCCCTCTTCGTTGCTCATTGGTCGTGACGTCATCCCATTGTCCCCAGGCTACACCACTTTTTTTTTTCACGCGGTCGACACAACTGGACGTCAATCTACAATGAAGGCATGGCATGACGTCATCATGCACTTGCGTGGCTCAAGGGCTTGTACGCTGTACACAGGGGACCTATTATTTATTGAATCACTGTCCCAAGATTATTTCCATAGGAAACTATTGCAGAAAAGCACCATGCATGAAAGCTGACCGTAGGAATTCCAAAGTCTTACTAAATGAGGCTTGCAAAAGAACAAAATATCCTAACACGTAAGTCCATCAATGGCTAATAAGAGGACTAGGTACTCAACGAATCAACCAGAGTACGGGTAACAAGGAGCGCAGAACGTTGCGTGTACTCAATCCGACAGCCAGGCACAGAACTGAATCGTAATGCTTTTTTCTCCGCTATAAAGTCATGCATCTGTCCCTCTTGCGGTTACTTTCTGAACTAATTTAATCGCAAAATTATTAAGATTCGTTCTGGCATTATTCCCATTTAAATCAAGGGTGCAGCAGCACTAGCGTCATCGTCAAGACAAGAACCTTTCGTGTCCATAAAAGTAAAAAATACAGAGCGTCAACAAAGGAAAGCATGCAGGTCAGGACATGTCAGAAGTGCTATTAAACGAGGAAAAATCGCACGACTGCCGGGCAACAGAGGAAAGCAAACATAGAAAAACACTTGAACAGAGTGAAAAAGACACTCACCATCATTTTTCACGTTCACTACATTCCCTCATTGTAAATCCGTTTGTCACAAAATCTACCACAATCGTCACGCACCATTCACCAGTGACGAACCACACATCCGCACCCCATCAGAGGCAGACGGAACCCCACCGAAGCTACGCCCACTAGCCCACTTAGCTTCCACTAACGGCCAACGCAATTGCTAGGAACAGAATTAATGCGTCCACACCCGTCAGTGTCCAAGAGAGAAGTGAATCCTTGCGCCCCCTGCAGGCCATGCTCATTGGTCGTGATGTCAGCCTATTGTCTCAGGGCTACACTGTTTTTTTTTCACTAATGCTCCTCTGGACAAGGTCCACCTGAAACAATAGTGTCGCAGTATGACGTCATCATGCAGCTGCGTGGCTCAAGGACGCGTATACTCTAGACAGGGGACCTGTTATTTATTGAATCACTATCCCAAAATTATTTCCTTTATGCTACTATAATGATTGCATAGGGAACTATTGCAGAAAAACACCATACATGAGAGGTGATTGTAGGAATTAAGCATTTCATTCCCAAAGTCTTACTAAATTAGACTTGCAAAAGAACAAAATATCCTAACACCTTAAATGGCCACATACAGCGAGCTAATCGAGATATAAATGGGGGGACACGACACAATATCAACAAGCGCTAACCACATGTTGTTCGTAATACAGGTTCTGCTGCTATCTTCGAACCTGCTCGAAGGGAACGTCGTGCTCAATGTTTCGCCCTCTACCTCAATCCAAGAAAGCGACTTGTGGGAACATCCGTCGCCCATGGGTTCTTCTGGTCAACCTTTGGAGGAGGCATCAGTAAATCCACGCCTTCACAACGTTTTCGGCAATCAACCCTGGGGAATCACGTCACCGTGCAACCTATTTAAACGGAGTTCAGCGGCTTATCGTCGGGGACACGACACAATGTCAACAAGCGCTAACCACATGTTGTTCGTAATACAGGTTGGTAACCCTACATATTGTAATTGCTTGTACTGCGCCTCACCTAGGTGTTGGTGCTTCGCGTCTGACAATCTTTGTCTCATTCGTGTGTCGTGTCCCCGAAAAATATTACTTGCTTGTTACGAGCTCCTACTAGATACTGCTACAAAATCACTTTGCTACGCTGTGCATCTTGGCTTTTTGTTGTTATGATGTGGGGATGTCGAGTGTAACCCTGGCCCGAACAATCATATGAAAACTCGAAGCACTTCCGCCACCAGTGATGAAACCCAGAGCATCTTGGACTCCTTAGAAAGGCTAAACAACGGTCAAACACAAATGTTAAATGAGATAAAGTCGGTCCAATCCAAACAACAAGCCGTAGAAAACAAAGTTGATACATTAGTATCAAGGTTGAGTGTTCTCGAAAACGAACTACCTAGGATGCTCCGGGAAAAAATTCACACAGTGGAGGAAGAGCTCAATGGCATGCGGTCCCAAATCCAAAATTTGGCAGTACAAAATGACCAACTGGAAAACCGAATGCGGAGAGGCAACATCCTGTTTCACGGTTTAGAAGACGCGGCTAATGAAACCTGGTCAGAGTCCGAAGCTAAGGTAGTCGCCTTCTGCAACGTACACCTCGGTGTGGACGTCACACCAACCCAAATTGAGAGGGCACACAGAGTGGGTCACACTGTCGCCGGGAAGACTCGTCCAGTGATAGTGAAGTTCTGCGACTACAAACTCAAAGAACGGCTACTATCTCTTTCTTACAAGCTCAAAGGAACAAATTTCGCGATACGACAGGATTACTCTCCGGGTATACGCAACGAACGGAAGAGGCTGGTTGAATTCGGTGTGGGTCACGGGGGTCAGTTTCAACTGCGTTTTAACAAGCTACACCTGGATGGCAATGTCTACCAGTACGATGCAGCTAGTAAGTCTGTTAAGCGAACGGCCACGCCGCGTGACCCAGGGGAAAATTCGTTTTCCAGCCGTGGATATCAAAACCAGTCTAGACCCGCTGAATGACGCAATATGCACCCTCCTAGATGTACGAACTTGACGTTTCTATTAGCAAATTTTCGAAGTCTGATGTGCAAACAAGAAGAACTGGGCGGTATCATTAATGATTGTTGTCCCAATGTTATCGTTGGAACAGAAACGTGGTTGAACTCTGACATAGGAAACAACGAGTTGCTGTTAAGTTGTTCATTCATTATCTACCGGAAAGATCGTTGTCTGTACAGAGGCGGGGGTGTCATTATAGGCGTTGACAAGAATATTGATTCACACGAGGTCAGCATTGTTTCTGAACTAGAGTTCCTTTGTGTTTGCATACATACGTCGCCTTATACAATTGTTTGTGTATGTTACAGACCACCGAATTTTGTTGACAATTTCGTTGTCAGACTACAGTGCTGCACTGACCAAATTTCTGAACTATTTCCTCGCAGTTATGTTATTCTTTGTGGTGATTTTAATCTCCCATCCATTAACTGGAAAATGCTTACTGTCTTACCTGGCTGTAGGCATTCGAGAATGTGTTCAGATTTTATTGATCTGTGCGCCCTTGCTGGTCTGTCTCAGGTAATTACAAAACCAACACGAGGCGATGCACATCTAGATTTGTTACTTGTTTCCCCAGGTATTGTTACATCATTCCCCACACATGTTACGAACTCGAGTGACCATGACATCGTCATCATACAAACCAACCTTAAAGTTTCAAAAAACACGACACACGAGTCCAGAATTTGGGACTATAAAAATGCAAAGATACGTGACAATGACGCATACCTCGCTAACTTCCTCGAGGACTTTCTTAGGACACGTGATACTCATACAGTCGATTCAAATTGGAATCGCATAAAAAACGCACTTTTAACTGCGCGACAGCGCTTTGTCCCCCGCGTCTCCATTAGATGCCAGTCATCCGCCCCGTGGTTCAATAGAGCTCTACGTCGTCTTTCAAACAGAAAGAAAAGATTGTACAGGAACGCAAGGAAGTCAAACAATGAAGGCTCGTGGGAAGCCTATAGACAGTGCAGAACCTTGTACAAGAAAGAGATCATGAACGCCAAAAATCACTTCTATCAGGTAGATCTCCCCAACATATTGATAAACAATCCAAAGAAGGCTTGGAAGCTGATAAATCCGCGAGGATCCAACAGCATCCTGGTACTTATGAATGGCGTTGGTACCCCTCTCTCGGTTTCGGAAACAGTAGAAACGTTTAACAATTTCTTTTCTAGCGTCTTTACTAACGAAAACATCGCTCCACCCACTGATTTCGGTATTCATAACAGATCTGAAGCAATGCCCCAAATTGTTATAGATGCAGCTGGCATTGCAACTATCATAGATAATCTTCCATCATCATGCTCACCAGGCCCCGATGGCATTGATAACAAGGTTCTCAAGATAACACTGAAGTACTCTAGCGTACTTCTGAGTCTCCTTTATCAAGATTCCCTAACGCAGGCTGTTCTGCCTGATTATTGGCTTCTAGCTTTCGTGATACCGATACACAAAGGCGGTAACACAAACACCGTGAACAACTATCGCCCCATCTCCCTAACTTCAATTCCTTGTAAAATATTTGAACACGTGCTCACATCTCATATTATGACTCATCTAGAAAAAAATAATTACCTGCATGCAAATCAACACGGTTTCAGAAAGTCCCACTCGTGCGAGCGACAGCTCTTCGAGCTAGTTACAGACCTGCACAACTCGGTTCATTCCTTCGGTCAAACCGACGCCTTGTTCATTGATTTTAAAAAAGCGTTTGATAAGGTCCCGCATCAACGACTTTTGCTAAAAGTTGCCGAGTACAACCTACCCACGCAAGTCACGAACTGGTTACGCGCATTTCTCAGCAATAGGAGCCAGACTGTTAGCATTAATGGAGTTTATTCTGAACGTTGTTCAGTCACTTCCGGGGTTCCTCAAGGCTCCGTCTTGGGACCGACGCTCTTCTTGTTGTACATAAACGATTTGCCCCTCCACTTGCAATCATCAGTCAGGCTCTACGCAGACGATTGTGTGATTTATCGTAATATCAAATCTTCGTCCGGCTGTGCTGTTCTTCAAGCAGACTTACTTAATCTTTTTTCTTGGTGCTCGAAATGGCTGATGGAAGTAAACTGTGATAAATCAAAATGCATGTCCTTTTCAACGCTGGCTTCTCCCCTAGTCCACCAGTACCATACTCCATCCTCACACCTGGAAAGGTTAAGTGAATACAAATACCTTGGAGTAACTTTGACTAGCAACCTGTCCTGGAATGCCCACATAAATAATGTGGTCCGCAAAGCAAATAAGTCGCTAGGCATTGTGAAGCGAAACCTGTACCTAACTTCCCCTGACGTCAAAGCTCTTGCATACAAAGCGCTAGTCCTACCTCAATTAGAATATGCCTCGCTTGTATGGAACCCGTCTCAGTCGTACTTAATTGACAAACTGGAAGCTGTCCAAAATAGGGCCGCTCGTTTCATTACTCACGATTATAGTACCTTCTCTAGCGTTACGGCGATAAAGCAACGTCTCCTTCTACATCTTTGCGGACCAGAAGGATGATATCCAGCCTTGCACTTCTTCATAGGTTATACTACGCCGCTGACCTCCCACATGCCATCTACTGCCCACGGGCTCACAGACGTTTTCCCAGGCTTGATCATTCTCATAAAATTTCTACCCCCTTCGGTGCGTACTAACAAGTTTCTGTTCTCCCCTCATCAATTCATGGTTGCCACCTGGAACAACCTACCATCTCACATCGCCTTGGAGAGAGACTTGCCTTCCTTTATAGCACTGTGTTTTGAACATTTTTCTTAGTGCTCATGCCGCGCTTGCACTGTGTTGTATGCTTACTCCCCCCTTTATGTAATACCCTTGAGGCAGGCAACGCGGAGGGAGAAGGACTACCGCAGCCTGCGAAGGTTTGGAAACAACTGAAGCTTTATTGTCGCTCCTCGCGCTCGCCTTAGCTGAGCGCTCGTCGTCATCTTTTGATGGCTGCGCTACAGGGCTCCCCCCCTAGACACTGGTGCGTGACCAGTGGAGAGCGCCAGGAGACAGTTTTGTCGAGGACGGTTAGGCGGACGGCCCTTGTGTCGTGTGGGCAGAACGGGAAGCTGCGCCGGATAGGTGATAGCTTCGACATATGCGGGTTTGAGCCGGTCCTGGGAAACCGTTGTACGATGGCCGTTGATGTCGACCGTGACCGTCTTATCGTCGCGGGAGAGGACTTGATACGGGCCTGTGTATACTGGAGTAAGCGGGGGCTTCACGTGGTCCGCACGGATGAACACGTGGGAAGACTTGTTCAGGTCGGGGTGCACGAATATCTTTCTGTACAAAGGTTGCCGAGGCGGAGCCGGTTGGATGGTGCGGAAGTGATCCCTAAGTAGTCTGGCGAAGTCGTCACCTGCGGGAGGGTGCCTGGAAGGGTGCTCCAAGGAATCGCCAGGTAACCGTAATGGGCAGCCGAAGACTAATTCAGCGGAGCTGCACTTAAGGTCCTGCTTGAGGGAGGACCTGAGGCCAAGGAGGACCCAAGGGAGGTGGTCGACCCAGTTGGTGGGGTCGGGGCGGGCGCAGATGGCGGCTTTCAGTTGCCTGTGGAGCCGCTCAACCATCCCATTTGCCGCAGGGTGGTAAGCAGTGGTCGTGATGTGCTGTGCACCAATAGCAGCAAGGAGGGATGAGAAGCTGCGTGAGGTGAATTGCCTGCCCTTGTCGGTAGTGACGATTGCAGGGCAGCCGAAACGAGCGACCCAGGCAAGAAGGAAGGCGCGACCGACTGTGTCAGCGGTTATGTCGGGGATGGGTACGACCTCTGGCCAGCGCGTGAATCGATCGACTGCCGTGAGAAGGTATCGGCAGCCATGAGAGATGGGCAGTGGGCCGACTAAATCGAGGTGAAGATGGTGGAAGCGACCGGCTGGGGTCGGGAACGGCCGAATAGGCGTCCTTGTGTGGCGCTGTACTTTCGACCGCTGACAAGCGATGCAGGACTGGGTCCACCTGCGGATGTCCCTGTTGATTCCCGGCCAGACGTAACGATCGGCGATGGCCTTATGCGTCGCGCGCACGCCGGGATGAGCAATGTCGTGGTATTCGGCGAATATCTTGCGTCGCAAAGGCTCGGGGACGAATGGTCGAGGTCGGGGCGTGGACACATCACACAAGAGGGGGTCTTCCAAGCCGGGTAGGTAGACGGGCTTGAGCTGCAGAGACGATGCGCCGGCTAGGTGGTCCTTTACTTCTGCGTCCTGTGCTTGGGCTTTCAAAAGCTGGGCGGCATTCACAGGAGAGGGCAGAAACGGGATGGCATGGATGCGCGAAAGGGCATCAGCTCCCGAATTGTCGACACCTGAAATGTGGCGAACGTCCGTAGAGTACTCAGATATGAACGCCAGCTGGCGGGTTTCGCGCTCGGAGTAGCCGGAATGGTTGCCGATGAATGCGAACGTCAGTGGCTTGTGATCAGTGAGTACATGGAATGCACATCCAGCCAGCAGATAACGGTAGTGCTTCACAGCAGCGTAGACGGCAAGAAGTTCGCGGCCGAACGTGCTGTAGCGTGCCTCAGCGGGCATGAGGCAGCGGGAGTAGGGCCGGGATCGCCTGCCGCCATCAGTGATCGGCCCGTTGGTTTTCCTGCCAAGCGCAGGGTGGGACGCAACGTTGAGCTCTGTGCCGAAAACGATGATGGTACCAGCAAAGCCGGTTAGCGGCCTGGGGTTCTTGAGAAGGAGTCGGTGATGAGCGGCGGCGGGATCGGGGAGCGGAACGGCTACGGCGCCGAGGACCGGCAGCCGTGAGAGACTGCAAGGCATCAGTGAGCTGTTGAAGCTGGAGCTCAATGCGGTCCAAGCGCGGGGACTGCTCCGAGGTGGCTGCGGCCATGATGGACGGCTTAGGGGGCTCTGAGTAATCTGCAATCCGGTCAGCCAACGTGGCCAGTCGGTCGAGGGATAAATCTTCCGACCCTGCCAAAACCACACGCATCGCTTGCGGAAGTCTCTGAAAGAACAGCTCTCTCAAGATGGGTTGCTGCGCTTCGGTAGCGGAATCTCCGAGGAGTTGTTTCATGCGATGGAGCATATGCGATGGCTTTCGGTCGCCCAAGTCTTCGTCAGACAGTAGCTGCTGGAGTTTAGCGCGTGCGGACACTTCCATTCTGTCCAAGATGGCGGTCTTCAGAACGTCGTATGCCTGATCGAGCTGAACTCCGGCGAGAACATCGTCCAGTTCTGCCGCAACTTCCGGAGGAAGACCAGCCAGAACGTGAAAATACTTTGACTGTTGGGACTGGATATGTCGAAGCTGAAATTGGGCCTCGACCTGTCTGAACCAAGACCGCGGGTTCTGGCGCCAAAAAGGGAGCAACCGCAGCGTAGTGGTCGTCGAAATAGGCGGATCATCGGCGCTGGAGGAATGGTTGTCTGAGGGTGATGCCATCGACTCAGGCAAAGGCTGCGTATGTTCGACGCGGGTCACCAAATGAGGCAGGCAACGCGGAGGGAGAAGAAGGACTACCGCAGCCTGCGAAGGTTTGGAAACAACTGAAGGTTTACTGTCGCTCCTCGCGCTCGCCTTAGCTGAGCGCTCGTCGTCATCTTTTGATGGCTGCGCTACACCCTCATCGAGGGTCCTTAAAGTAAATAAATGTATGTATGTATGTATGTCCATCCCTTCCGAGAGCCAGGCAGCTAACTGAATAATGTCGCTTTGTTCCTCGACTGGATAAAGCCATCCCAGATGAAAAAATTTCCAACTGGGACCAGTTCAAAACCAGTTTGCAGCTGGTCCCAGCTTGAACTGGTCCCAGTTCAATAACACAGTTTGAGCTGGTCCCAGTTTGAAGTGGGACCAGTTCAAAACCAGTTGGCAGCTGGTCCCAGTTCAATAAACGAGTTTGAACTGGTACCAGTTCAAAATACCAGCTTGCAGCTGGTCGCAGCCGAAGTAGCAACGTTTCTCCTCCAAGCGGAACTGAGCCACTCGGGATCTCATTTGGGTCGCCATGATGAAACCCACAGATGCATGATACTGAAATAAACATGAATTATTTTATTGCACGCTTCTGGACCAAACATTTTGTATTTCACGATGCAGTTTCTCACTGACTTCGCAGAAACGGTTGACGAAAACAGGAAGCATTCCGGGCAGCCGTGGAAGTCATGTCATCAGTTGGTTTTCTACGTATAGAGATGCAGAGGACTGTATCATTACTAATTCATTTAGTTCACTACACACATATGTCGCAGACACTCACCTTTCTTGTGTATCCCCCGTTACAGGAGGCGCTTGTTGAGTCTGACATATTGCTTCGCTGTCGTTCCGTGAAGCACAATATTATCACCAAAACATGAATTGAAAGGCACAACTACTCCACAACGGACTCACATGCTTTTCGGATCCACGCCACGAGTACTCTGGTGAGCTATGCGGGTTCTAGAGAACCTGTGTTTTCCGTGTGAAGGATCTGAAACACGAGAATGACGTGCATCAAAAGCAGCAACGCGCAGACTAACGGCACATGATGATTAAAAGAACGAGAAACCAAGAGACACTTTTCACAGCGTACAGGTGTGCAAAAAGTTGCTTTATTAATGTTAACATCGCATTTGCATAAACCGGGCGTCGGTCGTGAAAGGAAGGCGTCCGTATGTTCTCGTGGAACACACTGGGGAGACAAACCTTACGTGCAGCAGGACGGTACCATTATTGATATTTCTACTTTGTTCACAGGAAGGAAAAACACTTGAGCATAGTACTCACGATGAAGCGGTCTTCGCAGCTGCATCAGAGCCGCAATCGCATGACACCTGTCTGGTCGTACTGAAGCCGATGACGCTCACTGTAGTTTATAGTGTCGCATATCACGCTAATAACATTAAGAGCAAAAATGTCACTTGGGGCATGCTGGGACGAACAGCGAAAAGTCAAACACGGCAGACAAGTGCGAACGCTGTATCTGGAAGCAGCAAGCGACCGTTACACCGTTCGAACGCGTCATTCATCAGGGGAGCAGGAACGCGCAAAATATGCAAATATAATAATTCCAAGTTAGCTTTTGTTAACATTAGAGCACCTTCCAAAAAATAAATATGATTTTTTTACTATAAAGTTGCTTTCCGACCGCCCCCATACCTTTCTTTCGTAATCTTCATATATATTATTACGAACCTATCTCGGAACCCAAACCGAAACTTCCCACAAACATGTCAGCTGGTCGAGCTTGAACTGGCACCACTTCACTTTCCAGTTGCCACCCCCAACTTGAACTGGTACCAGGTCATGTCCAGTTGCCATCAGCCCAGTTTGAACTGGTACCAGTTCATGTCCAGTTGCCACCAGCCCAGTTTGAACTGGTATTAGTTCATGCCCAGTTGCCACCAGCCCAGCTTGAACTGGTACCACTTAACCTTCCAGTTGCCACCTGCCCAACTTGAACTGCTACCAGTTCATGTCTAGTTGCCACCAGCTCAGTTTGAACTGGTACCAGTTCATGTCCAGTTGCCACCAGCCCAGTTTGAACTGGTACCAGTTCATGTCCAGTTGCCACCAGGCCAGCTTGAACTGGTACCACTTCACTTTCCAGTTGCCACCTGCCCAGCTTGAACTGGTACCAGCTCATGTCCAGTTGCCACCAGCCCAGTTTGAACTGGTACCAGTTCATGTGCAGTTGCCACCAGCCCAGCTTGAACTGGTACCACTTCACTTTCCAGTTGCCACCAGACCAGCTTATACTGGTACCACTTTAGTTTCCAGTTGCCGCCAGTTTGATCCCACTTGGTTCCAGTTCATGACCAGTAGGAGGCAACTGGGAACAAACTGGTACCAGTTGACTTCCCAGTTCATTTTTTCGTCTGGGATGCACCTGTCCCCATTGCGGTTGTTCTCTGAACTAAATGAATCGAAAAATTATTAAGAATAGCACTACTCCCATTCAAGGCAGCACTATCGCCAAGAATATTTCTTGTACAAAAAGAAAGAAGCTACATGTAGAAGGAAAGCATGTCAGAACAGGCCCAGGCATGTCAGCGCATGTTTGTCAGACAACAAGGGGGAAAAGGCGAAAAGAAACAAAGAAGGAAACCAGCATCAAACTATTTCTAAGCACACGCGCTCCTCTTATTCAAAAACAGTGCTCATCATAAATCCGTCCAGGGCAATACACACCATCTTTCTATTGCTACACTTTTTTTCCAGTGACAGTCAATGCATTGCTACAGACTACGTGACGTCATCACATCCTGTCTGAAGAAGAAGACAGCGGCAAAGACTCCTATCATTCATTGAATCGCAAGATTATTTCCTTTGTCCTACTCTTAATGACATTGATTCTCTCATTAAAATTCAACAAAAAAGCACCCCGCATATTAACGATTTTCACCCCAAAGGCTCATCATGGTCATTAGAATTACAGTAAACTACCACTGGGAGATAACTGAATAATGACGCTTTGTTCCTCCTGGATAAAGCCATGCACCTGTCCCCCTTGCGGTTACTCTCTGAACTAAATGAATCGCAAAATTATTAAGAATTGTTCAAGGACTACTCCCATTCAAGGCAGAACTATCATCAAGACAAGAATGTTTCTTGTCAAAAAGAAAAAAAAACTACATGTAGAAGGAAAACATGACAGAACAGGTCAGGGCATGTCAGCGCACGTTTGTCAGACAACAAGGGGGAAAAAAGCAAAGAGAAACACTTGAACAAGGAAGAAAACCAGCATCAAACCCTTTCTAAGCACATGCACTCCTCTTATTCAAAAACAGTGCTCATCATAAATCCGTTCAGGACAATACATACTATTTTTCTATTGCTACACATTTTTCCAGTAACGGTCAATGCATTCCTACAGACTGCGTGACGTCATCACATCCTGTCTGAAGAAGACAGCGGCAAAGACAAACACTCCTATTATTTATTGAATCGCAAGGTTATTTCCTTTGTCCGACTCTTAATGACGTTCACTTTTACAATAAAATTCAATAAAAAAAGCACCGTGCATATTAGCGGTTTTCACCCCAAAGGCTCATTATGCAGTCTCACAAACAAAATAATTAATTTACACTGAGGGTGGCGTGTCCTGTGCTCAAATGCAAACATTTCTGCACAGATACCTATAACAGCTGATTTCCTCAACACACCATGCTCCTAATTACATGTAACAAACAAAAACATACAAACCCTCTTCTCACGAATTCAGCTGTACCATGCGACTTTCTTCTGCATAAAATTTGTGAAAAAGGGAAAGGGCAACAAAAAATTGTGCGCACTTGTGCTTGACTTCAAAAACCGAAGCACACGCTAATAAACTAAGAAAAAGACACCCATTTCTGCTATCAGATAATTCTTGCATAACGCAATACACAGTCGCATGGCCCTTGCATGAAGTAAGCACAGGACAAGGGCACACAAATTCCTTTAAGCGAGCAGGGAAAAGGCTTAAGACCTCAGGAATAATAGCAGAGTCACCGGACATCGCCACGCGGCTAACACAAGATAACAACAAGGTACTAGCGGCGGGTAAAATTGCAACACTGCTAAACAAGTTCAGACATGCCATGATGACGTCACAAATCAAGAAAAAAGCACGCACACTTTAGACAGCAGCTCAGGAATGCACAAGGAGACGTGCTTTATAGGAATTTCTACTCCACACTCAGATACCAGCATTTCTGCACAAATACCTATAAATGCAAACAGCTTACTCCATCAACATATCAAGAAAAGTGAATACTGACCCTTAACATCATATAACAAAAAAACAAACAAATTCAATTCTTATGAACTCTTCTTTGCCAAGCGGCATTCTTTTGCTCTACCTGGATGCTGACTGTTTCCCCTCACCTACATTCTGAGTAAAAGCAGTGAAAGGAGAAAAGAACCGCGAAAAATTACACGCATTTGTGCTCCAATAGATGTAACTGCAAGAAACCGTAGTGCACGCTAATAAACTGAGAAAAAGACACCCATTTCTGCCACCAGATAATTCTTTCATAATGCCACATACACAGCCGCATTGCCCTTGCGTAAAGAAAGCACAGAACAGGGATACACAAATTAGCGTAAGTGAGCAAGGAAAAGGCTTAAGTCGAACCGCTCAGGAATAATCGGTTGAATCACCGCTGTTGAATGACTGCTGAATGACACCGAATGACTGCTGTTGTGGTGGGCTCATTTGTTGTGTAACTGATTCTTTTTGTTGTTAGCTATTGATGGTTAGCATATTTACCCTTGCTTTCCCAGCCTCTGTATTACGAGTGTTTTTCTCCTCTCATGTCCAGAGCTGTCCTAACGTGCCCAGACATGTCATGATGACGTCACAGCTGACGTCACAGGATGTCCGGAACTTGTGGTCATAGCTGCGATCCTTTGCAACCTGCCTATGTGCTCCGTCGCACGGCGATGGTCAGCGGCCGTTCCGTACTGCTTTCTTCAAGATGGCGTCATTGATCTTCAACTAAACTC
This sequence comes from Ornithodoros turicata, assembly GCF_037126465.1. Classification (NCBI taxonomy): domain Eukaryota; kingdom Metazoa; phylum Arthropoda; class Arachnida; order Ixodida; family Argasidae; genus Ornithodoros; species Ornithodoros turicata. Next base: position 69,523,479 of record NC_088203.1, on the reverse strand, counting down.
CTTTTCTCCACTCTATCTCTATCTATTTTTTTCTTTTCTATGGACTCTCGTAGTCCACAACGCTCAGCTGGTCTGGACACGAGTTAGATGCTCCCCAATTAGTGTGGTGACTCCCTATAGTGTGCTGATTAATAAGGGGGTCCCAATTAGTTCTAATTAATAAATTAATCGTGTTCAGGCCAGTTGAGCGTTGTGAACTACGAGAGTCCAGTCATTACTACTGACAGAAGCAGACGCTGGAACACTAGACGTACGTCGTCTGCTCCAGCACCATCTGAGGCATCTCAAACAACCAATCAGCTGAGACTCTGCAGGACGTAACTGGTAGTTGTTGTTGTCAGCTGACTTTCGTGTTGAGAATGCGGATATGATTATCTGAAAATTAATTTTCTCGGCGGCATGATTTGTAGGTTTACATTTCAAGCTACGGCTAATCGAACGGTGATATCTCCCGAAGCGAGTTGCTGCATGCTACCATCCCTTTAAAGATTGCATAATATGATAGTCACGGTTTCTGTTATTCTGCAGCATGTATTCTTTATTTATTTATTCTACAGTATTCTTTTTAAATTCCGTGTTAGTGTCGCGAAACAACTGTGTGTATGAGCGACGTACAGACATGGACAGATGGAGAGAGGACAGCAGGAAGGAGTGGGGGACAGAGGGGTTTGTATACGTTCTGGGCCGACTGCAGAATTCTGTAATCATCGTGCAGACTTACTTTCATTCAAATGGTGCTTCTTGTTTATATGATTACAGTGTCAATAAATTTGTATTTGTACATGTGCATTCCTTCGTCTTCTAGATTTTCATTTTCTGCTTTCTGTTAATATCAGCAGATGGCCCGGCAGAGCGCCAGGAACAGAGGGTGGGGGGTGCGAATGCGAAGGAGAGGGTATAAAAGAAAGCACGAAGCGCACATGCGCAGTTCCATCAAGTCAGCGCGCGCTTTTTCCGCCAGATTCCAGCTCTTCTTTCGCGATTCGCTACGGTTGATCACGTGGCCGAGGGGAGCGGTGGTTTTCGTGGCGAAACTCTGGAAGCTACAGCTGCACTCCAGACAGCATTGCGATGTTTGTAATAAAAAGGAAGGCCATTACCGCGTATGCCTTCATGCTTGGCTTTAAAATTATCACGTTCAAAATTCGGGCGTCCACGGAATATTACCATGAGGAGACACGTTTCCGCTTACTGACTTCTCGTCTAGCTGTAATGCATGCTCTCGGTCGCCGTTGTCGGCGGTTTCCACACACTTGATAGATTGCATGCGCAGAAAGCATCGCGATGTTTGTAATAAAAAGAAAGGCCATTACCGCGTATGCCTTCACGCTTGGCTTTAAAATTATCACGTTCGAAATTCGGGCGTCCACGGAATATTTCCACTAGGAGACACGTTTCCGCTTACTGACTTCTCCTCTAGCTATAATGCATGCTCTTGGTCGCCGTTGTCGTCGGCTTCCACTAACTTGATAGATTGCATGCGCAGAAAGCATTGCGATGTTTGTAATAAAAAGGAAGGCCATTATCGCGGATGCCTTCACGCTTGGCTTTAAAATTATCACGTTCAAAATTCAGGCGTCCACGGGATATTTCCATGAGGAGACAGGTTTCCGCTTACTGACTTCTCGTCTAGCTGTAATGCATGCTCTCGGTCGCCGTTGTCGGCTGCATCCAGAAACTTGATAGATTGCATGCGCAGAAAGCATTGCGATGTTTGTAACAAAAAGGAAGGGCATTACCGCGTATGCCTTCACGCTTGGCTTTAAACTTATCACGTTCAAAATTCAGGCGTCCACGGAATATTTCCATGAGGAGACACGTTTCCGCTTACTGACTTCTCGTATAGCTGTAATACACGCTCTCGGTCGCCGTTGTCGGCGGCATCCACAAACTTGATAGATTGCATGCGCAGAAAGCATTGCGATGTTTGTAATAAAAAGGAAGGCCATTATCGCGTATGCCTTCACGCTTGGCTTTAAAATTATCACGTTCAAAATTCAGGCGTCCACGGAATATTTCCATGAGGAGACACATTTCCGCTTACTGACTTCTCGTCTAGCTGTAATGCATGCTCTCGGTCGCCGTTGTCGGCAGCATCCACAAACTTGATAGATTGCATGCGCAGAAAGCATTGCGATGTTTGTAATAAAAAGGAAGGCCATTATCGCGTATGCCTTCACGCTTGGCTTTAAAATTATCACGTTCGAAATTCGGGCGTCCACGGAATATTTCCACGAGGAGACACGTTTCCGCTTACTGACTTCTCGTCTAGCTATAATGCATGCTCTTGGTCGCCGTTGTCGGCGGTTTCCACAAACTTGATAGATTGCATGCGCAGAAAGCATTGCGATGTTTGTAATAAAAAGGAAGGCCATTACCGCGTGTGCCTTCACAGTTGGCTTTAAAATTATCACGTTCGAAATTCGGGAGTCCACGGAATATTTCCACGAGGAGACAAGTTTCCGCTTAGTGACTTCTGCTCTAGCTGTAATGAATGCTCTCGGTCGCCGTTATCGGCGGTTTCCACAAACTTGATAGATTGCATGCGCAGAAAGCATCGCGATGTTTGTAATAAAAAGAAAGGCCATTACCGCGTATGCCTTCACGCTTGGCTTTAAAATTATCACGTTCGAAATTCGGGCGTCCACGGAATATTTCGACGAGGAGACACGCTTCCGCTTACTGACTTCTCATCTAGCTATAATGAATGCTCTCGGTCGCCGTTGGCGGCGGCTTCCCTAACTCGATAGATTGCATGCGCAGAAAGCATTGCGATGTTTGTAATAAAAAGGAAGGCCATTATCGCGTATGCCTTCACGCTTGGCTTTAAACTTATCACGTTCAAAATTCAGGCGTCCACGGAATATTTCCATGAGGAGACACGTTTCCGCTTACTGACTTCTCGTCTAGCTGTAATGTACGCTCTCGGTCGCCGTTGTCGGCAGCATCCACAAACTTGGTAGATTGCATGCGCAGAAAGCATTGCGATGCTTGTAATGAAAAGGAAGGCCATTACCGCGTATGCCTTCGCGCTTGGCTTTAAAATTATCACGTTCAAAATTCAGGCGTCCACGGGATATTTCCATGAGGAGACAGGTTTCCGCTTACTGACTTCTCGTCTAGCTGTAATGCATGCTCTCGGTCGCCATTGCCGGCGGCATCCAGAAACTTGGTAGATTGCATGCGCAGAAAGCATTGCGATGTTTGTAGTGAAAAGGAAGGCCATTACCGCGTATGCCTTCGCGCTTGGCTTTAAAATTATCACGTTCAAAATTCAGGCGTCCACGGGATATTTCCATGAGGAGACAGGTTTCCGCTTACTGACTTCTCGTCTAGCTGTAATGCATGCTCTCGGTCGCCATTGCCGGCGGCATCCAGAAACTTGGTAGATTGCATGCGCAGAAAGCATTGCGATGCTTGTAATGAAAAGGAAGGCCATTACCGCGTATGCCTTCGCGCTTGGCTTTAAAATTATCACGTTCAAAATTCAGGCGTCCACGGGATATTTCCATGAGGAGACAGGTTTCCGCTTACTGACTTCTCGTCTAGCTGTAATGCATGCTCTCGGTCGCCATTGCCGGCGGCATCCAGAAACTTGGTAGATTGCATGCGCAGAAAGCATTGCGATGTTTGTAATAAAAAGGAAGGCCATTACCGCGAATGCCTTCACGCTTGGCTTTAAAATTATCACCTTCAAAATTCAGGCGTCCACGGAATATTTCCATGAGGAGACACGTTTCCGCTTACTGACTTCTCGTCTAGCTGTAATGCATGCTCTCGGTCGCCGTTGTCGGCAGCATCCATAAACTTGATAGATTGCATGCGCAGAAAGCATTGCGATGTTTGTAATAAAAAGGAAGGCCATTACCGCGTATGCCTTCGCGCTTGGCTTTAAAATTATCACGTTCAAAATACAGGCGTCCACGGGATATTTCCATGAGGAGACACGTTTCCGCTTACCGACTTCTCGTCTAGCTATAATGCATGCTCTCGGTCGCCGTTGTCGGCGGCATCCACAAACTTGATAGATTGCTTGCGCAGAAAGTATTGCGATGTTTGTAACAAAAAGGAAGACCACTTCCGCGTACGCTTTCACGGTTGGCTTTAAAATGATCACGTTGGAAATTCGGGCGTCCACGGAATATTTCCACGAGGAGACACGTTTCCGCTTACTGACTTCTCGTCTAGCTATAATGCATGCTCTTGGTCGCCGTTGTCGGCGGTTTCCACAAACTTGATAGATTGCATGCGCAGAAAGCATTGCGATGTTTGTAATAAAAAGGAAGGCCATTACCGCGCATGCCTTCACAGTTGGCTTTAAAATTATCACGTTCAAAATTCGGGCGTCCACGGAATATTTCCACGAGGAGACACGTTTCCGCTTACTGACTTCTCGTCTAGCTGTAATGCATGCTCTCGGTCGCCGTTGTCGGCGGTTTCCACAAACTTGATAGATTGCATGCGCAGAAAGCATCGCGATGTTTGTAATAAAAAGAAAGGGCATTACCGCGTGTGCCTTCACGCTTGACTTTAAAATTATCACGTTCGAAATTCGGGCGTCCACGGAATATTTCCACGAGGAGACACGTTTCCGCTTACTGACTTCTCGTCTAGCTGTAATGCATGCTCTCGGTCGCCGTTGTCGGCGGTTTCCACTAACTTGATAGATTGCATGCGCAGAAAGCATTGCGATGTTTGTAATAAAAAGGAAGGCCATTACCGTTATGCCTTCACGCTTGGCTTTAAAATTATCACGTTGGAAAGTCGGGCGTCCACGGAATATTTCCACGAGGAGACACGTTTCCGCTTACTGACTTCTCATCTAGCTGTAATGTATGCTCTCGGTCGCCGTTGGCGGCGGGTTTCCTAACTCGATAGATTGCATGCGCAGAAAGCATTGCGATGTTTGTAATAAAAAGGAAGGCCATTATCGCGTATGCCTTCACGCTTGGCTTTAAAATTATCACGTTCAAAATTCAGGCGTCCACGGAATATTTCCATGAGGAGACACGTTTCCGCTTACTGACTTCTCGTCTAGCTGTAATGCATGCTCTCGGTCGCCGTTGTCGGCAGCATCCACAAACTTGATAGATTGCATGCGCAGAAAGCATTGCGATGTTTGTAATAAAAAGGAAGGCCATTACCGCGCATGCCTTCACAGTTGGCTTTAAAATTATCACGTTCAAAATTCGGGCGTCCACGGAATATTTCCACGAGGAGACACGTTTCCGCTTACTGACTTCTCGTCTAGCTGTAATGCATGCTCTCGGTCGCCGTTGTCGGCGGTTTCCACAAACTTGATATATTGCATGCGCAGAAAGCATCGCGATGTTTGTAATAAAAAGAAAGGCCATTACCGCGTATGCCTTCACAGTTGGCTTTAAAATTATCACGTTCGAAATTCGGGCGTCCATGGAATATTTCCACGAGGAGACACGTTTCCGCTTACTGACTTCTCCTCTAGCTGTAATGAATGCTCTCGGTCGCCGTTATCGGTGGTTTCCACAAACTTGATAGATTGCATGCGCAGAAAGCATCGCGATGTTTGTAATAAAAAGAAAGGCCATTACCGCGTATGCCTTCACGCTTGGCTTTAAAATTATCACGTTCGAAATTCGGGCGTCCACGGAATATTTCCACGAGGAGACACGTTTCCGCTTACTGACTTCTCCTCTAGCTGTAATGAATGCTCTCGGTCGCCGTTATCGGCGGTTTCCACAAACTTGATAGATTGCATGCGCAGAAAGCATCGTGATGTTTGTAATAAAAAGAAAGGCCATTACTGCGTATGCCTCCACGCTTGGCTTTAAAATTATCACGTTCGAAATTCGGGCGTCCACGGAATATTTCCACGAGGAGACAGGTTTCCGCTTACTGACTTCTCCTCTAGCTGTAATGAATGCTCTCGGTCACCGTTATCGGCGGTTTCCACAAACTTGATAGATTGCATGCGCAGAAAGCATCGCGATGTTTGTAATAAAAAGGAAGGCCATTACCGCTATGCCTTCACGCTTGGCTTTAAAATTATCACGTTCGAAATTCGGGCGTCCACGGAATATTTCCACGAGGAGACAGGTTTCCGCTTACTGACTTCTCCTCTAGCTGTAATGAATGCTCTCGGTCACCGTTATCGGCGGTTTCCACAAACTTGATAGATTTCATGCGCAGAAAGCATTGCGATGTTTGTAATAAAAAGGAAGGCAATTACCGCGTATGCCTTCACGGTTGGCTTTAAAATTCGAAATTCGGGCGTCCACGGAATATTTCGACGAGGAGACACGTTTCCGCTTACTGACTTCTCTAGCTGTAATGAATGCTCTCGGTCGCCATTGTCGGCGGTTTCCACAAACTTGATAGATTGCATGCGCAGAAAGCATCGCGATGTTTGTAATAAAAAGAAAGGCCATTACCGCGTATGCCTTCACGCTTGGCTTTAAAATTATCACGTTCGAATTTCGGGCGTCCACGCAATATTTCCGCGAGGAGACACGTTTCCGCTTACTGACTTCTCCTCTAGCTGTAATGAATGCTCTCGGTCGCCGTTGTCGGCGGTTTCCACAAACTTGATAGATTGCATGCGCAGAAAGCATCGCGATGTTTGTAATAAAAAGGAAGGCCATTACCGCTATGCCTTCACGCTTGGCTTTAAAATTATCACGTTGGAAATTCGGGCGTCCAGGGAATATTTACACGAGGAGACACGTTTCCGCTTACTGACTTCTCATCTAGCTGTAATGTATGCTCTCGGTCGCCGTTGGCGGCGGCTTCCCTAACTCGATAGATTGCATGCGCAGAAAGCAAATCGATGTTTGTAATAAAAAGAAAGGCCATTACCGCGTATGCCTTCACGCTTGGCTTTAAAATGATCACGTTCGAATTTCGGGCGTCCACGCAATATTTCCGCGAGGAGACACGTTTCCGCTTACTGACTTCTCCTCTAGCTGTAATGAATGCTCTCGGTCGCCGTTGTCGGCGGTTTCCACAAACTTGATAGATTGCATGCGCAGAAAGCATCGCGATGTTTGTAATAAAAAGGAAGGCCATTACCGCTATGCCTTCACGCTTGGCTTTAAAATTATCACGTTGGAAATTCGGGCGTCCAGGGAATATTTACACGAGGAGACACGTTTCCGCTTACTGACTTCTCATCTAGCTGTAATGTATGCTCTCGGTCGCCGTTGGCGGCGGCTTCCCTAACTCGATAGATTGCATGCGCAGAAAGCATTGCGATGTTTGTAATAAAAAGAAAGGCCATTACCGCGTATGCCTTCACGCTTGGCTTTAAAATTATCACGTTCGAATTTCGGGCGTCCACGCAATATTTCCGCGAGGAGACACGTTTCCGCTTACTGACTTCTCCTCTAGCTGTAATGAATGCTCTCGGTCGCCGTTGTCGGCGGTTTCCACAAACTTGATAGATTGCATGCGCAGAAAGCATCGCGATGTTTGTAATAAAAAGGAAGGCCATTACCGCTATGCCTTCACGCTTGGCTTTAAAATTATCACGTTGGAAATTCGGGCGTCCAGGGAATATTTACACGAGGAGACACGTTTCCGCTTACTGACTTCTCATCTAGCTGTAATGTATGCTCTCGGTCGCCGTTGGCGGCGGCTTCCCTAACTCGATAGATTGCATGCGCAGAAAGCATTGCAATGTTTGTAATAAAAAGGAAGGCCATTATCGCGTATGCCTTCACGCTTGGCTTTAAAATTATCACGTCCAAAATTCAGGTGTCCACGGAATATTTCCATGAGGAGACACGTTTCCGCTTACTGACTTCTTGTCTAGCTGTAATGCATGCTCTCGGTCGCCGTTGTCGGCAGCATCCACAAACTTGATAGATTGCATGCGCAGAAAGCATTGCGATGTTTGTAATAAAAAGGAAGGCCATTACCGCGTATGCCTTCACGCTTGGCTTTAAAATTATCACGTTCAAAATTCAGGCGTCGACGGGACATTTCCATGAGGAGACAGGTTTCCGCTTACTGACTTCTCGTCTAGCTGTAATGCATGCTCTCGGTCGCCGTTGTCGGCGGCATCCAGAAACTTGATAGATTGCGTGCGCAGAAAGCATTGCGATGTTTGTAATAAAAAGGAAGGCCATTACCGCGCATGCCTTCACAGTTGGCTTTAAAATTATCACGTTCAAAATTCGGGCGTCCACGGAATATTTCCACGAGGAGACACGTTTCCGCTTACTGACTTCTCGTCTAGCTGTAATGCATGCTCTCGGTCGCCGTTGTCGGCAGCATCCACAAACTTGATAGATTGCATGCGCAGAAAGCATTGCGATGTTTGTAATATAAAGGAAGGCCATTACCGCGTATGCCTTCACGCTTGGCTTTAATATTATCACGTTCAAAATTCAGGCGTCGACGGGACATTTCCATGAGGAGACAGGTTTCCGCTTACTGACTTCTCGTCTAGCCGTAATGCATGCTCTCGGTCGCCGTTGTCGGCGGCATCCAGAAACTTGATAGATTGCATGCGCAGAAAGCATTGCGATGTTTGTAATAAAAAGGAAGGCCATTACCGCGCATGCCTTCACAGTTGGCTTTAAAATTATCACGTTCAAAATTCGGGCGACCACGGAATATTTCCACGAGGAGACACGTTTCCGCTTACTGACTTCTCGTATAGCTGTAATACACGCTCTCGGTCGCCGTTGTCGGCGGCATCCACAAACTTGATAGATTGCATGCGCAGAAAGCATTGCGATGTTTGTAATAAAAAGGAAGGCCATTACCGCGTATGCCTTCACGCTTGGCTTTAAAATTATCACGTTCAAAATTCAGGCGTCCACGGAATATTTCCATGAGGAGACACGTTTCCGCTTACTGACTTCTCGTATAGCTGTAATACACGCTCTCGGTCGCCGTTGTCGGCGGCATCCACAAACTTGATAGATTGCAAGCGCAGAAAGCATTGCGATGTTTGTAATAAAAAGGAAGGCCATTACCGCTATGACTTCACGCTTGGCTTTAAAATTATGACGTTCGAAATTCGGGCGTCCACGGAATATTTCCACGAGGAGACACGTTTCCGCTTACTGACTTCTCCTCTAGCTGTAATGAATGCTCTCGGTCGCCGTTGTCGGCGGTTTCCACAAACTTGATAGATTGCATGCGCAGAAAGCATCGCGATGTTTGTAATAAAAAGAAAGGCCATTACCGCGTATGCCTTCACGCTTGGCTTTAAAATTATCACGTTGGAAATTCGGGCGTCCACGGAATATTTCCACGAGGAGACACGTTTCCGCTTACTGACTTCTTCTCTAGCTGTAATGAATGCTCTCGGTCGCCGTTGTCGGCGGTTTCCACAAACTTGATAGATTGCATGCGCAGAAAGCATCGCGATGTTTGTAATAAAAAGAAAGGCCATTACCGCGTATGCCTTCACGCTTGGCTTTAAAATTATCACGTTGGAAATTCGGGCGTCCAGGGAATATTTACACGAGGAGACACGTTTCCGCTTACTGACTTCTCATCTAGCTGTAATGTATGCTCTCGGTCGCCGTTGGCGACGGCTTCCCTAACTCGATAGATTGCATTCGCAGAAAGCATTGCAATGTTTGTAATAAAAAGGAAGGCCATTATCGCGTTTGCCTTCACGCTTGGCTTTAAAATTATCACGTTCAAAATTCAGGTGTCCACGGAATATTTCCATGAGGAGACACGTTTCCGCTTACTGACTTCTCGTCTAGCTGTAATGCATGCTCTCGGTCGCCGTTGTCGGCGGCATCCAGAAACTTGATAGATTGCATGCGCAGAAAGCATTGCGATGTTTGTAATAAAAAGGAAGGCCATTACCGCGCATGCCTTCACAGTTGGCTTTAAAATTATCACGTTCAAAATTCGGGCGTCCACGGAATATTTCCACGAGGAGGCACGTTTCCGCTTACTGACTTCTCGTCTAGCTGTAATGCATGCTCTCGGTCGCCGTTGTCGGCGGCATCCACAAACTTGATAGATTGCATGCGGAGAAAGCATTGCGATGTTTGTAATAAAAAGGAAGACCACTTCCGCGTACGCCTTCACGGTTGGCTTTAAAATTATCACGCTCAAAATTCAGGCGTCCGCGGAATATTTCGATGAGGAGACACGTTTCCGCTTACTGACTTCTCGTCTAGCTGTAATGCATGCTCTCGGTCGCCGTTGTCGGCGGCATCCACAAACTTGATAGATTGCATGCGCAGAAAGCATTGCGATGTTTGTAATAAAAAGGAAGGCCATTACCGCGTATGCCTTCACGCTTGGCTTTAAAATTATCACGTTCAAAATTCAGGCGTCCACGGAATATTTCCATGAGGAGACACGTTTCCGCTTACTGACTTCTCGTATAGCTGTAATACACGCTCTCGGTCGCCGTTGTCGGCGGCATCCACAAACTTGATAGATTGCATGCGCAGAAAGCATTGCGATGTTTGTAATAAAAAGGAAGGCCATTACCGCTATGCCTTCACGCTTGGCTTTAAAATTATGACGTTCGAAAGTCGGGCGTCCACTGAATATTTCCACGAGGAGACACGTTTCCGCTTACTGACTTCTCCTCTAGCTGTAATGAATGCTCTCGGTCGACGTTATCGGCGGTTTCCACAAACTTGATAGATTTCACGCGCAGAAAGCATTGCGATGTTTGTAATAAAAAGGAAGGCCATTACCGCGTATGCCTTCACAGTTGGCTTTAAAATTATCACGTTCGAAATTCGGGCCTCCACGGAATATTTCCACGAGGAGACACGTTTCCGCTAACTGACTTCTCCTCTAGCTGTAATGAATGCTCTCGGGCGCCGTTGTCGGCGGTTTCCACAAACTTGATAGATTGCATGCGCAGAAAGCATCGCGATGTTTGTAATAAAAGGAAAGGCCATTACCGCGTATGCCTTCACGCTTGGCTTTAAAATTATCACGTTCGAAATTCTTGCGTCCACGGAATATTTCCACTAGGAGACACGTTTCCGCTTACTGACTTCTCCTCTAGCTATAATGCATGCTTTTGGTCGCCGTTGTCGGCGGCTTCCACTAACTTGATAGATTGCATGCGCAGAAAGCATTGCGATGTTTGTAATGAAAAGGAAGGCCATTACCGCTATGCCTTCACGCTTGGCTTAAAATTATCACGTTGGAAATTCGGGCGTCTACGGAATATTTCCACGAGGAGACACGTTTCCGCTTACTGACTTCTCGTATAGCTGTAATAAACGCTCTCGGTCGCCGTTGTCGGCGGCATCCACAAACTTGATAGATTGCATGCGCAGAAAGCATTGCGATGTTTGTAATAAAAAGGAAGGCCATTACCGCGTATGCCTTCACGCTTGGCTTTAAAATCATCACGTTCAAAATTCAGGCGTCCACGGAATATTTCCACGAGGAGACACGTTTCCGCTTACTGACTTCCCCTCTAGCTATAATACATGCTCTCGGTCGCCGTTGTCGGCGGCATCCACAAACTTGATAGATTGCTTGCGCAGAAAGTATTGCGATGTTTGTAACAAAAAGGAAGACCACTTCCGCGTACGCCTTCACGTTTGGCTTTAAAATTATCTCGTTCGAAATTAGGGCATCCACGGAATATTTCCACGAGGAGGCACGTTTCCGCTTACTGACTTCTCCTCTAGCTATAATGCATGCTCTCGGTCGCCGTTGTCGGCGGCATCCACAAACTTGATAGATTGCTTGCGCAGAAAGTATTGCGATGTTTGTAACAAAAAGGAAGACCACTTCCGCGTACGCCTTCACGTTTGGCTTTAAAATTATCACGTTCGAAATTAGGGCATCCACGGAATATTTCCACGAGGAGACACGTTTCCGCTTACTGACTTCTCGTATAGCTGTAATACACGCTCTCGGTCGCCGTTGTCGGCGGCATCCACAAACTTGATAGATTGCATGCGCAGAAAGCATTGCGATGTTTGTAATAAAAAGGAAGGCCATTACCGCTATGCCTTCACGCTTGGCTTTAAAATTATGACGTTCGAAAGTCGGGCGTCCACTGAATATTTCCACGAGGAGACACGTTTCCGCTTACTGACTTCTCCTCTAGCTGTAATGAATGCTCTCGGTCGACGTTATCGGCGGTTTCCACAAACTTGATAGATTTCACGCGCAGAAAGCATTGCGATGTTTGTAATAAAAAGGAAGGCCATTACCGCGTATGCCTTCACAGTTGGCTTTAAAATTATCACGTTCGAAATTCGGGCCTCCACGGAATATTTCCACGAGGAGACACGTTTCCGCTTACTGACTTCTCCTCTAGCTGTAATGAATGCTCTCGGGCGCCGTTGTCGGCGGTTTCCACAAACTTGATAGATTGCATGCGCAGAAAGCATCGCGATGTTTGTAATAAAAGGAAAGGCCATTACCGCGTATGCCTTCACGCTTGGCTTTAAAATTATCACGTTCGAAATTCTTGCGTCCACGGAATATTTCCACTAGGAGACACGTTTCCGCTTACTGACTTCTCCTCTAGCTATAATGCATGCTTTTGGTCGCCGTTGTCGGCGGCTTCCACTAACTTGATAGATTGCATGCGCAGAAAGCATTGCGATGTTTGTAATGAAAAGGAAGGCCATTACCGCTATGCCTTCACGCTTGGCTTAAAATTATCACGTTGGAAATTCGGGCGTCTACGGAATATTTCCACGAGGAGACACGTTTCCGCTTTCTGACTTCTCGTATAGCTGTAATAAACGCTCTCGGTCGCCGTTGTCGGCGGCATCCACAAACTTGATAGATTGCATGCGCAGAAAGCATTGCGATGTTTG